>NC_142474.1:42612500-43862500 GCF_049115385.1 Moschus berezovskii | reverse complement strand
AGGTCCCCTGCAGTGGAAGCATGGAGCTGTAAACACTGGACCACCAGGGAATTCCAGTTGATGTCATTTTTAAAAACTCCTCAGATGATTCGAATGTAAGGACAGGGTTCAAGACCACAAATATCTAAAAGAGTGTTCTTAACTGTTCTGAAATGAAATTTATAGACAGTATAACCTATTCACACAGACCAGTAAGAAAACTAAAATGATGCTGTTTCTGTAACATAGAGAAGTAAAAAGATATAAAAGGTACTGTTCTTAGTTGCTCAGTCATATCTGACTCTTTTCAACCCCATAGACTGTAGCCCACCAGGCTCCTCTCTGTCCATGGGGATTCTCCAGGCAAGAATATTGGAGAGAGTTGCCATGCCCTCTTCCAGGGGATCTTCCCAACCCAGGGATCGAACCCAGGACTCCTGCATCTCAAGCAGATTCTTTACCCTCTGAGTCATCAGGGAAGCCCAACTATATATATATATATATATTTATTTATAAATATATATATATTTAATGAAGTGGTCAGTGTTTGTCCTCTCAGAATATGACTGTCACAGCCTTAAATTCAGACCAAGCCTGGGTCACTCAGTCTCCACCAGCTGCTTGCTCCTCCAGCCACAGTTTTCCACTTGGGTGCAAATCTCTTGGTCAATTCCCGACACAACAAAGCACCAAGATTCACCCGGTAGCTGGATTCTGCCTAACTCAGAACACATTAACCAGGTGAGAACCCCCTTATATGCCTGTGTCAGACAGATTAGGGTCTAGGGCCGGGGAATTAGAGATTGATGGTTCACACACATGTATTTCAGGCTGAATCTCGGTCATTTCTAATCTCTAGCCTTCCCCCACTCAAAGGCCAGAAGTTCTCTCCACTATCACTATACAGCCCCAACTTCTCAGGGTCCCCCTGGAATGAAAGGACGGAGTTGCTCACGGATATGTGCCCAGGCACCAGCTTTCCGCGCTGGGGCCGCGCCGTGTGTGGAACCCACGGGGGTGAAGCTGTGGTCCTGGCAGAAAAACGCCTCTCAGCCCCGCCAAACCCTGGCAGTCAAGGGAGTGGATGGAGGAGGCCTCGGGCTGCCGGCCAAGCCTAACCCTCCCCGCAAGCTCAGGGTTAGTGCCCCTCCAGGAAAGTGCAAGGGCCCCCCTGGAGAAAGGAGAAGGACCCGCTTTCATGGGCAGGGGCACCCGCGCCCCATCCGCGAAAAAACCTGGGACACATTTCGCGATCTCTAGTCCCCTCTAGTGGCTGAGAGGCGTCATGTCGGGTACAAAGAGGTGGATTTTTTTTTTTATTGTTTCCAAACCTATACAAGTGAAATCAGGCCGCCACACACACACACAAATACTGTAGGATTCCTCTCTCGCTTTTCTAAAAAAAAAAAAAAAAATTAATTAATTTATTTATTTTAATTGGAGGCTAATTTACAGTATTGTAGTGTAGGATTCCTCTTATAGGAGACGCCTATAAGAATACTAAGAGTCATAGAGACAGAGTAGGAGGGTGGTTGCCAGCGGCTGATGGAGGGGGAAATGGAGTTATTCTTTAATGGGTTTCAGTTTGAGAAGAAGAAAAGTTCTGGAGGATGGGGGTGATGGCTGCACAACAATGAGTGTCCTTAATACCACTGAACTGCATGTTTAAAAGTGGTAAAGGTGACTTTTATGTTATGTATATTTTCACAGACACATTCACACACCCCCCACACAAGTAAAATTTCAGCCTATGCAGGTTTGTAGAGTAAAAAGTTGATGCTGCCGTGTGTTTTTGTCCCTAATTCCGATTCTACTACCACCCATGGGACATTTCCACACTAATTATATCCATTTAAAAGTGACATATATGTATAGTATATGTATTTATTTCTCCATTTGTATCTGGAAATGCAGACATATAGAACATATACGGTATATGTATACATGTGAAATACATGTATGTATTTATAAAAGTAGATATTTCACTGTGTTTCTCTGTATATTTTATATTTATGCATTTTCAAGCTTACATATATGTACAGCTTTATCTATAGCTGTATATGTACGTGCACATGTGTGAGATTTCCTGTAGGATAGTTTCCCAGATGCTTCCAACTTCTCGTTCAAATCAGAAACTTGAAAATGGGCTGCTAAAGCTTGTAAAAATGAGCAATGTTAGAAATCAGTGCATTGCGGGAGCACTGTGAGGGAGAGGTTGTGAACTCCGAATGGCAGCAAAAGGCAGGGCAGGGTCAGGGCTGGGAAGCGGGGCCTCCTTTGGGCCTATAACTGCCTTCTCCACCCTGGAGCCTTTTTTTTTGGTCATGCCGAGTGGCATGTGGGCTCTTAGTTCTCCGATCAGGGATGGAACCTGCGCCCCCTGCATTGAAAGCATGGAGTCTTGGACAGTTAACAGGAGTCACGTCCCGCACTCACCTGGCTTCATATCCTCGCCCCTGTCCCCTTCCTGTCATGCCTTCAGCAAGCCCAGCCTGGGTGTGTCAGCCCGGGAGCCCCTCTGCACGTGCTCCCTCTCTGTCTTGTGGGTACTTGCCACTTCTGCTTGCAGCCCGGCCCCTTTTCCCTCCTCCCTTCCCCCAGGTGTTGGGGGGAGGATCCCCGTCTATCTTCATAACCCCAGGATGCAGCCCAGTGTCTGATGCACATGTGTTCTTACCTCTGGTGGAAACATCTTGCATACTCTTTTTCTTCCACTTGAAAATTCGACCATCAGATCTCAGCAGATCCCAAGTGGTTAACAAGACAAAAATAACATGTGTATTGACTAGCTTTCTTATTTTCTGTATTCTTGCTGCTCTGGCATTTGGGGCCTTGATCTTGGAGAGTCTGCCTCTCCCAGGGCTAGTAATTCCTAGAGAGAACAAACCACTGCCCCGTGAGCAGAGGTCGGCCAGCCCTGAGCCCACACCCCAGCTAACACATACCCTACCCTCGTTCCCTGCCTTAAGTCAGCCCAGGGCCAGGTCCTGGGAAACTGGGGGCCACCCCTGTAGCCTGGAGCCTCCTGAAACTATTCAAACTCTCCAATCTTAAGCTTCCTCAGGGTGGCACCAGTGGTAAAGTATCCGCCTGCCAATGCAGGAGATGAAAGAGCCGTGGGTTCAGTCCCTGGGTTGGGAAGATCCCCTGGAGGAGGGCATGGCAACCCACTCCAGGACTCTTGCCTGGAGGATCCCAAGGACAGAGGAGCCTGGTGGGCTACAGTCCGTGGGGTCACAGAGTCGGACATGACTGAGTGACTGAGCACAGACAGCACAGCACAGCAAACGCCCGGAAGCCTGGCATTTGCATCTTTTCTCCTAAGAAGAGGTGGAAGTGAGGGAAGAGAGACTGAGTGGAAGCTGGTGTTCACCCGGCTTCCTGCTGCCTGGAGGGTGCTCCATAGTCAGGATTTATCTTGGGTCACAGACAGTTTTCCTAGGGATTACTGAGAATATAATTATTGCAGTTTGAAAACTTTCCCCAGCGACCCCCTCAGGCATCTTGGACCATGTCATTCACTCTCTAGGACCTCCCTCTGAAGTGGCCGTGTCCCCCTTTTGCAGTGCTGGAGAAACAGGCTGAGTGAAGTCCATGGCGGCACCCAAATGTGACCTCTAGTAGGAAGACTCAGGTGAAGAAGGCAATGGCAAGCCACTCCAGTACTCTTGCCTAGAAACTCCCATGGACGGAGGAACCTGGTAGGCTACAGTCCATGGGGTCACTACGAGTCAGACATGACTGAGCGACTTCACTTTCCCTTTTCACTTTCACACATTGGAGAAGGAAATGGCAACCCACTCCAGTGTTCTTGCCTGGAGAATCCCAGGGACGGGGGAGCCTGGTGGGCTGCCGTCTAAGGGGTCACCCAGAGTCGGACACGACTGAAGTGACTTAGCAGCAGCAGCAGCAGCAGGAAGACTCAGGAGCCTAGCTTCACTCGCTTTTTCAACGGGAAGATTAGAGGCTCTTGGTCACCTAGCGCCATGGTGGCAGATTCCACACATCTGAATTGCAGTGAATGTGAACTCGCAAGATATCCATATATTTAATAAAATGCTACTTTCAGCACAAAGCTTAAAACAATGTGAAATCACTCAAAAAATTGCCAAGAAGAGCTTAGGGCCAATGGCATTTCCCAAAGATGGCCACGTTAGTACCTCCATGTTGTCAGTTGTCAGCTTCTCGTCTATGTGACCCGTCTCTTTCTTTCAAGTGGAGCCCATACAAGGACACAGACACAGTGAAATGGGTCCAGCATGTGCAGTGCAGGGCAAAGTGGGCCCTTGAAAGGCAAGGTAGCCTCAAGGTTGGCTCCAACATTGGGACCAGGGGCACCTCCATGCCAGACCCAGGGCCCATAGTCTGCCTTGAATCGGCCACAGCCTGGCCCCCTGGATATAGAGAAATCACTCCTGCCCTAAACTTTTCACTGGTGGGCCCTCAGTGGCTGCCTTGATGGACAATAGACTCTGTAAGGTGGGTGTGATCACTGAACCTTTGTTCCTGGTGGACACTGGGTTAGGGTTTCGGGAGCCTCTGGTCACAACGTTTCTCATGAACTGACCAATACACAACCACCTTTGGTGCATGTTTCTGTTTAAAGATGCCTTTTTTAATATATGACAATTCCTTAGCATTAAACTCATGACCAACAGCACCATCACTTGTGACCAAAGCAAGATTATCTAACATGCATTTTCTCTGGAAGGCATGGCCCAGCCTTCCTGTACTCTGGACTCAAGATAGCCCTTCAGCACTGTGCTTGGGGGTCCTTTTAAATGGTGAGCTCACCCACCAAAAGCACTGCATTTGAAGGCAGGTGGCATGAACCAGAGCACGGGAGGACGCTTGTTTCAGGATGATGCATGGGAAGGGGCCTGACTGACCTCAGCTGGGAACAGGCACTTTGAGAGACTTCCTTTTTCTGCTGTTCTGAGAGATTTCAAATAACGTGAGCGAGTAGCCAAATATGCCAGTAATGAAGCAGGGTATTTTGATGTCATTGCCAGTTTGTCCATTCCCGTGGGTCCTGGATCTCCAAAGTGAATGCCCCCAGGGGCCAGATGGGCTGTGTGAGGTCTGGTGAGACTCACATGGCCTTGTCTGCAGGGGGACATGGCTCCCCCTACATCTGCTTCTTATTCTGGGACTGTAAGCCCAGTGTGGGGGAGTAGGGCTACACTGTTCTGCTCGGAGGGGATCTGGGGCTCCACGCTGAGACCTCATGTTTTTGTGGGGCTAGGTTTGGGAAGGGCTGATGAAGGTTATGGGGGCTACGCTCTCCGGGGCATCCCTTGGTGCTGGCCTAGGTGCTCTATTTTGTCAGAGCTCTCAATTTTTCATGAGAAAGCAGGAAATCCAGATATTTATCTGAAAACATCAGAATTTTAAAATCTAGGCAATTAATTAAAAACAGAACAGAAAACGTTGCACAAACCAAGTGGAGTGGGAGTCATCTGGGCACCAGTCTGCTGTGTTCCCAGGCACGTTGTCACCTCGGATGTAGGTGAGAGGCTGGTGACAGGCCCAGGGCATCCACCTGCCCATCCTGGCCTGCTCAGCAGGCTGAGGTTGCTTGGACCCGTCGACCGTATCGGCAGATGCTTCTGCTTTGAAGAAGGACTGACACTGGAGCAGGGTGTGAATCTGTGTCTGGGAGCAGAGTTGAGCTGTAGGAAGTTAAACGTCTACCTTGAGTGGGGTATCACAGAGGTTTGTACACATTGAATTAATGACTTTTACACCTGGCCCTGCATGAACCTAGCCAGTAGCTCCTGAAGACTGGCTTGTACCAATAATGAGGAAAGCGTGACTTCTCCATGGAGGTGAAGATTTCCCTAGCACTTTCAAGTGAAGCTGGGGTCCCTCCAATAAGAGCTTTTTTTTTTTTTTTTTTTCATCTTGTCCTCCTTGTGTGTGAAAGCATCCTCTGGGGTTATGACCATGAAAACAAGCGCCTTTTTTCTTGTCCTAATAAAAGCAGTGTAATGAAAGATAAGGATAAGGTTACACCGTGGCTACCGTGGCTGTCAACAAGCCTTTTGAGATTTTCTTTTTCTGTTGAAATTGCTAATGAATTGGAGTTTTCCATGGATCTCATCCAAGGTGGCTTTTCAGATGTGGGGGCAGAAAATCAGAGAGAGGCTTTCTCCGTGCGGAATGTTGAAGGGCTTCGTTTGGTCTGTGGCTGTGGACTCAGCCGGTCTGGGGCCAGTCTTGTTAATTACGACAGGCGGATCTTTGGCCCGAGGAAGAAAGCGAGGCTCCGGGGCGCTTCTCTGTCACTGCCTCGGGACCTTCACGAGTGACGAGCCGCCCATCTGAAAGCCGTAATGATTCTCAAACGGGCTTTTATGTGGACGAGGAACATGACCGGAGGCCTTGGGGACACCAGAGAGGATGCTCTTTATGCAGCTGGAGATGTGAGCCGAGAGCAAAAGCAATTTCAAAACAGAAGCACTGCTGCTTTTTTGAACATTATATAGTATCCTTCTAATAAAGACAGTGCCTACGTGTGTGTGAAATGTCCTTAGACTTCACATTTTGAGAAAATAACAATCTGGGCTTTGTACTTTCTCTGGATCGGGTTGGACCTAGACATTGTATATAGGAGGGACCTCACGTATTCAACCTTGTTAGTGAACTAGACAGATCTCAGCGGGGGGAGCCCCAGTCTGTTGACTTCCAAGCTTGTGCTCCCAGAGGCCTGGGAGATGGTGGGTTGACCGTGGAGAAAGGGTGGCCCCAGCTCTCCCCCATTCTGAGACAGGCAGCGGGAGGGGTCAGGCTGATGGAGCGTCTACCAGGAAACGGAGTGCTTCAGCCTGTGTAGTGCCTGTTCTCATCTCCTTAAAAGATTTGCCTTAAATCATGGGCATGTGTGTGCTCAGTCCCTCAGTTGTGTCCGGTACTTTGAGGCCCCATGGACTATAGCCCTCCAGGCTCCTCTGTCCATGGAATTTTCCAGGCAAGAATACTGGCGTGGGTTGCCATTTCCTACTTCAGGGGATCTTCCCGACCCAGAGATTGAACCCACATCTCTTGAGTCCCCTGCATTGGCATGCGGATTCTTTACCACTAGCACCACCTGGGGAGTCCCCCCAAAATCATGGGCATGGCTGCAAATTTATGGCCAGCGTGAGAAAAACCTGCTCCTTCATGGCGTTGTGTGACGAGCCACTTTGGCTCCATTAATTGATGAATAAAACCTGGGTGGGGAGATTTATTTTCCTTTTTCTTTGGTTTCTATAAACTCTCAGCCAGATCCCTTTACCATCCCCATCTCTTCACACTTCCTTGGGAAATTTGCTTTCTTTTGCCTTCGACTAGTCTGTTTCTGTCGCCTGGTCTCTGCTGTGCTTGCTTTGTCACATGCTGTCCTGTGCGTTCCTCTAGCTACACACCTATCATTGTTTTTTTTTCTTTTTTTTTTCCCCTTTAAATACATCTCTGGACTTCTCTGGTGGTCCAGTGGTTAAGAATTCGCCTTCTAAAGCAGGGAACACAGATTCACAGAAAATAAACATGTGGTCACCAAAGGGAAAAGGGGGAGGGATAAATTAGGAATTTGGGATGAAGAGATATACCGTGTTAGGTAAACAACAAGGTCCTACAGGGAGCTATACTCAATATCTTGTAATAACCTATAAGGGAAAAAATCAGAAAATGAATATAAATGCCTGAATCACTTTGCTGTGCACCTGAAATTAACAACATTGTAAATCAACTTTACTCCAAAAAAAAAAAAAAAAATCACACCTGATGCCTTCAGTCCCACAAAATCTCCTTCCATTACTGCTGCTCTTCTTGTTTTTAACCAGACCTCCAGATGCTCTGTCTCCCTTCCTTCTCTCCTTGGTCTCCTGGCTCCCACCTGGCTCCTTCCTGACCCCTTCCTCCCTCGGTTGCCAACAACCTCTGAGCCCCAAACCCTGAGGATGTTTTCCAGCCTCACTTCCTCCAGCCCTCTGTGGGCTTCAACATCAATCTCTTCCCCTCCTGGCCCCCGTGCCTGACCCTCCTCCCCTGCACCCTCTCCTCCCTGGCCTGCAGGGCTGTCCACTCTCGGGTTCTTTCCTGTCGCCCTGCTGCCATCCTTCCTCTCCTGGGAGATCAGCGTCTTCTCCTCCAGATTTAAATGGTGGAGCTGCTTTGGGCTCAGCCCGGAGCCCGCCTTTCTTCTCACGCCTCCTTTCTCTGTGGCTGATCTCACCCACTGCCCTGGCTTCAGGTTCCATGTGCACAGGTGCGGCTATCAGGTCCACATACTGGTTGGCGTCTCTCCTCCAGCTCTGGACCCACGTGCCCAGCTCAGCATCTCCTTTTGGTATGTGCAGAAACACCAAGTCTTCATGTTCAAACCAAGCTCAGGGTGTGTCCTTCTTGCTCTGGGCCTCCTCCGGGGTCCCTGGTACACAAAGGCATTACCTAAGGGCTTCACCTGTCGGACCTGATCTACCTCCAAGCTGTTCATCACATCAAGAATGATCTCATGATGAGCTCCTGTTTCTCTCTGCTGACAACGGGAGGCCCTCACTCTGCTGAGCTCCTCTGGCTGTCCTCTCGCCACGGTCTCCAACCAGCAGCCCCTCGCCTGGTCCTGGGGCACCCCTGCTGGGACTCTTCACTGGAGACCCTCCGCTTTCCGTTACTGTGGGGAAGGCAAGAGCCGGATGCCCACCCACCTCTCCCACCCGCCTCACACCACTCCATCCTCACTGGCCCTCTGTGATGCTTCTCAGCACTGACCTCCACGCTCTCTCTCCCGTCACCCTGGGCCCCCCAGCCGTCCTCCTTCACGTATACATCTTGCCTATGGACACGCCTCCCGGATCTGATCTGTCTGGTAAGAACAGGCCTCTTCTTTCAGACACACAGCCACTGTCCGCTGTCCACATTCCCTTGAGATGAATGTACTCCTCACGTGAGCTTTGTGATTACATCTTTTTCCTTTTGTGTTATCTCTAGCACCCAGGGCAATGTCTGACACATATGAGGCATACCCAATATTTGTGGGCCGAACACATGAAATTTCATGCTTTATATTCTTCATCAGTATTTGGAATGGAATGCACTTCGTGTCAACCAAGGTATCAGAATTGGAGAATTAGTATAGTAGCTGTCAGTTCAGATTAAAGAAAAATTTTGATAAATCTGGGAATCTAGCTCCTTGGGTAGGAAAAAAGGCTCACTCATATTACCTCATTTTTTTTTTTTTTTTAAAATTTGGAGCCGGTGGCCTTACACTTCAGAGCTTACAGAGCATGGGCCGGAGACCAAGAACCTGACCCCAGCTCTGAGTTACTTCAGCTTTGGAAGGGTGAATGCTTCCTTTTATCTCATTAGCAGAACATGACCATCACACTGCCCCTGGAGTCTCCACGACTTGTGACGATGAGATAGTATTTGTGAATCTCTGCAAAATGTTAAAATAAAGTTGTTGTTCAGTCACTCAGTCGTGTATGGCTCTTTGAGGCTCCATGGACTGCAGCACGTCAGGCTTCCCTATCCTCTACCATCTCTCCCAGAGCTTGCTCAAACTCATGTCCATTGAGTTGGTGATGCCATCCAACCACCTCATCCTCTGTTGTCCCCTTCTCCTCCTGCCCTCACTCTTTCCCAGCATCAGGGTCTTTTCCAGTGAGTCGGCTCTTTGCATCAGGTGGTCAAAGTATTGGAGTTTCAACTTCAGCTGAAAATCACATTACCCTACTGGGAAACGAGCACTAATGTTTAGGATCAGGATTCCAGCAAGTTCTTCTGTTCTGCCAGCGTAAGACACCCTTGGGTGATCGTAGAGCGGTTGCTCTGTGGATTCTCCTGCTTGGATGGATTAGAACGCACTTACCGTTAACCAAGGTATCAGAGTAGGAGAACTGGACTAAATTCTCCAACTAAGAACTGAGAGCTGGGCTAAATCCAAGTGTTCTGTTGTTATATTTCTGTGACCGCCTCTCTGTAAGCTTTACCATCCCTCAGCCTTCTGAGGTTTATGGTGTTATTGGCTGTGTGCTCCTCTCATCCTGCAGGAGGGTGGCTTGGTCCCTTGGTCCCACCTGAGTGGCAGCTGTTCTGTGGAAATGTGCCTTCATTCTAAGTCTGCTGGAACCTGGGGCTGGGTTCTCTCCAGCTGCTCACCAGGCGCTTCTGGAAATCGTCTTTCTCGTCTCCTTGTGGTGGAAACCTCACCAGCTGCTTCATGGGGGAGGTTAATTAATGCAATTAACAACGAATGTCTTAATTGCAGATGTTTAGAGAGACACTTTGCTGTTATTATTGTTATTATTGTTTTGTATGCCACTCGCTGCACGCTTGGATGTCTCTTTATTAAAGCAAACAAAACCATAATTAGGTGCAGCCCAATTCAAACAGTGGCAGCAGCCTGGAGCAGGAAACCATAATTCAAGAACAAGAGGCGTTCTCGACAAATATTATGTTGCCTGCCCGGTAACTGGTTGTATGCCAGACTGCTGTGAGCTGCTTACCTGCTCCCCTAAAGCCTGGCCAGAGAGGGAAAACAGGATGAAGGGGACAGACCGTGAGGTCCCAACTGGTGGCTACCACAGAGGATGGGTCCTTGAATAAAAAAGGACAAGGTCCAAGTGGAAAGAAAGGTACCTAGGCCCAAGGCTTGGGGGATGCTGTGTTCCGAAAAGCCTTGGGAATTACCCAGAAGCTGAGGGTTAAGAGAAAAGCAAAAGTAGGCAGTTCACTGCACTAAGATGGTGGTTTTTGGAGGATTTGAAGGAAGGAAGCAGAAATCAGACTAGGGGAAACAATTGACAGAACTCATACCTGGGCCCGGACGGCAGATGGAGGCCTTGACCATGGTCTTTGGTTGTTTGCCAACAGCGCGGTGGCTACAAAGTGAAGCCCGTGCATCAGTATGCTAATGGCGGCCTCTTTAAGTGAAATTAATGCCCGGATTGTGTGAGGAGAGGGCCCTTCATTATTCCCTGTGATATGAAGATGTGTTGGAGATTCTTCCCGGCCTCTCAGTGACACTCTTCATACAAAATTTATCTCTTTTATGGGTTTGAAGCTCTTTCAGATACATATCAAAGACCTTCCCATGCCTCCACCATGCATAATATATTCTGCAACAGCTCGTAATAAATCATCCTCCGTCTCTGACTGGTTGGCCATGAGCAAACATGGCTACTGCCCGCGTGGAAAGGGTGCTAGATCCTCGCACGTAATACTTTACCTCTTGTGCTACCCCTTTCTGTGGTCTGTCTCCCCCAGGGAGCCCCCCAAAATGCAAGGAGCTGGAATCACCCAGTTACTCTCTTCTGCTGCTAAAGCCACTGTCTGTGTGGATGATACAAAAGATGTTGCTATTGTTCCATTGTGCAGTTGTGTCTGACTCTTTGTGACCCCATGGATGGCAGCATGCCAGGCCTCCCTGTCCTTCACCATCTCCAGGAGTTTACTCAAACTCATGTCCATTGCACTGACAATGCCATCCAGCCATCTCATCCTCTGATGCCCTCTTCTTCTTGTGCCCGCAATCGTTCCCAGCATCAGATCTTTTCCAAGGAGGAGTCAGCTGTTCCCATCAGATGACCCGAACTCCCTGTCTGTGTGGATGACACAGAAGATGTACCGTGATGCTATTTTGAGTTTCGAGATTTCCCCCTACCTCCATTGTCTGGCTTCCTGCTTCCACAGATAGAGGTGGTGTGGACACTCATTACATTTCCACTCACTTGGACTGGGAAAGGTGGCCCGGCATTGTGGTTGTGTTACGAGTCCAAGCTTGCTCTGCTCACTGTACAACAGGCCAGTAAGTCAGGAGACGAGGTGTTGAGGCAAAGTATAGTGACTTTATTGGAGAAGATAGCAGACTAGTGTCTTAGAAAAAATGATCTTATTGGGGTCTGGTTGCCAGTTTCTTTTTTAAAAAAATTTATGTATTTTTAAATTGAAGAATAATTGCTTTTCAGAATATTGTTGTTAGCTGTCAAACCTCAGCATGAATCAACCATAGGTGAAGAGGTGGCAAGAATACATAGAAGAACTATACAAAAAAGATCTTCACACACACAAAAAAATCTTCACGACCCAGATAATCATGATGGTATGATCACTCACCTAGAGCCAGACATCCTGGAATGTGAAGTCAAGTGTGCCTTAGGAAGCATCACTACCAACAAAGCTAGTAGAGGTGATGAAATTCCAGCTGAGCTATTTCAAATCCTAAAAGATGATGCTGTGAAAGTGCTGCATTCAATATGCCAGCAAATCTGGAAAACTCAGCAGTGGCCACAGGACTGCAAAAGGTCAGTTTTCATTCCAATCCCAAAGAAAGGCAATGCCAAAGAATGCTCAAACTACCGCACAATTGCACTCATCTCACATGCTAGTAAAGTAATGCTCAAAATTCTCCAAGCCAGGCTTCAATGGTATGCAAACCATGAACTTCTAGATGTTCAAGCTGGTTTTAGAAAAGGCAGAGGAACCAGAGATCAAATTGCCAACATTGGATTATCAAAAAAGCAAGAGAGTTCCAGAAAAACATCTATTTCTGCTTCATTGACTATGCCAAAGCCTTTGACTGTGTGAATCACCACAAGCTGTGGAAAATTCTGAGAGATGGGAATACCAGACCACCTGACCTGGCTCTTGAGAAACCTGTATGCAGTTCAGGAAGCAACAGTTAGAACTGGACATGGAACAACAGACTGGTTCCAAATAGGAAATGGAGTACGTCAAAGTTGTATATTGTCACCCTGCTTATTTAACTTATATGCAGAGTACATCATGAGGAACACTGGGCTGGTTGAAACATAAGCTGAAATCAAGATTGCCGGGAGAAGTATCAATAACTTCAGATATGCAGGTGACACATCCTTATGGCAGAAAATGAAGAAGAACTAGAGAGCCTCTTGATGAAAGTGAAAGAGGAGAGTGAAAAAGTTGGCTTAAAGTTCAACATTCAGAAAACTAAGATCATGGCATCTGATCCCATCATTTCATGGCAAATAGACGGGGAAACAGTGACAGACTTTAGTTTTTGGGGCTTCAAAATCACTGCAGATGGTGACTGCAGTCATGAAATTAAAAGACACTTGCTCCTTGGAAGAAAAGTTATGACTAACCTAGACAGTATATGAAAAAGCAGAGACATTACTTTGCCAACAAAGGTCCATCTAGTCAAGGTTATGATTTTTCCAGTAGTCATGTATGGATGTTGGATTATAGTTGGACTATAAAGAAAGCTGAGCACTGAAGAATTGAAGCTTTTGAACTGTGGTGTTGGAGAAGACTCTTGCGAGTCGCTTGGACTGTAAGGAGATCCAACCAGTCCATCCTAAAGGAAATCAGTCCTGGGTGTTCATTGGAAGGACTGATGCTGAAGCTGAAACTCCAATACTTTGGCCACCTGATGCGAAGAACTGACATTTGAAAAGACCCTGCTGCTGGGAAAGATTGAAGGCAGGAGGAGAAGGGGACAACAGAGGATGAGATGGTTGGATGGCATGACCGACTCAATGGACATGAGTTTGAGTAAACTCCAGGAGTTGGTGATGGACAGGGAGGCCTGGCGTGCTGCAGTATGTGGGGTCACGAATAGTCGGACAGGACTGAACTGAATACATATGTCCCCTCCCTTTTGAACCTCCCTCCCATCTCCCTCCCCACCCCACCCCTCTAGGTTGATACAGAGCCCCTGTTTGAGTTTCCCGAGCCAGTTTTTTTTCATAGAGCAGAGAGGGGAGGAGGTGAGGAAGTAAAGTAAAAAGGTGATAAGTCTTACAAAAGCTCCTGGAATGGCCCGCCTCAGGGCGGTGCATGTTCAGTCACTCAGTCCTGTCCGAATCTGCAACCATATGGACTGCAGCCTGTCGGGCTCCTCTGTCCATGGTATTCTCTGGGCAAGAATACTGGAGTGGGTTGCCACGTCCTCCTCCAGGGGATCTTCCCAACCTAGGGATGGAACCCAAGTCTCCTGCATTGCAGGAGGATTCTTTATTGCCTGAGCCACCAGGGAAGCTTCAGGGCAGGGATGTGCTAATTTCTTCTTTTTGCAGCCATTCACAAGTGGACACGGTCAGGATGTTTCTCCGAACAAAGGCACTTTGGTTTAACACTTGGACAGAGGGGCAAGGTTCCCTGAGGCAGACCATTCTGTATAGATAGTATCCTTTTAGTGAAGAAAAGCACCAGGAAGCAAAGGTTTAAGTAAAAGAAACAGACCCCCAACTTGTAGTCAGATTTTGTTCTTCCCTGTAACAGTTGCAGCTGAGCTGAGCACAGAAGGGCTCTGGAGCATCTTGTTGAGAAGAGAAACAAGATGGGACAAAGGGAAGACCCTCCAGAATGGTGGCCTTGGAACTGGAAAGGTGGCACCTTCCTCCTGGCTGCCACACGGGGACAGTGCCCAGGCTGGTGACTTGGGGAAAGCCTCCATCACCAAGGTCATTGATGTCAAATCAAAGGGGTTAGGTCAGTGGGATTCTGTATGTGTGCTGCAGGTCATGAAGCAGAAGGGCAGGTACTTCAAAACAGATTTTTGCTTTCTGTGGTGTCATTTCCAAAGGCCAACATGTATGGAGGGAAATTCGCCTTGTGGTGGAGACGGCTGGGTATCCCTACCCCACATCAGTTTTCCTCCTCTTCCCTAGGAACAGAACGCAAATTTATAGCTGGACAAATGACACCACAGAGTAAAGGTGACACTTCCAAGCCTTCCTTGCAGCTAGATGTGGCCCTGGGACCAAGTTTTGGCTTTTGAGGATATAGAAATGTCTTATGGCAGCTTCTGAGAACTCCCTTTAAGTGGTAGCTAGTGTGTGCTCTTTGCATATTTTTCCTTTCTCTTTATCCTTCCTTCTGGCTGGGATGAGGGACATACTGGCTGGAACTGGAGCAGCCACTTTGAACCATGAGTTGGAAAGTGGAGATCATCCTTGGTGAAGCTACAAAACAGAAGGAGGTGAGTCCCTGAGACTTCATGCTCTGCTGGGGACTCCCCGAGTCGTCTCAAAACCAGGCAGCTGCTGGAGGATCTTCCTAACCCATTCTTCCTTTCATCCCTCCATTCACAGGTAGCAGAGATGCATCAGGACCTGAGACTCTCCCTGCCTTGTCCTGCACCCTCTGTCTCTATCCTTCACAGGCACGTCCCCCAATAATACTCTTGCATATCTAATCCTGTCCTGGGGTCAACCTCTCAGAAGACTCAGGCTGACACAGAATGGATCTGGGAAGGAGTGCGTAGGGGACAGCTGTGGGCATGGGAGAGAAACATCCTAACAAAAGGAATATTTGTGCAAAGTTCCTGTGGTTCAAGAGACCAAGGGAGTTAGAGGGAATGAAATGACATAAGGCCAGTGTGGCTGGAAGGCAGAGAGCAGATAGAGCAGGAGGTAGGGACAGAAGAAAAGAGCTGGAGTCAGCTCTTCCCGGTTTTTATCCTAATAAGAATGGATGCCATTGGATAACTTTATGCATGGGACGCTGCAATCAGATGTGAGCAGACTCTGATGCAGTCCCAGTGAGAGGTGGTGGTGGTGTGGATGGATGGGAGAGTGTGGCAGCCTGGAATGAAGGAAGCAGGTGAATCCAGAAATGATGCAAGAGGCAAAGCGCCTACTATGTGTGGGATGCTGCTCTGAGGATACATCAGTAAACAGTGCTCACGTTTGGAGGTGCGGGAGAAGGCGTCTTAATTAAACCACTTCAGGCACATTAGATAATCAATATCTACTCTGTGGATCAACATCTCCAAGATTTGCTGCCACATGTTACTAGGATTTCACAGCTAAAATGAAGTCCTTCCAGATGCTGTTTAAACCCACATCTGCTTTCATGGCCTGAATCTCAGGGGAGCTGAGAATGGCTCCAGGTATTGGAGACACGATGCTTAGTGGGAATGTGATTCGATTGCTCACTCTGCTTTCTCGTCTGCCAAGAGCATAACCAGTCTCTCAATAATATCTAAATAATTTGGTGGGGGGCTTTACTGTCACTGGGGGCTCAAAGGTGAGGTGTATATTTACCAGATGCCAGAAACTTAAAAGCAAGAACCTTATAGAAATTAAAATCCATCTGTCAGGTCTGTAGAATCAGTAGCTTCCATTTTTCAGGATTTAGTAAGTGCTGAAAACTTTGCTTGAATCCTGAAGGGTCATCAATACACACTGAATCAGCAGTCATCCTCTACCCTCACTGGTATCTCATTTAACTGAAGGAAGAACTATTATTGTCCCCATTTAACAGATGAGGAAACTGAGTCTTAGAATGATTAAACAAAATTTCCAAAGTCCTACAACTAAAAAAACAACAGAGGCACTCTTTGAACCCCCTTTAACTTCCAAAACCAGTGTTCTTTATTGCTTTATTTTAATCTCTTAGAAGCTGAAGACTTCCAATTGGAATGTTTTTAGAATTCCCAGAGAATAAAGAACATGCCTAATAAAAATGAACTTGAATTTAATTTATAGTAATTTCAATTACAGATTATCCTCTTAGTGCTAAGTCTCTTCAGCCATGTCTGTCTCTTTGGGACCCAATGGACTGTAGCCTGCCAGGCTCCTCTGTCCATGGGATTCTCTAGTCAAGAATACTGGAGTGGGTTGCCATGGCCTATTCCAGGGGATCTTCCCTACCCAGGGATCGAACCTGTGTTTCTTGTCTTCTGCATTGGTAGGCAGGTTCTTTACCATATTAGATATTAATGAACAAAAATACATTGTTGGGACAATTCTGGACAGTTCCTCAAACATTACAAAAATGTGTTTTTGATTAGCTTTAGGGAGGAAGATTTTATACCCAATAACTTTTATGGATTTTTGCTGCACAGTTTGAGTAGCTCAGGAAATAAATATGATCAAATACCCACCATCACAATCAAGATCTAGGACTTTTCCACCTCTCCCCTGCCCCCTCACTGAAAACTTCCCTATCCTGCTATACAGTCAACCTTTCCCTGCCTCTCTGGCCCCTGCAACCCTTGATCTGCTTCCTGTCATTATTGTTTTGACTTTCCTAGAATTTTATATGCTGCTGATAAGTTGCTTCAGTCGTGTTCAACTATTTGCATCCCTGTGGACTGTATAGCCCACCAGGCTCCTCTGTCCATGGGATTCTCCAGGCGAGAATACTGAAATGGCTTGCCATGCCCTTCTCCAGGGGATCTTCCTGACCAAGGGATGGAGCCCACATCTCTTATGTCTCCTGCATTGGCAGGTGGGTTCTTTACCACTAGTGCCACCTTGGAAGCCCATCATATAATATTAGGGTTTTTTTTTTTTTGAGTATGGTTTCTTTCATTTATAATCCTTTTAAGATGCATGCATTTTGTTGCATGTATTAGCAGTTCCTTTCTTTCTCTTACTGGATAGTATTTCATTGTATGGATATTGACTGTTAATCGACATTTGGGTGGTTTCCTATTTGAGGATCTTTCGAATCAAGCTGTTAATTAGCATTTGCTTGTGCATTTTATGAGAACATAACTTTTCCTTTCTCTTGCATAAAAATCTAAGATTGGTAGATCACATGGAAATTACATGCTTAACTCGATCAGAAACTGCCAAAGTATTTCCCGCAGCGGTTGCACTATTGCAACTCCACCAGCAATACATGAGGGTCCCAGCTGCTCCAATGTTCACCAGCATTTGGCATTGTCAATCTTTTTTATTTGAACCGTTCTACCGGTGCACAGTAGCACTAACATGCATTTGAGGATACAACCTTCTCAGATACTCCGCATGTCACCTTCAGCTTTGCTAAAGGTGGTCACAGGTAAGAGTATCTGATGGGTCAACTTGAGGTCACCTAGATCTGCACTACTTTCCTCTCAGAGGGAAGTTGCGGTTTTCCTCAGTGGTTCAAGGGCACAGACTCATTTCCCAATCATGTGACAATGGGAAAGTGACTGGCCTCATTTTTTAAAAAACCGAAGTATAGTTGATTTAGGGCTTCCCTGGTGGCTCAGAGGTAAAAGAATCCATCCGCAGGAGACCTGGGTTTGATCCCTGGGTCGGGAAGGTCCCCTGGAGGAGGGTCTGGCAACCCACTTCAGTATTTTTGCCTGGGAAATCCCATGGACAGAGGAGCCTGGCGAGCTATAGTCCACAGAAATGAAAAAGTGTCGGACACTACTTAGCGACTAAACATTATATTAGTTTCAGTTCAGTTCAGTCGCTCAGTCGTGTCCGACTCTCTGTGACCCCATGAATCACAGCACACCAGGCCTCCCTGTCCATCACCAACTCCCGGAGTTCACTCAAACTCATGTCCACAGAGTCGGTAATGCCATCCAGCCATCTCATTCTCGGTCGTCCCCTTCTCCTCCCGCCCCCAACCTTTCCCATCATCAGAGTCTTTTCCAGTGAGTCAACTCGTCGCATGAGGTGGCCAAAGTATTGCAGTTTCAGCTTTAGCATCAATCCCTCCAATGAACACCCAGGATTGATCTCCTTTAGAATGGACTGGTTGGATCTCCTTGCAGTATAAGGGACTCTCAAGAGTCTTCTCCAGCACCACAGTTCAAAAGCATCAATTCTTCGGCGATCAGCTTTCTTCACAGTCCAACTCTCACATCCATACATGACCACGGGAAAAACCATTGCCTTGATTAGACGGACCTTGGTAGGCAAAGTAATGTCTCTGCTTTTTAATATACTGTCAAGATTGGTCATAGCTTTCCTTCCAAGGAGTAAGCGTCTTTTAATTTCATGGCTGCAATCAGCATCTGCAGTGATTTTGGAGCCTCCAAAAATAAAGTCTGACACTGTTTCCACTGTTTTCCCATCTATTTCCCATGAAGTGATGGGACCAGATGCCATGATCTTTGTTTTCTGAATGTTGATCTTCAAGCCAACCTTTTCACTCTCCTCTTTCACTTTCATCAAGAGGCTTTTGAGTTCCTCTTCACTTTCTGCCATAAGGGTAGTGTCATCTGCATATCTGAGGTTATTGGTATTTCTCCCAGCAATCTTGATTCCAGCTTGTGCTTCTTCCAGCCCAGCGTTCCTCATGATGTACTCTGCATATAAGTTAAATAAGCAAGGTGACAGTATACAACCTTGACGCACTCCTTTTCCTATTTGGAACCAGTCTGTTGTTCCATGTCCAGTTCTAACTGTTGCTTCCTGACCTGCATACAGGTTTCTCAAGAGGCAGGTCAGGTGGTCTGGGATTCCCATCTCTTTCAGAATGTTCCACAGTTTATTGTGATCCACACAGTCAAAGGCTTTGGCATAGTCAATGAAGCAGAAATAGATGTTTTTCTGGAACTCTCTTGCTTTCTCCATGATCCAGCGGATGTTGGCAATTTGATCTCTGGTGCCTCTGCCTTTTCTAAAACCTGCTTGAACATCTGGGAGTTCAGGTGTACATAAATTGTAGAGCTTATACTTCATTTAAAGTTACTGAAATATATAGGGCTTCCCTGGTGGTCCAACATTTAAGACTCTGGGCTTCCACTGCAGGGGGCGTGGATTTGATCCCTGGCAGCAGCCCACACCCCCACAAAGTTATTATAAAATATTGGCTATATTCCCTGTACTGTACATTCATCCTTTTGTCTTATTCATTTTATACCTGCTAACTTGTACCTCGAATTCCCTTCCCCTGACCTGCCCCTCGCCTTGGCCTCAGTTTATCTCCTGTGCAATGGAGACAAAATTGCTCCTGGACATGGTTAAGTTCAGAGTTGCTAGACACTAGTAGGCTTATTTATATGGGGCGATCCTTTGTGTACAATAAAAACACCATTAATATTCAAAATGGTCCAAAATGATGGAAGTAAAGTATTTTGATACTTTGTGAGTGCAAAATAGTCAAGAATGTCACCAAAGTGGAATCTTCTTTCTTTTTCTGTGTGCACCTCCTCACCCCTTGCTTGTGTCCATAATGCCAGTCTGGCCTACGAGGTGATTTCTACCTCCTAGGTGTGCTGAGATAGTTAAATGAGATAATCAGTGAGTGCACTTAGGACAGAACCCAGCAGATGGTGGGCTTCCAAGAAAGAGTAGGTTATGTTTGGAGACGAAGCCACCATCCGAATGCCAGGAGAGGTGTGTTTAGGAAGAAAAAGACATATTGAGATGATTAAGAAGCACCGACGAGAAAAGCAAAAAAAAAAATATATCCCACTTGAACCCTCCACTCCACACCCAATCCCACTGTCCTCCCTGGAGGCACCGGCTGTTACAGGTGGTACACATTTTAGATACATGGTGGTATGTATGGTTTCAAGGTGTTTGAGCACAGATAGGCAGGTAGCAGAGGGCCTTGTCTTGCTCTGGATTTATTTAACCCCTGTGTTTGATCATAGATACAGTCTCTATCTGCCCTCCTCGCCACTCTCCGCACCTTTTCCCTTTTCCCTTGATACTCTGTGAAGAGCTTTCCAGGTGGGAATGCAGGCATCACCTCTTCCTGTTGGCTGCTGCATCCTCTGGCACCATACAGATGTGCCACATTTAGGCAACTGTAGAGCAGCGACCATAAACCCTCCACCTCCAGACAGCCCTCCTGGGTTTAAACTTGGTTTCAGCACTGTACTCCACTGTGCTCCAATCATCCTTGCTTCCCTCATGTGGTACAGGCCCGACCTTGCTCAGCTTCCCTGAACCCTGATCCTCTCCTTGGTGCCCTGGTTCTTTCATCAATAAAAAGCATGAGCTTGTGAAATGCATCCACTTCCAGTAAGTCCAACGAGGAGGGCGTGGCAACCCACTTCAGAATTCTTGCCTGGAAAATCCCACGAACAGAGGAGCCTGGCCTGCTATATAGTCCACAGGATTGCAAAAGAGTCGGACACTGCTTAGTGACTAAACATTGTATTAGTTTCAGGTGTATATCAATTTTAGAGCTTATATTCCATTTAAAGTTACTGAAAAAAATAGGGCTTCCCTGGTGGTCCAACATTTAAGACTCTGGGCTTCCACTACAGGGGGCGTGGGTTTCATCTCTGGCAGCAGCCTCTCCCACCAAAGTTATTTACATGGCAGATAACATCTGCCATGCTTCCCCTGGGGCTTGATGTGCAAAGGGATGCAGTTTGAATTCCACAGAAACCTTACTTGTTCTTTTTAAAAATTTTCTAGTAGGTGCAGTTGAAACCTTGGCTTTAAAATTTTCTAGGCACAAGAAATTATATTTTATAGAGTTTCCTAGAAATTTCCCCTGCATGACCCACTGGGCCACAGGCAGGCTATCAGTCAGTTCCAGCGATTCGCTGTTTCACCTTGGCGTGTCTTTTATCAGAAATCATATGGAAACTTTTTAATTTATGGGCTTTTATTGCAATCCACAATTCACCCTGAGTCGTCCATTATTAAGTGTTCTAGAGGTTCTTATTGTGCCTTATCAGGGAATTGTATCTCAATGCAATTCATCTGGAGTCATTCTTCACAGAGAAAATCTTTCATATTACCTTTCTCTCATCATACTACGACGACTCTTGAATACATCATTATTCTACAATGAGCTTATAAATTATTATCATTAGGCAATTTTTAAAATATAATCTGATTTTATAAACTGCTTCTTTTTATTATCATTAGAGGGAAACCAGTAAATGCATCTGTCTGTTTTGATCTACCGAGATAATAGTAATAGAAAAACCAAGTCGGGACATCTCACTGAGCTACAAAGAGACTTGATGTGCAATGTGTTCAGACTGAAACATTCATGTGCACATAGCCGCATTCCACGATCGCGTCTCGTGGGTCCCCACTGCCACCCATAATGGTATCCTAATTGGTAATGCTGAGTTCCTGAAGTGTCTTCAGCTGGATTATTTTCTCTTTATAGAAAGGAGATTTAAAAAGGCAAAATAAAAATTTGTGGACAATATTTCTTTCTTTTATTAAAATAATTTTATTTATTTTTGGCTGTGCTGGGCTTTCCTCTAGTTGCGGAGAGCTGGGGCACCTCTCTAGCTGTGGTGCGCTGGCTTTTCACTGTGGTGGCTTCTGTCGTGGAGCATCGGTGGTTTCAGCTCCCAGGCTCTAGAGAACAGGCTCAATAGTTGTGGTGCACGGGCTTAGCTGCTCTGTGGCATATGAGATCCTCCTGGACCAAGGATTGAACCTGTGTCTCCTGCACGGGCTGGCAGATTCTTTACCACTGAGCCACTGCGTGGTGTTGGAGAAGACTCTTGAGAGTCCCTTGACTGCAAGGAGATCCAACCAGTCCATCCTAAAGGAGATCAGTCCTGAATATTCACTGGAAGGACTGATGCTGACGCTGAAACTCCAATACTTTGGCCACCTGATGTGAAGAGCTGACTCATTTGAAAAGACCCTGATGCTGGGAAAGATTGAAGGCGGGAGGAGAAGGGGACGACAGAGGATGAGATGGTTGGATGGCATGACTGACTCAATGGACATGAGTTTGAGCAAGCTCTGGGAGTTGCTGATGGACAGAGGGGCCTGGTGTGTTGCAGTCCATGGGGTCGCAAAGAGTGGGACACGACTGAGCGACTGAACTGAACTGAACTGAACCACCAGGGGAACCCTTTTTCCCTTTTATTTTGTCATGGCACAAGGGATCTTAGCTCCCTGACTCTAGTTGAATGCTCACCCTCTCCTCATCCCTGCATTGGAAGCTGAGAGTCTTAAATACCAGGCTGATGGGAAAGTCCTTAAAATATTTTTAAATGAAGGGGAAAAAAAACAAGGTGGATTATGTAGAATATATGATTCGGGATGTGAAATGATAACTCTAGTCTGGGTCACGGCCCCCACCACCTTCCTTACCTATTCCTGGAGAATGCAGATCTTTCTTTCTGGTGTATCGTAAAGTAAACCAGTTATACATATTCATATATCCACTCTTCTTTAGATTCTTTTCCCATACAGGTTGTTACAGAGTATTGAGTAGAGTTCCCTGTGTTATACAGCAGGTCCTTGTTAGTTATCTATTGTATGTATATTGGTGTGTATATGTTGCTCCCAATATCCTAACTCCGCCTCCCCCCACCCATAACCATAAATTTGTTTTCTACACCTGTGACTTTATTTCTGTCTTGTAAGTCAGTTTGTTTGTATCATTTTTCGGATTGAAAATATAAGCAATATCAGGTATTTGTCTTTGACTTCACTCAGTATGACAATCTCTAGGTCCAACCATGTCACAGCAAATGGCATTATTTTGTTCTTTTTCATGACTGTGTAATATTCCTGATTTACCATTCTATCTCAGGCTCTGGAAGCTGTGGAAATATGGGTTATTTTTTTCTTTTCTTCCTTGGCATGTGTTGCTGCTGCTGCTGCTGCTAAGTCACTTCAGTCGTGTCCGACTCTGTGTGACCCCATAGACGGCAGCACACCAGGCTCCCCCGTCCCTGGGATTCTCCAGGCAAGAACACTGGAGTGGGTTGCCATTTCCTTCTCCAATGTGTGAAAGTGAAAAGGGAAAGTGAAGTCACTCAGTCGTGTCCGACCCTTAGCGACCCCACGGACTGCAGTCTATCAGGCTCCTCCGTCCATGGGATTTTCTAGGCAAGAGTACTGGAGTGGCTTGCCATTGGGCATGCAGGTGGCAGAGAAGGGGAGGGCCTTTTGGGAGGTCTGCTACTTTCTCGTTTGATACCAAAGGAAGGCCGCCTGGATTGTCACAACTCATGGATTTACACAAACCATGTATTAGAACTTAGCCTAAGTTACCAAGAATTCAAATATTAAATGTCTATTAAATAGTAAATGTCTTTTCCTTCCACCACATTTTTTTATGCTCTACCAAAAAACTGAAAAGCAATTACAACATAAACAGGTTGAAAATTACTAAGGTTTGTGGAATATAGTATTATAGCTATATTATACATAAAAGATAGGAACACTGAACACCTGAATAAGTCCATTACAAGTGATGGTTTTGTGGGATCCTATTCTGCAAAGCTGTAGCTTGACCTTTGGGGCCCATTGGATTCTCTACAGCTTCACGTTAGAATGGAAAGAATGCTAGGATACCTAAGAAGATGTGTGTATGCATATTTTAAACCTTAATATAGACTTCCTTCCTTCCTCTGTATCCATGGCAAATTGGTCCTAGGACCCTTGCAGATACCAAAATCCTCAGATGCTCGAGTTCTTTATAAAACTGTGGAGCACAGTCAGCCCTCAGAGTGCATTTTCCACCCATGGTTGGTTGTCCAATGTCCACTTGGGGGCAAAATCACCTCTGGTTATTTTGGGTATTAGTTGAAGTTCTGTCAAGGTTATAGATCTCTTTGGAAAGAATCATTCTCATGGTATTAAGTCTTCTCAAATCTCTCTACATTTTTCTCAATCTCATTTAATGTCTTTTAATTATGCTTTGTAATTTCCTTCATGAAGGTGTGCATGTCTTTGATTATATTTATTCCTGGGCTCTCTGCAGTGTCTTTGCTGTTATTACAAAAATTGTGTCTTTTCAAATTCTATCTCTAACTGGTTGTTGTTGGTTGAAAGGAGCATTTAGTTTTTGAGTGTGTGTTGCCACCATGCATCTGGGAATCTTGTTCAATTGTTTTAAATCTCATAGTCTCTTTGGCCCTTTTCCAGCCCGCCCACCCGACCCGCGCGGCGCGGCGTTGCGCTCGGATTCCGGGAAGGAAGCGCCGCGCGGTGTTCCCGGCATCCTCAGTCCTGCCCCGCGAAGTGGAGATGCGTGAGTGGCAGGCAAGGGCGCGCAGCTCGTGAGACGCCGCGCCAGCCGGCACCATGCGCCTGCGGCCGCTGCCCCTCATGGTAGTCCCCGGCTTGCTGCAGCTGCTGTTTTGTGTCAGTGAGAAGGTGGTGCATGCCACGGAGGGACTGGATTGGGAAGACAAAGATGCTGCGGGGACCCTGGTGGGTAACGTGGTGCACTCAAGGATCATCAACACTCTGCACCTGTTTGTTAAACAGTCTCCAGTCCCCAAGCCTGGACACTTGGCCTACGCGGACAGCATGGAGAACTTTTGGGATTGGCTGGCTAA
Source organism: Moschus berezovskii (assembly GCF_049115385.1). NCBI lineage: Eukaryota > Metazoa > Chordata > Mammalia > Artiodactyla > Moschidae > Moschus > Moschus berezovskii. Next base: position 43,837,596 of record NC_142474.1, on the reverse strand, counting down.
CATCACGGAGGTTCAGGAGCCATTGGCAAGATCTAAAAGAAGGCCAATAGTGAAAACAGGAAAATTTAAGAAAATGTTTGGATGGGGTGACTTCCATTCCAACATTAAAACTGTGAAACTCAACCTCCTCATCATGGGGAAAATTGTTGACCATGGAAATTGAACCTTCAGTGTTTATTTCCGACATAATTCCACCGGCCTGGCCAATGTTTCAGTGAGTTTGGTACCTCCCTCCAAAGTGGTGGAGTTTGAAGTTTTCCCTCAGTCTACCTTGGAGACCAAGGAATCCAAATCTTTCAACTGTTGCATTGAGTATGAAAAAACAGATTGGGCCAAGAAGACCGCCCTGTGCAATTTTGACCCAGCCAAGATCTGCTACCAGGAGCAGACTCAGAGTCACGTATCCTGGTTGTGTTCCAAGCCCTTCAAAGTCATTTGCATCTACATTGCCTTTTACAGTGTTGATTATAAACTTGTGCAAAAGGTCTGTCCTGACTACAATTACCATAGCGAGACTCCCTACTTATCTTCTGGCTGAATCTTCCCATGGCCAATAAAAAGGAAGGATAAATATATACTCAATTATTAATAGAACCACCAAGAACCAAGCTCAGCTCTCCATGGCAAAGGATCCCTTTTGTTTCTGGCAGTGAACCTTCATTCCCTATAAGGTTTTCAAATTTAAAAAAGAAAAAGAAACATCTTAAAAGTTGCAATGTGTTTGTTATGATCATAAATACCTTAATCTAAACAGTCAAACTGTGTATGAAGCCATCACTCTCTCATAAGATCTCTTTCTCCTAAGGTTGACTCCTCTAGCTATTCTTATTTCACTAAGAGTCGATGGTAGCAACATGGAACAGGAAAGAACCAAATAATGCATGTGATAAACATTGCTCTTGAAATGAACCTGCTTTTGAAGTATGTTTTGGAAAGTTACCTTAAAAATAGCAGATCCAGTAAAGTAACAGAAAAGATTGTATTTGATAGATGAATCACATTTCTGCATTGAATTCTTTTTTATTGCTGTCTTTTTTCCCATGTCTGTGCTGTTAGTGATATGAGAGATGAAGGGGTAAAATCTGCTTTAAAACTCATGTGTGAAGTTACAATGCCACAGTGGAATGAAACACATATTATCTGAGCTAGAGTTGAGTGGAGTGGGATTTAAACACTTACCCTTGGGCTGGTCACCATCCTTAGGATTCTCATTTGAGTAGTAATATTGGTATATTAAAAAAGCAAATCTGGACGTATTGTAAGTCAGTTCAATAATGATGATGATCAGGATGTTTTTGGATTATTTTGCCTGATTCAATGATGTGAGTTTGTCAAAAATATCACAAATCTTTTTTCCCCCTGTAACCTAATTCTATTCATTTGGTGGTATGATTTTTGCATACCTGTGTAGAACAACGTTGAAATTGAGAGAAAGCAAATGTTTCCTAGGCTAGCTAGAAGTGGGAGAAACATTGGAATTGGAAGGAGGAAATTCCAGGATGATGTATTCATTATTTCTAGCCTGTTAGATTACGTTCTCCTTGCATTTAGCTATTTAAGTGAAGGATCAAATTGTGGAAATAAGGAGTTTATTTAAACAATGCTAATATTATCGTGCTAATAACCAGGACACATGACTCCCGAGACTTTTGGGATAACTTCCTAATGAATGTTGCCTCATAACCACATCCTCTTCATCTTCTCTGAGGGGGTCAAACGTCATCTGTGTCATAGAACTGGATGATCTTTGAATTAGCAGAGAGAGAGAATCTGGCTGACCAGTAAAAAAAAGTGTTTCTAGAACCTAGAAGATTCATGGAATGGTTACTCCTTTTACGATAGCTGTCAACATTTTTCCCCCTTCTTATCTGTAAAATATCAAAGTAAAACACTGAATTGACAACCTAAGGAAGAACAAAATGCTCTTACTATAAAATGCTTTTACTACGTTGTTCAAAAAGCCAACAGCTCTCATCTCTATTTTTCATCTCTAGTCCTTTCATTTTCCTGGTGATCCCTGCACAGTGTTTGTTTTTGTTTTTTGTAAAAATTGTACTAGGCTTAGTGTGTGGTAGTACAGGCTTGAAATTTTTGCTCTGAGTTCATTGGGTGCTTTTGTAATTTTGTGGTTGGTGTGAAATACTTTGAGACATCATTTTATTTTAACCTAGGAACAAGATTAAACTACTATTTACTGTAAAATATGTGGGAATCACATGTGTATATACACTTAGGTTTTCTGTGTACAGAGAAAGTATGTGTACACATTTCTATGTAAATAAAAAGAATTTCCTAAATCTGTCAAAAAAATAAATCTCATAGTCTGTTTGAACATCTTCTAGAATATTCTATGAAGATAATCATATTGTCTACAAATAACCACAGTGCTGACCTCTCTTTTAGCATGCTTGCATCTTTAACTTCTTTTCCTCATCTTACTGCACTGGCTAGGACCTCCAGGAAAATACTGAATAGTATCAGGGATGGAGGGACACTTATTTTACAAGCCAAGAAGCAATACTTTGACCTTGTCCAAGGTCATTCAGTGACTCAATAGAGACAAGGCTAGATTCTAAGGTTTATGAACTTCTCTTCCTTTTATTTTTTCTTGCTTCTTTTGTTTTGAGTTAGTTAGCATAAAAACACTTTGCTGTCAGAACTCTTTTGATTTTAGACCTTCAAAAGCTTAAAAGAAAGTTACATATAGTCTTCTGTGCGGGTGGAATACAAAACATCAGGATCTTAATACTGACAGATGAAACCTGTGTTATTCTTTGAATATAAAACATGTCATCTCTTTAAAGCTTATATCTGCTAGTCTGTGAGTTTGCTTCCACATCTTGTTAGAGAGCGGTTTTAGGATAATGTGGGTCTTATGATAAAATGTCTAAGTTTTATGGATCACATAAAATGAAGCAAGCACTGTGCTAGGTCCTTTTAAAAGTGTGCTTTCATGATGTCTTTCGAATAATGCTCTGAGGTGTATATTATTACCCTCATTTTACGGATGAGGAAACTGAACTTGAAAGCATTAAGTAACTTGCCCAAGGCCTCTTATTTCCAAGTTTGCAGAGCCTGGACTCAAATCAAGGTTGGATATCAAAGCATACTATCTTCTGGCTGTGTATCCTGCTTACCATCAGGCAAACACGTGGGAAATGAACATCAGATGGATTCCAATTCCGTTTGGAGGGTCTAGGGACTAACTCTTTTCATTACTTTAGATCATATGAGCTCTTTTTGTTGCGTTAGCTTAGATTAAGAATGCATGAAAAATAAAGCAAATGAAGTTGTTTCTTAGTATTGCTTCCACATAAATATGCACAAAGCGGTAGCAAGTTCATGTCAGTAAATGTCTCCAATATGCTGGGCACATTATGCATTATACATCTTATCTGCATAACAACTTTGGGAGGAAAGTCCCCTTAGTACCATTTTAGGGATTACGGAACGGGTTTCTAGAGACTAACAGCTAGGAAGGAGCAGAGTTGGGTCACGCCCTGCTAGACACTATAGCCAGGTGACCAAGCTGGCTTGTCAGCTCAAAGCTGTGTTTTGGTCACACTCAATTCTCAGTGGAAAAAAATGTGCTGCATTTTAGGGCATCATTTCCATCATGGTGCAGGCTGTGGAACCCAAGAGGGACTTCTATAAACATGAGTACATGTTCCCAGACAAAGGAGGTGATATCTCTGACAAAGAGCCATTATCCAGAACATCTGCTGGGCTGTTTCTCCTTGTTTTAAATAATGCACAGAGAGCTCTGATTCAGGTGTGCTCCTGAGAAGCCGGCAGCTTCTGCCGTGATTTCTGTGATCTCTGGGTGTGATGAATGAGAGCTATCTGTTGATCATGGAGTACACCACTTAATCAAGCACTTTGGCTGCGGATCAAATTTTCTATATTTTTAGCTATAATTATAGCTATAACCAACACTACTTAGCCTGCTTTATAATTTACATAGTGATTCCACATTCAGCATCTCATAAGCATTTAATCCTAAAAACAGCTCTGCTCTGCAGTCATTAATATTATCCTTGTAATAACGTGTTTGAGATTGTCCACACGTATCGACAGAGAGAGACAACCCAGAGAGGGACAGCCCAGAGACATTATTCTTTGGGAAGGGTGAGCTGTCACTCTATGGTTTAATGTGGTGCTGCCCTGGGTTAATTGTGTCCAGAAAGGAAGATGTTGGAATATATATACATATATATATATAAATATATGAGTTAGGCAGTGGTTATCTCTGGCAGTAAGAGAGTTTCAGAAAACCTTCCTCATTCATTTCATATATTTTTGTATTCCTTTAATTTTTTAAAATTTAATTTTTATTTTGTTGTTGTCGCTGTTCTGTTGCTAAGTCATGTCTGACTCTTTGTGACCCCATGGACTGCAGCACACCAGGCTTCCCTGTCCATCACCAACTCCCGGAGCTTACTCAAACTTATGTCCATTGAGTCAGTGATGCCATCCAACCCTCTCATCCTCTGTCATCACCTTCTCCTCCTGCCTTCAATCTTTCCCAGTATCAGGGTCTTTTCAAATAAGTCAGTTCTTCGCATCAGGTGGCCGAAGTATTGGAGTTTCAGCTTCAACATCAATCCTTACAATAAATATTCAGGACTGATTTCCTTTAGGATGGACTGGTTGGATCTCCTTGCAGTCAAGGGACTCTCAAGAGTCTTCTCCCACACCACAGTTCAAAGGCATCAATTTTTTTGCACTTAGCCTTCTTTATGGTCCAACTCTCACATCTGTACATAAAGAACTTTGTATTCCTTTAATTTTTTAAAACTTAATTTTTATTTTACACATATAAATATTGGACTGGCCAAAAATTTGTTTGCGTTTTTCCATAATATCTTATGGAAAACCCCAAACAAACTTTTGGCTAACCTAACAGTTCCTTTAAATACACATTGTATACCAGTACAAAAGTACACAGGTGTTGTTTTTAAAAAATCATTTAGTTCCATAGAGCTGGTAATAAGACAGTAGTATTTGAACCCATCACTCACCTCACCTTATCATCGCTAGGAGGCAACGACTTTGAACTCCTCAGTTGTTTGGTCTTTATTCGTATATTTCAAGCTAAAGGTTTTTACTTCTATTTCTTACTGTTCATCTCTCTTGGCTTCCTGCTGTGAGAGATGAAGATTTAGAATTCTTGTATAGAGGCCTCCTATCCCCCTTCCCTATCCACTGTGGTCCAATCACAGGTGAGTTATCACTTGTAGACCAGCTGTACTGTGCTACAGTTATTCCTTACTTCATGTACAGAGTTTCTTTCCAGAGTGGGTAAAAGTCTCTCCTGCTCTTTTCTTTTAGAAATTTGCTCTTTATTTTAAATTTAATATTATATTTATTTTTATTTATTTATTTGGCTGTGCCAGGTCTTAGTTTTGGCACACGGGATCATTTATCTTCCTTGAGGCATGTGAGAGCTTTATTCACAGCTTGTGACTCTTAGTTACAGCATGTGAGATCTAGTTCCCTTACCAGAGTTTGAACCCAGGCCCCCTGCATTGAGAGCTTGGAGTCTCAGCCACTGGAATGCCAGGGAAGTCCCCCTTTGCTGGTTGTTTAAAAAAAAATTTACTAATCACTAATTCATTTTAAGAAGTCTGCCAGAAGCCTGTGTCTTCTCAAGATATGCAAATAGTTCAGGAACCCATCCGTTTACCATCTTGATGACATTGCTCCAGGATGTCCGCATCTTCTTGTTACAAGATGGAGCAGCCTCACCGCAGGCCGGCTGACAGCGGTCACACTGGGAGTTCCTTTACCCATCCTCTGAGTCGCTCTACTTTTCTTCTGGGATGGAGCCCATGTTTTCTGGATTCTGCTTCTCATTCTTTCTTGATTTACTTCTCCCCATTTTAGCGAAGTGTCTCTCAGGTTGCCTTCTGAACAAATAGTGTCAAAAAAGACAAATGTTTCTAAGGCTTCGAAGTGTGAATACGGCTTCATTCTGCCTTTACACTTGTTGATAGTTTGGCTGAGTACAGAAAATTGTTTGGAAACAATATTTTTCTAGCTTTGGTATTGCCATTGGGAAGTCCAAAGATATTTTGATTCCTAGTCCTTTATATATGAAATTTTATTTTCTCTGTGGGAAAGTCAGGATCTTCATTTATCACCAATACTCTGAAATTGCCAAGTAATAGGCCTTGGTGTGGCTCTATCTTCATATATTCATTTTAAGATTTTTATTAATGTGGATGATTTTTTAAGTCTTTATTGAATTTGTTACAATATTGTTTCTGTTTTAGGTTTTGGTTTTTCAGCTGCAAGGCATGTGGGAATCTTAGCTCCTCATCAGGGATTGAATCTGCACTCCCAGCGTTGGAAGGTGAAATCCTAACTACTGGACCACCAGGAGAATCCCTGTTCTCACATATTTTGATGGACATTTGATGACTGCTTTCAGTTCTGATTAACTTTACTGAGTCATTTATTTTTAAATGATAGTCTCCTTTCTGTCTTTTTGTTCTGGAATTCTGATTATTGGTTATTGGGCCTCCTGGACTGATCTGATTTTAAACATATCTTAAAATTTAAATTCTATTTCTTCTATTTTTTAAAAAGAGACTTTCATAGCTGTCCTTTTACAACAGAGGCATTCATTACAGATTTGTGGTTATTAAAACCAACAGCAGAATGGCCACAGCAAAACGGGGTACCTCAGAAGATATGACTGGTTTCATTTCATAGAGGGGACTTTGCAGTTGAAATCCCTGGTATGCCCACTCTGATGGGATTTCCATTCAATTCATTCTTTCATTCGATCAATAATTCAGCAAATGTTGTGACACGTCACAAGAATCCACAGTTCTGAATCATTTTTCATTCATTTTGCTGGGACTCAGTGAGTCATTTTAATGTGAAGACTTGAATTAAATCCTTTGGTAACATTTTTTCTCTTATTGCATGACTTTGATAACTGTTTTTGAGATCATTTCCTGGATCAATTCTCTATGCATGGTACCATCTCTACCATGTATATTTGCTCTGTTCTCTTGGGAATGACCTTGGCGTTAGCTCTCAATTCATTTACCGTTTAAAATCAGAAAACACATTTTTTAGGTTCCAAGAACTCGTTTATTTGTTCTACTTTTAAGGCATTCTATTCCTGTTTTGTGGATGGGCTATAATCTCAAAATCCCTCTGAGGATGCAAATTTGAATGCTTTTCTAAAGTCTTCTTCAGTTTCCTGAATTAGGTTCATTTTCTCTGGGGTCATCTCTTTCCACTTGCTTTGGTGTTTCTGCTCCAGTAGCTTGTAGTTTGTATTCTCCATATATCTAGTGATCCTTTGCTGTTGTGAATTTTGAAGAAGGTGGAAAGGCACTGATTTTTCTAGGTACTTGGTGTGCCCTTTGCAGCTGTTAATAGTGTCGATTGAATGGGAAGCTTTTGAGGGGAGCAGAACTGACTGGGTCAGAGGCTTCACTTTAGGGGGAAGTGGTGGGGATGGAGCTTTAGGGCTGGGCACCCTCAGAGGCCAGGACAGAGAGGGTGTGGATATGGTGCCAGTACCCACTCTAGAAGTCCTGACTACTGATGCCTGAAAGTTTGCTTCATTTAGAAGGAAATACTTTGAATGATATCCTCCCACCTCCCCAGAAGCCAGGGGTATTGGCTGCATGGCCTGCCCTCTTTGTGTTCAGGGTAGGGTATGGTGGCAGGGAGCAAACCGTTTTGTGGTTGGGGGAATTGATTTGAACTCCTCCCTTTAAGCAGTCCCACTTTTCTCTTGTGCCCACCTTTGAGCCTCATGGTCCTTTGGGGGTCTTGCAGCAGCTCAGCTTCTTTGACTCTGTCCTACCTGGTGCATTTTGAGCTATGGTTTCCCTATACAGGCTGACTCTTCAACCTGCTTCCACCCACTCAGTCCTGAAGATTTGGTTTTGCAAATCTTCTTCTTTTGCTGCATGGCATGTAGGATCTTAGTTCCCTGACAAGGAATTGAACCCACTCCCTCTGCACTGGATGTGGAGTCTTAACCACTGGACCACCAGGGAAGTCCCAGAAGTCTTCATCCTTTGATCATTGGTTTCCTGGCCATTAACATTTGCTCTTAAGAGAATGTCATCCTTTATTCTTTCCCTATTATCTTGAAGGAGTCTTAAGTGAGGAAGGAGACACATGATGCCCTGTTTCTATCTATAATTTGCTCATTTTTGAAAGGTCTACTTTGGCTTACTTTTCTGAAAAATAATTTAGACAGATGTGCTTTAAATATGTGATGATCAGGGAAGAGGCCTGGGGGAAGGTGTGAGGGGCACCTGCTGGTGGCCGTCTTGGCCTTTCAGTTGTCCCAGGTAATCGTGCTCTGTCCTGAACCAGCACATCCTGACAAGCAAGACCAAAGCCTGCCTGTGACTGGCAACCTCCGCTCTGGAAGGAAGTTCTCTGCCCCGTTGCTACTTAAACCCGACCCTTGGGAGGTCTTACTTGCTACCCCAGCTAACTTATTAAGAAGCATTCCCTTTGGTTGTTTTGATGAGAAAAGCTCTGGTGAATGCCATTTTTTCCACATGGCTCTGTTTCCAGGGCTGTTCCAGCGGCCTGGTGCAGTGCATCCGGCTGGAACACTGGGGTGACGGGTCACAGCCCGGGGGATGGGGGGCACCTCTGTGCAGGTGGGTTTTCCATGGGGAGCCCCGCTGGGAGCCCTCCCTCTCTGCCCGGAGGAGACGCTGTCAAAGCCGCTGGTGCCAGGACTGAAAAACCAGTCTTGGCTGTCTTCCTCGTCTCTCAGCCCGCCCCGGTTTCCACCCAGCACTCGAGTCTCTTGATCTGTGCCCGTTTCCAGCCGCTCTGAGTGGGGTCACCAATTAGAGCCAGAAACAAAAAAGTTTCCTGAGCCCACGTGGTCCCCAGCCCTGCGCTTCCTGCTGTCTGTGCGTGCAGCGCGGGTTTCCGCCTCTGCTGACCAGCCCCTTCCGCTCTCTGTGTGCGTCCTGCTCGGACTTCATTGTCCCCCCTTGGCTTTGCTTTCCTCTTCCTCCTTCCCCCCTGGAGCCACCCAGAACGAGGGAGCCCCCTTTCCTGTCCCCTCGGGGCCCCTCAGCATCTCTGCATAGACCCGTCACCTGTGGGACCCCGGGGCATGGCACGCAGCCACTCAGGCCCACAAAGGAGCCCTCAGAGCCGCAGCCCGGCCTGGGCTGGGCGCCAGCACGCCGCGGAGAGGGGCCCGGCCTCGCAGGGGGAGTGAGAGCCGCCCCCGGCTTGCTGTGGGGTCTGGGGCCAGTCACTTGACCTCTGCTCAGCTCCTCGTTCTCCAGAGGAAGTCAGGATGGCGGCCAGAGGACGCCGGTGGAATCGCCAATGAGGGCGGGAGCATGGGGACCCAGTCCCACTGCCCTGCAGCCGGCCGGTTTGGATGGGGGCCTATGTGCGCCTCTTGCACACGCACACACACATGGGCATACACACATTCATGCCCCCATATACACATACTCATACACACACACACAAGTGCACAGGGACTCACACTCACACACAAGTGTACCCAGACTGACAGACACAGACGTGCACTCGGACACGTCCGGGTCCACACACTCACACAAACACGTTTACACACAGACATGCACAGTCACACACAGACACACACACACAAATACCTGCTCATCACACAGGGAGGACACACATCAATGGGTGTTTGTGAATGGGATTCCCAGTGAAATATAAACAAAATGTCAACGTCTCATAAAGAGAGTGCAAAGCAATAGGGGTGCATCCCTGGGTTTTCCTCCACTCTTCTCTTTCACTCTCGGTCAACAATCACAGCCTGGGTGTGCTTGTCCCTGGGCTGGCACAGCTGGGGAGACGGCAGCGCAGCCAGCAAGGTCCCAGGCCTCAAGGGGTGTTCAGTGGATTTGGGCAACCCAACAAGCCACTGCCTATGGGACGTAATGAGTTGACAGGCTCTGGGAGACAGTCATTGGATGGTCATCCTGCCAGAAAGGAGAATCAGGGAAGGCTGCATGGAGGTGGAGGCTCTTGGTTTACTCGGAGAGAGCAGAGTGTGTGTTATTTAGCTGGATTTGGCTTCAGAACCACAGACCACAGCTCTGACTCCAGAAATGCCTGTGGCTTGCCTGGCAGGAGTGAAGAGAGTCCCCACCTAGACCACACATCCGTGATCAAACAAATGGCACTGCTGGCTTAAGCCATTAAGCTTGTTTGTAGTTTTTTCTTTAAACTAATATCGGTTTACTTATTTTTATTGAGACTATTTTTAGAGTGATTTTAGGTTCACAGCAACATGGGGCAGAAGGTACAAAGATTTCCCTGCCCCCACACATGTAGCCCCTTCCTCGCCACCAACAGTAACACAATTGATGCATTTACAGTGACATGTTGTCACTCAAAGTCACTTTACGTTAGGGCTCTCTCTCGGTGTTTTACATGCAGTGGGTTTGGACAAATGTAATATGACATGTGTCTACCAGTCCACCATTTTAGCGGTGCTCTTTTTTCCGTTATAATTTTATTTTATTTTTGGCTGTGCTGGGTCTTCACTGCTGCACGGGCTTTTTCCTAGTTGTGTTGACTGGGGGCTTCTCTCTAGATGCGGTGCACCAGGTCTCATTGCCTGTGCGTCTCTTGTTGCAGAGCACAGGCTCTAGGGCATGTGGGCCTCGGTAGTTGTGGCTCCTGGGCTCTAGAGCACAGGCTCAACAGATGTGACACACGGGCTTGGTTGGTTTTGGCGCCCTGGCTTTAGGATATGATAGCCCTCAGGCTTTGCCTGGACTTGTCGCAGCCGTGGAGCGGAGGGGTTAAGAGAGTGGCTTCAGAGCCAGGCCCCCTGGCTTCAGATATTTCAGTCCCCAGCCAAGTGATCCCGGGGACTGTATTTAACCTCTCAGTGTTAGTCTCTTTGAGTATAAACAGTCATAATAAAATGAGCATGTTGTGAGGGTTAAATTAATTAGTATGATGAAACTTTGGAATGAAGCTTGGTACAATAAAATATCTATGTAAATATTATTTATTACTATTAACAGTAAAGATTATTTTTTCTAGAAGAGTCTCCAGGGGTGAGTTGCTTAGTTTTCATTAAAATTTTGCCAACCTAAGTGCCCACCCGCAGATGATTGGGTTAAGAAGGTGTGGTGCATATATACAATGGAATATTACTCAGTTATAGGAAAGAATGAAATACTGCCATTTGCATGGATGGACCTAGAGAATATTATGCTTAGTGAAACAAGTCAGACAGAGATAAGTCAGAGAAAGACAAGTACTATATAATATCACTTATCTGTGGAATCTGAAAAATAATACAGATAAATGTACATGCAAAATAGAAACAGACTCTCAGGAACAGAAAACAAAGTTGTAGTTACCAAAGGGAAGAGAGGAGAGGGGAGGGACAAATTAGGGGTATGGGATTAACAGTTACAGACCACTATGTATAAAATAAAGAAGCAATAAAGATTAACTGCACAGCACAGGGAATTACACCCCATATCCTGTAATAACCTATAATGGAATATATTTTGCAAAAAATGGAATCACTGTGTGTACCTGAAACTAACACAGTATTATAAATCAACCATAGTTGATTAGTTAATGAAAAATAAATTAAAAATAATTTTTCAAAAGTGAAAAAAAAAGATCAACTCAGTGTTTGTGGTTTCCAATGGTTGGAGCTCCAGTGACCTAAAGCGTTTCTGATCCTTGATAAGTAGAATGATGGGCAGGTCAGAAGGAGCAGCGAGTGGGATGTAGGCTACAGATGGAGATGCTGAGGCCAGCCCTGGGCTGGTCCCACCAGGCAGGTGGCAAAGGCGGAGCCCAGGGCCTTTGCTCCTGACAGCTCAGCTGGTGGAAGGAAGAGAAGGAGGCAGTGGTTAGAGGACAATGGGATTGGATCTTATCCAAAGACTGACTTCTTCCACTTTAGACATGGGCAATAGCGCTGGGGTCTGTTCTGTGGGGTCCTGGGTTGCCATCCAGGCAGCAGGACAGACAGGCTGGTCCCTGCTGGTAGAGCCACCACCGTGGGAAGCCCTTTGGGTGAAAACAGACAGGCTTCCCCAATGAGCACACACGCCCGGGTGACAGAGAGGAGGATGGGGATGAGGCCCCTGGACTGAAATGAGCCCCTGAAGGGCAGGGAGCTGTCTTCCCAAGGGGATGGAAACACCCCCTTCTCTTCTTCAATATTGACCCGCAGGAGGGGAAAAAGGCATTTAATACTTTTTCAGTGGATAATGAAGCAGTTTATTTAATATTATTTGGATAACAAGGCTCCACATGAACAGGATTCGAATGTCAGTTGTCTTAGGGGAAAAAAGATTTATTGGTTGGTAAATATTGAGAAAGAAAAGCTGATAAAGAACAGCTTCAGCTGCAGCTTCTGCCTGGAGCAGGAGAACAGGCCTGTGTTGTATTTTGGGGCCCTGGGAAGGCAAAAAATTGTGAATGTCTTTCTTTGTTGGTGGGTGTAAAAGTGGAGACCGCTACAAATAATTTCTTATTTCTGTTCGCATAGATTTAAAATTATGTAGTTTCCCTACCTTGTTAAGTATTAAAGCGTTCTTGTTTAAGGAAAAGGCACTTAAATAATGAAGCTTATGTATCTTGTTTTCAGACATCAATATCTGGCTTTGAGTGGCACAAAGGGATCAAGGAATGTGGATTCAGAGCTCCCCGGGACGCTTGGCAATTCTAATTCGACTCCAGACTGCAAATGGGCACAAAACTGTTGAAACTTTTGTTGCAGAGAAGGCTGGGTGAGCACGTGGTGTTGGGAAATTGTATTTTCTTCTTCGAGTTCTTCTGTTTCCGAATATTTAATCCTACTGTTCTCCTCTCTCGTGAAGGTCTCTTTAGTAAAGGATCTCTTTCCTGATGCTTCGGGCAACACAGACGCTGGATTCAGAAAACACCAGACTGGGATGCCGCCTTCCATGGGGCCTGACATGGGGAAAGCCTGCCATCTGGTGGTCAGCGAGATACTCGGCACCTCGATTCTGTCCAGGGGTTGGAAAGGGAGGCTTGCAAGCTGGGTTTCTGCAGGACAGGTTGGGCGTCTTTATAAACTTCCAGACAGTGGCTGGTAGGTTTCAGTGAACCTTCTGTGTGTCCACTGTCATTCCCTGAATAGGTGCACGATGCCTTCTGTGTGACAATGAGGACAAAGGGGGGGAAGACCCAATTTCACAGTGACAATAAAGAAACCAAGGAACATTTACCAAATGTCTCTGAGTGCCTGGCAGGGAGCAGGAAAGGAGCGAGTAAGCTGTGTCTAAGGTCATTGATGTCAGAGTTGATGGGCAGAGGTGGTGAGAGCTGGCTTGTCCTCCCCTGGCAGGATGTTCAGTCAGACCTTCAGATGAAGTCAGGCAAAGTCCAGGGAGTTCTGATTTGTTTATCTTTTCAAAATATTGGGTTGGCCATGTTTTGGTCAGTACTAGATCTTCCTCAGCCTTTAAAAACATTTTTCTTTTCCCACTGCTTTTTATTTTGGAAAAAGAGTCTTTGAAAAATTGCAATAATAAGTATACTGAGCCCTTGTAAATTCTCCATCTATTACAAACCCCCCAACTGTAAACATTTTGACACATATTTGTTTTCATCAAGCTCTTTATGGAGATGTGACTCTTGGCCCTGAAATACTTCAGTGGGTCTCTCTTAAGAATGAGGACATGTTCTTACATAAGCATTCTATGAGCATCACACTTGGGAAAATGTAAAGCCCACATCAAATGATTGAATACTTAATAGATTTTTGTTTTGACCCAGAGTGAAATTAAGGATGATAGGTGGTGTTTCCTTTTATCTGCTTTCATCAAGAACACTTCTTTGGTCTTTTATATGGTCTTTCACAGCATTGACATTTTGAAGAGTTTTATAGGATGTTCCTCAATCTGGATTTATCTGATGGCTTCTTCTGGATTAGTTTTAGCATAACTATTTTTGGCAGGCATCTTACTAAGATGACATGGCTTCCTTCTTGGAGCACCGTGCTGGGGGAACATGATGCCTGTTGGTCCCATTACTGTTGATGTGGACCTTTTGATCACGTGGCTGAGGAAGGGTTTACCAGCAGGGACCAGCCTGTCTGTCCTGTTTCCTGGATGGGAACCCAGGACTCCACAGAACAGACCCCAGCGCTATTGCCCATTTCTAAAGTGGAAGAAGTCGGTCTTCGGATAAAAATTCCAATCCTATTGTCCTCTAAACCACTGCCTCCTTCTTTTCCTTCCCACTTCATTGGAAAAATGCCCATCATCCTTTGTAATTAATAAACGACCAACTGAGTGACACTTTGAGATTGAATATTCTGTTCCTTGGGCTTCCCTGGTGACTTCGATGGTAGAGAATCCGCCTGCAATGCAGGAGACTGGGGTTGGATCCCTAGGTCAGGAAGATCCCCTGGAGAAAGGCATGGCAACCCACTCCAGTATTCTTGCCTGGAGAATTCCACAGACAGAGGAGCCTGGCGGGCTACAGTCTCTGGTATCGCAGAGAGCTGGACACGACTGAGCGACTACCACAGTCTGTTTCTCGGCATTCTCTTGCCCAGCAGTTTCAGGATCCATTGATGATCCTCATCTGAGCCAATTAATGTTTGCTGGCTGTACAGCGATGTCTCATTTTCTATTGTTTCTTCTACTTTCTGTTTTTAAGTGGTCACTGTTCTGTAAAGAAAAGCTTTTCCTTCCATCCCCCTCTTTTTCAGGATCAGTAGGGACTCACTGGTTCTTTTTGGATTCAGTGTGTTTCTGCAGTTACCTGTTTTGATAACCAGATCATCCCAGATTTGGCAAATGACATTCCTTCCTGGTTGGACCCCCATCCCTGGGCATGTCCCTACTTTGTGGCACAAGGTGCTTCAGGTTCACCTTGATCTTTCCTTGCCTCCAGCCTAGAATCAGCCATTTCTCCAAACCCATCCATCTTTGGCTGTTTAATCTCTCTTACTACTGTTATTTTAAAATTTATATACAGTACCATTGCCTTGTTTGGTGCACAGTTTTTGGAGTTTTCAGCACACATATATCATGATACTTCCACTTTAATCAAAGTATAAAATAGTTCCACCACCCCCAGAAACCCCTTAGGCTTCATCTCTGTGGTCGAACAATCCCCATATCCCTGAAAACCACTGAAATTTTCAACATCTTTAAAATGTTGCCTTCCTGCAATATTACACAGATGGAATCTTACAGTGTGTAGCCAGGGTGTTTCACTCAGCACGATGCCTTTGTGATCCACCCACATCAATGGTTATTCCTCATTAATGCCGACTACTAAGTGTACCATTGTGTGGATGCAGCTTGTTTGTTTATCATTCACCTGCTGAAGGGCATTTGGACTTTTTTCTAGTTGTTGTTGATAATAAATAGAGCTGACATAAACATTCTTCTATATTTTTCTTTGGTGTGTGTATAAGTTTTCATTTCTGTTTGATAGATTCCTAAGTTCAGTTCAGTTCAGTTGCTCAGTTGTGTCCGACTCTTTGCGACCCCATGAACCGCAGCACGCCAGGCCTCCCTGTCCGTCAGCAACTCCCGGAGTCTACCCAAACTCATATCCATTGAGTCAGTGATGCCATCCAACCATCTCATCCTCTGTCGTCCCCTTCTCCTCCTGCCCTCAATCTTTCCCGGCATCAGGGTCTTTTCCAATGAGTCAGCTCTTCCCGCATCAGGTGGCCAAAGTGTTGGGGTTTCAGCTTCAACATCAGTCCTTCCTAAGAGTGACTTGTTAAACTAAATCATATAATACGTTTATGTTTAACCTAAAAAAAAACAATCCTGCCAAACGTTTCCCAGAGTGGGTGTGCCATTTTGCATTTCCACCAGTGACGTATGACACTTTGAGATTGCTCTACAGTCTTGCCAACACTTGGTTTTACTAGTTTTTCTTTTTTTTAAAAAAACCATTCCAGTACATAGAATGTTACTCTTCTTCTTCAATCTTTATCAGTGTTATAGGTGAATTAAAAAACTCAATCTCAGCATATGTTGAAGTGAAGTGAAAGTCGCTCAGTCGTGTCTGACTCTTTGCGACCCCACAGACTGTATAGTCCATGGAATTCTCCAGGCCAGAACACTGGAGTGGGTAGCCTTTCCCTTCTCCAGGGAATCTTCCCAACCCAGGGATAGAACTCAGATCTCCTGCGTTGCACGTGGATTCTTTACCAGCTGAGCCTCAAGGGAAGCCCCAGTATATGTTGAGTGTTAACAATACTATAATCAGTATTAACACTGTAAAAATTAATAAGGAGAAACTCACTAAAAAGGAGTCAGGAGGCCAGAAGGAGAAGCTCTCAAGCACTTACCATTCAATGGCAATACAAAGTCCAACAAGAGCAGACTACCTATCATCTCCAGTGGTAAAGGACACTACTCTACTATGGCCATCAGGAGGAAGATTTTCTCCTTGCCGGGCAACAGCTCAGCCAATGAGAGACTGTCATGACTCAGTCAATGAAAATCCACTATACCTTGAGTTCTCAGTTTCCTCCAACGGAATTTTCATTTATAACAGTCCCTCCCAGTTGCCCTTTCTGCTTTATAAAAGAGTTTTCTCTCCTTGGCTTTACCAGACTTGCATATGGCTCCCATAGTTGTGTGTCTCCAATTGCATTTTTTGCTGCTTCAGAATAAACTCATTTTGCTGATAAACATAACTGACTGTTTAATTGCTTTAGGTTAGTTAGTTAGTTACCTAGTCACTTAGTCATGTCCGACTCTTTGTGACCCCATGAACTGTAGCCTGCCAAGCTCCTCTGTCCATGGGATTCTCCAGGCAAGAATACTGGAGTGGCTTGCCATGTCCTTCTCCAATTGTTTTAGGTTAACACTTTAAAATGGCAATAATTACAACCAATCTCATAGGTAAAAAAGATATTTTATGATATTTAAATATTTGCTGTTGTTACATGGGGCATTAAAATGGCTCAATTTTTGAAATATTTTGTTTCATTTATTTAATTAATTTTTAAATTGAAGTCTAGTTGATTTACAAAGTTTTGTTAGTCTCCAATGTACTGCAAAGTGAATCAGTTATATATATACATACATACATACATATATCTGTTATATATATACATATATACATATATCTGTTATATACATACATATATCTGTTATATATATACAGACATACATATATCTGTTATATACATACATACATATATCTGTTATATATATACATACATATATCTGTTATATATACATACATACATACATATATCTGTTTTATATATACATGCATACATACATATATCTGTTATATACATACATACATATATCAGTTATATACATACATACATCTGTTATATACATACATACATACATATATCTGTTATATACATACATACATACATATATCTGTTATATATATACAGACATACATATATCTGTTATATACATACATACATACATATATCTGTTATATATATACAGACATACATATATCTGTTATATATATACATACATACATATATCTGTTTTATATATACATGCATACATACATATATCTGTTATATACATACATATATCTGTTATATACATACATACATATATCTGTTATATACATACATACATATATCTGTTATATACATACATACATACATATATCTGTTACATACATACATACATATATCTGCTCCTTTTCAGATTCTGTTCCAGTATATGTTGTTGCTGTTTTGTTAGTCACTCAGTGGTGTCTGACTCTCTGTGACCCCAGGGACTGTAGCCCACCAGACTCCTCCATCCATGGAATTCTCCAGGCAAGAATACTGGAGTGGATTGCCATTCGCTTCTCCAGGGGGTCTTCCTGACCCAGGGATTGAACCTGAGTCTCCTGCTTTGCAGGCAGATTCTTTACTGTCTGAGCCACCCCATATAGGTTGTTACAGGGTATTAAATAGTGTACCTGGTCCTACACAGTAGGTCCTTATCGATTATCTATTATATACAGTAATGTACATCTTCTAATGCCATACTCCTAATTTATTCTTCTCCTCCCTCTCCTTCCCCTTTGGTAAGTTTGTTTTCTATATTTGTGAGTGTGTTTCTGTCTTGTAAATAAATTCCTTTGTATCATTTTTTAGATTCCATGTATAAGTGATATCATATGATATTTATCTCTGACTTCCTTCACTTAGTATGATAATCTCTAGGTCCATCCATGTTGCTGCAGAGGGCATTATTTTGTTCTTTTTTATGACTAATATTCCATTGTTTATATGTATACCACATCTCCTTTATCCATTCATCTGTTGATGGACACTGAGGTTGCATCCTTGTTTTGTGTAATGGCAACCCACTCCAGTGTTCTTGCCTGGAGAATCCCAGGAACGGCGGAGCCTGGTGGGCTGCCGTCTATGGGGTCACACAGAGTCGGATGCGACTGAAATGACTTAGCAGCAGCAGCAGCAGCAGATAGTATTGCTATGATCACTGGGGTGTACCTTTTTAAATTAATGTTTCCATTTTTTCTAGATACATACCTGGGGCAGAATTGCTGGATCCTATGGTAGGTTTTTTTTTTTTTTTTTTTTGAGGATATTCCATACTGTCTTCAACAATGGCTGCACCAGTTTACATTCCCACCCACAATATAGGAGGGTTCTCTTTTCTCCATATCCTCGCTGGCATAAAATGACTTGATTTGTAAACTGAGAGAGAAGAGGATTGACAGGTGTGTTTGGCCTGGAGGTGTCCTGTATTTTGGCTGCCTCGTCCTGTGTCTGGATTTGCTGCGTGCCTCTGTGACCCCTTCCCCAGCTCTCCCTGGCTTTCTGGGGAGGTGTAATTGCCAGCCCATTCCCATTCTTTGATTAAAGGAAGGGGAAGCAGAGGTGGATGGAAAAGCAAAAACCACTAGAGGCGGTAGGAGATCAGAGTATGGGGTCATGTGTCTACATGACTCGTAAAGCTTCCACCAGGAATTATTACACTCAGTTTGTTTCAGCTCAAGAAAAACAATAGCCTCGGCAGGGCTCGGGGACCATGCTGTTCACAGGAGATGCTGATAGAAGTAAGAAATTGGCTCTCAAGGAGGTTCCAGTCTCACGGAGATGAGTTGGGAAGGAGTGAAAGTGTGAAAGTGAAAAAATTGCTCAGTCGTGTCCGACTCTTTGTGACCCCATGGACTTAGAAATTGTCTCTAAAGTCCATGGAATTCTCCAGGCCAGAACACTGGAGTGGGTAGCCTTTCCCTTCTCCAGGGGATCTTCCAAACCCAGGCATTGAACCCAGGTCTCCTGCATTGCAGGCAGATTCTTTACCAGCTGAGCCACTAGGGAAGCCCGGGAAGCAGTGGAAGACCTTAGCCTTGGGGTGGCTGAGGTCACATGTCTCAGCCAGATGACCTGCGGCTCTAGCCTGGGAAGGTAAGGAGACAGCTGTCCAAGGCTAAGCAGAGCTCTGGGGCTGCCTGGACCTGCCCCATCTTCTCCCACACCAGCTTCCCCACCCAGAAGCAAGGGTTTCAGTCTCACACGCGGGTCTGGAGGACAATTAAGGAAGGCATTTTAGGGACTTCCCTGGTGGTCCAGTGGTTAAGACTCCACTTTCCAATGCAGGAGGAGTGTGAGTTCCATCCCTGTTCTGGGAACTAAGGTCCCGCATGGCTGGGGTGCAGCAAGAAAAGAAAAATGCATTTTAAAGCTGCCAAGGGAACTCTGCCAAGATCTGAAATGTCTGGTTGAGTCTGTAGCTGTAAAATAACCTGCCCCACACAGAAACAGATACTCACCATGCCTAGAAGAATGATCCCACTTGCGAAAGTGCTCAGATAGCGCAGATCTGTTTGCTGAGTGAAGCTGCCATTCTGGCTGACCTGGACGACACAGATAGCAGCCTGGTCCAAATATCCCGCTGTCCCCTGGCACATCAGTGGCAGCCACGGGAGACTTGATATCTGAAGCCATTTCCTGGGAGTGGAAGGATATTGCCCCAGGGAACCACAGACTGCACTGATGCAAATGTTTGTCCAATTCAGCATAAATACAAAGGCTGATTTATCATGGAAAGCCATCTTCCCATCCTTTGCGAATATGTCAGACTTGGTGGGGGGCTCTTTTCTTCCGGTTTAGGCCTTATTATGAGGCTTTCATGCTGGTTCACAGAGGGTGCTTCAACCAGCCTGGGAAACCACACAGTTATTTTAGCACAGAGAAGTTTAAGAAATAATTGTTACCTGGGTAATTAAAAAGCAAAAAAGAAAAGTTGAAGGTGTTGGGACTTCTCTGGTGGTCCAGTGCTTAAGAATCTGCCTTGCAATGAAGGAGACACAGGTTCAATCCCTGGTCGGGTAACTAGGATCCCACATGCCTCAGGGTAACTAAGTCCTCAAACTGCAACTAGAGATTCTGTGTACCACAAGGAAAGATCTCACAGGATGCAATGAAGATCCTGGATGCCTCAACTGAGACTCAATATAATCAAATACATAAATAATTTTTTGAAAGTTGAAGGTGTTATGGTATTGGCATCTGAAGGAAACTTTCAGGTACTTCCCTTAGGGATGAGAGAACAAAGAAAGGTTGGAAATTATCCAAACTTGGAAACTCAGAGGAGGGGGCCCACGGAGCTCAGATACCTGAGCAGAGGGCACAAGCGAATGGGTTCCCCTAGTCTTGGGACAACCGCAGACTCGATCGAGTTGCTGCTGTGGGAAGGAAATGCTGCTGCCTGGTAACAAAACACTGCTGAAAGGACACAGACAGTAACAGGACTTTCCAGGGCCAGGAAGCAAGAGCCCCTTCTCTGGCCCTGCAGCCTCTTCCCTACTGGGGGCCACTGACCGAACAGAAACATGGATGCAGGATCCCAACTGCAGCATCACAAAGTCAGGTTCTCAAGGTGGGGCTGGAGCTTAGCGATAAGACCTCGATACCCCGCACACTGTTGTATGTGTAGTTTTGGATGACTGGGTGATTGTGTTTGCAATAAAAACCCAAGCTTTTACTGTCATTCAGAATCTTATTAGTTTTTTTTGTTGGCCCTGCCATGCACCATGTGGGCACTAACCCCAAACAGGGGTGAACCTGTGCCCTTTGCTGTGAAAGCATTGAGTCTTAGTCACTAGACTGCCCAGGGAAGTCTCTACTAGCAATTCTTTATGATGATCTTCTTACTGAGACATTCTTATGAGGTCAGAACTGGACTGCAGTTCGGTCAAGCAGATAATCTTTGTTACTATCTACCTAGTTGTTTTTTCTGAACCCATTTGAGACACAGTCACAGACATATCCTTTCACCTCTAAATACTCTGTGCATCTTCTATGACCAAGGACATCTGCCTACATAACCATAGTGTGCTTATGGATATCAGAACATTAACTCTGGGACAATGCTATCACCCAATGGAAAGTGTCAATTGCTCAGTCATCTCTGACTGTGACCCCATGGACTGCAGCCCAGCAGGCTCCTGTGTCCTTGGGATTCTCCAGGCAAGGATACTGGAATGGGTAGCTATTCCCTTCTCCAGGGGATCTTCCTGACCCAGGGATCGAACCTGGGTCTCCTGCATTGGTATCTTTACCATCTGGGCCACCGGGGAAGCCCAACAGACAGTCTCAATTCATGCTTCCCCAGTTGTCCCAGTAATGTTTCCATCTTTGTTTGCTCCAGGTCTCCTGCTGCATTTAGTTGCTTTATCTCTTTGGCCTCCTTGGTTCTAGAACAGTCCCTCAGCCTTTCCCCGCCAGGACATCGACAATTTTGAAAAGTCCAAGCTGGTTGTTTTCAGAATGTCCCTCAATTGGGATTTGTCTGATTGTTTCCTCATGTGTAGGTTCAGATTAAAAATTAAAAAAAAACCCACCAGCTTTTAAGGCCCCTTAAAAGCTTCAAACTGAATGAAATCTGCTCTCAATTTGCTTCTCCACCGGGGACTTTATTGCCCAGGGGACTCCAGCCCGGAAGGCGAATCCCAGCCCTGGAAGAGATTTGAGCTAAGCTGGGTAAGGCCGGTAGCTGAGTTGTCGCTTACCATTTCCATCCGGTCATCAGGGGCCCAGACATCTCTGCAGCAGCCTTGGCTGAGGCTTTATTCCCGTCCACCTCTCCTCTGCCTTCCCAGCCCAGCTCTGCTGTGCCCCCAGGCTGACTGAGAATCACCCTGCGAAACCCAGGTGCTCTGTTGTGGGCCCCTTGCCTGGCAGACACTCATCTCATCAGCTGCTGGGACTGAGGCCAGCAAAGTAAAAAGGCATGTGCAGCCCCTGTAGACTAAAAAGCAATTTCCTGAGCTGAGGCTGGGCTGGGAGGCTGCAGTTTGACACCTCCCTGCCTGCAAAGGCTGGGGCACGCATTTCTGAAGGCCCAGCCTCCAGAAGCCCCCATTCCTGTCCCCCCCAGGGTAGGGGATGGGGATAGGGGTGTCACATTTCTACCTCCTAAGTCTTCAGGGCCCCCACAAAGCTGTTAACTGGGCCTCAGCCTCCCAGGGGCCACAGACCCCCACATGAGGTGGCACAATTTAACTGCAAGCCTTGTATGCAGAGTGAAATTTTCTACACACTCCTCTCGGGCTGCTGCTGCTGCTGCTAAGTCACTTCAGTTGTGTCCAACTCTGTATGACCCCATAGGCGGAAGCCCACCCCCTTTCCCTGGGATTCTCCAGGCAAGAACACTGGAGTGGGTTGCCATTTCCTTCTCCAAAGTGTGAAAGTGAAAAGTGGAAGTGAAATCGCTCAGTTGTGTCTGATCCTTAGCGACCCCACGGACTGCAGTCTACCAGGCTGCTCCATCCATGGGATTTTCTAGGCAAGAGTACTGGAGTGGCTTGCCATTGCCTTCTCCCCTCTCAGGCTAGCACATGCCAAATTTCCCTCCATCTCTGAGAAGGGTCCTGGGGGTTGGGAGGGGCAGAGAGCACTGCGGGGTTTCCTCTGTTCCCGCTGTGGGAGGCCGTGATTGCTTCACTTCGTCTCCTTTCTCCCTGCAGACAAGGTGTAAGAAGAAAGTGGCTTCATCTCGATGAGGCTGCTTAGACGGAAGGAGAGTTTCCTAGGAGGGCAGGATGGCAAGACGCTGTGGGCTACAGAGTGTGTCTTGGCCTTCTTAGCTGAAAAGGGGTAAAGATGCTGCCCAGAGGGCTACCAGGAAGATGGCTCTAGAGATAAACACGTAGGATGCTATAATCGCCAGCCACCCTGGTTCTTGGCCTGGTGGCCCCTGGGAGCCCCCGAGGGTTCTGAGAGTCAAATGCAGAGCATCTCTAATCTTGAATAAGAAATAAACTTCCACCTTGATGTTCATGGAGAGATACCTAGCAAATAGCATTTCCTTCAGTTGTATAGGTGATGACTCGCAGTGACATTAGCAGTGCCTCTGGTTTTGGTCATCAATAGAACTCAGATATTTTCATATTATAGTCTAGTTTGCACAGGAATCTCAACTATTGTTTATACTCATCATGATGGTAAAATCATGCTAGTCATTTGACATGCAGCTAGAGATGCTGTTTAATGGCCAATTAAAACCACAAGTATGAACACATCACTGGAGGAAGGCATGGTAACTCACTCCAGTATTCTTGCCTGGAGAATCTCCACGGACAGAGGAGCCTGGCGGGCTACAGTCCATGGGGTTGCAAAGAGTGGGACATGACTGAGCAACTAAGCACAGCACGGCACAATACATTATACACTTGTTGTTAAATAGTTTGAAAACTAGCTGTTGTTTGACATACTTGGTTCCCTCTGAATTCTTGTGTATTTTACTTCTGTCTTTAAAGGCATTCTGAGATGGGATTCAGGGGGTTTACTGAAGCTGTCCTTTGCACAGAAGATGTTTCAGAAATGCTGCTCTGGTTCCTCAGACTTTGAGCAACTCGGTTCCCTGAATTGGCTTTGAAGGTGGGGGGCATTCTCTCTCTCTTTTTTCCCACACTATGTGGCACGTGGGATATCTCAGTTCCCCGACCAGGGATGGAACATGTGCCCCTGCATTGGGAGCTGCTGCTGCTGCTAAGTCACTTCAGTCGTGTCCGACTCTGTGCCAACCCATAGACGGAAGCCCACCAGGCTCCCCCGTCCCTGGGAGCACGGAGTCTTAAATGCTGGACCGCCAGGAAAGTCTCGTAGGCTTTCTGGATCACAGTTTGATCCAGCCCTGCCGTCCTCCTGAAATGCGATTGGTCTGTGAGGAAGACAGGAGGGTCGGGGGTCTAACCTGCTCTCAGGGGCTTCAGACTGGCCACAGACTGAGGGGCCAGGGACATTCACACCAGGAATAGAACAGGTGTGCTTGACGTGTCAGCGCCATCCTCCAGTGTTAGGTCAGAGAAGTCCAGTGTGGATCTGAGGGTCAAGTGGAGGGACCGTGATTTCCAGGCGAGGATGGGGGATTCATCTTTCTTTGCAGACTTGCCTTGCAGTCTCATCTCTTAGGTTTCCCCTTCCTATGCTTGTTTAGAAGGAAATAGGGTAACACGCCTGCAGTGCGTGCTTTCAGCTGCCTGCAGGATAAACATGAAATCTGCAGGCTGGCTTCTCCTGTGGTAGTTTCCCAGCCCCCACGGCCTCTTTCTGGAAGACTCGGGAAGAAGCACACGCTCAGCTACGTGGCTCACTCTCATTCCCTTTGGGAGCCAGCAGGTGGCGGTAGTGGGCAGGCAAACCCGCGCGAGCAGAGTGAGGCGGCGGTTCTTACCCTCATCCGTGATGCGAGCCGAGGCCGGCCTTCAGAGAAGCTCTTTGGGTCCGCTGGTGCGTGTAAAGCAGGCTCCTGGTACCGATGCCAGCAGCTCTTCTTGAGGGATGTGCAGATTCGAGTCCTGCGACGGTCCCTCTGGGTACCATCCGGTGAAATGGTTCACAAGTCAGAACTCCAGCTTTCCAACACTGAGGGTGGATCCTAGTGCCCCACTTCTTAGTATGTATGATCTTGTACGTTTTACATTGTCGTGCAGTCATTTTCCGCATCTGTGCACTGGGTAATAATAACAGTACCTACCCCACAGGGTTATTGAGAAGGTTGGATGGGATGACATTACTTGTTTTTTTTTTTTTTTTTGACGTAACTTGTATAGTGCAGCGCAGGGCCAGGTAAGCATCCCTTGTTGGTACCTACAGGGCTGCCTGAGGCTCCCTGCCTGACGATACTTTTTCATTAGCCTATATCCAGTAGTAGGCTGCATGAAAGGTCGCTTCAGTCATGTCCAATTCTTTGTGACTTTATGGACTGTAGCCCTGGGGATTCTCCAGGCAAGAATACTGGAGTGGGTTGCCATGCCTTTCTCCAGAGGATCTTCCAGATCCAAGGATCAGATCTGCATCTCTTACATCTGTACTGGCAAGCAGGGCTCTTTACCACTAGTACCACCTGGGAAGTAGTAGTCTGGAAGTGCTAATAAAAACACTTCTGTTTTTTAAAAAACCTACAAATCTAACATTTTCATAAATTCTGACAGTTATTTTTTTTTGCCAATAGACTGACTTTTGGGATCTTATAACATATGCTATTTAAAAATTTTTCTGCTTGTTCATAACTGAACTTGTGTGAAGACAATCCAGAGTTAGTTAAATGAAAAGTACAACAGACGTAGGTTAGAAGTTCATATGTCATAATGGAACCCTTAAAAATGTTGTGTCAGTAAGATTTCAGACTATTATCTAATACTCATTATTCTCTTGAACTACGTAGAAATTGACTGGACAAGACGAAGAATAGTGCATATAAAAATCAATGTAGTTTTTTTTAAAAGATTGTTTTTTGGTGTGGACTATTATAAAAGTCTTTATTGAATTTGTTACAATACTGTTTCTGTTTTGTGTTTTTCAGCCAAGAGGCATGTGGGATCGTACCCCCTTGACCAGAGATCAAACCTGCGACCCTTCCATTGGAGGGTGAAGTACTAACCAGTGGATGGCCAGGGACGGCCCATAAAAAATCAGTGTAGTTTTTACCCAGGTGACGTCACATGGAAAAAGTTACTTTTCCTATGTCATGCAACTCTGTCAAACACACAGAGGTATTTTATTTATCCACATGTTGCATTTTTCTCTCTCAAACACTGCCCTACAGTGACCCCATGGGTGTCAGACATATAAAAATACCCCAAACTGTCCTCTC
This sequence comes from Moschus berezovskii, assembly GCF_049115385.1. Taxonomy (NCBI): domain Eukaryota; kingdom Metazoa; phylum Chordata; class Mammalia; order Artiodactyla; family Moschidae; genus Moschus; species Moschus berezovskii. The sequence goes on along the minus strand of NC_142474.1, from coordinate 43,811,524 downwards.
CTCTAAAATTGTAAAAGCACCATTTGCGCTTTTTCCTCATCCTCTGCAGGCCTGCTTTGTACTATCCTTACAGCAGGCATGACACCTGTTATGTGCTGCTGCTGTGTTCTGTTTCATCAGCGTTTCCCCTGTGTGTGTTAGCAATACACAGAGGCTCCTCCTGTCTGCTCTGAGCATGTGAGGACAAGCCTTTGAAGGAGCTTGGGCAAGCGATATGCAGGGACTTACATTTCGGCTTCATGTGCATGACTGTCGAAGGCTCCCTGCCAGTCAACCCAGGGCAGCTGAGATGAGGTGAAGGAAGGTCACAGGTCTCCGAAAAACACAATGAGGGGTGGAACTAAGGGGAGGATGTGAGCAGGAGAGCCACAAGAAGACGTCTTTAACCCAAGGCACCAAGAATGCAGTGTTGAGAAGAACAAGTATCAGAATATTACCGCGTATGTTTGGAATCTAGAATGAACCTGTTTGTAGGGCAGGAAGAGAGACACAGACATAGAGAATGGACTTATGGACATGAGACGGGGGAAGCAGCTGTGGGACGAAGGGAGAGAGTAGCACTGGCGTATATACGCTGTCAAATAGACAGCTAGTGGGAAGCTGCTGCAGAGCGAAGGGAGCCCAGCTCAGCGTTCTGTGAGGATCTAAGGTGGGGGGACGGGGGTGGGGGTGTGGGAAGGAGCCTCAGGAGGGTGGGATATGTGTACACTTACAGTTAATTCATGTTGTACAGCAGAACCAACACAGCATTGTAAAGCAATTAGCCTCTAGTTCAAAATAAAATTTAACACCACCCCCACCCCCCGCCCCCCACCAAAGCATGCAATGCTGTTTTCCAAGACTTCTGAGATTAGGGTACACCTAGTAAATGCGTATCCCATAGGTGTCCCCCACCTCCACTTGGGGGCTCTGTGCAGTAAGAATTTGCCTCTTGTGAGATGCTCTGGTTGAGCCCACTTGGGTTGTTTTTCTGGGATTCACCATCATATGTAGAGTTTAGGGTGTTAGGAGTCGGGCCAGTGTTTGTCCAGGCATCATGGTTTCCTCCCTCTGTCTCACACCTGCTAGCGGTGATCCATCACTTCCTAGGTATCTCACACACCTGCCCCCCTCCCCGACTCTCACACCTTGTGAAGGCCCGCACTGCTCCTTGCCTGGATTATGACCATAATCTCATCTCTGAGATCTCTATTTCTTGCACACTCCCCCCAACTTGACCTTGGATTTGACAATGGTTTCTTAAAAAAAAAAAAAAATCAAAGGCAGAGACAACAAAAGAAAATATAGGAAAATTAGACTTTATCAGAATAAAGGATTTGTATGCATCGAAGGACACTCTCAAGTGACACCAGGGAAAAGAGCAAAGAAGGAAGTACCAGGACTCCATCTCTGCACCTAGACAACAGTGGCAGAAACTGTCAGGTAACTATCTTGAAATTTTGGAGTCTCAGTTTCCCTGAAAAGGCCCTCAGTTTCCAGGAAAAGGCTTGGATGGTAAGTCTTGGTTAATTTCAGGCAATTTCAGCTTGAACTGTAGCTTGATGTCTTGGCCACGTGGCAGGCAGCCATACACTTGCTTCTGGAAGAGCTTGACTGTGGCTTGCAGGAGCCAGCTTGGGCGACAGGACTTGGTTCTCCCAATATCAGGAGCCTATGTCTGGTTCCTGATTGCTACTTGTGAAAGTGCAGGCACAAAGGCTGGAAGCTTCATGGCTGCAACAACCACCTCCACTGTTGCAATCTTCTCTGATTGAAGTGGCTTATTTTTTCCCCTTTATGTGCGCGTTTATCCCCTTTTCTGCAGAAAGACATTTAAGGAGCTGGACAATCAAAAGCAATCACATGTACAGGGGAATTTAGGTTGTCTAAATATAAATGAAGACCTCTTCAATTCCCAAAAGGTCGTATAAACAAAATGGAAATGCTGATAGGAAGACATTGAAAATTCAATAATTATTCGACAAAATGTTAGTCCTTAAACTACAGTGTCATATGTTTTAATAAAAATCACACCACACACTGCAGAATTTGTGGGCAAAGTGTGATAATTCTCTAAAGAGAAATCAAAGGTATTTAATAAATATTTTATATTTTTCAGCTTCACTGGTAAATAAGATAAACATTTAAAAAATAATAGCTGAAATGATTGCCTGCCAATTGTCATGAGAATATCCAGGACAGGTGAAAGTTTGCAAATTTCTCCAACAACTTTTGAATGCCTTTTGATTGGTGTGTACCAAAGAATGTTCATATTTTAAAAAATTTAATTTCACTTCCAAGGAATGTTGCCAAAGAAATGTTTTTCTAACTGCAGAAAACGATTATGAGCAATTATACTCATTTCAGCCCTACTTGAAATTGTGACGAATGGGCAACAGATTAAATAATTGGGGAATATTTTTGGAAAGCTCCAGGTCCTCTGTTCAGGAAAAAAGCTGGAAGTAAAATTGGATACTGTGTAGGGTTACAATGAATTAAAAAGTGTGCATAGAAGTACACCATGTTCATAGCTGTTGACTCTTGGAGGAAACACTTTGATTCTTTCTTCTATTTTACCTCCCAAATTGTTGACAATGAACTCTGTTACTTTTGTGATGAAGAAAATCTAACCAATAGGACTGGATAATAAGAAAACATAACAGCAGCTGATTGTATATGAAATGGTAGTATTTATCTTTTCCCCTGGTAGAGACTAAAGTCAAACCAAACTTTTTCATAATGCAATTGAAAACATTTGGCAAAAAATGGAAAGCATTAAACATTTTTTTTTATTGGAGTCTAGTTGATTTACAGTGTTGTGTTAATTTCAGGTATGCAGTGAACTGAATCAGGTCTCTCTGTCTATCTATCTATAATATCCATTCTTTTTCAGATTCTTTTCCCATATAAGTTACCACAGAATATTGAGCAGAGTTCCCTGTGCTATACAGCAGGTCCTTGTTAGTTGCCTATTTTATATATGGTGGTGGGGACTTCCAGAGCTCTTACACTGCCCTCTTTCTTGACTTTTGTGATAGCTATTGGATATTTGCTTATCGTTTGTGATGCTAATTATACCTTAAAGATAGTTATGCATTATCTGTCATATATTTTATAAGAAAGTTGTAAAAAATAAGTGTTTAGGTAAAATCATGGAGAACCTCATTGAATCAGATTTTTGAAGTAAAAAATAATTTGTTTTTGAAGTAAAGAAAATGGAAACCATGATAGTAAAATGCATTTTACAAGATGGTTGTAAAAAATAAATCTTTAGGTAAAATCATGGGAGAACCTAATTGAATAAGGTTTTTGAAGTATAAAATAATTTTTTGAAGTAAAAAACAAAAGGAAACAAAAAATGATTCTTTTTGAATTACAAAAAGTGGAAACCATGATAGAATGAGAGAATCTTATGTTTTCTGTCGTGTTTCTCGACAGTCCTGTGTGGGCAATTGTTAGTTTTCGCTATAGACTCAGTTCTTTAGCCTCAGACCGTGTGATGTTATTTGCTCTGGCCCCGTATTCATGCCGTAAGTATTTATTGAGCTCCTACTATGTGTCTTGAACTGTTGACAGAGGGAAAAGGGGAAGTTTGTTAACAACAGCTCCTGGGCTTCCCTGGTGGTCCAGTGGTTAAGAGCCTGCCTGCCAACTCAGGGGACATGGGTTTGATCCCTGGTCCAGGAAGATCCCACATGCCGAAGGGCAACTAAGCCAGTGTGTCACAACTCCTGAAGCCTGCCTGCCCTAGAGCCCGTGCTCTGTGACAAGAGAAGCCACCGCAGTGAGAAGTCCGAGCACCCCAACTAGAGAATAGCCCCTGCTCGCTGCAACTAGAGAAAAGCCCATGCCCAGCAAGGGGGACCCAGTGCAGCTAAAATATAAAATAAATAAGTAGATAAAACTAAGAAAAAAGGATTTCCCTCCTTTACAAAATAGCTACTGCTGCTGCTGCTAAGTCACTTCAGTCGTGTCCGACTCTGTGTGACCCCATAGACGGCAGCCCATCAGGCTCCCCCGTCCCTGGGATTCTCCAGGCAAGAACACTGGAGTGGGTTGCCATTTCCTTCTCCAATGTGTGAAAGTGAAAAGGGAAAGTGAAGTCGCTCAGTCATGTCTGACTTGTAGCGACCGCATGGACTGCAGCCTACCAGGCTCCTCCGTCCATGGGATTTTCTAGGCAAGAGTACTGGAGTGGCTTGCCGTTGCCTTCTCCAGATTACAAAATAGCAGCTCCTATTAATTGAGTGCTGATATGCGTGCTGGGGGTGTTACACTACCAGTGGCTCACCAGGGATGTCTTGGTGTACAGAGGAGGCAACTAATGCCCAGTGAGAGACGGACTCCATGTCCCAAAGCTACCGAGCCGCGATCTTGGTGGTGAACCCAGGAGTCTTTCAGACGGCACCACGCAGCCCTGTTTCCAAAGCAGAACCTAGTGATGGCCCTCCATGGGGGACCCAGATGCCCCGTTCCATGACTGTGGATCACGCCCCAGAGGTGGCCGTGCTTTCTTCTGGGCGGGCATCTACTCCAACGCCCCTCCTGCCTCCACAGTACAAATATGCCAGCTTGACTAAACACCTGGACCCCTGAGGAGTGTTTTCTTGAGAGGCATGCCGCTCTGACAGGTTTGCTTTGGTGCCCAGATCCTATCTAGGTCTTGAACCCTCCTGAGGGAAGGGTGATGACAGGAAGGTGTGGAGCAATAGCATAGTTGTCAGCAGAGTCACCCAGGGGAGAGGAGAGCGCCCTGGCAGCCAGTTTCTGCAGCGTGAAGATACACACGCTTTCAGTTGATTTGTACACAAGGCGACCAATGGGCCCGGCCTTGCCGGCCATGCGTGGCCTTAATCAGATAGCAGACTGCCAAGGTATTAAGACACTTTGGAGAAACTTAAAACAGCTTAGCCCTCAGGTGCCTCATCTTATAAAACTTGCGTGATGGGCCAGAACGAAGTAATTTCTAAGGTTTCTCACAGACCAAAGCATTCATGATCTCACTTGCATAAGACTTGGAAAGACATTGATAATTTAATGTTCAGTGAAAGCCAAGGGTATAAACTTGGTTTCCCAGGAGGGTCCCAAATACATTTAAAATAATTCATATTTGCATAAGAAAAAGGGTGGGAGAGACTGCTTATAAATATTTACAATGTGTGATCATAGAAGATGTCAACTATTTTTATTCCTCTCGTGGTTCTGCCTGAAGGGAAGACTGTGTAATAATGAACTTTTACAAGGCAGCAGCTTAGAGTAAAAAATGCTGATACAGCAACCAAGGGCAGTTTCTGATCCAACTTTCCAGGGAAGGCCACGGCCCTGCGCAGATGCTCAAGACTCCCAGGATGCACGGGACTGAAGAGAAGGCAAGCTCTGGGCAGGCGATCAGGGTCTCCAGCAAGAATAACTCTCCAGCTTCTATCAAATATAATCAAATACGAAAGGTATATTTGTACGAATAATCACAGGAAAATGGTCCAGTAGATATTCAGTGCAAAAACTCAGTTGCAAAGCAGCATGCCTGGTATTACCTCATTTACATAAAAATTATGCTAGTGTATTCTTAAGAAAAAATATATCCCAAGAGTGATTATCATCCTCTAAGTTATGCATTTCTCCAATGCTTGACTCCTTAATGCACTCTTTCCTAGTCAGAAAAAGTATATGAAACTAATATTTATTGCTTATGCTTTTCCTGAGCTCCTTTGATGGTATTGCACCCCAGTGACACTGACAGCTGAGGGTATTGAACACTTTTCCATGTACCAGGCATGGTACAAAGAGTTTTTCCAGCATTAGCTCCTTCCACTCTCATGGGAGAGGTAGATGAATTGTCCTCATTTTAAAAACGAGTCAAATAAGGCTCAGACAGGGATTATGTAAAGCTCCCAAGTTTTACCCGTTTACTTGCTCAGCACACTCTCATTTGGTGAATATTTATTGATTCCTGGGTACTGTCAGGGATTCTGGGGGTTCATCAGTGAACAAGGTGGGCAAAGTCCCATTTTATTTTATTTAAAAAAAATACTCCCTTACAAAAATTTTTTTGTTTTTGGTTGCACTGTGCAACTTGCAAGATCTTAGTTTCCTGATCAGTGATCAAACCTGGGCCCTGGTAGCAAAAGTGCCAAGTCCTAACCATGGACAGCTAGAGAACTCCCCAAAGTCCCATTTTAGTGAGGGGGACTCCCAATGAGCAACAGATAAATACAGAGTGTGCTTCAGGTAATGATCGGTGCCATGAGAAAAACAAAGCAGAGGATGAGGATAAGGAAAATGGCGGCTGGGTGGGTTCAGACACCATGGTTTCCTGATTAACATCCACTCCTGTTCTTTCTCAGTTTAACAAATGAATTTGGTTAAGGTGGCAATATGGTTCAGTGGAAGTGAATCCTCCTTCCAAAGAAATGTGATTAGTTTTAAGACAAGCATGAAAATTCCATTCTCCTTTTTAGGGATTGGTCTGGGGTAGCTGTTGGACTAAGATCCAGCCAAAGAAATGTGAGGGGGAAGCCTAGTGTGTTGGCTTCTATGGAAGTGTCCCCAACCCCCAATCCTTCATTGATTAAAAGAGAGGGTCTGAGTAGGAGTCTCTGCCTTGATGACTCCTGCTTCCTGCCTTGAACTTGGTTGTAAAAGGATGTGAAAGCTGGAAATGTGGCAACCATCTTGTGATCATGCATCACCACTTAGGAGGATAAAAAGCCCAATTATTGGGATGGCAGAACAGAGAGTTGAAAAGAGCCTGACTCTCGAGAGTGTTGCTAAGCTACCAATTCAGACTTGGGACTGTCTACCTCTGGTATTCTTGTTAACTGAGTTGTTTAATGTTTGTGTTGTTACTTGCACCTGAATGTAACCTAACTAAAACAGGAAGTTATTTTAAATAGTTATTTTAGTTATTTTAGAATCTATAAGCTACTTCTAGCTAATACAAGAAATTTGAGGAAGGCTCTCTGAACAGGGACATTTGAATGATGTGAAGAAGTGAGGCAGATTCTTAACAGGTGGAACAGTGGGACCAGGTTGGTTTGTCCAGGATGGCAGGAAGGAAGGCTGATGTGGCTGGGGCACAGGGACCTGAGGGGCAAGGCTGGCAAGAGGGACAGGATGGTACGAGTGAGAGTGGTGAGAGCCAGGGTTGGGGAGGGAGGTGTGGACTAGACCCCAAAGGCCTTGGGGCCATACTATGGGCTTGACTACAACTCTAAGTGCTATAAGAAGCTGCTGATAGGTTTTGAGTTTGGTGACATAGTGTGATTTATAGTCTAAAAAGCTAACTCTGATCACTGTATTAGGAAGACCAGTTAGGAGTGCTGCTGTGGTCCACGTGTGGGATGCTGCTGGCTTGGCCTAGGGTGCCAGCTGTGGAGGTGATGAGAAGTGGTCAAATTCAGGATATGTTCTGAAGGTAAAATTGTGTGGCTTTGATAATGGATTGTATGTGGGGACTGAAGAGAAGAGAGGAATCAAGAATGACTTCTGGGCTTTTTGCTGGAACCACCAGATGATTGGAAGTGCCAGACTCCGAGAGGGTGAGATGGCAGGAGGGGTGGGTTTCAAAGTGTGGGTCTGGGGTGACATAAGAACAGCTCCAGAAAAGATGGGATTAGGGTCTGGCTCTACTTTTTATACACGATGATGTCATGTGGTCTCCATAAAGAGGGGAACTCATGTCAAAATGACAGTTCACTCCTGATCCTGTCTGTTATTTGTTTAGTGATCCTGTTTATCTTCATTGATTCAGATCTGGGTATTTACCCCATGAGCTAGGCTAGCAGCCTTGAAGAACTTGAGTTTCCTCTGCTCTTCTTTGGATCAATGCTCTTTTTTTCTTTCTGTTGCCTCTGTATGTTGGTGACACCTCCTGAGGATGAAACTGCTGGCCCAAGTTCTGACCCATTCACAGGTCAGTGGACCAGGAGTCAAAGGCTTCTTGAAGACATTTGTTTATGTAGGGCTCGTTTAAGCTACCACCTCTTTCAGAAAATCTCATCCAATTCACCATCAAGTTCCTGTAAGAATCTGTAAGCTATTCCTCACCATAAGAAAACCCCCAACACAGGCAAAGCATAAGAAAGTAAAAAAATTTTTTTTTTCAGAAAAAGTAAGGAAGCCCCAGTTTAGATCACTCAGATGAAAGAAGTTTTCTTTGTGTTGGAATGCTGCTCATGGCCTCAAGTTTTCTCTGTGTAAGTGCCTAGGACTGCAAGATTCTAGGGTATTTCATTTGTCTTTTCTTTAATCTCTAATAAGCTCTCAGTCTGTAGGATCTTGTTACTAAACTAGATATCTTTTCAATCATGTACTATAGGGAGCATCTTTCCAGGTTGATAAATATCAGGGGTACTATGACATTGAAAGTGAAAGTTGCTCAGTCATGTCTGACTCTTTGTGACCCTCTGGACTTTAGCCCGCCAGGTTCCTCTCATCCATGGGATTCTCCAGGCAAGAATATTGGAATGGGTTGCCACGACCTCCTCCAGGGGATATTCCTGATCCAGGGATAGAGCCAGCATCTAGGTGCGTCTTCTACATTGCAGGTGGAATCTTTACATCTAAGCTGCCGGGAAGCCCTATATATGTCTTATGTTTTGGAAATTAGTAAACCCAATAGAGAGACACAAGCAGACATATTCTGTGTTTTTCACAGCACTTAACATCTTATTCTTCCTTAATATTGACAACAAGCTGTAAGAAATGACTCATGAGCCCAGAGGATGAAAGCACACCCAAAAAGTCGCTTAGGGATATCCCCTTCTCTGGAAGAGCCTGCACCTTCTTTTCTTGCTCTCGCATCTCAAAGGAAGGGGAGATGTCAGAGAGAGGTGTCAAAACTCACTAGGTGGTGAACTGTGTGATCAAAAGCCAGCTTCAGCAGGCTCCACTCCTCCAGCTCTTGGGATGTCGTGAGGGTCCAGGCCTGATGTGTGAGTTCTGGATATGAGTCCAGTGAGGACTGGTCTTGCGTGTATTTTCCGTTTTTTATGATGTTGGCATTATCTTCCATGGTGCTAGAGTTCTAAGATGAAATGTCAGTGGAACCAAACTTGCACTGTTCAATATCACACAACTGATGACCCACAGTTTCATTTCTAAGTGAAGTGTCATTGCGGCTGACCCTGGGGGGGCTGGAGGGCTGAGTATTCCTTTATTGAACTTGTTACAATAATGCTTCTGTTATATGTTTCGGGCTTTTGGTAGCAAGGTATGTGGGATCTTAGCTCCCCAACCAGGAATCAAACCCACATCCCCAGCATTGGAAAGGTGAAGTCTTAACCATTGGACCACCAGGAAAGTCCTGCTTTTATGATATATTAGAAAGAGCAAAAGGCTTGACTCTCCCTTGCTCACTTGTCTGTTCTGTGGCCCCAGGGAAGCCTTTGAAACTCTCTGAACCTTGCTTTCTTGGTCAGTAACAAGGATCATCCCTACTCCGTCACAAGAGGGCTGTGGAAAAAGAAATGAGTCATTGTAGGGAAATCTCATTTCAAGTTGCACAATTCACAATGTAAAGAATTATTATTACTATTGGAGATATCTCAGTCTGAATATCTATGTTGAAAACCTCACTCAGGGAATAGGGGTAAAAAGTGTGAATATATCAGCTCTGGTTTCCTCCCAGCTCTGCAAGGGTCCATTTGCCCAAGGGAGGGTTCAAATTGTTACAGCAAGGATGCGAGACAAGAGTTGCTGTTTTGATGTATGAAGGAATGAATCGGAGCTCCTGACGCTGACACTGAGAAGCAGGCTTTGGGGAGAGACAAAGGTGTGTTCTAAATTTCCTTAGCTGCCTTAGCATATCAGGATCTTAGCTCTGTGGCTGCATCATGAAGTTTTACTGTAAATTAGGGACAGAGGGAAGCCTGAGACTGATACAGGGAGGTCCACGCCACAGAGAGAAGGTAAAGAGATGGTACGTGTGTCAGTCTGGGGATGCAGAGGAGAGGCAGATAGGAGTTCATGTGTTCCCGTTATCCTCTTCCAAGTCCAAATCCAGCAAGAGTGTGTTGGATAATTTGAAGGGTTGAAGCTAACCTTTTGCAGTGTGCTGTGTGTGCTGGATGAAGACCACCCTGCAGGGTGACTTGGTGGCTGCCAGAAAAGTGCAGCCATGGAAGGCAAGGGCAGCCAACAGGTGGCCCAGAGTTCACTTCCCCAGGCTTCCTGTGTGGCACAGAAGGAACCACAGTCCTCGCGCGCCTGAGGGTGGAGGTGGGGGTTGTGTGACAGTTGTTCCAATTACCTGTTGCAGTCCTGCATAAAACACCAATCCGTGACTCTTGGGTCAGGAGTTCAGAAGGGCACAGGGTGGGGTGGGGGGACAATGACAGGTCTCTGTTCTATGATATCTGGGTTCTCAGCTAGGAAGTCAGATTTCTCAGCCCTGGAATCATCTCGAGGCATTTCCACTCTCATGTCTGGCCCTGGGCTGGAGGATGGGAACTGCTGCCTGGAGCACCTACATGTCTGTCTCCGTATGGCTTGGGCTTCCTCACAATATGGCTGCCTGTGGTGCAGCTGACTTCTAACACAGCACTGCATGGTTATAACAGGGAACATTCCAACAAAAGCAAAACGTCTCATAGTCTTTTATATTTTGGCCTTGGAAGTCACATAACCTCATTTCAGCCATAATCCATTGATTAAAGGAGACACAGATCTGCCCAGATTCAAGGGAGAAGGATGGAGGCATCACCTCTCAATGGAAAGAGTGTGAAAGAATGTGTAGCCTTGTTGTAAAAATGTCGCAAGAATGTAGTTAAGAGTGTGGTGGGTGCTTACAGCGTAGCCCGGGGAAAGCTCCAGAGATGGGGAACCACAGGGCAAGAGATGAGGCTGAAGACCAACTGGAAACTGGGGGCGAGGGTGCCCTCAGAGCTAGTAAGAAGGGACAAGAGGGGCTGGAGTCAATGAGGTGAGACCCTTGCCCCTTAGAGGGCTGGTGGAGTGGAGGGAGGTTGGTTCTCCAGGCACAGAGAGGGGCCCAGAATACCTGCATAGCTCCTGGGGGGTGGTGAACAGGAACTACCCCACAATGGGGATTCAGCGAACCCAGCCGGCCCCCACTGGGGGACAGACCCACTGCCCCTCAGCTGCAAAGGAGGGTGGGCAGGGCTGGAGGGATAACCCCCACAGCATCAGCTGTCCTGCTCCATCTTGAGGAGGAGGTAGGAAAGGCAGTCGGGGAGACCAAGTTTGGACTCTACTATGTATCTCTCTGGCAGAGACAATTTTAAGTAAAAAGTGATGAATGAAACCAAAGAAGCCTGACACACCACAAAGTAGCAACCTAGGTCTCCCTACTGGGATAGGGGCAATGACTGATGGATCCAGTACAGAAGATAAAGCAGCTGAGCTCTTTCTTCACATCTGAGCAGAGTGAATGTGGAGCCATACACACCAGCAAAGAACACTTTGCATATGTTCTTCCCGGGTAGCACTTTTTAAAATGATTTTTTAAATTAGCTTTCATTTTTAAAAATTATTTACTGGGACTTCCCTGGTGGTCCTGTGATTAGGACCCAGTATGATCACTGCTGAGGGCCTGGGTTCAATTCCTGGGTCAGGGAACTAAGATCCTTCAAGTTGAGCTATGTGACCAAAAACATTTATTGGCTAATTTCTCTTTAGTGTAAATCTCGTAAGGACAGGTATGCGTGCTTAGACGCTTCAGTTGTGTCTGACTCTATGTGACTCCATGGAGTGTAGCCCTCCAGGCTCCTCTGTCCATGGAATTTCCCAGACAAGAATACTGGACTGGGTTGCCATGCCCTCCTCCAGGGCATATTCCAGACCCAGGGATCGAACCCGTGTCTCTTACGTCTAACCTGCTTTGTCAGGCAGGTTCTTTACCACCAGCACCATCTGGGAAGCCCAAGGGCAGGTATGGAGATTTTCAAATGTGGCCACAGATTTCTAACCCTCCTCCCACAGAGAGGTGGGGGTCTATGTCTCTTCCTCATGAACCCAGGTGGGCTTGTGGCCCAGTGATCTCACCTCTGACCCATGGGGGTGGGGGAGTGATGCCCCAGGCTTCCTGAGGTGAGGTCACAACAGGCCTGCAGCTTCTAACTCATCCATGGGATCACTGAGCCTTGAGCCACACGCTGGAAGTCCAGATGTCCCGAGGCCTCCATGCTGTGAGGAAGCCCAGGCCACACAAGGGAGTGGAGATGCCTCCAGGGGACCCCAGCCTCCTGCTGCTGGAGTCATTCGTTGGATGCAGAGGGGCAGACACCAGGCACCAGCCCTCTGCCCCGTCCAGGCTCCGGGCACACAGAGCCCCCAGGATAGGACCAAACACACATTGCTTCACAGCACCAAGTGTCTTGTCTGTTACACTGCAACAGATAATACAGCAATGAACCCTGTGGCCAGCGGACCTGAGGTCCTGAATAGGACTGTGAGGCCTCTGTGCCCAGGGAGCCCTGCTTTCTGTCCAAAGCCAACATCTTAGGCAGCACACAGCACCCCTGCCTCCAAGGCAACCTCCTGCCCCACCCCCCACTGCAGTGCAGGAGTGGGTGGAATGTGCCTCCCGGGGGTACTGTGCTGTGACATCCTGTCTGACCTGGGGTGAAAGTTTTGTGATTTTTCTCCACCAGTTCTCCACCAGTCCTTAAAAAGCTGCCTGAAGTCAGAAGCAAACTCCCTTCTCCTGACCTTTGGCTTTATTTTCACTGCGACTGGATCCAGACATAGGTATCTGAAACAGAATTGTATGCATGAAAATAAGATTTCTTGACAGTTGTAATGAGGATTATAATAGCTAATGTTTATTGACTGCCTACCATGTGCCTTAGTCCTTATTTAATCCTTACATTGCCTTTATAAGGTGGATGCAATTATAATCTATTTTACAGACAAGAACACTGGGGCACAGAGAAGTTAAGCATTTTGTCCAAGGTCACACAGTGGCAGCTAAGTTTGAACCCAGATAAATGATCAGATTGTATACATTAAACACATGCAGTTATTTTTGTATAGCCAGTATACCTCAATAAAGCTGAAAGAAAAAAGAAAAACTTCAGCCCAGGGAGTTTGGTTGTAGCATCCGTGCCCTAGTCAGCATCCGTGTAGCCTGACAACACCATCCGGCTGTGCACAACGGTTAGATTTTGAACTCACGTGAAAAGATAATTTCATTTGCCGACCCCACAGCTTTTCCCCAACTCCACACCTTAATTAACTTCTTTCCCTGGAATCTACTTTGTTTCGTGAAGGCAAGAAACACTCATGAGCCAGTACATCAAAAACTTTTTTCCTAGCAAAAAAGTTCCATGACCTTCGTGTAGCCTCTATTTCTCCAGGCTCAAGAGGAAGTGAAAGAGACTATTCTAAAGAATCAGTGTAGCCAGAGTCCTGCCACATTTATGAGTCCCCCCTGAAAGAAAAGAAGGGATGTCCTGATGAGGTTGTGGTTACACGGCTGTGCATTTGTCAAAATCCATACCACCGTACGCCAAAAATTGAATTTTACCATATGTAAGTTAAAACGGTTAAAAAATTTAAATGAGAGGGTATAAGTATATGTACCAGTAATTCAAAAGGAGACAAGGAATGTTCAGTCCTCTTAGAAGAGTCAGACCGGAAAATATGATGAATGTCTTCATCAGTCATTCGTAGCAATAGCAGTGTGTGCAAGTTATGTTTGCATCTGTGAGAGCCTTTGAGGACCTACCATTTCTCACCTATTGAAGGTGTGGAAGTCACCAAGCACCCTCAAGGATGGAGGCAGCATCTGTTCCCATGGATTGCAAACATTTCCAAAATCCACCAGGGAGCAGGGAAAATAGAAGTGATGTGTTAGGTAAGCTCTCCTGAGCTTGTACAATCAAGTCCCCTCTGGACCTCTTCATGGCACAACAGTGGAATGGGCTGGTTTATGGGCATGGTTATGGGGAACAGAAAGAAAACTGGATTTATTTACTGAGAATGAAAGAAATATTGGATTTGCAGGAGCTTTAGGTCACCCAAACGGAATAGATAGATTCATATCACCATCATGGGGAGGGCGTGGGGTCAGAGGAATCCGCCCAGCATCCAGAGAAGGCAAGGTGAAGACACATTTTTGCATTATAGAGATTTCTGCTTTCAAATATCCCTGGACACGCTAAGGAGCCCACCCAGCGGATGCACACAGGATGGTCCTCATCTAGCCTGCAGATGAGAGAGGTTGGGGAGGCCCTTGGGCACCAGTGGCTGCAGCCTTGGCCCCCTAGCCTCTCTCCCCTCCTTGAAGGCAGTGGAAATGTGCATGCAGCCTTCTTGGACAGCGGGGCTTGGAAGTGCTCACACACGCTTCTCTGAGGCCCGCAGCTGCCAGGGGTCCCCAGATGCAATGTCTAGGAACAGGTCCCAGGCAGCTGACGGGATTCGCTCTCTGTCACTTCCATCTTCCTCGCTCTTGGATCCGTGTCTGTTTCAGACGCTGGGTCTTCTGCAGCTTCTCCCAAGCCAGACGCCAGGCCTTGCTTGTTGGAAGCAACCCCTGCCAAGAGTGCAGGCCCGGGTTGGGAGGGTGTGAAAACCCGGTATCCCCCCCCCCCCACCAATGAAGGCATCCCAACTCCCCGGGGCAGTGACAGCCTCTTGGCCGGCTCCGCTGGCACGGCTGCTCCGGAGTCCCACCGCTTCACCAATTCATCACGGCTCAGTGTGCCGTTGCCGCAGGCAGCGCGATCTCTTGGCGTTCCACTGGCTGCTGCATTTGGAAGTGATTTGGGACTCAAAAAGGCTGCAATCGAGGGAACTCGGCCACGTCGTTCTCTTCTATTTCTGGCCACCCACTTTCTGAGCTGACAAAGTGGGATCTGGCCCAGCTGATGCGAAGTGAATCGATCTGAGGTCAGGAAAGGTGGTAGCCCACAGGACAGGGCACTGGGTGAGAGGTCTCTCCTTCCTTCTCAGCTCCACCCAGATGCCTAGTTGTGGGGGACGAGGGTCCCTGCCAGCTCCCGCTGCCTACCATTCTGTCTGCCTGGCCCAGCCTCAGCTCTCTGTCTTGATGATGATCCGTCCTGAGTCCTGCAAGTGCCCAACGCACCTCCTGCTTTCACAGACATCACCCTGATTTCTTGAGCTTGACTCCGATTTGACTTCCTTTCGGCCGAGAGACCAAGCCATGTTTCACCTCCCCTGTCCTTGAGCTCGAGCATCCCTTTGCAGAATGTTGAGGTCCTTCTAGATTCTCTCCCCTTCACAGTTCTTCTCAAATCCAACCATCTTGCATTTCAACTGCACATCAGCAACTGCATGTCAAACGCTGATGTTTGAAATGACTTTTCCTAATGATCCAGAAAAAGCCCATTTTCCACAAAGCTTTTCTCCATGACTTGGTTTTACATATGACTATTGTTTGCTGTAAAGACCAAGTCTTTCGATCAATCATGCTTCCTTTCCGACTCCCCTCTCCCTGCGGTCCTGTCCCTCCTCCCATGTTCATCTGCCCACCTCCCCACTCCCCCTCCTGTGGGCCGTGCCAACAGTGCAGCAGGAGGAATTTCTGGAAGGAGGCCAAATTTGGCTTCAGATCATTTCTCTTCAACACACACTGGCCTCTGAAAACCAGATTCTGTTTGTCATTTGGTTTGCTCTCCCAGCTTTGTGTCATTCCGATGGTAATGCTGATGGATTTCAAGCTTGCCTCGTAGAGGAACGCACAAGGTTTTCATAAGCACATTAATCTTAAAAGAAAAACTGTCAGATGCAAACAATACTCATATGACTGATGTTGTAAAGACACAAGCTAACTCTTAACATCCATTCCCAAAGAATATTATCTTACAGGGGCCTTCAGTTGCCCTCAGCTCCCTTCAAACATGTGTACCTGTGTGGCTGGGTTTCGTGGCACCTAAAAAGTTTACTTTCCACACCAAAAGGCTGGGGCTTAATGTCTGCTCATTTGCCAAGTCCATATAATAGGCTCAGTGTCACATGGCTGTGTAAACAAGAGCATGATTACAAGAAATGTGTAATTCCATTAGCTTTCACAAAATGTAATATAAGCAGTCCTTATTCAAACCAAATTGGAAAAATTATATTCCAAGACAAGGGACACTCTGGTCACCTCGAAACACTGAATACCCATTAGCAGATGAGATGTCCTGCCCAAGCCCTCTCCCCAGTGGACGCGTCCTCGGCTCAGAAGTGCCTTTGCAGAAGGCATTTTCCCATTTTGGTCTGAAGTTAGCAAAATGTGTGGTATGAATTAAATGTCTGATATTGCTGCAAACGTCATTGGGAAGGGTGCCAGGCCACAATCAAGAATGAACTGGTAGCTTGTTTTAATTTAATGGTGTTGAAGTGTTCCACTATAATTAAGCATCTGAGAATTAAGTAGAAACAGTCATTAGGCTCAGCGATACAAAGCCACCAGACCAAAGAATATAAATTATTTCAAATGGAGAGCCCTGAAGAGCATTCTGGGGTCTGAGAGGGGCTCTGCAACAGGGGTTGGAGTGACAGCTGGAGTTTAGGACCTTGGAAACTGAGGAAGGCAGACAGGTAATCTGGGGATGCTGTGGTCCCAGCCGAGGTCAGTGTGGACCAGGGCCTGAGTCAGAGCTGTGGTCACTCAAGCCAGCCCCGTATGAGGGTGAAGGCAGCCCTGAGGTTTCCATCATCCCTGGCAGCCCACCTGCAGCCCTGGAATCTCCTCTCTGTGCAGGCCTTCACCATGGCCCTGGGGCTGCTCAGGAGTCCAGAGCCTTGCAGTCAGAGAAAACCCACAGTATCTCCCCACTTTGAACTCTAGAACTGACAAGAGCCGGTCCTTCACCCCCACGCCCATCTCTCAGGGAGGTGAAAGGTCTGGGGTGGGTGCGGGCAGGTGAGATGATGGCAGGTCCTCCAGATCTCTCTTGGAAGCTTAGGAAAATACCATGGACACTTTGCAGGGCTAAAGTGCAAGGCCCAATTTCACAGACTGTCACATCTAGTTATGTTCCTTCTACAGATAAGCCAGCTGAGATTTCAAGAAATTCAAGACTTTCCTTGGGATGCACAGCTGGTCAGTGTCTGAGCTGGTTTGAGAACTGAGGTCCTCTGATTCCACGTTCCATGTGTTTTATAAAATGCTGTATTGACCCTGATAGAAAACAATAAAATTAATTGTGCTGCCCTTAGTGGTTGTTTGGTTTGCCATCATGTAGCCTGTTTCACAATGAACTTCTCATTTATCCACAAGTTTGAGAAACAAAGACCCTGATGATTTGAGATCTTTAGCTAAACTCTTTGGAAATATGATGAAAACAAAGGATGCTCTCTTGAGAAAATATAGAGGCAAAATTTCACAATCCATTTTAAGGGGTTGGGGACCTGCAGCCCATGGGACCTGAGACCTCCAGTTAAAAAGGAATGGACAGATAATTGAAGCCTTCAAATTACCCCTAAGTCTTCACTTTATAAATTACCTCTGAGAGTCTCCTCTACCAAGTATTTTTGAAACCAGGCTTTGCCAAACTTCCCAATTGCCCTTCATTACCTCCCCTCCTACCAGCCGCTGCCTGATGAGCAGTCAACACTTGGCTAGGTGGGGAGTGAGGGATGGGCGGGAGACCTTCAGTACTTGGAGAGCCCACTGCCCAGAAATCAGTTCTGGGGAATTTCAAGTGGACTGTGTTAGGTCTCAGAGGAACGCTGAAGACTCCTGAATTGAGAACAGTGTCTGTGCCCCAGTGTGCACTATGAAGGCAGATGCCAGGTTCAGATCCAGACTCAGCCACTTTCTGGTTTGTGTGGCCAGGCAGCAGCTGTCCTCTTTGTACTTCAATTCCCTCATCTGTACGATGGGGACGATGCGACGTCAGTTTGGTCTCATGCAAGATATACGTAAAAATGCTTTGAACTTCGCCTGGCCTGAAGCAGGCACATGGGAAGCTCTCACTATCAAGGTCAGGAAAGAGCACGTCGGTTCCGGGCCATGTGGTACCGGAGTGGGACATTGTCACGGTGAGCCAGCTGCCTTGATTGCTTGCAGTAGCCCGGGGGAGCTGACCAAAAGGGTCATTCATCAGCTATGGATGGTTTGGGGCTAACCCCCAAGTTGGCATTTCCTTCCTGTGAGTTGGTGTCCATTCCCCCAAATCCGCTTAGGTAAAGATTGTCTCATCTAAAAGCACCCACGTCACCTTCTCTTAGCCCCCTGCAGCAGTTTATTTGCTCTGTGTCTGCACCTCCCGGTATTTAATGCCACATTCCTCAAGGGCTGGGCACCTGAGTATAACTATCCTCACCTCAGAAGTTCAGCTCCTGAAGCAGCTTCTATTTCTAAGCATAAATGGAATGTTTCCTCTGAGCACTTTGGATTTCAAAGCACCTCTTCTTCATTTTTTTATTTGCTGTATTCTTTCCAATACAGGAAGGCTTCCAACTCTTAGGGTTCCAGTTCTGTTTTCATGACCTGAATTGCGAGTGTAATGCAATGCAGGTTATTCCTAGCTGGCAATAGTAAATAATTTCTTTTCCCCCGCAGTGCTCCAGAGACTATGGGAGCCTCCTTTGTCACTGGGCATCGCTGACACCCTGGCTGGGGCCGCCGTGTCTCAGGGGCTGTTCTTGTCTGGGGAAATCTGATGTAGGACAGTTCATGTGCAAGCTGGTCCCACTGGTGGTTGGGGGACTCAGACCTCCCTGAACTGCCAGGAGCCATGGGGCTCAGGAAGACTGACATCCACAGATGTCTCTATGGGGCCACATAAAGGTGAAGCCAAGATCAAGAAGAAGTCCTAGGGATAGAGCACACACTGGGGGTTGCCAATGGGGAGGAAGTTGGTGAAGGTTGGGATTAACAGATGCAAACTTCTACATGTAGAATAGATAAATAACAAGGTCCTACTTATCGCACAGAGAGACATATTCAGTATCCTGTGATAAACCATCATGGAAAAGAATAAAAAGAAATATATATATATAACTGAATCACTTTTCTATACAGTGGAAATTTTTAATAACACATTATAAATCAACTGTAATAAAACAAACCAAAATGAAACAAAAGAGGAGTCCTAGGGCTGAAGTCACTGGAGTGTATGGTGCATGGCATCATTGCTGTATCTGAGCTCCATGCTAAGCTCTGGTTTCTGCCTTCACTGTGGAGCCGGGAGCAGAATCTGCTAGTGGTTATTGCAAATAACATGGTGATCACTTTGCTGTCCATAATGACCCACAAAAAAGTGTGATCTTGGAGATGAAGAAAACACATGAGGTTTATTTCCTGGTGACTGAAAAAAGCTACCCATAGTTAGAGCTGTTTGATATGAGACCATTATTAATAGTGGGAGGACTTCCCCTCGAGGTTCCAGGCCATCACTCCGTAATGTCAAAACCTGACTTTGTCACCATCACACCCAGTAGAGTCTGCAACTATGGCAATTGTTAGGCTGCCTTGAAAATTCAAAATATCTGTTTTATTTTATATCAAGGTTTCCTATTGATAGCTTCCCAGGTGGCCCTAGTGGTAATGAACCCTCTTGCCAGTGCAGGAGATGTAAGAGACATGGGTTCGATCCCTAGGTCAGGAAGACCCCCTGGAGAAGGGCAGGGCAACCCACTCCAGCATTCTTGCTTGGAGAATCCCATGGACAGAAGAGCCTGGAGGGCTACAGTCCCTAGGAACACAAAGAATCGGATATGACTGAAGTGACTTAGCATGCGCACATAACCTATCGATAAGGTTGCATATCAATAAGACCAATAAAACAGGAAGATCACAGAAGGATCATGAGGGAAATGCTCTAGCAATAATACACAAATATAATTATCACAGTTGGACATTAACATTTGGGGAAAACATGACCAGTTAAACAGCTCTGCATCTGAAGAGAAAGCAGACCAGTTCTTTGGGAAAGGCAAATGGGAGAGGAGGGTCCCCGAGAAATTCTCCCCAGGGTCTCATCTGGAGAAAACTGGTAGACAAGGCTTTCAGGGTCTCCATGGTGATTTGGTAATAAAGTCAAGATGAAAAAAGAGTGCTGCACATTACATGTACATTGCCTTCCAATTTAGATCTATATGCTGTACAAGAGCAAGAATCTCTAGATCTATAAATCTGTAGATCTATATGTGACATGTGAGCAGGAAGTGGACATTTAGGAAGAGAGCAGAGCAGTTGGCTTTGGCTCATCTTTGGAGAGCTGTCTGAGTTCAGCCATGTCTGGGAATGAGATAGTAAAAAACTTAAGGACCATTTAAAGTGGATAACATTAGTTTTTTATTTTCCAGACGCTTACGGGGAGTTGATAGCTCTTGCTAAACTCCTGTGCTCAAGTGGCTCCACGCTCAGGAAATTTAGCAAATATCTCCCAGAAATGCCGGCCCCGGACAAAGTTATAGGGCTTGGTCCCTTGCCCATGAGCAGCTTGGGACCTAGCAGGCATGGGTTAAGAGGGGTCCTGGAACACACCAAGTGTATTTGTTGGATTATGTAAAAGCCAATCCCGGATACCATTGGATTGGTAAATATTTTAGTATGTAGGGTTAAGAGTATGTATGTAAGTATTTATGTAAGAGCATATAAGTATCTAAGTAAGAATGTAGAGTTAAGAGATGAAAATTTTTCTAAAAAAAATAAAATCATAAAACCATTTACACCTAAACACCTAACAATGATTTCTTAGCATCTTCTAATATTTTGCCAGTGTTCACATTTCCAGGATTGATTAAAAAAAATGAGTATTTGCAGTTGTTTTGTTTGAATTATGATTCTAACAAAGTCAACCCTTTCCACGGGTTGGTACATCTCTTAGGTCTCCTGTATGTATTTTTATTTTTGTCTATTGTAGGCCCTCTGTTCTTTCTTTTGTCATTTATTTATTGAATAAACTGAGTCCTTGCTTTGTAGATTTTCTCACATTTTAGATTGGGCTAATTACATCCCCGTAAGGTCATTTAAACAACCTTCCTCTTCTACCTACAGTAGACTGGTGATGAGATCTAGAGTCTGGAGCAGATTCAGGTTCACTCCTAGGGCCTGGGGCCTCCTATTGCATCCCAGGGAGGCACACAGGTCTGGCTGCTCCTCTTCTGTGAGAATGATTACTAGGTTCAGATGTCGCCAGTCTTATTAATGGACAGATTTTCATTAGAGCGATAAAAGACTTGAAGACCATTTTTAAATTCCATCTTGTTCCAGAAAGAGGTAATAGACCAATAGCAAAAAAAGAGACCTCAGAGACTTCCTGGCAGTCGAGTGGTTAAGACTCAGTGCTTCTACTGCAGCAGACAAGGGTTTGATCCCTGGGTGGGGAACTAAGATCCCACATGCCATGCAGTGCAGCCAAAAAAGAGAGAGAGAGAGAGAGAGAGAGAGACCTCATAGAGGATGAAAGGCTGGAGGAAGCCAGGAGTGTAGATGATGTTTTCTGAACACACAGAGCCTAGGCCCTGTGCTGAATGCTGTGGATGTGTGCAAGGTGTCAAGAACAGTGTCTTGGGCTTAAGGAGATTGCATAATAAATTATATTATTGATGCTGTTTGTTTGAATCACTTTATTCTATTTCTTCTGTGTCTCCCTCCAAGAGTCTGGTGATCCAGGGAGAGAGAGGGCACCCCTGGGGGGCAGAATGACTTGGGGGGGCAAGAACTGTGAAAGGGGAACCTCTTTCTTTGGTGACTTGGGGGGCAAAAGAACTGTGAAAGGGGAACCTCTTTCTTTGGTGACCCAGAGCTGGGCCATCTGTGGAAGGGACTGGTGGGTCAACCGCAGGGGCGGCAGAGCAGGCATGGCAAAGTGCTAGATGGTTCAGACTGGAGAACAGTGTGGTCAGAGAGGTAGTTTAGAATGAGTCCTGGGCAATCGTTTATACACAGGGAGTGACAGGAGGCTGAGTACACAGGTAAAAGGCTTCAGTCATTGTCAGGCTAAGAACTGCCTGTGTTCTTATGAGGGGTTCCTTTACCAGGTAACCCTCTTGAGAAAGTCAGACCCACACCTCCCCACATACACTCAAGTTCATGCCCATGGGTCACAGATTAAATTTAAGAAAGTGAAACTAGGAAAGTACTAGATGGAAACATGAGGGAATTCTGCACATTATGGAGCAAAGAAAACTTTTCTAAGAGTGCCAAATTTTCTGGTGCCCAAATCCAGAAAATTAAAACAAAGCAAGAGTAATCTGACTCTTAAAAGTCAAGGATTTCTGGATGAAAAATATCACTATAAGCAAAGTCAAAAAGACAAGTGAGAAACTGGGAAAAAAACATATTGCAGAGAAAGTGTGAATCTCCCCAGTATGTAAAGATATTCTAGAAACTGAGAAAAGATCCAATAGAAAAAAATGGGTAAAGACATCTCAAGAAAAAAAAAAAAAACAACACAACAGAAAACCATGAAGAGACCTGAAATACGAAAAAATGTTCCATTTCATTCCTACAAAGAGAAATGCCAACTATAACTATCATAATACCCCCAGTGTTAGTCGCTGAATTGTGTCCAACTCTTCATGACCCCATCGACTGGAACCTGCCAGGTTCCTCTGTCTATGGGGATTTTCCAGGCAAGAATATTGGCGTGGATTGCCATTTCCTTCTCCACATAATACCCCCATCCAGCCCCTAAAAGACGGGCTGAAAAAGTTGCTCTTGGGACTGCAAAACGGTACGACTCCTGTAGAGGACCATTTGGCAACATTTATCAGGGTGACAAATGTAAGTAGCCTTTGGCACTTCTGGAATTGACCCCAAAGAGGTGTACCAGTGTGGCCACAAACTGCAAAAGATTAGACACAATGAAGAGGCTGAATAAATGCTGAACTCAGACGGTGGCATACTACAGGTCGTGAGGTGCTCTCTGCTCTGATATGGAAAGTTCTCTAGGATGTGTGAAAACAGCTGAGTGCAGGACAGGGAGCCTGGCACGCTTCCTTTTGTGAAAGAAAGGGTGGAAAAGACCATGTGTTTGCATTTATTTGCATCAAAGGAGACAAAAACATTGGGTAAGAGTGGGACCCTCTATATTTCAGGAGGGAACAGGGCAGGATGTGGGTGAGAACCAGACTACTTAAAGGCAACCACTTTAAATCTTTTGGGAACTTGAGTCACATGAATGTATTACCTATTGACAAAAAGAATGAAATTCTAAAAAGAGTGGTCCATGGTCCCAAAGGTCCATGGTCACTTCTGGGAAGAGATGGCTGGTTATTGGTAGGTGTGACTGGCTGTCAAGACCCATAGACCTTGACCATCCATCCCAGGATCGAAGGGAAGTCCCAGACAGGGTGCCTTTCTTTCTCTCTTGGCCCCTGAAGGTGAAGCTCAAAGTTGCCCCTTTTTCCCAGTGGCTGCTCCCCGTACTGAGCCAATTGGGTGGGAACTGGGTGGGGGCAGGGTTTGGGGAGGAGAATGCTGGGAAAACACACCTGACTGTGAGGAGTCCTTAGGAATGAAGTTCTGTTGTTCTCCAGGAAAAAATACATCGGAGGCCAGCAGGCCATGGCTTGCAGAAATTCTGCCTTCATGCATAACTGAGATCATTTTACAATTAGCAGAGCAAGATGCCTGCCTGGGCGTCTTTCCCCTTCAGCATTCCCAGGTCACAGCTTACCTGGCTTCCTCCTGATTTCTCACTATTTCTCTGATTCATCTTGAGACCCATGATGACAAGAATAGTAAAATTGTTATATGTGATTATAATCATTAATGATTATTATTATAACAACAATCATTTATTGAGCTCTTGCTATGCAGCTGACACCAACCCAAGAGCCTGCCTTGTCTTCCTGGTCTCATTTAAGCCTCTTGACTTCAAGAAATGCATTCTTGGGATTTCCCTGGTGGTCTAGGGGCTAAGACTCCATGCTCCCAATGCAGGGGGCATGGGTTCAATCCCTGGTTGAGGAGTAACTAGAGATGCAACTAAAGATCCTACATGCCATGACTAAGACCCAGAGCAGACAAATAAATAAATATTATGAAAAAAAAAAAAGAAATGCGTTCTCTTGTGACTCCATTACCCAGATGGAAAGACTGAGGTTCAATGACTTGTCCCAGGGTGACAGTGGTTGAGCAGGTGGTGTCTTTGGTCTGCACCCCATCTGGGTTCTAAAGTCCCCTCAGGACTCCCCGCAGGACACGGGCCTGAACTCCTCAGCCTCCACCCTCTGGCATGCCCGCTTCCATAGCTGTACTTTAACTTGCAGGCTCAACACTGCATAGCCTTAACCTTCCTTCCTGCTTTCTTTTTCCCAGCAGGGCTGGGGCCCTGCTCCTGTCTCAGCCAAACTCTTTCTTCTTCACCCCTGCCTTCCTGTGGCCTTCCTTTGCTCACCTTCTCTTTCCTGGAAGGGCCCTTCCTGCCCCTCCTTCGCCCTCTGGGCCTCCACTTATCAAAACCCACTTTTCCAGGTACATCTCAGATGTTGACTCCCCCCTGGAACACTCAGTGGCCCCCTGACCATAACATGACCTCTTTTGATTTGAAACTGTGGCTTCACCTCTGATTGCTCTGCCTACAGTGGGGCTCCAAGGTTTCCTCCATAGCACCTGTCTTGATGCCCCGGGCCAGAACCCTGCCCGGCCACAGGCTCCAGAGAACCAAGGTTGCACTTTTGATATCTTCTGTTTTTTTTTTTTTTTAAAGCTAAAATCTTGTTTCCTATGCAATGAACCACTCATGCTTATTTGGATATCAAAATCATATTATTTTCCAAAATCATTGGGTGAGATGGACATTTTAGAAAGATGTGCTTTTTTCTTTTTTTTCCCCTAGTTGTTTGTTTTGCTTTGTTTTGGCTTTGCTGCCTGTGGGATCTTAGTTTTCCGACCAGGGGTCGAACCTTCACCCTCTGCATTGGAAAGCAAAATCCCTAGGAATATGTGGTTTTGCATGGCTGGGAGCACCCTCACTCTCACTGCCCAGCCCCAGCAGAGGATACAAACCCAAATTTCAGAAATTAAAACCAGAACATAAAGTCCATAAAGAGTGAAAACTGTATCTTGTTCCCAATCCCTGAATTACCACCGTGTGTTGATTGTAGAAAGAACTTCACATTTGCTCGCATGAATTACATGTTAACATAAGCTCCTGCTGCTGCTGCTGCTGCTAAGTCACTTCAGTCGTGTCCGACTCTGTGTGACCCCACAGACGGCAGCCCACCAGGCTCCCCCGTCCCTGGGATTCTCCAGACAAGAACCCTGGAGTGGGTACATAAGCTCCTAAAAGTCTGAAAATCATTTCTTTCTCAGTAGATATGTTTCCATTGTAATTGAAGCTACTTGATTAATTTGCTCAATGAAGCTATTTTTTAGAGCTGGCACTAGCCCACCAACACAGTTCATGTTCCCAAGTCCTAATTTGTGGCATCCTTAGGAGGTTCTATTGTATTTCCATTCCAGAAATTCACATGTGCTGGAAACAGAGCCAGACCACATTTTAAAATCACTGCGTTTGAAGGTGGGAGGGAAGGAGCCCTCTCACTTTCCTACTTGTATTCCCTGTGCCTCTCAGATTCTCAATCCCTGGTGTGAATCTGAGATGGTCTTGCTGCAGTCCAGCCAGCCCACTGTGGGCTC
The DNA here is from genome assembly GCF_049115385.1 of Moschus berezovskii. Taxonomy (NCBI): domain Eukaryota; kingdom Metazoa; phylum Chordata; class Mammalia; order Artiodactyla; family Moschidae; genus Moschus; species Moschus berezovskii. The sequence goes on along the minus strand of NC_142474.1, from coordinate 43,786,029 downwards.
CAGGGGACCTGAGTCCAGTTACCTCTCCAGGCAGACATCCCACCTGCTTGGAGCATCTCCTTCAGCCCACCAGGAGGATGACGGGGAGGCCACCCTGGCTTTCCTCGCCGTGTGATCCAGTGATTTTATCTCCATGCCTCCAAGCCTCATCTCTGGAGCAAGGACACAGCTGGAACAAACCCACATGGTTGGCAAAGGAGGTAACTGTGTGTCACAGTCCAGGTTCCCTGGGAAGTGGGCTGAGTCAGGATCTGTGGCAGGATGTTTGCTGTGAGGTGTTTTTGCTGTGAACAACATCTTCGGGGTGACAGCCAGGACTGGGCAAGAGGAGGAGAAGGGACTGTGCTGAGAAGGCCTCTGCTGACCCCACGCCAAGCCCTGGCCCTGAGATAGCCCTTCATGGTTGTCTGCACTGAGGTTTCTGTGTCCTCGCACGCACAGTCATGGGATGTGAGCTAGCCCCAGGAAGGGGTGTCTCTTTGCTTGGGATGGCTGTCATCGGTCGAAGCAGGGGGTGGGCCCTCAGCTGGGAGCTCCAGGCTGCTGCCAGCAGTGAGCGGTGAGGGCTCAGACCTCGGGTGGGACAGTGTTGGGAGGTCAGGGCATGGCTGTTCTGAAGGTGCCCAGCCTCAGAGTCAAATGAGGCCATCAGGTTACTCAAGCACACTGCCCAAATTAATAAGGTACCAGGTTATTAACCAGTTATCCTGGTTATCCTAAGGGGGTGACCTTTTCAGGAATCAAAGTGGCCATTTCACCAACACCTTGGGGCTGAAACATTTCAAGGAATGGGGAAAAGTTAAAATGTGTGAGAGAGATGAAATTGGGGGGAGGGGAATGGTAATTTGTGGTAGGCAGGAACTCAAATCCCACTCTCACTCTGTTGGGGGCGCCCAACACTGGGAGCCACAGAGACAGTCTCCTGACAGCCTGGCCCAAGCTTTGGTTCACAAAGAACTGGGTCCATCCCTGGAGGGAGCCCCCCGCACATCCTCGAGCAGAAAGAACATGTTCAGAAGGCAAACAAGGAAGGAAAAAACTCAGGACAAAAAAAAGCAAGAAAGCAAACAGAGACATAAGATCTTCTTCTGTCTGACAAAGGAAGAGCTTGGTGTTCCAGGGGTAAAGCCAGAACAAGCCTGGAGTCCTGTGAGTGTGGGGCCAGTGTTGCAGGAAGTCAGCCTGGTTAAGAACCACTGTCCTCCCAGGACTCAGGAAAACCTTGGACCATCTATGGGTTTCCTCCTTCCTCAGCTTCCGCAGACTGGACTGTTTACAGCCGCCACTCACCACCTCTTCACTGTGGACCCTGGCTCCCCAGGAGCGTCCCTTCCCCTGGAGGAACCACGAAAAGCACGTGGCAAACAAACAGAAACTCAGGAAAGTACCTTGAAGCTGTTTCCTTCCCTAGACCTGATTTAAGACAGCTTGATTTATAAACATTTCTATCAGCAAATCACCCACTGAGTGTCTAACAGATGTCCTATCAAAGAGACAAAAAATTAAAATGCATGAGTTTCATAAAAAAATACAGAAAACCAATACAAAGGGAATAAGGGCCACAGATTAGCCAGCTGCTGCTGTGAAGCATTTTCCACGGTCAGGCTGTGCATCCTTATTACGACCCTATCCTGGAGAGACTGAGAGCACAGGTCTCGGGAAGTGGCAGAGCCTGGACTCCAACCTGAGACTTCAGAGGGAATAAAAAGTCTCGACTCAGCCATACTGAACTTTTCTGTAGCCAGGTCCTTTACTGAATCTGAGATGCATATGCACTTTGGACCTTTAGATGAATCCTCTTTAAGGAGGACATGTCTACAGGGTGAAGTAAGTCAGAAAGAGAAAAACAAATATCGTACATTAACACGTGTATGTGGAATGTAGAAAAATGGTTCAGATGATCTTATGTGTGAAGCAGACACAGAGATTTAGATGTAGAGAACAAACACGGATACCAAGGGGGCAAGGATCGGGTGGGATGAGCTGAAAGACTGGGACTGATATACATACACTATTGAGTATACAACAGATAACAAATAAGAAGCTACTGTATAGTTCAGGGAATTCTACTCCAGACTCCACGGTGACCTAAATGGGAAGAGAATCCAGAAAAGAGGGGATATACGTATTTCTACGGCCGATTCACTTTGCTGCCCAGCAAACACAACAGTGTGAAGCAACTATACTCCAGTGAAAAAAAGATAAAAATGAAGCAGTCATGTCCACCTCTGTCTGCTGTTTTCACGATGGCACTCACGCACGTGTTCTCGCTGTGGATAGCAGCTCAGCTCGGCTCCCATCTGATCATAAATTCCTCCAACCTCTCAGCAGCTTAAATACTACTACACAAAGAGAAGCTCCAGAGGCACAATGAGCACAGAACACCCTCCGATGAAGTCCCAGTCTCTCCGTCATGGGGGGGCAGCAGGAACCCAGCCTAAGAAGCCAAGAGGACACGGGACCCAGAGGAAATCAAACCACCATCACACCTCACGGAGCGCCACTTGTTCAGACTGAAGCTCCGCTGTGCCCTGAGCCCCAGCCAACCCCTTCCAGTTACCTTATGCCCCAGCTTAAAGAGAAACCAAGATGAAAGTGCCAGATTCGTTCTGCCCACATCAGTCGGCTGACATGGCAAACATGAACACATGTCCCGCACATGCAAAGACTAACCTCTCATATCATGGCCTGGCTTGTATTTTGTGAGATACAATTACAGAAGGAGATTAGACCCAGCAGAGTCTTAGCTCAGCTGGAGGTGTTATTACAGAAAGTGAAATGGACAGCACCTCTATGCTGCCAGGTCACGGGGGAGGCAACCTCTCTCTGGATGGCCTGTCAAGAGGCAATATTCCCAATGTTGAGGATTTCCCAGTTGGATGGATATTAATTCATGTATCCACTTTGCCAACTTCTCGATGCTAAGAAACCCTGTCAAAACTCGTTTTCTCAGCACATCCATTCAGAAGGCCTGTGTCCAGTTGCTGAGTTCTACATCTGGCATTGCCTTGGGTACAACTCTCTAAACCTTAAGCTTCTGGTTGTTGCTGAGAAATGCTGAATCATTTTGAAGGCATTCTAATTTTTATTGTTATTATTATGATTAATTTCCCTGTACCTTTAAGTTATTTTAAAATTACCTTAGAACATAATAGAAGCAGTATCATCTTATTAAAATACATGAACACAAAAAAGTTTTTATAAGACACTTTATAAAATCGATGTGATTCCTAAAATAGACATTTTAAGATCTTCTCAAGAGGTGCCCATGTAAGATCTTAAAAAAAATGAACGAGATCTAAAAACCCCACAGGAATATGTATTTGTCCTCTTGATCTTGTAGTGACTTAGACACAAATGTTATGGCTAAACTGGATCTTAAAAACACGCACCTTAAAGGTCGAGGACCTGGAGGCCCTGCAGCAAGAGTTAACCTCAGATTTTCTTGGAACTTGTTTAAAAATTAAATGCCGTTCATATTATATACACAAACTTAGAAAACAATCTAGATCAAATAAAGCAGTCTAACTCTTCACCCTTATTAGCAAGACGGGGCTAATTAAAAATGAAAAGAAGGAGTTTCCTTTTAATGACTTTGGAGACTTTGAAGAGGATAAGTGAAACATTTTTCTATTTCCTCCCCCCTTACCCTCCCTACGAATTGACACTTTGGTCATTATCACAACAAGCCAGCCATCTGGGGGGCAAGAAGCTCTGAGATCTAAAATGCAACCCTTCAGCAGCTACTCTGAAAAAGTTTTCCCCTGACAATGTGCATGGCCATTAAATAATGTGACGAATGGAAACAGTCATAAGAATACTAAGCTAGGCTTAGCCCTTAAGAAGATTCAGTCTTCATTGCTACAAGAAGCTGGAGGGTTATACCTGCCCTGCTACCTTACATGGCAAAAGGGCAGAGTTAATTAACCCTGTTAAAAAGGGCAGTTCATTTCCCACCTCCTTGGACAATGCAGTTTCTCCAGCTCCCCGTTGGGCAGTGCTTAAATTCGTTGCCATTTCTCTCCAGATCCCTCTTCATCGGGCCAATGGTTAAGTCAATCTGTCTCCCCACCACAGTTCCCTGTGCAGATGGTTATGCTTAAACGGGAGGCTGCGATCACCTGTATGAGCACAGAGAGACGGGGTTCTTGGTTTTAAAGACAGCAAGCCTGCAGAAGCCCAGCAAGTCTGGGAAGGCAGCCGTCCCCCTCTTCAGCCGGTTCTGAGAGGTGCCAAAGTGGCACAGTGCAAAAATGCACAGGAAGGACGTTTGCGCCATGGAGTTAAACATGTTTTCATGTGTCATGTTAAAAGTACCCACGGAGGTGAGCGAGGCAGGTCAGTTGCCAGCCAGTCCTACATTCTGGAAGACAGTTGCAAAGCGGAAGCATCGAATTACATCATCCCTTCCCTAAAGTGGAGATGTTCAACCCTTTAATGCACATTGGAATCACCTGGGCAGCTCCAAAAACCCCCCAGTCTGGTCCCTGAAAAATTCAGCTAGAATCTCTATGGGTGGGACCCAGGCATCAGAACATTCTAAGGCTCCTTTGGTGACCAAAGTGCAGCCTTGGGGAAAATCAGTGTCTTCAAGAAGACTTGCTTCGGCAGGGCTGGCTGAGGGGGCCTCTATCCAAAGCACAAATCTCAGCATTGATTTCAATGGCTGCACTTTTGGCTTATTGGGGTGCTGGGGTGCTGGGGACGAATGCTCAGCCCTCTGTGGTGATGCGGGTCTTTTCCTGCATGCAATCTGCAGACCCTGTCTAATATTTTCCATACCGGGCAATGAGATCACAAACTCCAAAACACTAAATCAAAACCGGAGGCATTACGGGTCTTCAATAAAACTCCATCGCCCATACGCAAGGGGGAGGGGGAGAAAATTAAAACCATCACTGAGCTGCGGACATGTTATATATATGTATATATAGCAGGCATTGAGATATTGCAGCAATTACAGAGAAAAAGATATCAAGCAATAACTAGTTAAAAGTGACCAAGTAGCCTGGCAGTGAAAAGTTACTCACAAGTTAAAATCTCATTTGTGATCGAAAGAAAGTTCATCATAAAAGACCCTTGACTTCTGGTAAGAAAATGATGTAAATGGCACTGCAGGGAGAGATAACATACGGATGTGCCGATGAAAGGTGAAATGAACGCGGAGACCCTACTTTGAGGAGAACATGCAATTCCAGAGGCCTTCAAGATTTCTAAGCTTACACTAAACAAATCAATCCACAAGCCTGGAACAAAGTCTTTATTCCAAAAGAGCAATATTTCTAAGCAGTATGCTGGGTTCAAGAAGTAAAATCATTACCATATATAATGAATGATAATTTTAAGCTTGCAAGAAAAGGATAACAGAGAATGGGAACAGGATGCCTGCTTCACTCTCTGTTTGTCTGAGAAGGTGGAAACCCTCTACCAGCAGGTTTCAGAGTTCTTTAGAGCAAACCTCCTAACTGCCCTGTTTCCAGCGCTTGAATTATGGTTTGTGTGTGTGTGTCTCTCTGTGTGTGTTTAAGATTGGAGAGGACTGGTCTTTAATAAGAAATCAGACAAATACAGGTAAATCACAACTGAATGGGCTTTTTTTTTTTTTTTTAGTTCAACAAAAGGGCTCTACACGTCCTTTAATTTCCAGGTCCTCCATGCATTCTCCTGGTTTCATGTCCATGGAGGATCAGAAATTTCCAAAGCATTCAAGGGGCAGCACACTGTAAGCTGGTTCCAATTAGGCTGGCCGGCATGGATGTCTCGCCACATGTCAATATTTGTAGCAGAGCAAGTCTGATCCACAGGGGCATCCACAAGGCAGTGAGAGATCCTCGCCCACCCACTGCCACCTGTGAAAGTCATCCTGTGGCAGAGCTGCCATCACCCTCTCGGTCCCCTTTGAAAATGCTGTTTCTGTCCTCTATCCCTGTAGCCACTCTTAGATCTCTCCTTCTCCAAGTGCCCAGACCCAGTACAGGAGATATGCCCCATGGACATTTTAAGTTTCCCAAATATTTCCATTTTAATAGTGTTATTTAGGCTCTTAGCACTGCCATATAAACATTTTTGAGAGCTCGCTGCAGAGGTGGAATTTTGTCCAGTACCTGCAGAACTCCTTGGAGGCTTTTGGTTGCTGGAATGAAATGAAATAGATCTAAGATCATTTTATTTAAGTGGAAATTGAAACTTATTCGACATGCCCATTGCCAGGGAAAGGAGGGAAATTCTGGATTTTGCGTACAAGAATCGTAGAGATGCTTCTCTTTCAGAAAGCTCAAAGAAACCATCTCTTCCCACTGGGCACGGGCTTCTTGTAGTTAAATTTTATCACCCAAAAGCAACATTTAAAATGTCTCTACTTCAAAAGAATATTATAAATGTAGTAGGCAGATCCTTGCATTGCAGGGTAGGAAGTATCTCCGATCTTCCTTTGCAAAGTTCAATTTCCCTCTATGTGTTTCTAATGAGGGTTTCAGGGCAGGTCTTGTTTTTCTGATTTTTTTCTCTCCGCCTCTGAACGGAATCGGGGAGCTGTTTTGTTATTCAGCGGACAGTATTCATCGTATTCTTGTCTGTTCATTTCATTTGGGGAAAATGAAAAAGACATTTCTTTGCTCCTCTCCCCTTGCATTTCCAAGGACACCCCCGCGGTCAGACCCCAGGGATATGGCACTTCTTTCCATCACTGCCAGCTCGACCCAGTTCCAAGCTGGCAACTGAAATGCGAGGCTAGGCAACCAACTTCAAGGCCAGCGCTGTCACTATTAGGCCCAATGGAAGCCGTCGATATTTCTTGTCCTTGTAGCTCTATTTTATTGCCAATTGGCACCATCTTCAACACCTTCCATGTAGGGTCTGGGGTGTGTGTGTGTGTGTTCCAGTGTGGAGTAGCAGGTGCAGGGCAAGACGCCCCCGCCCCCGTTACCTGTGAGTCCGCACGGCCGCCGGCAAAGGGGCCAATTCAGCCGTGAGTCCTCCTCCCTCCTACCTGCCCCCAGGTCCCCAAAGCCGCGGTCACTCTGGGTGGGGTTCCGTTGATTTGTCTCATAGTCCCGTATCCAGCGAGCTAGTGCGCTGTGAGCGCGTTCCCTGGGGTTTGCAGTTCCCTGACCTGGCTTCGCTCTTCCTCCCTGAGGTTTCGGTGCAGCTGACTACTTCTTGCTCGTTCCTATTTTTAAGTGTGGTGCGCGGGGTCGCCTTTGCAAAACTGTGTCTGTGCTGAGGTGGGGCACACTATAACCTGGTGCATAAAGCACGTGTGTCGCCTGCCTTGTCTTTTTTTTTTTTTAAAGCAAATTTAAAAAGAAAGTCAAGAGACTCGGTTTGTTGACTTTGCTTTCCAAACCACGAGACTCCCTGCACAGTGCTCTTAAAATCCCAGCAAAAGCGCGGGGCGTGCGTGGAGCCCGGACTCTCCCGGAGCGCGCGCGAGCTCGCAGGCCTGGGGCGCGCGCGCCGGAGGGAGGCCCTGGGATCCGGACTCCGCTCCCTCCGAGCCGGCGCTGGTCCGGCAGCCCAGCCGGGCGGCGGCCGGGTACTGGCGTCCGCTGTTAGTCCGCGGGCTCGGCCCGGGGTCCTCCGGGGATGCCGCCTGTCTCTTCTGAGCTCTGTTCCGTCGCGGTCGCCTAACCGAAGGGCGCCCAGTCGCTCCTTCGGCCTCGCGGGACCTGAGCTGCACTTCCTTCTGCAGGTTTAGGTTTTCCCTGAAGCTTTTGCGATGCACGGGCTCCGGGGAACACCCGGTTCTACTGTGACTGGCACATTTCGTTGGCACCCCCCAATAGCTCTCCGAAACAGCCCCACTAAAATATCAGCGGCGCAGGAGACATGAAACGGGGTGATGGTGGCTCCAAGGACGACCTTGGCACCGAACCTTTGACTCTCGCAGACTTACCTTTCATGTTCTGGACTCAGGCGGCAAAGCGCAGGGGTACTCACCCACCGCCCTTCCTGCCTCCCGGGAGGACCAGCAGCCTCCTGTTTGCTTCAAGCTTTGGGCACGCGGCTGCCTCTCCTTCTGGCCCAAGAAACCCGCGTCAGTCCCCAAGGCCACTCGGCGATCCTCGAAGCCGTCCTCAGCCAGGAGGGCGTCCGGGCCCCGACGGGCGCGTTGGCTCCCTGATCCCAGCGGGCGCCCCGTGCTCGGCGGCGGCCTCGGAGCCTGGCCGCTCTTGACTTTGTTCCTCTCGGTATCCCGGGCTCTCGAAACAACAGAGCCAAGCCCAGCCCAGCGGCGACGTGGGAACCCGCGCAAGCTTTGTTATTTTCTACCTTTGCGCTCTCAGCGCCGACCACGTCGCCGCTCCCTGCCACCGAGGAGACCAGGCTGCATCCCGAGAGGTGGGAAGAGTCTTTTCCTTTCCCCCGTGAGCCCACCTTGGTGCCCCCTCGCCCCAGTCCCGGCTGCCGCGGCGGGAGCCGGTGGAGCCGTGCTGCCTGCCGTCAGGGGGCGACAAACTGTAAGCTTTTAGGCGGCGGGCCGGGAGCGGGCCGCGGGGAGCGCTGTGTGGTCCCCAGAAGGCGGCGGGCGGCGGGAGGGATGGGGGTGCAAGAGGTGTGGAATGTGAAGTGAGGGCACGGGTGGGGGGTTCCGACACCCCATGGAGCCCCCGGGCTCAATCCTCCTGGCGCCTCCTCCAGTCCCAAAGGTCTTCTCCAAGGGGAGTGGGGACAAGATGCCCTCCCGGGTTCGCGGTCTACTGGCACAGGAGTGGAGGTTGATGCTCCTCTGATGGGACGATTGGGGAGAACCGCCTCTCACCCGGGTACCCAGCTTTATTTGTTCTCTGAGCGCGCCTGCCGCGGGGCCTGGGCCGGGGCGGGGGTTAGAAATGGCTTTAGCTGCTTCACCTTGTCTTGAGGGGGCACCGGGTGATGGGTGCTGCGTTTCCTGGGTTTAGGGATAAAACGATTTCGGTCTTCCGCGGCGCCTGACGTGAAATTCAGGCAACAAAAGTCTAGATCAGGGGCTAACAGGTTCCAAAATCACTTGGAGAGATCTGAGCGGGGCTGTCCCACGGCTGGTGGCTTCGGAGGGCCCCGGGTCCCTTGCGTGCTCAGTCCTCTTGGCTCGATGTCGTTTCAGAGCTCCTGGCTTCGGTTAGCCCACCTTCATCCAAGTCATCTTTTCTCCTCCGAACCCGACCCTGTACGGCGGTGGAGGGGCCTAATCTTCTAAAATAGTCCTACTCCACCTCTCACCAGTGTACTCTGACGCTCCTCTGCCCGGCCCGGTGTCCTCCCTGAAGTACCCGGGGCCCAAGGCTGCACTACGATTTCTGTGCTCCGGGAAGGGAGAGTCCTCACCTCTTCTGAACCCGGCTTTTCTTTTTCCAAAGACCGTTCTTGAAATCACCTGCGGGGCCTGCACACTGCTTCCCCAGAGCCAGGATTAATTCAGCCCCTCCTAACTGACATATTCAGACAGTTGGCTTAGGAGCCAGCAGGCTTTCTGATCTCTCAGGGACTCGGTCTTCGCTGCTCCCCAGGCTGCGCTGATCGGGTCTGTCTGCGCCTCCAGTAGCATCACTGAAGCTGTGTGAAGCTTTCCACCAGCTCCCAAGTGTTGGACTCTTGGGGCCAAGGGGGTGCGGGACTCTTTTCTCCTCCTCAGGAGAGCTGGTAGTCCATGGGAATCCCTGGGAACCGGCTCTTTTCCTAGGCTCCCTCCACCACCACCCGCCCCCCCTTCAGCTCAGTGCCCTTGAACTTGCAGGGCCCCAAGCTCAGAACTCCCAGGACTGGTCTTCTCCACCTCCTCTCTCCTGGTCCCCACCTCCAGGCTCCCTTTGGGACTGCCACAGTTAGCGACACAGGCTGGAAAATCTACAATTCAGGATAGAGACAGAAAGGAGGTGACGGTTATTGCTAAGGACAGAGTTCAGGGCCACACAAACCCCGCTTACCTGACAGGGAAACGACCACTCAGTGGTTTAACAAAGACCCCCTGGAAGCTGCAGATGCAGAGTGAACGGTGAGGCCAGGCCGTCTCAGCATGGAAAGATGCTGGATTCTGGTTGGGAAGAAAGGAAGCGGCCTAGAACGGGAGCTATAGCCTGTGTCCTCTAGTGGGCCACCAGACTGCCCTTGCGGTCTCCACAGCACCAGGTCCCTGTTCTGGGGGCCGTAGGTCAGAATCCGTTTCTGACCTGTGTCCTGAATTCAAGTGGGTGGGCCAGTCTGCTGGGAGACAAGAATCTAGAATGCGTCTCTCACATCATTGAAATCACACTACCCCAAGGAGTGGGTAACTGTCAAACATTGTAAAGATTTTCTTAGAGCGAGATTGAGGTGTTGGCCAGAAATAGGACACTCTGGAGTCACTGTATCCCGAATGCCTCAGGTCCGCTGACCAGGCCCCATGCACTAGCCTGCTGGTTTCACTGGGGCGCCCTTGTGACCTGGGCTGGGGCGCTAGCGGCTGCCCAGGGAAAGGGAAACGAGGGGTAGTCCCACACTGAGCACCCTGCCACCATCAACTTTAATCCCTGACTATCTTAGTAGTAATGGCCGGGGAGGTTAGTAACACAACTGAAACCAAGACTAGTGTTGCTGCTGATAAATACTCATCAATTTGAAATGACTACCCCATCCCATCATTCTCAAAACTCTAGTGGTAAGGGGCTTCCAGGGAACTGGAACAAGTGGAAGGACCCAGGCCTGGCGGGGAGTTAGGACTCTGTGTGTGTGTGTGTGTGTGTGTGTGTGTGTGTGTGTAGGGGGATGGGTTCCAAGGGAGGGCCGAGGGGGGAGGACGGGAGGAGGGGTAGAGTTTCAGGGCGGGGAAGGGGGCGCCGGGGCGCAGTGACGGGAACCAATGAGCTGCCAACTCGCGAGTCTCCGGCGTGACTGCCGAGATTGACGTGGAGGACACGTCAAATTGATCCCCGCACTCCGCAGCCTCCCGGTCAGACGAATTTCTCCTAATCGGATGAAGTTCACCCTAGGCCTGGGGTCGCGGGCGTGGAGAGTGTCCTGGGAACGGGCGGCGGCGGCGGCAGCGGGCCCGGGGGCGGGCGGCGGCGCGCTCGGCGGCGGCGCACGGCGCTATTCCAGTCCGCGGCCCGGCCGCCGCGGCTCTCGGATCGCGCGCGCCCTCCCTCTATGCCTCTCCCGCGGCGGCGGCGCCCCAGCTCTCCCGGACCGCGCCGGGCCCAGCCCCGGCCGCCTCGGCGCCAGGCAGCCGGCCGGCCCGCGCGCCATGGGTAAGGGGCGGGCGGACGAGGCGGGGGCGCGGGGGCGGCGGTGTCCCGGCGCCTCCCTTCCCTCGCGCCCGCGGTTTCCCGGGGAGACCTGGTCCCGGATCCCGGACCGGCCGCGTTCTCCGCACGCCCGCAGTCCCGGGAGTGGAGGGGGCGCGGAGGGGATGTTCCAAGTAGACGCGCCAGAGATCGCGAAAGGGCACGGAGGGCTGGAGCGCGCGGCGCACCCCTCCGCTGCCCCTGCGCGCATGCTGACTCCCGGGACCGGACGCGGTCCGCTCGCTGGGATTCTGAGGAGCCGCCGGTCACCGTCGGAGGCGCCCCGGGTGCGGCCCCTGTCCCCGTGCGGCCACCCTCGGCTCACCCGCCGGTGTTCTCTCCCCTCCCCTCACTCTGGCCGGGCGCGTCCGCAGAGCAGACCTACGGCGAGGTGAACCAGCTGGGCGGCGTGTTCGTCAACGGCCGGCCCCTGCCCAACGCCATCCGCCTGCGCATCGTGGAGCTGGCGCAGCTAGGCATCCGACCCTGTGACATCAGTCGGCAGCTTCGCGTGTCGCATGGCTGCGTGAGCAAGATCCTGGCGCGCTACAACGAGACGGGCTCCATCCTGCCCGGCGCCATCGGGGGCAGCAAACCCCGCGTCACCACCCCCAACGTGGTCAAGCATATCCGGGACTACAAGCAGGGCGACCCCGGCATCTTCGCCTGGGAGATCCGCGACCGGCTGCTGGCCGACGGCGTCTGCGACAAGTACAACGTGCCCTCGGTGAGCTCCATCAGCCGTATTCTGCGCAATAAGATTGGCAGCCTGGCGCAGCCCGGGCCCTATGAGGCGAGCAAGCAGCCGCCGCCGCAGCCGGCGCTACCCTACAACCACATCTACCAGTACCCCTACCCCAGCCCCGTGTCACCCGCGGGCGCCAAGATGGGCAGCCACCACGGGGTCCCGGGCACAGCCGGCCACGTCAGCATCCCCCGTTCATGGCCCTCGGCTCACTCGGTCAGCAACATCCTGGGCATCCGGACGTTTATGGAGCAAACAGGTCAGTGGCGCCGGCCTTCGGTAGCCTTCCTGGAAGGGGCAGAATGGAGCGGGGGGGGGGCAGGAGTGCGGGTGAGGGGGTCACTCTCGCCGGGCCTCCTCCAACCGGTTTTGGCTCAGGGGAGGGCTCCTGGCTGGCCAGGGAGGCTGAGGGTCCTGGGGCCTTCTGTGGGAGTCCTCGGACATCTTGAACTTTTTATGACAAATATGGAAAATATTTTCTCAAATGGAAGAGCAATCGCCGACCACAAATTCAGAGGCCTGAAATTGCGCTTTTTCATTCTTGCAAAAAGTATGCAAACCCCTATCGCCAGATCTAAGCCAAACAAACCGCAAAGTCAATTCTGCGACCTTTTCGTTAAGACTAGTTTCTTCCAGGGTCCCTCACCATTCCCCAAAGGGGTCTGTCCTTCCCAGGCCCAAAGATTCGAGTAAAGGGTGAAAGGGCCGCCCTGGCTCAGTGGCTTGAGTCTCCAGTAGGCCCCACAGGTCCTGAGACTGAGATCTTGGGTCACAGGCGCCTACAGGCTGTGGCCATCCTCAGGGTGGAAGCACCCATGGATTTGCCCACGGCCTACAATGAAACTCTCAGCAATCTGTCTGGGTGTGGAGGAGGGAGACAGGGAGAGGAGGTGGGTTAGGGGCAGCTTTGATGCGGGGCTTGGGAGAATTGGGGTGGGGGGAGCAGAACTGAGCCCTGAGTCTCTTTGCACTGTCCCCTGCCCCTAGCAGAATGGTGTGTTCTTAGGTGAGAAGACTCAGCAGGAGTGTAAGAGGCAAAATTCACCGCAGCCTGAGAGAGAGGAGGGGCGTCCTGGATGAAACTTAAGGCTTAGCTCCAGCGGCCTTGGGCCACGTCTCCAGGTCTGCGCACAGGCCTTTGTTTCTCCTTGTGGCTCAGACCCAGCCTGGGCCTCAGGCTCAGGCCAAAGCTTTGCATGGAGCAGCCCACGGGCAACTGGCAGGGAGGTGACCTGGCTAGGCCTGAGTTCAGTTCTGGAGATTTCTCTCGGTTTCGTTCGCACACACCTGTGCCAGGAGCAGACCTGTGCCCGCACACTCTTGGGTAGCTGAGGTGACATTTATTTCGGGACACCTGGGATGTCTCTTCAGGGAGTTCTGCACAGAAACAGCTTCTAGCCTTCCAGACGCTTTTTGAGACGTTGAGAAACCCCGTGTAATTTTATTGAGCCTTCTGTTGATTTGAACTGAACCTTTTGGGGCGCCATCTCTGGACAGCGGAAAGGCAGCCTGGACCGAGGTCGCCAGCTCTGGCTGCCAGCTGTCTCCCTGCTGGAGATCCCTTGTTTCGCGGGAAGCGGGTTGAGGGCTGCGGGGAGGGAGGAGCAGGCCCATCCGCCCTCCTTCTGCGCCGCTGGGAGCAAAAGTGAAACCTGGGGCCTCGGAGCATCTGCCCCTTGGGGGTTCAGAGGAGCCCTGGGCTTGCTCTTGGATAGGAGGTGGGCACTTGAAGGCCCGGGTGCGCCCGTCCGGGGCTGAGGGCTGCCCACATGCCCTTCTAATCCGTCTTGTGTCCCTGCAGGGGCCCTGGCGGGGAGCGAAGGCGCCGCCTACTCCCCGAAGATGGAAGACTGGGCGGGAGTGAATCGCGCGGCCTTCCCCGCCAGCCCCGCTGTGAACGGTCTCGAGAAACCTGCCTTAGACACGGACATTAAATACACGCAGGTAACCGAGCGCGGGGAAGGAGCCACCCTTCATCAGGGGAGCGGAGAAGTTGGGAGCGGGTTAGAGAGAAAGAGAACAGACCTCCCCACTCCGGGGTTGGGGGAAGAGAGCTGGGGAGACACTCAGGGTCTGGCTGCCTGGCCCGGCATCTGCGGGCATATTTCTCTCTTTCCTAGGCGCGCTGACTTTCAAGGGGATTGACTTGCATTTTGGCCAAGACATTTTTTGCTAAAAAAGCTGGGACAAGTTAACACAAAAGATGGGAGGACTGACTCCCTTTCTCTAAATTCCGGAGGGTGACTACCTTGACCCCTTCACCTTTTATGAGCACTTTTAAAGAGTTGGAGTGGGCATCACTTTGCCGGAGTTCTTGCCAGGACAGTTAGAGGCCAGGCTTCGCGTGGGAATCATGGCTGGGACATCAGGGGGAATGAGGACCCCCCGACCCTCACGTAACTGCCTGTGCTGGGGAGGCCGGAAGGGTCGCCTGCTGGTGACAGGCTGTCGCGCTCTCTCCTCGCAGTCGGCCTCCGGCCTCTCCGCGGTGGGCGGCTTCCTCCCGGCTTGCGCCTACCCGGCCTCCAACCAGCACGGCGTGTACAGCTCGCCGGCCGGAGGCTACCTCGCCCCGGGCCCGCCGTGGCCGCCGGCGCAGGGTCCCCCGCTGGCGCCCCCCGGCGCCAGCGTCACCGTGCACGGCGGGGAGCTCGCGGCGGCCGTGACCTTCAAGCATCCCAACCGAGAAGGTGAGGGGTGCGGCCGGGCTGGCGACGGGCAGGAGGGCGGCGGGCAGGAGCGTTAGGAAGGGTCCCTGGGAAAAAAGGGGGGAGACAGACGGAGACTCAGGGGGAGACAGACAGCGAGACCGACCGCGAGAGGCTGGAGTGGGTACTGGCCTAGATTCTTTGCTCGGTTTATGCTTTCAGTCTGTTAACGTCTCAGAGTAGATTAAGCAGGTGTAAACTGTGTCCCTAGAAAGGCAAGAGGAGGTTGGGAGAGGCGCTAGGACTGTCTCCCCAACTTGTATGGAGAAAAAAAGGCCCCCCTCTCTGGGTTTCATTTCTCTGTACCTAGAAAGGTCTAGAAGGCACTCTCCAGGGGCAACTTCCTGTGGCTTGCAGGGCTGTACTTTCCGTGGAGGACCTGCCAGTGGCACCTGAGCCCCGCAGGTGGTTTGGACCTGCTCCGGGCCTCTTCCATGTCCTGCCCATCTTTTCCTCCAGGTCCGAGTTTTTTTTAAATTTTTTTTCCCCCCAAGCGGGCCCTGGTCTCTCCTTAAACACATCCTTTGGGAAAGGAGACAGCATTTCAATTATAAGTCTCTAAGGCTAGACAGGCTAGACTCTGAACGCTGTGTGATGGTTTCCGGGATCCATCTTTCTGCAGGAAATGTGGCTGGAGGTTTCCACCTCTTTCGCTGCTGCCATCTCGCCCTGCCCCTCCTCCATAAATCTGCTCTCTGATAAGCCAACCAACAGGTTTGAGGTATTTGACAGTCAGCAGTGTGAGGGGCCTCTTCTTACACTGATCTTTGGGTTCTAGTTTTTCCTACAACTTGGGAAAAACTCGCCTGCCCTTGAGTCTGCATTTTCCTCACCGTGAAAAGAATGACAGGATTCCCAATTTGGAACCTGCTGCTTCCAGGTTCTGGGCACCAGAAATTTGCAACTTCAGCTCCTCTAGAGAAAGGAAGGAGTCATCCCCGGGAAGGGGGGTGCCAGCCTCCCTGTAAAGGAGGCTGAAAACAAACCTGGGGGCAGCATGGACCACAGGGATGTTCCAGATGACAGAAGAGACCTTTAGCAGCTGACCTGCCTCATACTCACCCAGGCAGAAGTGGGGACAGGTGGCATCCATAGGTAGAGGACAGGCATGTCTTCCTCTCTGGTGACAACCAGGCAAAAAGTTTTATTTCCAAGTAGTTTCATGGTTTCATTGAGACATAATAGCATGATCCATGAAAGAGAGGGGGCAGGGACTAGATGTCACTGTTAACAGTCACGCAGAGGAACAAAAGTTTTAAAAAAATTTTCACCTTTCTTGGAGCACAAAAATTCTGAGATATCAATTTACAGATATTGAGAATTAGAACTCCTTTAAGCTTCATAATTTAAATTCCACCTGTTCATTTACAGGAAAATGGAAGTAAAGAGAATTTTAAAAGTCCAGACTCAGAGCTCCTCCAAGCTTTCCCTTTAAGGACAGATAAAGGGTCTCAGGGGAATGTTTTGCTCAAAGCCTTGTCCTTGGACTCCAGTCCACTGTTTTCTTGACACCTGATGTTCTCTGCTGAATTAGAAATCAAAATGACCTTATCAAATTACATTAATGAGACTAAACATTTAAGTTCATTTGATTTAGAAAAGTGTAGCCAAAAATTTAAATGATCTCCCCTGGGGTGACCCCAAGCAGCAGGAAGACTTATAAAAAGGATTCACTAACTTCAGAACGATGAGGTCCTTTTTTAACAGTGCCGCTCTGTCGCAGCGCACGTCAAGCACTGCATTAGAAACAAGTTATGAAATGTAGGTTATAATCCAGAGGGGAAGCTGCTAAATCCAGTTAATTTGAAGTGGAAGGGGGAACTCATTGATGGTTGATTTTCTTTAGAAGATACCTTCCTTTCAGAAATACAGAGCCGGGACTTTCCTGGCAGTCCAGTGGTTAAGACGCCACGCTTCCACTGTAGGAGGCATGGGTTCAATCCCTGGTTGGAGAATTGAAACATGAAAGATCCCACATGGAGCAGCAGGAAAAACAAAAACAAACACAAAGGAACAAATACAAAAAACCCAGAGCCATTGACTGACCTTGGCATTCCTGTCCCTGTAACCATTATTTTTACTTCCTATCATGGAGCATCCCAGCCATTCCACAAATCTGCAGCAATAATCAGCCACATTCGTTATTAAATTAATAACAGTTTCCTGATCCCGACAGTTCTTTAAAGATCCAGGTAAAGGGTCATCGAATAAATCAGGTCCATCATTAAGAATGATTTCTTCAGCTGGCATACAAGTGTTTGCGTTTGAACAGGAACATATAATGAGAATTACATACCGACTTGGGTTATGGATTTTTACTCGTCTCATTGGCAGAAAAAAACGGACTTGAAAAATTGCCCCCCATCCTCCAAGTGGTCTTTGAAAAATTACAAAGTAATGAAATTAAATGCCTTTAATTTTCTAATCATTGAATACAAAATTATCTTCAAAGAAATCTATCCCAGAAAACAGTTTACTACCATTCATTTTTCAGTTCATAAGGACAGTAGGAATTACATTTATTGAACTTCTTCAGTAAGAAAGCAGTTTTTAAGCTGAAAGTCATGAATGCTCAGTAAAAATTAAATATGTTTGATCATCTAGTCCATACGTGGACAATATACACATAATAATATATTTTATATATGTATATATATATATATTTCACTATGTCCTTCAAATCAGGTGCAGGTGAACATTAACTATTATGCTAAGATAAGATTATTCAGATGTCAAATTATGGATTGCAGTTAACTTTATTTTGGTAAAGGGTTGGGGGTCTAGGTTCCCTATTATTTAGGTAAGAACGTATGATTAACATTTCCCGTTGGTGAAAGGGAAGGTTAATTCTTGAAGGCTGTGAGCATAGGAAAGTTCCACTTCATCTACATGTGAATGGGCGACGACATTCTGTGTAGGAATTTCCACTGTTATCCAGACAAGACCGTCTCCTTCCCTTTCCAGACAGGTGACAGACCCCACCAGACAAATGGTATTTACCGGGTTTGCAGAAACTCAAAGTTTCCCGGCTCTGAGGTCCTTCCCAGCCGGTTTTTGGAAAGTCTAAAGATTTGGAAATCACATGTATAAGATATTGCATAGGCTCAAAGAAAATGTGTCTTTTGTATTTGTTAGAGACAATTCGAGGCTTGTTCCAGGCATCTCTGCTCCGGATTAGTTCTTGAAGGATCCTAAAAGCGAACTTTGCCAGGAATATTAGGGCGCAGGCGTTGCCCTGAGAGCCTGCCACTGCCGTCAACCTGCGTCTCCTTTGATGCAGCAGACCTGGGAGACCCTTTTCCAGAATCTCCTTGACATGTCCTCCTCCCCCCCCCCCCCCCGCCTCAGGGTCCCGGTAGCCCTGGAATCGAAGTCCCAATATTTTTTAAAAAAGCTTGTCCCCATCCTGTCCATTATGATTAAATGAGCTTGCAGCGCGCCTAACGCCGGCCAGAGCTTGCGAAACCAGCACGCCTTACGCGCTCGTGGCGCCCGGGGTGCAGGAGGTGGGGACCGAGGGGAGGAGAGGTCTTGTGGGGAGGGACTGGTCTGGGAAGAGCGAAAAACACCGCAGCAGGATCGACCCCCGTAGAGTGGAGTGCAATCTGTCTCTGGCCTCCCAGGTATTTGTTTTTCACGAGTTCATTCCCCGCCCCCCCATCCCCAACTTGTTTCTCAGGCAACCGGCCCTTGGCTGAGAAACCTCCTACTCCGGAGATGTTTTCTAAACAGGCCCTCACCTCCAAGTGTGTGTACTGGGTGGAATGAAAAAAATCTGAAAACGCAGTCGGCTGAGTGGCCGCAACTGTGTTTAGGAAAGAGAGCTGAGAGGCTGGGGCGAGCAAGGGTTCTGTCCTGGAAAGGTTTTCAGGTCCTTTCGCCACCTCTGCGCAAAGCGGTGCGCGCGCGCGCGCCCCTGTCGCAGAAGTATGGGCTCGGCTCCGCGAGCTCAAGGCGCGGTGCGCCTACTGCCGGGCGAGGGCTGCTGCGGGCGTAAACAGTGGGGAGCTCCCCTTCGCCCCAAACTGAGGCGCCCCTAGATCCCCCCTTTAAAGGAAGACATGAGTGGGGGCGGAGTGGAAAAGAAAGTTGAGAATAGGCGTCTTTAGGTGTAAACAATCCTGTGCCTCCTTGTACAGAAGCCGAGCGGCGGGAGTCGGGAAAGGGAAAAACAGGGGTTGCACAATAGCAGCATCACTCTTCCGGCTTCCACTAGCAAAACTTGGGCCCCTTCCCAAAACCCTAAGCAACAGAGCAAAGAGCAAAATGCCGCCTGATCCGGCAAGACCACAGTCGCAGACTCCGGAGGCCCCACGCCCCAGGACGAAGTGTGCCTACCGTGGCGAGCGCAGCTGGGTACCCAGGCCGCGAGGGCAGAACGAGGTCGGCCGCGCGCCTCATGCGCAACCACCGCCCACGTCGGTCCAGGCCGCCCAGGACTTCCTCGAGGGGCGTTTTGGTGATCCTCCCCAACTCGATTCCCCCGGTCCATCGCGAGCTCTGCACTGTTTGGAGGATAGTGACCTGGCCCGCGGGCAGCCCCTCCAGCCGGTGTGCCGGCTGGGGTCTGGGGTGTGTTGGGGGGGGTGTTGGGAGGCGGCGTTCGAGCATCTCAACTCCCTGCTCCCTCCCCGCGACGTCTGGGATCTGACAGCCGCCCAGTCCGGGGCCGCCCCTCTCGGCAGCGCTTCCTTGCGCCCCGGGCCCACTTTCCTGAGCAGCGAGGGGACCAGGCCATTTCGCGGAGTGGGGGGTAGTCTGCGTTATGGAGCATCTGCCGGAGTGCCCCGAGCGGAGAGCCGTGGCCGGGCTGGGCGGGCGAGGGGCTCCAGCGGGTGGGCGTCGAGGGCATAGGGGATGCCCAGTCTCGTTGCCTCCTTGCAGCGCCCGGCTGTGGAGTGCGCGCCGCTTCTTCCCCCCGGGGCCCCGCGCTGCCCATCGCGTAGCTGGGCATCGCGGTCCGCGGGTCTCCTGCTCCGCGCCGCGCCCGACAGTGACTCCACGCCCTGTGCTTCCTCCCGCAGTGGCCGACCGGAAGCCGCCCAGCCCGGGCGGCAAGGCCCCAGACGGCCTCGGGAGTTTACACGGACTACCCATCCCGGCCTCGACCTCCTAGGGCCTCGTCTCCGCGAGCCGAGCCCGAGCCGGAGCCCGGAGGCAGCGGCGGAGCGCGCACCCGAGGATTCGCCGCCGCCGAGGTGCCCATCAGCCTGGCCTCGCTCTGCCCGGCGCCCGGAGGCCGCGCGTCCTCCATCCTCCGGGGTTTTCGGCTTCTCTGAACTTTGGCTTCGGACTATTATATCCTCGTCTCGACCTTTGGTCGGACGTGGCCTCCCTCGCCTGCCGGCCTCCAGCGTCTTTTCCGACTAAGTCCCGGGTCGATCGGCACCACCCCTGCCTCCCTCCCCCCTCCCCGTGCCTTCTCCTTCTCCCTCCCTTTTCCATCTCCTTCCTATCGACCCTCCTTTCTTCCCTCACCTTCGCCCTTTTTACGTTCCTCTCTCTCTAGCCTCCTTTCCCCCTGCGTCTTCCCCGTCTACGTGGTTCCTTTTTACTGTGTCCGGCCCCATCGGCCACCTCCTCTCCTGGGCCTTTAGTCACTACTCCGCCTCTCTTCGTTGCCCTGTTCCCCCTTCCCCCCACCAATCCCCCGCTCGACAGGTGAACAGGACAGATCCTCTGGTCGTTAGCCCCCACATTTTATCGCAATGAACCCAAACAAAGCCTCGGTGAACTGTCCCTTCTCCTCCCTCCCCCAAGGACATTATCTGGAAGTATTCTTGTCTGGATATCTTCTCAGTGCCTAAGGACTGGGTTTCTCTTTGCTTCCTCTGAGGTGATGGCACCCCAAATAAGGTTGAGGGCAGGGGGGCACCTGCGGCCACTGGTGCTTTCTGTGGTTAGAAAACCAATCCTACCCTGGAAATGTGCCCTCCCACTCCTCCACACCCAACAGGAGGGAGTCCAGCATATGGTAGACATGTCTGCACTGTTTTTTTTTTTTTGTGTGTGTGTGTGTTCAGGAGTCAGCCCATTTGTTAATTTAAACCACAAACTGCTTCTGGGTACAAAGGTGCAATCTGACTTCTGGTTTGCAAAGGGATGGAGTCGGAAAAACCCAGAAAGTGTCCTCTAGAGCAGAACACAAGCTCTGTTCACTGCTTCAAGTTCCAAGTTCAGGCACTCTGGAGGCAGGACCCTGGACATAAAATTGCAATCTTTGTGGTCAGAAAAATGTCACTGGTGAGAGTCTGACATCACCTGTTAACCATGGCTACCTTTGAATAAAGGAAGGCATCTAAAATCCTGCTTTGTAAGGGCAAGCCAGTCTGTGTCCAGCCTGGAGTATTGTGTAGGTATGTCTCACAGACTTAGCCTCTGGGTTTCCAGCATCAACACTATTAAGGGGGAATTGTTTTTACTGGTTTACTCCTTAGCACTTCCCACCCAGATTGAGGTAGAAGAGAAAGGAAGAGGAGATGACCATTTTCAGGGATGGTCCCTGAAAACTCAAAGTAGCAAGGCAGAATGCAGGAACCATCCTAAAATGAAGTTAATTCTTAGCGGGGAAAAAATGGGAAGAAGGCAGTAAGGACTTTTTCAGAACACTTCAAAAAAAGTTCTAAAACTAAAGAAAATTATAAGAGATGATCAAATAACCCAGGGATTTCTCAGTGCAGAGAAGTCTCTGCTATTTGTTTTATTTTTCCTCCCTGTGTTTGGTTCTCTAAAACTGACAGCAGAGATTTTTGAATTGAAGGTTTTGCTTGTAAGAGGAGCTGTCTGTTTGGAGGGAACTGGTGGGGAAATTATTTTCAATGCATCTTACTTCAATAGTACCTGCTGGAGGTATTCATCAAAATTAATGAAAAGAGTATCTGCCTTTTTTCATATAGAGGCCTTTATTCCTAGGTCTTCAAAGTCTCTTGCCTATAAAAAGAAGTTCCGTCTTATAGACAGGAGTATTAAGGATTAGAGACCTCGTTTATTTCTCTGGACTGCATGCAGCAAGCTATGGATCACAAGGTCTGGAAAAGGAAACTGGGTGACATCATCTCATCAGAGAACCAAGATTGGGGTTCGAACTTGAAGCCTGGGGTCCTCAGCCTTCCGTGCCAGCATTTTCTGCAGAGAGGCTGCTCATAATGGTAATAGGAATAAAGCATTTAGATGAGCTTATGTGCTCAGTCATCCAAGCGTCTCACACACTCCTCCTTGTTGCCTGGAGGACTGGCTGCCTCGGGCCAGGAAGAAGGCATCTCACGTTTTTGCGAAGAAATGAGAAGAATCCATCTCTCACTGTTGTCATCCTTTTCCCCGCTCTGCCACTTCTCACTCTGTGTTTGGGTTGACTGGGATCATGGGTGAGAAGAGCTGGAAAATGCAGCCCAGGAAGGCTGGAAGATGCCCCGTGCAAAGGGTGGCACTTTTCAAGTCTGTCCCCTGTGGTTCCTCCTGTGGTGTGGCTGGAGGAGGGTCTTCCAGGGTCCCCGACTCTGAGGGCACATTCACAGGGGATGCACAGCATCCAGGCGCAGGGCCAGTGTGCTCTATGACATCCATCCTGTCTCCTGCCTGAAGGCTGTGGGTCCTGGGAAGTCCCAGTGGGCTTAGGTGAAGCCTCTACTCCACCGGGTGGGGAGGAGGCCTATACCCTCGCCAAGCCTCCTTGTCCAGAGTGTGAAACGTACCCTCCCAGGTCGTGATATCACTGGAAGCCTGGCCCTGGCATTGCTTGACCTGTATGGAGATGATTATTCTTTTTGCTGTTAACAAAGGGCAGGAGAGTCATTTTTATGAATGGTGGAAAGACCCAAAATTGAAATGCTTTTCAAAAGAGCCCATTAGGGATTGGATTTTTTTTTTTTGTTCTCTGTCCACATGGCTCTGTGGAGGTACTGGGGACTCATGGTAAGATTGCAGAGTACTGTGTCAGAGTAATTTGAGAAAGAATCACTCCTCAGAGGCAATTTGCACTAGCACCTGCCTTTTATTATTTTTTAATTTAAGAATAAATTTTTTTAAATGAAGAGAAGTACCAAAAAATAAACAAAAAAGATATGCAGTCACTCAAGTCACCCTTTGATTTGTGGAAAGAATGAAAATTATATATATATGTGTATATACACATAGTTAGAAAAGTCTAGCAGCACAGAAACATTGAAATGAAAAGGGAAAGCTTCTTCCAGCCCTCATCTCTGTCCTTAAAGGTGGACGTTGTTACAGTTTTTGTTTTAAATGATTCCTTCCAGGAAAAAAAAATGCAGACAACAGAACTCTGTTTCTGTGTACGTACTTTACTTTCTGGGTTCATCTAGTGTTGCACTGGTGCACGCGGTGGGGTCTGCAGGTCTGATCTCTGCACATCACCAGCTCCAGCATATCCACTTGATTCTTGTGAAAGGATGCATATCAACAGGGTTTTATTAGAAACAGAGTATTTGTAAAAAGGGCCAGCTCCGTACTTTAAATGAATAAAGATGGAATTTTGTGGCATTCTTGATTGGAGGATGGGCTTAGAATGGATGGTAAGAACTTCCTTGGGAAAGGTGGCTGCTTTGGGGCAAGCAGGAAGAAAAAACAACAAAAGGGCAGGAGACACAGAACTTCATCCTTCCTGAACACATTCTGGTTTGTCCTGCGGGTCACTGAAAGATGCTTAAAATTGCCAGGGGTTGAAGAATGCACTTTTCCTTTCCTTCTAAAGGAGACTGTCTCTCTAGGTCAGAAAAGAGAGATAGAGGCAAAGGGGTGGGGAAGACCCTTGTTTGAAGAAATACTGGATAGCAATAAAATGTAAACATCCAACCTGGCCTGAGCATTCTTTTTACTTCTCCCCAAGTAATTCGAAATCTATGTGGCATTAATCTCCTGCTGGGTGGACCCCACTTACTGACAACTGTGTTTCCCTGTTTGCTTGTTTCTTGACTCCTGTTAAGGAGGGTGAGATTGATTTAATGGAGTGGTGGTCTGGGTTAAAGCCCATTATATTTTCTGGCATCAGTTTTTCTAGCTAGAATTACATTGGTTGTTTTTTTTTTTTTTCAAAAGAAGCTCTACCTGCTGCATGTGAGGCTTGGATAATATGAATTTAGAATCTTGCCAGAAAATGGCCAAGGAACACAGCCGAAAGGACTGTGCATCCAGGCAGGCTGTGTAATGAGAAACATTTGATTCTCTTCTTTTAATGGGCAGGAAGTATGCACAAAATGGTATTTGGTCTTCACCTTGACCTTGCTGTTTGAACTATAGCTTCATTCACTGTGGCTGAGATATTTCTAGCCAAACTGTTGGACCTCAACTTAAAAAAATTCTTCTGTTTTTGGATTTTTTTTAAAAGGACAGAGCAAGGAGGAGTCACACTGTCTTCTTTTTCCAAGGCAATAGAAGGAAAACCACACATTTAGTAACAATCCAACTTGGGAATTATAAACACTTGGAACAATTATACTCAATTTAGGTTAGTCTCTTCTTTGGAGTTGAAACCAGTTGAAACCCCTGTTTCACTCTAAAGAGCTCGTCTCCAGGAGAGCGTTCTGTGATCCTCTTTGGAACACACATCTGTTTCTGGGCTGGCCAAGTCCAAAAGTGGAATCCCAATTACAGTTTTCATGGGTGATGGAATTTCAACTGCCTTACAGTTTAACCACCTGGGTTCCCTTCACTCTTTTTCTTCTTGAGGATGAAATAAGCTGATCAAGTGCTCACTCAGCTATTAAATTACATTTCCATCCTGTAACATTCTATTTCCTTTTTCTCTAGTGAGATATATTGACTGGATGGATTATCTCCAGTGTCTTATATTAGCCATGCAATTTTCCCTTTGGGGAAGTTCTCCCAGCCACTGGTGGATGTGGCTTTAGTTTTATAAGATTTAATTTTACCACAAACAACAAATAACAAAACAAAATTCTTTAACTAGATGGTTTTAATTTCACAACAAAACTCTTGGATGAAAAAAATGAGAAAGATATTTGAATGAATTAAAGAAAATTGATTTTTTCAAAGACTTGAATTGGAACTTGAAGCTTGTGAAACATAAAACAAAAAAACAAGCAAAAGCTGCTTTGGCAGAATTGTAATAGGTTTAGCTTGATCTAAGAAGTGAATATATCATTCTGGCCACGAGGGGGAGCACGCATTGTTCCAGGAAGATAAAGATGAATACAAAGATAACACTAAATATACAAAAAATTTATCATTCTCTTCAAGTGGTAACCTGTCCAGTTGTGAACAACACCTGTTTACAAGAAGAGTGGTCTTCCTCTTGTGATTATTGTTGTACTTGATAATCAGATGCATTGATTATGGAACAAACAGGAAAGGCTGGTCATAGAGTGAAAAACAGATTTTCTCGGCTCATCCATGTGGGAATTATCAAATAAATTAGATGAGATTCAAGATCACCTTAGAGATAAATTTCACTTCTAAATTTGACTCTAATAGATACATATATATTCAATGCTTTAAATCTAGAGCAAAGAAGAGTTTCAAACCTAGTCAAAACTGATGTCTTCAGGAAATAAATTTTATCTGTGTTTGTGTAGTTTTGATATTTTTGATTAGTTTGGGTTTGAATCTTCCCAATTTTAAGCATTTTAGTCATATTTTTAAAGTTCTTAATTATTTAAAAATCGTGACTCACATTTAAAGGAGGGTGATCTTTTGTAGAGAGGTAGAGATTGACTATTTTCTTACTTTTGCACTTGTTTTACTATAAAATCCTGAAAGGTCACTTACAGGTGGGGTAAAGAGGATTTTTTCCTTAGAACAAGGTGGGGGTGGGGGTCTCTGTCTTTACCTTGTGCTTTTATAGATATTAAATTCGGACTATAAGCTGTGGGACAGCTCCCTGAAGGAGATGATCTAGGAAGAGATGGGGGGTATTCAGGGGCTTAGAAGCTGGCAGATTTGGCTTGGTTCAAATCTTGGTTTTACCATTTAGCAGCAGTGTCACTTTGGGCAAGTTCTGGCAAAACTCAACAGCCTTCGTTTCCTTGTCTGCTTAATGGGACTGATTGCTCCCTCCCTGGGCAGTTGTGAGGATATTTGGGTCATGCTCATTCGTTATTGGGACTGTTATCATCATTTTCCTCCCTTTTATCCCGTGCGCTTCCCATCAACATTCTAGGGTGAGTTTAATCATGTCACAGCCCTGCAGACCATATTTGCTATCTCTCAGGTTTGTGAAAGGCACAGAGGCCTTTGAGACTGCTCACGCAAGTCTCTGAACTGACCAGAACTTTACATAACATCAGAAGGAGCCACTGTTGTCAGCTGCTTATCAAATGTGACAGCCCTGAGACATTCACCAAGACCTTAGGAATACTTATCGAATCCACAGCTAGACTTGTGGGATCAGTGACAGCCCAGAGCCATCATGACTGCACTGAAGATTTTTGTGACAAGTCCACTTACGTTGATGTATGTGACCATGTTTCCTCATGTTAGGAAGCTAGAAACTGATGCAGAGAGACCTCGACCTGCTCTGTTCCCCTCAAAGGCGTTGGTTATACAGCCTGTTGCCTCAGCTGCCCGCTTCGGCACACTGTCTGTGGCAGCCACGGTGGACTCTGGTGTGTGTTCCTGCTCTTTGCTGAATTTGGAGACAAAGTCACCCCATTCTCGACTCCATCCTTTGGGCTGGGACATAAAGAGCACTCAAGCCTTCAACCTGGTACCTTCAAGAAGAGTTACATGGAAGGTCTTCTCCTTTGGAAGATCCCATCAGACTTTTAGGAGAGGAAAGGCCCTGTCTAACTCAGGAGTCCACTTTGGAGTTGGAAGTGTGGGTGAAGTCTTCATCTACTGCTGAAGTTTAATTAGAGGAAATCCACAAATTCTCAGAGCCTCAAGAAAACACACCAAGTTTGTGTGACAAAGTAGCATTTAAAAGGTAGCTGTAGGATCAAGTATTTTAGTGACGATCGCCTCCATCCCTCCATCCCTCCATCTGTCCAGCTCTTCCTACCTAGCAATGCTTTTTGGCTCTAGAGGGCGATTCTCAAGTCTGCAGCCTCACTGGTTGTGTGTGAGAGTGCACGTGAATGGAAGACGGCAGTTGGGTTCTGACGTGTTTCTTTGGACTTTTATTTTTTTCTCACAAACAGGATGCTTTCCAAAGTAAACAAAGACATTAAAAGATTTATAAAAAGACTCGGTCACACATTGTGAAGTGCAAAGTGTAAATGAATTTTTATAAGCGTATGGATTTCATTTTTCTTATAATATGCATGAATATAAAAATTAAAAGAAAATGTGCTGGTAACAATGTGTTTTTAGTTCTCATTGAAATTTGAAAAATTATCAGAGATGCCCAAAATATTCAAAACCGAGCATACGCCTGCATCTTATCATGTCATTTGAACCACGAGAAAATGATCAATGTGGCCACCTTCCCGCCAGGAGTGCTTTCTTGAAAGATGCTCCAGAGTGGCACTTGCCAATTGAATTAGACTCATTTTTTCCTATACAAACTTTCAGGTTGCTCTGCTCAGTGCACTGTCACTCTCTCTTTTTTTTTTTGGTAATTAATTAATTTTTTATTGGAGGCAAATTATTTTACAATATTATATTGGTTGGTTTTGCCATACATTGACATGAATTCGCCCCGGGTGTACATAAGTTCCCCCTCCTGAACCCCCCTCCCACCTCCCTCCTCCCTTTATCCTCCCTCTGGGTCATCCCCGCATGCTAGCCCTGAGCATCATATAACATGCATTGACCCTGAACTAGTGATTCGTTTCACATATGACAACATACGTGTTTCAATGCCATTCTCCCAAATCATCCCACCCTCACCCTCTCCCATAGAGTCCCAAAGACTGTTCTATAAATTTGGGTAACACCATCATCAAAGCAACTGAGGCTTCTTGATCATGTTTACCCTGAGGCAGAAGAGGTGCAAGCGAGGGAAAAAGTAAAAGAAAGCAATATCTGGGTTCCTATGGTTCCATGGAATCAATTCTATCAAGAATGTAAAATAACATTTATACCTGAGTCCGGCTTAGAATCAAAGATCTATCAGTTCTGTCAAGAATGTAGCTCATAGTTTATTTTGAATTGTCACGATAACCTAACCTCTGAGAATTATTCAGGTTGTCCTAGACTCAGCATCAGAAGAAACTTTGGCTGCAAGAATTTCATTCCATTGAGTTAAATGAAAACAAATTAGCATAGATAGGTTTTTTCTTGCAAGCTCTGCTTTTGGTTGTGATGTTATCTGTTGCTGTAACTTTAGTAAGTATTGGTCCCTTAAGAGATTTCTTTTGAAGGTTTAATACACGTGAAAATGATAAATGGTCAAGTTAACTTCCATCTGTTTTTATCAGTGTGGAGACTTGGGGTTCCTTGGATAAAAATAAAATTCCTAGACCCTGGGAAGTATTTGTGTTTCAAAATAAGTGTTATGGTTGGAAAAAAAAGAGGTAGTATTGGGAGAAAAAGTTCTAGTCTTGAAAGAACCATCATTTTTTAATGGGACACTCTGGTATAGGTGGAAACGTGGAGTCCCATGTTTGTCCCCAGCTTTTCTAGCAGAGACAAAAAGACAGCATTGACAACACTAGTGTGGAGACCATAATTTTTAAAGCCAGCATGTAGCACATTTGATCAGCTTCCTTACTGAGCAGTTCCCGGGCAGCAGTCCAAGAGAGCGCAAGTGGAAACTGCAAGGTCTCTCAAAATCTAGCCTTGAAAGTTGAATAATATCACTTCCATTGCCTTCTATGGGTCAAAGCAAGTCACAAGGCCAACTCAGGTACTCGAGATGATAAAACAGTCTCTACCTCTTTGAGAACAGTCAAGTCAATTGCAAAGAAGCCTGCATACCTGGGTGGGAGCAATTTATGATCAACTACTGCAGTCTACCACAGCAGACACCATTTATGTACGTATATTTATGTATGTAGACATTGCATGTACAATATACCTTTGCGTATATGTTTATGACATATGCATGCATGCTAAATTACTTCAGTCGTGTCTGACTCTTTGCGACCCCATGGACTGCAGCATACCAGGGTCCTCTGTCCATGGAATTCTCCAAGCAAGAATACTGGAGTGGGTAGTTATTCCCTTCTCCAGGGGATCTTCCAGACTTGAGATCGAACCAGGTCTCCTGCTTAGATAGGTTTTTTTCTTGCAAGCTTTGCTTTAGGTTGTGATATTATCAGTTGCTGTAATGGTGGTTAATTAAGTATTGGTCCCACCAATGAATCTGCAGGCAGATTCATTACCATCTGAGCCACCAGGGAAGCCTATTTATAATAATACATGTATGTAAAATATATCATAAATACTTATTATAAAAATGTATATCATATATTTTTATTAATGTGCTGTGATAAGTCACTTCAGTCATTTCCGACACTTTGCAATCCCATGTACTATAAGCGTGCCAGGCTCCTCTGTCCATAGGATTCTCCAGACAAGAATACTGGAGTGGGTTGCTGAGCCCTCCTCCAGGGAATCCTTACCCAGGGATCAAACCCTCATCTCTTACATCTCCTGCATTGGCAAGTGGGTTTTTTTTTTTTTTTAACCACTAGCACCACCTGGGAAGCCCACTTATATTAATATATGCTATATATTAAAAGGATTACCAATTCCCAAGTAATGATAAGAAAATATAAGTTTTGCAATGTTATACTGGCAATGCCGTCTTTAATCACTTGGAAGTCACTTTGACATGTTGCAGGGTTCTCATTAAGAGCATTGATAATGATTGTTTAAAACAAACATGAGATATGGAATTGGGGGACACACCTGGATTGTAACCAAATTAAATCTGAGTGAGAAGAATAAATAATTTTTTTAAAAAACTTCTGTCCAGTTATCTGCATCCTGGAGGGAACACGGGACGTATGAAAAGTTAGTAGTGTTCAATGTTCTTAGTATCTATATAGAGACAGTAAACTGGAGAAAAAGAGGAAGTCATATAGATATGTACATGACTATATACGCATAGACCTCCTGGTTTGGACTTCACTCTTGTAGTCAGTTCAGTTCTTGCTTTCAGACTTTACCCTGAGCCTGGAGGCAGCCGTGAAAACAGATAAGGAACACCTAGTGCCGCAAACAGGTCATTTTAGCTTTCTTTCTAGGAGGACTGAAAACAGAGGGTTCATCAAATGCCAAAGCCCTTAATTCCAGCCTTTAAACAGGTAGAGGCAGGGCTTAAGTGTGTCCCCCAAATGCTGGCTATGTCCACAGAGCCTGAACACCTAGGTTTTTGAGATTCGTTTTGCTGAATCCTTCATGTTCTATGCAAGAATTTCCTTTTTCTTTTATTTTTTTTTTATGGAGGCTTGGCATTCAGCTAAGAACTAGGAAAACAACCTGCTGTTTATACAGAGAAGAGAAAAAAAAAATCCTTGTCTGTGGCTGAAAACAGAGTAGCTTTACCTCCCTCAGCCCTGAGATGTGGGCTTGCAAGTTCAGATATATTCTAGAGTTTGGGGTTTTTACAAGCAGGAGGCCCATTTTCAGGGCGAGTGAAGTGCGGGACCACCATATGAGCCTTCCCACTGACTTCCCAAATCCAGATCTTTGCTTGTGTCTGTAGAAGATGGGGCCTGGGATCACGGTGCTGGAAGCACGTGGAGGCCAAGAAGGGGTTTGCGATTCAGACCTGATTTTAGCCCCTGTTCCCTGTAGCTCAGATGGTAAAGAATCTGCTGCAATGTAGGAGACCCGGGTTTGATACCTGGGTGGGGAAGATCCTCTGGAGAAGGGAATGGCAATCCACTCCAGTATTCTTGCCTGGAGAATCCCATGGACAGAGGAGCCTGGCGGGCCATAGTCCTTGGGGTCACAAAGAGCTGGACACGACTTAGCAACTAACAATACCACTGCTAACAGACTGTGTTACATGGAGAATTTACTCCATCTATCTCTCTCTAGGACTGGTTCCTCATCTGTAAATTGGGTCTGTATAGTTCCCACCCCATGGGCACTGACTTGAGGCCTACAACTGACTTTCCCTGTAAGTGCCCTTAGAGGATGCCCAGCATCTTAGAGGATGGTCATCATTGGCAGTTATTATTTATTTTTAGAGCAATGTCTTTCAGATCATAAGATAACAGACTTCAGATATAACCTCCAATTGTCTGCGTAAATTTTAGCCTGATATTGTCCTTCTTACGTAACTCCCACCCTGCTGGCACAGACCCCCCCGCCCCGCCCGACCCCGCCATCCTAGTAGATTCAGCTAATTGGGTCAAAAAGAACACATTCATGGGACTTCTCTGGTGGTTCAGTAGTTGGGACTTCCCCTTCCAATGTAGGGGGTGTGGGTTCAATTCCTGATTGGAGGGCCAGGATCCCACATGGCTTGCAGCCAAAAAACCAAACCATGAAACAGAGACAATTTGTAACAAATTCAATAAAGACTCTGAAGAATGGTCCACATCCAAAAAAGAAAAAAAAAACCCAAAATAGTCACGACCATTTAGCAACTCAAGTGAGACCATTTAGCAACTCAAGTGAGCAACTCATGAAATGATGAAGCATTTTGGACTGAGTTGGTTGATCTAACTGGTCAAAGGTGGTGATTTGGAAGGACTAGGCTATATGTTCTGGGCAGAACGTTCATAGGCTTTAGTCTGTGTGGTCACACAGGTTCTTGTTCTTAGAAGGACTTTGTGCTTGCTTGGTTAAGGGGCTTCCCAGGTGGCGCAGCGGTAAAGACTCTGTCTGCCAATGCAGAAGATGCAAGAGATGAGGGTGCAGTCCCTGGGTCAGGAAGATCCCCTGGAGTAGGAAATGGGACCCACTCCAGTATTCTTGCCTGGAAAATTCCATGGACCCAGGGGCCTGGCGGGCTAACATGCCATGGGGACACAAAGAGTCAGACAGCACACACACAACACATTGTCCAAAGTGATAGCTTAGGAGTCTTTTAGAAATCTTTATTTGCATTTTGAAAAACTTCCAATAAAGATCATGTTCATTTACTAAGATAAAGTATTAACATATTTTTATTTCTACCAAAAATGAAGTAAGAGGAAATAAAGAAAAACTGCCAAATCAAATTATAAGAGATTAAAAAAATGTGGGATAATGCCATTAAGAATAAAGAAGGTCTGCAATAAAAAGGAATTAAAAACTCAAGAAGCATAACTGTGATAGAAGAGATCAGCAAAAGAATAAAGGAGGATATAAAAAAGGTGAAATAAGAAAAAGAAGGTATATAGAGAATTATGTTGAGAAGAATAACTTTCTTTATTAATACAGTTTTTCTTCTGTGAAACAGAAGGTTATCTTTGAAGGCTAAAGTTATTGAGACGGCATTTAGAATGAGAAAGAATTTCACACATCAATGGTAGTAACAAGGTTTTTAATCAACTCTGGAATTTGCATTCTAAAAAGTGAGTTATTGATTTTTTAAAGAAGTATATTTAAGAATTTTTTGTTAAAAAAGTCAAGGCAAAATGTTATAGTCTTCCACTATTCAAACATTTTGCCATCAGTAGGACTTAAAGACAATAGCATTTTATTCACCCAGGACAGAGGAAACAACAGGATGGAAAATGTAATTTAAACCAGAAAAGCTTAATCTGATTGGGATGACAAGAGGGAAGAAAAATATTACCAGTAGGAAAGAAATTTAGCTATGTTGAAAAATTTCCCAACAATCTAAGCCATTGGTTTTCAAATGCTTTCAGTGGGAGAACAGTTTTTTTTCTCCCAAGGGAATCCGTCTGCAGAAGCCCCAGGTGTGCGTCAGGGACTGGAGAAATGATGGTTGGGTGTGGAGCTAGGCCACCCACCCTAAAGTTACACAGTCTCCTTTCTCCTTTTCTCTCTTTCCAGAAGCCTCCTATTCCATCTACAGCACAGATATTAGCATCAGTGATAACATATCTGAAAGTCCTTGAGACCCCCACATGGCACCCCTCTCAACTGGCCCCTTTCAGTCACATAACTGGGCAGGTATTGCATTTAAACTGTTTCTAAAACCCAGAAATATGCCCCTCAAATCATGAAAAGTCTTATTTACATCATGGAAAACAAATCTAAAAATGCACCAATATTGTCTTCTCCTTAGGAAGATTTAAGTTAGTAGAGGAAATGACCAGATTTTTTACTGAAACCTAAATGTCGTGGAATGGGTTACCCAAGTGTGTTGCCCAAAGAGATAAGCTAAAATAGATTTTAGAATAATAGTTAATAATGGGCATCTGATCTCAGGTGAAAATGTCCAGTATTTCAGCATTATGAATCATGTTTGTTCTAGATTTTCATATGTACTGTTTTTATATCATATTTTGTTTTTATTGGGGCTTCCCTGGTGGCTCAGACTGTAAAAGAATCTGCCTTATATTTCCAGTGTGCACAACATTTTTGTTTTCTATCATAAGGGTTTTGAATTTTTTCTGCATCTATTGTATAGTCATATGATTGTACCTTTATTCTCACAATGTACTGAATTGCACTTGCTAAATTTTGAATGTTAATTGACATTGCATTTCAGAAATAAACTCGTTTGTCTTGCTATATTATTCCCTCTACATGTAACTTGAATTGGTTTTCTGATATTTTGTTAAAAAGTTTGCACTTATATTTACAAGTAGAATTGACCTTCTTAGTAATGGATTTTTCAGATTTTGGTATCAAGTTTACCCTGGCTTCATAAAATTATTTAGGAACTCATATTTCTTTATCTGTGTATTGATAGCGTTTGTGTTGAAGCTGAAGCTCCACTACTTTGGCTACCTGATGTGAACAGCTGATTCATTGGAAAAGTCCCTGATTCTGAAAAAGATTGAGGGCAGGAGGAGAAGCAGGGACAGAGGATGAGATGGTTGGATGGTATCACTGACTCAAAAGACATGCGTTTGAGCAAACTCCAGGAGATAGTGAAGGATAGGGAAGCCTGGAGTGCTGCAGTCCATGGGGTTGCGACGAGTCGGACACGACTGAGCCACTGAACAACAAATGTTTCTTTATTTGTGTACTGAAAGCGTTTGTATGAGATTGATGTTATATCTTTATTTCCTATTTGGTAGATTTCACCAGTGAAGCTGTTTCAGTCTGTACTTTCCCTGAGGAAATTTGTTATTATGTAGTCAATTTGTTTAATATTTTCTTTAATTGTTATAAAACTATGCAGATTTTTATTTGCAAGGTGTTTGAAAATTTGCTGTTTATACCATCCTTTCACTTTTATTTTATTTTTTTGAACAGAGGAAAATTTATGCGTCAAACCTGGACTGGTCACTTATGATAATATACATGCTACAATTCCATTCTCTCCAATCATTCCACCTTCACCCTCTCCCACAGAGTCCCAAAGACTGTTCCTTTCACTTTTAAAAAAGTCCTAAGCTCTGCAGTTATGCTGTTTCATTCCTGGTATCGGTACTCTCTGTCCTCTTTTCTTCCTCTTTTCTAGAAACAACTCTTTGGTCTCTAGATTTTTGTGTCGTATGTTCATTTGACCAATTTCTGTTATCACCTTTATTATTCCCAGCTCTGTTCTTTTCTGGGGTTTAATTTGCTCTTTTTTACCTAACTTCCGGAGTTGCTCATTAATTTTCTCCTTTTTTTCTAAAATATTCATTTGAGGCCATATATTTTCCTCCGACTATGACTTTTGCTGAATCCCACAACTTTTAGTATGTTATACGTTTACGACTATCCAGTTCTACGTAATTTCAAATTTCCACTGTGACCTCTTCTTCTTTGTTCTATAAGGAACCTAGGCGTGTATTACTTAATTTGCAAACATAAGGGAATTTTGAGAGTTGTCTTTTCTGTACTGGTTATTAGCTTAATTCCACTCTCATCAGAACATATCCCTCTCTGATTTAAAACCTCTGAAGTGCTTTAAAACTTGTCTTAAAGATCCCATACTTCTTTTTACATTTACTTTTCTACTTTCCACAAGGGCTCAGAAAGAGTGTATATCCTGCAGTGTTCTGTATATACTAAGTTTGCTAATTTTCTCATTTGAAACTTCTGTATCTTCTGTTCTTTTTTTTTTTCTGTTTGCTTTATTTAACAGCACTGTGATAAGCCTAAATGTGGTTTTCTTTGCACGATTTTTCTCTTGGCGTGCATAACTCTTCTGAAATCTAAGATTCTATGTCTTACATCACTTTTGGAAAGCTTTTGGTCACTATTTTTTTTTTTGAAGTAATGTTTCTGCCACTTTCTCTCTCACCTCTACTTCTGAGGTCCCAGTTATATGATATTACGCTTCTTCCCTGTGCCCCATGTTTCTATGCTATTTTTCGTATTTTCCATCTTTTTCCTCTTTGTGCCTCGGTTTACTTAATTTCTACTAACCTTTCTTCCAACCTTCTTCTTGTCAAGTCTTACCTGCTTTTGAACCCAACTATTTAGTATTTCTTTCCAGGTTATTTTTCAATATAGAATCGGCATTTAATTCTTCCTTAAATTGATTTAAATTATCTACTGAAAATTTCCCTCTTCTATATTCTGGAACATATTTATCCCAGTTGCTTTAAAGTCCTTTGCTGGCAACTCTGTTACCTGTTTCCTCTGGGTCTGTTTTTTCAGATGTGTGTCCTGTCATGCTGTCTGGATCCTTGGTGTGCTAAGTAATTTTTCTTAAATACCAGACATTGATAAATGTCAGAGGTAATTTGGGGGATTGGACAGTCTTACCTTCCTCTCTTACTGTGGGTTGCTGAAGGAGGCAGAGACGGTCCTCATCCAGGCAGGAGCTGAGCATAGCATCTGTCCCAGCTGGTCTGTGCCTGGTTTGCCTTCACTTCTGGGGTATGTTCCTGACACAGTTCATCCCATAGCCTGTGTCTTCGTCCAGGGCCCCTCCCCTTTGGTGGGATCTGTGTTCCCTCCATCCAGCTTCATGAGACTGTGCAAGGCCACTTAAAGCTGCATCTAGCATATCTCAGACTTCTGGTCTTCACTTTCTGCTGGTTTCCGTGGCTCTCCTATCCCACCCTTCACCACACCCAGTTTCTAGGCTTCCAAGCCCTTAGAACTGCTGCTTTGAAAACCAGAAATCTCTCAGGGAGAACGGCTGGACCAAATGCAGGCACACTTCTATTTTATTTCTGTCTTGGATCATGGCCCCTCAAATTCCTGCTGCCTTCTCAACTCTCTGATACCTCTGAACAGGTATTTTTAATTCTCTATCCAAACTTTTTAATCATTCCATCTGAGAGGTTATCATCAGCTAGTATACCATAGCTGGAATCACATATACATAACATTTTCAGAAAAAGTTCTTGCTTATCCTCATGTTGCTGGTCACGAAACTGGGACTAAGAAGACTGAATGATTTCCCAAAGTGAACTCTCTAGTTGAGAGAAGAACCAGGATCTGAGCCCAGTCCTTGCCCAGGCTCCTCTCAAGATGCCACCCTGTAGCAGCCACATTTACCAGTTGACACCTTAGTTGAGGCTCTAGAGAGAGTGTTTGGACATGGCTGGAGGGGAGAAGTGAGCTGAAGGACAGAGTGAAGGGTCAGCCAGCTTGCCCGCTCACCTTGCTGGTCACTCTTCTCATCCTGAGCTTGATGGAGACTGTCACCGTCACCCATTGTTCAGGGATACAGCCTACAACTGGCAGCCGCATGGATACCTACAGTAGGAAGGCTTCTCAGTCTGTGTTTGTCTCCCATGGTCAGCTGATTTAGAGAACCGGGCAAGGATCTTTATTGTCCCGGGGACATATATGTAGCGAGGCCAATCACACCTTGGGGCTGAAGACCACTGGCTTGGCCTCAAAGGAACTGAGTGCATAAATCGCTTTATTCAGAACGCCAGGAAGTCCTAGCCACAAACCTCCGCAGTTACCAGCTCTCTTTCTGGAGGAAATGAGCCGGCAGGATTCACTGAGAGGCTTCCAAGTCTGACCCTCACTGAACAGAAAATGCCACCCAGGGCTGGCGTGGATGTTAAGGCAGCAGGGTGCTGACGAGCGGAGCCGGTCTGCTATTCTGTGGAGGAGGTTACAGAATAAGCCTGCTTTTAGTGTCCCCTGTGTGCCTCGAGGCTGGGGATGACACAGTAGCGGTTATTTCCCTTCTTTCTCCCTCAAAGCCATGGTGGTTGACTCATGGTGTCAAGATGGAGGCTGGGGTGAGGGTCTTGCCCAAGCTCCTTCCCTCCACAGACTCGAGATTAAGGAATATTATTAATAGCATTGTCCAGACTCAGAATAGTCTTTTTGATGACCCTGTCTTCTGAACAACACATGTGAGATGGGTCCTTTCTTCTATCCTCACATTTTCTCTCCCCACTTTTCAGGGGGAGCAACACGGAAAGGAAACTTTCAGTCTCTCTCTTGCTTCCTCTTCCCCAAAGAAGCATCTCACATGACTGGTGACAGCTTGTTGGTATTTTAGGTCTTCACTGTCCAAGGGTGGGATGACTGGGCCTAAATGGCAAAAACTTAACAAAACAATAAGAAGGAGGGAAGGGTTATTTATATCTATATATATCATTATGACTGAGTTGTGTTGTTGTATAGAGGAAATCAAACCAAAGTTGTAAAGCAATTTTCCACCAATTAAGAAATAAATGAAAATTTAAAAAGGATCAACAAGAGAACAAAGCCAAAGCCCTGCCTTCTCCTTGTCTCTTGTGCTGCCTCTCATGAATCAGGAAAACATGCCCGGACCTCCAGTTTCCAGTGTCGTGAGCAGCTCAGAACAAGTTCTGCTCCTCCTTCTACCCTTCTGAAGCCCTGGGCAGGGGACCCAGTCCCCGCCTGGAGCTGATGACAGAGGTGCGAAGAAGGGGGTTGGTTTTCTCACTTCATGGTAGACCTAGGAGCCCACCATGGCCACACATCCAAGCTACAGCCTCCCGTCCGACTACTGCCAAATCTCCTATGAAAGCTATTATTTTGATCCATCCTCTGGGGAGAATCCTTGAACCCAAACCTTCACAGGAAGAACATCTGTCCCTAGTTTTGCAGACGCTCTGTTCCCTGTGGCTGGATATGCGTTTACTGGCCCTTTGACAGAAGCAAGACACGCTGTTAATATTTCTTCCTGTGTTGATGCATTTATTCACCATGTAATATATAAAAGCCCGGATCAA
Source organism: Moschus berezovskii (assembly GCF_049115385.1). Classification (NCBI taxonomy): domain Eukaryota; kingdom Metazoa; phylum Chordata; class Mammalia; order Artiodactyla; family Moschidae; genus Moschus; species Moschus berezovskii. Next base: position 43,748,294 of record NC_142474.1, on the reverse strand, counting down.
CGTGTTGCGATCATAAAAATGATTCTATTTTTAAGCACATCGTTTTGGTATTCTAGATTTCTAAAACAGAAGCCTCAGGTCACCTAAGTAAATGAATAAACCAGAACATTACAACTGTGAGTGGCAATAAGAGGAAGAAAAGAAAAAAGGTAACCACAGCAGAAGCCAGACTGGACAATCTAGGAAAGTGTGTGTGAACAGAAGCACCATATATAATGTTGCCCAGGGTTCAAGCAGCCGCTGGAGCTCCTTGGAGAAAGGGGCTACCTGAAATAGAAATAAAAATAGAAAACTTCCCCACACTCTTCATTTCCTTTTTCTGGTCTTGGGCACAAAATGTACAGGGCTTTAGGTTACCATTCAACCAAATTTTATTATGGGAGACTTCAAAATAGTTCCTCTGGGGGAACTTGGGGCCGATCCTCTGGGAGCTCCTAAAACCACCTTGTTTTTCCATCAGGCCCAAGGCTGGGAACTTCAGAGAGTGACTTTGGGGGTTTTTGGAGGAGGAACTTCAAGACTATACGCCACATTGCTTCCTTGTCAAAGGCGCTTTCCAGGTGGATTAATGGTACAGAATCTGCTTTCCAATGCAGGAGACGCAAGAGACAGAGGTTTGATCCCTGGGTCAGGAAGATCCTCTGGAGTAGGAAATGGCACCCCATTCCAGCATTCTTGCTGGGATAATCCTATGGACAGAGAAGTCTGATGGGCTACAGTCCGTAGGGTTGCAGCAAGTCGGATAGGACTGAAACAACTGAGCATGCACACAGCCTTGTCAAACGGCCTCATTTAGGGCAGAGACTTGAATCATTACTTTACCCTGGGATATATGTCTACAATCATGTTAATGGAGATTATTTGTTCTTGGAAAACTGGACTGAAATCCTCTATTTTAATTTCTAAATTAGAAAATATTTATTTATTTGGCTGCATTGGTATGAGCTGCAGTCCGTGGGTCTTCATTACAGCATGCAGGATCTTTCATTGCAGTGGTCAGGCTTCTCTCTAGTCATGGCTCATGGGCTTAGTTGCCCTCTGGCATGTGGGCTCTTAGCTCCCTAATCAGGGATCAAACCCACATTCCCTGCATTGCAAGGCAGATTCCCAACCACAAGACCACCAGGGAAGTTCCCCTATTCCTCTAACTTAAATTGTAGTGGTTGAGTGGATTCTTCATTGATGATGCTAAGTGATTCTGAAGCTGTGCCCACATATGAGGCTTACTACCTGTTCTGCTGAGCACGTGGGTCTGTCTGGGCACTGAGTCCTCAGCACCTGGCAGGAAACAGGCACTCAATTCTATTTTTGCTGAATGAAGGCATGAGCAATTTACTTACCAGATGCCACCTATTGTTGATACACAGGAAAGAAGGGGAATTTATATTCTGAAGGGATAAAAAGACAGTGGGCCATAGGGGTGCTTTTCCCTGGGAGGTGGCCTCCTCTGACTGCACCACCCACTTGCCCTTGTATGTCCAGGCTACTATCTATAGAATAAATAAGATAAAATGATAAATGTATAGCACAGGGAATATGGCCAATATTTTACAATACCTTTTTTTTTTCCACACAGCACAGCTTGTGGGATGTTAGTTTCCTGATCAGGGATTGAACCCCAATCCTCAGCAGTGAAAGTGCAGTCTTCTCCATTGAACCATCATTGAATTGGGACAAGCATATTCTTGAATAATAACTTAGTAAACCTTATTACCTATAAATAATGTCTCATAATTAATTGAGATAGAGGTCTTTGCACAATATAAAAAAAGACTTTCTAGATCCTTCTATCATTTTCCAGATCTAACTCAGCAAATTTGGACCATCCTTTGAAATAAATGGTCAAAGAATCTGCCCTATTACCTTCTCACTTGTGAGATAAGGATCTTTTCCTCCTTCTTTTTCTTCTGAGTATTTTCTGAAATGCTGAGGCTTAAATACACTCTCCTCAAAGTTCAGCAGACAACTAGAGAAGGCTTGTGCTCTGAAAAGGCAGAGAACACAGTCAAAAACTGGTCTTAAAGTCTTCTACATTGATTTATAAATTACATCAACATTTGCTCCTCTTGTATACAGAGTTTGAGGTGATGTGAAATATTTGAAATGAAGAGGTCTATCTATCTTTTAGGACAGTAAGTAATTCATGATCATTTCCCATGATCACTAGAGACAGATAGAACGGAGGCCAAAGGTTTGACAGCCGGCAAAACAGGTTCGGGGATGGCGGGAGTGGGCAGACACTGCCGTTTACTTTGGAAGCCGTTTGTCACTGTCAAGCACACACAGTGGCCTCTCTTAGTTCTGTTCAAACAAGAATAACGTTTGTCTCCTGACATTTCCTTGAAAACAGCAAATTTCTTTTATCACAGGGGTGGTTTCCAAGCTTCATATCCACTGTTGTAAAGGTGAGCTGAGTCTTTTAGGAGTGGTTCCGTTGAGCTTTGTAATTTTCTCATGAAAACCCATAAGTAGACTTTTCAAACTAGCGTCCCTTCACATCCTCTTGCTGTCTCAATACAGCTTGACAATTATTTATTTCTATGTTTTATGTTTATTGAGCTCTACCTCACTGCTTAAGTAGTTATCCATGTATGTGATTGTGGATCACTAATTCTTAAATTATTGCTATTCATGCATCTCTCTTCTTACACAGGAAACTAATAATTTAAATATATGTAAAAGATGAAATTAAGACAAATCTTCAGAACAAGGATCTAAAACTCAGGTTCAAATAGAAATTACTGTTCAGTCATTGCAGAATTGTAGTCTTGCTGTAACTGGGATGAAAAGTTGCTTTCCAGATGAGATAGTAAAAATATAAAACAATTAGAGACTTTGCATTAGAAGAGTGGGAAGAAAATGGTTAACTTATGATTGTGTGTACATACCTCCTCCAGCCTCTATTCTCTCAAAAACTGTGAAAGATTTGTAAAGTTAAAATATCTTTTTTGTTGTTATGAAAGAAGTTATACCCAGATTGTAGAAACAGTAGGGAATATACAAAATTCCACAACAGAAAAAGTATTTTAAAAAATTTTATGTGAAAATAGTCACAGTGATCCCTGTATTTGAATCTTAGAATTATAGAAATTGACAATCCATAGGCAATATTTAGTTTGGGAGTTGGCAAACTGTGGCCCATGGGTGAAATTCAGCTGGCCGCCTGCTTGTAGGTAAGGTTTGATTGAAACAACACAAACATACAACATTATGTTTACAGACTGTCTCTGGCTGCTTGGGAACCACACCGCAGAGGTGAGTAACTGTGACAGAAACCACCTGGCATGAAAAGCCTAAAATATTTGCCACCTGGCCCTTTTCAGAAAGCATTTGCTGACTCCTGCTCTTGTTCATCTGATAAAGATTAGATTGTCGGGACAGTCACTCTTGAACATACTGTGACGTGCCTGGGCTTCACCTCAAAGAACTTACAGTCTAATTGTGAAAGAGAAGGTGTGGACATTAACACAGTTTTAAGCATAAGAAAATGACTAGTGCCATAGAGGGTACGGTATGCTTTAGGATTTCGATGGGGGCACTGGTAAGGCATCAAGGAGAAGATGAAGGCCAAGTTCAGTTTGACGGATGGGTGGCAGGTGATGGACGATGCCAAAATGTCTGCAGTATATTCCTGTTTAAAGAAGAGAGGCAAGAAATGTTCTGAGATAGGAAAGCCCCGTGCACAAGTGAGGACCCACAAGCAGATCACTTGGGGTAGTACGAGGGAGTATGAACGAGTGGCTGGGGGTAGGTACGTTCGGGATGACAGGGCTGGGGGATCTGAATGTGGGCTGAGAGCAATATGTTTGTTTGGTAGCTTAGAGAAAGCTGTGTGTATTAGTCGCTCAGTCGTGTCTGACTCTGCAACACCATGGACGGTAGCCTGCCAGGCTCCTATGTCCAAGAAATTCTCCAGGTAAGAATACCACAGTGGGTTGCCATTTCCTTCTCTAGGGGATCTTCCTGACCCAGGGATCAAACCTGGGTCTCCTGCATGGCAGGCAGATGCTTTACCATCTGAGCTACTAGGGAGGTACAGGCTTAGAGAGGGTGGAAGCAAAAGATGGTTATTATGAGAGTTTAGGGTATATTCACGAATCCTTTGGCATTCCTTCAAAAGATGGAGCTGAAGTCCTCTCTCCTTGAGTGTGGACTACACTGGACTCCTCCCTTCATGGAATGCAGCAGTGTATAGGGTGAATCTTCTTAAGGTGAGCCTAGAGATAGGAGGACGGTTCCCTAATAGTCCAGGAGAAGGGTACTTGTAGCAGACGCTACATTTCACTCCAGTCAGCTGGCTGTCTTCAAAAAGTTTACAAATGATAAATGCTGGAGAGTGTGTGGAGTAAAGAGAACTCTCCTACATTCCTAATGGAATGTAAACTGATGCAGCCACTATGGAAAATAGTATATAAGGTCCTTAAAAAATGAAAAATAGAACTAACTTATGATCCAGCAATTCCACTCTTGGGTATATATCCAGACAAAACTATAATTCGAAAAGATACATACATCCCAATGATCATAGCAGCACTATTTACAATAGCCGAGATATGGAAGCAACCTAAATGCCTGTCAACAGATGAATAGATAAAGAAGACGTGGAACATTTATATAATGGAATACCACTCAGCCATAAAAATGAATGAAATAATGCCACTGGCAGCAACATGGATGGACCCACAAATGTTCATACTAAGTAAGATAAGTCAAACAGGGAAAGACAAATATCGTGTGGTATCACCTATATGTGGAATCTAAAAAAATTATAAAACAATAAGGATCTACTATTATAGCACAAGGTACTATGCTCAATATCTTGTAATAACCTGTAATGGAAAGTAATCTGAAAAAGAATATTCACGTATGCTCAGTCACTCAGTCGTGTCTCATGCTGGACTCACCAGGCTCCTCTGGCCATGGAATTTTCCAGGCAATAATACTGGAGTGTGTTGTCATTTCCTCCTCCAGGGGATCATCCCAGTCCAGGGGTCAGATCCACATCTCTTGTGTCTCTTGGCAGGAGAATTTTTTTTACCACTAGCACCATCTGGGAAGCCCCGTATATATATATATATATATATATATATATATAGCTGAATCACTTTTGCTGCACACCTGAAACTAACACAATATTGTAAATCTACTGTTTCCATTTTAAAAAGTGCAGAATGGGGACCACGCTAGAATAGAGAGTATTTCACATGCCTGCTGGGTGAGTCTTCCCTCTGAACACACTTCCCTGGATTTCCTTTGTGGCTGAAAGTGCTCATCACAGGGGCAGCTGACATCCAGGCTTAAGGGCTGGTGTGCTGGCCACCACTGGTTACATTCTCTTTTGGTTAAGACTCCTTGGTCCCTGGAATGTGACCTTTTGACCACAGGTTGAAGCGGGTCAGTGCAATTGAGCATCTGATGTTTTTTTGATGATCCCAAATGGATGGGACTAACTGATAGCCGTCCTGTGATCTTCTATTAATAGGTCAGTCTTGCATGCTTCAGGTAGATGGTTTCACTACAAAGTTCTTTGCAGGAGACAGTGAAGGCTGGTACAAAGTGTATTATCTGGAAAAGATGCCTATTAAGCACTGCACTTTGTTAGTAATGAAAATTATTCGATTTAAAAATATTCAAATGGGCATGTTTAAAAACCAGCTGATGATTTATAAAATCTGTTTTTTAAAGAAAATTATTGGTTTATTATTTATAGTTCTATTACAAAATCATTTTTATATATTTGAAAAGTGCTTTAGTGAGTTTTTTGTATTGAGTTTTTTTAATTGAGGTATAGCTGACGCATAAAAATATGTTAGTTTCAGGTAGACAGCACCATGATTCAATATTTGTGTGCATTGATGGCCACAGGAAGTCTAGTTACCGCCTGCCATCACACATAGTTACAAAGAGTTTTTTGTTGTTTTTGTTTTATTTTTCTCATGATGGGGGCTTTTAAGGTTTACTATGTTAGCTACTTTCAAATTTGCAATACAGTATTAGTAACTGTGGGCTTCCCAGGTGGTGCAAGTGGTAAAGAATCCGCCTGCCAAAGCAGGAGACACAAGAGCCTTGGGTTCGACCCCAGGGTTGGGAAGATCCCCTAGAGTAGGAAATGGTGACCCAGTATTCTTGCCTGGAAAATTCCATGGACAGAGGAGCCTGGCAGACTACAGTCCATGGGGTCCCAAAGAGTCGGACACAACTGAGCGTGCGTGCACCGCGCGCGCACGCACACACACACACACACATTATTAACTGTAGTCACCATGCTGTCCATGACATTCTCTTTTATCCACCCTATTTTTTTGCCAGCAGAGAGACTAAAACTCAAATATTGTCACAGAAAACAATCAAGAATTTTATTAGGAAAATGTTTCATTAATTTTGAATCTTGATTTTAACGTCATCTTTGTACATCCACTTTTCATTGCAAATTTTTTGGTCTTTTTTTTTGAAGATTCTATCTGCAAATAAATAATGGATCAGTAAGTGAACCAACAAAGAAATCCCATAAACATGACCCATCTCATCTGGAGGTCATTATCATATTTTATTAACATTAACCTGAAATGAAATTTTCACTCAGATTAAAAGGAACATTTTCAAAGTTGTTTTTTTGGGGCAATGAAAATAAAGTAATTGTTAATTCGGGTTTAAGATCTTTCTTATTTTATGCATATTTCTTAAAATTGATGTTTTTGTTTTAGAGCTAAGCATTTTTTCACAGTATTACGGAGCCAGTTTACTTTTTCAAAACAGTAAACCCTATTTGTAATATGTGGAACATTGGTAATACAAAATGCAAACTCAAAGAATCTGTTTTCTGTAATAATTAGGGACTCCATTCAGTGGCATGAACAGAATATGTAAATCAGAGCAGGGCTTTCTCAAGGAGCAGCAAAGCAGAGGCGGGTGGTCCAGGGCCAGGGTGGGCCTCCTGGTGTCAGTCTTCAGGTCCCTTCTTTTAATGTTCTGAACCTTAAGTTGGGGACTTGTGCTCACTGTCACAGGATGGGCCCTCCATCTTAAGGCATTGAGATATATTCCAGGCAGGGAGAGAAAGGAGGGCAAATGGTAAAAATCAGACGAATCTGATCTCAGTTTTCTGGAAAACTATCCTTCCCTGGAAGCTCCAATTGGCTATTTGGGCTTATGTCTATCTGGACAGAACTGGGTCACCTGGGCACCCCGAGCTGCGAGAGAGTCTGGGAGGCTGAGTGTTTTATTTTCCCCCATTTCCATGGTTCTTTTTCTTCTTTTAAAAATTGGAATGGAGTCGATTTACATTGTTGTGTTAGTTCCAAGTGTACAGCAAAGTGAATCAGCGTTACATATATACATACATCTGCATATCAATCTATCTGATTTGTTCTTTGAAGATTCTTTTCCCATAAAAGTCATTACAGAGCACTGAGTAGAGTTCTCTTGCTATACAACAGGTCCTTATTAGTTATCTATTTTATATACAGTAGTGTGCATTTGTTAATCCTGATTTCCAAGTTTATCCTTCCCCCCACCTTCCCCCTCTCAATCCTGCCGGTAACCATAGTATTTAACTAAACACAGTGGTGGTGGTTTAGTTGCTAAGTCGTGTCTGACTCTTGTGACCCCATGAACTGTAGCCTGCCAGACTCCTCTGTCCATGGGATTTCCCAGGCAAGAATACTGGAGTGGGTTGCCATTTTCTTCTCCAAGGGACCTTCCTGACCCTGGGATCAAACCCAGGTCTCCAGCATTGCAGGTGGATTCTTTACCACTGAGCCACTAGGGAATGTTGCTGTACCAGGTCAAGTCAAGTCATCGGGGAGAATCGATGCTGAGGATTCAGCTTGCAGAGTTTGCCACATTCCTCAACCTCTTGCTTGCTGGTCAGATTTCTGAACGCAGAAGACATTTCTGGCAGTACTACCAGAGCTTTGAGAATTGAATGAAGTATGGAGTGGAAAGATCTTATGCAGGCCTCCTTCACATAGTGACTGCACAGATGTCAATTTTTCACTGTTAACAGCTCTTGAAAAATTAATCACTTTCTAGGCTTTTTTCCCCACTTAAAAAAATAATAAGCTTCTTACTCCAAAATGCACTGAATAATATACTGTAAGAAGTATTTCTTTGACACTACAGTTCTAGGCAAATGCGTGTACTTATCAATTTACTCAATACCACAGTCACTAGCCTAAAAACATTACACAGGATACATTTAAACTGGGTGCCCTACTTGGTGAACCCACAAAGTTTTGGTTCCTGTATTCAGCCCGAGTGAAGGGGTGAAGCAGCAGCATTTCATTAAGTGTCGGGTCTCTTGGGTGTGTGCCCCATTCACGTGTGCTTTGAAGCACATTTCCTGCTCAACCTTCATTCTGCCCTGGGTTTCTCTGCACTGAGTATTTACTTCTAAGTGCAATTTGTGCGTGAGATAACCATCCTACACCCCGAAGTTGGAAAATTAGTGACAAAAATGTATAGAAGAAAGAAAAGAGAAAAGAGTAATAAGTCTTTATCACTCAATTTGTCATTTTCACAGTGTTGTTTATTACTTAGGTAAAGTTATTTTTGTGGTTCAGGTGATATATTTTTCTACTTGTAACTTTTTGTTAACTTGGATTGGGACGCATGGCATTATATTCCGCCCCCCCTGCTCCCCCCATATTAATATGAAAGAAAAAAGTTAAGGGATAATGACTTTTCACTATGGACAGGTTTTCAAGAATAGACTTGTTAAGTGGGGGATCGTTGTGTGTTATAGATCTTTATGGGGGTGGATACTGTATCGGGGATGATGGGGAGCTCAAGCTGGTGTGTTGACTTAGATGCTATGGGGGATGGGAGTCATATGCCTTATCTTGTTTCATCTTCCCAGCAGTCCCTGGGCCAGGCACATTGATTGCCTTTATGAGGGGAAGTTATGATGGCTTTCTACCCTGTCAGCAGATAGACTCAGAGCTACATTTCCCAGGACTCCCTCCCATGCATAGTTCTAGTTTTTGACTGTGTGAGATCAGAAGGCAGAAGCGCAGTAGCAGTCCTTGGGTGTTCACAGATGTGCAGGCTCACCTGGTGGGTGTGGGTTCTTCCAGCTCCCACCCATCTCCTCCTTCAGCTTCTCCTAGGCCTGGGTTGCGTGGGTGCAACTCTGTGATGAAGGAGCCAATTTCTTTGGAAGGTTGCCTGTGTCATCAAGATTACAGATGGTGAGAAGTGATGTGGGCTCCAATCTGTCCTCGTGGGCACCTTCTGCATGTCTAGCTTTTCTTCCAGATATCTCCCTCTGATAACAGGGTGACTTCAAACCCACTACCAGATGCAGGAGCAATGGCCTTTCTAGACTTTTCCACCCAAGTTACACTAGATATGGTCCCTGTAATGAATTCCCTATTCCATGTCACTCATGAGACTCGTGACCCCTAAGTGAACCCTGACTGATACAGAAGTCCTAAATTCAGAGAACAAATGCTCCCTGAACTGGGATATACAGATCCTTAGGGGACCTGAGAACAGGGAGTGAAATTTATTCAACTTCTGTCCTGTGATGGGCCCAGCACTCTGTGCTGTTAATGCATTTAATCTTTACAACAGGTATTGTTACAATTTTATAGGTGAGGCAGCTCCTTTTTTCTTAGGGCCAGTTTTCCAAATAATTTTCTTTTTGCCTTAGTGCAAGCTGATGTCCAAAATTTATTTTTTATGGAGAATCTGTCGTTGTAAAAATATGACTCCGGAGACAAATTTTCAGAGAGCAGTAAATACCAGAAGCCAAGCCAGAAACTTCAGCACCCTGTTGAGACTGGGAAAAGGCAACGTTGACTTATTTTCACTTAAATTTTTGACTTGGAAAAAACCCAACAAGGATGGTTTTTCTTCTTGCTCTCTCTGAGGCCTGTGACTGCCCATTTATTTCTCTGAAGTGAGTGGTAGCCCAAAGATGCTTGTGATACGTGGGTTACAAGATTCTATAGCTGTATATTCATTTCCCAGAATTCAGAAAAGTGCAGGGCTCAATTTGGTAAACATCACCTCCATGAAAATGAAGTTTACTCAGGTTGTGTATTTGAATATTAAGCATAACCCGTCATGAATCAGGCTTGTTGGTCAACCAGTTGGCTGCCTGTTTCTTTGTGTTAAGTCTTCTTCATGCCTTTTTAACTCCTCCAGGCTGGCATTCAAATGCCAGGTCCTAAGCGTCTTTGAAAAGAATACATTTGAATGCAATTACTAAGCCTCCTTTAGAAGTCCGGCTGCCCTGTCCATTATAATAATTGATAGTCCAGAAACTTGTTAGAGAGAAAGGAATTTAATCAGAGCTAAAAGTAATTTATAGGGTAAGTCCGACATACACGTACTTTCTCTAAGCCTTGGTTTGATTGGTTTTCATTTTGGGGATGTGTATTTGACATTTGAAACAATTTTGGCCAATCATGCCTTCATTTGAGGCTGAGAGTTCTTTGACCTATGTATCGAAAATGAGGGTGAACACAAGAGAAATTTGGTGCCGCTGGTGACTGCTGAGCTTTTGGGATCATTAAAATATACTGCTAACTGCAAAAAATAAGCACATTTGACTCAGGTCTCCTTTGGGATGGGATTGGCCAGCTTCCCAAGAGAGAAACTTTTCTCTTCCTAAAGATTCTATCTCCTGTTGGATAGACTGTTTCTTCAGTTATTAGTGGCTGCAGTCACATCTATGGGTGCCCCATGCTTGCCTCCCCAGTTCTTGTCTCTGATAAACTTAAGAACCCATGTCTTCCTACTGGGAACTTTGTCATTCTTCCTGAACTTTTCCTGGACTTAAGACCATCTTGGCCTGGACACATGCAAGTGGTAAATTCTAGACAGTTAATACATCAGGAAGTAGCCCTTGAACCATGGTGGACAGGAGATGGCAGATTGATGCACAGCTGCCCCTTATGATGGACAACCATGAGAGTCTCTATGTACAGTCCTCCAAGGCTCCCCAGTGGGACTGAGACTCGATTGACCACAAAACTTTTCTGTTTTATTAATGTGACTCTTTACCGGCTGCCTTCCCTTCCCTGACTCAGTTCCCCTCTCCTCTGGTTGCCTCCCAGATCATCTATGGATGTGAATCCTTGTCTCAGGTTCTGCTTTGGGGGAACCCAAATAAAGATAGTGGACTTTAGCGCCTAGTCCTGCCAGGGCTGCCTCTGTGGGCTCAGCCCCAGGAGCAAGATCTTCTGTGCTGAGCAGGTGAGTGGGTGATGACTGGAGGGCCCATCTGCAGAGGAGCCAGCCAAGAGCTGTTGGGGGAACTGGGTCCCAAGGCCAGCTTCTGCAGAGATGTGGTAGAGATGAGAGAGGTGACCTGGGTGCTTATCCACAGGGGTTGGCTGAATAATATTCCTTTGTATCGGTGTACCATGTCTTCTTTCTCCATTTCTCTGTCGATGAACATTTAGGTTGCTTCCATGTCCTGGCTATTGGTGCATGTACCTTTTGGAATTATGGCTTTCTCTGGGTATATGCCTAGAAGTGGAATTACTGGGTCATATGGTAATTCTAAAAATTTTTAGTTTTTGAGTTCAATTCAGTTCAGTCACTCAGTCATATCAAACTCTTTGCGACCCCATGGACTGCAGCACGCCAGGCTTCCCACCAGGCTTCCCTGTCCATCGCCAACTCCTGGGGCTTACTTAAACTCACGTCCATTGAGTCGGTGATGCCATCCAACCATCTCTTCCTCTGTCATCCCGTTCTCCTCCTGCCTTCAATCTTTCCCAGCATCAGGGTCTTTTAAAATGAGTCAGTTCTTCATATCAGGTGGCCAAAATATTGAAGTTTCAGCTTCAGCATCATTGCTTCCGATGAATATTCAGGACTGATTTCCTTTAGGATGTTTTTGAAGGAACCTCCATACTATTCACTGTGCATATGTATGGCAGGGGATGGATGAGGAGAAATAGAACTCTGAAGGCTGAGAGCAGAGGTTGAAAGGCTCCAGAACACTGGCCAGGGGACCGTTAAGAATTCCTTCTTTCTCCACATACTCAAGGAGGTCCTTCATCCTCCTCTGTTTCTTCTCTCACCACCTGTGAGTTGATAACTCTTTTTTATTCAGAATGGGAGAAAATAATAGCAAATGAAGCAACTGATAAAGGATTAATCTCCAAAATATACAAGCAGCTCCTGCAGCTCAATTCCAGAAAAATAAATGACCCAATCAAAAAATGGGCCAAAGAACTAAACAGACATTTCTCCAAAGAAGACATAAAGATGGCCAACAAACACATGAAAAAATGCTCAACATCCCTCATAATCAGCGAGATGCAAATCAAAACCACAATGAGATACCATTTCACACCAGTCAGAATGGCTACTATCCAAAAGTCTACATGCAATAAATGCTGGAGAGGATGTGGAGAGAAGGGAACCCTCTTACAGTGTTGGTGGGAATGCAAACTAGTACAGCCACTATGGAGAACAGTATGGAGATTCCTCAAAAAACTGGAAATAGAACTGCCATATGATCCAGCAATCGCACTCCTGGGCATACACACCGAGGAATCCAGAATTGAAAGAGACACATGTACTCCAATGTTCACTGCAGCACTGTTTATAATAGCCAGGACATGGAGGAAACCTAGATGTCCATCTGCAGACGAATGGATAAGAAAGCTTTGGTACATATACACAATGGAGTATTATTCAGCCATTAAAAAGAATACATTTGAATCAATTCTAATGAGGTGGATGAAACTGGAGCCTATTATACAGAGTGAAGTAAGCCAGAAAGAAAAACACCAATACAGTATAGTAATGCATATATATGGAATTTAGAAAGATGCAAATGATAACCCTGTATACGAGACAGCAAAAGAGACACAGATGTATAGAACAGTCTTTGGAACTCTGTGGGAGAGGGTGAGGGTGGGATGATTTGGGAGAATGGCATTGAAACATGTATGTTGTCATATGTGAAACGAATCACCAGTTCAGGGTCGATGCATGTTATAGGATGCTCGGAGCTGGTGTGCGGGGATGACCCAGAGGGAGGATAAAGGGAGGAGGGAGGTGGGAGGGGGGTTCAGAAGGGGGAACTCATGTACACCCGGGGCGAATTCATGTAAATGTATGGCAAAACCAACCAATATAATATTGTAAAATAATTTGCCTCCAATAAAAAATAAATAAATAAATTAATTAAAAAAAATTTTAAAAAATTATATATATACATATATATATATTTTGGCTGTGCTGGGTCTTTGTTGCTGTGCAGGCTTTTTCTCTAGTTGCTGAGAGTAGGGCTACTCTCTGGTTGTGGTGCTAAGGCTTCTCTTGTGGTGGCTTCTCTTGTTGCAGAGCACAGGCTCTAGGGCATGTGGGCTCTGTAGCTGTGGCACACAGGTTTAGTTGCTCTGCAGCATGTGGGATCTTCCTGGACCAGGGATCGAACCCATGTCCCCTGCATTGGCAAGGGGATTCTTATCTACTGTGACAACTCTTGAATGCCTAGTCCACCTCTGCAAAGCCCCAAATGAATTTTTCCAGCACTCCTCAATTAGCAATACCTGTACCCAGATGCCCTATAAGTGCTTCAAACTCAGCACCTCCTGAACAATATTCATTTTTTGTGTCTCTGTAATCCTCCCTTTCATCCTACCCACAAACCCCACATCTTTCCTGTCTTCAGCATCATTTCCTTCAATGAAAAGCCAGTCACACACTTCTAAGCTGCGGGCTGTTCCTTCTCCCCATATTCCATGGATGACTCTTGACCCAAACCACCTAAGCCGGTCCTCTAAGGCTCTCTGAGAGAGCCCTTTCCCCACATTGCTACTTCTCAGCCATCTTATCTCTCATTTCAACTTTCCAAAGTCTTCCCAAACACCAGCCCATTCATTCTTCCAGGACAGTCTCTCTAAGTGATGAGTTTGATCATGTCATCTTCTCTCCTTGCCCCTCAGATCTTCGAAAGCCCTCCATCATCTACAAATACAAGTTTCAATGATGTGGGCTGTCATTCCAGGTCTTAGCTTTCCTTCTTTTCTAGCCTCTTTTCCTTCCCTGTCTGTGTATCTGTTCATTTTCCAAAGCATATTCCAAGGCGCATGAGTACCTTGCGGGTATTACTCTGAAGAGTTTCGGGGTATGAACTCGGGCAACACAGCCCACTTTGTCCCACTCTTGGATAGTCAAAAGGTCCGTCAGCACATTCTAGACTCAGAGAGGTTCTGAAATAAAGAAACCTTGAATTTTGCTTCACTCAGTGTTCCCCAATGTATTTGGCCATGGACTTCTTTCTTGCCTGTACAGAATGGCAGCTATTATTCATATTGTGAAGAGTTCGTGTTCCTGGGACAGGAGCCACTTTTTCTAACCACACCAGACTTGACATCTGAAACACACGTCAAACTCCAGGACTAGAGTTGTGTTTGTTTGTTGTTTTTTCTCCCAAGCTGTTCTCTTACTCAGGAATGATTTTATCCCAGTGCCTCTCAAAGTCCTGACTCAGCCTTCAGGGTCCAGCTCAGATGCCCAATGCCATGCACCAGGCGGCCTCGTTCATGCGCTCCCTTGCCCCCTCCCTGTACCACTATTACTGGAGGGGTTTCTTCCTGCTTTGCAGTATAATTAACTCACATTTCTGTTCAAACTCAAGGTCTTTGAAGACAAAAATGCTTCATTTTTCCTTTCTGAAATGTGACTTACAGTGCTATGAAACTGTGTTGACCCCGAAGTGTCCATGAGCGAGTTTTTTTTTTTTCTGGATTAATTTCACAGTCATTTCATTATTCTTTGTAAAGTCCATCCAAGCAACAGAGGAGCATAATTTGCCCTAGTTCATTCTGATGCCAACCTCAGCAGGGCGGCTGGGACCTTGACATGCTGTGGAGCTTATCTGGGCCTGTTGAAGAACTGTGAGAGTTCAAGGAGCTGGTGTGTGGGACGGGCTTAGACCGGGTCTGGAACCTGGCGGGTCTCCGGACCGCGGCAGTGGGTGACACGCTGTGACAAAGCACATCGCAAGCATCAGTCAATTACATCCTCACCGCAGTCTTAGGAGACACGTGTTATCGTTCCCATGTTATAGGGGGATAGACCCGAGACTGGGATCTGAGCTTTTCAGTCTCACCACAGAGCCCAGGCTCTGAGGCACCAACACACTGCACTGCAGACTGAGGGAGTGAAAGTACATACTAGCTGTTATTTTTATTCACAGACGCTGCAAAAGATGGGGGACTCGGCAGAGAAAGGGGTGTCCAGGGATGGAGACAGGTGTTGAGTCTCATATCTGTCACTGTCATTTCTGGTTGTGAGGTCTGGGGCAGAATAATCTTGTTAAAATCTCATTTTCCTCACCTGTAAAGTGGAGTTAATCAGAGTATTTTTACCTCAAGAGGTTCTGAGAATTAATGAGACCACACAAGTGAAGAGCATTCCCAGGGTCCCCAGGGGCTCGAGAGAAATTTGGGGGATGGGCGGCACCCTTGATGTCCTTGTGGTTATCGTGGCCACCTCATCGCCATTGTCCAGGAGATGATGAAGGACTTTGAATGGGGAACTGCCACCTGGCAGTTATGCAAATTCAAGGCATCCTGCATGAACTGTTCATAGAGGGAGGGAAGGCTTCATTCAAACAGGGCCTGTCATTCCAGTTTCCTCTAAAAAACAAAAGGCAAGAAAACCTTCCTCTTGAACACTATGAGACTTACGATAAAAGGTACCTGGGAAAAAATGGAGGGCCTAACAGTGCAGGAGCAGCCGCAACCATGGGTCTTTGCCTGGGTGGACACGGAGCCAAGCTGGTGAGTCATTGTCAATGGCCTGTGGTGTCTCCGGGGCTGGGCCCGTCTGGTCGCTCCTCCTTACCTGTCCCCAGCAAACCCCTGATTTGTCTCCTGTGTGGGCCACTCATCCCACCGTGTCCATCCTCACCCTTGGTCTGAGTGGTCTGTAATCCCAGGGCAGAGCACGGCGCCTCCTGTGAGCTCCAAATGGGGCTATCTGGGTGTGTTAGCATGGCATTCACAGCCCCTCTTGTTCATCCACCCAGTCATACCCTCCACCTGCTCCCCTTCTGCCTCCATCCATCACTCAGGCCTCCCACAGCCGTGATTTTATGGTTCTTGTTCACCCTCAAGCTGAACCATCTTTTATCTCACTTTCCTCTGAATTAAATCTATTTCATCCCAAGAGCCATCAAATCCCTTCCCTTCCTTGAAGTCACGCCTGGTGAGTCAGGACAAAAAACTCATCACCCGGAAGGCCCTGGTCCACAATCCCTGCTCCCATGGGGAGTTCCTTCACCTTCCCCCAAAGCCTCGAGGGTGGGTGACTTTATTTGATGGTTGAACATTGATGAACTTGTGTTCCCAGGTCTGTTGCAAAGTCCTCATCCTAAGAAGTGGCCATCTTCTGCCTGCATCCCAGCAGATCTGAGTTGGAACTTACTTCTGTGATTCTCTGTCAACTTGATGCTGAACAGGAAACCCAAGCTCTCCCGTTCACTTGTTACTCTGATCACTGGATTACGTACCTGCAGCCCAACCATGGGCTGATCTGTAAGCTCCTGTCCTCTCCAGGGTCACGCAGCCAGGGTTCATGTCCCAGCCTCCTTTAGGATTAGATGGGGTCATGTGCCAAGGAGTGCGAGCAGGAACAATGCTGGCCTCTTCCGGGTCCGGCCCCTAAGACCTTCCAGGCGATCCTCCGGGTTCTTTTTCCATTTCTGTAGTGACATTGGATGCCATATTTTGAAGAGGAGAGTGTAGTAGTCAAATTCCATGATGACCTCCATTGATCTTATCTCCTGGGGTTCACACCTCCTGTACACATTGGGTGTGTATCACCAGTAAGGTATTACAGAAGTGGCAGTGGAACTTCCGAGGCCAGGTCATTAGAGCCACGAAGCTTTGGTCTTGCCCTCTCTTGGATCACTCCCTCTGGTGGAAGCCAGTGGCCGTGTCATGAGGACACCAAGCAGTTCTATGGAGGCTCCATGTAGTAGAGAGCTGAGACCCCTGTGGACTTCCAGCACAAACCCTCAGTCATGTGAAGGAACTTTCTTATATGTGGTCCAGACTTCAGTTGATGTAGCCCTGGCTGGCATTTTAAATGCAACCTCACAAGAGACTCGGAGCAGAACAATCCAGTTAAGCTGCTCTCAAATTTCTTCCCCATGGAAACTGATAATATTTATTGTTGTGTTTAGCCACTAAATTTGGAAGTAATCTGGTATGCAGCAATAAGCAAATTTGTGACCCTGTGGACTGTAGTCTGCTAGGCTCCTCTGTCCATGGAATTCTCCAGGCAAGAACACTGAAGTGGACAAGCCATTCTTTTCTCCAAGGGATCTTCCTGACCCAGGGATAGAACCTAGGTCTCCTGCATTTCAGGCAGATTCTTTACCATCTGAAGCACCAAGGAAGCCCCTAATTCCTAGGGTAGGCTACAGGATGGAAGGGACTTAAATCCCTGAATGACTTGTTGGATGGGAGCTTCCATTGAGCTTTATCTCTAAGTGGCTTAAAACTTATTATTTTCATGGTAAATCTGTCTTTGTCAGATGTCAGCCTATTTCTCTATTTATTCAGGTCTTCCTTTTATGAAAATTTTATTATTTTCTTCACATAGGATTTGATTTTTCTGTTTATTTCTATTTCTAGACATTTGCTAGTTAGTGTTGACATTATGGGTTGGATTCTTTACTCTATTTTCTCTTCTTTTTCTCTTTTTTTTTGTTTGGCTGGTAAGTAGGAACCTGAATGATTTGTACATGTTGATCTTCATGTTCAGTCACTCTTCTCGACTCTCACTTAAATGCAAAAAACTGCTAATTAACTTTGAATTTTCTATATAATCATATCATACACAGAAGATAATAGATTTTCTATTGTTTCCTGGTGTCTTTTTAAAAATATTTTTTTGTGCTGGCAAGTACTTCCAACAGAGTATTGAGTGGTTAGGGTGGGAGAGGTCAGTCTTGTCCTTTGAATGTGTTACCATTAAGCAGAATGCTTGTTGGCAATGGCTAGGGAATGGCGGTTAGGATGTTTTCTTTGATGTCTAATTTGCTGAATTTTTTTAGTGAAAATTCCTTTTGAATTTTATCAAATCATTTTGACTTCTATTGAGATTATCATATTGTTTTTCTAATAAATTTATTAATACAATTTATTAATATAAAATTTTGTAATTTTGAATTGGTCTTGAATCTTAATAGAGTCCTTATTAGGATACAGTATATTACTTTAAAATACATACTGTTGAATTCAATGTTAGATTATTAAATTAATATTTTTACCTGTGTATTCAGGCTTCCCAGGTGGCGCTAGTGGTAAAGAACTCACCTGCCAATGCAAGAGACATGAGACTCAGTTTCAATCCCTTGGTCAGGAAGATCCTCTAGATGAGGGCATGGCAATCCACTCCAGTACCCTTGCCTGGAGAATCCCATGGACAGAGGTGACCGGCAGGCTACAGTCCATAGAGTCACAAAGAGTCAGGCGTGGTTGAAGTGACTTAGCTTATTCACAGAAGAGAAGAGTATATTATTTTATTTTCTGGAGTTGTCTTCTCCTGAATTGGCTAACATTGTTTATATTAGTAAAATAAATCAGGTCCCTTTTCATTTTTTTCTGTCTTTGTGAACATCTCTTGTACTGTAGGATCTGTTTCTTTTTTTAAACTTTTTAAATTTAATTTTTATTATACTTTTTAACATGATTTTTTAATGGACCATTTTTAAAGTCGTTATTGAATTTGTTACAATATTGCTTCTGTTCTATGTTTTTGGTTTTTTGGCCACAAGGTTTGTGGGATCTTAGTTCCCTGACCAGGAATCGAACTGGCACTCACAGCATTGGAAGTGATGTCTTAACAACTGGACTGCCAGGGAGGTCCGTAAGGTATGTTTCTTTAATGTTCTGTAGAACTTCACCCATAAAATCTGTCTGGGCCTTGTCTTTCTTTTTTTTCCTTTTAAAATAAATCTTTGACTGCATTTGTGATTTCTTCCAAGGTTTGTCATCTACTTTTTAACTTTAAGACTTTTTCTTAAGCCAGTCTTAATAACCAAAATGTCTCTTTTACAATTCTAGATTTTTCTTATTCCTAAGCTTAATTGTTTGTTTCTTCACTTCCAATTTCTTGATCAGATTTTCCAAGACTGCCTATTTTATTAATTTTCACATAAGCAGCTTTTGGCTTACTAGATTAATTCTACTTTGTTCAGCTTACTGTTTCAGTAACTTTTATCTTTATTCATTCCTTTCATCTACTTCATGTAGGTGTATTTTGATTTTTTTTTTAGCTTCTTGAGTTAAAGGTTTAGATAATTTATCTTTAGTCTTTCTCCTTGCTATATAAATGAAATAGTTCTATACATTTCCCTCTGAGTATACCTTAGTCTTTTATCCCATACACTTAGATATCAAATATTTCATAGCTTATTAGGAAAGACTGTATCATTTATAATTTGATTTTGCAGTAGTTATTTGGATAAATGCTATACATTTTCAAGGAGTTATTTTTATTTTTTATTTGCTTACCCCTCTTTTTCTCTTTTCATTCTCCTCCTTATTCTAATTTTATACTGATAAGGTCACCATGGGCTTTCCTGGTGGCTCAACTGGTAAGAATCCACTAGCAATGCAGGAGACCTGAATTTGATCCCTGGGTTGGGTAGATCCCCTGGAGAAGGGAACGGCTACCCACTCCAATATTCTGGCCTGGATAATTTCATAGACTGTATAGTCCATAAGGTAGCTAAGAGTCGGATAAAACTGAGCCATTTTCACTTTTACAGGGTCACCATATTGCCTATATAACATCTTCAACAGCAATTGTTTAATTGCTAAGTCTTTAATGGTTTATTTTGTTCTGTTGACCATATCTGTAATTGAGAGCAACAATTTGAAATTTTCTAGTATAATAAGTCAATGTCACATTTTGGTTTTATCAAGTTTTGTTTTGTATATTTTGAGGCTACTTTATTAAGTGCATTCAAGTTTAGAATTGTCACAGCTTTTTGAAGATGTGGACATTACTGTTTTTTGTATTTAAATTCATTTTGTCTGATTTTAACATAATTTGTTCAGCTTGTTTGTAATTGATATTTGCTTGGCACTTATTTTTCTATCCTCTCTTTCAGCCTTTTCATATTCTTAGCTTAAGTGTGTGGCTTGTGAATAGTACATAGTTGGACACTGTTTTTTGTTTTATTTCAATCTCACCAGTTCCACTTGATGGATGATACATCATTGTTGTATATTGTCGTTACTGATATGTTTGAATTTGCCTATTCTCATCCTAGTTTTGAATTTCTCTCTGGCCCAATTTTCTATGCTTCTTTTCCTCATTTATTGCCACTGATTAGATGGAGTAAAGTTTCAAGATTTATTTTTCTTATTATATTTCCCTCTCTGTGGGTTTAGAATTTATGTATTTATGTAATTTACATATTTCATATCTGTTTTAGATTATATATTTATTTCTGCTATTTTAATGGATCTCCAGTGATGTTGGACTGTATGTGTAGAATATAATGGTGTCTGAAGCCCAGCTCAGATTGTGGGTGGATGCATGTGGGTGGATGGAGGAGGTGTTCATGGTGTGTAGAAACCCCTGACTGCAGTCCAGGCAGTAGGGACCGTTTGGTGTTTGCATAGAGTTTTTTTTTTAAGCGGAAGGAAGAGAGCAGAAAGTGGAGAAGAGAGGCAAAGAGAGCCCGGGGCACAGAGGAGGGCCGGGTCTCAGAGGCTTCAATGTGCATTTCCCACTGGGACACAGTCTGTCGACTTGCTGGGGTATGTATGTGTGTATGTATGTGTTATTGTGTGTGTGTAGAAGGCAATGGCACCCCACTCCAGTACTCTTGCCTGGAAAATCCCATGGACGGAGGAGCCTGGTAGGCTGCAATCCATGGAGTCGCTAAGAGTCGGACACGACTGAGCGACTTCACTTTCACTTTTCCCTTTCATGCATTGGAGAAGGAAATGGCAACCCACTCCAGTGTTCTTGCCTGGAGACTCCCAGGGACAGAGGAGCCTGGTGGGCTGCCGTCTGTGGGGTCACGCAGAGTCGGACACGACTGAAATGACTTAGCATTAGCATTAGCATGCATGTATATGTGAGTGTGAGAGTGAGTTTATGAGTGCGGTGTGTATGTGATTGTGTGTGTGTATGTGAATGTGAGTGAGTGTACGAATGTGTGTATGTGATTATGTGAGTGTGCGTACCTGACACTGAACACCAAGGACGGGGAGAGGGAAGAAGCAGGAAGGTTGATGGGACGCTGGACGAGGCGGCTCTTCACCCTCCTTATCACCTACAACAGCAAAGTCTGAGGGAAGGAAGGGCTTTGGGGGCTGGGTGAGCAGAGGCCCCTCCCATCACAGCAGATGAAGATGTTCAAGGCAGATTGGGATACTGGGTCCTTTTCCAGAGATGCAGGGATCAGGAGACATCAGATTTACCTGGCTCAGGAGTGACAGGTTGACAGCTATAGTGGCCTGGTGACCACCGTGGCATGGCTCAAAAACCTCTCCTCTCCCACAGGGAAAATCCACATGGTGTGATTGATTTCAGAGACTTTTGTCGAAGGCTGTTGGTTCTGTGGCTGGTACACCAGCTATCGGTACACGCATCAATCTGTTGAGGACGGTTCCTAAAGAACCATCAGGTCTCATCTCAATGTAATCTACACCGGATTAAATTATAACCAGATTTCTAGAATTCCACGATAGTCCACATGGTGTAGAAAAGTAGAAATCAAACTGAATTTTCTCCGGTGCGGTGATGAGAGTACTCGTGACACGTCAGTTTATGACAAACAGATGCGGTAAAAGAGCAGACCCCACGTCTAGCTGACGTCTCCCCACAAGTTGGAGTTGGGAAGTCTTTTCCTGAAGTGACACACAAAATGGAGTTAACTAGTCTGATTTTCTTTTTTAATTGCCCTTTTTATTTTAAACTGTATTTTTTGTTCCTATTAATGCTAAAATCTCAGCATGCTGCTGCTGCTGCTAAGTCACTTCAGTCATGTCTGACTCTGTGCGACTCCATAGATGGCAGCCGACCAGGCTCCGCCATCCCTGGGATTCTTCAGGCAAGAACACTGGAGTGGGTTGCCATTTCCTTCTCCAATGTGTGAAAGTGAAAAGTGAAAGTGAAGTCGCTCAGTCGTGTCCGATTAGTAGCGACCCCATGGACTGCAGCCTACCAGGCTCCTCTGTCCATGTGATTTTCTAGGCAAGAGTACTGGAGTGGCTTGCCATTGCCTTCTCCGAAAATCTCAGCATAAACACTTCCAATTCTAAATGCAAAGTAATATTTCTTGTCTCTTTCCTATCATAGCCTATGGTGAATGAGAAAAGGGCTGAGGTGTGCCTTATGCCTGGGAAACACCTTCCATACAGAATGGAATTGAGAAGTGAGAAAATGATACTCACTTGCCTGGTATCACGTGAAGACTGAAGGGATTTTTAAAATTACTACATTATCATCTCATTTACCTAAATACTGCTGATAACCCTGCCACATGTATGGAGCCAGGTATGCAGTGAGTTAGACAAAAGCTATCCTACTAATTTGAGCAGTACAAATGTGAAACCAAAGCTACACCTGGGTTTCATTTAAATTGTCCATTTCCTGTGACTGTTTAAAAACCATCAATTATTTTTCAAACAATCGAGTCATTTGAAGTCACTTGGAAATGCCGAGTTTTCTAACAAAAGTTTTGCTGCCACTCATTGGAAAGATGCTGGTGGCACATCGGCTCACCGTTTCGTCTCCTGTAGCTCTCCTATCTCGGAATTCACAGGGTTCCTTTGCCAAGTTCACAGCATGCTTCAACTTCACATCTGCTTTATCCTTATCCCTTTCACCCCGGCTTGCTTCTGGTTTCTGGCCAAATAAAGTTCTCCAAACAGGCTACCAAAGAGCAAAGCTCCCCCTCCCTGCCCCCACCCCTCCCCCAGGGATCCTGCCCCAAACTCTCATCCAGATGCAGACAACAGGTGTCTTGGATCCAGGCCTCCATGGGATGGTGGTTGCGGGTGTGGACAGGAGAGAATTTGTGTATGAGATTTCTCTGAGGGTTGATCCTTCCTAGCGCCTCCTTGGTTGGCAACTGGGGACGTCTCTGGGCTGTCCTGCCAGCCCAAGCCCTCATTGATCTCCACTGCTGCAGCTGGACGTCCACATGTCCAACACATTTAACCACGGCTTCATACTAATAAGGGGATGAAACCCTCAAAATTCTCAGTCCATCTTTCTTTTCTGGGCTACATCTCACAATATGTGGGTTCTTAGCTCTCCAACCAGGGATAAAACCTGTGCCCCCCTGCACTGGAAACGTGGAGTCTTAACCACTGGACCAGCAGGGAAGTCCCCTCAGTCTGTCTTTCATACTGTTGGGTCAAGTTGGATTTATGGGGGAGTCTCATGATTTTCCCTGCACCCTAGTCATCCTGCTCAAGCTATAGAATCAGTTCAGTTCAGTCGCTCAGTCGTGTCCAACTCTTTGTGACCCCATGAATCACAGCACGCCAGGCCTTCCTGTCCATCACCAACTCCCGGAGTTCACTCAAACTCATGTCCATCGAGTCGGTGATGCCATCCAGCCATCTCATTCTCTGTCGTCCCCATCTCCTCCCACCCCCAATTCTTCCTAGCATCAGACTCTTTTCCAGTGAGTCAACTTGACGCATGAGGTGGCCAAAGTATTGGAGTTTCAGCTTCAGCATCAGTCCTTCCAATGAACACCCAGGATTGATCTCCTTTAGAATGGACTGGTTGGATCTCCTTGCAGTCCAAGGGACTCTCAAGAGTCTTCTCCAGCACCACAGTTCAAAAGCATCAATTCTTCGGTGATCAGCTTTCTTCACAGTCCAACTCTCACATCCATACATGACCATGGGATAAACCATAGCCTTGACTAGACGGACCTTTGTTGGCAAAGTAATGTCTGTGCTTTTTAATATGCTATCTAGGTTGGTCATAACTTTCCTTCCCAGGAGTAAGCGTCTCTTAATTTCATGGCTGCAATCAGCATCCGCAGTGATTTTGGAGTCCCATAAAATAAAGTCTGACACTGTTTCCACTGTTTCCCCATCTATTTCCCATGGAGTGATGAGACCAACTATACTTCAATTTTAAAATTGCCTAATAAGAAAGAATTGCAGCCATGAAATTAAAAGACGCTTACTCCTTGGGAGGAAAGTTATGACCAACCTAGACAGCATATTAAAGGGCAGAGACATTACTTTGCCAACAAAGGTCCATCTAGTCAAGGCTATGCTTTTTCCAGTGATCATGTATGGATGTGAGAGTTGGACTGTGAAGAAAGCTGAGCACCAGAGAATTTATGCTTTTGAACTGTGGTGTTGGAGAAGACTCTTGAGAGTCCCTTGGACTGCAAGGAGATCCAACCAGTCCATTCTAAAGGAGATCAATCCTGGGTGTTCATTGGAAGGATTGATGCTAAAGCTGAAACTCCAATACTTTGGCCACCTCATGAGACGAGTTGACTCACTGGAAAAGACTCTGATGCTGGGAGGGATTGGGGGCAGAAGGAGACGGGGATGACAGAGAATGAGATGGCTGGATGGCATCACCAACTCAATGGACATGAGTTTGAGTGAACTCCGGGAGTTGGTGATGGACAGGAAGGCCTGGTGTACTGTGATTCATGGGGTTACAAAGTTGACACGACTGAGGGACTGAACTGAAATGAACTGAATAAGAAAGAAAGAAGGAAAAAAAGAAAGAGAAAGAGAGATGGGAGAGGAGGAGCAGGAGGGAAAAAGGAAGGAAGATAGATAGAGACAGAGAGATAGTGTGTTAGGTCAAGGATGTGTGAAGTAAGCTGATCGGACATTCAGAAGTTGGTACTCTATTCTGCAGGCAGTAGGAAGCCACTGCAATGACCTGTATTTTGGGAGGGCAGAGCTGGTGGCTCTCTGAGATTAAGTGGGAAAGGAGAGATGTTCCTGGAAGTAGGTGGCCTAAATGGGTGAGCGGGTGCAGTCAGGGTCCAAAGGGGAGAGGACTGAAGGACTGGCTAGCCATTGAGACAGGACCAGCAGGGAAGGACTGCTGACAGGGCAGGACAGGGCGCTAATCCTCAAGCATGCTCAGTATCCTCCTCCTGTAGGGGTCTTCCTGTTGAGGAGGCAGTTGATTTCAGGGGCTCTGTAGAACCTCCTGGTTCTAACCTCACCCACTCTCATACCAAGGTCTGCCATAGCCAAAACTGGATGCTCAGTTGAGGAACTCTAAGACCAACCTTCAAAATAGATCTCTCCCCTTCCACCAGAAGTGAGTTATGTTTCCTACTCTCTTGAGTTGCCAATGTTCCTGATCCCCTAATTTTCCTGGTTAAAGGAAGCCTATTCTTTAGCTTCTTCCAGCCCAGCGTTCCTCATGATGTACTCTGCATATAAGTTAAATAAGCAGGGCGACGATATACAACCTTGACGTACTCCTTTTCCTATTTGGAACCAGTCTGTTGTTCCATGTTGCTGGGAGAAATATCAATAACCTCAGATATGCAGGTGACACCACCGTTATGGCAGAAAGTGAAGAGGAACTAAAAAGCCTCTTGATGAAAGTGAAAGAGAAGAGTGAAAAGGTTGGCTTGAAGTTCAACATTCAGAAAACAAAGATCGTGGCATCTGGTCCCATCACTTCATGGGAAATAGATGGGGAAACGGTGGAAACAGTGTCAGACTTTATTTTATGGGGCTCCAAAATCACTGCGGATGCTGATTGCAGCCATGAAATTAAGAGACGCTTACTCCTGGGAAGGAAAGTTATGACCAACCTAGATAGCATATTAAAAAGCACAGACATTACTTTGCCAACAAAGGTCCGTCTAGTCAAGGCTATGGTTTCTCCAGTGGTTATGTATGGATGTGAGAGTTGGACTGTGAAGAAAGCTGATCGCCAAAGAATTGATGCTTTTGAACTGTGGTGCTGGAGAAGACTCTTGAGAGTCCGTTGGACTGCAAGGAGATCCAACCAGTCCATTCTAAAGGAGATCAATCCTGGGTGTTCATTGGAAGGACTGAGGCTAAAGCTGAAACTGCAATACTTTGGCCACCTCATGCGACGAGTTGACTCACTGGCAAAGACTCTGATGCTTGGAGGGATTGGGGGCTGGAGGAGAAGGGGAAGACAGAGAATGAGATGGCTGGATGGCATCACCAACTCGATGGACATGAGTTTGAGTCAACTCCGGGAGTTGGTGATGGACAGGAAGGCCTGGTGTGCTGTGATTCATGGGGTTACAAAGAGTTGGACACGACTGAGCGACTGAACTGAACTGATATATAATGTTGTGTTAGTTTCAAGTATACAGCACAGTGATTCAGTATTTTTGCAGATTATATACCATTATAGGTTATTACAAGATAATGAGTATAATCCCCCATGCTATACAGTATATCCTTGTTGCTTATCTATTTTACGTATAGTAGTTTGTATCTGTTAATCCTATACGCCTAATTTGTCTTTCTCTTCTTCCCTCCCACCTCTGGTAACCATAAGTTTGTTTTATATGTCTGTGAGTCTGTTTCTATTTTGTATATACACCCGTTTGTATTATTTTTTAGATTTCACATATAAGTGATACAGTATTTGTCTTTGACTTTTGTCACTAAGTGTAATATTCTTTAGGTCCATCCATGTTGCTGCAAATGGCAGTATTTCATTCTTTCTTAAGACTGAGTAATATTCCATTGTATATATGTACCACACCTTCTTTATCCATTCATCTGTTGATGGGCACTTGGGTTACTTCCATGTCTTGGCTGTTGTATATAGTGCTGCTATGAACACTGGGGTGCATGTATCTTTTTGAATTACAGCTTTGTTTAGATGTATGCCCAGGAGTGGACTGTTGGACCACATGGTAACTCTATCGTTAGTTTTTCTTTTGATGAAATCTCCATACTGTTCTCCATAGTGACTTCTTCAAATTGCATTCCTGCCAACAGAGTAGGAAGGGTCCCTTTTCTGTACACCCTTACCAGCCAGTCTTTATTTTGTGAGTGGTCGCTGTATTCTGATGCTTCTGAACTTTGTATATGCGGCTCCCTGAGCCTGGAAAGCTCCCCCTTCCTCATTTTCATTGATCATGTGCTTAGTTGCTCAGTCATGTCTGACTCTTTGCAACCCCATGGTCTGTAGCCTGCCAGCCTCCTCTGTCCATGGGCATTCTCAAGGCAAGAATACTGGAGTGGGTTGCCATGCCCTCCCCCAGGGCATCTTCCCAACCCAAGGATTGAACACAGGTCTCCTGCATTGCAGGAGGATTCTTTACTGTCTGAGCCACCAGGGACTCCTTTGTCAAGACTTCTCTTTACTGCTCCTTTTTGTGTGATGTCTTCTCTGGGGTCGGTGGTTGGAGATCATAGATGTCTTCTTCTCATTCTCAACAAATGGGGAGCGTTTCCTCTGCACTCCCTTGTGCATCTGATCTGGCTTTGGCTTATCTGTTGGAGTTTTTGCTATTTATCTTATTCTTCCAGCCAGATGATGTTTAGCTTTTCTGTGCTTCAGTATTTCAAACATGAACTTGCATTCACATATTTATGAGAAAATCCTGGGACTTCTCAGGCAGTCTAGTGTTTAAAACTTCACCTTCCAATGCAGGTGTAATAGTATAATGAATTCAATAAAGATTTTTTAAAATTTAATAAAGCTTTTTTAAAAAGGACCACATTAAAAAAATCTTGAAAGAAGAGAAAACTCTAAGCTCTCCTTTCTTTGTCCCTTCTCTTGATGCCACCTAGAAGCTTCCTTTGGGAGATATGTGCCAGCCCTGGGTGGTCCCAAAGCTGTCTATTTCTGGGCTCAAATTGGACCTGAATAGTCTTCTTTTGGGAATTACCATGTCATCCTACTGTGAGGAGAGTCTGGGGTCTTAGATTACTTTTCTTGGTGGCTGAACAGAAGCTTCTTGCTGCAGATCCCAATGGTATTTGATTTTCTTTTCTTTTTCTCTGCATTTGTTTGTTATTGAAATTGAAGGGTTTTTTTTTTTTGCATTTATTTATTTTTATTTATTTTTTTTATTTTATTGGAGGCAAACTACCTTACATTAATATATTGGTTGGTTTTGCCATACATTGACATGAATCCGCCCCCGGTATACATGTGTTCCCTTTCTTGAACCCCCCTCCCACCTCCCTCTTCCCCATATCCTCCCTCCAGGTCATCCCTGTGCACCAGCCCCAAGCATCCTGTATCATGCGTCGAACCTGAACTGGTGATTCATTTCTCATATGATAATATACATGCTACAATGCCATTCTCCCAAATCATCCCACCTTCACCCTCTCCCACAGAGTTCCAAAGACTGTTCTATACACCTATGTCTCTTTTGCAGTCTAGTATACAGGGTTAAGGTTACCATCTTTCTAAATTCCATATATATGCGTTAGTATACTGTATTGATGTTTTTCTTTCTGGCTTACTTCACTCTGTATAATAGGCTCCAATTTCATCCACCTCATTAGAACTGATTCAAATGCATTCTTTTTGATGGCTGAAATATACTCCATTGTGTATATGTACCAAAGCTTTCTTATCCATTCATCTGCAGATGGACATCTAGGTTGCTTCCATGTCCTGGCTATTATAAACATTTGATTTTCTTAGAATTATGGGAAAGTCATATTATGATTCTGTCATCAAAATTATATGAAACTAGACACTGTCTTCAGTTCATCACAGAAACCAGTTTCTGAATGGATCTATTTTTTATTGTCCATGTAAATTAATTTTATCTTTAATATCCTAACTTGCCTTTCCTTAATTCAACTCATTTCTAATGATAACCCTGTTTGCGAGACAGCAAAAGAGGGTTGTATTGAGCAGTCTTTTGGACTCTGCAGTAGAGGGTGAGGGCGGGATGATATGGGAGAATGGCACTGAAACATGTAAATTATCATATGTGAAACGAATTTCCAGTCCAGGTTTGCTGCATGAGACAGGGTGCTCGGGGCTGGTGCTCTGGGATGACCCAGAGGGATGGGATGGGGGGGGAGGTGGGAGGGGGATTCAGGATGGGGAACACATGTACATCCGGGGCAGATTCATGTCAATGTATGGCAAACCAATACAATATTGTAAAGTAATTAGCCTCCAATTAAATAAAAACAATAAAACATATGTTAAAATAGAGAGAATAGTACAATGAGTCCTCAGAGTCATCACCCAGCTTCATCACTCTTTAATCTGGACTATTTTGAAACTAATCTTTTCATCTGTAAATATTTTGCCATATTCTTCTAACAGATAAGAAAACTTAAAAATCTTTTCAATGTCAAATGTAGATCTATTTATAAATTCTTACTATTGCACATAAGTTTGCTCCAGGCCGGGAACAGGAATGTGTCTACAAAGTGCCAGCATCTTTCACACAGAAGTTACTTAGTTCCTTGTTGATTAATGGATTGATTAATGGATTTATCAGTTAACTGATGCTGGGATCTGGGTCATCACCACTTGCAGATGGCAGTCTGTTTTGAGCTGGTTTCTTCTTACCCATCTTGTGAGAGATGAGTGTTACAGGCTGCTGCTGCTAAGTCACTTCAGTCGTGTCCGACTCTGTGCGACCCCATAGACAGTACTCCACAATTCATGACATGCTTCCATCTCAATGACACAGTTAAGGGAACCAATCCTGACGCTAGATGGACAGGAAACTTAGCATCCCAACACCTGCTCCAGCTGTTGAACTTTTCCAAGCTCACTTTTCTTACTGGGAAAATGGAGCTGATATTCCTGTCTACTTCCTTGATTTTCTTTTTTTTTTTGGTATGGACTCCACGAGATATAAAAACACAAGTGCTCAATACCTAATGGATGTTCAAGAAATATTCTCTATTCTCATTTTTCATGTCTGCAGTCTTCATTTCTTCTTTTCACTTTAAAAGCTGCAAGAAGATTAAAAATGGCAATGAGCACATTCCAAAATGACATAGGATGGTTTAAAAAAGTGGGAGATATTTATATCTGAAGTCAGCTCTACATAAACATCTGTGGAAGCCAAAGACATTGTGTGTTCTCCAAACATTTCCTGGAAGCGATGGGGCTCCTGCTGGACATGGTCTTGCCAAAACCCTTTGAGCTCCAAAGATGGTCTTTTCTAAAACTCTCCTCTCCACTGGCCTTGACCATGTTCTGCCAGAAAACTGCCTGCAAGCAATTTCTTTAATCAGGTCACTATGTGTGATCTACCCCCCATCCCCATCCCAAGAAACAACACACCAAGAGGTGCAGCCCACTCTCAAAAGCTTTACTTGTGCCTCCATCTCTGACCAAAGAGGCTTTCATGGTGAGCCTGAGAAGAGAGAGAGTTTTTCAGAAACCATGCTTGAGCCCATGGTAGAGTGGAAGCTCAGGAGCCAGCAGGCCCATTTCCAGACTTGTCTCTGGCCCAGATCATCTATTGACATCCAATCAGTGGGACAATTTATCCAAAAGCTGTTAGGACCACTTGGGTTTCACACAGAGCTATAAAGACACTGTATGAGGTCTGATGTCTTTATTTCCCATGAAGTCTTGTTGGAGGGGAAGAGGAACGCACTTGAATCCCATTCCTGGAGGTAGAGGGGCCATCGTGGAGAAACATTCAGACCTCTTGGCCAAGAGAGGATAGTAACCAAGGACCACCCTCCTTTTCCCCACATTCATTTATAGGTTTGTCCATCTGTTGTCTCCTCACTAGTAGGTTCTTAGACATGAGAGACATGATCCCGTGAAATCCTGCCATTCACAGGGAGAATCAAGTCAAGTCAATTGACAAGGTTGCTGGTGCAGCTGAAGGCAGAGGGTCCCTCCATCACAGATAGTGCAGATTTGTGTCACTCCCAGCTTCTGGCAAGGTGATGAGTCAGATACCAGCTGCATGATGTCCTGCAATACACTGTATTGACATTTCAGCTACATAAAGCAGAAATGATACCTTTCTCCTGAACTGTGGGACTGCAGATCAGTGAGAGGAGATTGGCTTCAAGCTGTGGGTGGGTTCAGGCTTCATCTGCCTCCCATCAGGGAACCAGTGATGACCCAGGGCGTAGTCTTCTTGTGGTTGAGGACGTTCAAGAATGTGATGAGGAAAGATGTGATGTCTTCAAAGACCTGGGTTCTGAACGGGCACACTGTCACCTCCGCACATCTTGGCAAAGCCTGACACCCATTAGGTGAGGAAGTAAATTTCTCTTACAAAGCCAGGATGGGAAGGAGCAAGAATTGAGAGCAGGGATATAGCTCCCTACGTGGGGTCACTGCTCAGTTTCAGACAGAAGGCTCAAGGTAAATCTTGCTTCCCTGGCCACTCTGGTGGCATTACACCATCCAGCCCAGGGGCCCACAACCCAGGTTGCATATTAAAATCCCAACTCCAGCAGCCTGGGGTACAGTCTAAAGAAATCGGAAATCCTACTGCTTTGTGTGCCACCCCCTCCCAGGGAATAAACAGTGCACTAGGAGTTTATGTGTCACATGAATCTACCATGTTTTGTTGATTATGAGAAAACAGAGCACATTGAGAATTTTCCTAGCTGACAATTCGGGAGTTGTAATGTACCTTAAAAACAGAGGCTGGCAGTGAGAGGAGATTGCTCTTGGATTCCTTAAGAGTTTAGGAAAATGATAATAATCACATTAAAAGACTTTTTTCTTGAAAAATAATTGATTTATAGTGATGTGTTAATTTCAAGTATACAGTGAAGTGATTCAGTTATACGTGCACGTGTGTACTTGTTGTTGTTTCATCGCCAAGTCACGTCTGACTCTTGGGACCCTATGGACTATGACCTGCCAGGCTCCTCTGTCTGTGGAATTTCCCAGGCAAGAATACTGGAGTGGGTTGCCATTTCCCCCTCCAGGGGATCTTCCCCACCCAGGGATTGAACCCTCATCACCTATGTCTTCTGCACTGCAGGCAGATTCTTTACCCACTGAGCCACTGGGGAAGCCTATTTTTCAGATCTTTTTTCATTATAGGTTATGACACAATATAGAATATAGCTCCCTGTTCTATACAATAGGAATTTGTTGTTTATCTATTTAATATATAATAGCATGTATCTATTAATCCCAAACTCTTAGTTTATCCATCCTTACTTCCCTTTGATAACTTAAAGTTTGTTTTCTAGGTCTGTGAGATAATGATTACATTTGAGTAGCTCTGAAAAATTCTTCCCAGGCAGTGAGGATGGGGAAGATGGAACTAGGAATATTTTAGAGGGGACAAGACTGGCAGGTTAAAGGAAGGTGTGTGTGTGTGTGGCAGGGTTTGCTGAGGGAGGAGGGACAGACAGCCAGGTAGAACCCCAGGTTCAAGCCTGAGTACCCGGTGGGCTGAAACAGCAAGCAGGGGGTGGTGTGTGGTGACACCAGAATCTGCACAGTGGCTAGGTCCCAGGGTCCCAGGGGCTTGGCCAGGATCAGACATCGAAGGGATGCGTAAAGACACACTGTGAGCCTGGGGTCAGATGGGTGGCAGTTAACAGGAGAAGCAGCAGAGGAAACTGGTGGAGGGGTGTGGGCCAGAGAGGAGGGCAAGGCTCTGGGGCCATTTTTGCTTGGGTTTTCTTTGGTAGCTTGACGGTCTGGTCCTGGGTGTGAGTACATTAAGATGGGATCTTTGGAGACCAGTAGGTGAAAAAACAAATGTCACGTGTTCTATGATGCTTGGTTCATGGCTTGGGCCACAGCTGTGGACCTACAGTCCCAGGTCTTCTTTCTGAATGTAAGCTCTTAAGGGTTGAACATTAAGTTCTTTTTTATTTTTTTAAACATAGAATTTTCAAATATAGACTGGTTCTCCATTAGGAAAATGTTGTTTAGGACGATTCCTGAAACCCCTTTTAACTTTAAAATTCTAATGATCCATGCCCAGAGTATTAGTGATGATAGATACATCTTTCTTACCCCCAATAACCCATTTTTTAGTTTGACCTAATGTTAATAAATTAGTTCATGACTTTTTGTGTCTTATTACATGTGTCTTTAAAATTCTGACAGGTGAAGTCTAGTTTTAAAATGTAGTTAAGGAAAAAAGATTATTGTTTTTCTGTTGCCAATAGATAGTTGTATACATAGGAGAGTTTGCCTTTGAATATGTACATATATGCATATATTCAATTATTTTAATATATATATTCATATGGTTTCAATTTTCTAAGTTAATTTTATGAAGTATATGTGTGTATAATATATAAAATTTCATGAAACACTGTATTTGATTTTCAAAGTACAGAGAACATTGCAAAAAATGACTTAACCAATTTTTCAAGATCACAAAGAGTAAAAAGTAATTTTTCTTTTATTGCTTACTAGCTGTCTGAAGCAATTTAGATGCTTCTATATTGTTTTTCTGCTGTCCTTTTAAGATATAGAAGTGGAAACTGCAATTTCACCTTTTTTAGTCAATAAAAAATTAAACAAAAATTACGACACATTGCTTTTGTAGCCCAGTTCCACCTAGATGTTGCCCCTGACATAAGAGGGACCTATCCACTCTTGTGTCCACTTAAGGATGGGCCAGATGATGCAGTACAATCGTCCCACCATGTTGACTGAGCTCTGTTTGGATAGTGTGAAATGTGATTTGACATCTTTTGAATTCTACTAAAAGAATGTCTTACTGGTCTAAAAACAAAAAAGTAGGCTATTACATTCATTAAAATGGTCAGAATACCTCTTGATGTACTTGGCAAGATCCTTTAACCTTAGCTATGGCTGTTCTACAATGCCAATCTGATATTTTTTCTTGGGCAAGGTTTGCTGTTGCTGTTGTTTAGTCGTTAAGTCACGTCTGACTCTTTGTGACCCCATGGACTATAGCCCGCCAGGCTCCTCTGTCCATAGGATTTCCCAGGCAAGAATACTGGAGTGGGTTGCCATTTCCTACTCCATTGGATCTTCCCAACCAAGGGGTTGAACCTGTGTCACCTGTGTCTTCTGCATTTCCTGCATTGAAGGCAGTGTGTGGAATTTAATACTGTTAATAGGCCATTCCCGGTTTACCTGGTGGCTCAGACAGTAAAGAATTTGCCAGCAATACGGGAGACCTGGGTTTGATCCAGTCAGTCTTAAAGGAAATCAACCCTGAATACTCATTGGAAGGACTGATGCTGAAGCTGAAGCTCTGATACTTTGGCCACCTGATGCGAACAGCTGACTCACTGGAAAAGACCCTGATGCTGGGAAAGATTGAAGGCAGGAGGAGAAGGGGATGACAGAGGATAAGATGGTTGGAGGGTATCACTGACTCAATGGACATGAGTTTGAGCAAACTCTGGAGATAGTGAAGGACAGGGAGACCTGGCGTGCAGCTGTCCGTGGGGTTGCAAAGAGTCGGACACGACGGAGTGACTGAACAACAACACTAGTCCATTCATAACTTGCTCAAGTATTTGCAGTAGTAGATGTTTCAGTTTGTTTTAAACAGCCATAACTTATTTGTAGGTAGTTAAAAATAACAGAAAAATTGCCAAATCCTCTTTTTCACTTCTGAAAATAGTTGTTTCACTTTAAGGCACCAAAGATGATTAAATTTTTGGAAGAACAGAGGCAGTCTGAAGATTTCTGAACTGGCACAAAAGCAAACTGGGGCTGGGAGAACTAACCTCAGGACAGCTGTGGTCTAAAAGCAAGTCAGGGCAAGAGACTTTCTTATTTATACAACAATAGTAACAACAAAACTGCTCCAAATTCAAACTGGGGAAGGACTGGGAACATTGTTTTCTTACTAATGTGAGGTTGGAAACAGTGGCTTTCAAGTGAATTGGCCATGACCACTTGGACATTTGGATGTAACTAGAGCCAGGACAGCAGGCAGATGTGTTTGGCATTTACATGCCCACATGAAAATTTTTTCTCCTTTCTCCTACTGGCATATGGAGGCTGATCTTGCTGGTAAAGTAGAAACTGACTGCTTACACATACTGCTTAGAAACATACTGTTTGGCTTACTATGGGGTCTGTGTACCTGGGTTTTGATGAATAAAAATGCAACTTTTATCCTGGATAGTTGACAAATGTTTGGAAACTTACACATTGCAAAACAGGTGTTGAAAAAGTTGCCTCTCCCATAGAGAGTTCATTAATCCCATTTTCACTTACTGTATATGGAGTTCTGTCTAGCCTGGTGGTGGTGGTTTAGTTGCTAAGTCCTGTCCAACTTGAGACCCCGTGGGCTGTAACCCACCTGACTCTTTTGTCACACGGGATTTCCCAGGCAAGAATACTGGAATGAGTTGCCATTTCCTTCCATAGGGGATCTTTCCTTCCCAGGGATCAAACCCATGTCTCCTGCATTAGGTGGATTCTTTACTACTGAGCCACCACAGAAGCCCCTGTCTTGTGTGGGAGGGAACAAAGCACCAAAATGTATGACTTCAAAGTGAAGAGGAAGGAAGAAGACAGAAGAGTGAGAAAATAAAAATTTCTTGCTGGGACTCAAGGACTAGCCCATGCTTTCCCCAGTATGTGTTTGAAGTGGTCATTATCTATTTATTTTACTTATCTAAGCAGATATCTATCCATTCATTTCATTTCAAAAAGGCTTTGAAGCTGCAAAAATAATATGCTATCTTTCTAATTCCTTTACTATACAAAGAGCTCTCATAAATCAATAAGAAATACGTTCCCAAAACATATGAACAGAAAAAAAAAATACAAATGACTTTCACTTGATTGGGTAAAAGTCGAAACTTTGAAAATAGGTTGAGGGTGGTCTGTGATAATATACAGTGGCTGGTGATAATACACAGTGGCTATATACCTGGTGTGTAAACAGGTATCCCATATACTGCTAACCAGGTGCAAACTAGTAACAGCATTTGGGGAAAACATTTGGGTAGTATTTTCCAAATATAAAATGCATGGGATTTCTTGTCCCAGAAATTCCATGGGATTCTTCCAACAGATAAGACTCCCACGTGCATAATTAGAATAGGTTTCAGTGGCTACTTCTTGGGGTGGAGGAGTGGGGATTAGATGAGTGGAGATGATAGGAGAGAAACTCACTTATGCTCTGCATGCCATTTGTACTGTCAAAATTTCCTAAATATGCTATCTGTATTACTTCATCACAGAAAGAAATTTTAAAAATGTATTTGGATGCATAAATGACTATAAATTCACCAGAAAGAAAGAAAAAAAAAAAAAAGAAAATGGCCTACAACAAGAAACAGAGGTGAAACTGCATGACAAGAAAGTGATAAATTAAGCTGAAGTCAGAATAAAGGGAGAAACACCGAGAAGTAAGCCAGCATCATGCACAGTTGTTACAAGTGGGCTGAAAATTCCCAGTAGCCTGTGCAGCGTGTCTATAAGACGAAAATAAGCATTTGCCAGAAGCATATCTATCTGCGATCGGAGATCTGAGAGAAATCTCTCCTGTGGTGCTTGTAGAGAAGGATTCAGAGGATAAGGTCCTCAAGACCAAGCCCAGAGTAAATTCAACATGTTTCAACATCCCTGTGGCTGATTGGGTTATCATTCAGGATTCTCCTTTACCTCCTTGTAATGGGGACTTCCAGCCATGCTCTTGGCCTGGAGGCCAAGGGTACCTCCGTATAGAGTGGGCAGAGGGGACATGCCACTCCACCGCCTGACTCTGTTCCCTTGAGAAACTGCCTTTGCCAACAAAACAAGAGCAGCAATGGCGTGGGCTGTGTCTATACAGTGTGGAATAACTGTTTGCTCTCGTAAGTAATGGGATTTGGGGATTGTTTGTTACTCCGCAGTATGCAGCAGGACCCTAGCTAATATATCCCTGGTTGTTGTTGCTGTTCAATCACTAAGTCTTTGTGACCCCAGGGACTATAGCCCAACAGGTTTCTCTGTCCTGGCAAGAACACTGGAGTGGGTTGTCATTTCCTTCTCCAGGGGATCTTCCTGACCCAGGGATTGCCTGCGTTGGCAGGCAGATTCTTTACCACCGAGCTACCAGGGAAGCTGGAGATGTATCCCTGGAGACAGGGATATCAGAGTGAAAATAAGATCTGAAGGAAGCTTTTGAATTGCTGGAGATACTGAGAATAGTCAGGTCCTCTAATCAAAGGATATAAACTCCCTCTGAAATCATGGCCCTGCTTGGGGACTTTACCTCATTACTGATAGTGGAGTAATAGGTAGCCCAGCACTTTATGAGTGAACTGATCCTGAAGACACTGCTTGATGTCTTTGGGCATTCATTGAGAGGATGTGTAAAAACTGGGCTGCATGGGTAACATATGTCTGCCCTGGATGGGGTACCTGGGACTAGATAGAGTTGCTCTTCACTGTCATTTGAGGGCAATCTGCCAAGAATTTTAGGACTAAAAGTATGTGAAGTTCAAGAATTAAAGTTGCCCAATGACCTGGTGGTTAGGATTCTAGACTTTCACTTCTGTGGGCTGGGTTCAATGCCTGGTCAGGGAACTGAGATCTCGAAAGCCATGTGGCTGGGCCAATCAAAAATTAAATAAAAGCAAAACAAAACCAAAACCACAAGTGTAGACTCAACCTTCCCAAGCCTCCCTGTCAGGCTTTCTCCGAAGCCCCTTGAGTATGACTCTGTTCTCTTGGAATAAACCTGATGGTGCTTTTGGTTCCAGTCCAGGGTGGAAGCTGAAGCAGAGTCTAGACGTATTCATGGGGAGCTGGTCTCTCCCAGGGGACAGTGAGAGGCCTGTAAGCACAGTCATAATTCTATCAGATTGGCTCAGACTAAAGTCTTGGGCAGTCTTTCAGCATTTTTTTTCCTTTTTTTTTTGGTAATTTTTTTTTTTTTTGAGGTTAGAAAAAGAATGCTTTTCAGATATTCAACGATGTCTGGCCTCATGCCAGGCTTGAATGTGAACATAACAAAGTTAAATGACTGTTGGACGCTGGGCTTATCAGGAGGGAAGCTGCAAGGAAATAGAAGCAACAAAATCACCTAGAAAAACATCCTTTAAAAGCACTGCTGGTCTACTCTGTAAAAACGAGTTTTGTTGGGTGCCTTCACGCACCGTAACTGATGCCCAGGCAGGAGTAGGGTGGGAGGTCCATGTTGGGGAAGAAGGCTGCCCACCGTTTTCCCTGGATTTACCCCTTTTCTCTCCTGTTCAGGCTTCTTTTCAACTTCTGACCCCCCCTCACTACCCCCCTCAACTGTCACCGCCCTTCCCCCTTCCCAACTCGCTGCCACCCCCCTCCCCGCTGCCATCAGGTCAGGCAGTATCCTCAGATGTTTGCGTTTATCCTTTTATCTGGGTCTTCCTGCTAAACCTCCTGATGTGTGTTTTTGTTTTACATGAAAGTGTTTTATGAGGTTACCATGCTCCTTGCTCCTTTCCGCTGTGCACTGTGGCTTTAAGATCTATCCTGTTGCTCCCACCACTGTTTGTTGCTTTAACTTCCTTGCTGTGCTCGTGATCACTGAGCCTCCACCGCTGAGGTTTCCATCTCCTGGGTGAGACCCTCCGAGCTGCACAGCCTACCCCCTTACAGATGTCCACATGCACATCTCTCTCTGGACCTTGTGGGGATTCTCCCAGGAACTTGCCTGGGGTGGATATCCTGGATCACTGGGCTGTCGATCTGGAAGCCGAGGGATGTTATTCTTCCCTCATTCTTCCCCACACCAATTTCCCCAGTCAGTCTCCATTTCAGGCTGGGCCTCTCTCCCTTTTCCCCTCTCCTTCTCACTCCTCCTTCCCTTCATATCTGATCACATTCCCAGGGGTCCCACCTCTGCCATGGCTCCATCGCATTTTTGTTCATTCCCACCGTCACATGTGTGGTTCGGATCTTGACTTCCCTGACATAAATGCAAGTTTTCTGATTGGTCTTTGCACTTCGGAACTAGCTCCGACATGAGCTAGTTCTCGGTATGGATGCGCATTTTGTTGACCATCAGTCCTTGGCTTCCAAGCCTGCAGTGACCCCCAGACCCTCCACAAAATGACCTTGGTCTCTTGTTGTGGCTCCGAGCCCCTCCTCCAGCCAGTCTCCTCCCCGTCCCCAGCTCCTCCCCGCTTCACTTCAGCAGGACCCTAACATGCTCCTCATTGCAAACACATGGGACGCCCCCCATAGTAGGAGGCCAGAGGAACCAAGAGAGGGTGGAGAAGACAGACAAGCTTATTTTGAGTGTTCCTCCTTAGTAGATTTAATCAGAAATCCCTGTTCTGCTTGTTCAGCTCAGTTTGTCTAAGAGAGAAAATACTTGCAGAGAAGGAAACACACACATGTGGTCTTCCCCGATTGTTCAATGGGTAAAGAATCCACTTGCAATGCAGGAGATGCCAGAGACTCGGGTTCCATCCTTGGGTTGGGAAGATTCCCCTGGAGGAGGACATGGCCACCCACTCCAGTATTTTTGCCTGAAGAATCCCACGGACAGAGGAACTTGTGGGCTACAGTCCACGGGATCCAAAGAGTTGGACAAAGACTGAAGTGACTAAGCATGCATATACACACACACACATACAAACACATATATGTCAAACACCAAATCTCTTTATCTATATAAATATTGCATATATATTCTTCAGATACTCATGGCATATGACCTATAGTATGTTATACATATTATAGGTATTATATTCATATGAATTCGTATGTATAGGTATATTTATATTCATATATACAATTCATATTCATAGGAACATGAAGTGCTTATTTAACTTATATGCAGAGTACATCATGTGAAATGCTGGGCTGGATGAAGCTCAAGCTGGAATCAAGATTGCTGGGAGAAATATCAATAAACTCCTGCTCATCTAGGTGGGGAAACGAGAGAAAAATTAGGCCCCTACACAAAAGCAGACTCTCTTGTTGAATTACAAATACCATCAACACTCCTGCTGGTCTAACCTCTTGCCACTTCATTTGTCAAGTCAGTCTAACAGTGTGTTATCTTCAGCCTGCACGTACACCGTTTTGCAGGAGGATGTCTATAATATCACACACTGATGCGGGAAATCATTTGACTTCCTGGATCCACATGGTCATATGTTCCTTTTAAGATACTGGAACATCACTGTGTTAAATTTTTTATGTGTGTGTGTGGAGGGGAGGAATATGTGTCACATCTGGACATTCAAAAATATCAAGGAGCCAGATGTATATTCATATGATCATCTATGTCTATACACATATACTGCACACCCCTTTAAAATGGAAACAGCTTTACTTGTTGCCCTTGGTTTTATTGAAGGATCTTGTGAGAGAATAAAACCATAAGAAAACAGGTGGGAGAACAGCCAAGTCAGTTATAAATACAATTTACATTGTTTTAACTGCCTCGCGGGAGGAGGAGGGAGGGAAACGATGTTTACTGACTGTTTACAGTCCATGCCAAGTCCTGTGTGAGGCATTGCCCCTAGATTCTCTCATCTGATGTCATCCAATGCTAGGAGGGATCACTTCCCTTAAGCTGGGGAATCAGGCTCCACAAACAAACAGCATAAACAAGATCTGAAGGGAAGTTTGCCTTAATCTAAATACATATGTTTCACTCCATGATGCCCTAGCTGCATCTCTGACCATGTAAGGAATGCTATCAGAACTCCCAGTAGCACAATACTCACAAGATTCTAAGATGATGGTGGGCAGTTCCAAGAGACTGCTTGGAAGGTCTTCAGGCAAAATAACACTTTATGGCTTAGAATTTGGGGTGGTGGTGATCAGAATGCTTCCTCCCCCCTTCTCTTTTTCTGCTTTGGGAAAATCCCACTCCCCACCCAGGGCAGACACTCCGAGCCTTTTTTCTAGCTTCTCCTGTGACCAGATAAGATTCCTTTGTTTTGGAAAGGTCATTCCATAGGTCCTGATGGATTGGAGAGGGTCAAGCTGGGAGATTGAGATTGAAGGTGGTTCAGGATTCTTCTGGAATTGTGATCAGCAGGTGTTGGTGGGTGGGTGGGGGAGGGGGAGGAGTGAAGTCAAAGGTCACTCCTGTTTCCGGTTTTGACTATGGGAAAGAAAATCAATTCCTTTTGCGTCTGTTGAGCTGGAGGTGCTGTGGACCATGTAGGTGGAGGTGTCCAGTGGTCAGTGCTGGGGCAGAAAGGGAGCAGACCTGGCCTGAAGGAGGAGCTGGATATGCCTGGTTCCTAACAGGTGCTCAGTAGACACTATGAAACTCACAGAAGGGAGGGCTGCAGGAAGGCTGTGCAGGAAGCCAGCAGGTTTGCTTCCAAAGCCTGTTTTTCTCTGAAGGGATTGTTACCTTCTCGTGGGGAGAGGTAGGCAGTGGTGTCCTGGGATCGAGTGCAGAGGAGAACTTCCGAACCAGCCAGCTATTATAGAGAAATGTAAAGGGATCCGTGGGCAACATTGAGGGTCAAGTTGAGGCCGGATGTCAAGTTGTGGCCTGCTGGGTGGTGTGACTTTGTCAGCAGGATGTAGCCTGGGTTTGGGTCCGGCTGGTGGGAGGTGAGTTGGTGGGTGGCTGAGCACCCACAGTGGAAGGGAACTGGTCTGGCAATTGGGACGGGCTGTGAGGTCATAGGGGCTGGGGAGGAAGGGCTGCTGGGGCTGTGCTGAGCTTAGTCACTGGTGTCTGACTCTCTGTGGCCCCATGGAGCCCACCAGGCTCCTCTGTCCATGGGATTCTCCAGGCAAGAATACTGGAGTGGGTTGCTGTGCCCTCCTCCAGGGGATCTTCCTGACCCAGGGATCAAACCCAGGTCTCCTGCATTGCAGGCGGATTCTTTACCATCTGAGCCACCAGGGAAACTGGGGTTGAGGATGGTGAAATCTCAATAAAGAGGAAGAAAAGCCAAGCAGGTGAAGCCCAGGGAGAAAAATGGAGAGGGAAAGGCATCTGGGGAGAGTGTAAGTGTGAAGGTGAATTCCAGGGGTTCTAGGGAAGATGAGATAACAAGGAAGTGGGGGAAAGCGTGTCCAAAGGAGGATGGAGAGGGCAGCCCCTGGAGGTGGGCAGCCCAGGATATGAAGGTGGCAGATAGGGCTTGTGGCACCAGAGATGTGGTGTCACCAAGGGGGCTCCAGCAATGGGCAGAAGGAGGGACAGAGGGCTTGGGTAAGAAGTAGTTTATGGAGGGGCCTGGGTGGGGCAGCAGGAGGACCAGTATAGGACTGGGTGAAGGGTGGGAGATGCCCCATCCATTTTAGGGGGATCCCTGGGCTTTCCTAGTGACTCAGACAATAAAGAGTCTGCCTGCAATGCGGGAGGCCTGGGTTCAATCACTGAGTCGAGAAGATCCCCTGGAGGAGGGCATGGCAACCCACTCCAGGATTCTTGCCTGGAGAATCCCATGGACAGAGGAGCCTGGCGGGCTACAGTCCATGGGGTCACAAAGAGTCGGAGACGACTGAGCGACTAAGCACACACGCACTAGAAGCAGACCCTGCATCCTGGAGCTGGGTGCAGGTGGCTCAATTGGGGAATGTCTCTGGGGGCACAAGGAGGAGCAGGGACAGATGTGAAGTGTCCACTGTTGAGTAGACCACTCTGATGTTCATGCCTGGGCTTCCAGAGGGGCGAGGGCCCTGGCACTCACGCATCCCTGGCTGTGTGTTGCTGGGGGATGTCTACTACCCACACCTGTCCTGCATAGTCAGGGTGCTCCGCTAGCAGGAGTACGTTCTTGAGAAAGGGCGGGAAGCCTTCAGCTGGGATAGAAACTGCTATAGTTGGTTCAATGAGGCACAGCCAGGGTCTTCAACTGGGGGGCGGGGAGTCCAGAAGGAACAGTTTGGGGGCAAAGGGGGAGGAATCAGGGCTTGATTGAGATGCTCAATCAAGATGCTCAAACAAAGAAGTACCTTGTCTTACCTCCTGACTGATAGATGAGGCTCCTGGGAACATGGACCCCACCCCCAGGGCTCCAGGGAAAGTTCACCTGTAAGTGAGAGGCAGGTTGCCAAGGATGAGGGGGCACCCTGGGTGAAGGGCTGTTCATAACAGGAGGTGTGTGCCTTAGATGGGAGATTCAGAGGGTTTAGGGGTTTGGGAGGAAGAAGAGAAGTGACGCGTGGGGACAGGGAGGAGAAGTTCAGACCCCAGGGGACACAGGTGCCTGGAGAAGGTCCCACCTGGGCTGTGACCCAGTGTGACAACCCACTCCAGTATTCTTGCCTGGAGAAGAAGGGCTGCTGGCTTCATGGCTTCTCATAAAGTGTGTCCCCACAGTTCTTGGGAGTCCTGGGGGCTTCTTGGAGGGAATCATCTATGGAGCGTGTTTCTGGGAAACCCCAGGATGAATCCAGGAATCTCACTGTGTGTTGGAAACAGTTGTATCCAGGTTCTGGATAGACAGGCCTCTCCAGCAGGTCCTGGAGTGAAGCCGAGGCCAACACAGCACAGGGGAAGGGCCAGGGCTGGGTCTCTGTGTTCTGAGGAGCTTTCTCCCGGCATCTCAAACTGTGCTGTCTCATCCACCCAGAGTGAGGCTGAGAAGACAGGGAGGCCTTCAGCATATTGGTCATTGTCATGCTTTTCTGATTGACACAATCCTTTCTTCCAAGTGAGAGTGTTAGTGGCTCAGTCATGTCTGACTCTTTGTGATCCCAAGGACGGTAGATTGCCAGGCTCCTCTGTCCTTGGATGTCTCCAGGCAAGAATACTGAAGTGGTTTGCCAGGAGAATCGGTAAAGAATCTTCCTGCAATGTAGGAGGCCCAGGTTTGATCCCTGCGTGGGAAAGATCCCCTGGAGATGCACATGGCAACTCACTCCAGTATTCTTGCCTGGGAAATCCCATGGACAGACAAGCCTGGTCGTCTACAGTCCATGGGGTTGGAAAGAGTCCGACACGACTGAACGATTAACACTTTTTCCCAAGGGGACACGATGTCATACTTCTAGCATACTGTCTACTTAAATAAATAAATAAATAAATTGTCACAACCTAAAAGTTGAGAGTTATGTTTTATTCGGCAGAAATTTTAGGACTTAAGTGAGGGAGTAGCCCTGAGAGAATTGCTCCAAGGAGGAGTCAGGGGGCAGAGAGGAGCCAGGTTAATATAGAAGT
Source organism: Moschus berezovskii (assembly GCF_049115385.1). Taxonomy (NCBI): domain Eukaryota; kingdom Metazoa; phylum Chordata; class Mammalia; order Artiodactyla; family Moschidae; genus Moschus; species Moschus berezovskii. The sequence continues at coordinate 43,704,346 of NC_142474.1, read as the reverse complement.
TTTGCAACAAAGGGCAGGTAATCTGAACATCAAAAATATTTTTGTGAATTAAAGAAAACCAGATACCTCAAGTTAAGGAAGTTAGTTCTTTTCTATGTACGGGATGATGCAAGAATCTGGGCTCACTGAAATTGTTCCTTTCATATGCATCTCAGTTATCTGGGGCCAGGATCTTGGTTTTTTCACATCTGGAGCTCCTTAGTGCTCACTGTAGGGAGTGGCTGAAGCCTGATGAAAGTGCTTCCTGGGTGCTCTCAGGGCTCAGAAATTCACAAATGGAGAGCTGGAATCTGTGATGACTGTGATATCCTTGTTTACTGATATGGCAGGAATATTCCATTTCTCAATACAAACCGATCTGGGCTAAGCTGTTGACAAAAATATATTCTAAGTATCAGTCACACCATGTCCTTCCCAGGTGGCCAAAGGGAATCCAGTTTGAAAACCACCACTTGTGGAACTGACCGTCTGCTGCCAGTTGGGCCTCGGTCAGACAGTCACGCAGTGAGATGCACCGGCTCTGGGTGGTGGGGACCCGGGAGCCCCTGTGGCATTCGGCCTGGGTGACTGAGGGCTGCGGTGAACACAGCTGGCCAGCCCTGCATGCTGGCCAACACCTGGGTTCTGTCCACACAGCCTCCCTTTTACGGGGCTCAGCAGGAGAAACTCCTGGTAGGAGTTCCTGGCAGAAAAACCTGTTTTTCTCCAGAGCTGCTCATTTTTCTGCTTTTTTTCTGGTGACTGGGAACCTCACAGTAGCATTTGTCTCCTCTGACGCTGAGCTCCGGACTGTGATCCACCCCTCTGGGCATTTGTGCAGGGGACGGGTGTCACCCCTCACTTCACGGAATGACCCCACTCTTGTTTTTCCTTTCCTCTGCTCTCTATGGTTTTACTGAATTGTGAGCCACACTGTGTTTAGGACAGAGAAAAGATTGTCTTTGGAAAGGTAATGAGCTTGGACAATCTGAGGCTGTTTAAGTTGAAGCTCCCTAGGGGCAGACTCAGGGACCAGCATGTGATGTCAGCACTGATTTGGGAAGTGATTTGGCGGGGGGGGGTGGAGGGGGGGTGCGGGGGGCAGGGAAGAAACTGATAGCTCAGGCCTGAGATGGTCAGATTGTTGGTCACTGTGCATTACACACATAGTAACGGAGCAGGACCCTATGGGGCCTACAGGACCTTTCCCTATATCCTCTGCTTGAGCTCCTCTCTGAAGTATGCAGATAACAGTATTGGATGCGAGAATTTCCTGAGTTGTCTTGCAGATGTGAAAACCCCTCACCCAATGGAAGATGTTAACTAGTTGATGACCATGAGCACACAGCCCCAGGCCTCCTGGAGCCTAAGGACTGTGACACCCCTGTGACACCTACCAGCTAACTTACCACCGGCCAATCAGAGAACTGTGCATGAGCTCATCACAGACCCCGGCAGCATTCCCCCTCTCTTTTGGCCCTTAAAATGCTTTGCCAAAACCCTTCAGGGAGCTCAGGGCTTCTTTTCAGGGTGTGATCCACTTTGTCTGCCTGCATGGCCCTGCAAAAAAGCTTTCTCTGTTCCAAACTCTGAGATTTCCGTTTGTTTGACCTCAGTGTGCTTCAGGGACACGGACTTACATTGATTAACAGGATTCCTTACTTTGGCAGCTTCACCTTCCTGAAAGCCCAGGCCCTTGTGGTCCACTTCCCCCTACCCCCAAGCCCTGCTCCACAGAATTACCCACTCCAATCCTTCACCATCAGGGAAAGGGCAGGAAGGAAAGTTAAAGGGTGCCACCTCAGAAATGCCTGGGCTTCCCTGGTGGCTCAGACTTTAAAGAATCCGCCTGCAATGCAGAAAACCTGGGTTCAATCCCTGGGTCGGGAAGATCACCTGGAGAAAGGAATGACAATTCACTCCAGTATTCTGGCCTGGGGAATTCCGTGGACAGAGGAGCCTGGCAGGCTACAGTCCATGGGGTCGCAAAGAGTTGGACTTGATTGAGTAATGGACATACATTAGAATGCCTTGGGCTTGAGGCCCGAAAGATCACCCATACCTTCTTCACCTCAAGGTCACTTTCTCTATGGACACTTAGGCCCCCCACCTCCAACACCTGCCACCTTGAAGGGATGTATCTTGATATCTGGGGTCAGGTGTGAGCAGGTCCTAGTGTCCTGAGTGGCTTACTTACCATCTCTGAATTTTGTAAAATTTAGACCACAGAACTGGCCTTGAACATCTTACAGAAACAAGTGAGACCTGGGGTATAAAAGGACAAAGTTTTTCCCATTTATTATTTTAATTATTGATATTAAATTACCAAGTAGGAGAAATACAAAAACACAATAAGCATTCAATTGTTTTCAGAATAATCTCTTTTAATCAAGGTGTCATTCACACATGATGCAATATACATATAAGTGCACACTTCCATCAGCCCGACAAAGGCAGATACCTGTGTAACCTCCAAGCTTAACAAGCTACAGGATGTCCACATCCTCCTAGGGACCTCCCTTTCATCCTCGCCCAGGGAGCAACCACTTAGTGACTTCTGCACCATAGCCTAGTTTTGCCTGATCTAGAACTTCATAGACATGGAGGCTGTGACATGTGTTCTCTGTGCCTGACTTCTTTGGTTCTGTGGAATGGTTTGGAGACCCATTCATGTTGAGCTGACCAGAAGTTCATTACTTTTTCTCATTGAGTACTATTCTATTGCATAAATATGCTATTTTCCTAGTGCATATAAAATACATACAAAGACATTCTCATATTGATAGGCAATGAAGTTGCTTCCAGGTTTTGGCCACAGAGGACATGGGAATTCATAAAGTTTGAATAAAAAACAAGTCCTGATTCACCCCTCTCTCCATCATCTCCACCTCTAGTCAATGGACAAGTCCTGTCATCCTGTTGCTTCTTCTCAGAGCCGCCTCCCACTTTTCGTAGCTGTCCAAGCTCTCCAGGCTAGGCTGCCAGTCCCTTGACTGGGTTTACTGCCTCCAGCCTGGTCTCCCTGCTGATGTCCTATCCCTGTTTGATCTATCATGGACCTGATCACCCAGAGTGGGTTTCTAAAAGCACAGATTGGATCATGTCACCCTGTTGGGGATATATCAGTGACTGTTCCCTTACAGTAAAGTCCCAATCTCACCCTAAAGCCAGGTGGTGGGTGACAGAGTCTGTCTGTCCCTGCAGCCTCCCTCCATCCCTCTGCTTTGTTGCTTTCCAACTGCACAGCCTTCTTTCAGCCTCTTGAGCATGTCCATCTCCTGTGTGATTCACCAGCTCATATGCTGCTCCCCTGGCTTGAATGAGGTTCCCTGCATGCTTGACTCAGCTGCTCCTTCTCATTCTCCACCCAGATGTCTCCACCTTGAGGGGCGCTTCTCTGAACACTGCTTGCAAAGTGACTTTCCATCTTGTTTTTTCTTTATTATGGCCCCCTGGTCTCTTGTTGTCACCCAGCACTTAGCACAGTTTGAGCTTAAATGTTTGTCCTCTGATCTGTTGCCCACAAAGCCATTGGTTCCTTTGGTTAGGGCAGGATTAGGCCTGTTTCACTCACTAGTTTATTTTTTTATGTAAATCATTTTATGTAATTTTTCTTTTGTAAAACTATGGACAAGAAATTGCTACCTCTATGGCCCCCAATCATCCTGTTAAGGACAGTGTGCAGTAAACCATACTATTCAAGAAGAAATAATTTCAAGGTAATTTAATATGTGGAAAGAAATAATAAAATATGATACAGACACTCTGGAAGACAGTATGGAGATTCCTTAAAAAACTAGGAATAAAACCACCATATGACCCAGCAATCCCACTCCTAGGCATATACCCTGAGGAAACCAAAATTGAAAAAGACACATGTATCCCATTGTTCATTGCAGCACTATTTACAATAGCTAGAATGTGGAAGCAACCTAGATGGCCATCAACAGATGAATGGATAAAGAAGTTGTGGTACATATACACAATGGAATATTACTCAGCCATAAAGAGGAATGCATTTGAGTCAGTTCTGATGAGGTGGATGAACCTAGAACCTATTATTCAGAGTGAAGTAACTCAGAAAGAGTAAGATAAATATTGTATTCTAACACATATATATAGAATCTAGAAAAATGGTACTGAAGAATTTATTTACAGGGCAGCAGTGGAGAAACAGACATAGAGAATCGATTATGGACATGGGGAGAGGGGAGGAGGTGGTGAGATGAATGGAAGGAGTAACGTGGAAACTTACATTACCATATGTAAAATAGATAGCCAACGGGAATTTGGTGTATGGCACAAGAAACTCAAACAGGGGCTCTGTATCAACCTAGAGGGGGAGGGAGGGAGATGGGAGAGAGGTTCAAAAAGGAGCGGATATGTGTATACCTATGGCTGATTCCTCACCTGGAACCAGACATCTTGGAATGTGAAGTCAAGTGGGCCTTAGAGAGCATCACGATGAACAAAGCTAGTGGAGGTGATGGAATTCTAATTGAGCTATTTCAAATCCTGAAAGATGATGCTGTGAAAGTGCTGCACTCAATATGCCAGCAAATTTGGAAAACTCAGCAATGGCCACAGGACTGGAAAAGGTCCGTCTTCATTCCAATCCCAAAGAAAGGGAATGCCAAAGAATGCTCAAACTACTGCACAATTGCATTCATCTCACACGCTAGTAAAGTCATGCTCAAAATTCTCCAAGCTAGGCTTCAGCAATATGTGAATTGTGAACTTCCAGATGTTCAAGCAGGTTTTAGAAAAGGCAGAGGCACCAGAGATCAAATTGCCAACATCCGCTGGATCATGGAGAAAGCAAGAGAGTTCCAGAAAAACATCTATTTCTGCTTCATTGACTATGCCAAAGCCTTTGACTGTGTGGATCACAATAAACTGTGGAACATTCTGAAAGAGATGGGAATCCCAGACCACCTGACCTGCCTCTTGAGAAACCTGTATGCAGGTCAGGAAGCAACAGTTAGAACTGGACATGAAACAACAGACTGGTTCCCAATAGGAAAAGGAGTACGTCAAGGTTGTATATTGTCACCCTGCTTATTTAACTTATATGCAGAGTACATCATGAGAAACGCTGGACTGGAAGAAGCACAAGCTGGAATCAAGATTGCCGGGAGAAATATCAATAACCTCAGATATGCAGATGACACCACCCTTATGGCAGAAAGTGAAGAGGAACTCAAAGGCCTCTTGATGAAAGTGAAAGAGGAGAGTGAAAAGGTTGACTTGAAGCTCAACATTCAGAAAACGAAGATCATGGCATCTGGTCCCATCACTTCATGGGAAATAGATGGAGAAACAGTGGAAACAGTGTCAGACTTTATAATTTTGGGCTCCAAAATCACCGCGGATGCTGATTGCAGCCAGGAAATTAAAAGACGTTTACTCTTTGGAAAGAAAGTTATGACCAGCCTAGATAACATATTAAAAAGCAGAGACATTACTTTGCCAACCAAGGTCCGTCTAGTCAAGGCTATGGTTTTTCCTGTGGTCATGTATGGATGTGAGAGTTGGACTGGGAAGAAAGCTGCTCGCTGAAGAATTGATGCTTTTGAACTGTGGTGCTGGAGAAGACTCTTGAGAGTCCCTTGGACTGCAAGGAGATCCAACCAGTCCATTCTAAAGGAGATCAATCCTGGGTGTTCATTGGAAGGACTGACGCAAAAGCTGAAACTCCAATACTTTGGCCACCTCATGCGACGAGTTGACTCACTGGAAAAGAGTCTGATGCTAGGAGGGATTGGGGGTAGGAGGAGACAGGGACGACAGAGAATGAGATGGCTGGATGGCATCACCGACTTGATGGACATGAGTTTGAGTGAACTCTGGGAGTTGGTGATGGACAGGGAGGCCTGGCGTGCTGTGGTTCATGGGGTCGCAAAGAGTCGGACACGACTAAGCGACTGAACTGAACTGAACTGATGGCTGATTCAGGTTGAGGTTTGACAGAAAACAACAAAATTCTGTAAAACAATTATCCTTCAATAAATAAATAAATTAAAAAAAGGAAAAATAAAATGGTAAACATGTACATATATATAAAGAAAAATTCTCTGTAAAATTATGGAGACCTAAGAAGGTGATGTGTCCGACTCTTTGCGACCCCATGAATCACAGCACGCCAGGCCTCCCTGTCCATCACCAACTCCCGGAGTTCACTCAAACTCATGTCCACAGAGTCGGTGATGCCATCCAGCCATCTCATTCTCTGTCGTCCCCATCTCCTCCTACCCCCAATCCCTCCTAGCTTCCAGTGAGTCAACTCATCGCATGAGATGGCCAAAGTACTGCAGTTTCAGCTTTAGCATCAGTCCTCCCAATGAACACCCAGGACTGATATCCTTTAGAATGGACTGGTTGGATCTCCTTGCAGTCCAAGGGACTCTCAAGAGTCTTCTCCAGCACCACAGTTCAAAAGCATCAATTCTTTGGTGATCAGCTTTCTTCACAGTCCAACTCTCACATCCATACATGACCACGGGAAAAACCATAGCCTTGACTAGATGGACCTTTGTTGGCAAAGTAATGTCTCTGCTTTAATATGCTATCTAGGCTGATCATAACTTTCCTTCCCAGGACTAAGCGTCTTTTAATTTCGTGGCTGCATTCAGCATCCGCAGTGATTTTGGAGCCCACAAAATGAAGTCTGACACTGTCTCCACTGTTTCCCCATCTATTTCCCATGAAATGATGGGACCAGATGCCATGATCTTCGTTTTCTGAATGTTGAGCTTCAAGCCAACCTTTTCACTCTCCTCTTATGACTTTTGTTAGTGTAGTTTATTCCGCACCAGTTTTGCCCAGTACTGAGCATGGTACATAAGCAGGAGGTGCTCACAAATGCTTAGTAAACAGATCCTTGAGTTTTATGTGAAGTTTTAGCACACAAAACACTAAAGTGCTATCACACAAAACACTAAAATCTTCACTCCCTGCCTAGAGATGACTTGTGATTACAGCAGCCCTGCCTCTCTTCATCGTGGGATATAAAGCTGAGTCTGGCAGGTACAAACCTGTGAAAGGTGTAGAAAAATTACTTTAAACTTGGGAGGGCAAATATAGGAGGATAATTTACTAACATATTAATTTGTGTCTGTGTGCCTTTTCCTGTTCCATCAGGGAAGTCAGTCTTTTTCTTGCCGCCTGGGTACAAAATACATGTTTCTTGTACACTTGTTGGCAGGTGAAGATTCATACCCACAGCCCAGACCTCATTGTGATGGGTAGGTAAATTAGATCAAATGCAATTTCTGCTTACTCACCACCATCATCGAATTTGGAACCAGCTCACCTGATTGATGAGTGTAATTTTAATTTATTCTGCATGATTTTCACCACTTCAAAGGTAACAGTGTTCTGCATTCATTTATGAAAATAAGTTTGTCTTGGCACGTGTTTTGGAAGTTTTAATTTTTCTTAGCTACTCCACAAAACCAGTTACTGATGTTTAATTCATCCTCTATTTGTTGGTGGGCATAAGCAATACTTCAGAATCATTAGTGATGCACAAACGGACACCTGGACTATGCAGGTGGGTAGCAAATGATCTAAGTCATTAGCTAGCGTCTGCAGGGAGGAAATCATTCCTACAGAGCAAGGTAAGTTTTTCTGGGTGCAATGTTAAATCTTCAGCTAACAGGAAACCATTTCATAATTTATAATTCACGTGTGACATAATTTACATGATTTGTAAATTACCAAATGGTTCCCTCGTGTCCATATATTTATGCATTCATTCATGGTATAATCTTACCTAATACTTCAACATTTAAAATTTGTACCTTCAGTCTCATCAGAACGCAAAGCATTCACTGGCAGGATTTCTGTAGCTCAGCAAATGTTGGCAAGAGAACTTGTGGGAACTGTATGCACTCAGTGTGCTATGGCCCAGAGTTTTCTTCGCAGCCATGCTGGGGTTTGAATCTGTTCTTCCAATCCTGTCCAGTGGTTTCACAAAGTCAAACTGAGAATAGAAGGAGAACGACTGGAGGAAGATGGGAACGGAAAGAGAAAATTTGTGAAGAGGACACAAATCTGCTGAAGAACAAAAAAGGGGGGTGGGTGTGTCCTGGTCTTTGACCTGGTGGCCTTGCCTACAGCTCTCAGTGGGAGCCATGCTGGTTTTGGAAACAGTAGGAAACTATTAATAAATAGTGACTTTTTTGGCTGCCCTGGGTGTTCAGTAGTTGTGGCTGAGGGCTCAAGAGTGCTGGCTCATTAGTTGTGGTGCACAGGCTTAGCTGCTCTGCACGTGTGTAATCTTCCTGGACCAAGGATTGAATCTGTGTTTCCTGCACTGGCAGGTGGCTTCTTAACCACTAGGCCACCAGGGAAGTCCTAATAAATAATGACTTTTGGATCACTGTATTTTTGCAGTGTTTAAGAAAATCAGGAACAGAAATGACATGAATTTCCTCATCACATGATGGCATATTTTAGAAGAAAATTTGGGAAGCTTTAAATCATTTTTCTTTTGTTGTCATATTAATATCATTAATTTATTTTTAATCAGAAGAGATATTTGCCATAAATATCTTATCCACTAACCTGATTTTCTTCCTTGGATTTAAAAAATTAAGTGTACTTGGAAGTGCCTGATTTAAGAGAAATGATTTCATTTTAGAAATTTCCAAAAATGCAGAAGATAATTACCACCCCCATAATCAAACTCATGATACAGAGAATGCCAAACTTACTTCTTGATCTGAAAACATCTTTTATTTTATATTTAGAATGTTTAATAGTAAGTTATATTATTTTTTAATAGTCTTGAAAACATATGCAAAATTAGAATTTTGTTGTTCAGTCGTGTCCAGCTGTTTGCAACTCCATGGACTGCAGCATGCCAGGCTTCCCTGTCCTTCATCAGCTCCCAGAGTTTGCTCAAACTCATGTCCATTGAGTCAGTGATGCCATCCAACCATCTCATCCTTAGTTGTCCCCTTCTCCTCCCGCCTTCAATCTTTCCCAGAATCAGGGTCTTTTCTAAGGAGTTGGCTCTTCACATCAGGTGGCCAAAGTATTGGAGCTTCAGCTTCAGCATCAGTCCTTCCAATGAAAAACTTAAATAGTATACTGAATCCACATGAATCTATGGCTCAGACCATTTGACTGCCTGTTTTATCTTTCTTCCTCATCCATATTTTATTTTTATTGGAGTGTATTAAAGCAAATCATGTATATTATGGAATATCACCTATAAATACTTTAGCATAAATGCATCTTTATCTGATAAGGGGTTCTAAAAATAGAACATCACGCCAGTATTAAGCCTACAAAGTTAACAATAATTTCTAGTATCATCTAATATCCTTTCATATTCAAATTTACCAGATTTCTACTCAACTGGTTTCTTTGAATCACATATTGCACTATATCTGGTTATAAGTGTCTTTTATTCTTTAACATCTCCTTTTCTGTTTTTCTCTTCTTTTTCTTTTCTCTTGTCCCTTTTTTCCCCCCTGATGATTGTTAGATACACTGGGGCATTTGAGCTGGAGAAGGTCTTACTTCCTGGGTTTGGCTGCTTGCTTCCTAGGGGTGATGTGTAACTTCTTTCTTTATTCCTGATATTTCCTATAACCTGGGAGGTAGAGCTGGAAGCTTGATTAGATTAATGGTTGGGTTTGGGTGGGGATGAGGAGTGGACAGGGAAGGTCTGGGTCTCACAAGGCTGTGTCCCATATTGGGCCTTTCTGCAGAAGTTGAGGTTTATAGTGCTTGTCAGGTGTTGTCAGCCAGATAATTCAGCATAAAGTTCTCTGTCAATTTTTACCAAACAATGTCCACTGATGACCGTTACTTAGATCCTGTAGTCTGTTGGAGACAGGTCAAACCTATTTATACTTGCTTGTACTAGTTCACCAAAGCTGATTGGGCACGTCTCTTTCCAACTGTGGTTGAGTGATAATGTGTTGGTAGTTTGAAACCAGTCACAGTGGAGTAAGGAAATGGCAACCCACTCCAGTATTCTTGCCTGGAGAATACCCATGGACAGAGGAGCCTGGTGGGCTACTGTCCATGGGGTTGCAAAGAGTGGGATATGACTGAGTGACTATAAATGACATGTACATACCAGTGGCTGCCATACTAGACAACACGGTTCTAGAGCTTTTGACAATTCTACCTCCTTCAGTTAAGTTCTGTCAGGAGTCCATGGGTTTCTTTCTTAATCTCTTTAGGCTTTTTGTACTTATTGTACTTGTGTACTTTGATTAATCAGTGTGAAAACCAGTGAAACTTGTGTGAAAATGACAGAAAAGCATATTTCACACTTTAAAAAGAGTTTATGAAGTCAAGTCACTTAGAAATTGTTGATTTAGAGGTATTCGAGTCCCTTGTACTGCAAGGAGATCCAACCAGTCCATTCTAAAGGAGATCAATCCTGGATGTTCATTGGAAGGACTGATGCTAAAGCTGAAACTGCAATACTTTGGCCACCTCATGCGACAAGTTGACTCACTGGAAAAGAGTCTGATGCTGGGAAAGGTTGGGGGCGGGAGGAGAAGGGGACGACGGAGAATGAGATGGCTGGATGGCATCACCGACTCGATGGACATGAGTTTGAGTGAACTCCGGGAGTTGGTGATGGACAGGGAGGCCTGGCGTGCTGTGATTCATGGGGTCGCAGAGAGTCGGACACGACTGAGCGACTGAACTGAACTGAAGATAACACCACAAGTTTGGGAAAATTACAAAAGTTTGTCAACATTTTTGCACTCTGATAATTTAACAAGTGTCTCTAATTTCTCATTGAACTTAAGAAAATAAAAAGTTAACTAGACAATGCATTGTGGGTGTGGTTTATGGAAAAAAGAAAATTTGCAACTCTAATCAGCTGATGCATTCTCAGGAATAAGCTTTGGCCCTCTTTTTTTTTTTTTTAAAGCACACACACACACACACACACACACACACACACACACATATGCTTGTGCTTAGTTGCTCAGTTGTGTCTGACTCTTTGTGACCATTTGGACTGTAGCCCGCCAGGCTCCTCTGTCCTTGGGATTCTCCAGGAAAGAATATGGGAGTGGTTTGTCATGCCTTCCTCCAAGGGATCTTCCTGACCCAGGGATTGAATCTAAGTTTCCAGTGTCTCCTGAGTTGCAGCCGGATTTTTTTTTTTTAAATCTTCTGAACCATTAGGGGAGTATATATGTATATATAATTTTAGAAAGATTATTTTATACTCCAGCCTACTTTTTCAAGGAACATTAGTTCTAATAGCACAGAGGGCTTCACTGTATTTTCATATATCTGCTCCACTCAGAAAGAATATTTTCTTTTCATTATGTTTCCAAACCATTATTGTGTGTGTTTGCTCATTTTGGCAGGAAATTGTGGAATGAATGTTGTCAGAGATGAGTGGAGTCCAAATTGTCAACCCCCTGATGTGGTTCATTCCCTGAAATCAGGCAAACTACATCCTGGAACCAAGGACTCATGAAAACAAACCCACAGGTTTGGACCACTTTTGAGGGACATGGCTAACAACAGAAGTGATGGAAGAATGAAAAAGGTCAATGGACTGAGTTTTGGTCATTGGGCTCTTAGGAGGTTTGCAAATTTAAGTAGTCAACAAGAGGCGTTAAAAGCAAGTCCATCTAAATTGGCCTCACTCCCTTTTGTAAAAGATCAGGAGGATCTCATTGAATCACTGCTACACATCAGGCTCTGTTCTAAGCATGTCATATGGATCTGATCATTTAAATCTCATAACTCTCTTGGGACGTCTCTGATGGTACAGTGGTTATGACTTCGATTCCAGTACAGGGGGTGTGGGTTCAATCCCTGATTGGGGAACTAAGATCCTGCATGCCTTGTGGTGCAGCTCACCAAAATTAAATGAATAGCAAAATTTCTTGACAGTCTTACGAAGTGGGAAATGTATTTATCCATAGTTTAGTATTATTAGAATGAGGTCTGAAGAGGTTCACTATCTTGCCTAAATCACTTCTCTAGAAGGAGTAAAGCCAGGATAAGAACCTACATTTTATTAGTAGATCAAGAAATAATTTGAAGACAACTCAAGATGCTTTCATGAAATGAATGGAACATGGCTGGATGAAAGACGTGGACGAAAGACCGTGAAAGTCTTGAGCAGATTCCAGCACTCAGCAGGATAAGTTGAAGAGGTTTTCAGCTGAATAGCCATGCATGGAATAACACCGGGGTTCTAGGCACAGTGAGACAAATCAGGTTCCTAAAGTCTCTTGCCTGAAGGTGGGATGCCCAAGCCAAGGGAAGTTCTGGGTCATTCTTTGAGTTTTGAGGAGAGGTCAGCTCTTTTGTTGAAGATGCTGAGCAAGTCTGGACATACTTTTAGACACATTGCAGAGGAATAGTAGTTCTATTACTAATAAATGTCTAGAGTGGGTTCTGTAAAAGTTCTAGAATAATGGGAGTGACTGAATGAAAAATCTGAAAAATGCTCTGATTTTCAGTATTCTCCAAGGTTAAGGAGGAGCCAAAAGGCAGATGGGGGCTTTCTGGAATGAGCAAAAAAAAAAAAAAAGTTTTTTTTATTGAACAATAATTTTAAAAATGTAATCAGAGCACATAGGATTCTTTTTTTTAAAATTAATTTATTTTTTATTGGAGGCAAATTATTTTACAATATTATATTGGTTGGTTTTGCCATACATTTACATGAATTCGCCCCAGGTGCACATGAGTTCTCCCTCCTGAACCCCCCTCCCACCTACCTCCTCCCTTTATCCTCCCTCTGGGTCATCCCCGCACGCCAGCTCCGAGCATCCTATAACATGCATCGACCCTGAACTTGTGATTTGTTTCACATATGACAACATACATGTTTCAATGGCATTCTCCCAAATCATCCCACCTTCACCCTCTCCCACAGAGTCCCAAAGACTGTTCTATACATCTGTGTCTCTTTTGCTGTCTCGTATACAGGGTTATCATTTGCATCTTTCTAAATTCCATATATATGCGTTACTATACTGTATTGGTGTTTTTCTTTCTGGCTTACTTCACTCTGTATAATAGGCTCCAGTTTCATCCACCTCATTAGAATTGATTCAAATGTATTCTTTTTAATGGCTGAATAATACTCCATTGTGTATATGTACCAAAGCTTTCTTATCCATTTGTCTGCAGATGGACATCTAGGTTGCTTCCATGTCCTGACTATTATAAACAGTGCTGCAATGAACATTGGAGTACATGTGTCTCTTTCAATTCTGGTTTCCTCAGTGTGTATGCCCAGGAGTGCGATTGCTGGATCATATGGCAGTTCTATTTCCAGTTTTTTTGAAGAATCTCCATACTGTTCTCCATAGTGGCTGTACTAGTTTGCATTCCCACCAACAGTGTAAGAGGGTTCCCTTTTCTCCACATCCTCTCCAGCATTTATTGCAAGTAGACTTTTGGATAGCAGCCATTCTGACTGGCGTGAAATGGTATCTCGTTGTGGTTTTGATTTGCATTTCTCTGATTATGAGGGATGTTGAGCATTTTTTCATGTGTTTGTTAGCCATCTTTATGTCTTCTTTGGAGAAATGTCTGTTTAGTACTTTGGCCCATTTTTTGATTGGGTCATTTATTTTTCTGGAATTGAGCTGCAGGAGCTGCTTGTATATTTTGGAGATTAATCCTTTATCAGTTGCTTCATTTGCTATTATTTTCTCCCATTCTGAAGGCTGTCTTTTTACCTTACTTATAGTTTCCTTTGCTGTGCAGAAGCTTTTGATTTTAATTAGGTCCCATTTGTTTATTTTTGCTTTTATTTCCAATATTCTTGGAGGTGGGTCTTGGAGGATCCTGCTGTGATTTATGTCAGAGAGTGTTTTGCCTATGTTCTCCTCTAGGAGTTTTATAGTTTCTGGTCTTACATTTAGCTCTCTAATCCATTTTGAGTTTATTTTGGTGTATGGTGTTAGAAGTGTTCTAGTTTCATTCTTTTACAAGTGGCTGACCAGTTTTCCCAGCACCACTTGTTAAAGAGACTGTCTTTTCTCCATTTTATATTCTTGCCTCCTTTGTCAAAGATAAGGTGTCCATAGGTGCGTGGATTTATCTCTGGGCTTTCTATTTTGTTCCATTGATCTATATTTCTGTCTTTATGCCAGTACCATACTGTCTTGATGACTGTGGCTTTGTAGTAGAGCCTGAAGTCTGGCAGGTTAATTCCCCCAGTTCCATTTTTCTTCCTCAAGATTGCCTTGGCTATTCGAGGTTTTTTGTATTTCCATACAAATTGTGAGATTATTTGTTCTAGTTCTGTGAAAAATATCGTTGGTAGCTTGATAGGGATTGCACTGAATGTATAAATTACTTTGGGTCGTATACTCATTTTTACAATATTTATTCTTTCAATCCATGAACATGGTATATTTCTCCATCTATTAGTGTCCTCTTTCAGTAGTGTTTTATAGTTTTCTACGTACAAGTCTTTTGTTTCCTTAGGTAGATATATTCCTAAGTATTTAATTCTTTTCGTTGCAACAGTGAATGGAATAGTTTCCCTTTCTATTTTCTCATTATTAGTGTATAGGAATGCAAGGGATTTCTGTGTGTTGATTTTATATCCTGCAACTTTACTGTATTCATTGATGAGCTCTAGTAGTTTTCTGGTAGAGTCTTTAGGGTTTTCTGTGTAGAGGATCATGTCATCAGCGAACAGTGAAAGTTTTATTTCTTATTTTCCAATTTGGATTCTTTTTATGTCTTTTTCTGCTCTGATTGCTGTGGCCAAAACTTCCAGAACTATGTTGAATAGTAGTGGTGAGAGTGGGCACCCTTGTCTTGTTCCTGACTTTAGGGGAAATGCTTTCAGTTTTTCACCGTTGAGGATAATGTTTGCTGTGGGTTTGTCATATATAGCTTTTATTATGTTGAGGTATGTCCCTTCTATTCCCACTTTCTGGAGGGTTTTTATCATAAATGGATGTTGAATTTTGTCGAAGGCTTTCTCTGCATCTATTGAGATAATCATATGATTTTTATTTTTCAGTTTGTTAATGTGGTGTATGACGTTGATTGATTTGCGGATATTGAAGAATCCTTGCATTCCTGGGATAAAGCCCGCTTGGTCATGATGTATGATCTTCTCAATATGTTGTTGGATTCTGATTGCTAGAATTTTGTTAAGGATTTTTGCATCTATGTTCATCAGTGATATTGGCCTGTAGCTTTCTTTTTTTGTGGGGTCTTTACCAGGTTTTGGGATTAGGGTGATGGTGGCCTCATAGAATGAGTTTGGAAGTTTCCCTTCCTCAGCAATTTTCTGGAAGAGTTTGAGTAGAATAGGTGTTAGCTCTTCTCTAAATTTTTGGTAGAATTTAGCTGTGAAGCCGTCTGGACCTGGGCTTTTGTTTGCTGGAAGATTCCTGATTACAGCCTCTAGTTCCATGCTTGTGATGAGTCTGTTCAGATTTTCTATTTCTTCCTGGTTCAGTTTTGGAAAGTTGTACTTTTCTAGGAATTTGTCCATTTCTTCCAGGTTATTCATTTTATTGCCATATAATTGCTGATAGTATTTTCTAATAATCCTTTGTATTTCTGTGTTGTCGGTTGTGATCTCTCCATTTTCATTTCTAATTTTATTGATTTGGTTCTTCTCCCTTTGTTTCTTGATAAATCTGGCTAGTGGTTTGTCAATTTTATTTACCTTCTCAAAGAACCAGCTTTTGGCTTTGTTGATTTTTGCTATGGTCTCTTTTGCATTTATCTCTGCCCTAATTTTTACGATTTCTTTCCTTCTGCTAACCCTGGGGTTCTTCATTTCTTCCTTTTCTAGTTGCTTTAGATGTAGAGTTAGGTTATTTAGTTGACTTTTTTCTTGTTTCTTGAGGTGTACCTGTATTGCTATGAACTTCCCCCTTAGCACTGCTTTTACAGTGTCCCAGAGGTTTGGGTTGTTGTGTTTTCATTTTCATTCATTTCTATGAATATTTTGATTTCTCTTTTGATTTATTCTATGATTTGTTCATTATTCAGCAGCGTGTTGTTCAGTCTCCGTATGTTGGCATTTTTAATAGTTTTTCTCCCGTAATTGAGATCTAATCTTACTGCATTGTGGTCAGAAAAGATGCTTGGAATGATTTCAATTTTTTTGAATTTACCAAGGCTAGATTTATGGCCCAGGATGTGATCTATCCTGGAAAAGGTTCCATGTGTGCTTGAGAAAAAGGTGAAATTCATTGTTTTGGGGTGAAATGTCCTATAGATATCTATTAGGTCTAACTGGTCTATTGTATCATTTAAAGTTTGTGTTTCCTTGTTAATTTTCTGTTTAGTTGATCTATCCATAGATGTAAGTGGGGTATTAAAATCTCCTACTATTATTGCATTGTTGTTAATTTCCCCTTTCATACTTGTTAGTAATTGTCTTACATATTGCGGTGCTCCTATGTTGGGTGCATAAATATTTATAATTGCTATATCTTCTTCTTGGATTGATCCTTTGATCATTATGTAGTTTCCTTCTTTGTCTCTTTTCACAGCCTTTGTTTTAAAGTCTATTTTATCTGATATGAGTATTGCTACTCCTGCTTTCTTTTGGTCTCTATTTGCATGGAATATCTTTTTCCAGCCCTTCACTTTCAGTCTGTATGTGTCCCTCGTTTTGAGGTGGGTCTCTTGCAGACAACATATATGGGGGTCTTGTTTTTGTATCCATTCAGCCAGCCTTTGTCTTTTGGTTGGGGCATTCAACCCATTTACGTTTAAGGTAATTATTGATAAGTACGACCCCATAGCCATTTTCTTTATTGCTTTGGGTTCGAGTTTATACACCCTTTCTGTGTTTCCTGTCTAGAAAAGATCCTTTAGCATTTGTTGGAGAGCTGGTTTGGTGATGCTGAATTCTCTCAGCTTTTGCTTGTCTGTAAAGCTTTTGATTTCTCCTTCATATTTGAATGAGATCCTTGCTGGGTACAGTAGTCTGGGCTGTAGGTTATTTTCTTTCATCACTTTAAGTATGTCTTGCCATTCCCTCCTGGCCTGAAGAGTTTCTGTTGAAAGATCAGCTGTTATCCTTATGGGAATCCCCTTGTGTGTTATTAGATGCTTTTCCCTTGCTGCTTTTAATATTTGTTCTTTGTGTTTGATCTTTGTTCATTTGATTAATATGTGTCTTGGAGTATTTCGCCTTGGGTTTATCCTGTTGGGGACTCTCTCGGTTTCTTGGACTTGGGTGATTATTTCTTTCCCTATTTTAGGGAAGTTTTCAACTATTATCTCCTCAAGTATTCTCTCATGGTCTTTCTTTTTGTCTTCTTCTTCTGGGACTCTTATGATTCGAATGTTGGAGCGTTTAACATTGTCCCAGAGGTCTCTAATATTGTTCTCATTTCTTTTAATTCATTTTTCTTTTTCCTCTCTGTTTCATTTATTTCTACAATTCTATCTTCTAGCTCGCTTATCCTGTCTTCTGCCTCTGTTATTCTACTGTTTGTTCCCTCCAGAGTGTTTCTGATCTCATCTATTGCATTATTTATTGTATATTGACTCTTTTTTATTTCCTCTAAGTCCTTATTAAACCTTTCTTCCATCTTCTCAATCCTTTTCTCCAGGTTATTTATCTGTAACTCCATTTTGCTTTCAAGATTTTGAATCATTTTCACCACCAAAATTTGAAATTCTTTATCAGGTAGATTCCCTATATCTTCCTCTTTTGTTTGTGTTGGTGGGCATTTATCTTGTTTCTTTACTTGCTGGGTATTTCTCTGCCTCTTCATCTTGCTTATATTGCTTTGCTTGGGGTGGCCTTTCCCTCTTCTGGCCGTTTGTGGAGTTCTCTTTATTATGTAGTTTCCTCGCTGTGTGTGGGGTTGGACAGGTGACTTGTCAAGGTTCCCTGGTTACGGAAGCTTGTGTTGGTGTTCTGGTGGAGAACTGGATTTCTTCTCTCTGGAGTGCAATGAAGTGTCCAGTAATGAGTTATGAGATGTCAGTGGGTTTGGAGTGACTTTGGGCAGCCTGTATATTGAAGCTCAGGGCTAGTTTCCTGTGTTGCTGGAGAATTTGTGTGGTATGTCTTGCACTGGAACTTGTTGACCCTTGGGTGGTGCTTGGTTTTAGTGTAGGTATGGAGATGTTTGATGAGCTCCTATTGATTAATGTTCCCTGGAGTCAGGAGTTCTCTGGTGTTCTTAGGATTCGGGCTTAAGCCTCTTGCCTCTGGTTTTTGGTCTTATTCTTGGAGTAGCCTCTAAACTACTCTATCTGTCATTTCCAAGGTGGTTCCCTCTGTTTTAGCTTCTGTTTGCTGGTCTCTGCACTCAATATGCCAGCAAATTTGGAAAACTCAGCAATGGCCACAGGACTGGAAAAGGTCAGTCTTCATTCCAATCCCAAAGAAAGGGAATGCCAAAGAATGCTCAAACTACCACACAGTTGCACTCATCTCACACACTGGTTAAGTCATGCTCAAAATTCTCCAAGCTAGGCTTCAGCAATATGTGAATCGTGAACTTCCAGATGTTCAAGCAGGTTTTAGAAAAGGCAGAGGCACCAGAGATCAAATTGCCAACATCCGCTGGATCATGGAGAAAGCAAGAGAGTTCCAGAAAAACATCTATTTCTGCTTCATTGACTATGCCAAAGCCTTTGACTGTGTGGATCACAATAAACTGTGGAACATTCTGAAAGAGATGGGAATCCCAGACCACCTGACCTGCCTCTTGAGAAACCTGTATGCAGGTCAGGAAGCAACAGTTAGAACTGGTCATGGAACAACAGACTGGTTCCCAATAGGAAAAGGAGTACGTCAAGGTTGTATATTGTCACCCTGCTTATTTAACTTCTATGCAGAGTACATCATGAGGAACGCTGGGCTGGAAGAAGCACAAGCTGGAATCAAGATTGCCGGGAGAAATATCAATAACCTCAGATATGCAGATGACACTACCCTTATGGCAGAAAGTGAAGAGGAACTCAAAGGCCTCTTGATGAAAGTGAAAGGGGAGAGTGAAAAGGTTGGCTTGAAGCTCAACATTCAGAAAACAAAGATCATGGCATCTGGTCCCATCACTTCATGGGAAATATACGGGGAAACAGTGGAAACAGTGTTAGACTTTATTTTTTTGGGCTCCAAAGTCACTTCAGATGCTGATTGCAGCCATGAAATTAAAAGACGCTTACTCCTTGGAAGGAAAGTTATGACCAGCCTAGATAACATATTAAAAAGCAGAGACATTACTTTGCCAACCAAGGTCCATCTAGTCAAGGCTATATGCTAAAGCTGAAACTGCAATACTTTGGCCACCTCATGCGACGAGTTGACTCACTGGAAAAGAGTCTGATGCTAGGAGGGATTGGGGGTAGGAGGAGACAGGGACGGCAGAGAATGAGATGGCTGGATGGCATCACCGACTCGATGGACATGAGTTTGAGTGAACTCCAGGAGTTGGTGATGGACAGGGAGGCCTGGCGTGCTGTGGTTCATGGGGTCACAGAGAGTTGGACACGACTAAGCGACTGAACTGAACTCAGTGTCTAATTTCCGCCCTGATACTAGGGGGTGGGTGGACACTTTTTTGCTCAGTTGTTCAGTCCTGTTCTGGGAAGGGAGGAACGCTGCAGATGAATATCTCTGGCGTCTGTGGGGAGTGCTCGCAGCGTCTCGGTCACACTGGGTTTGCCCCCGCTCGCAGCGCGTGTGTTGTCCCAGTCTACACTGCACAAGCTCTAGGTTGCTCTGCTGGGAACTGTCCGAGGCTGGCGCCAGGTTGTATGCAATTCCCAGGTCTGAGCGGCTCAGGTTCAGGTTCTCAGGTACTCCACATAGGCGCAGACTTGGTTGGGCCTGCGTTTTGTGCCTTCCCTGGTCCGAGCAGCTCAGGGGACCAGGTGTTTGGCAAGCGTGGTTGCTGCGACTTATCGCCTCCCCAGTCCCTGCCACTCGGTTTTCTGGGTGTACAACTGGTGCACCTTCTCAGGGGGATATCGACCGGCCGGAGCTCAAGAAGTCCTGATTAGCAACAAGCCTGCCTGCAGTTTGTATCGGATGCTTTTCTGGGGCCGTGGTTGCCCGCTCCGGCTCTGGCTGCCCTCCCTGCCTGTCTCGGCGGGGGATGAGGGATGGGCCGACAGCAGCTGGCTCGCTCTGCTCAGTCCTTTGTTCTGTGAGCGGGGCTGGCAGAGTCTTAGGTTAGAGCTTTCTGCCTTTTCGTGGGGAAGCTATCCCAGTATGCTTTGCTATCCCCAGTTCTCTCAGATTGTTCTCGCGGCATTCAAGCCCAGTCCTCTCTCTAAGCAGTTTCCCGGCTCCTCCCTGCCCAGCCCCCGCTTGCTAATGGCGTATGCAGGTGTCTGCGCTTCTCTGCTGGGAGTTACCTGGTAATCTGTGGGTTTTAAAAAAATCTTAAAAATAAAAAAGAGGGTTATGTGGCCCTCTGAGCTTCCAAGGCTCGCCACAGATTCACCAGTGAGAGTGTTTCTTGGTGTTTGGAAACTTCTCTCTTTTTAAAGCCTCCCTTCCTGGGACGGAGCTCCGTCCTTACTTCTTTTGTCTCTCTTTTTATCTTTTATGTTTTTTCCAACCTCCTTTCGAAGACAATGGGCTGTTTTCTGGGTGCCTGATGTCCTCTGACAGCATTCAGAAGTTGTTTTGTGGACTTTACTCCGTGTTCAAATGTTCTTTTGATGAATTTGTGGGGGAGAGAGTGGTCTTGCTGTCCTATTCCTCTGCAATCTTCAGCACATAGGATTCTTATGGCAGTGAAACTACTCTGTGTGATACTATAATGATGGATACATGTCACTGACATTTGTTTGAACCCATAGAACGTTCAGCCCTAACATAAACTATGGACTCTGGGCAATAATGATGTGTCAATGTTCAGTTCAGTTCAGTTCAGTTCAGTCGCTCAGTTGTGTCCGACTCTCCGCGACCCCATGAATCACAGCACGCCAGGCCTCCCTGTCCATCACCAACTCCCGGAGTACACTCAAACTCATGTCCACAGAGTCGGTGATGCCATCCAGCCATCTCATTCTCGGTCGTCCCCTTCTCCTCCCGCCCCCAACCTTTCCCAGCATCAGAGTCTTTTCCAGTGAGTCAACTCGTCAGTTTCAGCTTTAGCATCAGTTCCTCCAATGAACATCCAGGATTGATCTCCTTTAGAATGGACTCGTTGGATCTCCTTGCAGTATAAGGGACTCTCAAGAGTCTTCTCCAACACCACAGTTCAAAAGCATCAATTCTTCGGCGATCAGCCTTCTTCACAGTCCAACTCTCACATCCATACATGACCACAGGAAAAACCATTGCCTTGACTAGACGGACCTTGGTTGGCAAAGTAATGTCTCTGCTTTTTAATATACTATCAAGGTTGGTCATAACTTTCCTTCCAAGGAGCAAGCGTCTTTTAATTTCATGTAGGTTACTTAATTGTAGCAAATGTACCCTCTGGTGGGAGATGCTATTGATGGGGGAGGTCGTAGTGGAGGAAGTTGTGTAGGGATGTATGGAAAATCTCCTTACCTTCCTGTCAATTTTCCTATGAACCTAAAACTGCTCTAAAAAAAAAATGAAACCTTAAAAAATTTTAAATATAAGTTGCATATAGTAACAGTCACCCTTTTAGTGTGCAGTTTTGTGAGTTTTGACAAATGTATAAGCACGTAACCATCACGATCCACATACAGAATAATCCTGTCATGCTCTAACATTCCCTCACCTCCCCTGGTAGACAGTGCTTCCCTCTACTCCAGCTCCTGGCCGCTGTTGATGGTGCTTTAACTTTTTCTAAAATGCAAAGTAGAAAGCTAAATGGATCATACAATACGTAGTCTTTTTAGTCTGACTTCTTTCACTCACCAGAAGTTGCTGTAGCTGGTCATGCTGTTCAGAGCATCATTGGTTCATTTTCTTTTACTACTGAATAGCATCCTGTGGTATCCATGGACCACACAGCTTATCCGTGTATCCCTTGAAGGGTATTTGGATTATTTCCAGTTTGGTGCAATTACGAATAAAGCTGCTTCAACCTTTGGCTTGTAGGTTTTTGTGAGAACATAATGTCGTGGTCTGTGCACAGGTTGGAAAAGAATTTCCAGAAGTGGGGCAGATTGAGAGGAAAATAGAATTTATTAGAGTGGGAGACACTTAGAACAGCGGGCTGACTCAAGAGAGAGCAGACCTCTTTTGCTGACTAGTAGCCAATTTTTATAGCCTCAAGACAGAGAAAATAAATTCCTATTGGAAGGATGGCATTAGGTGACTGGTTAGGATGCTATAAGGTGGTAATAGTTTAGATCCAGAGACTAGTGGTAACAGTTGCTATGGGGCTCGGTCAGTTCCAGAGACTTTTGTCTTGTGACCTTGGTATAGGGATCCACATATAAGTTTTCATTTTGCTTGGGCAAACACTCAGGAGGGGCATTTCTTGTTTCCATAGTAAGTGTATGTTAAGTTTTTAAAAGATAATCACGTTTTGAATGCATTGATTTGTGTTCCTGATTTGCTCTGTGATTTCAGATACGAAGTAGGTTCTAGGTTTAATTTTCCACACATCACTATTCACTCTTGTTTCGCAGAGTAGGGAACAGGAAGCTCCTGGCCATCACAGAGTTTTTCAAGGTTTTTAAAGACTAAATTGCTCCATGCAGACCCATGCTGCTGCTGCTGCTCCTGCTAAGTCGCTTCAGTCGTGTCCGACTCTGTGGGACCCCAGAGATGGCAGTCCACCAGGCTCCCCCGTCCCGGGATTCTCCAGGCAAGAACACTAGAGTGGGTTGCCATTTCCTTCTCCAATGCATGACACATAGCAAGTGTCTATAGCAATTTCCTTAGTGATATTTATACAGAAGGATTACTTGGAAGGAAAGTTACCTCCTAAGAAACCACCATGAATGTATACCTGTCAAACTGCAAAGCTTCTGTCTAAGAAGGATTTTTCTTGTTCTTTCAGGCTTAGCTTTCATTGTCCTATAGGAAGTCCCAGAGTAACTTGACACACAGCAAATACCACGTTCAAAACGACATCAGCCCATTCTCATGAAGGCTCCTGCCAGTGGTAGAAAACTAGCACTGAAGGACACTAAATGAACGCTGGTATGGGGTAACATTATGCAGGCAACGTTGTTGAGTGTAAGTAATATTTTTTGTTTATCACATTATTAGTTCTAGCAATTTGCATCAGATGACTAGGTAGGATGACCATGAATTTCTTCTGTTTACATAGCTACTCAGATTTATTGTTTTTCAAACAGAATCTATTTATCTCTAAATAAGCAAGGACATTGGGACAATCAACTTTTCTCAGAAAACGAGTGTTTTTAATTTTTAGAGGTATCTTAGGAAAATCAGATCCAATAATATATAAGAATGTGAAGTATATTTCACAAAAAGGAAATTTCTTACCAATATGGGTAGTTTCATAAAGTTAGAGTGGTGGTTTAACATAGATCCAAAATTTTGATTTGGAAAAAAAAACTTACATTTGGCTTTAAAGAACAGTGAGTTAAATCAAATTAATCAAACTAGCAAACTACTGTGATTTTCCCACCTTTTAAAGTGAGACTTCAGGAATTAAAAAACAGCAGAGCTTTCCCTTAAGAATGATGCATTTCTCTTCAAATCTGCAATAATTAATCTTTAAGAGATAGGATAATGTCCACAATAGTTCTAATAACAATGTGAAGTCATAAAGATTATAGTAATTGCTAAACAAAGCTCACCTATTCAAAGGCAAAAAAAATCATTTAGTGCTCTTAACTGTCGATAGTCTTAAGTGGCCTTCAAATAAACCTGGGAGAGAGTTTGATGATTGAGGGGAAAAATTTCTCTATTTTATTGAGTATATTTATTGCTGGTATTAGATGTTCAATAATAATTTTATCAAATCAATGGTAATTTGTGGACTTTACTTTTTAATAGTAATGCAGAAAAGTAATACCGAGGCAATCAGTTCAGTTCAGTTGCTCAGTCATGTCCGACTCTCCGCGACCCCATGAATCACAGCACACCAGGCCTCCCTATCCATCACCAACTCCCGGAGTACACTCAAACTCATGTCCACAGAGTCGGTGATGCCATCCAGCCATCTCATTCTCGGTCGTCCCCTTCTCCTCCCGCCCCCAACTGTTCCCAGCATCAGAGTCTTTTCCAGTGAGTCAACTCGTCGCATGAGGCGGCCAAAGTATTGCAGTTTCAGCTTAAGCATCAGTCCTTCCAATGAACACCCAGGATCGATCTCCCTTAGAATGGACTGGTTGGATCTCCTTGCGGTACAAGGGACTCTCAAGAGTCTTCTCCAACACCACAGTTCAAAAGCATCAATTCTTCGGCAATCAGCCTTCTTCACAGTCCAACTCTCACATCCATACATGACCACGGGAAAGACCATAGCAATAGAACTCTTCTAATTGGTTTAATTTCTAGAGCAATTGTTTTGAAAAGTTCATATGATGAAATAAAATGCTTTAAATTGTGACCTTATATTTAGGAATAACAGTTTCTTAACCCTGGCTGTTCGGAGAAGGCAATGGCAACCCACTCCAGTACTCTTGCCTGGAAAATCCCATGGATGGAGGAGCCTGGTGGGCTGCAGTCCATGAGGTCTCGAAGAGTCAGACAAGACTGAGCGACTTCACTTTCACTTTTCACTTTCATTCATTAGAGAAGGAAATGGCAACCCACTCCAGTGTTCTTGCCCGGAGAATCCCAAGGATGGCGGAGCCTGGTGGGCTGCCATCTGTGGGGTCGCACAGAGTCGGACACGACTGAAGTGACTTAGCAGCAGCAGCAACCCTGGCTGTTATTGGCTGAGATCCAAAGTCAAACAGTAGACAAGGTTGAGAGATGATGTGTCACGAACCAAATCCCTGAGCCAGGAAAGTCAACTCACCACACCAGTTCTCAGTGACTTATTAAGTTACTAAAATTTGATGGGCCTTTTTGGATTAGTAAAGTGATACCTTGTTGATTTTGGAAATTGGTAATTTAAGATGATTTCTCTGCATAATATTCAGTAAACCATAAGTTTTTTTATAATTTCCAGTCTCATCAAAATATAGATTATTGTTTTACGTGGGTCCCCTGTAATCTTAGCACAGAGTCTGCATAAACTGTGGGCTGAACAGCTGGTTTCTCAGACCCATGGGACTTTCAGGATCACCGAAAGCTGGAATGAGCTCTTGATGACTCTTTGCAAGTGAACAAGCAGATTACAGTTTCTCCTTTAAGAAGGAAAACAAACAACAATCAGTTTCGAAACGCAAACATACTGTTTTACTTAGACATTGAATGATTTCAGGTTCTGTAAGAGATATCTATGA
Organism: Moschus berezovskii; assembly: GCF_049115385.1. Lineage (NCBI taxonomy): Eukaryota > Metazoa > Chordata > Mammalia > Artiodactyla > Moschidae > Moschus > Moschus berezovskii. The sequence goes on along the minus strand of NC_142474.1, from coordinate 43,679,095 downwards.
GAACCAAAGGACTTATTGTATTCCTTGGGGCCGCAGGAAAAGACCGGTCCCCCACCACTGTGTGCCTGACTGAGATCAGCTGGTGGAGGGCAGAGACATGCTTATTTCTGTGATGTAGTTGAAAATTCCAGTATCAAAGTGTGCCTGTGAGTGATTGATCGTTTCTTTTGAAAATATTCCTGTCACACACACACAAAGACACACAGGATGTAGCAACATCCTCAGGAGCCCATGGCAGTCCCTCTGGGTGGGACCAACTGATGTGTTCCAGCCAGCAACATCCTCCCCAGAAATCTGTTAGAAATGCAAATTATCAGGTCCTACCTGGATCTATTCAATCTCAAACTCTGGGACTACGGCCGGATGTCTCTGTTTTAAGGAGCCTTGAGGATTCCAGAGTGAAACTACTGCCCTGGATAAGGTTCCTTTAACAAAGATGTAAATTTAGCTTAGAGCATTTAAAGAGTCTCAAAAGTCTGCTCTGCTTTTGGGCTGCTGTCAGGCAGTTGGATGTGGTTAAGGAATTAATGCCCTCAGTAGCAGACCTCATTCAATATCTCCCAGGAGTTAGATTTAACTGTGTCAACTTGTTACGGACTTTCACTTTCCCCATCCCTGTATTTACTCCCTCTTTCCCTATAGATGCTCCCTGAACAACCCCATCCTCCCCAAGCTACTCTTAAGTCCTAGTCTCCAAGATGTTTCTAGGAGGCTCCAAAACTAAGACACTCACATATGCTAAGTGCTCAATACAAACTGATAAACTGAAATTTCCCTTCATTCTAACCTGGGTTAGAGGCCATCATTCTATTTATTCTACACCTGAGCAGAAACAGAAATATACCCAGGAATGCAGGGGCCAAGGTTAAGAATATGGGCTTTATTTAATTTTTTATCTTTTGGCCATGCCATGGGGCATGTGGGATCTTAGTTCAATCCCAGGGATTGAACCTCTGCCTTGCATTGGAAGGGCAGAGTCTTAGCCACTGGGCCACCAGGGAAGTCTCAAGAACACGGTCTTTAGAGCCAAATTTCTGTGATGAAATCTAGCTTTACTTCTCTCTGACTGTGTGGTATTGGGTTCATTGCTTAACTTCTCTGTTCCTGTCTCCTCATCTGTAAAACAAACCCACCTGCCTCAGAGCATCCTTAAAAGTGTGTTCAGTCGTGTCCAACTCTTTGAGGCTTCATGGACTATAACCTGTCAGGCTCCCCTGTCCAGGGAATTTTCTAGGCAAGAATACTGGACTGGCTGGCTACTTCCTACTCCAGGGGATCTTCCCAGCCCAGGGATTGAACCCACATCTTTTACATCTCCTGCATTGGCAGGCTGGTTCTTTACCACAGTGCTATCTGGGGCCTTAGGAAGATTTAATGTGTTCAAGGTGTAAAGTGGTCAGAGCAGCATCTGGCACATGGTAAGTATTTGGCAAATGCTATCATTAGTAATGCTGTTGTTGTTGTTTCCCTAATTGTTTTTTTCTTTACAAGTGGCTTCAGAACGATTTCAGTTCTGTCCATTCCTTTTCTTCAAAGAAATTCCTGACATTCCCCTCTTGTTCTTCAACCTGGTTATCACACTTGTTTGCGATTGGGCCATGAGGCCTCACAGAGCATGAAACACTAACAAGATACATTTATTGACCTTGCATTTAGCAGTTAACACTTAACCAATTCAGCGCTTTACACAAGTTATACTATTGCATCTTCTCCATAGCCTTAGGACAGAGGTGTTGTTCATTCTTCTCCATCTTATGGTTGGGATAATTGAGGCTTGAGAAGGTGAAGCTTCTTTTCTGGGCTGCAGAGCTATTAAGTGGTAGAGAAGAGATTCAAACTCAGAGCTTGACTGCAAACCCCAGCTCTTAGCCATAACACTGTACAAATAGCCTACTTCATGTTACTTCTAGATGAACGATTCTGTGTTGTTCCTGCAACACAGAATTCCCTGGATGGATGGCTAAAAGAGAGTTCCCCAGGCCCAGCTCCAAGCAGGTCTAAGTTCTAAGACCTGGGGGCATTGCTAACAAGTCCCAAGTGATCCTGTGATGTTGGTCATGGGACCACACTTTGAGAAACACTGCTATCTATCATAACCCAGTTAGAACATTCTAGTAAAATAAATAAGATAAAAACGATTTGGGACTACAGCCTCATTTTCATGGTATGTTTGACACACGTGATGCAAATACCTCCTTTGGCAATCTTTTTTAAAAAATAATAATACTTAATAGAAATTTATTTTTCTATTACATGAAAGAGAACCAGAAACAGGCTATGTAGAGTTGGCATGGTGCCCTTGACATCAAAGACTAGGTCCCTGTACATGGAATCTTGATGCTCCACCATCTTCAGCATGTGGCTTTCACTGCATGGTATAAGATGGCTGCTGGAGCATCAGCCATCATCACTGCATTCCTTCTGACAGGAAGGATAAAGGACTGAAGTAGGGCACACTTCTTGTTTTAAATTTTCTTGATGAACTTAATTGCCAAAAATTTAATTGCCACATCTATACAGTTCAACAGTGTTAAGTACAGTCACATTGCTGTGCAATGGATCTTAAGAACTTTTCCATATTCTTCTTTGTCCAACTTTAAGAAATTATTACCAAAAAAAATGCATACTTTTAACAGTTGTATGTGCCAATGACACTGTGGGGATAAGATTTGTACATTCATATGAATACCTTGTAAGTTTTTCTGGCATCTCTCTCCTTATTGGCTGGATCTAAATATATCATGTGGATGCCCAAGAAATAACTTTTTGGATGTGCTAGGTCATTATGGTGATAAAAAAAATGGTGTAGGGAGGAAACCATTCTCTCAAAGCTCAATCTACTTAGTCATCTGCTGTATTTCTTGGATCACTCCAAATAAATTTTTAAAAATTATGTAGCACTAGGCTTTTGTGCCAAAAACAGTGATATTAGCATTTTTTGTTTTAGCAGTGGAACCTTATATCAATATATTTTACGTACAGCCACTTAGCATATAAAATGTTGCAGAAGCAACATTGCTGAGGTCAAAGTTGGAGGGCAGGGAAGGATGGAGGCCTGGAACCCCGTCATTTAACATCCTCCTCAAGGGAGGTCCCCTAGGATACAAAGAAGATTAAATCACTCCCCTCCAAGAAGAACAAAAAATCCTAACCTCTGAGGTCCTTAAATATTTATATGACATCACTAATAGGAGCTAATTTTAAAACCCTCAGTTATTCCCTATTCACATATGTCTTGCTTTTTTGAGTACTAATGAGTATTGCAGGACTCTATTCAAATAAACCACTGTAATGTGATGGAATGGGGCTTCCCAGGTGGCTGTAGTGGTAAAGAATTTGCCTGCCAATGCAGGAGATATAAGAGATGAAGGTTTGATCCCTGGCTTGGGAGATTCCCCTGGAGAAGGAAATGGCACTCCACTCCAGTATTCTTGCCTGGAGAACTCCACGGACAGAGGAGCCTGGTGGGCTACAGCCCATGGGGTAGCAAAGAGTTGGACACGACTAAGTGACTGAGAACACACACAGTGTGATGGAATAAACACTGGTTTGGGTGCTGAGACTTTTCAGCTGACCTAGGATTGTTTGCTAACTGACTTCGTCACTTCAGGGATCAGTTCATCTCTCATTTGTAGAATGAGGGGCTGAATTGACCAATGTCTTTGGGTTTATCCCTTTTATCCCTAACTTTTTAGGGTTCTTTCTCATGCCTGGATACAATAACTTGCTGCTGATAGAAAGATTATCTCGGGAAATGTTGACTAAAACTGAACCTTTTCCCCCAAACATCTGGTTTAATTTCCTTTTGCTGGGCAAACAGACCCTCAGGGCGAGTTCCAGCTCAGGTAGTTACATTCTGCCTACTGTGGTTTTCCTTGTAGTGTTGTTGTTCAGTCACTATGTTGTGTTTGACTCTTTGCAACCCCACGGACTGCAGCATGCCAGGTTTCCCTGTCCTTCTCTATCTCCTGGATTTTGCTCAGACTCATGTCCATTGAATTGGTGATGCCATCCAACTATTTCATCCTCTGTTACCCCCTTCTCCTCCTGCCATCAAAAAAGATAAGAAAAGGACAAGATGGAAAACAGTGTGGATGTTATATTCTTTTTTTGTGTGTATAAGTCATATAAAGGGCTACATACATTTTGCTGCTAAACGCTGTTCTTTTTCTACTTTGGAAGGAAACCCCAGGCAATGTTAGCAGTGGTTACCTTTGGGGAGAATGTTGATTTTCTTTAAAGTTATTTTTACCTTCATTATTATTTGAACTGTTTCACTATGTGTATGGCATATTATCCAATTTTTTTTTTTAATTTTAAAAGGGTTTTAATTTTCAATAAGTGTTATCTGGATGGTGAGATTATGAATAACCCTTGCACTCTTCTATGTTCATATTTCAGGAGAAAAATAAATGAGATTCTATCAATAAGGAGGAATCTGGGCTAAAATTAACCTGAGAATGTTCAAGCTAAGAGTAGGAGAGCTTTATTTTTTGGGGCTTAGGGGCTGGCTGCTGGTAGTGGGGTGGATGAATATAGCTGGCTGGTGATGGAGGGTGTGGGGATGGTGGTGGGTGGATGCCTGAGACCCTCAAAGTCCTAAGCAGAACATTGGTCAGACATCGGTCATTTCATGGCCTTTCCCATTCCAAAACAGAAGTCACAAAATATATCACAGCCTCAAAATTCCTTTTCTTTCTTTTTGGGGGTTTCCAGTATATTTTTCTTTCAAGAAAATATGTTGAGAATTTAAAGTCAAATTCACAACTGAATAAAAGCATCTGGGAGATGTGAGCGTGGCCTCTACGTGGCTTCTCCATGGGGGCATCCTTGGTGGAGCTAGGACAAGGGCATTGGGGTGGGGCTGGGTTGGGAGATGGGGCTGGACTTGTTCTTTTCCAGCCTCATCTCTGTGGTCCAGGACTACCTCCCATTCTGCTGTCAGAGTGTCAGTAAAACAAAAGTTGCGGAAAACCACCTTGGCGCTTCATGGGAATTGCCAGCTGTGAATGCGAGCACACACACAACAGTTGGTTATCTCTCTGGGGGTTAAGTTACCCCCATTCAGCATGGGCTCGTGCAGACAATAGTGGGGCCAGCCGCACCGCAGTGATCCTTTTACCTGTGCCGGCTGCAGTGACCTCAGGATGAAGGGGCACTTTGGAGGGTATCAGTTTCCTAAGTCAGTTCTGCAAACAACCCCGTGATCCCGACTCCCACCTCCCCCCCAACCCTCCCTGCTGAAGGAAGCCAGGCCTCCTTGTCACTCCCAGGGACAGATGAAAGGCTAGCTGCCCGACATCAGGGGATTCCATTGTCGTGGTGTTTGCTCGTGGTCGCCAGAGTCTCCACCTAAACCTGGGCTGGAAGGAGACCGATTCTCTTGCAGAGCACCATACCCTGAAAGCATCAACAACAATTGCAACTTATTAGAAAAAGCACTGACCAGGCAGACAGGCTTTCCCTTCTGTGTCCCTGCATGAATCAGGCTCTCACCTGCCAACACCTGGGGGCAGGGCACCATTCACTGTCTTGTCATTTTTCTTTCAAAGAAGCCACACCTTTCATTTCTCATCGCAAGGGACTGTGGTGATAGACGCTTATGAATTTTGTTTTCTCTTGGAAGGGACTTAGACGACAGCGAGGCTGCAGTGAGAGAGGTGACGTGGGAGAGCTGACAGGGAGGGAGAGGGTAGGGCGGGTTTCCGCCGAACTGTGTCCTCAGCTCAGGAAAGGAGTCTGGGGCTGAGATCAGTCCCTCTGCCCCGGGGGCATCAGTCCTGCTGTTCAGGCTGGTGTCTCACTTTCACCAATGTTTTCAAACCACTGTCCGCTTCCCCGAGTTGAGGTTCACTGGGAGGGGCCAGTGACCAGGGGACAGGCAGGACAGGGAGGGGGCCAGCCCAGTGATGAACGGGTGACTCCTGGGGGCAGCTGGGGCTCAGTCCCATGGGGGACACTTTGGGAGACTGTGTAGGACATACCTCAGATTTTCCCAACTGAGGGGCCAAGGTGATGGGGTATTTATCCTTCAATTTCCATCTGCCATCAGGTGGGGCTGCTCCTGGGGCACTAAGTCCCCAAATGCCCAGTGTACCCTGGAACTCTGACAGCCAGAGAAAGCCCTTGGAGGAGGGTCCCGTGAGCTATCAGTCGGAATCAGGCTGCACCCTCAGGACATGGTGGCAGCATCTACCACAGCCTTCCTCCTCGGTTTCCCTTGATGGCCAGAACCAGAGAATCCTTGATAAAGAACAGATCATAGATGCCAGGCACTGAACTGAACCCTCAGACTAAAAAAGTGAGTTCACATCTAGAAAGATATCTTCCAGAGAGAGCGCCTGGATGAACTGGTAGTAGTAATAATAATAACATCAATAACAATATAGTGATAACACCTGAAGAAATCAGGGAATTACTTTCATAATCTGTGAAGCTTCCATATACATTATGTCTATAAAGCTCCAATACTTTGGCCAACTGATGCAAAGAGCAGTCTCATTGGGAAAGACCCTGATGCTGGGAAAGACTGAAGGCAAAAGGAGAAAGAGGTAGCCGAGGATGATATGGCTAGATAGCATCACTGGCTCAGTGGACATGAATCTGATGAGCAAACTCTGGGAAAACAGGGAAGCCTGGCATGTTGCAGTCCACAGGGTCACAAAGAGTTGGACATGACTTAGGGGCTGAACAACAACAGCATGTCATTTTAAAAAGTTATTTGAGTTTCACAAGAAACTCACAAGGTATTTAGAGCCTACATTACTCCCTTTTTCCAGATGAGAACAAGGTACAGATGGTTAGCTCATGAGCAGCAGAATCAGAACCAGCCACCAGCTCTCCCGCATCCAAGACTGGTGTTTTAGAGTTAATTGATGATTAGAATTTTTCTATCCACTTTGGGTTCAGGGTCTGGGGAAATCAATTTGCAGCACAAATGTTCTTTAATCCATTCCTGGTGATGGAGCCAAACCAAGAACAGGGCTGCCAACTCTAAGATACATTCAGGCTTTTTATTTCTAGATGGTTTTGAGAAGTATCAGAGTGAGACAGTGGAATACAGCCGACTCCAGAACACCCAGAGAAATTTCCTCTTATTAATTCCATTTCATCTGTTTCCAAAATCAGCCCCAATGTTAAAACAAGCAATAAGATTGTGTACTTTAATCTAGAAATTGGCAGAATTATAAATATAGCTGTGTGAGTATTAAGATTAGTCACATAAAAAGCGAGAATCATGGATATTCTGTCTTACACATACAGCATTAACATTTTTAAATGAAACATGGAGTATTAACAAAAGATACTGTCTGTGTTTTTTTGAATTATGGTTTTCTCAGAGTGTATGCCCAGTAGTGGGATTGCTGGGTAATATGGTAGTCCTATTTTTAGCTTTTTAAGGAAATTCCATACAAAGGAATGATATTGGGTCATTTCTAGAGACATGGATGGACCTAGACTCTGTCATAGAGAGTGAAGGAAGTTAGAGAAAAACAAATATCATATATTTATGCATATGTGTGGAATCTAGAAACACGGTACAGATGAACCTATTTGCAGAGCAGGAATAGACTCACAAACATAGAGAACAGACGTGTAGACACAGGGTAGGGGAAGAGGGTGGGATTAATCGGGATATTGGGATTGACGTATGCGCACTGCATGCGTAAACCAGAGAGCTGGAGGGGACCTGCTACATAGCACAAGGAGCTCAGTGTGGTGCCCTGTAGGCAGTTAGATGGATGAGATGGCAGGGGGAGGAAGGTCCAAGAGGAAGGGGGTGTATGTACATGTGGAGCTGATTCACTATGTTTTATAGCAGAAACCAGCATGACATTGTAAAGCTACTACAGCCCAATTTAAAAAAAAAGGACATTGCATTTTATCACAATACGGTAGCTGATAGTTTGTGTTCATCAAAATATTTTTATCAGAAAGGGGGAAGAACTCCCGAGAGCACAGATGGAAAAGTGCTAACAAATTCTTAAGGGAAAGGTGGGGGTGGGTGGGGTGAAAGCAACGGGTGGTTCTTCTGAGTATTAATTAAGGTTAGGTGGTGTCCCATCGAAAAATCTCAGTTCTCTGCAATGTTTCCCCAGAATTTAATATTCTTTTCCTGGTAAGTTCTTGTTAGTTTTTCAAAAGTTCTTTTCCCCTTATAATTTCTATTAAGAATCCCAAGTATTCCAGTGATTATTTTAAGCTGTATGCTTTTCATTATTCCTGATACCATTTCTGCATTTTTATTCCATCCATATTAATCCAGCCTGGGAATCCCAACATGGCCGTATCTTAGCTCCTGATTGATTGGGAAGCTTCTGTCAAACTGCAAGGAGCCCTCCACAAGGAGGGGACATGTCTTTCCACATGTGGAAAAATATATCTCCTTAGTATAAAGTGTTATTTCAAAATTTAGCAAACATCAGGGTCACCTGGGGAGCTGGCTAGAATAAGATGCCTGGACAGAATCCCCAGGAATTCTGATTTCCCTAGCACTGGAAGGGGACCCGGGAATCTGCTTCCCTAACAACTTACCAGGTGATAAGGACTGCTGAGGAGCCTTGGCGTTGGGGAGATTACAATGGGACTTCCCAATCAGATGGAAAAGGGCAACCTGTTAGCATTAAAGAAGTCTTCCAGAGTAACTGACCATAAGGCAGATTAAGTGCAGGAGGTGATGGAAGCAGATCTTTGTCCGTATACCCAGTATCAGAGGTCACTGTAAACTCAATTACTACTGGGGAAACAGCATGTTACTGGCTTACATCTTGGAAATCAGTCCATATATCCTGTATTTAGAGATTTAGACTGAAATAATACTCCCCTGGACTCACATTCTCAAAGCAAGGAGACTGGTAGTAATGAACGTATTATCAAACTCTGAATTGGAAGCTCTGGATTCAAGACCTGGTGAGGTCTTGACCTCTTCCTGCCTTTTTTCCCCCTCATTGTGTGACTTTAAGCAAGTCTCCTAACCTCGCTCTGCTTTAGTATCGTGCCTGGTCAAGCGGTGATAACATGAGAAGTCCATGTCAGGCTGCAGTGACTGTGTCAATGGAAGCGAGTTGATGCCTGTTCGTGGAAGGGGTTAACCAGGAGCAGCTCATTTCTGCAGTAGAGGCTGGGATGCCACATCTGAGAGCAGGCCCAGCCCCACCGCCCCCTGCCTGGAGGATTGCCATCTGGAGCCTCACCTTGTTCCCTTTCAAGATGAACTCTCATTCCCCGGAAAAAATTTCCCAGCCTTAAAGTCACAACTTCAAAAAATGCAGTGGGGACCACATTTAAAAGGTCTGGCAAATTTTGGGTTGATTTAATTTTTTTAAACTGCACTTTTAAAACTAACCCAAATAGAGAGATGAAAGGCAAGAATTAAAATATACATACAAAATAGAAAACATTAATATTCTCAAGTACGACGAATTGAATAATCATCATAAGGAAGCAATAAAATGTGAAGTGACTCAGACCAGATGATCACCGTCCGTCTCCATGATGCTGGAACATGTGGTCTGTGCAAAGATTGGGATCAGGCTGGCCTGGCGCTGGCCTCCACAAAGCCGTCACTCCCCTGATCCCTCCACTGACAAGTGCCCCATCAGCTAATTAAACAAGCTTTAACCCTAGCTGGCAGAGGTGGGTGTGGAGGAGGCCAGAGGAAGTCTGTTTAAGAGACTCATAGGGTTAAAACCTATAGTCAGGACACCTTACATTTTACTGTTTCCTTGCCCATGAGTCTTTGCTCTTTACTCTGGTTATCAACCCATTCTAGCACCACTTGCCCACGACAAGGGGTCTGAAGTTTCTGCAGTGCGTCGAAACAGGTGCTGGGGGTTCAGAGCGGTCTACGGTGCTCCTTCCTCCCCCATCCTCACCATCGCAGGGCTCTCTCTTCCAGCCTCTTGCTTCCCTGTGCCCATCAACATTCAATAGTTTCTCTAAAGGAGGCAGATTTCCCACACATCAATATTTCTATGGCAGTGTCCCCTGTCACAACAGCACAGATACTAAGGAGAATGTGTTGAATAAATCCCTTTACAGAAAGTTTGAGAACAGGCAAAAGTCATCTCTGATGATCAATGTCAGAATGGTGGCTATTCCTGGGTGGATGTTGTCATTAATTAGAAAGGAGGGAGTGAGAGTCTATCTGGGTGATGGGAATGTTCAATGTGTTGACCCAGGTGGGTATTCCCTGGAGTTTATACAGATTAATATCTTTGAACTGGGTATTGAATTCAGGGCCCTTTATGCTTTATGATGTCTCAGTTGAGAAAATGAAGAAAAAATATCAAATCAACCCACATAACATAACAGACCATAACGTTATAAAGAGAACTGGAATATAAAAAGGATTTTCCACATTCTTGTATGTATCCTTTCAACAAATGTCCATCGAGCCTGTTGGAGCCTGGTCCATATTCCCTCAGCCGGCGAGCATCCTTCCATACTAGAGCGTGTACTCCCAGGCTCTGTCCTGGCGGCAGGGTGGGCTGGACATGCTGGGAGGGGTGCCCTGTGGGAGGGGCCTGGGATGGAGGGAGGTGGGGATGAGCACCCGCTTCCTCACCCCTCAGGTGGCAGGAGGGGTGTTCTGCCTGGGCTCCCAGGGGATTGAGCCCCAGTTTCTGACAGTCATAGTTTGGTCTCTCCCTTACTCTCTTTGGACTGCCTTCCCTTCCCTGTATCCCTTCCCTCTCCCTACTTCCAGCTCCTGGGATCACTTCCTAAACAAACTCCTTGCACTCATACCTTTGCCCCAGGGTCTGAGTTTTGGGAGGACCCAAGCCAGGTGAAGCTCCTGCTTTCCTCCTAGACCCACAAAGATGCAAATCCAACCTCTCACTCTTACACACCTTACAGCATATCGGGGTTTGAAGGGACAATCTGGCAAACATGAAAAGTGAAATGGAACAAGGACAGAGGTGGGGAGCACAGCATGGCAGGGAGACCGAGCTTACAGGGGACCCACCTGGCCCAGGAGATGTCCCAGAAACAGAGCTCCCCTCTTCCTCTTCCTGTTGCTAAATTTCCATCTCTCTTTCTCTCTCTTTCTTTTTCTCAAGCAACCCGAAGTGAAATGAGACATTCACTTATTTTAAGACACCCTTATGTTCCCATAAATATCAATAAGTATACTGAATTTACTACCCGTGTTGGTTTATTGCACTGCCTCATCTCATATCACAGAACCAAACCTTAGCCTTTAGATTTGGCTGTGGATGCATGGAAACCATTCTTTATAGATACATTTTCAATATTGCTTCCCATCTGTGTGACATACAGATCCTAGGAAAACCAGCGCATATTTCTCGATCTTGTTTGGGGTGGGGGGGTAGCTCAAAACTACCTACCAATTGGCAGCTGGTGGAAACATGGACCGAAAGTGATCATCTGGAAATGGGCAGCTGACTCACGTTGTTGGAGCTGTCATCTCTACCCCAGCAGCCTTTCTGGGTGAACAGTTCTTCAAAGCACACACATTCAAGGGCAGGGTATTTTTCTCTTGTTTTCTCTGCTCTTCGCCAAAGTGGACGGGTCACAGAGCTCTCTCATTCAGCCTCCAGTAGAACATCAGATGGAACTCAGGTTGTGGTTTGAGTATCCCCTTCCAGGTAGACCAGAATGTTATTTCAACAGGTATTTGTACATTTAAAGCCATACAGTTCTGAACTGGGATGCCTGGTGAGGGAGGGTCCTACAGAAACAGCAGAATGATTCCTATGGGTTGGCCTTGTAAACTGTTTTCTTACTCTGGGTGATATCAGGCAGCTTTATACGAATGTGACTCTTCACTTTACAAGTTAGAAAAGCATGCAAATATGGCAGAATGTCGACTTTTATTTCTGTATTACTTTGGTCAAAATACATGTTCTTCCAAAGACCAAAGGACTCTATTAGATGAAAAGTGAATGTTCATGGTGAAGTCTCTAGAGAAAGCTAAACTCAATTAAGATTGGATTTTTTTTTTTTACAGCAGTGCCTTTTTTGTTTAGAATATGATGATGTAGGAGAAAGGATAGCTTTTCTATTTTTTAGAAAAACTCTTTTTTATTTTACCATTTATCCTTTGATGAGAATTAAGACCTTGATGAGTCTTTTATTGTTGCATGACATATTGTCATGAACTTAGAGGCTCAAAATGACACCTGTTACCAGTTCATGGTTCTTTAGAGTGGCATCCAGGCTTGGGGTAGCTATCTTTCTTGATTGAAATGAAATAAAGGAAAGGTATTTCTAGCCTTTCTGAGTTTATGCATGGAGATTTGTGTCTGCCACATAATGAAAACCTTCTTCCCTCTGAAATCCCTATTGATGTAATTTGAGGTGATTTTTCTAGTAGCCACAGATTCTTGTGCCCTAAGGGATATGCAGAGTACATCATGAGGAACGCTGGGCTGGAAGAAGCACAAGCTGGAATCAAGATTGCTGGGAGAAATATCAATAATCTCAGATATGCAGATGACACTACCCTTATGGCAGAAAGTGAAGAGGAACTCAAAAGCCTCTTGATGAAAGTGAAAGAGGAGAGTGAAAAGGTTGGCTTGAAGCTCAACATTCAGAAAACAAAGATCATGGCATCTGGTCCCATCACTTCATGGGAAATAGATGGAAAAACAGTGGACACAGTGTCAGACTTTATTTTTTTGGGCTCCAAAATCACTGCGGATGCTGATTGCAGCCATGAAATTAAAAGATGCTTACTCCTTGGAAGGAAAGTTATAACCAACCTTGATAATATATTAAAAAGCAGAGACATTACTTTGCCAACAAAGGTCCGTCTAGTCAAGGCTATGGTTTTTCCCGTGGTCATGTATGGATGTGAGAGTTGGAGTGTGAAGAAAGCTGATCACCGAAGAATTGATGCTTCTGAACTGTGGTGTTGGAGAAGACTCTTGAGAGTCCCTTGGACTGCAAGGAGATCCAACCAGTCCATTCTAAGGGAGATCAATCCTGGGTGTTCATTGGAGGGACTGATGCTGAAGCTGAAACTGCAATACTTTGGCCACCTCATGCGACGAGTTGACTAACTGGAAAAGACTCTGATGCTGGGAAAGGTTGGGGGCGGGAGGAGAAGGGGACGACTGAGAACGAGATGGCTGGATGGCATCACCGACTCTGTGGACATGAGTTTGAGTGAACTCCGGGAGTTGGTGATGGACAGGGAGGCCTGGCGTGCTGTGATTCATGGGGTCGCGGAGAGTCGGACACGACTGAGCGACTGAACTGAACTGAACTGAACTGAAGGGAGATATCTCATGTCTGAAAGTGTGGTCTTGGCGAATGGCACATTGCAAAATACCAGCTCAGATATTTTGGGGCCATGCAGAGGGTGTATATGTCAGATGTGAGTGTGAGTGGGTGGTGGTTTGAATGCCACAGGGATGTCAAGTGGGAAGGGGTGCTGGGGCTGAGTCTGTGCCTGGAACAGCTGATCAGTGGTCATAGTGGACCAGATAACTTGAGCCCTCAGGACTCTGCAGCTGTAGGAGACACAGACCAGAGGTCAGGGAATCATACAGAATAAGAAGATGTCTGCAATGGAGTCTTAAACATTTTGACAAGTAGTTGTAAACAATTTAGAAGAGAAGAAACAGAAAAGAGCCCTAGAGACCAGAAAACCAAGATGGCTTATCTAGGTTATTCTGTTCTGATTGGGGCCTGAAGCTGGTGACTGGGGCTGGGGGTGGTGGGGAGGGGAGCTCTGGGAGACAGGTGCATTCTGGGAAGAGACTGTACTTGCTGGAAAGTGAGAGGCTAGTGCCTGGGCTTGCTTCTGGGCTAGAACCCAAGCAGGAGGGCTGGGATTATGGGATAGCTGTAACCAGGAATGTTGGGACCTACATTCCAGCCTCAGGACAAGAAGGAGCAAGTTAGGAGCTCAAAGCAGAGTCTTTGAGGTATTGCCCTCAGTATGGCAAAAGTTATGGCTTCCCTGGTGGCTCAGTGGTAAAGAATCCCCCTGCCAAGCAGGAGACCTGGGTTCAATCCTTAGATCAGGAAGATACCCTGGAGAAAGAAATAGGAACCCACTTCAATAATCTTGCCTGGGAAATCCCATAGACAGAGGAGCCTGGCGGGCTATAGTCCATAGGGTCGCAAAGAGTCAGACGCGACTTAGCTTTCTGAGGTATGGCAAAAGTATAACAAGTACAAGGAAGCTTTTGAAATTGGAGGTGTCATGGTAAGAGTCAACTTGATCAAACTGTCAGTTTGAACCCGTGTGCACGTGTGCTGAGGCACACTCATGCCTCTGTGTGTGTGTGTGTGTGGGTGGGTAGGTGGGTGGGAGGGGTGATGGCCATAACTGGGAAGACATCTTGAAAGACTTGATTTTATTCAGGCCCACAGAGTTTGAGAATAAGACTTCTGTCTTGGGCAGGAGGTAGAAGAAAAATGCAACAAGGAAAGGTTACTTCCAAGGACTAGTTTTAAAGAGTTGCTGTTTAGGAGAAAATTGAGAGAATTCTAAGAGCTGGTCCAAAGGAGGGATCTCTAACTAAGCTCTTTGTATGCTTCATTTCATGAGAGTTAAATTGCTTTTTGCCCTGAAAAGCTCACCAGGAATTGTTAGACCATTAGCCTTGAAAGAAATACCATCAAAGAAAATAAAAGAAAACCCTGAACTTGGGGTCTTTATAAATGAAATTCTTCCTGAATCTCGCCAGTTCCAAAATTCTGAGACTCATATATTTTACAATCTACAAAATAATGACAATATCAATAAGCTATATTCTAAGATCCTGGTGGAAAAGATAGGCAAGGTATGACAGAAGTTGGCCAAATGGATTAAAGAGTGAGCAGAATCAAGTAAAAAGATGGTTTGAATAATAACATATTGATAACAGATAATACAAACTTTTTTGATTAGCCTTCAGAGGAATCTGAATAGAAATGCATTGTTTGGAATGTGTATGCTTTGGTCTCAATAAAAATATCCGGTTGCAGAAATATTTCATGTGGTTTGAACTAACAGGCAAAAAATTAAAAATTCATTGGTATACGCTAATATATGTAATTGTATATTTTGGAGGTAAGCATAATGGCATAAGTTTGCTGTAATGCAACTGATTGGAAAATGATCTCTTGGAGAAAATTTATTGCCAGTCATAAGATTTCTTTGGTTTAGAAAAATACTGGGTTTAGTCAAATCCATCGCACCAAATGAAAGTCTGCTTTAATAAAAATGTGGATCTGAGAATTGTGGTTTTTGGTAAGTGGGCATCTGATCCATCAAAATTGTATTGGTTTATTCTTCATGTTGCCTTTTTCCTGAAATCCATCAGTTTGAAGCATGAAGTAAGCCTTTGCCAGCTATCGCTCTAATAATGAAAGACCCACAGTAATTGGTAAAGTGCACCTTATTAATCAGCTGTGACCTGTTCCTTTGGAAGGGTCTCATGACGGAAAAAGCAGCAGCTTATTTTGCTTTTGTTGAAGATGGCAAAAGAGTCATTTTGAGAATCCACTGAGCATCGTAGAACGGAGTGATGGAAAAATATCTGCAGAATTAGATCATGCAGCTGGCCGGTTCAAGCAGCCCCCACTGCCTGTTTTGTGGTGAGTCCCTCAGCGCTTTGTCTGGGCAAAGCTGGGCTGGACCCCTGACGGGGACTCTGCCACTCTCCTTGGACAGGATCCCACGGTCTAATTGACCTCATTGTTAGGAAATTGTTCATGAAATTAGGAAACTCAGAGTAAACAGAGAAACTCAGACAGAGCTCCTTCTCACAGAGGGCAACGGACATATGGAACGAGTTACCGAGAAAAGGGACTGGGGTGAAACACACACATGCATTCAAGAGGCTCCCAGGTTTCCTTCTGAACGTGGGGGAGGAGAGGTGAGGTGGCGGCCTGTAGGAAGGTAGGAGTAAGACGCATTTTGGAAGGACAGGCATATGAATAATTTGACCTATTCAAATTTCTCTTGAAGTGGTTGGAATATTCCCAACGAAAAGCTGTTTGCTACTCATCCTCATCTGTTTGGGACTGATGGGTGTGGCCAAGTCGGAATCCCAGTGACCACCTGGATCTTGCCACTCTCTCTGGGGTAAATGGCTTCCCATGTAGAGGCTGGGCTTCCTCTCCTGATCTGAGCAGAACAAATCAGCAGGAAGAGTGAGGGACTGGTGCTTGCAGAATGTCCCAGAAGCCCCTGTTTTTAACTTGGTATTTCCACCTTGTTTTAAGCCATGAAAGGGCTCGGAGGACTGTTTATCAGCCTTGTAATAGGCTGGTTTCCTGGGAGACCCCATCTCCTCCTCAGGGGTCCAAGGTCAGAGTTATGAGGGTATGAGTTTGCTCTGGCTGCAGTAACAAAATATCACAGACCAGGCAGTTTAAACAACGGAAACTGATTCCCTCCCAGTTCTGGAGGCTGGAGGTCCAAGATTAAGATGTCAGCAGGGCTAGTTTCTCCTGAAGCCTCACTCCTTGGCTTGCAGACAGCTTCTCTTCTCTGTGTCTCCACGTGGTTGTCCCTCCATGTCTGTGTCCTAATCTCCTCTTCTTATGACACCAGTTCACGTGGGATTAGGGCCTCCCATCTGACCTCATTCAACCTTAATTACTTTTATTTAAAGGCCCCGTATCCAAATACAGTCACATTCTGCAGTTCTTGGGGTTAGGGGTTCCACACGTGGGTTTGGGAACATACCTTAGGAAACCCCCTAAGGATGAGGTTGAGGAAGAGACCAGGATGATGGGGAGAGACCTGTTACAACAACAAGGGGAAGCTTCAGGGGAAGGGGGTTGGGCTCTGGGGGAGCCTCAAAGTTTCCAGGAGAGAGAAGCCTGGCCTCAGCACCCTTCTCTGCCTCTTCTTCTACTTGAGTCCAGGAAGGGTTTTAAAAGGGAAAAAGGGAGGACTGGGCACCATAAGACAGGGGTTCCTGGAAGCCGAGGTCCCCTGTTTTCTCCACAAGTACGCCCACCCGTGACTGCGTTTGATGTTTCACAGGCAGCAAAGTGAGGGAAGAGGAGAGAACAGAGCAAGGGGGAGACATTAAGTGGTGAGAAAAACTGCCTTGGCTGCAGTTTTCAAAACCAGCTGTTTGAAGGTGGAGAACATTATAGGTGGAAGCAAGGCTGCAGAGAATACTCCATTAGGGAGCAGGGAAAAGGCCACTGCTGCTGACTCTCAGGGACATAGAATTGATTGGTCTAGAAAACATCTCCGGACCTGGGGCTGTTTGAGCTGTAAAGGCTGCAGAACCTTGTGTCGAATGCAGCGCCCCCGGTGTGAGCCTGGAGGTGATACCTGCATGCTGGCGAGGTCATCTGCATTCTTGCCACATGTGAGGTCTCGAGTCATAGACATTTGCCTCTACTCCACCGTGTCCACTGCTTCCCACCAACCCCCAGCATTTTTCTCGTTCAGTTTACAGATTTGTCTAAGACCTCACGTGAGTTAGGCTCAAACATAAGGTCAAGGGTAGGCCAAGCTGGAGGATGGCAAAGGGCCCAGAGAAGCCAGTGAAGGCAGGTCCTTTATGCAGCAGATGGGGTCCCCAGAGGTCAGAAGTCTCTAGGGTAAGAAGTGGGTTCTGCCCAGAAATGGATTTCAGGGCTGGGTCCTTACTGTGAGTGGACTCCAGCTGGTTCCAGAAAGATGCAGCTGGGGCCACTTTGTCCAAGGATTTGCTCTAGAGCAGATCACTGTGGCCCTTGGAACTGTTTAACCAAGCTGGCCTGAACTCCAGAAGAGTCTTCTCTCTTACCAGAAGTTTTCAGGTCAGGCCCATGCAAGAGGACTTTGGGAGCATGTGTTGGCAGAACAGAGTCTGGCTTCTTGCAATGACCCTTCTGAGTTATCAGCACCAGAGCCAAGACTTGGATGTGGTAGATTGTCAGCTGACATTGTCCCATCGAATGTCTGTGGGATGAGGGACGAGAGGCAGTGAGGGAGCTGGTTATTAAGAGGTCAATGGAAGCTTCCCCTTAAAATTAAGCTGAAGGACTTGAACCTGCTCAGCCCTCTCCTTCCACTTCCTAGACTGAGAGCTTCTCTTTGTGTTGCTCCGTGAAAGGGGATGTTTCCTACAGTTTTTAATATAGGTTTTGTGATGATGACGTGTAAGCCATCAGTGCCTGGCTGGGATAAAGTCTAAGTGCCTGTCAGTGAGCTTTTCTGATCTTAACTTCAGTGCCTGTCATTAGGCTGTTGGTTGCTGAGGAATCTCCTTCAAAGACATCCGTCTCCATAACCACATCGCCAGCTACACAGCTGGATGAGGAGATAGGCTGCCCCACCCAGGAAGCTCCCCTTTCAGTAAGCCTGGGTGACTCAGGTAAGGGACCACTTGAAGGACCTGTGCTTCAATTCTTTCTCTTATGTTTTAAATTCACAAGTGGAGTGTACCTGTGAAACCCTCTGCGCCCCACTGTTCTCCTCCATAAAGGCAGGACCCCGGGCCTGTTCTTTCTCTCCTCACCCCTCCCTGTCCCGGTGACCTCACTCTGTGGTCCCAGACCTGCCTTGTACCCCCAGGATCTGTGAGTAAGAAACCTTGTCTTTTCAACCTTCTCTGGCGGTTGTTGCGGAGGTGTGTCGTGATAGATCCAGGAGGGTGTACCCTGTTGGGGTGATGTCCGTGGGGGGACCAGGCAGGAGAGTGGCCCAGGCTTTCCCAGCCACAGCATCACTGTTGACAGGCTGAGAGCAACACGAAACAAGGAAGAAGGCATTACATGTGCCATTTTGTCATTACTGTTACTGTTATTGTTGTCATCACCTGAACTTAGATTAAAAGAAAAGCTTTCAATGGTGGGATTTCTCTTGGAATGAGGGTTGAGCTGAGTATCCCATCCACGGGAGCTGACACCTCCTCCTTCTGAGAGGTGTCACCCTTAGCATGAGAGAGGTGGTATCGTCCAGAGAGGCCGAAGATCCAGGGCTCAGTTGTAAGAAGAGAGGTTTTTCATCTGTTGGACTCAGAAAGCAGTTAAGTCTACAAATTCCTGCTCACTTGAGATTTTCTGCCTGTTTTATATGAATCACAGTAGAACATAAATTAATCTGGGGAACATATTGGAGTTTACTTTATGTTACAGTCCAAACCTGTAAAGATGTCTCTGCCTTTGATTTCCACTTTTCCTTGGGTACTTCATGGGCTTTCCAGGTGGTTTACTTCATGTTACAGCCAAACCCTGAAAGATGTCTCTGCCTTTGATTTCCACTTTTCCTTGGGCACTTCATGGGCTTCCTAGGTGGCATTAGTGGTAAAGAACCTGCCTGCCAATGCAGAACACAGAAGAGACCCGAGTTCAATCCCTGGGTCAGTAAGATTCCCTGGAGTAGGAAATGGCAACCTGCTCCAGTAACCTTGCCTGGAGAATCCCATGGACAGAGGAGCCTGAAGGGCTTTATTCCATGGGGCCACAAAGATTTGGACACTTGAGTGACTGAGCACTGCACGGCACTGGGCACTTCATAGATATTTCTTCAACTTCTGCAGGGGTCAGAAGAAGTCACCTGTCTGAAAGAAGCCATCACACCTGAGCAAATTTTCTTGAACAGAATCCGTAGTTCCTTAGCTTTGAAGGTGTTGCCAATGTGCTTTGTGTTTTTTATACACAGTACTAGAAAGTCAAATATTTGGCAAGTTGGTTCAAAAGAAAATTTCACTGATATTAGGGAGCACTAAAAATAGCTAGGGAGCTGGATTGGTCTGTCTTCTACCAGATGCATCTCTATAAATTAGGATCAAATGCTTCCTCCTTTCACATTGTAACATTTGAATTTGTCATCCGAGTACATGAATGTGACAGAAGCTAAAACCACCAAGGACAAAGCCCTTGTTTCCAGAAGCCTGAAGAAGCCAGCAGACTGGTCAATCGAATGGCCATCGATATTGTGTACTTGAGTCAGCTAGTTCAGAAATACTTGTCCAGATCCTACCGTTGCTGGCCCCCAGATAAGCGCTGACTCTACAGCAGTGTTCCTGCCACAGATCTTTGGTTGTTAAGGAGCAGACCAGGAAGCATGTGTGCTCGAATATCAAGTGGAGTTTATTGAAGGGACACAGTGACAGCTCCAAGAAAAGGGGAACTGCAGAGCCAGGCAGGAACGGGCTGTAGGAACTAGAAAAATTTCAGTAGCCCCTACAGCTGCTCCTAATCTATTCCTATGTCTCTGATCTCAGCTCTTTGCTTCTTTCTCTGCAGCCACGAGGCCCCTCTTTCCCCTCTGCGCCTGTTCTGGCTCCGTGAGTCTCTCTGCAGACACACCTTTGCTGCCTGTCATGAGAGGACATGGCTGCTCACCTCAGTCTGGGGCGACCTCTCCACATAAGTGCCTGCCCTGTCTGTTATAGTCCCCATGCTTTTTGCTTTCTGTTCTGAGGAGGGAACACCTAATCTCTAATTGGTTGGTGATTTGCCTTGAATGGCAAAATTCTTCCTTTAACTCATTGTATTCCAAGGCAGGCGATGTTGGATCCACTGAAGCACTTTGGAGGCTGGACCTGATACCGTCTGAAAGCTCACTCACACAGGTGTCTGCTGGGGAGGCCAGCTGGTGCCTGGAGTCAGCAGGGCTGCGGCCAGAACACCTCCCAGTGCCTGGGCTTCCTCACAGCATGGGGACTGGGGCCCAGCACGGGTACATCAACTCAGACGCCGGTCCTCTCTCCTTGGTGGCAGGCTCTGGGTTGTGTACAGCGCCACATGGGTGCACAGAGATAGGAGCCCTATTTACAGGCAGTTAGAAAGCCAGCCTTCCTACTTCCCTCATGAATTTGCAGTATATTAAAGATTTCTATAGATTCAGAGAAGGTCAGATCTACTCATTAAAACCATATTTTGAAAAGATAAAAAGGTAATTGGTATAATATGGATCTGAAAAAGGATCCTCTTGTGTGTTTCTCTTGAACACGCAATTGAACAAGTAACGAAAAGAGAAAATAATACTTCAGGTGCTGCTCATTCTGGACACCAACGCTACTCATAGGAGAGGCTCCTGTCACTGAAAGTAGCTTCTGCCTCCTCTGGATGCTGTGCTGTGCTGTCACTCAGTCTTGTCCTACACTTTGCAACCCCACGGACTGTAGCACACCAGGCTCCTCTGTCCATGGGATTCTCCAGGCAAGAATACTGGAGTGGGTTGCCATGCCTTCCTCCAGGGGATCTTCCTGACCTAGGGATCGAACCCAGGTCCCTTCTCTGGATACATGAACGTAATTTACATCAAAGTGAAAAGAAATGCTAAAACTCAGGAGTTATTTTAGTTTATTTAGCACCTAGGGTATGATGCCAAAGTGTGTGTGTGTTGCGTACGACATGTGTGTGTATGTGTGGTGTGTGTATATGTATGTTGTGCTTGTTGTGGGCTTTTTTTCTGTTATGTGTACTGTGTAGTATGTGTATGTGTGTTGTGTGTGTTGTCTATGTGTGTTGTGTGTGTTTTGTGCTGTGAATGTGTGTAGGGGAGAAGCTAGGATTTTTGGGAACTGAGCCCTGTCCACTTAGTGGGAAGGGACCCAGCCTGCTACTGGACTAAATATTCACATCCTGCAAGGTTTGCCCTTTAATAATCTGTAAACTAATTTTCATGCGTACTCCAAAAGTTTCCCAGTCTTTTCTTAAAAGGGGAAAAAAAGTGATGGCTGGCATCTTGGAAGGCTTTTTGAATTATTTGCTTTAAATCCTTTAGGTAAACAGATTAAACCCCTATTTGGAATGAAAGAAGTTGTTTACTCATGTAAATGCTTTGTTTTCCTCTGCTGTTTAAGGACAAATAGATGAAAGAAACTGAAGAGGGTTTCCTGAGCAGAGTGTGCTAAAATTCCTATTTTCCCCTTGCTCATCTCATTTAAGCTTCGTTTGGCTTTCGAAAGACAGGAGAGGGAAAAGTTTTCTTTTCTAATCAGTGAGGGTTCTCAAGCAGTCAATGGCATTACTGTTTCCCTTTGAAAGGAAAGATTTCTTTTGTTAGCACATAGTAGTTTTCTGATTACAGGTCTTTTGCTTTCTTAGGTTTATTCCTGTTATTTTATTCTTTTTGATGCCATGGTAGAAAGGGTTGTTTCCTTCATTTCTCATTCTGATTTTTCATTGTTAGTGTATAGGAATGCAAGAGATTTCTGTGTATCTATTTGTATACTGCTGCTTTACCTAATTCACTGATGAACTCTAGTAGTTTTCTGGTGGAATCCTTAGGATTTTCTGTATGTATAGTACCATGTCATCTGCAAAGAGTGATCATTTATTAATATATTTTCCCCTTTTGGATTCCTTTTATTTCTTTTTCTTCTCTGATTGCTGTGGGTAGAACTTCCAAAACTATGTTGAATAAAAGTGGTGAGAGCGAACATCCTTGTCTTATTCCTGATCTTACAGGAAATACTTTCAAGCATTTCACCATTTTAGCTGATCTTACAGGAAATACTTTCAAGCATTTCACCATTTTAGCTGATCTTGCAGGAAATACTTTCAAGCATTTCACCATTTTAGCTGTGGATTTGTCATATATGGCCTTTATTATGTTGAGGTAGTTTCCCTCTATGCCCACTTTCTGGAGAGTTTTTATCATAAATGGGTGTTGAATTTTGTCGAAAGCTTTTTCTGTATCTGTTGTGATGATCATATGGCTTTTATTCTTCAATTTGTTAATGTGGTGTATCCCGTGATTGATTTGCATTTACTGAAAAACCCTTGCATCCCCTGGTATGTCCTACTGTATCATGGTGTATCATCATGATGTATGGCCCTTTTAATGTGTCGTTGGATTTGCTTTGCTAGTATTTTGTTAAATGTGATACTGCTTACAAGTGGAATCTTAAAATAATAGCACAAATGAACTTATTTACAAAACAGAAATAGAGTTACAGCTGTAGAAAACAAATTTATGGTTACCAGGAGGGAAGGGGGGAGAGAAAAATTGGAAGATTGGGATTGATATATACACACTGCTATATACAAAATAGATAGCTAACAAGAACCTACTATATAGCACAGTGAACTCTTCTCAATACTCTGCAATGACCTATATGGGAAAAGAATCCAAAAATAGAGTGGCTATAGGTATATGTATAAGTGAATCACTTCACTGCACACCTGAAACTAACACAACACTGGAAATCAACTATACTCCAATATAAATTTTTAAAAAATGGAAAAGAAAGTGCTGACTTGTCCCTTGTTAAGCAGATCCCGGCCTGACTGAGGGACCAGTGGATGACATGAGGCGGGGTGGTGCCCACTTCATGACCTGCCAGGTTGTGAGATGTATTTAAACATAATACTTTGTAAGTATAAGGACAATGCATCACTGGGTTTTCTATCAATAACTCCGTTTATCCCTTGGGGTGATGATATGAATGAACTGGCTCTGAGGTCCATGTGGATTCGGGAGTGTCTACTCTCAGACTCAGGCCATTTTCAAAATTCTCAACGGAGCAATGACAATCTTTCTCCATTCCCCCACTGCACAGACTTCACTAACGCAAATGCGACTTTTAGAGGTCTGTCTGGCTATCTGAGTTCCGGAGCAACACGATTCATTCTGACCAGAAAACAGAACTCCCACAGAATTTCCACTCTCTTCCACCCAAGCCCTCCCCAGACTCCCCGCCCCCAAACCAGTAGCTGTGCCGCATCCCCAGGGAGCTGGGTGCGAGGGTAAGAGCTTGTCCAGAGGCTGATCTTCCCAGGGCATCTGAAGTCATCAGCCCCTCAAGTTCATAACCTCCCACCCAGCAGAGTCACACCCTCCTAGACAACCTTGGCTCTGTCTACAGATCAGGTCGCCTACCACATTACATTGTTGCTGTTCATCTTCTCAGCCTCCTAGGGGCACAATTGAGGCAGCTTAGGACTTGGAATTTAAAAACCTGGACTTTGCTGCTTGTTCATTTATTCATTCAATAAACACTGAGAGCCAACTGGGTTCAGGCATTGAGTGGGGGGTCGGTTCCTGATCTCGGGGCCTCCCTCTAAAGCTGCACTTTCTGTAGAGGGGACACAGGAAGCCATGGGGGAGGACCAGCTGATACATTAAAAACATCCATCATGGAACAATATTTTGGAAAGGACAACGAAGTAACTTACTAGGAAAATGAAATAAAAAAGACATGCAAAATACAAGCCCCAATTTGGTTATTGTTAGATTTCACAGGCATGAAATTACTCTGTAAAGTGGTTAAATGCCTCCTCATTTCTGGGCTCTCTCCCTCAGACGCAGGGCAGCCTGCACATGGCACTGGCTGGAGGACTGCACTCTAAGTGTCCTGGTCCAGGAGATGATGTGTGTGATCCTGAGGAAGTGACATAAGCCCGACCCCAGGAAGTGGGCATGATGGAGAGCCACAGGGCAATGGACTTGCTGGCCCTTGTCAACAGGACCCCTTCCTTATTCTGGTTGGCAGATATCCACCATTTGCCCATTCACTCACCACCCCGTGCCTTGGAACTGGCATCCTCTCCAGGTCTGGGTGAGCCTGGCTGTCCTACAGGTTATCTCAAGGCCCTTCCCCAACATGGTCTAGGAGGAGACAGTTGATGGGGTCCAGCCTGGTGATTTGCAAGGCGAGCTTTGCTGTGAGCTTCTGGGAAGTTCCCTTTGCTTTTCTGAGCAAGCTTCCAGAAGCAATCCCATGTCTCTCCCCTGCTACATAGAGCCAGGAAGCATGAGTCCAGATGTCTGGGCCCTGAGGAGAACCTTACTTAAGGTGGATGCTGGATGCCCAAGAGAAAGGAGCAAAGCAGGGGCTTTCGGAAAGCACTATTAATTATCCCTGGAGCCCTCCAGTCACAGGAGCTGACTGTCTCCTTTTCCATTTACTTGAACTTCAGCTGTCTTTTCTCTTCTCAGCAGCCTGGAGCCTTCCAATGGCTATACTGGTATATGGAATGGTCGTTAAAGCCAAACAGAATGATATTTTTAATATATCTGAGCCACAAGTGATGCTCAAGATCCTTAGCAACAAGTATAGCCTGGTGAGGGACTTGGGCTGCAAATGGCCATATGGCTAGACAGGAGACACAGCAGATCATCAGCCCTGCACACACAGAAGGCCATCTGAAGTCACCATCAACAGGTTTTATTTTTCTTTCTTCTCTCCTTCTGGGGATAGCAACAGCTCATGTGCATTTTGTTGGCCCCATAACAAGATGCTGGGATTCACCGCTCTGTATTCATGCCTTCTCTTCTTTGTCAGGACCTTGTATTTTTCTTGAGGCCTTAAGGATCCTGGCAAGAGTCAGTGTGATGGAATTCTCAGTTGTAGGAGAAACCACATAGAAGAATTGCCACCAGCAAACCCTGGGCCAAAATTGGAGGTAGCCTGGGTTTACTTCAGTCTTCTTGCCTTTTCTGGCCCTTTACAGTCTGTCTTCCCAGGAAAATATTCCATATAAAAGTTTAGGGGAACTTCCCTGGTGATCCAGTAGCTAAGATTCTATAATCCCAATGCAGGCGAGTTCCCCATGTTTGGGTTCAATCCCTGGTCAGGGAACTAGATCCCATATGCCACAACTAAGAGTTCGAAGGATGCAACTGAAAGATCCTTCATGCCATGATGGAGTTCTAAGAGCCCATGTGCTGCTAAGACCTGGAACAGCGAAATAAATAAAATAAATATTAAAAAAATGTTTAAGGAGCTTTAATTAATTTTAACTCATCCTTCTTTAGAGGAGAGTATTTGTGCATTTTAAGAGAGTCCAAGAGAACGGTCTGGCTGTGACTGGAGAATGGCAATTGGAGGGCAGGTAACGGAGTTGCCAAGGGAACCTAGGTAGATGCTTCAGAGATCCACCCACCCAGCATCTGACGCAGAGGTTCCTCTTGGGAACTGGAGCCATGGGAAAGAAGGAGCTAGGAAGAAAGAGAAGAGGTGGGGAAGGCAAGGGGCAGTCAGAAACACAGAGGAGAGGGACGAGGAGCAGACAGAGAAGGAAACATTGCAGTTGGTCATGGTTTCCAACAGGACTGAACTGCTTTACTTGGCTCCTGTTGCCCGCTGGACCATGCTTGGTCAGAGCCACAGGTTTTATTCAAAAGATACATGGTAAATTTCACTTGTGTGAAGAGAAACTTGAGCTGCAATCAGTGTCACATACTCTTTGTTTCCAGCCTGAGGAGTCCCACATCCCGACTCCGGTCCCCAGTGCTGTCTCGTACATTTGGATTTCCGATTAACCAACAGATGTGGGGGAAAACTGCTGGCCTGGCCAGAGAGATCCCTCATGGCCACATGTGTGCAAATACAAAGACTCGCAAATCACTGAGATCAGCTCAGCTCTAGCTCATGTGACCCGCCTGCATCACATGGCAGGCGAGAATTTGTGATGCGGATGCAGCCGGCTCAGGCAGGAGAGCACAGACCTGAATGTAGGATACACTTGATTATCTTACTGCCTCCATTTTTCTTTCCCACAAACTCTGAGGAGTGGGAGCAGCTGTCAGGGAGAATGTCACAGAAAATATTTTCATGCAGGGACTAATCGCAGGTTAATAAATAACCGATCAGACCCAGTTGAAATGCCTTTGGGTAAAAGTGCTTGATCTGCATACAAACTTGGGTGTCTTCTTATTGCTTTAGCTTTTTCTTTTTTTTAATGTTTCAAAAGAACAAGGAAAATGTTCGTGAATTTCTCAGACATCAAATAGCTCTCAAAAATGTCAACAACATCAGTGTAAAACTAATAAAAATATGGCACAGATTTAGCACTTGTACTGAAAGGAAATATAAAAACAGAGAAAGAGAAGCATATGGAAAAGCATGTTTGGGGCTTGAGCAGATCAACCCCACATATTAAAACAAACAGAAACCAGAGCATTTCTGGTGGGAATGTTGAAAAAAGATGACTAACTGGAGAAACAAATGATGATGTCCCTGCACCGCCTTGCTTTTCCTCCAACAACAGTGAAGTTGAAAATGGACTTCAACTTCAAGCCAGTACTTTTGGCAGTCTGAGCCGGGGAGGGTTTCAGACCTTAATTTCTTTCCCAGCCTTCAATGTGGGGGAAAGTCGGCTTTGGCGCCGAGACACGCTGTCAGTGCAGGCCCATCTGAGAGGGATGGACATGCACTCAGGAGAGATGTCTGGAAGATCTTGAGGTGATATTGGCTGCCTCTGAAGCTCAATTTCTGCTTCTAGAATGTAGAGCCAATAAGCCCTTGTTCCCAGGTTTCTTGTGAGAATTAAGTGTTGTAACACATGGAAAGTGCCTGCACACAGGCGACACACAGACTAGCATGTCCAATAGAAATTTCTGCAATGCTAGAAATATGTCATGTTCTGGATTGTTCAGCAGAGCAGCCTCCAGCTCTGCATACCTCTGGGGCACTTGAAATGTGACTAGTGCTACCAAGGATACACATTTTAAATTTTATTTAATTTTAAATAATTTAAAGAGCCACACATGGCTAGCGGTTATCCAGTTGGATGGCTCAGGTCTGGACCACGTGGCTAATGTTGATAATAATGATGATCGTATGGGTTTTGTATCCTCAAATTGGAGCCTCAGGTTTCATGCTCAGGGGGGCTGTTGGCATATCTAAAGCTCATAGGTGGAGTTGGAGGCTAAACTTTTCCATGCCAAGTTAAGTCCTGGTGAGGTCTCTGTGCATGTGGCCACCTGTGATCAGGTTAGCTCTGAGTCTAGCTGTTCTCGAGTTCTGTCTTCTCCCAACCAGGCAAGAAGAATGGCCAAGAGAAGCAGGTATTCTATGTACAAGAACTGAACATTCTTTTTGGACTGGCCAGTTTCTGTGTTCTGTGGCTGTTATTTCCATTTTGAATGTTTTTATGTCCTGGAACTGATTGCCCTTTCCTAAAGGAAATTAGCCCTGAATACTCATTGGAAGGACTGGTGCTGAAGCTGAAACTCCAGTTCTTTGTCCACTTGATGTTAAGAGCTGACTCATTGGAAAATACCCTGATGGTGAGAAAGATTGAGGAGAAGCTGGTGACACAGCATGAGATGGTTGGATGGCATCATCAACTCAGTGGACATAAGTTTGAGTAAACTGTGACAGATAGTGAAGGACAGGGATGCCTGGCATGCTGCAGTCCTTGAGATGGCAAAGAGTCAGACATGACTGAGCAACTGAACAACAACACCTTCTTACAATGGCCACAAAGTCTCAGAATATCACAAGTAATAAGTTACTTAAGTGAAAGCTTTTATGGGGTTCAAAGATAATCAGAATATTCCATGGATTTGAGAAAGTTTCCCAGGAAGATAGTCACTAAAAAGTGTCCAATTTTGTAGAAAGGACTTTACTTAATGGCTGTCAGCCAAGGTCATGGCTGGTGGGTCGATCCCACTGGGCTGAACACATAAAATAAAAGTTCTCACCAAAGAAATGTGACAGGTTGGTATCATTGAAGATTGGCCTGTGCTTTGAACTTTCTTCCTCTTTGCATTCATGCATATCTGAAAATTTCCTCAAATTTTGGCCAAGGGAACAAATAAGAGGAATGATTCAACCCCTTCTACTAAGATTTTCCAATCTAAATGAATTAAGTGGCATAAATATATTAACATCTAACTGATTCAGTGACTTCTCCTAAAGGAGCCTCTAGGGAAGTACATTTGCTTGACTATGCTAGACTTATCACGAGTGGGACCATGCAGCATTTGTCCTTCTGTGATGTCGTAGGCAAATTACTTCTAGGAAAAAGAAGTTCTACGCTAGGAAAAGTAAGATATGCAGCAATCTGTATCAGCATCAACTAAGACCATGTAAGAAATGAAAACCATCAGGTACATTCCAATCCAAATATTATTCTTGCCACATCCTTATTTTCCACTTATAAAGATTATCTCAATTATTTATCTTTTTGATTCATCTTTTCTCTATTTCCCTCCCCTAACCTACCTCCACCTAGCAGTGCTTCATAGGATCATGTCTCAAATAAGCTACTTGCACCCAAATCCTTGAATTAGAGTTAGTTTTTTTCTTTTTAAATAAACTCTAAGGTACAGCATCATATATTTACTTATATTTGAAAGAACTAAGATTTAGAGCAAGCATAACCTTGTCATTTAGAGTTTTATTCTTTGTTAATTTCCTCTTTTGCCACTTTCAGTATATGGGATCTTTTGAAAATGAAAAATAACTATTTCTCATCACAGAACCAGTAAGTATTCATTATAAAAAGTTCCTTGGTGGTCCAATAGTAAAAAGTTCCTTGGTGGTCCAATAGTTAGGCTGTGGCACTTTCACTGCAGTGGCCCAGGTTCAATCCCTGGTCAGGGAACTGAAATCCCCCAAGTGGCATGGAGTGGACAAAAAAATTGGCAAAATAGATAAAGAAGAAATATGCTGCTAAGGCTAGAAACAACCACCCTGCAATATCGAATATTTATCTTTCCATTCTTTTTTTTTGTATATTGTGATATTTTAAAAACAATCTCTCCCATCCCATAGGCTCTTATACCTTGCCCTTGATACTCATCTCATTAAGAGGTGGGGTGTGTGTCCTTCCCCCTTGAAAATGGGCAGAACCCAGTGTCTTCCTTGACCAACAGAGTAGAGAAGTAATGCTATGTGACTTTGAGAGTAGATTATAACAATATCATGCATTTGTGTCTTATTTTCTTAGAACAGCCATTCAGGAAACCCAGATGCCATGTTGTGAGGAAGCTCAAGTTAGCCATACAAGCAGACCACCTGTGTAGGTGCCTAGGTTGGCAGCTCCAACTGAAGCCCTAGAAGGAAGTCAGATGTTAAGATAATTCCACATTGAAGTTGAAGTTCCAATACTTTGGCCACTTGATGCGAAGAAGCTAACTCATTGGAAAAACCCTGATGCCGGGAAAGATTGAAGGGAAAAGAAGAGGGCGGCAGAGGAAGAGATGGTGAGATAGCATCACTGACTCAATGGACATGAATACACTGGGAGATACTGTGGAGGACAGAGGAGCCGGGCGTGCTGTAGTCCGTGGGATCACAAAGAGCTGGACATGACTTAGTGGCTGAACAACAACGATAAACATTATTCTAGCTTCCAGATGTCAAGGCTCTCTCGACCTTTGTTTCTTCTTAGCTAAGGAGCCAGGCACCATGGAACAGAAAAAAGCCATTTATTACTGTATCTTTTCCAAACTTGAGGAGCATAGACTCCATGAACTTAAGAAAATGGTGATTTTATGTCAGTATATTCTGGGTGTTTTGCCAGGCAGCCCAAATCCTTTCTGTTCTTTAGTCTTTGTTTTCTGATTGGCTGAAGTCGTTACTATCGACTCTATTGGTCTGATCTTTTTGAGCTGGATTATCCCATCAGTCTTTTGTCAGCTTATGCACAAATTCCTTTGGGTCAGGTGACCCTCTGACCCAATCATTTTAAAAGCTTTAGATAAATTAGCAGCTGAATAAAATGTTATGGGTAAGAACATTTCCTCTGAAGAAGAACACACACTCTTGTGCACTTAAAAATAAAAATATAAAAATACAAACACAATTAAAAATGTCAACGCATGAAATTAGTATATCCCATATATAGAGCTGGAGAAGGAAATGGCAACCCACTCCACTGTTCTTGCCTGGAGAATCCCAGGGACGGGGGAGCCTGGTGGGCTTCCGTCTGTGGGGTCGCACAGAGTCGGACACGACTGAAGCAACTTAGCATATATAGAGCAGAAGGTGGTTATCATACAAAGACTATTCTGTTATCATTTAAAAATATGATAAAAATATGAAAAATATGAAAATGCTCATCTCCATAAAAAGAAATCCAAAACATGATGTCATGGATGTCTTCCATTTGTCACAGCACATATCACAGTGTTGGAAATGTAATAAGTCCTTCCTACTTGGTTGGTATTTTCCATTTTCAGAAAGCCTGAGAATGGTTTTAATACCTACCCTAAGGATTTTGTCTTTTGTTAATAGGTTGTGGATTTACATACAAGGTCATAACTTGTGCTAACTTAAATTATTTTTGTTATGGCAGCAAGTCTATTGCTGTTGTTTAGTCACTAAGTCATGCCTGGCACTTTTCTGACCCCCATGGACTAAAGTCCATCAGGCTCCTCTGTCCATGGGATTCTCCAGGCAAGAATATTGGAGTGCGTTGCCATTTCCTTCTCCAAAAGTGATATTATATCATTAAAGAAAATGAGAAAACCTAACCAAATCATTGAGGCATTTCCCCCTTTATCTTGGTCCTTTTCATAATTTCTCAGTTCAAGAAGATTACATTCATAACATTGTAAAGAGACTATAATTCAACAAAAATTAATTTAAAAAGAAGATTATATTATTTAAATTCCTCTAGAGAATTATATCCTGGAAGAGAACATCTACTTCTCCTTCTGTAACTGATGTTTGCCCCTAGATCCAGTAACTTGAGGCTTCAGCATTTCAACCTTTCCACCACCATCGTGGCTTTATTCCCGGAGCCCCGTCCAGCTGTCCACCCCTGTCCTCTTGCTCCAGCTGAGCCTCAGTAACTCTGGGTGCTGCTGCCCATCAGTCATAACAAGTGCCTGTGTCCAGACTTGGGAGGGTGCTGGGTTTTCCAACCGCAACCTGTAAAGATGCCCTGGAGACAAGGTTGTGGGAAAAGTGAGTTCATACACCTTCTGCCTCTGAAGAGGTAGGTTGCAAACTGAACAGCGACTCCGAGTAAAATGAACCAGGTGTCTTCGTCCAAGTAAACACTGGACATGTATCCACAACACGAAACCGCCGTACGATGCAAAAACATTAGCGAGGGAGAGACCCAGGAGTGCCTCCAAGCCAGAGAGGAGGTGGTGGAGCTGAGCTGTGCAGACACTTCTCCCACACGCCTGGCACACAGCATCCCTCCCTGTCTTGTTTGCACGAGTCCTACATTTGCAAAAACAAAACTGAATCAGAGGCGACACTGTATCTGGTCCTGCCAGCTCAGATCTGCTCATTAATCACAGACTAGTCCCGTTCCTCAGCTACACCATCATCGCTGGCTCCACACAACTGACCCTCTCCACTGCTTCTAAAGAGTGACACATTAATTTTTATTACTAACTCTGTGTTTCAAAACTCTTTGGGGACTGGGAAACCCAGCAGGCAAATCTCTGGCCCTAGAAAGCAGTTAAACTGAATTGCAAATAAAAGGCTTAGAAAGTCCTTAAAATCACAAACTTGGCAAGAATCTCCGAGAGGGAAAATTAACTTTCTACTCTCATCTGAGTTAACAGAGTTGGGAAAGATCAGTCTTTTCGTTGGACAACCCAGCGCTACCAGTTCCATAAGCAAGCTGCATTTTGAAGTTGGAAAATGCTTCTTTTTGGCTCCCTCCAACATCTTTAACTTGATTTGGACAACCAAACGTCTTGGACTTTCCCCCTTTGTATCTGAAGCTAGCAGCATTCTCAAGAGAAATGTTGTCAATCATTTACATATTAGTGAGAATTTTAGTCAGCTTCTATTTAAATACATTCATCCAGAGAGATGCTTATTGAGCACCTACCTTGTGCAAAACACAAAGACCAGCAAGGAACAGTCCTCCTGACCTCTAAGTACAGACAGTTAAAGGAAAACAAACAGAGAGGTGATGGTGAACAAGAGGTGGTAGGAGAACTGAAATGTGATGGAATAGGAAGGAAGAAGTATCTCATAGGAAGGCTTAGAGGATGGAAAAGAGGTGACGTTTGAGTTGAGCTTCTAAAGAGGAGAAAGCTTTGCACAGACATGAGTGGGGTGGGTGAGGACCTTAAAGTTGGTGAACAGACAGGATGGGCGTGAGGACCTGCAAGGGCTTGAGTGCTCGTGGCAGTGTGGCAGACCAAGCACTGTGATGGTCTCTGGGTGGGAAGCCATCTGGACCCCGCCCTGTGGACCTCAAAGGCCACAATAAGACACGAGAGTGCAAGTGACTGGAGCCATTACAGACTTGGAGCAGTGAGGTCTCCGCTTAAAGAAACTATAGCACTGGTGACCTAGGGGCAGATGATGAGCTGATTCTGGCAGCTGAAGTGTCAACTGGGCTAAGGCGATAGAAATTAAAACCAGAGAAAACTGGGGGAGGTGATTTTGCACTTAGGCTTGATCGAAATTTAAACAGTGTGGATGCTCAGAACAAGATGAGCAGAAGGGCTGAAGAGGATCTCCAGGTCCTCACCTGGTGACTTCACTTCTAAGTATGAGATGACAAATTCCAGCCATCATCTGCAGGTGGGAGTAAAAACAAGGATTTACACAGGGACTTCCATGGTGGTCCAGTGGTTAAGCCTCCGTGCTTCCAAAGTGGCGGGTGGGGGGTGTGGGTTCGATCCCTGGTCTGTAACTAAAATATTGCAGCACAGTCAAAAAGAAACAAAGAAAAAGTGTTTAACATGGAGCACTTACTAATGGCTGCTGCTGCTGCTACTGCTGCTGCTAAGTCGCTTCAGTCGTGTCCGACTCTGTGCGACCTCATAGATGGCAGCCCACCAGGCTCCCCCGTCCCTGGGATTCTCCAGGCAAGAACACTGGAGTGGGTTGCCATTTCCTTCTCTAATGGCTACACATTCTTAATTGTCTGAAATACTCAATTAAAAATGATGTCCCTGAGTGATTTTTGCTTTATTACCCCCAGCCCGGAGAACAAGCAGTGCGTTCCTGCCCTCAGTCCAATATGCATCTTTGCCGGCAGAAGTTTCCGCAGTTTTCCTGAGGAGGAAAGGCCAGCCATCCCTCTGTATGTGTGAGCACCCCTGTGTTGACTCTGGAATACCAGGTGTTGGTGGCTGGGTGCCTGCCCTCCTGCGGAGGTTGCCAGGAAAGGGAGGGGTGTGGACGCTGGGAAATGAAGCCAGAAACCGACAACACTCAGCCTAATTTTCGTTACCTTCTGGACCCAAAAAACTAAGTTAAAAGGTTTTAGTGATGAGAGGAACTTGGAACTCAGTCCCTTTTTATTTTAAAACAAAACAAATGCAGCTCTTTGTAAGTGAAGTCTAATCGTGGATTGCGATTTTGTGTAGTGCGTTATGGGGGCTATAGTGTAGGGAACATGAATTTCTACCTGAGTTTCACCACTTATTCCATCAGCTGAGTGTCTGTGAACCTGTCTCTTCATCAGTGCTATGACTGGAATGCATGTGTCCCTCCAAAATTCTTATATTGAAATCCAATGTCCAAGACGATCGTAGGAGGAGGTGGGGACTTTGGGAGGTGATTAGGTCAAGAGGGTGGAGCCCTCATGAATGGAATTAGTGCCCTCGTAAATGAGGACCCAGAGAACTAGCCCTTCCCTTCCATCCAGTCTGCAATTTGGAAGACCCCACCCGACAATGCTGACACTCTGATCTTGAACTTCCAGCCTCCAGGACTGTGAAATACATGTTTCTGTTGTTTCTAAGCCACCCAGTCCTTGGTATTGTGTTGTAGCTGCCCGAGTGTACTGAGACTATCAGGAAACTATGGCTGATAAATTTCACCTTCAGTTTGGTGGGTGGACTCACTGAACCAACACATGAGTGATCAGTACCTGGCACTTAGTAAACCCTAGTTGTTTAATTAGAATGAAGTAGGCCTGTGGCTGGGTCCTTGGATTGTAATTGTGAGTTCAATTTTGCCCTCACAGTCTTGGGGTTAACAGGGAGACAGAGAAGCAGTTCAAGGGGTCTTACAGCAGGGACATGACTGCACTTAGATGGGGCCTTAGGGCCCTGCCTCGGCTCCGGGTTTTAGAAGCCCTGCCGTAGCCTCCTCCAGCTTCACTCCTCCCCTCAGGTGGGGGTCTGAGGGCCAAAAGCCCCTGCCCATCCTGCTCAGAGCCCATGACTGATTTTAGACCTACTTTGGGTCCAGGGTCTGGCCACTCCCTGCCCAGTGGCCTTTCTTTGTGGTCAGGTCTCCTATGGCTCTTTCCTCTTGGGGTGAGGAGATATATATATATATCTCCACTCTTTTTAAAGATTCTTCTCCACTGTCATTACAAAGTGTGCACACAGCTACTCCTCAGGTCAGAAATCACTTCTCAGCAAATCCTTCTGTTATGTCCACAGGCAAATGGGTTCCCCGTGGTCGCCTGAGCACGCATCCTGCATGCAGAGGGAATTGGTCCTGGGTTAGCAGGGTCTTCTTGGGTGGGGGACCTGGTGATGAACTCCAGCACACACTGCTCCTGTGGGGGCCTGAGATCCAACAGCAGGAGCTCTGGAGAGAGGCTCTCCAGGCTGGAACAGTGGCTCTGTTTACCAGGCTTCTTGTCCAGGAAGAGGGAGGGACAAAGGATGTCCTCCAGCCAATGTTCTAGAAGCTCCTGAATGTGCCATCTTCTGGGTTGGAGCTCACTTGTCTGCCCACACCCAGCTGTGCAGGAAGCATCTAATTCCAAGTGTCTATGGGCCCAGCCTGACACAGGGGCCCCAAGGAGGAAGGGGGTATAAATTGGGGATGTGATTAAAACTCTCTAAGGGATTTGAAAGTCAGTATTCAGCTGTAAAGTAGGGACATATCTCTCAGTACATTTAAAATACGACATAATCTATCAAATGAGATAAAGAGTTGTGAATGGTGTATAATTCAAGACATAATAAATGAAGATTTTTTAAAACATTCAGAAGATAGTGATGAATCTATTGCAACTTCTATTATTCCATGGTGACTTCTCAGGCAGGCATTGGGTCTGTTTCCCGAAAACTGCCCCACACTTCCAGCTCTCTGTGCCTTTGCTCACATTTACAAATGCCTGCAGTGGTCTTCCCCACC
Source organism: Moschus berezovskii (assembly GCF_049115385.1). Taxonomy (NCBI): domain Eukaryota; kingdom Metazoa; phylum Chordata; class Mammalia; order Artiodactyla; family Moschidae; genus Moschus; species Moschus berezovskii. The sequence continues at coordinate 43,643,468 of NC_142474.1, read as the reverse complement.
CCCTGCTTCTGGTACAATCCTCCCAAACACAGCTCATAAATACCCATGAGCCCCTACCTGCCCGGAAGCCCTCTGTTTGCTTTCTCCCTCCCACTCTGAGCTCCCACTTAATTTTTTCTCCCTCATGGAGATTTCCTCTGTACTGTAACAGTTCATGGCCTCACTTGTTCTGTTGTCAAACTGTGCAACCTTTGAAAACAGGGCCGCCATGCTATTTTCCTCCCTGGGTGGACCACTTGTGGTCTCCAGAATGAGGACTGGTGCCTTTGGCGCTTGAAGGGCCGATCAGTCACTGACTCTCCCAGGTCTGATGCTTCCAAACTCATATTCAGAAGGTTTGTGCTCTCCTGGGCTCTTGGCCTGGCCCTCTTCTTCAGGTAGTCACTTCCGTTTTATGTGAAGTCTCCAACCTGGCTGACTCCCAGTGGGTCTGGGACCAAGATCTCCTGAGGGCTTCCTGATTGTGGTCACATGTGTGTCTGATGGGAAGCCGTGTGGGCAGCAGAAGGTGGACTTTTTGCATTCCAGACCAAAAGGGAGGTAGGTGGTGGTTCTCCTGCTGTGTGTCCCATTGCAGAGAGTGGCCTGGGGCTCCCTGCTATTGCTGTCATTCAGTTGCTCAGTTGTGTCCAGCTCTTAGGGACCCCATGGACTGCAGCACACCAGGCTTCCCTGTCCTTCACAAGCTAGGGGCTCCCTAGTTTGGTTCAATTCAATGATCTTCCTGGAATGAAGCGAAGTGATTTTTGTCACTAGGGAGATTTACTTTGTTTTTGTTGCCGGTTTCTGTTCCGTTCCGTTCCGTCGCTCAGTCGTGTCCGACGCTTTGCGACCCCGTGGACTGTAGCCTACCAGGCTTCTCCGTCCATGGGATTCTGCAGGCAAGAACACTGGAGTGGGTTACCGTTTCCTTCTCCAGGGGATCTTCCCGACCCAGGGATCGAACCCGGGTCTCCTGCATTGGAGGCAGACGCTTTAACCTCTGAGCCACCAGGGAAGCCCGGTTTCTGTTAGCAAGTCTCATTCTGGGTGCCAGGAGGTGGAATTCCAGGGCTCTGTAGAGTCCTACGAACGAAGAAATTCATATCTGTGTGACCATGTCTGTTATTCCAGGGAGAGGGTTGGCATAAAATTCCAGTGAGGCACAGTGACACCAAGTGACAAAGAGAAAAAGAAAACCAGAAAGTTTAATAGAAATAGACAAGTAAAAAATATAGATCAACTCAGTCAAGCCAATGAACCTAAACAGACACAACATTTTTAGGATGAAGCTGATGCTGTTGGCTCCTTCTGACCTGCACCCCACCCCCACCCCTGAAGGGCACTTACAGAATGGATTCCTTTGTCTTATCTCCTGAAGTGTTTTTGGGCCACATGAGGAGCAAGCTTGGCCCTCAAATTGGGCAGGTCAGAAGCAGTCAGCAGGTCAGAAGTGGTCAGCAGGAAAGGCACTGGGATGCCCTCCTCGACCATTGAGTTAGGTGTTGAAGACATATGGGCTGGTCTGCTCAAGGGGCAGTTCTGAGGGTCCGTGGCAGGACTACTCCCCAGCTGCCCATGATGGTAAACAGCTCATTGGTGCACACTGGGTGGCTTGCTTCCCCTCTTCACTATCCTGGGATCACCTAAAGCCAGTACCCCCATTCAAGGCCTTACCCCAGGGTCTGCTCTGGAAAGGAACCTAAGCCAAGACAAAGGGACTTACTATACTTTCAAGATGTTGATGGAAACACAAGCCTTGACTTTCTGAATGTAAATCAAAACAATACAATATAAACAGACTAAAAGCCATTCGCCCGCTTTAACTGGCCCAGGCCTATTTCAGATGGATGGGTTTTGGGTTAGTTTCCTACAAAGTGCTTATTGCTCTTTAACTTCTTGGTTTTCCGGATGTGGAATATTAACACTCATCTAATAAGTTGAACTACTTATTATTTATTAGAGAACTGGAGGAACTGGGCCCATATGTTTATGGCAACTTGACAAAGCCCAGTTAAGAGCTCGCACCTATGAATACAGGGTGGTTTGCCAGAAAGTGGGCATTTGGTTTTCTGGCCAAGTTTAGCACACTGAAGCTCTGAGATGTACGGACTGTGTCTTGACCTGCTGGTATGCAAGCTTTTCAAAGTTCCTAAATTCGAAGACAGGTTGGACATTTTTCTTGCAGAGTTCCTGGACCCGAAGTTATTTTTCATGAAGCAGTTTTATAAAATTTATGACGTGAGTGTACAATATGCCTTTTTCTTGAGATCCATCCCATGTACAGGAGGCTCTGTAGCAAGTTGGCAGAGGGCAGTAGAAGGGGCTTCTGGGGATGGCGCTGTCATTGGCTGGGGGCTTTTCATGAATCATGTGAAGAGGACCTGTTCCCCACCCCCTTAGCCTGGCTGGAGAGAAACACCCATTTATAGGTGAATTTTCCCAACAAATATCAGAGATTGAAGACCCGATGCAGCCAAATACATAAATATTAAGAAAAAGAAATCAATCATTAAAAATGCTCATCTTCTGTTTACAGATTCATAACCTAGACCCTTAATTTATGGATGGAAAAGCCAATACTGGGAAAAATAAGTGGATTTGCTCAAGGTAACCCAAAAAACTGGCTGGGTCAGAGTCCCCTTTTCATGTATGTGTGTGTGTGTGTGTGTGTGTGTGTGTGCGTGCCCTTGCCAGGGGGCTTGACTTTTTGAATCTCTGTTTATTCATTTGCAAAAAAATATAACAGTATCGTTCTTGAAGGTTTGAATCAAAGAGGCAAATTGATATTTCAAAAAGCACTTTCTTTTTTTTTAATTTATTTATTTTAATTGGAGGCTAATTACATTATTGTATTGGTTTTGCCATACATTGACATGAATCTGCCCCAGGTGTACATGTGTTCCCCATCTTGAACCCCCCCTCCCACCTCCCTCCTCATATCCCCCCTCTGGGTCATCCCAGTGCACCAGCCCCGAGCATCCTGTATCATGCATCGAACCTGGACTGGTGATTCATTTCACATATGATAATATACATGTTTCAATGCCATTCTCCCAAATCATCCCACCCTTGCCCTCTCCCACAGAGTCCAAAAGACTGTTCTATACATCTGTGTCTCTTTTGCTGTCTTGTATACAGGGTTATTGTTATCATCTTTCTAAATTCCATATATATGCGTTAGTATACTGTATTGATGCTTTTCTTTCTGGCTTACTTCACTCTGTATAATAGGCTCCAGTTTCATCCACCTCATTAGAACTGATTCAAATGTATTGTTTTTAATTGCTGAGTAATACTCCATTGTGTATATGTACCAGTGCAAATCAAAACCACAATGAGGTACTATTTCACGCCAGTCAGAATGGCTGCTATCCAAAAGTCTACAAGCAATAAATGCTGGAGAGGGTGTGGAGAAAAGCTTTTACATTGTTGGTGGGAATGCAAAAAGCACTTTCTTGAAGGTATAGTTGCCACGTCTGGGTGGAAATAATTTGAGATATAGAGACAGTGATGTGTGATGTAAGAGAGAAGGAGATGTATTGCAGTGTGGGTTTGCATGAGGAACGGGTTCATCTGCTTAACACTCTCAATGTTATTGTTATGATTTTAACACAGGTAGCTGAAGAACCAACCTTGGAAGTGTCCTCACTCTTGGGCCATCAAGGAATTTGGACAATGCAGGCATAGAGGAGCCGAGGTCTCGAACTGACAGCCGTATGCTGACTCTCTTCTTTTTCCCGTGTTGTCTCTGCTTCCCCAGTTTTGGTTAGGAAGATAGTCCCAGCAACTCCAGAGTAATGTAACCTGCAATCTCAGAGGGATAGGTAGATTCTTCGAGCATCCTTGAGCCAGGCTAACCACTATGTCTTGGAAGATGTGCTTGGATTGGACTGGCACATGAGAAATCCACCTGCAGTCTGAGGAAAATTAATCCCTCATGCAGAAACACAGGTAATGAAGCAGGGCAGAAAAATCAGTGGAGGATAGCAGCAACTATTAAAGATATGCTTCTGCTTCAAATTGTTAATAGGAACACTTACCTTGGCGTTTTACCCCTCCCCTCCATATATATTCTTTGTCAAGGGACTTGCAGTCCCCTCACCTCCATGGGGACAGTCTATTACTTACTCCTTGATGCTGGGCATGACCTTCTAGTTTGCTTTGTCCAATGGTACCAGGCTGACAGTGACAACGTCTCAGCTCTGAGCTTATGCCTTAAGAAGCCTCACATCTTTCTGTTGTTGTTCTTAAACCTCAGCCACCTGCTGAGAGGGACATACCCTCTGGCCTTCTGGTCCTGGGGCAATGATGATAGGGAGGAAGATGAGAGACCCGTGGAGTGGACCTCACTTCACTGTTGCAGCCTGAGGCAGGGTTGCCCCAGAAAACTCACAAAGTCATGAGCAAAATTAACCCTTGCTTGTTGCTAAAAATTTGAGGTTTCTTATTATATAGCAAAATCTAAATGTTCAAGCGCCAACAGAGATGGATAAAGTGTCCAGGCATCTATGAACAAAGTGTAACCTCCACAAGGGCTGAAATTGTATTGTTGATATTGCTTGATTCCCAGGAGAGAAGGATTGCATGGTGAAAGGTGGATTTTCAACAAAAGGTGGCATTCCCCAAATGCCTGGCTGCACTCAGTATACTGGTCCCTGTGCAGGCCCAGAGGGAAAAACTGTGTGTGAGGGGTTTCTGCCTTAAGGAGCTTACATTGTATTTGGAGAGACCACACAGGTATGTCAAGCTTGCAGGATGGGGTGAGAAAAATGCTCATAAGTAACAGACGTAGTGATGTGAGTGAAAATGACTTGTGTTGTTAAAGGTCCTCTCTGAGAGGCAGTCCAGCACTATCCACATTCCTTGACCTGCACCTTTCAGCACCTACTGGCTTGGTTTCCAACTGCCATAATCTACAGTTCTTTATCGGAGAGTTTCTTTGCCCTCAGAGCTTGCTTTGCTCTCCTACACAGGCCAGAAGGATCAGGAAATTAAATTTCCCTTGGGAGCAGCAGTCTGCCAGAGACTGATGGGCACTGGGGTATTCATACCAGCTATGAATATTTATACCAGTATAAATACCCCATATATATATATATATACATATATATATATATATGATATATATTTATACCAGTATAAGTACCCCAGCTCCCTTCTCTACCATCTTGAATGGGATAACGCTGAGCTACAGTCACTTCTACAGTGATTCTAGAAATTCCCCAGTGAGGTAAAACTCTTGCTACCCTCAGGATAACTTGTCTGATGATGGACCAGGCTACGACCACCTTCTTCCTTGTCTCTCTGTGTCCCTTGATGCCAGTATATCATGGGACTTGCAAATAAACAATTACTTATGAATCCTCATCTCTATTATTTCTGGGGAAACCCCAAAAGAGACATGTGAGAAATGCATATCTGGTTTCATTCTCATTTTAGTTTGTTATTATTCAACAAAATATTTACTTATTTGGTAGTGTTGGGTCTTAGCTGTGGCACAGGGATCTTAGTAACATCATGCGGGATCTTTCCTTGAGGCCCACAGCTTCTCTAGTTGTGACAGGCGGGCTCAGTTGCTCTGTGGGATGTGGAATATTAGTTCCGTGACCAGGGATAAACCTATCTCTCCTGCAATGCAAGGTGGATTCTTAACCACTGGAGCACCAGGAAAGTGCTTTATTTATTTTAAAAAATATATACCCCTATCTGTAAACCAATTTGGAGCAGGCTCTCCAGCTTGTTTTCTTTGTCAGTGACTTAAGTTCTGCTGCTTTAAGACTCTATGGACAGTAAGTGAACAGAAACAATAGGAATTAAAAAAGGATGAGGAAAGAGAGTAAAAAAATTTCAAAGTCTTACAAATCTCGGTGGTCCAGCATCCACATGTGATTCAGGGGGACACCCTCTGTTGGGTGGGAGATTTCTCCGTAATTAAACACGACCGGCCCATGGTTTGTCCTGGGCTGTTGGTTTTACCTTGTATTTGCCCAGATGAGGCATGTGGGAACAAAAACGAGCATGCAAGCCCTGCTTCATCTGGCTCTTGGCTGTGCCTTCATTAGTAGTATTAACTTTGATCCCACGGTACTTTTCAGGAATTTTTTTTGAAGCCATCTAACCATTTTTCAAGGGTTAGCATAGTTAAAACCAGATAATATAATCCATAAATCCACTAAATTGGGCACATGTGAACTGCAATGTCACAAGACCCAGAAAACCAGCCCATGAGTAAGGACACCACCTTCCGCCTCTGCCCTCTGGATCCTTCAAGGAACAGAGGTGACACGTGACCACCAGCCATGCCGGCCACTAAGGCCACAGACCTTATTTGCATCACAAATAGGACCAAAGTTTGGTTTCTTATTCAGGTAGAGGAAACGAAAATATAAAAAGAAGTTCTTGTCTTTTCTGCCTGTCCCGTGATTGATTATCTGCTTTGCGACATGGGTAGAACCTCCCATTCTGAAGACGGTGGGGGATTGATGGTGAGGTGTGGATGGGCAGAGAGACTGGATGGGGACAGGAAGCGAAAGTTCTCTGGGGCAGCCAGGATGGGCAACGCAAGGATCACTAGGGAGAAAGGGAAGCTTTCTAAGCTCCGTGACCCAAGGAACACTGAGGTTTTCTCAGTGACCGAAGTCAGATTTCTCATTGTTAGCCAATCAGGTGAACCACCTTTTTGGACATATCTGTGCCAATTTTGTATCATTTTCCTTTACCATAGCTGTCGGAGGAAAAGAGTTTCCCCCTCAACTTTTCTCCTTTCAGTGCTAAAAATGAGATCCAAAGGTGGAGTGTAGAGAATTTCAGACTCGAGAACTAGAGATTCGTAGGTCCTGAGGTGTGGATTCATTTTCTGCAAGAATGATTTCACCCTGTAATTTCAAAGCATGTTGCAATTTTCATCATGATACAAAGAAAGTGCAGGCTGTTTAATATTTTATTTATAGTGATGATAACTGTTAGTTTATAGCTTTGGGGCTGATTTCATTCCAAAATTGAGAAATGAGCACTGGGACTTTACACAGTCACAGAAATAATGGAAACATGATTTTTATTAAACTTTTAGATGAAAAAAAATTAAGTTCTTTTTTTTTTTTCCCCCAGTCTCAGACCAGGAGAGGTCAAACTCACCATCTGAAGTTAGTTTGTGTGTTTTTCCCTTTCTTTTTCATTCTTCTTCTTTTTTTTTTTTTAAACAGAAAGATCCCCTCATTTAAAAAATGTGTGGGTCATCAGACCCCACTCAATAAAATTTGCTTCATTGATTCTAAAAACTGGCATATGAAGATGCAGGCACTGTAGGATTTTATATACATCCCTGGCCTTGGACGGGGTGTTTTTGCAAATGAAATCTCAGTAGATGCACAGAACAACCTAGAGGCAACTCCCTCCGAAGTGGTCCGTCTTACTGGTGCCCCAACTGTGCTTCATAAAGTTGTCAGCCCTGAGGTCTTATTACAGAAACGACGAAATGACGGGTCCTGGCATTCCCTTGCCCATAAATCACCCTTCACTGCAGACGTTTCTGCATTCATTAGGGGAGTCAGGCAGCGCTTGAAGCATGTTCTTGGAGGTTTTTTATAGGCTTCTTGATGAACTGGGGCTGAAGGGTTAGCCTACAGGCCAGCAAGCCAAGGCCCTCTTTCTGGATGTTGAGCTTCTACTTTGTTGTCTTAGAAACTTATAGTAAAATCAAAGAGTTATCATAATTTATAGACTCTGTCCTACTTCCCTATGTCACCCTGGGCTGGTGACCTCAGGAAGGGCACTGGGGTGAGGGACAATATTTCAAGGTTGGCCCTGTAGTGATGGCCTAATTTAATAACCCCTTCAGATCTGAACACAGGATTGTGTGTTCCTTTCGTGCGTGAGAAAGAGACTCTTCAGGCCTCTCCGTCATCCTGGACACTTTCAGATATACAAACTTCAGAGCAGAGACTTCCACCAAGTCAGGGTTTAAAGCTGCTGAGCCCTGAGTTCTAGAACAGATTCATCCCTATAAGTGAAAGTGAAAGTGTGAGTCGCTCAGTCATGTCCGATTCTTTGTGACACGATGGACTGTAGCCCACCAGGCTTCTCTGTCCATGGAATTCTCCAGGCAAGAATACTGGAGTAGGTAGTTATTCCCTTCTCCAGAGGATCTTCCCTACCCAGGGATTGAACCAGGTCTCCCGTGTTGCAGCAGATTCTTTACCAGCTGAGCCACCAGGGAAGCCCAATAAAGAGTCTGTTAAATGGATGGACATAGATGTTTTCTCTCCAGCAAAGATAAGTTGATGGCTTAGAAGATGGAAAGATGGGTGGCTCTGCCAGTTTGGAAGTTGGTGCTAAAATAAATTATATTTTTATTCTTTGGAAAACCAAACAGGCCCCGATGTCGTCAGGCAGTGGCTGGTCTTGGAGCTGAGGCCACCCATTCTGTCGCTGGCAGCCGCGCCGACGTGCCCTTGGCCTTGTGCCCCTGCCTGGCATCCTTGGCGCCTCTAAACGTGGGTTAGCAGAGAGGAGTGACGTCAGGGGTCCAGTCCTTTGGATGCTGATCTAAAAGCGAAAACCCAAATTCAACAGAATTGGCTTTTACAGTAAGAGGACAAAGGGCTGTTCTGTCCTCATCAGAGCTGCTCTAGGACCGAGCAGAGTGGTGGGAAAAGTTTGTCATCAGGGCTTTCGCTGCTTATCCTCCCCCTCCACTCTTTAAAAGAGATGCTCAGGGTTCCGCAGTGATTCCCTGCTGGGGACTGCTTCCAACCTGGCTGCCTGGGGGACAGTAACTAACATCACTCAGCGTCAGTCTTTCATCTTCATAAACATTCTAGTGGTGAATGACTGATGTTATCTCATTGCACAGGTGAGGAAACTAAGGTCTCGAAACATTTAGCAGATCGTCTGCCTAGGACCACTCAGCCAGGGAAACCTGAGTCAGGGTTTGGGTTCAGAGCTGGTTTTACTTGGTACCCGGAGCTCTCTGTCATGATGCACATGGCTTCTAGACAGGTCTGAGCTCTGGAGACGCCTCTATGCTTCTTGCGCTCAATTTCTTGGTACTGTGTAATTTGCAGCGGTCAATGGGTTGGTCCTGGAGTCAGATCACATGATTTTAAACTGCGAGCCCATGGTGTTTGGAAGAACTTAGGCAAGAGGCCTATCCTCCATGGGCCTTTGTTGCTGTGTAGAAAAAGGGGATAACAGTAGCTCTGGCTCATGGAGTTGTCAGGAGTTAATTACGTGATCTAAATGATGTGAAGAGCTGAGAGCAGGGACTGGACTCACAGTAAGAGCTTTCAGTTCAGTTCACTTCAGTCACTCAGTCGTGTCCGACTCTTTGCGACCCTATGAATCACAGCACGCCAGGCCTCCTGGAGTTCACTCAAACTCATGTCCATCGAGTTGGTGATGCCATCCATCCATCTCATTCTCTGTTGTCCCCGTCTCCTCCTGCCCCCAATCCCTCCCAGCATCAGAGTCTTTTCCAGTGAGTCAACTCATCGCATGAGGTGGCCAAAGTATTGGAGTTTCAGCTTTAGCATCAGTCCTTCCAATGAACACCCAGGATTGATCTCCTCTAGAATGGACTGGTTGGATCTCCTTGCAGTCCAAGGGACTCTCAAGAGTCTTCTCCAGCACCACAGTTCAAAAGCATCAATTCTTCAGCAATCAGCTTTCTTCACAGTCCAACTCTCACATCCATACATGACCACTGGAAAAACCATAGCCTTGACTAGACGGACCTTTGTTGGCAAAGTAATGTCTCTGCTTTTTAATATGCTATCTAGATTGGTCAGGATCATGGAGAAAGCAAGAGAATTCCAGAAAAACATATATTTCTGCTTCATTGACTATGCCAAAGCTTTTGACTGTGTGGATCACAATAAACTGTGGAACATTCTGAAAGAGATGGGAATACCAGACCGCCTGACCTGCCTCTTGAGAAACCTGTATGCAGGTCAGGAAGCAACAGTTAGAACTGGACATGGAACAACAGACTGGTTCCAAATAGGAAAGGGAGTGCGTCAAGGCTGTATATTGTCACCTTGCTTATTTAACTTATATGCAGAGTACATCATGAGGAATGCTGGGCTGGAAGAAGCACAAGCTGGAATCAAGATTGCTGGGAGAAATATCAATAACCTCAGATATGCAGATAACACCACCCTTATGGCAGAAAGTGAAGAGGAACTCAAAAGCCTCTTGATGAAAGTGAAAGAGGAGAGTGAAAAGGTTGGCTTGAAGCTCAACATTCAGAAAACAAAGATCATGGCATCTGGTCCCATCACTTCATGGGAAATAGATGGGGAAACAGTGAAAGCAGTGTCAGACTTTGTTTTTTTGGGCTCCAAAATCACTGCAGATGGTGATTGCAGCCATGAAATTAAAAGACGCTTGCTCCTTGGAAGGAAAGTTATGAACAACCTAGATAGTAAGAGCTTAATACACGTGAACTTTACTGCTTTTATAACCCTATTGTTAACCCTAAAACGTGTTCTAGATGGGACTGGACGGTGGTAGCAGCTGGAATTTTTCTCTAATTTAGGAAATCCAACAAGAGGCCAAAGCTGGGACTTCCCTGGCTGTCCAGTGGTTAAGACTTTTCCAATGCAGGAGGTGTAGGTTCCACCCCTGTTTAGGATGGAAGATCCCACATGCTTTGTGGCCAAAAAAAAAGAAACAAAGCAAAAGATAAAACAGAACTAATACTGCAACAAATTCAATAAAGACTTAAAAAAATGGTCCACGTTAAAAAGAGATCTTTTTAAAAAATAATTTTATTTATTTATTTTTGGCTGTGCTTGGCCTTCCTTGCTGTGAGAGCTTTTCTCTAGTTCTGGTGAGCCGGGGCTACTCTCCAGTTGCGTGCAAGGACTTCTCATTGAGGCGGCCTTGCCTGTTTCAGAGCACAGGCTCTAGGGTGTTTGGGTTTCAGCAGCTGTGTCTCACGGGCTCAGTTGCAGGTCACTGGCTCTAGAGCACATGCTCAGTAGTTGTGGCCCACGGGTCTAGTTGCTCTGAGGCATGTGGGAGTCTTCCGGACCAGGGATCGAACCCATGTCTCCTGCATTGGCATGTGGATTTCTTACAACTGAGTCACTAGGGAAGTCCCCTAAAACTATCTTAAAAAAAAAAAAAAGGAGGCCAAACCAAACCACCTAGCACCTATGGCCTTGGCATGCATCACTTCCACCAGAATCTTCCAGAATCCCCGTGGTCAAATCTTATTATGTGGCTGACTCCACTCCTGACGGGGCCAGGAACACACTCTGGCCACCAAGTCCCATGGCAGAGGGAGGGAGTGAAGGACTGAAAACTGGAACCCCACCTACACAAAAAGTGCATCTTTTCCAAGCTTCACAGCCATGCCCTGTGGAAGGCGATGCTGGTGAGATAACTTCCCTGAGAAGAAATGCAAGGCTCATGGAAGTTCTGTGGTTCCCAAACGGAGGACGCTGTGACTGGTCCATGCATTCAAGTCTGTCCTGTTTTACTCAGATGCTCGGGTGACTCGCGTGATGGAGAAGCTGCACATTAAGACTCTGGCTTCCTAACAGCTTATGATGATGGCCTGAAGTTACTGTATCCTGGTCCCGTATCAGGCCAGGGCGGGCACCTCACTTGCCGCACAGACCTCCATGCGGGTTGTCTTATTGTCATTTTGCCTCCTTTGTAGGTGCTGACTCATCCTCCTGCTCCCTTGATGAAAGGCCTTGAACCTTTATGAAAGCTGCGCTCCTCGGCCTGCCTCGGTTTTTCTAGATGTGAAAGAGAAATTCACTCAGTCGTGTTCGACTCTTTGCAACCCATGGACTATACAGTTGATGGAATTCTCCAGGCCAGAATACTGGAGTGGGTAGCCTTGCCCTTCTCCAGGGGATCTCCCTCTCTTCCCGGTGAGACCAGGGATCCACCCCAGGTCTCCTGCACTGCAGGTGGATTCTTTACTAGCTGAGCCACAAAGGAAAATCTGTCTTCCCCTTTTCTTTCACATGGCAATTTCCTCGCATTTCAAACTGTGTGATAACAGTGGTGGTTTATTTAGAAGAGCTGTGGCCTCCTTGGAAGGAAGTTCCTGCATAAATTTGAAGTGTTTGGTGAGATGGTATCCTGGAGACCTCTGTGTGAATAATAAACATGTCAACACCTGCCTAGAAGAAGCGCTGAATGAAAGGGAAGGAAAATACCATACTTCAAAGACCCTTAGAGGTTTATTCAGATTCGAAGTCCCCCAGGCTAGGACCACACCTAGTGCTGCGTCACATCCAATCAACATTACAAAGCAATTGTCCAGCATGTGATGTGCAGTTGTGGGGACATCGGGGCTGCCTGTACCTTGGAGGCAAAATGTGGTCCAGGCACAAAGGAAATCCATGGCTCGTAGACTCTGGGTCCTAAGCACTTATTTATTAGCTTAAGGCTCTGCCTAAGGTTCAGGATGGGGAGTAGCTTTCTCCAGTGGGGAGAGGATCCTGTGGGGAGTAGATAGTTGGACCAGAGTGTAACCGAACCGGAACTTGTGGGACCTTCCTGGGACAGGCCTTCCCCTGTCCTCTGCTTGTACCTAGATACAAGCTTGTACCTCCTCTCTGAAGTACCTAGATAATAGTATCTGATGCAAATTTCCTGAGTTGCTTTGCAGATGTAACCCCCGCCCCCGCTCTGCTCCACCCCTCCCCGCCTCCCCACACACATCAAGTGGAAGAACTACTGAAGACCTTGAGCACATAGCTCCTGGACTCCTGGAGCCTCAGGACTGATGCTGTGAACCCCTGTGATACCACCGTGCTGGCCACTATCAGCCATTCAGACAACTGTGCACAAGTTGATCACAGACCCCGTGACCCCTGCCCCTTACCTGCCCTTTGAAAACCCTTTGCCGAAACCCTTCGGGGAGCTCAGGGCTTTTTAGGGCATGAGCCACCTCATCCCCTTATATGGACTTAGTAAACCTTTCTCTGCTCCAAACTCCAACATTTCAGTTTCTTTGGCCTCACTTCGCGTCCGTCCAGCACACGTTACAGTTACAGTAACAAGAGGGCTAAGTCAGTGGAAGTCGATGAACTTAGACCTTGTAACTCTCCAGGTTGGGACTTGGTCCCAGTGTAGGTTCATCACGCTCGACAACCAGACATTTCTGGTTTTACTGGCAGAGACTACTGGCCTCCTGGTTCACTCACTCCCTGGGCTTCTTATGGAAAACACTGTTGTGCCTCACTGAGGGCTTTCTGGAGACTCGTGTAGTGCAGGCTCTTTGTGGGGTTGGTGAGAGCCCCCCGGAGTGACTTTAAACTGACCTCAGATGGGAATTGGTGGATCAGAGCCCTGGTTCCCTCGCCCCTTGGTGAGACATACAGGTTCTAGACCGTCTCCTGGAGGCCTCTCCTGGGGCTGAGCCCCAGCTGCCTTCCCTGTGCTCCCTTCCAAACCTCTTTTATCACTTTCCATCTCTTTCCTGTATCAGCTTCCCAGACTCCCTCATTCCATCCAGTGTTGCTTAGGATCACCTCCCCCAAAAGCCTCTTATCTCAAGGGATGCTTCTTGGGGCATGTCACCTAAGATAGCCTTAGTGTAAACCTTTTTGCCATAAGTTCTGTGAAAGGGTTGCAAACCGTGTGAAGCCACAAAGCCCTGATGGTTAGCGGGGCTGCAGAGCAGAAGGTAGGAAGGACCACCTCCTCAGAACGAGGCTGAGCAGGCGGGCTGGACAGGTCAGGACGGGGACTAGGTGGGAGGTGGGAAGGGCCAGCCAGGAGGCACAGAGACCTTCTGAGATTTAGGGGAACAGGCTGTGGGCACATGGAGATAGGTCCTGGGACACTTAGATTTATTTTCAGGCAAACTGTTCTGGGAGCACCCAGAGCTCTCCTGAACAATTCCTAAGAAAATCTTCCAGAAGTTTTGAGAATCTGGTGACCATATTTTCTGAATCAAAAAAATTGGGAACCAGTCTGCCAAAGAATGTTTTGTTATGATTTATGAATATTTCTGCCTAGAAAAAGACAGAGAATATTGGGAATTGATCCCACTCCAGAAATTCTGAGATTTGTGGTCACCATACCCTGGGGTCATCTGATTTAGAGTTTCTCAACAGACTGTACATGTTAGAATGGGGAGGGGTGAGTAAGATCAAACAGACATCAGAATATTCAAAATTATTGAGATTTTACCACAGAGCTTATTTGCAACGAGGATGCTATAACTTTATTTCCTTAAATTTTACCATGAATGAAATAGTTAAGCCCTTATCTAGATATAAATGTTTATAACGCAAAAAAAAAACCTTGATTTTTTATTTCCAAGGTGATGGGAATCAGATTCTCTGAACAACTGACAGGGTGTAGGCTATGAAATGTTTATTCAACAATTTAACTCATATCCATTCCTTTCCCCAGGGGATCTTCCTAACCCAGGGATTGAACCTGGGTTTCCTACATTGCAGGCAGATTCTTCACCGTCTGAGCCACCAGGGAAGCCCCAAAATACTGGAGTGGGTAGCCTTTTCCTTCTCCAGGGGATCTTTCTGATCTAGGAATCAAACTGGGGTCTTGTGCATTGCAGGAGGATTCTTTACCAGCTGAGCTACCAGGGAAGCCCAGTTCAGTCATTTATATATATACATATATATGCTGCTTAGTCGCTAAGTTGTGTCTGACTCTTCTGTGACCCCATGGACTGTAGCTTGTGCTCTAAGGTGGATTCTTAACTGCTGGACCACAAGGAAACCCCCCTCATGTTCTGCACACAGAGCTCGATAACCCACCCTTCGCTCGTTTTCCTCATTCTCCATCTCGTTTCTTCTTTCTTTATGACAGTAGCTCTCTGCACCCAAATCCGCTGGCAAGGGTGAGAAGGCACAGAATGCAATAGGAAGGTGTGTGTCCTACAATGCACCTCTGCACACTTGGGTTTGTCGGGAAAACTGGGAAGGAGAGGCTGCTTTGTAATCTGGGGGTTGGTGTCTTCCTTCAGTCACTCAGCTGCTCTGAGGGAAGCATCTGTTCTGTGGGATGAGGATGCTCTTTCCTATTCTTCTCACCTCCTCAGCTGTGGCAGGAGTAAAAGGCAATAAAACGCAAAAGGGCTTTGCACAGCAGGTCAGTGTGAGGCATGAGGGCGACATTTCTTCTTCGTAACGTTGTTCAGTTGCTCAGTCGTGCCCAACTCTTTGCAACCTCACCAGGCTTCCTTTGCCAGGCTTCCCTGTCCATCACCATCTCCTGGAGCTTACTCAAACTCATGTCCATCAAGTTGGTGATACCATCCAACCATCTCAGCCTCTGTCTCCCCCTTCTCCTCCTGCCTTCAATCTTTCCCATCATCAGGGTCTTTTCCAATGAGTTAGCTCTTCCCATCAGGTGGCCCAAGTATTAGAGCTTCAGTTTCAGCATCAGTCCTTCCAGTGAATATTCAGGACTGATTTCCTGTAGGATTAACTGGTTGGATCTCCTTGCAGTTCAAAGGACTCTCAAGAGTCTTCTTCAGCACCACAGTTTAAAAGCATAGTTTGAAAGCATCTTCCTAATAAGCATTCATTAAGTATTCTTACTGATTGAATGTATATTCAAATAGATACTGATGAGGTTTTTTTCACAATAAAAAATTTTAGAAAGCTATTTTACTGCCCATTTGGCAAATCATCACACACTTATTAAAACTGATGTGTTTTCCAAAGTAGATGGTTGCACTCAGCTGAACGTATGTGGTGTATGCATGTAAAAACAGCCAAGGGAAAAGAACAATAGAAATTTTTTAAAAAAGACCTTCAACAATTGGGTCACATTTCTTGAAAGGGCTCCTAGAAGTAGAACGGAGAAAAGCAGTTAATTCAATAGATCATTTTGTCCATTCAATGTGCAGATTTACAACTTGGAACATGATGCAACCAAAAAAACCCACATCAGAAATGAAAAAAAATACAAACCAGCCTAAGGCTTGACTGCCCTCTAGGGTGCGAGCATGCAGTGGACTCCAGACCTACTTAGAAGAGTGGGCAGTTTGGTCAAACATATTGAACTGCAGCCACAAAGATGGCTTCATTAACTCTTCCGAAAAGGGCTATTTGTGCTTCTGCTCCATACAGATGCCCAAAGGAAGTTATCCTGGCCTTCTGTTGCAGGCACAGAGATGCACTGCTCAGACTCCTTTTCAAGGCAGGGCGTGTCTCCAGCTGTGGAGGTGTGAGCAGAGGGGGGTCCCCAGATGAGGACTCCTGCAGGGTCTGCCTCAGCCACAGAGAGCAGCCTTGCTGAGCACGCAGTCTTCCCAGGCTGGTCTGTACCTTGTGACCATCTACAAAAAAGAGACTACAAGTCTGGCAGCTTCTGTCTGATGTGTGGTGTCCGGAGGTCCCCACTGTGATGCTCAAGCTTTGCCACTACCAAACTTCAATTAGACTTTCTCCTCTGCCAAATCCCACATTTTCCCCTTATATTTCATAGGTTTTGATCCTTAATAAGCTTTTACATCCAAAGCTCTGTCTTCATACTTACTTTCAGAAACCCAAGTTTCTGGAGAGAGGAGGAAGTCCAGGTCTTGTAGCGAAAAGGGAAAAAGAGGAATGGGTTTTTTTTTTTCCTTTCCCTTCCTGAGAACAAGGAAGACAAAAAGAGAACAGTGAGTAGGCTTGAACATGGCTAGTTGTTTTTACTTTAACTGCTCTTAACTCTGCATGTCTGTAACTAAGTTTGCTTTTCTGCCCCTAACTCTGCAAAAACTACACTTTGTACCTATCTTCCTTGGACTTTATGCTAAATACATCCTGCTTCTGGTGTTTATCCTTACAAAACTCTTCCCCTTGTAATTCTTCTTTTTACATATCAGAAAGAAGACCACAGAGCCACCGAACTGCCAGACTCAATCTTTGGATTACAGACACCAGCTTATGACTGTTTTTGAAAAAAATGCAAGAAAAGTGGAAGAAAATCAAGGTCCTAAACACCTTTGTTCCTCATCACTGGCTCCTGACTGTGAGCCCTCATCTTATACAAGCCTCTAGACTCCTCATGGAGAAGGGGGGAACAGTTTTTGAGGCATAAGTCTACTGTGTTCCCCTCTCTGCCAGCTGAGAATTAAAGCCACCTTTCTACTTCCTCCAGGCACTGCCTCTGTATCTCTT
Organism: Moschus berezovskii; assembly: GCF_049115385.1. Classification (NCBI taxonomy): domain Eukaryota; kingdom Metazoa; phylum Chordata; class Mammalia; order Artiodactyla; family Moschidae; genus Moschus; species Moschus berezovskii. The sequence goes on along the minus strand of NC_142474.1, from coordinate 43,626,378 downwards.
ATTTGGCTTTGGTGGGCAGAGAAAGCCAAGATTTTGGCCAGCAACAGTCTCACTGAACCTTGGTTCCCCACGGTGGGATTCAGGTTCAGGTGGTGGTGATGAAAACCAGTTGTTAGACTTATGGGTTTCCAGATGGAAGCTTTTGTCCCTGCAGTTCATTGGCATCACTGTTAGAAATGGTCTTATGTGCTCCTCAGAAGGGGTAAGCTGTCATGGGATGCAAGAGAGGAAGATGAGACCAACATCCACTACAGGGTCAGAGCCTCACACAGGTATGGGCAAGGCTAAAGCAAACAGTTAAATGCCGTTCAGATGTGCTAATCCACAGTTACTTATAGCCCTCCAGCATCCCATGGTACCCACCATCTTATATGGAAACTAAGTTGATTCTCACCTATCAATAACGCAGCAGGAAGCCCGATACTTAGCTACAGTTGGACTGGAAAAACCAGTCCTTTTTTTCTAGCACGTGTTATGTCTACTTCAGTTCTGTTTCTGGAAATGGAGAAGTGTGCAGATTTCTAAAAACTCAGGGTATTTGAAGCACTGCCTTATTTGTTGTTTTTATTGAAAATAAAAGTTCAGGGACTTCCCTGGTGGTCCAGGTGTTAAGACTCTGAGCTTCCACTGCAGGGAAACAAGTTCAATCCCTGGTTGGCAGCTATGGTCCCATGTGCCTCTCATCCAAAAAGTAAGAAATCAATCAATAAATTGGTCCAAGATATAAAAAAAAAGTAAGAAAAAAACCCAGTAAAATTACAAGTTTGATTTAAGATAGTGTTAGTGGGTCCGATCCAACAACCACGGCTTCCTCTCCTGCTTTTTTTGCGAATTTGATTCCAATAGGAGATGGGATAAATTGTGATTGTTCTAAACCGACAATAGTCCAATAGGGCTTCCCAGGTGGCTCTGTGGTAAAGAATCTGCCTGCCAATTCAGGAGACACAGCAGACTCAGGTTCGATCCCTGGGTAGGGAAGATCCCCTGGAGGAGGAAGTGGCAACCCACTCCTATATTCTTGCCTGGAAAATTCCATGGACAGAGGAGCCTGGAAGGCTACAGTCCATGGGACCCCCAAAAAGCTGGAAATGACTGAGCATGCATGCACACACTGTCCACTAATTTGCTGCCTGAAGTCATTTACATTCATGAAAAGTAAACAAAATTAAAAATTCATGTCAATGTATGGCAAAACCAACCAATATAATATTGTAAAATAAAAAAAAATAAATTAAAAATAAATAAATAAATAAAATAAAATGAAAAAAAATTCATGTTTTCATCACATCGACCACCTTTCAAGAGCTTAATTGACACACATGGTTAGTGGCCACCATGCAGCAGGCTGACGTGGAGTAGATCCCATCATCATAAAAAGTTCCACTGCACAAGGCTGGTATGAACCCATCTTGGTGCCTTACTTGACCTTTTCTATAGAATTTATTCTGGGATGATGGTAGGACATCTAATTCTGTCCAAGGTCATGTAAAAGACAATCTTCTGGAAGACTCTGAGAAGTATAGGTCTCCTTGAAGACACAGACATGTGGGGAAAGGATGCCCTTTATTTCTCTGTCTTTGCTTCCTACTTGAGGTGAGGTCCTGCCTGCACATGGCAGGCAGGACCAGTGCTGACCTGGGGAGGGGATCAGAGGGAGGACAGAGTCTGCACCCTCATGGTGTCATCTGGAGCTGAAGATCCTGCTGATATAGTTTTCTCTCACTTGAAGCTTTAAGACATTCCTACCTGAAGTAAGAATTTTGGAAAAGGAAAACCACAAGAGAAAGAGATGTATTCAGAGTCCTCTTGCCCCCTCCCCTCGCCCCAGTGGATGCTGTTTCTCATGAGTGCACACCTTTTTACACGGCTGTGATTGTATGGTATCTGCACACACTGTCTTTGTTATTTCTTCACTTGCTTTTTCCTCTGAACAGTAAAGCAATTGTGCTCATTGAAGAAAAACTAAAGAATGTATATAAGGGTAAGGAAGAAAATTAAGTCACTCAGGCACTCACTATGAGAGAGAACTGGTTTTCTATCAAAGTTTATCTTTACAATTTTCCATACACCTGATGTACTTCATGCACTGACTTTTAAGAATTATGAATGCAGAGATCTCTGCCTATCTATCCTAGACTGAAGAAGATGACAGATAATGCTACCATCCTGGGACTTGGTTGCCTTATTATCAGTTAAAAAGTGCATGAAGTGTGGGTTTTAGGGGTGCAAAAATCACAACTCAGTTCCTTCATAATGAAAATGAACTTTGGATTCTTTATAAAAATATGTAAAACTGTAATTAAAATATATCCTCTAGACTCAGAATGTCCATGGGATTTCCTAGGCGGGAATGCTGGCATGGGTTGCCATTTCCTCCTCCAGGGGATCTTCCTGACGCAGGGATTGAACCCATGTCTTCTGCATTGGTGGGTTGATTCTTTACCACTGAGCCACCAGAGAAGCTCTTTAGGATAGTTTAGGAGAAAGGTAGATAGTTTGGGAGAAGGTAATGGCAAGCCACTCCAGTACTCTTGCCTAGAAAATCGCATGGACAGAGGAGCCTGGTGGGCTGCAGTCCATGGGGTCGCTACTAGTCGGACACGACTGAGTGACTTCACTTTCACTTTTCACTTTCACACATTGGAGAAGGAAATGGCAACCCACTCCAGTGTTCTTGCCTGGAGAATCCCAGGGACGGTTGAGCCTGGTCGGCTGCCGTCTATGGGGTCGTACAGAATTGGACACGACTGAAATGACTTAGCAGACTCAGAATACTTCAAGGCGTCACACAAAGAGTTGTGAGTTACGTCAATTCTGAATCAGGGAGGTTTTCTGTTTTTTCTTCTACAATTGCCTTGTGATTAAGCTTCTCTTTCCTAAGGTTGTTTTCCTATTGCAGCTTATATGGTTTATTAAAAACATCAAAACCAACCAACACCATAAGAAGTGGACATACTCTCCCTATATTAATTTTTTCTTAAAACAAAACAAAACAGCAGGGACTGTTCCTGTTTTGTTCACCACTGTATCCCCAGGGCCTCCTCAGCACAGACCTGATACACAACAGACACTTAACAGTGGCTCACCTAGCAGTTGGAGCACTGAGAATGAGCCGGCAAAGCATCTCTTTATGACCTTGGTCAAGGTCTCAGGTTCTACTCCCCAGGAACCCAGCTAAGATACCCGATCCTGGCTCAGACACAAGGCTCCTGTCCTCAGGAAAACCAGGGGGTGAGACTCAGCGAGCAGTTCCCAGACAAAGAAGAGCTAGAGTCCGAGGCCCAGCCTTGAGGGCCGTGTCTTTATTCAAGACTCACTTGGACTTGGGAACCCTTAGAATTGTTTTTAAAGCAGTTTGTGAATCTTTAGAACTGTTCTAAAACATTGTGATCGTTCAAAAAAGCTAAAAACGCCTTTCTTTTGTTTCTTAAGTTGAGCTATTGTTTTTTCAAATAGCATAGGCTGCAAGGCTGTCCCTCTAGGATTCTGCCAACACCACTGCTGTTCTCAGGGCTGTGGTTTCTTCCAAACTTCACCCCCAGTGACCCCTGGGGTGATCCCAGCAGAATGGAGCCTGGTGAAGGGAATGGAGGTGGTTGGTAGGGGCCCCCACTCTCCACCTCAGCCTGGCAGAGCCTCACAGAGTCGTCTAGGAAACCAGGAGCTATTACTCATGTAAGTCACAGCACAAAATAAAGAATGATTGCTGGGAAAAGGAAGAAAAATTCAAAGGACTCCTGACCACTAAGGGAGGCAATAGTGAAGAAACAACTACTAGCAAATATTAGACAGAAAATTGTTATATTTTTCTGATACTGAAAGATGGAGACTGAATGAGAATTTTGTGGAAGTGTGTGTTCATCTCCTCACCCCACAGCTGTTTGGAAACATTTTGCAAAACACCATCCACAAATATTATGGAAGACAGAGAAGAGTTTGTGGAAGGGTCTGCGGGGAGATGCAGCCTCTGGAAATATGGGAGGTGAGGCTAGGCAGAAGGTGTGACCGAACCCTCCACCTGCCCCTGGGAGCAGGTCCCTGAGAGCAGAGCTGGCTTTGCAATGAGTGGATCCAGAGCACAAGGAAAGTGCAGACTCCTGGTTCCAAGAGCAGGCACTAAAATACACATTTTTTCCTTTCTTCGATCGTCTCTCAAATTGTCATGGTGATTTTTATTTTCTGTTTTAAGCGAAGGAAAAAAAAAAGTGAAATGTTTAACCATCAGCATGAATTTTCCCATAATATGCGCTGCCAGTTTTAAACGCAAGCATGAGAGCATTTAACTTGGACGGCGAATCACTAAAACACACATTTTGTATTCGTAGTTCAAGCAAGCTTATGTATTTATTTCCTTCTTATCAGAGTAGTGGAAATGCCGCACAAAACTAACTTGGTAGATTTTCTTTCACGATTGACTTGTGCACATTCTGCTAATACTCTGAAAGGAGAAGCAAGTGTCTAATACTGGGTACTAGCCAGTATAAGAAAGGATAAGGTGGGATGCATGTTTCTTAGAAAGCCCTTCCTTCTTTCTGTGTTTGAAGCAAGTTCTGGTTGAAGGGAACAGGCAGCATTTGGAGGTTGTCAGCACACTCACTTCCTTAGCTGTGGATGTGATGTGTTGAACTTTAATTTGCACCGAGTCTTACTGAACCCTTGTACATCCTGGTCCCCCAAAACACCTGGGTGCTGCTGGGAGTTGAGAACCCTACAGATAAATCGGGTGTGCTGACTTCAAAAAAACGCACAATGTGAGTTAAGTTTTATTTGAGGCAAATTGAGGACTAGAGTCTGGGAAGCAGCATTTCGGATAGCTCTGAGAAATTGCTCCAAAGAGGTAAGGGGGAAGATCAGTATATGTGTGATTTTGGTGGGTGGGTTGTATGTGCAATTAGGCACAAATTTTTTTTTGCAGAAAGTTTCTATTGGTCACCAGGAGCAGTTGTCACCATGAAGGATTTTAGGCTTTTTTAGATACGAGGTGATGTAAGAATTGGTCTCATAAAATTGTCTCCTGAAAATATCTAACTACCTAGAAACCTGTTCTGCCAGTTCCCTGGGCCTCATTTCTACTCTCCACCCTGGACTCCTTTCAGGGAGTGTTGGAGATTAGCAGCCCATGATCTAATCCTGTAGAGGTAAATAGCAATTCCCAATGGCATGTGCCAATTTGTTGTTGTTGACAGGTGACAATTTGCATTAAAGGAGACCAGCCATAGTTTACCTGTCTCCTCTGCTCAAGTGCATACTCTGTGGTCCCCATAAACTTCAATTAGGAAACACAAACTCAAAAATAAGATGATTAAGAATTTCAGGATGGTGACCATGGAGCATTAAAGCAAGTGTGAGATCCTTCTGAGCTTGGGCCCACTGCTCAAGAAGTTGGTCCTGCCCCAGGGAACTCTGGGACTCAGATGTCCCTTCAGAGGCAGGGCTGGGCTTTAAATCTCCACATTGACCGCTCATTGTCCTGGGCCAGCCCCTGGGAGGGGCACAGCTTTGAGCAGACCAGGGACTTAAAGTCACTGTGAGCTGTCAGCCAGTCCCAAATCCTGGGAGCTGGGGGATGGATGTGGGCCTGGAGAAGGGGTGATGGGCCATACCACACTGGGTCACCACATCAAGATCCTGGCTGGCCAGGTGCAGAAGAACAGCTCTGTCCACTTTGACCAGGTCTTACAAGAGGGCACCAAGACCTGACACTTTGGCCTCATGATTTAAAAATTTTCCTTCCACCAGTCTTTTTGATTTACAGACTGCCATACACACATGTGGAGCCAGATTGGCCGTTATTCTGTGCCAGATTCTCCTCTGATCTTGATCCTGTCCCTTGAAGCATTTGATTGCAAGGTCCAAAAGTTCTCCCAGGAATTTTACCAGTTGCCCACAAGTGATGTGCCCTATGCATGCCTGTATGTAACTGTATCTCAGACTTGGGCTTTTACTCACCTGCATTAAAATAAGCCTGAATCTGAGGCTTCATCTTTGAAATTCTTGCCAGAGAAGCTGGTGGCTCAGTCTCTTGTTGAGCTAATCTGAAAGATGATAAAGAACATCTATGTCTGGTATTTTTTATTTGCCTTATATTATCAAGAACTTCATGTATGAGAAAATGTCTAACTCTATTTTGGGGTGAAATTTATTCACTCATTGATTCATTGAGCAAATATTTATTGAGCTACTATTTACCAGACAGTGTAGACTACAGAAAAATTCCTGCTCTCGTGGACTTTCTGGCCTAGTGGGAGAAATGGATAATAGATAACTAAATACTGATAAAGGACAGAAATGGTATGGACCTAACAGAAGCAGAAGATATTAAGAAGAGGTGTCAGGAATACACAGAAGAACTGTACAAAAAAGATCTTCACAACCAAGATAGTCACGATAATGTGATCACTGACCTAGAGCCAGACATCTTGGAATGTGAAGTCAAGTGGGCCTTAGAAAGCATCACTACGAACAAAGCTAGTGGAGGTGATGGAATTCCAGTTGAGCTATTTCAAGTCTTGAAAGATGATGCTGTGAAAGTGCTGCACTCAATATGCCAGCAGATTTGGAAAACTCAGCAGTGGCCACAGGGCTGGAAGAGGTCAGTCTTCATTCCAATCCCAAAGAAAGGCAATGCCAAAGAATGCTCAAACTACCGCACAATTGCACTCATCTCACACGCTAGTAAAGTCATGCTCAAAATTCTCCAAGCCAGGCTTCAGCAGTATGTAAACCGTGAACTCCCAGATGTTCAAGCAGGTTTTAGAAAAGGCAGAGGCACCAGAGATCAAATTGCCAACATCCGCTGGATCATGGAGAAAGCAAGAGAGTTCCAGAAAAACATCTATTTCTGCTTCATTGACTATGCCAAAGCCTTTGACTGTGTGGATCACAATAAAGTGTGGAACATTCTGAAAGAGATGGGAATCCCAGACCACCTCACCTGCCTCTTGAGAAACCTGTATGCAGGTCAGGAAGCAACTGTTAGAACTGTACATGGAACAACAGACTGGTTCCAAATAGGAAAAGGTGTACGTCAAGGTTGTATATTGTCACCCTGCTTATTTAACTTCTATGCAGAGTACATCATGAGGAACGCTGGGCTGGAAGAGGCACAAGCTGGAATCAAGATTGCTGGGAGAAATATCAATAACCTCAGATATGCAGATGACACTACCCTTATGGCAGAAAGTGAAGAGGAACTCAAAAACCTCTTGATGAAAGTGAAAGAGGAGAGTGAAAAGGTTGGCTTGAAGCTCAACATTCAGAAAACAAAGATCATGGCATCTGGTCCCATCACTTCATGGGAAATAGATGGAAAAACAGTGGAAACAGTGTCAGACTTTATTTTTTTGGGCTCCAAAATCACTGCAGATGCTGATTGCAGCCATGAAATTAAAAGACGCTTGCTCCTTGGAAGGAAAGTTATGACCAACCTTGATAGTATATTAAAAAGCAGAGACATTACTTTGCCAACCAAGGTCCGTCTAGTCAAGGCAATGGTTTTTCCCGTGGTCATGTATGGATGTGAGAGTTGGACTGTGAAGAAGGCTGATTGCCGAAGAATCGATGCTTTTGAACTGTGGTGTTGGAGAAGACTCTTGAGAGTCCCTTATACTGCAAGGAGATCCAACCAGTCCATTCTAAAGGAGATCAACCCTGGATGTTCATTGGAGGGACTGATGCTGAAGCTGAAACTGCAATACTTTGGCCACCTCATGCGACGAGTTGACTCACTGGAAAAGACTGTGATGCTGGGAAAGGTTGGGGGCGGGAGGAGAAGGGGACGACGGAGAATGAGATGGCTGGATGGCATCACCGACTCTGTGGACATGGGTTTGAGTGTACTCCGGGGGTTGGTGATGGACAGGGAGGCCTGGCGTGCTGTGATTCATGGGGTCGCGGAGAGTCGGACACGACTGAGCGACTGAACTGAACTGACTGAAATACTGTCTAATTACAGTGGATAAGGACTTGGAAGAAAAGGATCATGTAGAGGGCAACCAGGAGGGATCTACTTTGATAGGTTTCACAACTTGGATCACTCTATGATGAAGTAAATTTTCTTTCCAAGACAGAAAGAAAAGACTGAGTTTTCTGTACTTTAAATTTTTATCCATTTATAAACAAAAAAAAGCTTGTTCATTGTTGGTTGAGGTTGCTTCCAGGGGTAACTCCCTGCCTGTACAAACTGCCCAGAAAGGGGCTGTGTTTCTGCAGGAAGTGGAAGCCCTCATTGAAGAATACTGGTGCTATGAGTAGGGAAGGTTGGCACTCATGGGAATCCAGTGCCACAGGAACCCAGTGCCATGGGAGCCTGGCTGGAGCATGGACAGCCAGCCAATGCTATAAACAGCTAACACATATAGTGTGGAGCCTAACCCTTGGGACACACTCAATAAATGGTGGCAATCATGACCTTGCATTTGGTACTTGCCAATAATGTCTGTACATATACACATACACACACACCTTGTTTACAATCTGTATTTAAGCTGCTTTCAAGTTGCTTGTTGTTGTTCAGTTGCTAAGTCATGTCCAACTCTTTGCGACTCCATGGACTGCAGCATGCCAGGCTCCCCTGTCCTTCACTGTCTTCTGGAGTTCACTCATTTTCATGTCCATTGAGTCAGTAGTATTATCCAATCCTCTCATTCTTCTGACTCCCCCTTCTCCTTTTGCCTTCAATCTTTCCCAGCATCAGGGTCTTTTCCAATGAGTTGCCTTGTCACATCAGGTGGCCAAAGTACTTGTTTTCAAAATTCTTTTCAATTCCCTTTCCACAGTAGGTGCTCAGAGGAGTGACTTAACCACCTCTCTTCTTTCTTGTGTTCTAGCTATTTTAAATGAAAACTTTATTGAAACATTTTCCCACTTTTAGCACTTGACTAACATCCAACAAGTTAACTACTCTATCTTGACTGTCCTTTGTTTAGAAAAGATAACTGTAGAAAATAAGTTTAGAAAAAAATGTGATGTTCGCTTCTCATTTCAGGAAGTAGGACAAGGCTCTTATTGTTTGCTGGCAAATGTTACTGTTAATGTTACTTTTTAAAGGGTTTTCCTGGGGTTTAGAAAAGCTTGAAAGTAGAGATTAGTTGTGCCCCTCACATGTAGGATCCTCTTTAGAGCGATGGTTTAGAAATTACTGAGAGGGTAGTCCCTGCCCTGAGCCATGTGGCATGCTCATTGCTCTCACGGTGCCTTGAAAACCCAATTTAAAAATTGACAGATGGAAAACTTCCCTGGTAGTCCAGTGGTTACGAATTGGCCTGCCAGTGCAGGGGACACAGGTTCGGTCCCTGATCCAGGAAGATCCCACGTGCCGCAGGCAACTGAGTCTATGCTCCACAACTGCTGAAGCCCACGTGCCTGCATCCTGTACTCTGAACAAGAGAAGCCACAGCAATGAGAGGCCTGCCCACCGCCAGAGAGTAGCCCACACAGCAGTGCAAACCCAGCACAGCCAAAAATAAATAAATAAATATATTTTTTAAAAAAAGAACTGACAGATGGGTGTAAATGCCTTCAGAAATTTCAGAGTTTTGGCTGCCTTTATTTAAAAAAAATTCTTTTTACATAAAATCAGGATAGCTGATTCTTTTTAGGCCTTGGTTGGCTGCCCAAATATATCCTTCAAAATTAGACCCATTTCTTAAATATGTCTGGAGCAGCGTCAAAAAAGCATCTGAAGCCAAGGTTGGTGTGTTTTTGAAGCTTTACACAGAGAAGATCTCTAAGGATTTCTGCTATGTGGAGGCAATATTTCTGTGGAGGAAACTTGTATCCAGGCTGACATTTTCCATCCTGGGTTTTCTACCTGCTGTGATGTGGGATGGCCAAGATGTGAAATCCCGAACGTTGGGGTTATAACACAGCTTTACTAGCCTCTGAGGGCTGGTTCCTCGCAGCCATTGTTCACAGGCGCCAGATGATCTAAGAAGATCATGGAAACCTGGCACCTCACTGCTTTTTTGGCTAACACCACCAGAGAAAATTAATTGTTATTGTTTTTGGAAATACTCATCCAGTGCACAAAATAGTAATATCAGCAATCATTATTATTATTTTTTTGGCAGAGGTTGGGGAGTTTGGAGGATGATGAACACTGTGATTTTATTGCAGCTGGCCAATTTTGGGGCAACAAAAGGGTGTTACATTCCTCTGGCTGAGAATCTTATAAATTCGTAAAGCAAAAGGGCTCCTAATTTGTCTGAGTTGATGAGACGCAGTGACCTTGAGCCCCCTGTCTGATTCAATGGGGCTTGAATTTCTGGTAACTCCTTGCCCCATGGTTGGTTTTCCTATTAAGCCTGTTGACAACACAGTATTGGGTCAACCTGAGTCCTGTCTTTCTTTCAAACCACTCTTCTTGTAGCCTCAACACACCCCTAGTGTCATACCTTTGATTGGCCCCAAACCATAGTCCACCCTCCCATCATTGTGGACAGCCACGAACTTGAATCTTTTTCTTGCCTAAACATTGGAGGACTAATTCTGAACCCTCCAATCCTCCAATCCTCCCTTAGATTGCCCCTCATTCCCCTCCAGGCAGTTTAGTCCTGGCCCCCACATTTCCTCTTAGTGTGTCGTGATTCACTTTCCCTGTTTATTTTGTCTGCTTCAATCTTTCATTTGATGCATACGTGTAATCCCAGGTCTTTCCTACCAATATACCATTTAAGGGGCTGGTGTAGTTGTCACTCAAAAATGCACGACATGAGAATTGTGAGTTATATTTTATTTGGGGCAAAATGAAGACTCTAGCCCAGGAGACAGCATTTCAGGTAGCTCTGAGAAACTGCTCCAAAGAGGTGTGTGTGTGGGTTCAGTATATGCGTGATTTTGGTGAAGAGGGAATACATGCAATCAAGCACATATTTTAGCAGAAGGTTTCTGCTAGTCACAAGGAGCAGATGGCATCACGAAGGAATTTAGGGCTTTTCTAGTTATGAGGAGATGTAAGAATTGGGCTCATAAAACTGGCTCCTGAAAATACCTAGCTATCTGAAGATCTATCCCGCCAATTTTTCCAGGGCACAGAGGACCTCATTGTTGTTCTCCACCCTGAACTCCCTTCAGGGGTGTTGAAGGTCAGCAGCTACAGCAGCACATGATTTAATCCTTGTAGAGGTAGATGGCAAGTACCTGTGGCAAGTGCTGATTTGTAGTTGACACAGTGCTTGTGACCTTGTGGCTACAAAGGAAGCTGCTATGGACAGTGTGAGTCAGGGAGAGCAGGACCTCTTATCTCCTAAGACTCCAAAAACTGGGGGCTAATGCTTCAGAAAGTAGGGCTAACCCTGGATGTGCTGGGGCACCTGGAAAGCCTAGTGTCCAGTTTTGGAGGACGTATCTCATTGTTGGTTTTGATTGTCCACCATATTTACCCTTCCAAACAATGCCCCGAGTTTATTCCTTTTGGGGAGTTACCCTTCCTCCATGGTAAGTCATTTTGGAATGAGGGAACATACAGGCCACCTCCTTCTCCACCAGGGAAGCACATGGGGCCCCTAAAGTCCTTTCCTCTAGCTCTTCCATCTCACCACCTTACAACAAATTGTCAAGCCAGCCAAGAACCTGACTTGAGCCAGACTCTTACTTCAGTCACATTGACTCTAACACAGATGCACCCAGGGGAAACAAATGATGGAATTTACTCATTTCAAAGTCATATGGATGAAGGAATCAATAAATTCCTGCTGTCTCAGTGCCTAAGGTTTTCCTATAGCTTATCCTGGGTTTTGTTTTATTTCCATTTAGTTCTCCAGTCTTCCATTCAGGCTGTAAGATATATGGTCTCTCTCCCCCAAATTCCTGCTCTCTGCTTAGACTTAGACACGATTGCCTTTGTTATCTGCAACCAAAGATTCCCAATATACACTTTCCTCTATCACTGATTTGCTAAGTAATGCATATCTCAAAATTAGCCAAGGTTTGAGTTTTTCCCTTCAAAAGGAGTTCCACACAGTGGAATATTTTGTAGCAGAGGGTAAGAGAACTGAAGGCTAATTTTGTCTGAATTCCTCTGAAGATTCTCCACTATGTTTGAGAGCCAGATTGCTTTGGAGAAAACCACTCACGTTGTAAAAGTAAAATTTGAGAAGAACTTTTTCGTCTGCCTGGCTTTTGGAGAACAGGTCTAGAACCAAGGAAACATCTGATCATTCCTTGTTTATTTGGGTGGATGTGAGAAAAGGGGAAAGACATGCTTAAACCCAATGGCACGTTTAAACCAAACGAGTCCAGACAGGATCAGAGCCACCCTCCCAGGAGGAGGACAGCTGGAGGGACTTGTGGGGGAGTCTGTGAAGGGAGAGGAGAAATCTGGACCTCTCACACAACAAACAGTCTGAAGAAACCCACCAAAAAGTCAGTCATTTCTTTCTAAATGAGAGCCCTCAGTGGGTCAAGTCTACACAGCCTGCAAAAGTGTGCCAAGTATTTTTGTGAGACTGATTAGGGCAGAGACACTGTTTCTCTTCTGGTCCTCATGACAGAGGGTACAAAAATACACTGAGGATACTACAAAGCTGCGTAGACCTCCGCTGCCAAAGAGGTACCTGCTTATATATATAGTTTCTGAAAATTGCACATCTGAACAAGAGCCAGGGCTGCTGCAGAGGGAGGCTCTGTCAGGAAAAACATGACAGTGCCTTGGGGGAGATGGGATTGGGTTGGTCCATCTGGGGGTTGCTGGGCAGCAGTTGGCAGGTGGCAATGGACAGGTGACCCTATGCTGAGACAAATGATGAGCCTGTTTCATCACCTGCCACAAGTCAGTTGGGAAAGTCTCTGCCCTTCTTTGATGAAGTTTATCATTCACAGGTGAGTTTGGAGAAAGAAAGAGAAGCTGAACTTGATGGTCTGGCTAATTCAGTTAAAGAACTAAAATATCTGGATAAAAATGAAACAACCACAGTGAACTTGAACACTTGCCGATTCCCTTTAAAAAACCCATTTTTATCATTATCTTCCACGTGAAAACTGGGGACCATTTTTTATTGATGAGTTGGCTGTCTTCCTGTTCAAAACAGGGCTTCAAAAGTTTTCCTCAGCAGCTATTTTGAAGAGGGGGGCAAAATTCACATTTTTGAACTGTGCAAATAATTGATCAAAACTGGAGAAAAACAGTGGAGTGGATGGTAGACAAGTTTTCATTGTAGACAATGAAATTGAGTTAATAAAACTTTGAGTAGATGCTTGACGAGCCCAAACCATCACAGCACCACATGGCTAGTCATCTTGATCAACACCTTGGAGTTTCTTGTAAGAAAGAGGGAAAGAAGTGGCCCGAAGTGTGGCATCTCTGGGCTGTGGGTTGTTCAGGAGGGGTGGGTCTGAGTCATTTGTCCAAAGATTCACTGAAAGGAGAGAGAAGCATAGGTGTGTTCCCTTGTACCTCTCAGCTCTCTTCCAGTTTCCTTGATGGGTTCTTTGACAACAGGGGCTGTTTAAAGAAGGAAATCCAGGAAACAGGGCACACCATGGGGGAAAGGTCTGACATAAGAAAATAGCTCCCAGGGCTTCCCTGGTCTAGTGGTTAAGACTCTCCAGTCCTAATGCAGGGGGCATGGATTCGTCCCAGATTGGAGAACCGAGATTCCACATGCTGCACAGCATGGCCAGAAAGAAAAAGAAAAACATAAGAAAGAAAATAGTTCCATTCTTGGAGCCTTGTGAATCTTCTTGCAGGTCTGGACATGGGCTCTGTTCCCAGGAGCATTTGGAGGTTTCTTTTGAACACCTCCCCCAAGGTCCTCTCCCAACCTCTCTTTCTTCCACTGTGAAACACACACTCCTTCTCATGTCTCTTTTCCCAACCTTCGTTTCCTACCCCAGCCTTCCTGGTTCTGCTTGCAGGGGTCAGTCTCCGCTGGAGGATGATGGTGGTATCTACCATATGCTTGAAGATGCCCCAGCTCAGATTTCCCAGGCAACACAGCTGGATCTGGAAAGTCAATATTAGATATACCTTCCAAAACTTAGGAGTTGGGTGGTGGCAAGGCTGAGAGCTGGCTAAAGGAGAACATTGCCAGATGAAAAATGAGGCAGAGGAGGTGCAGGGTGTGGTGCAGGTAAACTGCCTCTCAGAAATCCCCCAACAACAACACAACATCACAGCAAAATGTCCCAACTTGCAGCATTTGTAATTTCCATTTTATAAGTACTCCTCTCGCAGCACATGGCCCATTTCACGCTACCAGTGGTTTAGTGTCAGCCTGCAAAATTCCTGACTGCTAGCAATTGGCCCTCTTGAGCTCACAGGAGTCACCACCACTGGCTTAGTCCCCAAGCCCATGGATTTAGCTTTGCTCAAAGCACTGCACCAAGAATTCTGCAACGAGAAGGATGCCAGGTCTAAGATGAATGAAACACCAAAAAATGAAATTCAAACTCATTCCTCTATGCCATGGAAAAGAGAAAACCATGCTCCCTCTTGGGGGTGAGGGGAAAAGTCTGTGAAGCATAGAAGTTAGAGTTGAACAGAAGGGACAAGATGTCCAGGGGAGAACTTGAAGGCTGAGGGCTGGGGTCAAAGGAACAGTCATGCTGATCATTTCCTACATGTGCTGCACATTCCTAAGCTTAGCCCCTTCATTGATTGATTTGACCCCCAAACAACCATTGACTTGTCAGTATTGTTATCCTCCTTTTAGGAGTGGAGAATTTCTGCTCTGGGATGGGGAATCATTTGGGATGCCTTCAAGGTGCTCCATCTCCACAGTGCAGTCACTCCTCTGGGCTGGACCTGGTCCACTCAGGCTTCAGAACCCAGCTGTTCCCATCCCCCTGGAAGTGCCGATACCTGGCTTAGGCTGGTGTGTGTACCCAACAAATAGCTGTTGAGTAGACAGGGCTCATGAAGGAAAAAGATAAGTGCCGGGGATTTTCCTAGTAGTCCAATGGTTAAGACTCCACCTTCCAATGCAGAGGAAGCAGGTTCAATCTTTCATCAGGGAAGTAAGTTTCCATGTGCTATGGGGTGTAGTCAAATTTTTTTTTTTAAAAGGCAAGAGCCAGAGAAATTTTTTTTTTTTTTTTTTAAAAAAAGCAAGGTCCAGAGAAATTGCCCCTATGAGAGTTGGTCTCTAGTTCTTCAACTTTGGTCCAGGGAGAAAGACTGAGGAACTCGGCTCCTGTTGTGTTCATTTGCATCTGTAAGGGTCCTGCCTTGGGACATTTCAGCATGTGTTCCAGATTCTGGGCCTGGGTTGAGCAGTGTTTTAAGCCCTGGCAGGATGTGGCTGGACACCGATTTTGCAAGCAAGTTCTTAGCAAGACAATGCCTTGAGAGAGGCCCAGAAAAGGACAATCTTGAGGAAAGCAGATGTAGGAATGTAGGCTAACAAAAACCAAGCCAAACTGATAGCAATAGGAAAACAAAATAAAAACCTGACAACCCCCAATTCCTACAACAAAACCACTAACACCACACAAAAGCATGATATAAAATAAAAATTCAAAAACTATTATTTGTGTAGACATGCACATGTTTGTATGCAAGCACATTTTTCTCTTGCTGGTTTCCAACTAACTTTGTCTGAGGGGTGTTTTGGAGAGAAAAAGTACTGGGTAAAACAGCTCTGTAGGACGAGTCTTTGAGGCTCGTGAGGCAGCGTCTGCCAGGAGAGGGTGGGTGTTCGCTGGGGTGGGGGCAGGGTGAGACCTCCATACACTTTCTGACAGATGATCAACAGAGTTCGCTGCAGACACAGAATCCTATGTGCCAACAGGGAGCAAGATGGGGCTGCTGTTTTCCGTTAATATTTTTGTAAATGCTGCATCGCTGAACAAACACAGATGACCAATTTGCCAAACGAGAACGGAGGTATGTGTGGGGGCACTTGTGGGTCTGCATGTCTGTCTAGGTGCAGGCAAAGGCTTTTTAAAACTTCTTTTTTCGTTTGTAGTCAACCGTTGCTTTTCTATTTCATTGTCTCTCAGTTACTTTTTACTCTTCATGTCAGAGTTGAACCCAACTTCAAAAACAACATTCATCTAATATCACTATTCTGACTAATGAAAGTGGCCTGAAAAAATGATGGGGACCAAGAGTGGAGGACAGACCACTGGTTTCTAGCTCTGAATTCAAACTCAACCTGCTTTAAAGTGTCTTTGGCCTGACCACTTTCAAATAACTTTCTCTGCCTGCTTCGGCCTATATATCGTTTCCAAAATAGCATGAAAAAGTTTTCTCATTGTATTTCAAAACGAAAAATGTTCCGTCTACATCTGGAAATACTAAAAAATGTGCTTTCTTACAGTATTTTTTTTTTTTTTACTAGGTATGGACAAGGTTCTGACCCCTATTATTGGAACTCAAATCCAGATGGAGTTTGGTAAGGTTCTAATCATTTGAGGGGTATTCTTTTTTGAAGATTTGTACATCTTTAGGGGAATTTCTACTTTAAAGAAGTTATCATTTGTGGGAGGTCCGTTATGACGATTTTAAATAGTTTGGGGGTATTTCTCTTTCTTTGAAGATGTCTATAATTCAGTGAAAACATTTGCCAACAGAGATGGTCGCATTTCCCTACTACAAAAACCTCTCCTTCGAAAACAAATCGGGTCCCCTTGTAATGTATTGGCTGTAAGTAAGCTTAAGGGGTTTCTTTCTTTCTTTTCTTTCCTAACATTGGAAACAATGGAAGTAATATTCTTGTGTTTGAGCGAAAATAAGATTTAAAGTGGTATAGGGAGATAATCGAAATAGCACAATAATAAACGCATATGTTAATATCATTGAGTTGAAGATTAAAATAGCAATGATCAAAGACAAGGCTGCTTCAATGTGTGACATTTCTTTCTTGCAACCAATTGTGTCTTTATGGAAGCTGCATTGTCTGGAAAAAAGAAAGGTTCAAAGGCAGTTTTAAAAATTGTTAGCTAAAGGCTTCAGTCAGAATAGTTGAAAAGGTAATTGATCCACAGATGAACTAACAGCTACCAACAGCATGTTCTTTATTTTTTTTTCCAGTCTGTAGCTGACAGATCCCCCTTCTTGCTGCCCCTGACAAGAATGACATCTAGGCAGCCCCACAGCCTGGATGAAAGCAGGAGTCAGAATAAATTCAGCTCCACAGGTTTTCAATCTCCAAGCCCTGGTAACTGGTCCTTTTTAGGCTCTTGCTTTATGCTACTCTTTCCGGTGGCTCAGATGGTAAAGAATCTGCCTGCAGTGCAGGAGACCGGGGTTCAATCCCTAGGTCTGGAAAATCCCCTGGAGAAGTATTCTTGCCTGGAGAATCCATGGACAAAGGAGCCGGCAGGCGGGGGGTGGCTACAGTTCATGGGGTCTCAAAGAGTTGGACATAACTGAAGTGACTAACACTTTATGCTACTCTAAGTCACCTGGCTCTGGTGACCTGGTATCTTGGCTGATCTTCAATATTTTAATACTAATGTTGGTTCTCTAATCACATGAGTTACAACAGTCCTGGAGTCCATTAGGCATTCACAAATATTTATGAAGTGGTTGCAATGTGCTGGACATGGTTCTAGGCACTTGGGCTCCATCCCAAGAAAGAGAAGACAATGTTACCTTCAAATGAAGGACTTGAGATCCTGAGCAGTTTAGTAAATGCCCCGCCCTACCCATTACTCCCCTTGGCTGCAGCCATCGCTTGGTGGATAGTCCTGCCCCGGGAAGTCCCCCCTGGAGGGAGTGCAGATGTCTCCCCACACTTCTCCGAGGGGAACTGGTCAAAAGAGAAAAGTGTTGCTGGCTCCAGTGGCCTGACCCAGTGGAGGATGCAAGCTGGAGAGGAAGCCCACCACCCTTGCACACTTGCAAGGTCACTCTGTGCTTGACCTTAGAAATCTCGTCTTCACCAAACTGGCATCTGAGCAGCAACCTCGATGGTGCTCATCAGCCGGTGTTTCCTTCTTGCCTTCTTCTTTCCTTCTTGCCTTCACTCTCCTTCCTTCCTCCTTCCTGATTCCTGGAATCACTTCCTAGGTACCTGGCCTGTACCTATTTGTCTGAGGTTTGCTTTCAGGGAAAGCCTCACCAAGACAGACAGACGACAACAAAGTCAACAGTCACTGTGCAGTATAAAAGGAGGAATATGCACCGTGTGAAATAATTGATCTGTAAATAGAAATTTTTTCTGTTTCCTTTTAGGATTGTTCATTGCTGGAAATACAGTTGAATTTTGCATGTTGACTTTGTATACTGCTACTTTGTTGAATTCATTTATTTCTTATAACAGTTGTGCTTGTGTGTCTGATCTTTAGAATTTTCTACATATAGTATCATGACATCTGCAAGCAGAAATAATGTTACTTCTTTTCTAATCTGAATTCTCTTTATGTCTTCTTCTTATCTAATTTTTCTGGCTAAAAGTTTGAATACTATGTTGAGTAAAAGTGGTGAAAGTGGGTGTCTTGTCTTGTTTCTGATTTAAAGGGGAATGCTTTTGGTCTTTTAGCATTGAGTTTAGTGTTACCAGGGCTTCCCTGGTGGCTCAGATGGTAGGCAGTCTGCCTCCAATGCAGGAGACCTGGGTTTGATCCCTGGGTCTGATCCCTGGGTCAGGAAAATCCCCTGGAGAAGGGAAAGGCTATCCACTCCAGTATTCTTGCCTGGAGAATTCCATGGACAGAGGAGCCTGGTGGGCTACAGTCCACGGGGTCACAAAGAATCAGACATGACTGAGCGGCTAACACATATATAGTGTTACCTGCAGGCTTTCCATATATAGCTTTTATCATGTTGAAGGAGTTTCCTTCTGTTTATAGTTTATTGATTCTTTTTATCATGAAAGCATCTTGAATTTTGTTAAAAGTTTTTTCTGCATTAGTCTCGTGATTATATACTTTTTCCATTATATTAATGTAGTATATTATATTGATTGGTTTTCATATGATGGGTATCCCCTGGTCTTCTGTGTTTGGACAGTTTTCAACCCTACCTCTGTGATCTAGTGTCTGTGCTTACTCTCATTCTTGAGTTGACACCCTTGTGTCTGCTGTGCCTGATGGGGAAGGGGGAGAAGGAGAGCCACTTACCTGGCTGCTTCTATTGTGTTCCCACTGCCACTTCCCCAACACTGTTCTCTGGTTGCTCCCTTTATCAGCCATCTCTGAACCTGAAGCATGTCAATGCTACTCTCTCAATTCATCCTTCCCTCCCATGTCCATATGACCATTCCCTGTCTGTCTCTTTATTCCTGCCCTGCTAATAGACTCATCTGTACTATTTTTCTAGATTCCACATATATGCATTAATATACAATATTTATTTTTCTCTTTGGGTTTCCCTGGTGGTTCAGTGGTAAAGAATCTGTGTGCAATGCAGGAGACGCTGGAGACTCAGGTTCGATCTCTGGGTCAGGAACATCCCCTGGGGGAGGGCATGGCAACCCATTCCAGTATTCTTGCCTGGAGAATCCCAGGGACAGAGGAGCCTGGCGAGCTCCCATAGTCCATGCGGTTGTAAAGGGTTGGACTTGACTGAAGTGACTGAACACACACATTTTTCTTTTTGTGACTTACCTCACTATGTATGGCAGACTCTAAGTCCATCCACGTCACTACAAATGACCCAATTCTGTTCTTTTTTCACAGCTGAGCAATAGTCCATTGTGTATATGTACCATATCTTCTTTATTCATTTCTCTGTCCATGGGCATATAGGTAGCTTCCATGTCCTGGCTATTGTAAACTGTGTGAGGCAGTATAATCCTTAATTTTAGGAGGACAAGTAATTTAGTTGGAAAGAGACCTTCTCTCTTATTTAAAAAACAATCTCTAGCAGCATTTAAACAGGAGCTGCTCGTATGTTATTATCTAAATATTCCATGAGAATTTCCAGAAGAGACAACTCACAGACTAATAATTCAGAGGATTTTGACTGTACCCTGAAATATGAGAGCCTACATTTTATCCTCACAATATGTTAAAGGATCATCTTCGGGCATTGTGTAGTAGGACTCAAAAGTCCTACTTCATTAAAATTTTTTTTTCCAAATGTCTTTGTTCCATTAAAAGAAAAACACTATCGTTTCTAGGTCAGTTAATAAATAAACTTCAGAAACTCAAACCATGCTTTCTCTTTCCTTTTCCTGTTTAGCTTGATACAATGAACACTGAAGTCCGAGAGGCCGATAAGGTATGTGGGTGGGACAGCCCAATGGAAATAACTGACCATTAGCAGTTACTGGACTCAGGGTCCATAAGGAAATGATGGTGGTTTTGTGGAAGGCAGTAGAGGATTCTTAGTTGACTGAAACTTGGGTAGGAATTAGCTGCATAACCAAGTAACTGGATCTGTTTTTTTTTCTGTAGTATGAAGAGTGTGAAAAGGCCATTTTAATGTTTTCATAGAGTGGCTTCTCTTGGAAAATATCCTCGAACATACCATGGAGCAGTGTCAACTGTAATATAAAATGTCCTAGAAATCTTATAATTTACGAGTTAAATGGCACACCTGAGGATTACAAGGTTTTTTCCATCCACTTGTAACAGCCCAATGACTGATTTAGCAGGGAGGTAGCAAGATGGATAATCCCGGTCACTTCAACATTTTTTCTGTCTTGCTGACTTCAGAGATTTAGGGGTACGGAGTCTGCAAGATTTGTACATCTCTGGTGATATTTTAGAGTCAAACTCAAGAGATGAAGAGGAAGTATGGTCCTTAGATTGGTATCCATATTCCATTATTTGCAAATGGCTTTATTTTTCAGATAGCAAGCTCTTTGCAGCTTCCCTGTTTTTCACGATCTGCTTGTAAAGATATAAGGGCACTGGACACCGAGTTTTTTCTCTGTTGACACCACTGCCCCGATAACTGAGGAGTAAGGGAGCAGCAGAAGGTAGTTTCAGGTTCTGGAATACTTCTTAGTTTCCGTTTCCAACCCTCAGTTTTGTTTGCTTGTTTTTAAACCTGTAAATGGGAATAATAATCAGAAGAATACTTTTCCCTTAGGGTTATTGCGAGGATTTTCCTGTAATGATGTAAAGTAGCAGACATATAGCACTGCTGACTCAATGGACATGAATTTGAGCAAACTCTGGGAGATAGTAGAGGACAGAGGAGTCTGGCATGCTGCAATCCACGAGGTCACAAAGAGTCGGACACGACTTAGTGACTCAACAACAAAGCAGACATATAGTGAGCATTTGTTGTTTTACTGTACACATAGCGAGTTGTCTCTAGTGTGTTCAATCACCTGAATAAAAATGACTTTTAAAATTCAGGTAAGGTTCATGCATTGCAATAAAGAATAATTGCTTGTAGAGACTATGTTATCAATTTTATGGGTCTAATGATGCTGCAGTAGTCTTTTCTTATTGATTTTAAGAAATTAAGGTACTTTGCTTTGTTTTCTTATTTTTTAAATAGATGCAGTGTCTCTGTCTATGCCTCTCAGGACATAAAATTCAGAAGAATGGATGCTGTTGCGGTATTTGCATTTTAAAATGTGGTTGTTCCATTAAAGTTACAGCAGCCCCGGTACTGACTCAAGACTGTGGAAGAGATTTCTCCCCCTGATTCCAAGATGTATCTCCAGGTGTTTCTGGAGCAACGGACTTAAAAGCACTGTGTGCTGGGGTTTAGGTGTGAATTTTTTTTGCTGTTGTTGCCTCATAGTCTCTTATTTCCAGAGGCTATTTCTGTGAGTTCCAGAGAACACACAGTTTGGGTTGTTTAGCTTGGAACCATGGATGGGTGAGGGAGGATCACTAAGGAAAGCTTGAAAGTATCCATTGTATGAATGTGCCTCCAATCTCCTTCACTGTAGGCGTGGCTGTAAGCCCTGATACCACACCATAGTTTTCTGTTCTTATCATACTCTCGTTCCATATTTAAGATGGCAATTAAATTAAATACCCTGAATTTATGTAGTTGGTCTAGCAAGTGAACTCTGTGCCATCTGGTGTATCTCTGCATCACTTTTTTACATGGTGGTACTCAAAACCACCAGTGTTGATGTTTTGTGACGATCAACCACAGAAAAGATGTAGGGAACATGATGGAGCAATTAAGAAAAGCATAGAAATGAGTAAGTAAAACAGCAATAAAGTATCTTTCTGCCCATTGGTTTGGTATAGATTGGAATATGTATGTTAACACCCAGGGTCAGTGAAGTCCAAGGAAAAGGACTCTCCCATACTTTGCCATGAGGTATCAACTCACATACTTTTCTGGAGAGCAATTTGGTAATGGATATTAGAATCTTAGAAAAGCTGCCAGGTGCAAACATTCTTTTTTAGAAAAAATTTAGTCTATGGCAGTAATCTAAGGGAATATGTAGCTATGTTGTACCATAGTTCTGTTTATAGCAGGGAAAAAAATCTCAAACAATGATATCTCTAATAGTAGGGAATTACAACAATGCAGTAGAATATTGTAAAGCCAATAAACTCATGCTACCAAGGAACATAAAATGTTTATGACATAGGAAGGGAAATGTAGTATAGGTTACAAAACAGTTTGAGCCCAATTTGGTTAAATTTTATATTTCAGTTGAATTTTATATTTATATTGTATTTTGGAAAGATTTATATTGAAATAACAGTACTATATTTAATGGCAATTTGAGTGATGCTACTTATCCTTTATGATATATTATGTCTTTTTTTTCAAATTGCCACAGTAAACATGTACTTTTGCAAGATGAGCAAAGAATGATGCTATTTTGAGAACAGTAAGGATATTTTATTTTTTCATTCAGGGACTCCAAATTCTCTGGGCTTGGATTTGGGTTGTGAATGTCGGCTAATAAACATAATAGATAAATCTAATTGTTATAGCTACTGATTTGTTTCTCAGTTAAGTGGATTATTTTTCTAATGCAATCTAGATGAATTTCTGAGTAAAGATCAACTCTTTAAAAAGCACATCTTTTTTTTTTACTAAATGAAAACAGTAAAACTGATGTGCTTATAAAGGATAGACAAAAATCAGGGGCAATAAACTTGGTTAAGCTTGTTGAGAAAACATTTATGAATAAGTTCTTTTCAAAGGTTTTGACCAACACTGCTTCAAACTGTAAATCCTTCTTGTCCTTCTGGGTGTTCTCTGTTTTGAATGAAAAAACAGAGAGACTTAAGTAAGAGATCCTTCTCAGCATCTCAGTTAGGCACCTTGTCACTTACTGCTCTCTGTAGACTTGTGTCAGTTCCTGGGTTCTCGCCAAGAGCTGCTTCTTAAGTATTTGCCAATAATTCAATATTTTTCCTAAAACAAGATGATGGAGACCCAGATGATTTATTCAAATGTGTTACCTAAAAGCCGATTTGTTGAGCACAAAGTTCAGGTTAGTTGTCTTTGTCTGAGAACAGGGCAAGATTTTTCATGCCCTGGACATAGGAATTTGGTGAATGATGAAATAGACCATTGGCCTGAGTTTATTAATATTGGTGGATCTTTTAAAGTTTGGAGTAGCTTATGTTACAATTCTTTTCTAAGGAAATGGAAGAACTTTATCTAACATTTACTGACTGGGACTCTGATCGCCTCCCAGTTCTTGTGTCATTGCAAGGTGGGTAGCAAAGTGTGTTCTGAGCAACCCACCATTTGTTGGAAGAAAAGCTCTTTCGTTTGCACTTTGTTCCTTTTAAGGAAGACTGGGAATACCTAAGGGCCCAAGTGGAGGACTCTGTTCCTCAATTTCCCTGCCCTAGAGACCACAGGAGATCCAAATCTACCAGTTTCTTCTCCTGAGCCTCTTGGCGCACGTTGCAACCTTTTATGTCAAAGTGATGGGCTCTTCACTTAGTACGTGTTGCAACCATCCCAACAAGAATGGGTCATTTGCATGATTCATGTGATTGGGAAATGGTGGAGAGTGCATCTTTCTTGTTCTTTTTCTGGAAATAAAATTTTGTCTAATATTTGTATTAAGGACGTTGGATCTTCACTTTATTAAAGTTCTAGTTTCCTAAAGAGCTCAAATCACATGATCGTGCAGTTCTAGTCTTGCAAAAACTTACCTGAAGTTGTTTAAAGTATTTTTTAAACCAGCCCAAATATGAATCTTTTGTTACAAGATACTTTTACCCTTGATTTAAGCCAATCTTCTAGTGTGTGTGTGTGTCTGTCTCTCTCACTGTCTTCATGAGCTGCCTGAAGGCCATATGTCCTTTCCCTGGGTAGAAAAAATTTTCCACTCAAGGTAATAAATATCCAACTTTCAACCCTAACCTGGAAATGCCACCTTTGACTTATCATTTCTGGCTTGTGCTTCTAAAAACTACAAAGCCGTTTCTTAACCATAACTGAAACCATTTAAAAACAGTGTTTTTGGAGTCATGGGTCTGTGAATCTTCGGCACTCCAGGTATTAGGCTTTCCCCTCTTTCTCTCAAGGAACATCTTTAGTCTAAAGTCACTGAAAGCTGGGACAATGTTGTTTGAGAGAGAGTGAAACAGCTGGAGGAGATGCAGGATTGCAGCCCATAACGTATCCTCTCCTGAGAGTGGAAGAATCGAGAAAAAAAGTTTTTTATCACTTATTTCATGAGACTATCCCTAGAGCACAGGCCTCCAAACTGCCCAGGGAGACTCTTTGTTTTGGGAAGTTCCCTTGAAAGAACAGCCCTCCCCTGAAGCCTACTTTATTTTGGGTTCACCAAGATGAACAGCCCCTCCAGGAGTCTCTGACTGGTGGCTCAGAATTTCAACACGTGCTAATCCCTGCTTCTTGGTCCTCACTCTCAGAGACTACCGGTGACTCATTCCAAGAGTCCAGGTGTGGAGGGAGAGGTCCACAGAGGAAAACACCAGGCTCGGAATTTACGTTTGTCTCAGGCCACATGTTCCCAACGACTTCTGGGCTGCACAGATATTCATCTCTGGGACCATATGTCTGAAACTTTTCATCACTGGGGAACAGCTGAAAGTAGTTGGTGGTGCTTCATGTGCTTCATGTTAGGTGTTAGAAGTATGGCCAGAATAGGACCATGTGTTTCTGGGCTCGTGGGACTGTGAGGAGAAAGGCCTGCACTTCCTTTTACTTTTGAGCACCGTTTCATAGCTGCAGTGGTTAAACTCCAGGTAAGTGTATTCTCCAAATGTAAGGGTTGGGCTGGATGGAAAGATGCAACTTTTGTAGTACCATCCTATATCCTCTGTTTCCCTGGAGAACTTTATAACCTAGAGCATCACCCATCTGCAAGATTTTTTTTTTTTTCAGATTGTGTTTTCCCAAAAGTATACTATGCCAAAGTGTGAAAGTGTTAGTTGCTCAGTTGTGTCCGACTCTTTACAACTCCATGGACTGTAGTCCACCAGGATCCTCTGTTCATGGGATTTTCCAGACAAGAATTCTGGAGTGGTTTGCCATTCCCTTCTCCAGGGGATCTTTCTGACCCAGGGTTAGAACCCAGTCTGCTGCATTGCAAGAAGATTCTTTACTGTCTGAGCCACCAGGTAAGCCCCTACAATATGCCAAAGATAACCCAAAACAAAAAAGAAGTAATGTTCTGTGTCTAGGGGAGTGATCAGAGTTGCTGAATTTCATAAAGATCCCATTATCTTTCTACAGGAGAAAAACAACTTATTTCATAGAGTTAAGAGTAGTAGTTAGTTAATCCAGGTATTTGATTTTGGGTGGTAGACATAAAAATGATACATACATACCTCTACTATTTTCATTTAACTAAAGCATCAGACCACATACCCATTTATCTGTCTTTTGATGTAGGGTCAAGCCTTTGCTTTGTGGGTGTGGTAGTTGCTTGGAATTCCATTTTGCCTTTCTTGCAAATACCACACCCAAACATATATATTTTCCAATTTCTGGTTTGGATTTCTCTAAAGCAGAGCAAGAATTGAAAGAGATATGGGCACAGGATCATTTTATATTTTGTGTGATGCGTACTCCACCCCAACATTATTTCAGCACAACCAAACTGAAGGCATTTTAATAACTTGTTTTAATTCAATCTATTCAAAGCATTCAATTGAGCGCTTATAGATACAATGCTCTCTTTCTTAATTCACTCAAATTTCATCAGTGTGTAACCAGTTCAGTTCAGTTCAGTCACTCAGGTGTGTCTGACTCTTTGCGACCTCATGGACTACTGCACTCCAGGCTTCCCTGTCCTTCATCAACTCCCAGAGCTTGCTCAAACTAATGTCCTTCGAGTCAGTGATGCCATCCAACCATCTCATCCTCTGTCGTCCCCTTCTCCCTCCTTCAATCTTTCCCAGCATCAGGGTCTTTTCAAATGTCAGTTTTTCACATTAGGTAGCCAAAGTATTGGAGTTTCAGTTCAGCGTCAGTCCTTCCAATGAATATTCAGGGCTGATTTCCTTTAGGATGGACTGGTTATCAGTGTGTAATACTTAAATTTAATAGTGACTGCAATTTGTACACAAGTTAAACACAACTGATAATTATGAAGTATACGAGTCTATTGGTGGGTACATAGGTCCCAAGGATTGAAGAGGACCTAGGTAGATTTGAGGATTCTGTGTGGATATCAGTTAGTGTGTTTAGAGAAAATAGAAAGAATTAGTTAACTTACTGAAACCCTCAAGCAAGTAGCAGTTAAGCTGCATTACATATGATGGGCTAGGTAAGTTTGCAGTAAAAAATACTTCCCAATATTTGAAGAACTGCAAATATTCTTCATGGTTTGCAAGAAAAATTTTTAGATTTTTCTCATGTTATGTGAGAAACGGACTTGCTGGGGGCTTTTCTGGGGCCTCAGACTGATGGAGTGGTACCATCTGGAGCAGGGCTAGTGGCTGTGATTGGGCTTTTTGAGAGTCAAATACTTGCTCTTAAAATCCCACCTGGGAGTGACACATTATGGTGTCCACTCATGTTCTATTGGCCAAAATAAGTTAGTGGCCACATATAACTTTATCAGGGCAAAGAAACATGCCCTGCACTTGGAAGGAAATGGAAATATTTGGTGAATGTCTCTGATGACTGGCTTGGACAGCTTTTATTTTAATTCTGAGAAATAGTATAGCTCTTTCTTTCAAAGTGCTTACAATCACTATTCTAATTGCATTATTGTCTAACCTCAGGAAATCCTTCAAACCATGGCATGAGTTTGGTACTATTATGCCAGTTTTATAGATAAGGAAATGAGACAGGCAGAGGAGAGAAATTTACTAAAGATGCACAAACAACTGTCAGGCTTTCAGCTCAGGAGGCTTCATGGCAGTGTCCACATTCTGGCCACTGACAGCAGCTGCCTCTCAAAGGGAGTGGACTGACGAGTGGACTCAAGTGGCCGGGTGTTCGAGGTGACGATGGAGTCTCAGGAACATTAGATCCAGTTTTCTCACACATGATCCCAGAGTTTTCTCTGTAAAGTAGACTGGCATTATTTCTGTTCCACTATTTGCCCAACAGATGGTTTTAGAGCCCTTGTCTTATATCTGCAACAAGCCATACATCTCAGATCTGCACTGACCAGTATGGCAGCTAGGACCCACATGTTACTGCTGAGCACTTGAAATGAGGCTCGTCTGAGTTGAGTTGTCACGTAACTGTCAAATACACCTAGGAGCTCAAAGATAATAAGAAACAATATATTTCACTAACATTTTTCACACCGTGTGTTTCAGTGATGATATTTCAGATGTGCTTGCTTGGTGTTTGTGCTCAGTCATGTATGACTCTCTGCGATGCTATGGACTAAAGCCCGCCAGGCTCCTCTGTCCATGGGATTCTCCAGGCAAGAATACTGGAGTAGATTGCCATTTCCTCCTCCTGGGTTTCTTTCTAACCCAGAGATTGACCTTGCATTTCCTGCATTGGCAGGTGGATTCTTTACCACTGAGCCACCTAATAAAATGTTTTTTAAGACTTTCTTAATGTGAATTTAAAATTTTTGAATTACATGTGTAGCTCACATTATATTTCTAATGGACAGTGATGCCCTAGAATCTCAAGTTTGACGGAAGATGGGTGGAGTTGACATCAGTTGGTAATCTGTACTTTTTAAGTAGGAAAATCAAAATGTTTTAATGAACAAGTACAAACTTTAATGAAACTACTCAAGAGAAAACAGAAACTAAATGGTGTTGTCCCAGAAAACCCAGCGTCTGCTGAAGGATAGATATCACAGGTTTCTTTAGCACTAAGACTCTTAGAAGGTGAAGTGCTTTTTTTTTTTTTAACCTGCTTTAGATGAATTCAGGATCTCTGAATACATTTTTCACTTGTTAATTAATTCAGCAGCTATTGACTGAGGCTCTGTGTGATCCCATGAGGGAGAGGCAGGGGCTGCCGTGCTATGTTATAGTAACTTACCAGAGAAAGGAAACAGTTGGCTAGCCATAAAGATGTTGGTCCTGTGTTCCAACACATGCAATACAAAGGGCTGCTCTCTTGAACGTTAAAAATGTTTCACATGGCAGTTCTGAAGATCCCACTGGGTGTATAACTACTGAAGTCCACTCCTACCTGATGGGTCCCGGTGGGTGACAACCAGCCTCGAAGGGCTGTCCTGCTGACCTGCCATGAAGTCTTGGGGACCCCACTCAGCCCTTCTGGAATTCAGGAGCCTTCATCAGCTGGACTCCTTCTGCCCCATCTCCTGGTCTATGAACTGGTTACATCAGAATTGCCTGGGAAGTTTCAGGGCTCCACCCCAGACAGTCTGATGAAATAAGCTTTACTCAGGTCTGGGGAATACATATTTTATGCATATCTCCTAGACTCTGCATACCTCCGACACCGTCCTCTAGGGTTTGGAAAACTTTGGGCTGAAATAGTGGTTTTCAGATATTTTTTTCTTAAGACCCAGAGTAAGAAATGCATTTTACTTTGAGACCTAGTATACAGATGCATAACTGAAACGAAAGTGTCAAGGCGGTATTTACTTTTTCCTGTGGGCAAAGTTCTCCAAGATGTTCTACTTTGTTTTTCATTCTTATTTAAAAGTTGTCTGTTGGGATCCGTAAGTTGATCCCACAGCTTATAATAGTTTGCAAGTTGCCAATTGAAAAAGACTGGAAATTTTGGCTGTTTTCAGCTCTTAGAGATTAAATCAAACTCAGAAATCAGAAACTATGAGCACTCTGAACTCAGAGATGATTATATAAAGCTTTTTGGGCTTTGCCTTCCACTTTGGAATTTCATCTCCTGAGGTTCATCTCTTCACGGGTAAAAGGGCCAATAAACCTGTCCCAATTTCTCCATCATGAGAGTAGTGATCTCCTAGATTATAATGCATATAAAGTCTACATCAGCTTATCTGGGGTAAAAGTTATGAAGAATTCCAATGGGGCTCTATGAGAGGTGCTCTGAACCTGGCAGACAGATGGATGCTCTACTTACAGCAGTCTCTTTCTGTTCAACTCCTTGGCATCTCCTTCTGTATGTCCAGGCTTCTGCCTGAAACTGGCCCTCTTTACTGTAGGGAAATCTACAGGTAGAGAAATCTACAGGTAGAGAAATCTGGACAAATCTTTCAAATCGATCAGTGCTGGACTCCTCCAGATGGCCAGAGTTTACTACAGAGACTGAGTCCCCCTCCTCCTGACTGCTCTGTCCTCTCGTTTCCTCTCAGGAGCAAATGCAGGGCTCCTGTGGACCCCGAGCCCGGGAGAGAAGGGCCGCATCCTTCGTCGCGGTGGCACATTGCCTGGTAAGAATGTCTAGGGTTTCCTTGCGCTGTCAGTCTACATAGCAGAGCAAGCTTGCTTTTCCAAACAGGACTTGTCCACCAAAGCCAAATGGCAGCTCTGGTCCTTGTCTGGCTTTTGTGTTTTGAGCCGAATGTTGAATTAACCAGCTGCTTCTTCCACCCCGCTCACACTGTCCATCTTTTGGATAAATCTGTTAGTTCTTCGGACCACACAAGTGAAAAGGGTACTTGCAAATAACTCTTCTGCCCTCTGACTTCACTTTAACAGCCCTCCAAGGAAATAAGGTCGCAAGTTCACTGATGGCAGGAAGGGCCCACTGGTGGCCTGAGCGATCCCACACGTTTACTGTCCCATTCCTAATTCATAAAGAACCCACAGTGCCGGGGGAGCCCAACGACTTTTCCATGTGTTTGGTATTTTTAGTTCTAAGCACTGTCTTCAGCGCTCCTCCAACATGTGTTCGAGAAAGACCCAGTGGCCCCATATTAAGATAATTATTTTCACTGCTGTTTTGAAATACCACAGTGGTGCACCAAGAAACTTCCTACCCAGTAACCTGCACAGTTGGTTAAACAAAAATTGATCCCTAGTCAATCCAGTGAATCTAATACGTTGTAGAGAAATACATGATTTCATCACCTACAGTATGAGCACCAAAGGGAGCTTGCTGACCTCACTGGAGGTGTTGATTCCCTCTGTAATAAATGGATCAGCCGTCAGCTGGTGCTAAGCAATCAGTGATCTCACGAGGCTCACTGCTGCAATAAACAGGAACAATACGAGATGGAGCGGCGGGCTGGTGGTGGGGCAAGGAGGGGTATGAAATTCTGCCCAGAGCAAGCAGGACTGCCCAGAATCCATCTTAACAGACTCAAACGTAAATTAGCCTCTGTAAATCTCGAGTTGTTGCTTTCTTGACATATATGTCTTGCCAAAGTATTACGTTCTTGAAAGCCGTGTAAGTAGATTAAATGGTTTCTGTCCTTGGGAATGTGAAAGCCTTTATTTGTTTTGTTAAGACAAATCCTTAGGTTATGCGGCACACAGATGTCCAGGGTAAATGCTTCTGACCCATTTCAACATTTCTTAGCTGGAATTGAGGTCCAGTTTCTGCAGCTGGTGTCGAGTTCGACTCATTGGGCAGCACCTGACAAAACCATGAGGCTGGTAATGCTCTGTCTGATGGCTCTGTGGTGTGACTTTTAATGGTAGGACTGAGGAAACTGAGATAAATTAAAACCTAATTGGGTATGTTAACAGTTTTAGCAGTCTGCACAGATGGATCCCAGGAGGACACTTGAAAAGATGTTACAGGGAAGCTTCTGTTGTAAGACTTCACTGCAGAATGTGACCTGCACATCCTTTTTCCAATCCATTTCTCGAGGTTGAGTTTTCTTTATATTTTGTACGTTATGTTCCCTGAGTATAAATGTCAAATTTACCCATCCACTCTAACCTTGTTCAGTCCGTGATGAGGGGTTAGAATGTAAATGTCTCAACTTGAAAGCTAGGGAACATTCATCAGAGAGAGGAAATTTCTCAGGGGGATGGCTCTATGCTAGCAGTGCTCTTCAGGCAGAAATTATAAGGCGTCTCAGTTGCCTTCAAAGTCCTCCATTGCTGCTGTCCACATAGCCATCACCTGCAAACTCTGTTTTGCAACTTGAGCTCACCTTCCAGGGTGAAAACTTGCTGGGTGCCTTACAAGGAAAACAAAATTAATTCCCCTTAGGTCTTCCACCAAGTCTAGGCTCCATGGTTTTTCTCTCTTTGCTATTGTTCCATTGGCTGCTAACTTGGAGCAAGCTAGAGAAAGTGAAGGCTTGGACGAGGATTTTTTTTTTTTTTCAGTTTCTTTGAAACAGAGCCCCTTCAATCTCTAAGTAAGAGATTGAATAGCAGCAGGATGATAATGCTCTAAAGGAGGTTGAGAAAGAAATCTAAGCTTCCGCTTTTTCTTGCAATGGGAGAGAATCTGGGAAGCTACTTCTTGGGGGGTTTGGCGATGTATCCTAAAGTGGCTTTCCCAGGGCTGATAGTGTTATTGAGCCCAAGTTTGTACTGCTTGCTGCCTGACAGGCCAATATATTGAGAGATGGACAGCGTACAAGATATTAGTCTCCCAAATATACAAAGAGCTCATACAGCTTAATATATGTATATATAATTATATATATAAACTTAATATATATATAATCTCTATCAAAAAATGGGAAGAAGACATAAATAGACTTATCTCCAAAGAAGACATACACGTGGCTGAAAGGCACATGAAAAGATGCTCAACACTGCTGATTATTAGAGAAATGCAAATTAAAACGGTGATGAGCTACCACCCCTCACTGGTCTTAATGGCCATCATTAAAAAGTCTACAAATAAATGTTGGAGAAGATGTGGAGAAAAGGAAACTGTCTTACACTGTTGGTGGGAATATGACATATCAATGGGAGATGTCTGTCTTGATTAATGGACAGCCCAGCTTTCCAAGTTTGAATGAATATCGTTATGGACGAAGGTTGCTGACATCAGCAGTCTCTGCTATTTTGTGTTTCCTTTATAAAAGGAAAGGAAATGGTTTCCCCCCTTTAAAAAATTTATTTATTTTAATTGGAGGCTAATTGCTTTACAGTATTTTAGTGATTTTTGCCATACATTGACATGAATCAGCCATGGGTGTACATGTGTTCCCTATCCTGAACCCTCCTCCCCATCCCATCCCTCAGGATCATTTTAAAAAGGGCAAATAGTGATCTCTTTTCCCATTTAATGCTCTGCAGCCAAGCTGAGGCTGGTTGATGTGCTGGAGTGGGATCATTCCACTCAAGGCAGGACAGGAAGGAAGTAAACAGAGAAAGTAACCTGAAACCAGACAAACCTGTCTCTGAAGATACCATGTGTTCTCAGGCCTGCTCCGTTTTGATTGGACTCCAGAGAAGAAGGGAAGGCCCTCACGGAGCCTCCTTTGTAAACTCTCTGTGCATCCTCCCTGCACCTTTACCAGGCCCTTTCCCTGCACCTTTACCAGGCCCTTTCCCTTTCTAAAGAGGAACCCCCAGACGATGCCCATCAGAGCAGGTCTATTGGAGATCAGTCTCTGCTGGGCCATGGCTGTGTTTTTATAGTCAGTGTATGAGACAGTGTTTAAGCATGCATGCTAAGTCGCTTCAGTCGTCTCTGACTCTTTGTGACCCCATGGACTGTAGCCCACCAGGCTCCTCTGTCCATGGGATTCTCCAGGCAAGAACACTGGAGTGGGTTGCCATGCCCTCTTGCAGGGGTCTTCCTGACTCAGGGATCGACCCCTGTCTCTTACATCTCCTGCACTGGCAGATGGGTTCTTTACCACTAGTGCCACCTGGGAAGCCCGTGTGCATGTGTGTGTATGGGCATATGTATGATGTGTATGTGCGTGTGCATGTTGGGGAAGGTGGGGGTTGTTGAAGAGGATCAGACCCTCATGTAGACTTTTCCTAAAGCATGGTTTCCCTCCAGTTCTCACTTATCCACCCCTCTCCACTCACTTGGTTGAGAATTACTGCTAAAATGACTCAATTCCTTATGGGATGGGTTATTTCTCTAAAACGTGCTGGGGAATTAAAAAAAAAGGCTGGGAACCACTGTGTGCAATCATCCTGAGGAAAGATTGGAGCCCAGAGAAACTCAACGACTCTTCCACAGTCACACAGCAAATCCAGGGCCAAGCCTGACTCCCCAACTTCCCTTTCAGACTCTGTCCCACCCTGTAGCATGGCTAGGATAAGAACAACTTGCCCCTGAACACAGTCACAGCCCCAGGCACATCCGCAGTCAGGTATGAATTCTCATGTTAAAGCACTCAATTTTGTTTCCTTGATACCAAAGGACACATGCACCAAAAACCAAACACTTCCTTCTAAGTGCATTTTCTCCTTCTGTGAGTTGTGTGGGTGATGGTTTCTAATAAAATGTTGCTCCAACTGCTCAGATGAGGAAGACGAGGGGCGTAGACTTCTGGTCACTGGGTGAGCGTGCTGTTGACTCTAGCTCTGGGTGGTGCTGGGCGGGTGTAGACCGTATCTACCCGCGGAGCTCTCCACTGTTGGGTGGGGCCATCTGGAATCAGTGACTCAGGGTTCTGTGGGGACTGACTCAGTGTAACAACTTTTCCGGGGCTAGGAAGACCACTGATAATACTTTCCACTGAGGATAAGAAAACAGAAGTGTCATGGGAGATTTTTTAAGAGTGTGAGTTCTGTACACTTGGGTTTTGGTGTGCACACTTTGCCATGTGCCAATAACACCCGTTTGTGCCTATTTTCTTTTTGTCATCAGGAACACATGTAATAATTCATCGGTTGAACATTTGGTGACTTGTGTTAACAACTTTCTTTTTCTTTCTTTAGGATTAAGAGGGAGCACTTGTCCACCTGCTCTGGGCGCTTGGTCGGCAGGTGATGGATCATGGTTCATCTGCTTCTCTTGTTCTAGCATCTCAGCTCTGAGCCTCCTACTCACTTCCCCACCCCCTGGTCTGCCTGCTCCAATCTACTCTTTCCCTGTAACCGACAGCATCCTTCTGAGATTAGAATATGCACAACTTTTCCTTTTGCTGGAGCCCATCATTGGCTCCTACTGACTCTGGGTTGAGATCTAAGCTCCTGGCCAATGGCTCACAAGGGCCTGGGTCATCCAGCCATTGACCTCTCCTCTGGCTTCATTCAGCACTGCCCTCTTCTACCCTCTGTGCCCCAGCCTTTCTAAGTGACTTTTTGTGCCTTGGACTAACTGTCTTCTCATTGGAACTTCACCTGTAGTTTTCTTTCCTCACTGCTCCTGGCCATGGCAGACCACTGTGCTGGTCCAGTTTCTTCATTCCTCCCGCTGTCCATGTGCCTGCAATGAGCTCCTTGTGGGCAGAGCAGTCAACTCTGGTTTTGACCAGATGACTCGCTGTGGCCAATTGCATGTGGATCTGTAGGATGTTTCTCTGGGAGGTGTGGGCGGGAGGAGTCCATCTCAGATCAAGGACCACATCTGGTAGAGGTCAGTATCTCAGAATGTGCTAGAGAGCATTCATTTTATAACAGAATAAAAAGAGATGAGGTCCATTTCTTTTCTATTAAAGTCATTTTCCAGAAACTGTTTTTTTTTCATGTTTTACTTATTTTGTCCTCAAACCACTAATGTGCATAAACCAACTGAGTGAAAAAGTCTATATTCAAAGTTGATCTGAAATAAGTACAGACCAGGAATCACTGTCTGTCCAGGTACCAACAGAGGGCCACCTGCACTATCATTAGTTTTAGGAAAAAGTATTTCCAGGTTCTCATGGGAATGCATAATGGAAATACAACAGGATTTTACTTTCAAAGTCAAGCAATCAGGTGTTGGCATGCCAGTTACCAAAGCTGTCACCCAGGCTAGCCCAGTATATTCGCAGAGCCTATTTCCACATTGGTAAAAGAGAACAAATACCATCAAGTAGAATCACTCTGAGAATTAAATGAATGAATACACAGTGGATACAAACATTTGGAAAACCTTAAGGTGCAATACACATGCTATTTTCTTGCAAATAAGGATGTATCTCTGTTAACCAGACTGTTTTTGTTCACGAGCCAACAGGAATCATACCTTACTCTTCTGGAAAGAGCTTGTTATGAGATAGATATGTCATTGTTGTTGTCATTGTTTCATTGCTAAGTCATGTCCAAATCTTTGTGACGCCATGGATTGTAGCTCACCAGGCTCCTCTGTCCATGGGATTCTCCAAGCAAGAATACTAGAGTGGGTTGCCATTCCCTTCCTAACCCAGGGACCGAACCTGGGTCTCCTACATTGGCAGGTGGATTCTTTACCACTGAGCCACCAAAGAAGCCCCAGATATGTTCTTACTTTCTCTTAAAACTTTATATTTGTGAATAAGTCAGAATTCACAGGAAGAACTAGTCAGTATGATGGTAAGATATTGAACAGCCAATTGGAAGTCATTCGTACTTTATGGTATTTGAGATGTGTTTTCCGCAGCTTGGAATCAACAATGCTTCTGATTGAATGTGTCCATCTTTTAGCTCTATGTTTTCTGTGCTATTTTCTATTAGAAAAATTTCTTTTTTCTCTATGTGGTGCAGAATGTGGAGTTCCTGGAAAAAGAGAGAATTACCCATGTCTCCATTTGGAGTTGGTTTCATGGGCTGCTGCTGCTAAGTCGCTTCATGGGCAGGCGGCCCCAAATAAACCAGCTCTTATGAAAGAGTTGACAAGGTCTCTGAATGCAAAACTAGCAACAGGAAGGACCCTGGCAAGTTCAGCCACACTTAACTATAGGATATGGTGTTAAAACTGTTTGTCTGTTCCAAGAATGTCATCATCTGACCCAAACCAGTGACTCAGGGGGCATATGTGTGTTCTTTGGATAAAGGGGCCTGTACATGTGAACTGAAAAAGTCAGTTCACTCAACTCTACAAAACTCTGGAGCCCAAGTGACTCAGCCATGAAGCCCCAAGAGTATAATAATCCACTTTCTTGTCGCTGAACTGGCAAGATGCCAGGAATCCTGAGTGGCTGGTGGCCATCCCCACCTTCAGGTGTCTATATTGGCAAAGGGAGTATTTTAGAGACCATAAGCCTGGATGTGTGAATATGTTGGAAGCAGAGAGTGTCAGTCTTAGCAAGCTGGTGGAGGCCAAATGCTCACAAACATTAATTATCATTGTCGACGTGACCTCAGGGGTACCCGGGAGGCTGGTGAGGCTTACACATATTTGAATTGCATTAGGATTTAGGTTGCAAGTTGTCCAAAACAAAAAGCATCTGAAGAGTTAAACATCCTCTCTTGACTGAGCAAATAGCGTCATCTTAGTCTAAGCTTGCCTTTCTTATCAGCATGTTAGTATGTGTGGATGCCCAGAGGCCCAGGGATGGGTGCCACCACCCTAGGGACCTTGGAGTGACCTGAGGACTGGGTCTTAGGCTGCTATGTCTTGCAGGGGTTTCCTGCCACCGTGGAAAGGAGCAAAGAGGTGTGCAGTCTAGTCAGAGTATGCCTGTGTGACAAGAATTAAAAGCGACTTGAGAGATGATCTAGGAGTCCAGGCAGCAAGGGCTGAGTTGGAGGCTGGAAGGGAGGCCAAAACAAAGCTTTCTGAGGGCGCCCAAGGTGGAAATGAGAGTCAGACCCATGCCAGGGAAAGCCAAGAGATTGGGTTCTGCCATGTCTGATGGAGGCTTCACCTTGGGACTTTTTAGGACTTCCCATGAGATCATCAATTCTTTTTTATTCCTAGTGAAACTTATTTGTATTTGGTTTCTGAACCCAAAAGAATACTGACAGGATCTGAGCGCAGAGTCTCCTGGGGGTGGGGGGCATGTATTTCAACAAAATGCACTGCAGGAAGAGGCTGGGGTCAGGGCTGCCTCACTCTTGTGCCCCACAAAGTGGCCCCAGGTGGGCTCAACCCAGCAGATGAACATGGATCCCACCTCTTGTATTGAGACAGTGAGAGGTGGAGGGCTTGGTGGTAGACCTGGTGCTGGCCTCCGGGTCATAAGGGTTTAGGCTCTTAAGTCTGAGCCCCCTGTGCAGTGGCCATTTTGCTGGGTGGGAGCAGAGGCAGAAGGGGTGGGTCTGTTTAGCCACTGGGGACACACTTGGCAGATAAAGAGGAAGTAGCACATGTCCCACCCTTGTGCTCCCAAATCTCATTCCCAGGAGTCTCAACGGGAATCCAGGCCAGGGCTGAGGCTAGAATCATTGTTTCCAGGGATGACTTATATCTATTTCAGAGCTGATCCCCGAAACTTGATCTGAATTTCATTTATCACCAGGCATTGAACTCCTACTGCATGCCAGCAATAAATTATCGAAGATTCTCTCAACTCACCTACAATCTAGGGGTCAAATAGGGTCATGAGTACAGCTAGAAAAGTGTGATCTTAGGGATGTGATAGAGGCACAATGATTCAACAACCGCTGACTCATCAGAAAGAATGGAGTCCAGGAGACAGTGGAACATCTTCAAAGCATCAAAAGGGAAAAAAATCAAGTATCAAAATAGAATTTCATATCAAGCAAACACATCTTATAGGAACGCAGGCAAAATAAGGATGTTTTAAGATAAAAGACTCAACCACAACATATCTCTCCGAAAAGGGGTTCTTCAGACAGTAGGGAAATAATACCAGATGGAAGGTCTCTTCTGTAGGGAGATAAGAATAAATAAATATGTGGGTAAAAACTGTTTAAGAGAACAGTTGATTTTTCCTCATTTATTCAAAATACATATTGCTTTCTAAAGTGGGGACTGGAAAAGTGCAGCCTGTGGTCAAATTCAGCCCAATACTTATTTTTGTGATAGTTTAGTTGCTAAGTTGTGCCTGACTCTTTGCAACCCTGTGGATTGGTAGCTTAGTTTTATAAATAAAACTTTATTGGAACACAGCCATGCCATTCTTTTTCCTGTTGTCTGAGGCTGCTTCTGTGATACAACGGCAGAGCTGTGTAGCATAGCATAAATTGAACAGCCCCAGAGACTGAAGTATTTGGCTCTTCACAGAAAAAGCTTGTCAACTCTTGGTTTAAAGCAAAAATAGTAACACTGGGGGTTATAACATGTGCAGATGTAAGACATATGACCACCACCTGGACCGCATGGTCGCAAGGCTCTTGCCATCAAAGAAGAGGGACAGTGTTAATGCTGATGGATAGATATTGAGGATAGTTTCATCTCTAGCACAACTGCTGAACAATAATGCCAAGAGGCATAGATGTATAGCAAATACACACAGTAAAAATGCGGTCCTAATATTTCAGGACCTTAAATCCATTGTGCTTAACCACCAGTCACATGTCTATCAGTGGTCCCGCATCTTAGGTGGAATCCAGCTTTTGCTTGAGCCACCTGTGCATGCTCCCTGCTCCCAAGATAATTAGCCATAAAAAAAGTGTCTCTTT
This sequence comes from Moschus berezovskii, assembly GCF_049115385.1. Classification (NCBI taxonomy): domain Eukaryota; kingdom Metazoa; phylum Chordata; class Mammalia; order Artiodactyla; family Moschidae; genus Moschus; species Moschus berezovskii. The sequence goes on along the minus strand of NC_142474.1, from coordinate 43,587,888 downwards.
GGTTACAAATACAAAATAGCTTTTTAAGATACATTTTTAAAAATTGAAATATAGTTGATTTACAATGTTGTGTTGATTTCTGTGTACAGCAAAGTCATTCAGTTATACATATATATATTCTTTTTTATATTCTTTTTGTTATGGTTTATCATAGATTACTGAATATAGTTCTCTGTACTCTACAGTAATTAGAAAATGTTTTGATAGAAAATGGACACGTTGGTAGAACTGATCTCTTGATGCCCAGGAAACTTTGTTTTTCCCTCTCTGACACTTGGCAAATCTGATAAAGACATCGAGTACCTGCCGGGATAATTTACCATCTTCATGTTTGTTTTGGGTTCAGGCCACAGATGACCCATAAAAAGTTGTGGCACTCCTGGGAGAATGGAATAATAAAGTACAGATTTTCTTGAAGGCTTTCTCTTATTTTTCAAACATGCCTTAGTTATTCGTTATCACCTAAAGCCATGAAATATTTTTTAAAAGATGTGTTCTTTTAAAAGAGGATCTTCCTTTCTCTTTTTGCAAGGATATGCTAGGGCAAGTGCTGTTTATAATTTTTATTTTTATTTAAAAAATATTTTAAATATCTCATGCATCCAAAAGTAAGTGAAATAACCTTGGATTCCTGTTTGATAACTTTCTTGCTAGACTCTCCTAAGTCATTAGAACATGTTGTAGAAGACTGTTCTGTAACAGAAACTTGTAAACTATTTTGAGGTTTATCCTCCTAACAAGAGTTGTGAAAGGGAACCACGGATATTTAAAAAGCAGTTTCTTTGCTCAGATCAGGTGATGCTCGAGTGTCAACTCTGATGGGATTGTCTCCTTGGACACACTGCCCTTTTGCTCCTAAAGTTCAGGATTCAATTTCTCCTTCCTACAAAATGGATTTTTAATCAAAGCTGTACAGTGAAATATCTGATGACTATTTTCAAGTCAGCCAGCTGTCAGGAGTCCTCCTGAACCACAGGGCATCCATGGGCAGCTTACAAGGAATCACTTTTAGGTCCTTCTGAAGGGTCCCCGGGAAGACCCCGGCCCTTGTGGTCTTCAGCCCCACAACATCACAAGCTACACAACTCAGGCCTTACTGCCCAGCTAGGGCTTATTCAAAGTCCCTCAGAATGAATTCTAAACTAGTTTATCCACAAAATCACATGTTTTATACATAAAATGTCCAGCTTCCTGTCTCATCAGAAATGATGTCATTTCCCAAAGCATGACGTTATATTGTATAATTTTCCATTCTGTTTCTTAGGAAATATTGCATAGGATGGAGGTAGTTAATTTAGTTAATTGGGGATAGAATTCAAGAGTGAATATTCAGTACAAGGACTTTAGAGAGTGACCAACACTGGCATTGGAGTTGGTTTGCCTTTTCATTTATAATTCAGCACTTTGGTAGCAGGGAGTCTGAGCTTCAGACAAAGCTGAAATAGACACCTGGAGGAAATACCTCTTTGCAAGGCTTTGCTTACAAACCTCGTTCTGCAATAGCCTTGAACTCCCCACCCTGCCATGTGTGGACAGGCTGCAGATGGGCTCACCAGAAGGAATCCAGTGCCTACAACACAAGGAAAAGGCAAATCTCTCTGGGAAACTCAGGGTATCCGTGTTGCCGCCATATGGTGTTCAGACTAGAGATTCGAAGGGTTCCATGGTGCTTCTCTAAGACAAAAGCAGATGTGCTGTCTGGTTGGTGTTAACCGGTATGCGGGCAACTGTAGTTTTCCTTTTTTAAAAATAAATTCCAGAGGTTTCCCAAAACTTCCAATAACATTGCCTGTTAAGGTGAATTAAGCTGCTTCAGACTCTGCCATGTAAATCTTTCTAAGCCTTAATAAAGTAACACGACTATTGACAGATAAAATAGGTACTGGGCAAGAACTATCCAATTTAATCCTTACATCCTTATCATGGAGACAGTAACATTACCCCTGTTTTAAACTGAGGCATGGGGTAATCAAGGAACAGTCCAAGATCACAGAGACTGCAACAGCAATGGGACTTCCATCCGGGAAGCCCGATTTCAGAGCCCACTTTCTTACCCATCATCTAGTCAGCAGGAACTATGAAACTGCACAGATTAACATCCAGATATTGCAAATATTCACTTGCACTGAATGACTGGTTATAAGGCAACTATCAGCGAACCGCAGATGACGCTGGGACAAAGAGAACTGCTGTTTGTCATCAACTTCTCCACCTCCACTGTGACCATTGCTGTCTTAACTACAGTTTGTTTAATGATAATTGAAACTGCAATGGCATTTCCTCAAGAGAGTCCCTGGGATCCACAGTTACAGCTGCTTCCCCATACTGGAAATTCTTCTGTGGTTTACAGAAATTCTCACAATATTTATTGAGTGCCTATGAAGAATCAGGTATTATGCTAGGAACGGTAGGAGATCATAAAAAGAAGAAGGACAATCTCTGTCCTTCAGACACTTAGACTCTGGAAGGGAGAGAGAGAAGTTGACTCCAGTGATCACTGAGGCCTAAGTAAAGTGCAAGTGGAATAAAAAAGTACGTGATTGGGATTTCCCGTGGCAAATGGGGAGCCTACCTGGAGGAGGTGAGATTTGCTCAGGGTTTTGAACAATGGAACAAGTGGAACTTTGAAAACCAAAGACCAGGCAGTGTTGGTAAAATAAGAAAAACACTGGACCGGGAGTGAAAACATAAATTTTTAAAAAATCTAGGCTTATTTATAGTTCTTACAATTCCTGAGAATCTTTTGCCAAATCATTCAATTTATTTATGCTTTAACTTTCCCAGTTGAAAAGTGGAAAACTGAATCATGGGGTTCTAGTAAGAATGAAGTGAGATAGTATATTGAGAATAATTTGTTAATGAAGAGACCATAAAACACTGAATCTTGTTGTTCAGTTTTTCGAAATACTATTTAAGAAAAAAAGAAAAAAAACATGAGCAAAGACACACAGTTCAGTTCAGTTCAGTCACTCAGTCATGTCCGACTCTGCGACCCCATGAACCACAGCACACCAGGCCTCCCTGTCCATCACCAACTCCCGGAGTTCACCCGAACTCATGTCCATCGAGTCGGTGATGCCATCCAGCCATCTCATTCTCTGTCGTCCCTGTCTCCTCCAGCCCCCAATCCCCCCTAGCATCAGACTCTTTTCCAGTGAGTCAACTCGTCGCATGAGGTGGCCAAAGTATTGGAGTTTCAGCTTTAGCATAAGTCCTTCCAATGAACACCCAGGATTGATCTCCTTTAGAATGGACTTTATAAATCTCTCCCTACTAAATGCCTGAAAATGTCTATACTAGATACCCATTATTTGCTGGGCACGTTACACATATTATCTCATTTCAACAAAACTTTCTGTCCATTTTATCAGATGTGCTGCTGCTCTTTCCCTGCCTCTGGAGGGTGACAGCACCATGTTTTTTCTCTTTATATTCCAGAGCCTGTAAGAATGCTTGGCACACTCGGTGAATGAAACCTTGGCATTATCTGGCACGTGGTAGGGGTTTTATGAAACTTCAACTGTTCCAAACAAATTGGAGTAGGTGGAAAAACAGATGGATGGCTAGAAACAACCTCCACCCTGGGCCATGGGCTCAGAACAGAAATAGCATGTAAAGATACGGTATGTCTCAATGCAGTGGACATCTGCATTGAGACACGGTGATGCTTCTCTCACACAGTGATCCTTCATCTTTTCCATGCTGTCCCTGGGCACCAGAGCACCAAGCTCACTGCAGCAGCAACCCTCAGTCGTGCATTGCCGTGCCCTCTTTGAAGGCAGCAAGTCCCTCTTTGGGAAGTTTCCCCAGTCACCCTCTCCCTAGGTTGGTGCCTCTGTGAGCTGCCCACATACACCAGAGACTTCGCACCCTTGTCAGACATCACAGCTGGTTTTCCTTCCAAAGTTGTAGTTGCAGCAGTGAGGGTATCTAGGAATGTAAGCCCAGACAAGATTGTGCCTCAGTCTTGATGGCATTGCTTCATCTTGGGGATGGAAGAGAGTCAAGAGGAAATAGTTCTGTTCCAGATGATGGCATTATTGGTGACCACCGTGAGGTGAAGGCCAGATGCATATAGTCCAACCAACAGCATCACCAGCATCCTGGCAGTTGAAGAGCCTGAGAGAGGCAGCTAGAAACATCAGAGTGGTAGTCAAAGATCAGAATTCACAGACCGTGTTCCTAGCTTTCCCAAGCGCTTTGTGAGGGAGAGCCAAGAAGAGGAATTAAAGAAAACAAGAAAACAAAAAAGCAAACAGCAGGGGGAGAAATGACAAGTCAACCTCCTAGATCTTCCTTGTTAAGTTCTGTGTTGTAAGACAAAGAGAAGGGACTTCTAATACCACAAGTTAGTTAGTTAGTTAGTTAGTTCAGTCACTCAGTAGTGAAACTGACATAAATAAGACAAATCAGATTAAAGGTAACCTAAAGCAGCTGAGCCTTTTGGGTTTATAGGGGATTAATATGGCATTGGTATTTACATGTTCTTTTCCCCAGGATGAAGTGACATATTGTCTACCACTGAACCAATGCAATGAAATCGGTCACCATGCTTTTCTGGTATTTATAAGTGTGTCATACTCACCACTATGGAAGCAGATACAGACGTGTGATAAAAATGATCAAGTGAATGCCACTTGATGGGACATCTTGCCATGGCTTCAAAATAAACAGTTTATACATATATCACGTGAGCACAAAAATCCTCTCTTTTGTTCTTGCTGGCGTAAGTCATCAAGCTCTCTTAATGCTTTTCCTGTAATATATACATTTGGAGAGGATTATTTCTTGGAAATGAGAGTAACTTATTCATAAAATCTTTCCAAATGTGTCAGAGTATCAACACGCAAGGGATAAAAACAAGTGCACCTCTTTGTAACCAGCAATTATAGCCATCAAATGTAATTGCCCCGAGCTGTGGTTGCTGCCACAATTTTGAGAGTGTGTGTCAGCATAACTGCAAGGGTAAGTGGTTTCTTGGATGAAAAATTAGTGTGCACAATTTCCAAAACATGTAACATTTGTAATTAATCTACATATTTCGCTTCGGTCAAGATGTTGACAGGGTGGTAAAACTGTTGCATTTATGGTGAATTCAAATATGTGAGTGATGTGTCTAAGGAACCAGAGCTCTGGCCTCCAGTCTGCCCGTGAAAGGGGCTCTGTCCATCTCTCTCTCCTTTCTCTGCAGAGGTAGCTGCTGTTTAGTTGCTAAGTTATGTCCGACTCTTTGTGACCCCATGGACTATAGCCCACCAGGCTCTTCTGTCTATGGGATTTCTCAGGCAAGAATTATAAGAGTGCATTGCCATTTCCCCTCCAGGGCATCTTCCCAACCCAGGAATCAACCCAAGTCTCCTGCATTGGCAGGTGGATTCCTTACCACTGAGCCACCAGGGAAGTCCCCCTGTAGAGGTTGCTGCTTTTAAACCCCAGCATGTGTTATCATATTTGCATTCTCAGGCTTGGTGGACTGGCCATTCTGCTAATGAGAGGAAAGTCCCAGGCTCTTTCTCATGGACTCAGGTGCTGTATAGAATAAAAGTCCTTGTTACTATCTCGACATCCCTGCCCTGTCTGGGAAAATGTGTCTTTGTCCAAAGAAATGGGGGTGCCTGAGTGGGTGGATCATTATAAACCCAACACTGGCTCCTGGAGGACCAACGTAATTGGCTGTTTCTGTTGCGGAGGTCTTAACAAGGGCGCATTCAGAATGCATTCGCTCCCTGCGTGGATTGTCAAGGACATTCACTTCTTTACTTGAGTGAATAGAAAGAACATTGGAAGCCCAGGGGCAGCTCTGTCTCTCTGAGCACTTTAGTCATCCCTTGCTGTGGCCACCATCTGGGATTTCTCCACGTGGGAACAATGCAGGGGGTGCCTCCCCGTCCATCTTGTAACTCAGACTTCAATTATGTTTCCCAGAAGGTCTTGCTCTCCACAGGCATGAGGAGTGAGAAGTAGGGGTCACAACGGGTAAACCATTCATAATTGAAATGAAAAAAAAAATTCAGTTGTATTCTGGCTAAGCAGGAGCCATGTGAAACCACACTAATTGCTTTAATCCTGGTTAGAAAGCACTAGAGAAATTCATTCCTTAACTTAAAGGCAAGAAGGACTTCATAATTTTCCAACCAAGTTTTCTTCCTGCCCCTCGGCAAATGGGGCTGTGAGATTTAGGGGCACAGCAAATGGACAGAAGAAATGCGTCCCTGTGAAGACTCTATCTGGAAGGTTGTTTGGGATTCTGGTGGCTTAAAAAGTGGAATGAAGTTGTTTTCAAGGACCATCTTTGTCAAACTTCTATCACAATTTAATCAAACTATATTTAATGCTCTGTTGACTGTATTTATGCCATTATGTACGTAGGTTTTGATTTAATGTTAAATCAGCCATTACTGATGATTGAGACTCTACTAATCCCATGCTTCTCCAAGTGGTGAGGGACTGGTTTTTGAGAATGTCTAATCTATCATGGATCCGTGTGTGGCCCTACTATACCACATGGCACCACATCCTTGGAAATCAGCGAACTTGTCTGTAGTCATTTCAGTGATGGATCTACTGACAAGTACTTCAGTTCAGTTCAGTTCAGTCACTCACTTGTGTCCGACTCTTTACGACCCCATGAACAACAGCATGCCAGTCTTCCCTGTCCATTACCAACTCCTGGAGTTTGTTCAAACTCATGTCCATCGAGTCAGTGATGCCATCCAACCATCTCATTCTTTGTTGTCCCCTTCTCCTCCTGCCTTCAATCTTTCCCAGCATCAGGGTCTTTGTCAATGAGTCAGTTCTTCGCTTCAGGTGGCCAAAGTATTGGAATTTCAGTTTCAGCATCAGTCCTTCCAATGAATATTCAGGACTGATCTCCTTTAGGATGGACTGGTTTGATCTCCTTTCAGTCCAAGGGACTCTCAAGACTCTCCAACACCACAGTTCAAAAGCATCAATTCTTTGGCGCTCAGCTTTCTTTATAGTCCAACTCTCACATCCATACATGACTACTGGAAAAACCATAGCTTTGACTAGACAGACCTGTGTTGGCAAAGTAATGTCTTTGCTTTTTAATACGCTGTCTAGGTTGGTCATAGCTTTTCTTCCAAGAAGCAAGCATCTTAATTTCATGGCTGCAGTCACCATCTGCAGAGATTCTGGAGCCCCCCAAAATAAAGTCTCTCACTGTTCCTCCTGTTTCCCCATCTATTTGCCATGAAGTGATGGGACCAGATGCCATGATCTTAGTTTTCTGAGTGTTGAGTTTTAAGCCAACTCAAACAAAACCTTGTGTGCACCAGGAGACTCCACAGAGACTAAGCCAGACCTGACTTTGAGGGTTTGGGTGTCTCCTATGGAGTTATGGGTCAGCAGTGGATTGCCGCAAGGGCAGGGGCTCTGGGTGCAGAAGACCTGGGTGTGGCATAAGCCCTCTTTGAGGAGGTAGCCATTAACCCCACCATAGAGCCCCCAGAACTTAAGACTGGGGAAACAGACTCTTGGAGGGCACGAACAAAACCTTGTGCTCACCAGGAGCAAGCAGCAGTGACACCACAAGAGACTGACCCAGACTTGCCCATGCGTGTCCAGGAGTCTCCGGCAGAGGCGTGGGTTGGCGGTGGCCTGCTGCAGGGTCGGGGCACTGAGTGTGGTGGTGCGTGCACGACACATTTAGAAGGAGGTCGCCATTATCGTCATTACCTCCCCCATAGTTTGGCCTCAGGTCAAACAACAGGGAGGGAACACAGCCCTCCCCATCAGAACAAGACCGTTTCCCCTTCAGTCTCTCCATCAGGAAGCTTCCATAAGCCTCTTATCCTTATCTGTCAGAGGGCAGACAAAATGAAAACCACAATCACAGAAAACGTACTTGGATGTTGTAATAGTGTCAAAGTGCAATAGAAGTTTCTGAGTGCATCTGGCCTATGATTTCTTACTTTGCTGCAAACCAAGAGCAGGCCAGGTAACAACCTGGCAATGACTGAAGCCCGCACTTTGAGTGGTGCTGTTCAACCTCCACCTGCTTGATGTCCTGCAAGTGTTGGGGCAAAGTCCTGGGGGAATTGTGAACTGCAACTGGGCAGAGCTGCTGTATTCAGAGTGGTACTTTCTAAAGATTTTTCATCTGGAGGTTGACACGGAGCCGAGAGTAAGTTTGAGTGAAGCAGGGAGTTCTCCAACCCGAGGTAAACCAGGCGAGAGTTTACGAAGAGCTAAAGAGCAGAGTGAAAGGAGATGCACAGGGGTCTCTGATCTTCAGTGCGCCAGTTTTGTATGGAGACAGGACAGCACGGGACTGTCGAGGGGTTAGAAACCCAGTGGCTTCTGGAGGTTTCTCAGGAATCACAGACGGGAGAACAATGCCCATTTATAGGAGATAACACTCAATTCTAGAAAAATCCGCTTTGCAAAAATAAAAGAGAGAGAAAGAGAAATTCTCTTTATATGGAAGTGCCTAATTACTCAACTATTTCTGTTATTGTTTAGTTGCTAAGTCATATCTGACTCTTTGCCACCCCATGGACTATGGCCTGCCAGGCTCTTTCTGTCCACGGGATTTCCCAGGCAAGAATACTAGAGTGGGTTGCTATCTCCTTCTCCAGGAGATCTTCCCGACCCAGAGATCGAATCTGTATCTCCTGCATTAACAGGCAGTTTCTTTACCACTGAGCCACCATGGAAGCCCTCAACTGTTACTAGCTATCAGCAAATTTAAGTCATTTAAAAATCCTGTGTTGCAAAAAACAAACAAAATCTAACCAACCAACCAACCAACCAACCAACCACCACCACCACCACCAAAACACATGGCTAGACAGCTAGTATGTGACCCTTGAAAACTCTCGAGATTTCTACTAAGGAAACATATTCTAGCAAGTTCCATGGAATGTTGGAATACAAAGTTACCTGAAGATAATTCAAAACATAATTTTATATTAACAGAAATAGGGAAATATATAACGATACGAGTAGTGGAATTTCCAGATAGTCTTAAGATGCATTAGACTTCAGATAAGTGTCATAGTTACAGTATGGCTTCAGCTACCCAAAACTCGAGAAATTATTTTCCTTTCCCTGTTCCTTGGAGGAATATTCTGAGAAGCAGAATGTTATGTTAGTGGTTTTGGGAGAACGTCCTCAAAGCGCTGAGTCATCTAGTGAAAGCAGTTTGTTTTTTTTTTAGTTAAAACACCTACAGGGGCTTTAAATACATTATCTAAAATATTTCACATTAGAACCAAAGTGAGAGTAGACAATTTTAAGGAACCTCCCCGTAGAAATAAATAGCCATATAATTCTGTTATTTCACAGACATCTTGATATAAGTCTGTCCAGAATATCCATTCCCAAGTGATTCATCCTTCTGAGAGACCCGTAAAGTTTCTGGGGAAATTTTACACTGATAATTGGTAAAGAATCTCTTGCCAAATGGGCTTACATTTCTCTCTAGGACCTTAACTAGGAGTTGGCATGGCCTCTGTGGCTGCCAGCTGACTGGCTGAGAGATTACATACCTGTGACAGGTAAGTGCGTGGACACTGTCACTTTTATTTCCTTGCTAACCCATTCCTTGTAGGCAGCCCACCAGCCCATCCTGACCTCCTTCGTGCAAGAGACAGTTTTGTTGCTTCTGAATCAGAAATGAAAGTATATGTGGGAGGTGCCAGGGGTGGTGCGGGGGTGTGAGCTAAGGTTCTGAGTGGTAGCAGCTGGTGCGTAATGTCAGCCAGGAAGAACTGTCTGAGTGGAGACTGGCTCCCAGGGCAGTGGGGCCTTTGCTGGGCACTAAACTCCAAAGGCTGCAGAAGTGCAAAGGAAGTCTGAGAAGATCAGGCTGGGCTCTGACCTTTGGGATCGGAGATCCCAAAGTTTGGGATATCCCAGAAGGCAAACCTGAGACAAGAATTTGAGTGTGCGCGGTTTATCTGGGCTATGAATGAAAGAGCAGGAAAGAAAAGGAAACCCCCTTCGAGGTGCATCACAAAGCCAGCAGATTGAGCAGCTGAAGCTCAGGCCTTGCGGAAGCGCTGAGCCTTGTGGTTAGCCCACCTGCCGGGAAAGAGTGGGGGTGTCTCTCCACCCAAGGGCTGGAAAGCTTTAACAAAGGAAAGTAGGTCCTGGCAGAAGGGCGGATGTCTGGGGGATGCTTTGGAGGGTAAGGGCAAAGGGGACCAGGACACCCCCCAGTATCAGCTGCGGGACTTTCAGAGTCCCCAAAGCCACCAGTGCCCGTGAGGCACAAGGAACCAACCGCAAAGGGCAGCGCTCACTATGCCCGGTCAAGCATTCAGAGCTCCAACGTCTTCTAGTTGCAGATTTCTGGATACGTCCATTGAAATGAAACTTCCTTTTACCACCACCTGCTCTTCCTTTGCTTTTAAAAACCATCAGGTGCCCTGGGTCCATTGTTCATCTGCTTCACGTAGTTGATGACTGCTTAAAGAACACAGGAGACGTAGCATAAAGTGAGGTGGGGACTTCCCTGGCTGTCCTGTGGTTAAGACTTTGCCTTCCAATGGAGGGGCTGAGGGTTTGATCCCTGAGTGGGGCGCTAAGATCCCACATGCCTTGTGGCCAAAAAACCAAAACATCATATGGAAGCAAAATTGTAATAAATTTGATAAAGGCTTTAAACATGGTCCATATAAAAATAAAAGTCTTAAAAAAATGACACCAAGCTGTCCACGGACTTTGAACGTGAAAGTCACGAGCACTGGCATGATGGGATGTGATGAGGGGAGGGCTGTGCTAATGGCCAGAGTCACCCCAGTAGGAGCTCAGGCTGCCTTCTCCTTTAACTGTGTCAGAGCAACTGCCGTTTTTTTTCTCCTGGAGAGCCACCCTTTCTCCCCCATCACTCCAGCTTGGAGCAAAGGCAGATGATAGCATTTTTTGAGATCTGAAGGGTACCCAGCACCACTCTGAATGTTTTATGTGCAGCTAGCTCATTTTCATCCACACACAGCTTTCTGAGCTCCAGCCTCTTATTCCCTTTATTTTGCAGATGAGGAAACTCGGGCAGCAGAAGCTAGGTGACTTGCCTGTGTTACACACAGCCAACACCAGAGTCAATCTGAACCCACACCTTCTGTCTACTGAGGCTGCCCTGAAGCTACCAGCTGCTGGCAGCCCCAGTGAATCACTCACCTCTGAGGGGAGAAAAAAGAAACGTGGTTTTGCTGGCAACAAGTTGCAAAGGTCTTCTCTAGCAGAGATGTCACTGCTGTCTCCCCATTTGATATCAGAAGGAACATGGGCATTTGCAGACACATTCTCAGTGGGCAATCTGCCCAGAAAACTGGGAGCAGAGTCCTGGATCTGGAGCAGAGGCAGGAAAGAGCCCCTGACGTTTCGAAGGTGAGTGGCTTAGGGAATCAGTCCAGGTTTGGGTGCAGCAGAACGCCTCCTAACACGCCGCGTTTGTTGACCTGGCATCTGGGGACGGTTAGCTGGGAGGGCAGGGAGAACCTTGATCTTGATTCTTCTCTCTTTCTCGTGACGGCTCAGCCGTAGGAGTCTGGGTGGATCATAGATTTGGAGAACCTTGGGCAGCATTTAAGTGAAAGTGTTGCACGAACCCAGATGGGAAGGAATTCTGAACCTGGATCCATGGAGCAGCCTCCTTCCTATCTGCATTTTACAGTGAAGATGCTGCACACATCTTCGCCATCAAAATTCTAAGGATGAATTTTAAGAAAAGGAAACACAGTTGATGGGGTTCGATTGCTCCAAAGTTTGCACAGGAGGTGACAGCTCTCCCTCCCGGGCAGCGATTTCCAGAGAAAGGAATATCTTCCCACTCGTGGAGTGTGCCCTGGTACCCAAATCTCCCTAGACTTTGGCTCCTAAACTTTGGACTTCTGAATCTTGTTTCTTTTTCTTTCCCCACTGGCCGCTTTTCGTCTCCAATTCATTGCCAAGTGATGTTCTGGCTGGTGAACTTGGAGGGCCCTTTTCATTTCTTCCCTTTTGACTGACCTCAGGCACAATGCTTGTTCTGGGACACACGATATTGATAGAGTGGATTTAAAATTCCCGCAAAATGAGCTTCTCTCAATTTTTATATGCGGGAAGAACTGCTATGTGGGCTGGCAGTCATTTCAAAGCTAACTCCAGCCTCACAATTAGTGATCCAGAGAAGGACGGTGCCTTCTGGACACTGGATCACTAAGGTTCACAACCCACCCTGAGTGTGTAGGATGCTGGTGCACTTCTTTTTGGTTGAACAGCACAGTGTGCCCTAAGAATTGCAGTTTGCATGCACTGAGTCAAATCCTGAATAAAAAGAAATGCCCCCTGCCATCATATTCTAGAGCCTTTAAACTTTCCTGATGTGCCTGCCACCCCTGGGGTCCACCTGCATCATCTGTCTGGATGCTCACAAGATGCTGCTTCATTTTCAGGCTAAGATAATTCATCATCTCAAGTCAGCACTATAGAGAGGGCACATCAGAGCAATTTGTTCTAAATTCATTATCATTAACATGCAAGGCAGCTGCAGGAAATTATACAACTGCAAAGCATTTCAGAAAAATGTTCCGATGTGATATCCGGACTGTTTGATTCGGAAACAAAGGGAAACGATGATCTTGCTGGCTAGAGCCTGACTAAAAAAGATTTTTGCTTTCCTTAATCATCATTTGTCGTCCAAGTTATTTTTATTCCAGTGACACTGGTGCTCGCCAACGATTTTGAGTTGATAATAAGAACCATGTCCGTGGGTTGGAAGTGCACGGCCAATATTTGTAAGGATTGCATAACTACATCCCTTCATGTTTGGAATGACCTCTGAAAACAAGAGTTTGCCAAAAACCCGGATGGAATCATGAAGGAAAAAAAGGAATCTTCTCATCTATAGAATGGAGTGAATAAGGAATACGGTATGACGGCGTGGAATGAACTGGGGCTGTGTAATCACAGAAAACAAGAGTTACATGGTCTTTGATGTAAAACAATCACCAGGAACTCCGGTCCAGCCCAGAGTATTTGGCGATTCAGTCAAATGACCTTTCTGAGGGAATGTGAATTTTGTGGGGCTCAGAACTCAATCCAACTTTCGGGTTTTGAAGTTTTGAAACAACTTGAAACCTTGCACGTTGCCAGTTTTGGATCCGTGTGTTTCAAAAATTCTTGGTGAAAGGATGGTGGGTTTCTGGGAAAAGGAGCAGCGGAAGATCAGATAAGGGGCCCTGGACCACCGGGACGTCTGACTTCTGCAGGGCCCGTCCCTCTCACCCACCTTCCCTTTCTCTCCACGCCCCAAATGTGCTCCAGATGTGCAAAAGCAGTGGCGAGGTCGGTTCTGATTCGAGGTTTCTGTTCATCTTGCATCTACTTTCTGATTGCGAGGTACCCAGAGTCATAGGGGAGTGGGGGAAAGTTGGGTTAACTGGCCTTGTCTTTGAGAGCTGCTGATGTGAGATTTAAGAGCTCTGAAAAGTCACTCCTCAGAACTCAGAACTCTTGAAATTCTCATCACTAATAACTCCTCTGTGGTAAAGACTCTGAAAGAATAAAGACATCTCAAGTGAACGTGGGAACTTCCCTGTTGCCTCAGATGGTAAAGAATCTGCCTGCAATGCAGAAGACCCCGGTTCGATCCCTGGGTCAGGAAGATACCCTGGAAGAGGAAATGGCAACCCACTGCACTATTCTTGCCTGGAGAATTCCATAGACAGAAGAGCCTGGCAGGCCACAGTCCATGAGGTTGGAAAGAGTCAGACATGACTGAGCAACTAAGAAAAAATAATAATAAGTAAACATGGAGGGGAGAGTTACCTGTCTTACTGCTGAGTGGCCAACCCTACAGCTGGAAACTGAGGCTGTGGGGTTCAGGGAGTCTAAGGGTCTGGGGTTCGTGAGGCCTGAGATTCTGGGAGTCTGAGATTCTGATGTTCTGGGGAAACTGGATGAAGATGAGCTTGTTCTGGCTTCAGAGGTAGAGGGACAGTTCTGGAGCCTGGGGGAGCGAGGGGAGTTGGAAGGGCTACGGTGGATGGGAGAGACGCTTCCAGGGGGAGCTAGGGGCTGTGGAAGGGCAGTGAAATCTTGGAATCAGACACTGTATAGGAGCCAGACAGTAGGATGTATCTAAAACTCATGCTCTTTAACTCAATTATCTTTTGACACCATCTCTAGTTACACCTTTAAATAGGCTTACTGGCTGCTCTTTTATCTAGCTGCCCATGTGTCTGTGGATAGAGACTGGCTTTGCTGTTTGTTAGATTTTTAACATGAAGAATGGAAGTTGGTGAATACAGGAATTGAATCTCATTTACTTGGATGTTCACCAGCCCCGCCCCTAATGTGTGGGGTGAAGGGGTGGTGGTACACATGGAGGCACACTCTCTGTGAGAGCAATATTCAAAAGTTATAAATCAAACTGGCAAGCTGTTCAGTAAAACAGTTTCTATTCTTCCATACTGACAAATAAATCTTCACAATGAAAAAATAGAAAACTACGTGTCAACTATGGTTTTTATGTGACAGAAAGTCAGTAAACTATCAAAGATGATTAAATTTCATTATAATTGTGGATATGCCAAGTATTTTGTTGTTGTTTAGTCACTAAGTTGTGTCTGACTCTTTTGGGACTGCAGCTCGTGGACTGCAGCCTGCCATGCTCCTTCTGTCTGTGGGATTTCCCAGGCAAGAATATTGGAGTGGGTTGCTATTTCCTTCTCCAAGGGATCTTCACTACCCAGGGATCAAACCTGTGTCTTCTGCATTGACAGGTGGGTTTTTTACCATTGAGCTACCAGGGAAGGCCATGCCAGCTATTTAGATGTGTAATAAAACAAAGATGTGCATGATTTCTAAGTAAGTTATCCATTCTTAAAATTTTCTTTCTGTCATTTCAGCAAAATCACAAATCCTGTTTTTTAAAGTCAAGATTTTTATTTGCATATATAGAAATTAATGCTAAGTTGGCAAACTTTTTCCAGTCATCATGGTTCTTCAGTGGTTCCTAAAAACAATTTCAGTTTTGAGACACTTTCCTCTGCTGGGGCCAAGCAAATAGATTTTCAATACAATTCTCTTTTTTTTTCCTTCAATACAATTCTTCAAGGGATATTTACATGGCATGTCAAATTCAAATACTGTCATGCTGTCACAGATAATATGCTAATGATAATAGCATATTATTTATCTAATATAATTACTAAAATATATTTAATGTTATCATGTAGATTGCTATCACTTCTATAGAAATTTTCACTTTTTTAAGTGATATCTGGCAATGGCAAGCCACTCCAGTGCTCTTGCCTGGAAAGTCCCATGGATGGAGGAGCCTGGTGGGCTGCAGTCCGTGGGGTCGCTAGGGGTCGGACACGACTGAGCGACTTCACTTTCACTTTTCACTTTCACACATTGGAGAAGGAAATGGCAACCCACTCCAGTGTTCTTGCCTGGAGAATCCCAGGGACGGAGGAGCCTGGTGAGCTTCCATCTATGGGGTCACACAGAGTCGGACACGACTGAAGTGACTTAGCAGCAGTAGCAGTAGCAGATTCATCTCAGGTTCTACTTTCAAATTTTTCAGTGCTGGGATATTATAAAGCAAACCCAAAAGCAATCTATTATTCAATTTATTGAAATCTTTCTTCAAGAAGCTATGAAAGTGAAGTGAACGTTGCTCAGTTGTGTCTAACTCTTTGCAATCCCATATACTGTAGCCCACCAGGCTCATCTGTTCATGAAATTCTCCAGGTAAGGAAACTGGAGTGTGTAGCCATTTCCTTCTCCAGGGGTTCTTCCTGACCCAGCGATTGACCCTGGGTCTCCCTCATTGCAAGCAGATTCTTTACCATCTGAACCACAAGGGAAGGCCATGAATCCTGGGGTGGGTAGCCTATCCCTTCTCCAGGGGAACTTCCTGACGCAGGAATCGAACCCTGGTCTCCCTCATTGCAAGCAGATTCTTTACCATCTGAACCACCAGGGAAGCCCATCTGGAAAATATTGTTGATAGAAACTTATTTGGGGTTGATTTGTACCTGTAGCTTCCCTTTCATAATTGTAAATGCTTTTCTTTGTTCATTCCAATTTCTCTCCCTGGGGAATTACTTTGCTACATAGTTCACATATACTTTTATCTAAAGTTTAAAAAAATGAACCTTCATCAGATAAAATAGCCAAAGAGATTTGTTTCTATTATTATTAACATTAACAGTAACCACAGTTCATACCAAATAGCTTTAGATAGTACAAATTCAAAATTAAGTCCATTTTCAAAAGCCATGATTCTTTCTTTGGACATCTTCTTCTTTTCACTGAACTTTTCTGATACCTTTTGCCTTTCATCTAAATTAAGTCTGATTTCTTTATCAACGTTCAGTCAGAATACTGTTTGTGTGACCAAAGGAAGTCGTAAAGTTCGAATTGATAGTGTTTCATCGAGATGTTCTATTTTGGGGCAAGTCCAGAAAATGTCACATACAATTTTAAATTGCTTCAAAGTATGTCATTGCTGTTGGCCCAGCCGAGACCATGTCTCACAGTAACAAATTCAAACCATGTGCCACTCATGGCACGAGGAACGCTGCTGGTTTTCAGCCAAATTTATGGCCCTACATCTTTTTCCTTACCAACCATGTCAGCACCATTATCATAGATTTGCCCTGTACAGTCTTTTAAATGGCTTGAATAAAGCTGACATTTAATATTGAATTTTGTAAAAATTTAGCCATATGTTTCAAAAATATTTTCATAAAATATAACCAGTCACAATTTTAGCATCTAACTTGATGCTCACTAACAGCACTTTTGTATGTACAATTTTAAGTTTCATGTAATGTTTTTAAACCCTGCAAAATTCCTCAGCTGCTTCTTGCAATGGTTGTGAAGACGGCTGAACACACACACATCTCTGGATCCAGAGATTGGATTGCAGAGACGAGCAGCAAGGAAACAGTTGCTCCCACCATCGGGTTCATTCTGTCTGAGGAAGAATTCTGCAGATTAACTGATTGATTTTTTTTTTTTTGTCTCCCACCAAGTGCTTCTGCTACTCAACTTCTCTGTGCTCCTGGGCAGTGTATATTTCTGACTTTGACAACCACAAGATCCAAAACCTCAATGACTTTTGGGCATAGCTGCTTTTGTTTTAAATACTTAGGGCAAAAGATGTGAGGTCATCTGATCAAACTCTCTGGCTACAATCTGATCATCAGAGTCATTTTATCCAGGCCAGCTGACCAGATAGAAGACCTGGGCGTGTCCCTGATATTGAGTCCAAGGTGGTGATGCTGAGAGACTTCCTTGTGCTCTCATGGGCCAGGTTTGGAACCACATGATAAAAAATTTCTTTCTTCCTTTTTTTGTTGCATTTATAGGGAACAGCGGCTCATACATACTTAGAACTTAGCAAATACTTGTTGAATAGAAAATAATAACAACAATAATAATTATAATTCCATATCTGAAAGTGAAATTCGCTCAATCATGTCCAACTCTTTGCAACTCCATGGACTGACAGTCCATGGAATTCTCTAGGCCAGAATACTGAAGTGGATAGCTGTTCCCTTCTCCAGGGGGGTCTTCCAAATCCAGGGATCGAACCCAGGTATCCCGAATTGCAGGTGATTATTTACCAACTGAGATTGTCTTTGTAGGAGGATTCTGCAGCTAACATGAGAATGTATTCAACAATTAAAGTGTAGAAAATAATGGAAGACAAACATTTCATTTACAGAGTGATAATCTATTTGGATAAATTGTGGACATGCAGGCCAAAATCTGGAGAAGGCAATGACAACCCACTCCAGTACTCTTGCCTAGAAAATCCCATGGGCAGAGGAGCCTGGTAGGCTGCAATCCATGGGTTTGCACAGAGTCGGACATGACTGAAGCGACTTAGCAGCAGCAGCAGCAGCAAGCCAAAATCAGTCTTCTGGTGGATTCTAAGGAACTTAGTCTGCTCAGTGACTGTTGATTAGCATGTGAACATACCCGGATTCAGATTGAAATTCTCCTAGCTTTCTTCTTTTACTTGTCACATCCGACTATGTCCATGGATGTGGGGGCAACGATGAAGAGCAGTAAGTGACGCTTGTGAGAGAGACTAAGGGGTAAAAGCACATGACAAGGAGAAAGGAAAAAAGAAAGACGGTAACTCATGGCAGATGCTGGAGGCAGATCTAGTTGACTCAGCTAAGGTTAGGCTGTTCTCTGGTCTCTCAATATGATGCTATGGAACATTCAGAAAAAGCTTTCCTGGTGGGTCAATGGTAAAGAATCCGCCTGCCAATGAAGGAGACATGAGTTTGATCTCTGGGTTGGGAAGATCCCCTAGAGAGAGAAATGGCAACCTACTCCAGTATTCTTGCCTGGGAAATCCCCATGGACAAAGGAGCCTGGTGGGCTACAGTCCACGGGGTCGCAAAGAGTCAGACACAACTGAGCGGCTGAGAAGGAACACTACACTTGTGAGTGACTCATGGGGTCCGTCTGGGTTGAGCCACATGTGGTTCGGATAATCTGAATCTAACTCAGGTCTCTGGAAACAAAGGAATTAATTTTGAAGAAACACTGTGATACCTATAGGTGAACTTTATGTACTTGTTAATTTAACTACTTATATCATTAAATCCAACAGAGAGAGCTTTCATTTCACTTTGATACTTGTCTTTTCTGCTTTGAGCATTGTGTTTCAAGCCTGAACAAGCATCAGAATCCCCCGGGTCGGGTTGGGGTGGTGTTTGTTAACACCCAGCTCCGTAGCCTCTGTCCCCAGAGTTTTTGATCTGTGGGTCCAGGGCTGGGGGAGAGGAGGGGAGCAAAGTGTACATTTTGAACAAACTCCCAGCTGGAGCAGATCCAGGACCACCCTCTGAGGCCTCTGCCCTGAAGAATTAGCAGATGCAAAGCCAGTGGTGGTAGCAGTCAAATTCTATTCGTCTTTCTCTTTTTAGAAAAGTGCCACCGATTTTCCTCCAGGTTTGTCTGTACCTGACTTGCTGAGAGTCTTCCGCTGATGGTGAGGGGCGGGCACGTGGACTCTTCTGCAGTTAGTTAGCTTCTGTTTCTAATTTACAAGGCTTTCTTGCTACATGTGACCCTGCACAGTCAAACTGTGGTGTGGTCCAGGCGAGGCTGTGGACCTGCCTCAGCCACACGTCACATCCGTCCATTGTCGGGGACACACAGACTTGCATGTGACTTAGACTCTGAGACGAGAGAAGGTGAAGAGGCCCTGGGTCTTCATGCCCTGCTCCAAATAAAATACTTCTGCTCTGGAACGTCGTCCCTTGAGTATGGACTTCAGTTTTCCTGGTACCTTCCAGGACAGTTGAGTGGGGGAAACAGATGAGGTGTTTCTACCCCTGAAACAGCTGAAGTTTTCCAATGTCTGGTACTCAGGTTAGGGCTCTAAGCTAAACCATGACACAGTGAGGAGGAATAGTTACGCTCGTCAAAGGTCAGCCTCCTAACCATGACAGCACTGTAACTCTGTCACTTCTGGAACATCTATACTAATTCAAATTGGGGTGAGGGGTGGGAATGACACGATTTAAAAGATAATTTAGGAACTAGTTTAGGCATGAGGGCTTCAGATTGCTGGCAAAGTCAATGCCACTATCTTTTGAATGACTGACTCCAAATGGATCCGGAAAAATAAAAATGCCTATTAATTCAGAAAATTTTGAAAGGACCAGAGAGATGTCTCTTCAATAATACAAGATTTGTTGGAATGGAAGACTCACCTTCTGACTGCATTTCCTGGGTTCAGTTAGAGCTTTGTCGACTAAAAGCCTTGTCAACTGAAAAAACAAAAAGCAACTGAAAAAAACAAAATCAAAGCAAAACATAAAGGTTGAGAATTATGTTTTACTTGGGGACAAAATAGCTCTGAGGGACTGCTTCAAAGAGGAAAGGGAGGAGCCAGGATACAAAAGAGTTTTTGCAACAAAAGCAAGGTAGCTGGAACATCAAAGATTGCTGTTAATTAAAGACAGCCAAACATCTCAAGTTAAAGAATTTAGTACTTTTCTATGACAGATTTTATTTTCTTGGGCTCCAAAATCACTGTGGATGGTGACTGCAGCCACAAAATTGAAAGACACTTGCTCTTTTTTGGAAGAAAAGCTATGACAAATCTCAATAGCATATTAAAAAATGGAGACATCACATTGCCAACAAATGTCCATATAGTCAAAGCTATGGCTTTCTCAGTGGTCATGTACGGCTGTGAGAGTTGGACCATAAAGAAGGCTGAGCACCGAAGAATTGATGCTTTTGAACTGTGGGGCAGGAGAAGACTCTTGAGAGTATCTTGGAGAGCATAGAAATCAAACCAGTCCATCCTAAAGGAAATCAACCCTGAATATGCACTGTAAGGACTGATGCTGAAGCTTCAATACTTTGGCCACTTGATGCAAAGGGCCGACTCATTGGAAAAGACCCTGATGCTGGGAAAGATTGAGGGCAGGAGGAGAAGGGGGAGACAGAGGATGAGATGGTTGGATGGCATCACAGACTCAATGGACATGAGTCTGAGCAAATTCCAGGAGATAGTGAAGGACAGGGAAGCCTGGTGTGCTTCAGTTCATGGGGTCACAAAGAGTGAGACACAACTTATCGACTGAACAGCAACTTTTCTGCACATGGGGAGATGCATGAGTCTGAGCTCATTAAAATCATTCCTTTGATATGCACCTTAACTATATGGGGACAGTATCCTGCTTTTCTCCATCCTGAATCCCATTGGGGTACACAGTCCCGCTGCAGTGGCTGAGGTCTTGATGGCTACAACATCCATTGTTTATTGATACGGTAGGTGACATTTTCCATTCCTAACCTTCTGTAACAACAGTGTCAGGTCCTACTGATGACCCATCAGCAGTGTCAAAATGATTAAAAAGGACAATTTAGGTGGTATAGACTTTAATACTCATGAAGCAGGCACTCTCCATTTTCAGGAATTCAGAGAACCACAGAAAGGGATAGTAGGCCTGACGCTTTTATAGGATGAAGAATAAGTGACAAGAAGAGAAAAATAGGATATGAAAGTGGAGCAAGGAGTAATTAAGGAGCCAAGATATGGCTTGGCATCTGGGGATTGGCTGACTGGTGAAACCAAACACTTATCCGTTCAGTTCAGTCGCTCAAGGACACTTAAAACTTGCATGTTTCAGGGTGCTGAGTAGCACCCTGGGCAGGAGTTGCTCCTCCTTGGGCCTGGAAAATTATTACATCATCAGTGACCATTTCAATCACACCACTTGTCTTGGCCTGAGCACTTTCTCTCATGGCCAGAGCTGAGTGTTGGGAGCAGGGAGAGCTGGGGAATATCAGCTGCCCCCTGTACTCCAGTGATGGACAGAAGCTGGGGTATATGTACCTCAGCTCCCTCCTCTTGGGGAGAGAATCTGTGGGAACTCGACCCCCAGGGAAAAGTTGCGTTCTAGCTGCTCCTGGCTGTCCTACTTCCCACTTTGCTGCCTCACATTCTCATCAGGGTCCCTTACTGTGACCTCCTGTTCTCTTTTCCCAGCCAGGCTGAGCTTGGATCAAAAAGAGAGACCTCAGGCAGCTCTGTTTTTTTTTTTTTTTTGTTGTTGTTGCTGGCTACATGATTTCTATCAGCTTCTGTCTTGAAAGCAGAGTCAACAAGATAGGAAAGGCTATGAACTCAAGACCATATTACTCTTCTGGAGCTCAGCCTGATTCCAACAGCAAGTTCTTCAATGAAGCCAGTGCTTAAGGAATGCACTGGACCCTAGATTACTTGCTTTGATGATCTTCTCACTATGTGAGAAGAAAATCTATTTATAAAGACAAAGGAAGGTGATTATTCAAACATTCCATGCCAAGAACCAGGGTATATTATCTATACTTTTAATTTCTTGTTAGGTTAAAAAAAAATCAGTTAACGTCTGTCTAACAAACATGATAAAAGAATTTTAAAGCTATTGGGAGAAAAGCAATTAGAAATGTTCAAAATTGCCAATTGCTTTGTCAGTAAAGAACTTCTTACATTTTTAGCTTTTATATCCCCCTCAAGAGAATGGGAGGGCTTCCCTGGTGGTCCAGTGGTTAAGAATCCTCCTGCCAATGCAGGGGACACTGGTTCGATAACGGGTCTGGAAAGATTCCACATGCTGCGGGCAACGAACCTGTGTACTGCAACAAGAACACCACTGCAGTGAGAAGAAGCCTGCGCAACACAGCTAGAGAGTAGTCCCAGGCCTCTGCACCTAGAGAAAGCCCACGCACAGCAACAAAGCAACCAAAAATAAATAGATATTAAAAAAAAAGAATTCCTCTCATCTCTTTTTTTAGAAAGAGAGAGAGAGAATGAGAATCACTTGTTATCAAAGATCAAATATCTCAAAACATTTTCAGAGATTTCATAAACTTACTGATCGATTGACTTGGGATTCTTTACCACCCAAAGCTGGATTAAATCAGAGGGTGACTGGCTAAGCTTGGTCACCATTCTAAAACTGCAGTTTTTCACTAGGATAATATTTATTGAAATGGGCTAGGTCCTACAGATAAGATTATTAATACTCTAAACCATCAGAAGGCCCTTCCTTTCTCCATGGGTCCTCCTAACCCAGGGATCGAACCTGGGTTGCCAGCACTGCAGGCAAATTCTTTAACATCTGAGCCACCAGGGAAGACCCTCGGAAGGCCCTAGGGAGCTGGAAATAGAACATTTTCTCAGGCAAAATCCATGGTAAGGATAGGCAAAGCTGGCATCAGGCCACCTGTATCAAACCATGCATCAAACTTCTGAGGTCAGGCAAAATTGAAAACACATTCAGAGAAGTTAATTCCCCTTAATTTTGAAACCCAGTGTATTTCAAGGGAAATTTAATCCGTGTGTTTCTAATTCATTTACACTCAACTCATCAAAATGCTATTTTGAAAGAATTATTTCATTTTCGAATCCAGGAAATACTATGAATCTCTTTAACAAGATTCTTGAAGGCTTGAAAGAAGTGTGTTTCTGTTAAGTAGTCATGTTTGGTCTGCCCTAAGCAGGACTTATAAACAGAGGTAGGGGAAAGCTGTGTCTTTCTAAAGCTAGAAATCCACTCCCATGTTCCAGCCACTGTATGTCTTGACATATTAGATGATGTTGGCTAAGAGTGCCATGTAATTTTTGATTTCACATCCTTTTCCACCATTTTAACAAGGAGTTCCTCAGGGGCCTGTTATAGTTGACATAGAGTGAGTTGACCCTCAGCTTTGGTTTTCCTTAGGGGATGGATGTATATGTTGATAGACTCCAAGGGTTTAAGTAAAGGTGTTGATATGGGTTGGATATGGCAGAGACTATGATTTTCCTTGTTCTATTAAGAAGAGCACAGAGATGCTGAATCTTGCTAAGCAAGAGAAACCCTGGGAAAAAGGGGACAAAGGAAGTGAGCAATTTTGCATAATTAATTTAATTTGTCAAGAAACCTAGTGGATGGGATTAGTTATAATTTTACATACAATTTCTGGGACGAGAAACAAAAACAGTTTTATGAGATCAAAGCCTGGAAAAGCAGCAGATAAAACGTTAGTCTGAAACATGGAAGAAAAGGGAATTAATTTTCCTTGTTTCTGTTTCTAAAATATGACAATTAGTAGAAGGCTCCAAGTCAAAATGTGTTTGCAACTCCTGATGAAGTCAGTGTGTGGTGAGAGAATTCCCCTCAGTTGCTGAGGGCAAAGGAAGAAAGCTGTGCTCTTCTTGAGGGTTTGGTTTATAACCAGTTGGGGAAACAGGATTGTCTGAGCCTCCCTCCTTGGGTGCGAGGGTGGGTTTGCCGAGCAGTGGTGACCAAGGTAAGGATCTTGAGTGATGACCTATTGAGAACCCTGGCTCTGCCAGCCACCGTTTACTACCTGCACATTTTCAGTAGTGCTTGGAAAGCCCTCAGGTGGCGGGAGCTCTTTTGAGAGGCTCAGGAGTGAATTAGCAGACAGGCTTTCTTTCCTTTAATTTGCGGCAGGACAGGAAGCCCTTGGGTCTTATGAGCTCTGTAACAAGAAGCTACAGCAGGTGAGTAGCAGTTGGTGGCAGCCAGCTTCCTGTTATAGGCCCCAAGGTGACAGTGAAGGTCCCTAAAGCAGTCGTCTATTGCCTCTTTCTCACTCCTCATAGTAAATGCTAATTTAATTTCTCTTTTTCCCCCGCCCCTGGAGTTGGTAGAGGTTCTGAAGACCAGTTTTTCTTGAATAGGTTAATACAAAGCATTATTTTGGTTTGAGATCTTCCTGTGGTGCCAGAGAAGCTCACCAAGTCTACGTGTAAGGTACATTGATTCTAAAGATCTGGTACCAATCTGGGTGGAGGGAAGCTTAACCTTCAAGTAGCCATACCCATATGTTCCTTTGCCTTAAGTTGGGAAAATGTCACCCAACTCAGGAAACCTTCTGAAAACCTGAAGAAGATCGCTGATGTTTCTCTGTTCACTGCTAATGCTTTTCTGGGTAGAATGGTTGGAAAGTTCCCCAGATACCACATGACAAGAAGATTTAATCATCCCTGGTTCCTTCTTGGAGATGATAACTCAAACTGGTATGAAAGTGGAAGTGAAAGCCGCTCAGTCGTGTCTGACTTTTTGCAATCCTGTGGATTATACAGTCTATGGTATTCTCTAGGCCAGAATATTGGAGTGGGTAGCCTTTCGCTTCATCAGGGGATCTTCCCAATCCAGGGATCGAACCCAGATCTCTTTCAGTGCAGGCAGATTCTTTACCAGCTGAACCACAAGGGAAGCCCCAAACTGGTATACCAGGACAGTTCATGAATTTCAGTCATTCAGTGTCTCTGGCAATTTCAGCGGAAATAAACATGAAGAAAAACTGCCCATAAAATCCTAAAGTTCATTTACCCACAGAAACATCCATTTTTTGTCCATTTTTTCCTAAAGTGTAGAAGTGGCATGATGATGAAGTGTTTTTTTTTTAAGATAGTATTGTTTCATTTAAAAATTTTTGATATTTATATTTATTTAGTTTGGCTGCACTGGATCTTATTTGGGGCATGCGAGCTCTTAGTTGCCATGTGTGGGATCTAGTTCCCCAACCAGGGATCGAACCCAGGCCCCCTGCATTGGGTGTTTGAAGTCTTAGCCACTGGACCACCAGGGAAGCCCTGATAATGAAAATTTTAATCACAATGGCCCCTTTTCATACATAACCCAGTTTTCTTTCTTTCTTTAAAAAAAAATTATCTGTTTATTTATCTATATATGCTGGGTCTTTGTTGCTGAGTGCAGGTTTTCTCTAGTTGGGGTGGGCTACCCTCTAGCTGCAGTGCTTGGGCTTCTCATTGCGGTGGGCTCTCTTGTTGCAGAGCACAGATTCTATGGTGCTTGGGCTTCAGTAGTTGTGGCACACAGACTTACTTGCCCTGTGGCATGTGGAATCTTCCTGGACCAGGGATGGAACCTGTATTCCCTGGTTGGCAGCCACATTCTTAACCACTGAACCACCAGGGAAGTCCCCATTTTCTTATGTAGATAATAATTATAATTTTAAATCGTGATGCCAATATATTTCTTTAGATATGATGAAATGTGAATTTCATCATGGTAGGTTCTATAAAGACCAGCACAGAACCCAGAAGACACTCAGGAGATGTTAACTGCATCTCACCTACGTGGATACACAGAGTTTTGAGCTTGCCGGTACAGCTAGTATTATGTTTCATCTTATTATGTCCTGATTTTGAAAGGTAATTCTGTGTTAATGACTTGGTGCTCAATTCAGTCTCAAAAATACCTTCTTCCAAATTCAAATTTAATCATAAACATATGGCCTGCTTCTTATTTAACATTATAAAGGAATGAGTGTATGATCATAGGTTTATATTTTTGGAGCATGCTCTGGTCATTACAATCAGAATAATTTCTGAATCTTTTTTTGCACATCTGCTTCTGAAGAATTGATTGGAAGTAATGAAATGCCCTTGTCGATCTTTGTTTTATTTAGATTTGATTACCTTATTAAAATTGAGAATGTGATTTTTATTCTCTTCATAAAGCTCCACAACTGTGCAGCATGAACGGTTATAAAAGAAATAAAATGCAGATTTGATGCTAAGTCAGGTCCTGCTGCTCATGTGGCTTCCCCCAGTGCAAGGTTCCTGTGAAAATTCTTGAGTACTTCAGGGGTGGGGTTGGGGGGAGGGGGAAAGGGGAGGGAGTCTGCTTAATGCAGGAGCAGTGATGCCATTTTGTCATGGCGCCCAGACTGGGAATCTGCGGCTGAATGAATGTGACATTATGGAGTGCCTTAAAGTCACTGAGGAGGTGTCCTTGACGGGAAGGAAGGGAGCGAAGCCTTGCTGGGAGCCTTGGCTCTGCTCTCAGGAGATGGCTTTGGGCTAGCAACCCAATTCCCCTTACTTCCTTTGCGTTCTCCTTCCTTGGCCACTGACCTTTTCCTTCTTAAGGAGACTTGCTCACCTGTAGGCTCTAATCTCTTTGAGGTTTTGTGCCAGGCACACAAACCTGGCTGCCGCTGGTGCCCAGCTGGAACTCCCAATGGCAGCCTCTGGAGAGAGGCTCCATGCCCACGCTTCCAGTTCCTGTCTCCTCACAGGGATTCCTCGCTGTGCGTTGGCTTGTACGAGACTGGTGCCACTTAAGATCGTAGCTCCTTACTGGCACACAGATGAGCGAGTGGCCCACAATCTCTGCAGTGAAGGCTATCACGTCTTTAAAAAGGACTGATGCCTGGTCTTGCTCCTGGGGATGTTCATCTATGGATCTGAGAATGCAGCTTGGGCTGGGGAGCTTTCATGGCTTCCCAGATGATTCTGCTGTACAGTCAGACTTGAGAATCACCACCCTCATTGTCTTAATATCTGAACTACATCACTTCTAATAAAAAACTCAAACTCTTTAGCTGTTGGACAGGGTCCTTCAGACCTGATTCTCTCTCTGCCATTTCCAGGCCCCCAGACTTTCCCCTGAGCTGAACTCCAGCCAAACTCCTGCCTCCTGCTGGTTTCTCCAAACTCCTCCATCCTGGGTACAAGCCCATGCAACCTGACGGTGCTCAGCAGATTCTCTCTGACTCGCTCCTTCCTGTGACACTGAAAAATTTCCAGCCCTCTGCAAAGTTTCTTCTAATTTCTACCTGAGTTTCCCAGGTGGTGGCTAATATGTTCTTCTAATTATCCTCCCCCAGTAGATGGTGGTTTTCTAGAGGGAAGGGGCTGTGTCTTTTTCAGAGGAATATTGTTGGTACTTCCTTGCAATTGCTGACTCTGAATATGGTGTGAATAGGTGAATAAGTTATGAGGGAGTGAATGAGTATGAATAAAATAATGAGTGAATGAATGAATAAGTTTATGAACGAACACCACACAGACACAATTTCACGCTGCCAAGTCCATCACTGAGATTTGCTATTGTTCTCCTTCTTGTTGCACAGATTTCAGACTGCTCCCTCATGTTGACTCCTAGAGGGGAGTGTGTGTGTGTGTGTGGTATGTCTGTGCATATGTCGGTGTGTATATTTGTGAGTGCATGTGTGTTGGGGGCAGTGCATGGACCAAGCTTGTGAACCTTCCCTCCTCATTCCTGAGGATGTCCACCCCACAGATGACTTCCATTCAGGTGACCCGGCTAGTCCCCTGCACACTGAGTGGCTGGGGTGTCTGAGCTCGCCTGGAGGTGGAATGCTGGCTGGTGCCTTGGATGGGGTCAGGTTAAGAACCGGCAGGACCTGCAGGAGGAGTTTCCTTCTGGATGTTCCTGGTGGGGCTGCCTTCTGAAAAGATGACATTCCAGACTAGGGACTGAAGACTCCTCACAGACACCTGAAGGAGGTACTGCTCACCCCCTTGCTGAGTTGGCATCTCCTTCTCATTTTGAAAGAGACTTCAGGCGTCCTCCTGAAGTACAGTGCGGAGCATGGGATGGCTCTTAGTAAACATCACATTGTAAAGTGAAAATCGCTCAGTCGTGTCCAGCTCTTTATGACTCCAAGGACTATACAGTCCAGGAGTTGTCCAGGCCAGCATACTGGAGTGGGTAGCCTTTCCCTTCTCCAGGGGATCTTCCCAACCCAGGGATTGAGCCCAGGTTTCCCGCATTGCAGGAGGATTCTTTACCAGCTGAGCCACAAATGTCACATTAATCTATAATAAATTAGTGACTATTTGATTGATTGACAGAGTGAATAATCCATAATGTGATAGTGAACATTTGGTGATTTTGCCCTGGGAGAGCTGCATTTCTGATAGGGATCGCTGTCCATCATTCAGAAACTAGAGACAGTTGATCTTCTGTTTGTCATGCGTGGTCCCTGCGTGAACATCTCTTCAGAAGAAGGTCACTGGAATCCACAAAGAAGGTTCTGAAGGCCCGGAAGTCTCTTGTCAACGACTGACCTGCTCAAGACACCAGCTGCTAGCTTCGTGGGGTTGTGAGCAGTTGAAATGTGGTTAGTGTGATTGAGCAACTAAGTTTACAATTTTGTTTAATTTTAATTATTAATTTTCAAATTTAGGTTTAAGCATGGATATTGAGCTCAGTTCTTGGAAGACTGAAGTGCATTTAGAACAACTTAGGTGGGCAAATCTATCTTTACAACTGTCAATTTAATGAACTCTCAGTATATCCAAACATTTCTGGTGAAACTTTATCATCCTCATTGAGATGAGCAGTAAAGATCAAGGTCTTGCTGGATTTCCAAGACTCAGTAGGAGAACAAGAAGGTGAGCATGCAGAATACCACTAATAATTGGGAGCGGGAGGGGGTGTTGGTTACATGTCGAAGTGGTAATATTTGAGATATACTGAGTTCCATATAACAAATTATAAATTCATTATACCTGTTTCCTTTCACTTTTAGTACTGTGGCTACTGGAAAAGTTGCTGTTGCCTTTGTGGCTCACATTGTGTGTCTATGAGACATGCTGGCATAGGACTTGCAGGAGTCAACCTTGTTCTGAGCGCCCCCCCAGTAGATTTAAGGGGTAACTTTGTCTCCACCCCAGAGCATCTGTAGTGGAAACTTTGCTCTGAAAGAAGCAGGAAGTATCCCGGGTGGGCTCTGAGGGTTTGCTTATTGCTTGTGTATTCAATGGCAACTAGGATGGTGTTAACCTTGAGCTGTGTGAAGTGTGACACTCACATGTTCAAGGTCATCAGTGGAGATTACGTGTTCAAAATGGCTGATGTGGTGGTTAATTTATGTGTTGATTTGACTGGCCTGAGGGATACCCAGAGACTGGTACAGTGTGATTTCTGGCTGTATCTGGGGGGTGGGACGCTAATTGAAAGATTAGCATTAACTCAGTCCCAGGTGGCTCAGTGGGTAAAGAATCAGCCTGCAGTGCTGGAGACGAAGCAGACATGAGTTAGATCCCTGGGTCAGGAAGATCCCCTGGAGGAGGGCATGGCAATCCACTCCAGTATTCTTGCTTGGGGAATTTTATGGACAGAGGAGCCTGGTGGGCTTCAGTCCATGGGGTCACAAAGAGTCAGACACGACTGAAGCAACTGAGCATGTATTCATGCAGCAGATGGAGTCAAGATTGCCCTCATCACTGTTGGAGGCATTATCTAATTCTTTGTGGCCCTGAATGGAACCAAAATGCTATGAAAGAACGAATTCTCTCTTCCTGAGCTAAGATGTCCATCTCCTCCTCTTGGACATCGGAGCTACTGGTACTTGGACCTTGGACTTGGAGTGAATTACAACCCTGACTTTCCTGGGTCTCCAGCTTGCTGATGGAAGACCAGGGGACTTCTCGGCCTCCATCACCATGTGAGCCAATTCCTGTAATAAAATCTCCTCATAAGTACTTGTATGAATATTTCTATATGTCCTAATTGCTCTGTTTTTCTGGACAACCATGTCTAATGCACCCAGGCATTTTGCCAAGGGTTATAGTTTCAGTATACCATCGCATCCTGTCAGCAATAAGCCAACAAGGTAGTTTCTGTTATCATCTCATTTTACAGAGAGGGAAATAGAGACTCGGAGTAGTTAAATGGCTCAAAGCCATAATTTGAATGTAAGCTTGTCTAGTCCAAATCCTTTCTTTCATATGCTATGTCCTAAGTTGCTTCAGTCGTGTCCAATTCTTTGTGATCCTATGGACTGTAGCCCGCCAGGTTCCAGGCAAGAATACTGGAGTGGGTTGCCATGCCCTCCTCCAGGAGATCTTCCTGACCCAATATTCTGCTTTACCAGAGCTGACTAAGACAGACAAGGTGTGTGTGTGTGCATGTAAGTATGAATGTATGTTAATGTGATTTTTAAAAAACATTAATTTATTTGGCTGTATCTGGTCTTAGCACGTGGGATTTTTGATTGCAGTGTGAGGGCTCAGTAGTTGCCCCTTGGTATGTGGGATCTTAGTTCTTCGAGCAGGGATCAAACCCCCATCCCCTGCATTGCAAGGCAGATTCTTAACCCCTGGACTACCAAAGAAGTCCCTGTTTGTGTGTTTCGAGCCATTTGAAATTAAGGTGGAGGTAGCATGGCCTTCAGTCTATATTTCCTAAGATAAAGGATATTCTGTTATGTAACCATAATCTCGTTGTCACAGTCAGCACCTTTAGCACTGACACAGTACTGTTGTTCAGTCCATATTGTGTGCTCAGTCGCTCAGTTGTGTTCGACTCTTTGTGACTCCATGGATTGTAGCCCACCTGCCAGGCTCTATTGACCATGGAATTTTCCAGGCAGGAATACTGGGTGAGCTGCCATTTCCTACTCCAGGAGATCTTCTCAACCCAGGGATGGAACCTGTGTTTCCTGCATCTTCTACATTGGCAGGTGGATTCTTTACCACCGTGCCACCCGGGAAGCCCTGTTCAATCCAGAGATCACTTTTAAATTCTGTCAGTTCTCCCATGAAGTAATGTCTTTCGAGGAATTCTCTTTTTGGCTTTCTTTAATTTTGGACAGCTCCTCAGTCTTTTTGCATGATGTGACACTGGCATAGCTGAGGAGTACAGGCCAATTTATTTTAGAGAATATTTATCCAATGGGTTTTGATCCTTTGAGCATCTAAATAAAGAGCGAGAGAGTCTGGTCCCAGGGAAGGTGGAGGAAGTCCACTCCCCTCTATTTCTCCCTCCGAAACCTGGGCAAGTGCCTAGGGCACCTCACCAGGGATCCTGAGAAGCAAATTGTGGAAGCTGCTCAGGATGTGAGGCACCTTGGACTGTGGGGAAGTGACTGTCACTCTTTATTTCTGCCCTTTTCTCACAGCCCTGTCTCAGGAGCAAGTGCAAAAGAGTGCATCAGAGCAGAGTAACCAGGAGCTGAAAAATGCTGGTGACATAGAGGGAGGGGCTGAGGATGGTGACCCATAGAGTCACAAGGGTCTTGTGTAATAAGTGCAGGAATATGCTGAGAGCTGACGGGAGATGGATTTTGGCCCAGTCCTGGACTAGCCTTGGGGAGGAGGGAGTGAAACGGCACTGCCAAGACTTTTTGTTGCCTTCTGAGTTTATTTTTCTAATTAACAGACTTTATTTTTAGAGCACTTCTAGGCTTACAAAAATCTGAACAGATGGTACAGAGAGTGCCCATATCCCCCCTCCACACCCCCCAAATTTCCCCTGTTATTAGCATCCTGCATTGGTGTGGAACATTGGTTACAGATGAGGAAGCAATGCTGCTGCTGCTAAGTCGCTTCAGTCGTGTCCGACTCTGTGCGACCCCATAGATGGCAACCCATCAGGCTCCCCCATCCCTGGGATTCTCCAGGCAAGAACACTGGAGTGGGTTGCCATTTCCTTCTCCTAACACATTATTATTAACTCAAGTCCATAGTTCACATTAGGGATCACTCTTGGGGCCGAGCATTCTGTGGGTTTGGACAAAAGTATCATGACACATATACATCATGACAGCATCACAAAGAAGAGTCCCTCTGCCCTAACAATCCCCTGAACTCCACCTCGTTATCCCTCCCCATTCCCTTTAACCGTTGACAACTCCATCTTTTTACTGCCTCCGTAGTTTTCCCTTTTCCAGAATGTCATGCAGTTGGAATCCTATAGTATGTACCCTTTTCAGACTGGCTTCTTCCACTTAGCAAATGTTCATTTAAAGTTCTTCCAGTCTTTTCTTGACTTTATGACTCATTTCATTACCAAATAGCATTCCATTAGGTAGACAGGCTATTTGGTGATAGCATTTACTGTTTATCCATTCATCTTTTGAAGGACATCTTGGCTGCTTCAAGACTTTGGCAATAATGAATAAAGCTGCTCTCAACATTCACGGGCAGGTGTTTGTAGGTATGTACATGTCAAGCTTATTCGGGTACATACCAAGGACTGTGACTGCAGAATGATATGAAAAGGCAAAGTTTAGTTTTGTAAGAAACTGCCAAACTGTCTTCCAAACTGTCTGTACCATTTTGCATTTTCATTGGTAATAAATGAGAGTTCTTGTTACTCCACATCCTGGCCAACATTTAGTATTGTTGGTTTTAAAAAAGTTTTTAGTCATTCTAATAAGTGTGTAATGAATAGTACTTCTTCACTGTTTTAATGTGAAATTCCTTAATGCCATATGTATGATGTTGAACCCTTTTATCAGACATGTGTTTTGCAAATAATTTCTCCCAGTCTTCAGTTTTTCTCTTATTTTCAGTTCTTTTGCAGACATTTTTCATTTTAATAAAGTCCAATTTATCAGTCTCTTTCTGTCATTGTACTTTTGGTATTGTTCCTAAAAATTCATTGCCAAAGTCAAGATTGCCTAGATTTATCTATGTTATCTTCTAGAAATTTTATAGTTTTGCATTTTGCATTTAGGTCTATGAACATTTTGTGAAACTCTGTGTCTAGATTCTTTTTTTTTTCGCATGTGATATCCAACAGTGCCAGCACTGTTTGTTGAAAAACTATCCTTTCTCCATGGAATTGCCCTACAAAACTTTGAAAACTGAACTGACATTGAAACCACAAGCCCACAAAAGACAAATTGGAATCTAACCAGGTCAAATGCTGCTAAAATAAAAACATCGACATTCTCTATTGGATGAAAGCAAGATCCAAAGTTTTGCAACAAAATGAATATGATGTTTAAAATATGCTTCAAAATTGCTCAGCACATAAAGAGGTAAAACCTCTGCTGTATGAACAAAGACAATCAATAGAGGACAACATACAGAGATGCTGGACTTGTCCGAGAAAGATTTTAAAGCAGCTAGGTAGAATTGTTGCCCCCAAAGCAACTGTGAATGCTCCTCAAATGAACGGAAAAAGGGAACGTCCCAGCAAACAGTAGTTACAAAGAAAACATGAGGACTTCCCTGGCTGTCCAGTGGTTAAGACTTTGACTTCCAATGAAGGGGATGTGAATTCGATCATTGATCAGAGAGCCAAAAATCCCACCTGCCTCGTGGCCAAAAAAACCAAAACATAAAACAGAAGCAATATTGTAACAAATTCAATAAAAAGACTAAAAAAGTGATTCACATAAAAAGAAATCTTTAAAAAGAAGATATAAACTCAGTCAGTTCAGTTCAGTCGCTCAGTCATGACCAACTCTTTGTGACCCCATGAACTGCAGCATGCCAGGCCTCCCTGTCCATCACCAACTGCCAGAGTCCACCCAAACCCACGTCCATCGAGTCAGTGATGCCATCCCACCATCTCATCCGCTGTCGTCCCCTTCTCCTCCTGCCCTCAATCTTTCCCAGCATCAGGGTCTTTTCAATTGAGTCAACTCTTTGCATTATGTGGCCAAAGTATTGGAATTTCAGCTTCAACATCAGTCCTTCAAATGAACACCCAGGACTGATCTCCTTTAGGATGGACTGGTTGGATCTCCTTGCAGTCCAAGGGACTCTTGAACTCAGTAGATGTATTTAATAACAATAAAAAGATGGAGAAGTCATTAAAACTGAAGATAAATCAATATGTTAACTGCCTCTTACTCAGAATGTTAAACAACATTCTTTGAGAAATTCTCCTGGAAGTTTCAGAATTCTTTGTAGAACAGTCACCCCGGGCTTGTATCTTACATAGCAACCTTTACTTTTAAGAAAAATGCATTGCCAGTGCTCTCAATGACCTGTCTCCCCAGCCAGACCCCGGGAGTGAGTGGGGCCTTTCATACAAGGGAGTTTACCTGGCTCTGATGCAGCCCAACATGAACAAGAAGGCAAAAAACAATAGATTCTTGAAAGGCAGAGTCCCGGGGGTTTAAGTGATTTCATATGATGTCCTGGCAGCACCAGGCTCCAGAGAGTTGGTGAACATGAGATCCAGCTGCAGAGAGAATCGGGCACCCTGCATAGGCTGGTGGCAGGGCTGCCTTGTGCAGCCTTGTTCAACTGGTTCACTGTCAGTTTCCCAGGACTTTCCTCATGTCTGCAGCCCCAGCCTGGCCAGGCCCGCTCCGCCTACTGCCTGGGCATCCAGGAAGCCTCCCCATTAACGTCAGTGTACTCTCAAGCTGACCCTCCCTTCCCCATGCCTCTACTACCATCTGGGACAGCTTAGCCATTGTCTGTTAGGGCCTTTGAAGCTTGATTATAGGAGAAAGGGAAACATCAGTTACAACAGAGTTGTCTGCCCTCCTTGGGACAGTAGTGCCAACTGCTTCCTTTCTCGCTCTCTCTTTTTTTAATCCGAATATTTTTGATCATCACGGAGGGCAGTGGAACGGATTCTCGAATTCTTTCTCTTGAATGGAATGAACCCCATGGCTATTTTCTGGTTGCCACAAAAACAGTTTTGCGAACATGATCATGTGGATGGAAGATTTATTCCAGTTCTCTCACCCCATTTTCCCTCACTGAGTGCAGAAAGAAGCTGAGACGTGAAAGCGTCAGTCGGATCGTAAATGTGGATGGTGTCGTTTTCCCACCTGCTTAGTGCTGGGTCTCCACCCCATCTCCAACACTATTTCCTTGAGAAACAGTCATGGGTGTAAATAAAGCTTGTTCTCAATGGTTAATTTTCCATGTTCAATTAATAGGATAAGTTTTTTTTTTTTAAATATCCTTATGATGGTCTATTATAATAGATAGTAGCAATGTTCCTGCAGAAACGTTGTGCTCAAACGAACTGAATCTGCACTGTAGTGTTAAGTGGTGATGCCGAAGGCTAGGTTACAAAGTCATATCCATTTTGTGAAGGCTCAGGGCAGGTGTTGGGGGCTCAGGGCAGGTGCTGGGCTACCTTAGACAGAAGATGTTATTGCTACCAAGCATGATGCCACTCTGTTAAATAGATTCCAAACCTTTTGCTCTCATCAGACCCATTTTTTTGGAATGGTAATAGAACATTAGACTATAGAATTCCAGGCATGTCTAAAATTCCCAAGTTGACTTAAGCTAAGCTTTGTTCACATGGGGTCAAAACTGGCAGGTCAGACACCTCCCCAACCTGGAAGTGAACATCTTAATGAACTGGGTTTCCCTGTTTTTTTTTGCTGCACAAGATGCAGCTGGAGTTTCTAGCTCTTATCTAAATCCCTCAGTGATGGAATCTAGGTATCATCTATCTCTGTCCTCTGTGTCTTGGGGGTCTGCCAGGGTGTGAGGGGGTGCCCACCATCCCAGAGACAGGGGTCCCAGAGCTGTTGTGAAGATTCCACACAAACATGCTCTCTCTGGGCTCAAAT
The DNA here is from genome assembly GCF_049115385.1 of Moschus berezovskii. NCBI lineage: Eukaryota > Metazoa > Chordata > Mammalia > Artiodactyla > Moschidae > Moschus > Moschus berezovskii. Next base: position 43,552,326 of record NC_142474.1, on the reverse strand, counting down.
CGACTCACCTGAGTGCCTGTCTTCTCTCCTCCAAAAAAGCCTTGCCCCTTCCTCTTCCCTCCTTCCTTCTTACCCACAAGGGACTCCTCTTTCTGATCATTAAATTTCTCTGTTTAGATCACAGGCCAGGTTACACCCTTTGGGCCACCAGACAAGGGAGCAGAATTAGTTTTCTTTTCCCTGCCCCCTATGATGGGCAGGGACACGGGGGTGGTTCCTTACCATCCTGCTTTGATGTTTCTACTGCCATTTGACTCTCAGTCCCTTTTCTCTCCTCACTTGGGCAATCTATGTGACTTACATTCTGTAGAGTTCTGCAGTGTGGAAAATTTATGGACTTTGCTCACTCAAAACCACAATTTGATGTGTGTAATTTTTCATGTGTTGACTCTGGTGGTTTGAATGGGTGGGCTTGTTATTGCACATATGGCTGGACCCCTATCCCATGGTTTCTGCAGGTCTTGGATGGAACCCCAGAAGGCACATTTCTAACAGATTCCTGGTGGACTGCAGGATCACATGGTGAGAACAACAGGGCTAGAATACTCCTGTCCTGAGAACACCTTCATGCTTTGCTGTGATGTGGGAATTTCTTCGATGTGCCCTACTATCTTGGGGCTCCTTTTCTGTTTCAGTGACATTCGGATGGCATGTGGAGGGAAGATACTGTCGCTGGGGTGTGGAGAGGAGACAGGACAGTTGTAGATGTCAGGGATGTAGTTAGCATGGGGGGACTCAGCAAGGTTGACAGGACTGAAACACCCCTCTCCTCAGAGCCTCCCAGGGAGCTCGGGCAGCAGAGCCATTAGGTAAAAATTGTTAGGAAACATTGACATTGGATCCCCACTCAATGTTTGTTCTACAAACTTGGAATGCTCACTCCATCCAAAAACCTCAAAATTACTCTGCCATTAACACCTGTGGTGAGTGGCAGGGCTTGCATCACTAAAATGACCAGAGAAACATGCTGCCTCCCTTTGAACGGAGAAGGTATTCAAAGTTCATGAGGCACCAGAGCTCCATGAAGCCTCTCTTGCACGCCTCCACTTTCTGTGATGCCTCCACCAATCTCTTTATGGAAGATGCTTTCAATGGCCAAATGTCAACTGTAGGGCTGTGAAATTCACCAGGAAACAGGGAGGGGAAAGGAGTTTGCACTGTTGGCTGAGCATCATGGACAAACAACGACATGCTGTATGCATTTTATTTGAGGCATCTGACCACACGGCATTTAAACTCCATCTTTCTGTCAAGTGAGTCATATTGGATGGAAAGGATAATCTGTTGGAACGGAAGGGTCAGTGGCTCTGAAAGCAGCTGTTAGTGACTCAGGACAGCGGGGGTTATGGGCAGCCTGGGGGCTGGTGTCCACTGCTCACCCTTCCTCGGTCGGTATCAGGACATTGAGAACTTAATTCTAGAATGCTTTGGACACACCACAGGAGGACTTGTAGGTCTGGAAATAGCCCCAGTGTGTTCTGGTCACCACCAGAGAGCAGGTGGCCATGACCTTTCTCATAATGGGCACCTGGTTTTGTTCAGCTCTGATGTCAGCCCTGGGTGGTGTTGATAAACCTACTTCCCTGGGCTCAGCAATGGCACCTCATGTTTTCTTCAAGAATTTGGAAGGTATATTTACCCGTCATGACTTGTTGTAGCTCAGAGCTCTTTAAAGGTGCTTTCTAGGGTATATTTTCAATGTCCTTTTATAATCAAAATTAGGGCCTGGCTTCTCGCCACTCAAAAGCCAATAAAGAAGCCAGGTTGGGAAAGGGAGTTGGGGTGGGGGACTGGATGCCTTTCCAAAGGCTGACATCCCCCTATTCCTGACTGACAATCAGTGGGCAAGAGCTTTTATAGGCTGAGGGAGGGGGCTACATGTAGAAACAGCATGGCCATCTCTGATGGTCATCTTGAAATCGGTCCTTGGTGGTCTCACCAACATCATCTTGATTGTTTTAAGTACAGTTAATCTTCACTTCCAGTGTCAATTTGTTGCCAATTCTTTAGGTCAATTCTTAGAATTGTGGCAGCTTATGTCCATGGCTACAGTCTGGTCAACATGTAGTTAACTTCTCCACCTGGTGGGGATTTCAGTATCTACAAGACAGCTCACAGGATATGGCTGAGAATATTATCTGTAGCTCTTGAGAAGGAACTAAAGGTCCTTGACTTTGCTTAAAGACTAAACTATTATTTTTTGATTTCCTTTGGCTGTTACCCTTTGTTTCTGCATACTCTCCCTGCTCTGATGAAACCTATTCTTTGGCTAAAGTTTTTCCACAGGCAAAAGATGCTCTGAGGGCATGGGGGTAAGGACCATAGGGTGCTGCTCTGTTTCACTTTGTTGGTAAGTGTTACAATAACATCCCCTTTGAATGTGTAACTATTATTCACTATATGTGGCTACTGTGAAGATGAATAGTAATAATTATTCTAAGAATTTTCCAAAGATTAACTCATTTACTCCTCAGACCAATCTATTGAAGTCAGTGCCATTTCTATGCCCTCTTTACAGATGAGGAAACTGAGGCATCATCTGTAACCTGCCCAGGGTCATGCAGCTGGTAAGTGGTGTAGTTGGAACTGGAAGCTAGGAATTTCAGACGCTGGACACTCCCTAGCTCTAGCCCTCGTGGGGTCGCTCTGCCTCCAGGGCTGTCTGTTGCTCGTCAAAATCTCTATGTTTAAATTATAGTGTGACTTCTCTCTCCTGTGGGGACCCTAAGCTCTGCAACCTCTTTCTCCCCCACTATGTCTGGGCCTGGTCTTCCAGCTCGCCAATGGTCACTACACACACAGAACCTGCATCTCGACTCACAGGAACACAAGACAACTTTGAACACATTGGAATTCCAGTGTCAGCTCAAGGGCCCATCAGATTCTTTTATTTTTTTAATATATAGTCTAAAAATTTTTTTTAATTTATTTTTTGCAGGATAATTGCTTTATACTGTTGTGGTGGTCTCTGTTAGTTCAGATGGTAAAGTGTCTGCCTGCAATGCAGGAGACCCAGGTTTGATCCCTGGGTCAGGATGATCCCCTGGAGAAGGAAATGGCAACCCACTCCAGTATTCTGGCCTGGAGAATCCCGTGGACAGAGGAACCTGGTGGGCTACAGTCAATGGAGTTGCATAGAGTTGGACATAACTGAGAGACTAACACACAGACAATTGCTTTATAATGTTGTACATCAATGCAAATCAATCATAATTAAATATATATCCCCTCCCCCTTGAACTTCCCTCCCCCATACTTATTCCAGCCCTCCAGGTCATCACAGAGCACCAGGCTGGGCTCCCTGTGTTATACAGCAGCTTCTCACTAGTTATCTATTTTACATGTAGTATTGTATATATGTCATGGCTATAATACTTTCTCATTTTCTCCTAGCCTCTCCTCCCTCTGATGTGTCTACAAGTCTGTTGTCTATATCTGCTTCTCCATTCTTTCTCTGTAAGTAGATTCATTGACCAATAAATACTTGAAAGATGTTCAACAACACTCATTATTAAGAAATGCGGATCAAAAGTACAATGAGGTATCACCATCAGATTCTTGGGAAGATGTGGTGCTGGGTTCCTTCTACTCCCCTTCCCGACCACACCCTCTGAATGGTGGGTGACAGGGACATATGAACATATAACCGACATCCTCCCTTTAGCCAGAACACAAGCCAGGGGTCCTTGGCTTATTCTTCTTCCCTTAATGTCCACATGGTTGTTGAAACATTTGTCTTCCTTGGAAATTTATTAGCTCTACTAGGGGACGGTGGGTATCTTGAAGACTAGTTCAGAATAAATGCTTCTTGAATCAGTGAGTCTTTGGATTGTTGTTGTTTTTCAGTTGTTCAGTCATGTCCGACTCTTTGCGACCCCATGGACTGCAGCACGCCAGGCTTCCCTACCCTTTACCATCTCCTGGAGCTTGCTCAAACCCATGTCCATCAAGTCAGTGATGCCATCCAACCATCTCATCCTCTGTCTCCCCATCTCCTCCTGCCTTCAGTCTTTCCCAGCATCAGGGTCTTTTCTAATGAGTCAGCTCTTCGTATCAGGTGGCCAAAGTACTGGAGGTGAGGAATTGGTAATGATGGTCTTATTTACAAAGCAGAAATAAACACATGGACGTAGATAACAAATGTTTGGATACCAAGAGAGGGGTGGGGTGGGACGAATTGGTGTACACACTATGTGTAAAATAGATAACTAATGAGAATCTACTGTGTAACACAGGGAACCCTACTCAGTGCTCTGTGATGACCAAAATGGGAAGGAAATAAAAAAAAGAGAGAATATATGTACGTGTATAGCCGATGCACTTTGCTGTACTGCAGAGACTAACACAGCTTTGTAAACCAACTATACGTCAATAAAATTGAAATTAAAAAAGCAAACACATGCCTGAAAGACCTCTAACATGACTTGGAGTTCATCCTGTAGTCACAAACCAACAAAGGTGAAGGCTGCCATCCTGATCCTTAAAACCGTAAAAGGGATCAGCACTCCTTTCCATGGTGCCCCTCGCGTGTCACGGCCCGTCCGGAGGCCCCTCCTGTCTTTGGCCTGCTTCCCTCTGGGCCATCAGGAGGACAGTGGGGCTTCAAGTGCCTCACCCCAGCTGGGCTCACAGCTGAACAGAGAAGACCTGTTCCTGACACCCAGCCCAGCCCTCTCTTAACAAAACCACACAGGGTGTTTTCCTCTGCCTCCTTGGACCACTCAGCTCATCTTGACTCAGACATCACTCATGCCTTCTGCAGGATACACACCCACCTGCTCCCGGAGCCAAGCTGTGTCAGGCCTGTGGCTTTCCTTGGAATGTTCAGTCACCTCAGAGCCTGGGCCCCTCGGCCCAGGGTGGGAACATTTGCATCGACCGAGTCCCACACCATGGACCCCTGTGAATCTCCAAGGCCTAAAGCCAGCCGGAGACTGTGGGTTTTCTTTAACTGCCTTATGTCGTGCACAGTTGACAAGAAGGAGAAATCCAGGCTTGTAGGGTTTAACTCTTCTTCATAGTAAACCTGTTTTAGAACTAACCAATAGTGACATGAAGAACTGATTCATTGCAAAAGACCCTGATGCTGAGAAAGATTGAAGGTGGGAGGAGAAGGGGACTACTGAGGATGAGATGGTCAGATGACATCCCCGACTCAATGGACCTGAGTTTGAGGAAGCTCCGGGAGTTGGTGATGGACAGGGAAGCCTGGTGTGCTGCAGTCTATGGGGTGGCAAAGAGTTGGACATGACTGAGCTATTAAACTGAACTGAAGGCATACAGGCCATCAAAAAATGTGTGGATGTGTTAGGACAGACAGTGTGGCCTACACTCACATTTTTTTGGTAGGATATTTTAATTTTTACTATTATTTTTTTAAAAATTGATTTTTATTGGAGTATAGTTGTTTTACTCTACTTAATGCACTATAGTGACCTGAATGGGAAGGAAGTCCAAAAGGGAGGGATATATGTGTATGTATGACTGATTCATTTTGACGTACAGTAGAAACTGACACATTCACTTTTCGGCCTTCTCCTCCTTCAGTTCACCCTCGCCTGCCCCTCCACCTCCTCCTCCTCCTCTTCTTCAATAAACCACTTCTTTCCTGGTGCATAATAAAGTAAACAGAAAATGAAAAAGCTGTAGAATTTGAAGGAGAATGTTTTAAGCTAGAAATCTGAGGGAGGCGAAAAGGCCACAAAAACAGGGCCAACAGTTAAGGCAAACATTTTAGACTGAAATAACCAGTCACTTGGGAGATGGATGACACTGCTGGTAAGGTGGGGAAAGTGGATGGAATTGACTATGAAAGGGTTTGGAGATAGCAAAGCATTTTGTTTTCTTGTCATGACTCTTCAAAAAAAGTATGATGTAAGGTTATACTTTTGTCTGAGCACACGTTTGAGGTTTTGCTGTCTGTTGCTACTGTGTCTGGGCTTCACATTAGATGTTGGTTATAAAATATACTTTTCTAAGTGCTTATGTGTATGCATATATAGATGTATATATATCACAGTAACTATCTATATGTACTTCTTTTCTTGTTGAACCATGATAGTAAAAATGATTAGTGGAGTTGAAATCTGCAGCCATGCCCAGCTCGCTCACTACAGTGTTTAGGATCGCTGAAATATGCAATAATTGATTTTAACATGCGCTGTAATTGGCTCCAGATGCATTGCTGTCAACTGTGATGCATCATAATTAAACTGACATGTTCAAAAACTGGCCACTGAAATGAGCACTCACTGAATTTTCTGACTGCGTGCAGCTGCTGCTTCTCTGACCCCCCGGGTTTCCCACTCAGGACCCACATTGCTGGGTTTCATTTGACTGCTGGCCTCCTCCACGTTTTCTCTGTTTTGCCTCCTCAAATTTTCAGTGACCTCCTTGAGTGAATTCAGGCTCTTTCCCCACATCCATGTTCACATGGTCACATATTTCGGCAGTGATAGATCCATCTGCAATTTCCCAAGTTGTCATAAATCAGATAGAAAATCGTGACAATAGTCAAAAACATGATATAAAATAAGACACAGCAACAGATCCATAAACATTGCGTATTTTAGTGTGTCCACCCCCAACTGAACCATGCTTGAACTCTTACTAGGCAATTCACTCAGAGAAAGAAAGAGTAGTGGGTCACATGTGTCCACCTCCTGTTTCGCATCATATAAACGAAAATGTTCCTACTTATGATGATCTCCCTTTCTTACTCCTATGGTCATCAGAATGCTAATGGTCTTGTCTCAGTAGCCTGATCATCTTTCTTTTTTAAAAACAACATGATAATAGTTGAAAGGGCATTGAACTAGGGTCTGGGTGCCCTGAGGTCTAGTTCTACTCCATGACCACTAACAGAGTTGACAGATCCCTCTGTCAGCCTTCTTCCTGGAAAAATGGGAATGACAATACTCTAACAGGTTTAGAACAATAGATGATGATCTACAAAGATGAACAGATTCAGGGCCCTTCAGTTTCTGAAATCTTGATCCTGAATCAGAATGAACCATGTCTGTCTTTGGACTTTGTGTTACCAAAATTTACTGTTTTGATTTAATGAAGACCTTCATCCCATCCCTGCCACTACCCCTAGCCCCAATGTCACATCTTCTGTAACCTGTTAATCACATGGATGGTTTTTGTGATGGGAAAATATTTAATAACAAAAGTTAGTTCACATCCGTCCATAATTGATGACAGTGGCATTGAATGTGACTCTCCATAGTGCCATTTCTGCAAGGAGGAGAAGGGAAGCCATTTCCCTGTCACTTCCTTTAGAGGGCAACATCCTCCCACTGATTTCAGTCACATGACCTTGGTGGGGCTCCCTTATTTGCTTATGGGAAATTAAGGCTGGCCAATTGTGGTGTCTCTTTTGTCTGTCAGCAAATCATAGTCCAAGCTATGGATACCATCCTTCCCTGGCAGAGGACAAATGTATCAACAGTCACATAGACATTAAGAGAAGAAATTCTTTTTCTTCTCCTTATCATTATTATAGAAGAAATTCTTCTTCTTATTATTCAAGCCAAGGACCCCTGACCAAGCTGGATCAATAAAAATTTTTCCATCAGTTTTGATAGCCAAAAGTCATGAGATTAGCTTTTCTCCTCCTAGGAAATGAGCAATGAGGACAGAAGCCTGGGTGATTCTCCATCACAAGAAGGACGCCATGCTTTCCACTGATGAAGGAAGGTGAGATTGAGGTCCATACACAGGGAGGACAGAGTTGATGGGAACTGTGAATGAATGACTTTGGAAACTGTCAGGTGAGTCTGTCAGATGAGTTCTAGGAGAGTAGAATCTATTTTAGATTTTAGAATCTATCTACACTTTCCATGGTCTTATTTTTTGGTAAAATCTTATAAAATTCGAACAACCAAGGATTAAAGAAGAACTGGATTGAAGGGTTCATTTATCTCCCTTTGTCTTCTCAAACGTTACTTTCTTAAGGGGAGGAATCTCTATTTATGTCCAAGTTCTGGGTAGGGGACTGACAGCTGCTTCCTAGATGTCCTGACAAGGATCCCTTTGGCTTCCAGAACATTCCTTTCTACTCCACTCCCTGGTCAACATAATCTTGGAGTGATGAGACTTGCCCCAGAGTTTGAGTGACTATAGGATGGTGTGTGGTACATCAGCAGTGCTTCTCAAGATTGGGGTGCATCTAACCTCCCAGAAAACTTGTGAGAACAGATTGCTGGGCTTGACCCCCAAAATTCTGATCCAGTGGATCTAATTGGGTGGAAAGTTTGCTATCCTAAGTCCCTATGATATAGTGAGGCTGCTGGTCAGTGGACTACACTCTGAGAATCACTGCTGGGAGGAATGTCAGATGGAGGACCCAGGTCTTGTCCCCTTAGGCAATTCATCAAGGCAGGGTGGCGGGCTGTCTCACATTAACCATCTCTAAGAAGGGAGATTTGATCCAGGTGATCTTTAACTTTCCTTTAACTTGGTCTAAGTCTACCAGTAGTTCACTGGGGAAAGCTACCATCATTATGGTCATCGTGAGGCTTCTTTTCTTTCCTTTTAAGACAGCTATGACTTAAAAAGACATCTAACTTCTGCAAAAATGGTGGAGATGGTCAGAGAACAGCCATAGAATGGGGTAATTATTAGATGCTGTGAATTCCAAGGCCCTGACAAATCACTCTGCAGTCAAGCAATATTTTTCACTCGAAGGATGTACAGTCTTACAATAGCTTGCTCGTGAATCAGGCACTCATTCTAGAATTGAGGCAGTACCAGCTCAATACTTTCTTAACTCCAGGGAGGAGTAGACAGGACTAGGGAAACACAGGGATGGTAAGAGTTTAGGGGCAGGAAAAGACAATCCCTCAGCACAAAGAGGGCCTCCCAACCTCTCCTCCCACCATATTCTGCTTCTTCCTAGCAGCAACTCTGGGCGTGCTCTTCTCTCTGCCAGGAGAAGGTCTGAGAGATAATGTCCAGAACCCATGTGAGTTGTTAGTTGTGGTAGTTTCTAGGAGATTCCACTTAAATTTGAAAAGAAAGAGAGAAAAGGACAACATGTCTAGAGGGATCTTCTAGAGTGAAAAACAGAAAAATCATGGAGTCCACCAGCCTTTACTCTGTGATTCCAAGTGCCTGCACAAAACTTCATCCCACTAACAACCCCAAATGGCTGCTTTATGAGTGTGAACAGGAAGCTGTGGCTGTAGCAAGGTTTCATTTCCCCTTCCTTTACTTCTTAAGAAGAGTAAGTGATGAATGTAAAGAAAAAGAGAAAAATAATTTAGGAAATAATTCTTTTCACGTAAGTGTCCATTTATGACAGCCTACTTAAGGATGTTAACCAATGAGTATTGTAGAGCATTTGTTAATTCATTCAATATACATATATCAAGTGCTCAACACCCCCCTAGCAGAGTGGGAGGCAGCAGGAAGTCAGGCTGTAACAAGATCGTGTCCACATTTGAGGGGCTTTCAGTCTCAATGGAAAGATGCCAAGTAAGCAGGCAATTTCAAGAGTTCCAAAAGGAATGAACCCCAGAAACCAGGAGAGAGGCAGTCTGCAGGGAGGCGGGTGTCAGCAAAGGTTCCTTGTTGAGAATGATGGGCTCAAGAGGTTGGGTCAGACGGCCAAAAGGTATTCTTTTCAGGCACAGGCTCTAAGAGGTGAGTCCGTGAAACTTCAGTGGTTTGGCAGGACCTCTGGTTTGGACTGAGGCCGGAAGGGAATGCACAGGCACCTGCTGAGTGCTTTTTAACACTATGGTCCAGAACTGCTTCATGTTCTCAAGGCTTGGATTTTTATTGGAGAGATATGATGCAGGACCATGGAATTAACTTCCATTAGTATCAAAGAAACTGAGTGGGCTCAGAGTCCTTCTCTCCCTGTTGACTTTTTCCTCTCCTCTTCCTTGCTCATGTTCTTTTACGATGCTTTGCCTCCGTTCTCAGGCAGGGATGCTCCATCACCTCCATCCCTGACTCCCTCTCTTCTGGCTTTACTTTGAAGCTTCATGCTGGGTGACCTCCTTCCTCTAGGTATAAGTTCATTTATTAAATAGATAAAATGAGCATGACTAATGTCTGTAGGGAAACAAGATATCTAAAGGGAGAAGGGAGACTCAGGAGTTTGCTACAAGTTGGAGAATGATTTTTCTATTTGGCAGACCTGGATCTTCTCAAATGATGGTTGATGAAATGACATTAGGCCAAATAAGTTTTAGGTTCCTGGACTCTCTCCTCCCTAAAAGGAAGAAACCTTTTATGCTAGAATAACCATTTCTGAAGGACCCTAAAGCCTTCCTGGTACATTCTTCATCTTCATAGTTGTCAATAAACTGAATTCTTTCTGGAAAAACAGAATAGTGTCAAGGACAAATCTATATCTTAGGAGAGTTTAACCAGTCTCGGAAACAACAAAACCTTCATCCTGGTGATCATGGCTGCCATCATTTCCAATGTAACCCTCACTCGGCTGAGTATCGGGTACCACGTGGCACTGGGAAGGCAAATAACTTCAAGTCACGAGTCCCACTCTCAAGAGAGAGGTCATACTGGAGAGCTGACATCCACATGCAAAGATTTATGATAATAAACGGTGGCTCTTGGGAAATCATCATGGCCTCATGAATGGCTTACAAGGCTCCGGGACACCATTCTGCACGTTTTCAGATTTCAGAATCCAGAAGGCATTGAATGTGTCCCTATCTGAGTGTGACTAGCCAGCGATGTGAAGCTTCTGTTTTAATTCTCTTTAGCATTTTGCTTTCAGCTAAAGAACTTTCAAAGGGACCACCTGATTTGGACCAAATTTGATATATTACTAGAGACTATAAAGTTATGTTCAATGTTCCATATGTTTTTAGGCTGATATTTTGTAAAAAGTGTTCTGGAATGAAGCCGAGTACAGCCTACAGTATGAACATCAAGGTAACCTGTGCCCTGCCAAAATAAGAACTACTCCTCCACAAAATTTCAGAGGGACGGAAATTCAAGAGACCAGGAATCATATGTTTGGACAGCTCAGATGCCCATTGGCTGTCTTCCCTTGAGCAGCTCTGAGCTGTGGAAGCTGCGGGGAGGATGGAGTATCTCCAGCAGACTTTCCTAGATGAGTGGCTGTTGTTTACACCCATGCTTCTCACACTGTATTGTGCCTGTGAATTGTTGCAGTTGCATGAGATTCATGCTCAGATCCAGTAGGTCCAGGTGGACCTGAGCTCCTGGTGGCTGAGCCGCTAGCCATGTCGATGCCTCTGTCCTTGGACTGTCCCTGAGTAAATAAGTTTAGAACAAGATGGAAACCATGTTAGAAGGGGCAGGGTGAAGGCAAGGGCCCATCTGTTCAAAAAACTGAAAGTTGGTGATCAGATGCTGAGGCTCCTGAATAAGGTGGCCAGGGGTAGAACCAACTCCCCAGGACCAAGCAGACCAGGTCTGTTCCTGGGGGCCACCTCTGGCATTGAACCTGGCTCCTCTTCAGGCTCTCATGACCTGCCGTGCTCTCCTGCTGTGCAGGATCAGGACTCTGAGAGTATGGAAGCTTTAGCGGGGAGAGGGTAACACTCTGCGTCCCTGCACCAACCTGGTGGATGACCCTGATCTTCCCAGAGCACAAGGTGTCCAGGGCACAGTTGGGAAGCCGAACTCTTCTTGGGGGAAGGGTGTCCCTGTCCCTACACCCCCAAAAAATGACCCTCAATCTGCTTGTAGATTGTGGGAACATAAACAAGAAAGGGCCATCTCAAGTTAGCCTGCCTACATGGAGAAGAATCCAGACCCAGTTTCCACTCTCCTTTGGTGGGCCACTTCTCAAGAGACTGAGGACCCTGCCCCTTCCAGAAAGCCCCTTGACTCCCTAAAGTTGGCTCAGTGCTTTCTCTCCCAAGTAGGAGAGGGGAGCCCTGGGCCTGCGCTTCTCAGACTCTTATGCACACAGAATCACCTGGGGAAATGTTAGTATCAGCTCCCGTGATATTAACGGGGAGTCCAGGAGTCTGCATTTTTAACGTGCTCCTGGGTAATGCTGATGCTCCATCTCTAGGAGTGAGGGGGCAAGGAAGCTCAATGACCATCCACAGGCATCTCCTGAGTCAAGGATGAGGGATCTGTCGGGACCGCGGATGCTGGCCTCAGGGAGCTGGCAGCTGTGTAAGATATGAATCTCAATGTCTGGAGTGGTCGGCCAGGGCCTGAATAACAGCATCTTTCATTGTATTACTAGTAACTGCAACCAGCAGTGTGGGTGACAGACCAGGCTGTGTTGACTATGGTGTCACTGGTTTGTGTTGGACGTTGGGCAAGTGTCTGACTCCTCAACCCTTAGCTCTCTCCTGCCTCTTGCCTGCACTTTCTGAGCTCTTGGGCTGATTTCCAAATTCCCAAAGTGCAAGTGTGGAAAAAGCCAACTAATCTCCTGGTAAAAAAACCTCCCGATGTGTATTTTTCTTTAAAACTCCAGGCCTATTTTAAACTTAGCACTCTCTAAACTGTGCTCACCAGGCATTACGGCTGTGGACGCGTGTGGCTCTGTTTCCCAGCGAGCTCTCTTCCCCCTCCCCCCACCCCCAGCCCGGTATTGATACCAGATTCAGCATGGAATTTGTCAGGGTGAGTCGCGTGTTCCTCCTACACAGTTAACTCAGTTAGTGCATTGGAAGTAGGAAGGCTGATGCTCGCATGATATCCTGGCTGTCAGGCCTGATTTGAGTCAGCTCAGTGAGTGACTTTTCACTGAGGATTCCATATCAAAGGCTGGGATAATAGAATTACAGGACATTAGGATGTCCAATCTGGAAGGTTCCGTGGAGATGATTTAGTGCTGCCTGCTCACTTTACAAATGAGGAAACTGTATTTTAACTCTTAACAACTTGAGCAAATAACCCAGCTTTTGATAGGCACATGCACCCTGCCTTTGCTTGGAGTTCTGTGTGGGGGTAAAAGAAGCCCCAAATAGGTCCCTCCTATTTAGTTATGCTTGAGCTTGGCTTTCACTTCCTCAAAACCCCTTAGAGCCACCCTCTGGACCGCACTAACTTTGCAATTGTATGCAAATACCTTGGCTCCTGGCAATCGTTGGGGAAGATGTGTAATGCTTTTGCTTGAGGGACACTTGATACAGCTTAATAGTGACTGCATCTCTGGCATTTATAACAGATGCTATTTTGGTGCAGGAAACTTTTTCTAAGTCATGTAGCTGGATTTTAGCTGCTGAAATTTTCTGTATCATTTGGTGATCATATTTCATTTCAGACTTTTGAACCCGACAGATTGTCCACCTGGATTTCATTTTGCCACATTTTATTGATGGCCTGACTCAGATCTTTCAAGTTTGTGCTCATTGACCTTGAAAGAGTAGCTTGTTGTTTAAATTTTATGACACAGAGATGTAAACTGCCTGCAAATTATGCAACACAATGGTGATGAACAATGAGTGAGGACTTTTCCTTAATATTGATTGCCTGGAGTTAAGGGATTAATAAGGACTGTTACACTGGACCCATTCCTGAGACAAAAATCCCAAATGAACTTTACTACAAGCACATGTGGAACAAGTGAGAACCATATTATGTGTGCTAACCCGAGCTCTGTATACAGGTATTGCACTGTTGCTGCTTTAGTTCTGGGAATAATGGCATCTTCCCCCTCCCAGCCCTGTTTTTCTGGGTGACCTAAGACAGCCACACCCATCTCAGTGAGGCCCATCCCCAAAGACTTGATTGACTGGGGTAGAAACTACAGAGAGAAGGCAAATACGAACACCACCCATAGGCCCTCTGACCACGAGAAAAACATCCTGCAAACCCAAACAGGAGGACATTCTTGCAAAATTCCTGGCCAGCACTCCTCAAGGCTGCCAGGTCGTGGAAAACAAGGAGAATCTGAGAAATGGTCACAGTCTAGAAGAGGCAAAGCAGACATGACAACGGATGCCATGTGGGGCCCTGGATGAAGTCCCAGGATGGAGAAGGACAGGAGAGAAAAACCAAGGAAACCTAGATAATGTGTGGAACTGAGCTCCTAACGATGGATCAGTGCTGATCCATGAGTTGTGATAAATGTAAAATGTAAGCAGCAGGGGAATGGGGTTTTGCTGGTTTACAGCAGGGAAAATGTTGACAGCAGGGAAACTGGGTTTTGGGTGTTTGTGGACTTTCTTTACTATTAATTCCTTCACTGCATGCTTGCCAAGTCGCTTCAGTCGTGTCCGACTCTTTGTGAGTCCATGGACTGTAGCCAGCCAGGTTCCTCTTGTCCCTGGGATTCTCCAGACAAAATACTGGCGTGGGTTGCCATGCCTTCCTCCAGGGGCTCTTCCCAACCTAGGGGTTGAACTGGCATCTCCTGCGGCTCCTGCATTGCAGACGGATTCTTTACCGCTGAGCCACCAGGGAAGACACAATATCTTCACTGCTTTTCTATGAATCTGAAACTATTCCGAAATTGAAAGTGTCTTAAAAAAATCCTTTGAGGTCATGTCCATTCAGCCACAATGGAAATGCCACTAGAAACGCTGACATCAGGTGAGTGTTTAGGTCGTGTCAGGCTTTCACCTCCGTCATCTCCTCAAATCCTTAGAGCAACTTTATGAGACATTTATTATTCTCCCCACTTCACAGCTTTGAATGAGAAAACTATGTGCACAAATATCATTCACGAATCCAGTTTGCATGAATCTGAAGTCCAGAAAGAACAATTTCCTATCTGTTGATTAAAATCCCCAGGTCAAACATGGCAGATCTGTGATCGGAACCTTGTTTGTCTGACTCTAAAGCACGTTTATTTCATTTCCCCACTTGTTCCCCAGAATCCTGGCCTTAGGGATGGGGCGGAGGTTGGGAAAAATGGGAGGGACTGGTGGAAACAGGCTGTGTGGACCCTGCTGCTCTGTGTCTGGTATCTGGGGCCATCGGAGTTTTCTGAGGAGGCTCCTTCAGCCTCTGCTTTCCTCAAGGGCTGGGGCCCAGGTCAGCTCTAGATTTTATCCCACAAAGATCAGAAAGGAAGCTCCCCTCCAGTGACAGCTCAGGATGGAGGAGCAGGTGCTGGCAGTGACAGCAACATGGACAGTCTCCTGGAAGGAAGTGTTGGGGACTTCCGTGACCCCACTGACCACACGCAGCATCCTTTTTCAGGATCTCCACTCCTGGCTGTGCATTTGTACCATCAGGGGCCTAAGAAGGTCCAGAGCCCTTGTCCCTGAGCTCTTGGGTCAGAAGATGAGAAGAGGGTCCAGAAATCTGTATTCAGAATTGTGTGTTAGTGATTCAGCTGAGACCCACTTTCAAATCTGAGCCTCAGAACGTCCACTCTTGTTCTTACCTGAACGGAGCACAAACCCCACTCAACACTCTTGCCTGTTGAGTAATTTACTGTCTAGACTAGGAGCCCACAAAATGATACCTGTGGCCCAATGGCTCATAACCCCACCTACTTTGTAAATAAAGTTTTATTGGACCCAGCCACAGTATTTGTTGATGTGTTAGCTCTGGCTGCTTTCTTGCTTCTATGGCATAGTTGGATAATTTGTTACAGAGACCATAGGCCCACAAAACCTAAAATAATTATCTAGTCCTTTATGGAAAAAAGGTTTGGTGAACTATGATGTGGAAGATGGAAAGGTATCTGAATTAATAATTAATCACAATAAAAGGCAAAGGGAGTCCCTCTGCTCTCAAGTTTCAGAGCACCCAAGAATCCCCTGGGATGCTTATCTAAAACCCTTCAGCCTGAAGCCCACCCCTGGAGATTCTGAGGTAGCAGGTCAGGCTGAGGTCCATAAATACCCATTTTTAGCAATGCTTTGAGCACACAGTCCTACACATTAAGAATATTGATGCTTACAGCAACTGCACCTGATCCCTAACCATCTTTAGAGGCTTGGTGAAGGAAGGTGAAGTCACTTAGTCGTGTCCGACTCTTTGCAACCCCATGGTCTGTAGCCCCTAGGCTCCTTCGTCCATGGGATTCTCCAGGCAAGAATACTGGAGTGGGTCCGCCATTTCCTTCTCCAGGGGATCTTCCCCACCCAGGGATCGAACCCAGGTCTCCCGCATTGAAGGAAGAGGCTTCAGTTCAGTTCAGTTCAGTCACTCAGTCATGTCTGACCCATGAATCACAGCACGTCAGGCCTCCCTCTCCATCACTAACTCCCGGAGTTCACTCAAACTCATGTCCATCGAGCTGGTGATGCCATCCAGTCATCTCATTCTCTGTTGCCCCCATCTCCCACCCCCAATCCCTCCCAGCATCAGAGTCTTTTCCAGTGAGTCAACTCGTCACATGAGGTGGCCAAAGTATTGGAGTTTAGGTGTGTCTAATTGCGGCATATCATATTTGGACCAAAATATATGAAATAAAACTAAATATCACCAATTATCAAAACAAGGAATTAAAAGTAAAAGGGTTAACACTATTTATTCACAGTGTGAATAGAAAACAGAGAGAAGAATTGGGCAAGAAACAGATGAACAGAAATTTAGTGAACATCTGATGAGTAATAAATGCTTTCTGAACTGCTTTTAGGAGTTTCATTAAGATGTAGTAGGTATATAACAAACCATACTTATTTAAAGTGTATAATGGAATATTGTTTGTTGTATGAAGTCAGCATCACAATCAAGATGATACACAGCTTCCTTGTGCAAACTGATAAATACCTCCCTTGCCCCTTCTTGCAAGTACCTCCTCAGTTCAGTTCAGTCGCTCAGTCGTGCCCGACTCTTTACGACCCCATGAACCACAGCACATCAGGCCTCCCTGTCCATCACCAACTCCCGCAGTTCACTCAAACTCATGTCCATCGAGTCGGTGATGCCATCCAGCCATCTCATTCTCTGTCGTCCCCGTCTCCTCCCACCCCCAATCCCTCCCAGCATCAGAGTCTTTTCCAGTAAGTCAGCTCTTCGCATGAGGTGGCCAAAGTATTGCAGTTTCAGCTTTAGCATCAGTCCTTCCAATGAACACCCAGGATTGATCTCCTTTAGAATGGACTGGTTGGATCTCCTTGCAGTCCAAGGGACTCTCAAGTGTCTTCTCCAGCACCACAGTTCAAAAGCATCAATTCTTCGGCGATCAGCTTTCTTCACAGTCCAACTCTCACATCCATACATGACCACGGGAAAAACCATAGCCTTGACTAGACGGACCTTGGTTGGCAAAGTAATGTCTCTACTTTTTAAAATACCTCCTACCACTCCATAAAAAGCAACCACCTATCTATCTGCTTTCTGGCACTATGGATCTACAGATGAGCTTGCATTTTCTAGAATTTTATATAGATAAGAATCATATGGGTTGTGGGCTCTCTTAGTTGGGCTTCTTTCACTCACTATAATTTTTCTGAGCTGCATCCATGCTGTTGCATGTATCATGACGTTATTCCTATTTATTATGGTTTAGCCACTAATTTGTGTCTAAATCTTTAGACCCCAAGGACTATAGCCCACAAGGCTCCTTTGTCCATGGGATTTCCCAGGCAAGAATGCTGGAATGGGTTGCCATTTCCTGCCCCAGGAGATCTTCCCGACTCAGGGATTGAACCCTGGTCTCCTGTGCTGCAGGCAGATTCCTAACCAAATGAGCCACTAGGGAAGCCCTATTCCTTTTTATTATTGAGTGATATTCTGTTGAATGACATACCTAATTTTGTCTATGTACTTACCTGTGGATGGATATTTGGTAACAGCCCAGTTTTAGGCTATTACAAATAAAGTGTGGATGAATATTCATGCATAAGTCTTTGTATGGATGTGTGGTTTCATTTTTGCTATATCAAATGGAAGGTGTATATTTAACTTTTTAAGAAACTGCCAAGCTGATTTCCAAAGTGATGGGGTACCATTTTATATCCTCACAAGCAGTACACATTTACTCCTCATTTGCTCCTCATCTTTGACAACACTTGTCATGGTCAATATGTTTAACTTTAGCCATGAGATAGCTAAATGGTGATTTTAATTTAAATTTCCCTGGTGACCAATGATGTTGAAAATCTTTTCTTGTGATTGTTTAGCATTCATATTTCTTCTTTGGTGCAATAGCTGTTTTGTCCGTTGTTAATTTAAGTTACTGAGTTTTGAAGGTTCTGTATGATGGACACAACCCCCTTATCAGATACATACTTTGCAAATATATTTTCCCAGTATGAATCTGGCCTTTTCATTTGTTTATGAATGAAACAATCTAGGTCCAGAAGCAAGTCTTCGTTTTGATGCAACACCATTTACTGATTTGTTCTTCATGGACCTTGCTTGTGGTGTCTGCTGAGAAATCTTTGCTTAGCCCAAGCCACACAGGTTTTACGCTGTGTTTTCTTCTGGGAGTTTATAGCTTTAGGTTTTACATTTGGATCTGCAATGCTTTCTGAATTAATTTTTCTATGTGGTGTGAGGTACGAATTGAAATTCATTCTTTTCGCATACATCCAATTTTTCTAGTACCATATGTTGAAAATTCTTTCGCCACTTAATTGCCTTTGAACCTAAAATGTTGGTTGTCTATATATGCATCAGTCTATGTTTGGAGTCTCTCTTCTGTTCTATTGATCCATTTGTCTATCTTTGCACCAACTATAGTCTTGATTATTATAGCTTTATAACAAGTGAAATCAGCATGTTTTAGTCCTCCAACTATTTTCTTCCTTTTCAAAGTTATTTTTGCTATTCTAGGTCCTTTGCATTTCCAAATGAATTTTGGAATCAATTTTCAATTTCTACCAAAGAGCTGCTTTGATGCATCTTCACTGAATTTTGATGCCTTAAGCAGTGTAGATAATGGTGCTTTTACAAAGAGTAAGTGACTCATCTCTTCAGTTATCAGTTCATGACAAAAGGAGACATGAAAACATGTACATAAACAATCAACAGACTGAGACAATTTACTTTTGTTACCAGGAAGCACAGAACAAAGATTAACCCCAAATTCTGATGCCCTGATTTATTTTAGTTATCTGGGAGATTCCCACACTAGTTTTCCGTTAGATATTCCTTTTTAAAATAGAGGTAAAATTGACATATAAAAGTAGCACTTTCCATTTTAAAGTGAACAATCTGATGGCATTTTGCACTTTCATAGTGTTGTGCAATCACTTCTTTCTAGCTCTGAAACACTTACAACACTCCAAAAGAAAACTCCACACCCATTAAGCAGTTGTTCCCCATTTTCCAATACTCAACTCCACCAATCTGCAATCAGTGTCTACTGATTGAGTTATTCTGGATATTTTACATAAATGGAATCATACAATATGTAACTTTTTGTATCTGTCCTTTTTTCGCTTCGCATAATGTTTTTAGGTTTCATTCATGTTGTAGCATGATTCAGGACTTAATTTTTATAACAATAATCTTTCATTGTATGTATATATCACAATGTATTTATCCATTCATCCATGGAGAGATATTTAGCTATTATGAATACTGCTTCTGTGAACATGTGTGTCCATGTATTTGTTTGACTGTTATTATGGGTTATACCTGTGAGTGGAATTGATGGGTAATAAGGATATTCTGCATTTGACTTTTTGAGGAATTGCCAAACTTTCTTCCAATACTTCAGTGGCTGAAATATTTTATGGTCCCACCAGCAATGTATGAGGGTTTCATTTTCTTCAGATTCTTGTGATAATTTAATTTTCTGATTGTTTTTATAATTGCCATTTTAGTGGGTGGGAAGTGGTACTTCATTGTGGTTTTGATTTTCATTTCCATAATGACTAAGAATATTGACTATTTTTTACTTATTGTTCATTTGCATATATACTTTGGAGGAATGTCTGTGTATATATTATATATGTCTGATATATGTATATTCATATAATATATATAACATATATTTTACATCTATAAATATTGCCTGAAACATATAAATATGTATATATATACATATTGCTGGGAGAAATATCAACAACCTCAGATATGAAAATGACATCACCCTTGTGACAGAAAACAAAGAGGAACTAAAGAGCCTCTTGATGAGGGTGAAAGAGGAGAGTGAGAAAGTTAGCTTAAAACTCAACTTTCAAAAAACTAAGATCATGGCATCCAGTCACACCACTTCATGGTAAATAAGTGGGGGAACAATGGAAACACTGACAGACTTTATTTTCTTGGGCTCCAGAATCACTGTGGATGGTGACTGTAGCCATGAAATTAGAAGATGCTTGCTCCTTGGAAGAAAAGCTATGACAAATCTGGACAGCATATTAAAAAGCAGAGACACCACTTTGCCGACAAAGGTCCATATAGTTGAAGCTGTGATTTTTTCAGTAGTTGGATGTGAGAGTCAGATGTGTGGATGTGAGAGTCAGACCATAAAGAAGGCTGAGCACTGAAGAACTGATGCTTTCGAACTGTGGTGCTGGAGAAGATTCTCCTTGGGCTGTAAGGAGATCAAACCAGTTAATCCTAAAGGAAATCAACCCTGAATATTTATTAGAAGAACTAATGCCGAAGCTGAAGCTCCAAAACTTTGGCTACCTGATGTGAAGGTCCAACTCATTGGAAAAGACTCTGTTGCTGGGAAAGATTGAAGGCAGGAGGAGAAGGGGAAGACAGAGGATGAGATGATTAGCTAGCATCACTGACTCAATGGACATGAGTTTGAGCAAACTCCGGGAAATGGTGGAGTACAGAGCAGCCTGCTGTGCTACAGTTCATGGGGTCATAAAGAGTCAGACACGACTTATAGACTGAACAACTAGCAACAACTATGTTCTTCCATTTTTATGTCACTTAAGAGTAAAAGCCTTCTAGGAATTGGTGATTTCCAAGCCGAGTGACAAATTATAATTCATGTTACAGGCCCTCAAAAGCATTCAACAATTTTGCACGCTACTACACTACTACACCTAGAACTGGATTCCTATTATCTATTGATACTATTTTTTTTTTCAGATTAACTGACTAGTAAAATATTTTGCTCTTTTCTATTCATTGTTAACTGGTGTATACACACACACACACACACACACACACACATATATATGTATTTTTCCATTTGTTAAGGTTCTGATTAAAAGTGAAATTGATAGTTGCTTAGTCATATACAACTCTCTGTGACCCATGGATTGTAGTCTGCCAGGCTCCTCTGTCCATGGGATTCTCCAGGCAGAAATACTGGAGTGGGTTTCCATTCCCTTCTCTTGGGGATCTTTCTGACCCAGGGATTGAACCTGGGTCTCCTCATTGCAGGCAGATTTTTTACCTTCTCACTCACCAGGGAAGCCCAGGGTTCTGTAATACATGCATTATTTTCTGCCCCTTTCCTGTGATATGACCCAGTCTTCAACAGTCACAGGGAAGAAAAGACAGACAAATCTGGGCTCTTATCACCGTCTCTGTCTCCTTATCTCCAGTGAAAGAGCACCATCTTCCAATGCTCTCACAATGACCAGTATGATGGCTTCTGAGCGGCAGAGTCCATGCCAGGCATACTCACCAGGTCAAATTGCCAATGAGACCAAGTCAGGTTTGCAGCTTCTACACCATCATCTCCCTGCTGAGGGGCTGGGCAGCACAGATGAATCACAGCAAATAAAGAGCAGCTTAACTTCTCAACATGCTTTCTTCTCTTTATTACAGGAGGCAGACAACTAAGGACAAACAAAACATGTTGTGTGTGTGTTAGATTCCTGTAGCCTGCTAGGCTCTTCTGTCCATGGGATTCTCCAGGCAAGAATACTGAAGTGAGTTGCTAGGCCCTCCTCCATGGAATCTGCCTGACCCAGGGCTTGAATCCAGGTCTCCTGCATTGCAGGCAGATTCTTTGCCATTTGAGCCCCGAGGGAAGCCTGAAAAACCTTTACTTTCTCATAGTCACATTTATGCAGCTTCAAATGCCTTGAGACTGTTACAAGTTAAAAATGAACATGTCCATCTTGCGAGTTTCTTTTTTCTTTTTTGGTTTGCCTTCTTTGCCATACAATTTCATAAAACTTATGAAAATATAGATTGGAAATGTCTTCTGCTGCTAAGTTGCGTCAGTGTGTCCAACTCTGTGCAACCCCATAGAAGGCAGCCCAAGAGGCTCCGCCATCCCTGGGATTCTCCAGGCAAGAACACTGCAGTGGGTTGCCATTTCCTTCTCCAATACATGAAAGTGAAAAGTGAAAGTGAAGTTGCTCAGTCGTGTCTGACTCTTAGCGACCCCATGGACTGCAGCCCACCAGGCTCCTCTGTCCATGGGATTCTCCAGGCAAGAGTACTGGAGTGGGGTGCCATTGCCTTCTCTGGAAATGTCTAGAGATGTAATTATTGCACCACTTTCCTGCAGATGCAATAATATGTAGTTAATCAAAAAATAATTATACTTCCTTACAAATCATCTTTTCTATTAGTGCCTTGCCTTAAGAAAAAAAGAATTTTTATACAGCCCTGCCTAATGAAAACAATATATGGAACCTTGCTAAAAGCTCCAGCAGAGCCATTCTTTTAAGGGGGTGACATTTCTGTCTAGCTTCCAATAATGAGGGTTGGAGGCAGGTGGAGTCAGAGTGCTTTTCTGATTTTACTGTAGCAGGAAGTTAATCCAGAAGAAAATAAATTGAAGACCAAGGACGAGGTAAGCAACTCTGGCCTCAGAGGAGCCAGGGTAGAAAAGATCCTAATTTGCAGGATAGCTGTTGGTGGCCACTGAATGTCTTCTTGAGTTGTTTTGAGAAACCAATATTCTTCTGCAGAGAAGTGTCTTAAGATTCAGAGGAAATCCTTAGTCAGCTGAGAACTGAATATTCACAGAGAGCCTGGTCCCACCCTCAGAGTCTCCCTCTCACTCCAGTATAGACTCCCCTTGGGCCTGCCTAAGCTCAGTTCTCAGGTTACAGTTGTGGGTTCCCTGACTGAAGTCATAACTCGTGGGGATTCTACTGATGCATGACTCCTCAGTGGCCTCAGGCAAGACCTGAGACATTCATCATCAGCACTTTTTCTTTTTCTTTTTTTGGAAATAGTCTGAGAAGAGGCTAATAGTCACACTATAGTCTGTCACCTGGAAGTCCTCTCCTAAGGACCCACCAGAGCATCATTCACTGAGAAACAGGATTTCTCAGTGAGTCACAGAGTCAGGGTTTTAGTCTGTTTGAGCTTCTGTCATAAACAAAATACCACATGCTGGGTGGCTTGTACACAACAGAGATTTATTTCTGACAATTCTGGAGGCTGGAAGTCCAATGTCATGGCACGAGCATGGTCAGGTTTTGGTGAGGAGCCTCTTACTGGTTCTTACCAGGCACCTTCTCACTGTGTCCTTAGATGATAGAAAGGGTGTTCTCTTTGATAAAGGCATTGATTCCATTCCTGGAGGCCCTACCCTCATGGCGTTATCAGCTTCCAAAGATCCCTATTCCTATTACCATCACATTGGGTGTTGGGGTTTCAACATATGAATTTTGGGGAGACAAAAGCATTTAGATCATAGCAGACAAGGAGATTTTGGAAGAGAAGATATAGAAGAGGTGCCGTGGGGGAAAATGATGTCTTCATGTTGTCTAATGTGCATGGTTTCTGCATATTTATGGTGCTCAGGTCAGAGTAATGAGTGTCAGATTAACACGTAAATATTTAAGTTCTTCCAAGAGAATGCAGTGGTCATAGCAAACACCCTCTTCCAACAACACAAGAGAACACTCTACACATGGACGTCACTAGACTGTCAACACCAAAATCAGATTGATTATATTCTTTGCAGCCAAAGATGGAGAAGTTCTTTACAGCCAGCAAAAACAAGACCAGGAGCTGACTGTGGCTCAGATCATGAACTCCTTATTGCCAAATTCAGACTTAACTTGAAGAAAGTGGGGAAAACCACTAGACCATTCAGGTATGACCTAAATCAAATCCCTTATGACTATACAGTGGAAGTGAGAAATAGATTTAAGGGACTAGATTTGATAGACAGAGTGCCTGATGAACTCTGGACGGAGATTCGTGACATTGTACAGGAGACAGGGACCAAGACCATCCCCATGGAAAAGAAATGCAAAAAAGCAAATGGCTGTCTGAGGAGGTCTTACAAATAGCTGTGAAAAGAAGAGAAGTAAAAAGCAAAGGAGAAAAGGAAAAATATACCCATTTGAATGCAGAGTTCCAAAGAATAGCAAGGAGAGATAAGAAAGCCTTCCTCAGCGATCAATGCAAAGAAATAGAGGAAAACAATAGAATGGGAAAGACTAGAGGTCTTTTCAAGAAAATTAGAGATACCAAGGGAACATTTCATGCAGAGATGGGCTCAATAAAGGATAGAAATGGTATGGACCTAATAGAAGCAGAAGATTTTAAGAAGAGGTGGCAAGAATACACAGAAGAACTATACAAAAAATATCTTCATGACCCAGATAATCACGATGGTGTGATCACTCACCTAAGGCCAGACATCCTGGAATGCGAAGTCAAGTGGGCCTTAGGAAACATCACTAAGAACAAACCTAGTGGAGATAATGGAATTCCAGTTGAGCTATTTCAAATCCTGAAAGATGATGCTGTGAAAGTGCTGCACTCAATATGCCAGCAAATTTTGAAAACTCAGCAGTGGCCACAGGACTGGAAAAGGTCAGTTTTCATTCCAATCCCAAAGAAAGGCAATGCCAAAGAATGCTCAAACTACTGCACAATTGTGCTCATCTCACACGCTAGTAAAGTCATGCTCAAAATTCTCCAAGCCAGGCTTCAGCAATACGTGAACTGTGAACTTCCAGATGTTCAAGCTGGTTTTAGGAAAGGCAGAGGCACCAGAGATCAAATTGCCAACATCTGCTGGATCATCGAAAAAGCCAATGAGTTCCAGCAAAACATCTATTTCTGCTTTATTGACTATGCCAAAGTCTTTGTGTGGATCACAATAAACTGTGGAAAATTCTGAAAGAGATGGGAATCCCAGACCACCTGACCTGCCTCTTGAGAAACATGTATGCAGGTCAGGAAGCAACAGTTAGAACTGGACATGGAACAACAGAGTGATTCCAAATAGTAAAAGGAGTATGTCAAGGCTGTATATTGTCACCATGCTTATTTATGAAGAGTACATTTCTGCTTATATGCAGAGTACATCATGAGAAATGCTGAACTGGAAGAAGCACAAGCTGGAATCAAGATTGCTGGGAGAAATATCAATAACCTCAGATATGCAGATGACACCACCCTTGTGGCAGAAAGTGAAGAACTAAAGAGCCTCTTGATGAAAGTGAAGGAGGAGAGTGTAAAAGTTGGCTTAAAGCTCAACATTCAGAAAACTAAGATTATGTCATCTGGTCTGATCACTTCTTGGCAAATAGATGGGGAAACAGTGGAAACAGTGGCTGACTTTATTTTTTTGGGCTCCAAAATCACTGCAGATGGTGATTGCAGCCATGAAATTAAAGGACACTTACTCCTTGGAAGGAAAATTATGACCAACCTAGACAGCATATTAAAAAGCAGAGAGATTACTTTGTCAAAAAAGGTACATCTAGTCAAGGCTATGGTTTTTCCAGTGGTCATGCGTGGATGTGAGAGTTGGGTTATAAAGAAAGCTGAGTGCAGAAGAATTGATGCTTTTGATCTGTGGTGTTGGAGAAGACTCTTGAGAGTCCCTTGGACTGCAAGGAGATCCAACCAGTCCATTCTAAAGGTAATCAGTCCTGAATATTCACTGGAAGGACTGATGCTGAAGCTGAAGCTCCGATACTTTGGCCATCTGATGCAAAGAACTTATTAGAAAAGACCCTGATGCTGGGAAAGATTGAGGGTAAGAGGAGAATGGGGCAACAGAGGATGAGATGGTTGGATGGCATCACCGACTCAATGGACATGGGTTTGGGTGGACTCCGGGAGTTGGTGATAGACAGGGAGGCCTGGTGTGCTTCGGTTCATGGGGTTGCAAAGAGTCAGACGTGACTGAGTGACTGAACTAAACTGATTTAAACTACCTGAGCTGTGAATCAGCACGCTTTCATAAGAATTTGATTTAGTGCTATTCAGTCTAATGTATACTTCAGTTTGAAACTCCTGGTGAGTGTTCACTAATTTTATTTAGTATGCTGTCAGAAGCTCAGTTGGTAACGAATCCGCCTGCAATGCAGGAGACCCCAGTTCAATTCCTAGGTCAGGAAGATCCCATGGAGAAGGGATAGGCTACCTACTCCAGTGTTCTTGGGCTTCCATTGTGGCTCAGCTGGTAAAGAATCTGCCTGCAATTCAGGAGACTGGGTTCGATCCCTGGGTTGGGAAGATTCCCCTGGAGAAGGGAAAAGATACCCACTCCAGTATTCTGACATGGAGAATTCCATGAACTGTATAGTCCATGGGGTCGGAAAGAGTGGGACATGACTGAGCGACTTTCACATGAAGATAACCTGCTGAAGTCTTCTTGCCTGAAAAAAATCCATGGGCAGAGGAGACTGGAGAGCTACAGTCCAAAGGGCCACAAAAGAGTCAGACATGATTGAGCAACTGAGCAAGCACACACATGAAAGTATATAGATGGGCCCCCAGCTTAATGATGGTTCAACTTACAACTTTCTGACTTTACCAGGGAGCGAAAGTGATAGGCATTCAGTCAAGACTATATTTTGACTTTGGATCTTTTTCACAGCTAGAGACATGGGGTCCAGTCCTCTTGTGATGCTTGGCAGTGGCAGCAGCCACAGCTCCCAGTCAGCCCCACCATCACCATCACGATGGAAACAACCTAATACTTAAAACTGTCTGTGCCTAGACACTTTCTCTGCTTTTCATGTCCAGTATTGTATTCAATAAATTACACTAACTATTCCACACTTTATTATAAAATGTGTTAGATGGTTGCCCCCAACTATAGGCTGATCTAAGCATTCTGATCATGTTTAAGGTGGGATGGACTAAGCTGTGATTTTTGTTATATTGGGTGTATTAAATGCATCTTCAACTGATGCTGTTTTCAACTTAAGATAGATTTATGGGGATGTATCCCCATTGTTTCCCCATCTATTTCCCATGAAGTGATGGGACCAGATGCCATGATCTTTGTTTTCTGAATGTTGAGCTTTAAGCCAACTTTTTCACTCTCCTCTTTCACTTTCATCAAGAGGATTTTTAGTCCCTCTTCACTTTCCGCCATAAGGGTGGTGTCATCTGCATATCTGAGGTTATTGATATTTCTCCCAGCAATCTTGATTCCAGCTTGTGCTTCTTCCAGCCCAGTGTTCCTCATGATGTACTCTGCATTTAAGTTAAATAAGCAGGGTGACAATCTACAACCTTGACGTACTCCTTTTCCTATTTGGAACCAGTCTGTTGTTCCATGTCCAGTTCTAACTGTTGCTTCCTGACCTGCATACAGGTTTCTCAAGAGGCAGGTCAGGTTGTCTGGTATTCCCATCTCTTTCAGAATTTTCCACAGTTTATTGTGGAAATTTGTGGAAATAGATGTTTTAGACTCTTGAGAGTTCTTTGGACTGAAAGGAGATCCAACCAGTCCATTCTAAAGGAGATCAATCCAGAGTGTTCATTGGAAGGACTGATGCTAAAGCTGAAACTCCAATACTTTGGCCACCTCATGCGATGTCGACTCACTGGAAAAGACTCTGATGCTGGGAGCGATTGGGGGCGGGAGGAGAAGGGGATGACAGAGAATGAGATGGCTGGATGGCATCACCAACTCGATGGACATGAGTTTGAGTGAACTCCGGGAGTTGGTGATGGACAGGGAGGCCTGGTGTGCTGTGATTCATGGGGTCGCAAAGAGTCGGACACGACTGAGCGACTGAACTGAACTGAACTGATCCCCATTGTGGGGCTTTCCAGGGGGCTCAGTGGTAAAAATCCACCTGCCAATGCAGGAGACACAGGAGACTTGGGTTTGATCCTGGGTTGGGAAGATCCCTTGGAGTAAAAAATGGCAACCCACTCCCGTATCCTTGCCTGGAAAATTCCATGGGCAGAAGAGCCTGGCTGGCTACAGTCCACAGGGTTGCAAACAGTCAGACACAACTAAGCATACACATATCCCCATTATACGTCAAGGAAGATTTGCATTAATATTTTCTTTCAAAAAATAGTAACAATATGACTATTGATCAGATTTTGGACAATTTTGCAAATATATTTTGTGTCAGTGAACTGTAAAGCTTAATAGATGAGAATATAGTTCTTTGGTTGAATAGTTTCCTTCAAAAAAGCACAGAAGGATTAATGTGTTGTAAGGAATAACCTGAAGAAGGAAATAGCACACACAAGCCTTCATTCCAGGGACGATGGTTATGCTATAAGTACTTTAAGATGAGCTTTCCTTTGACTGTTTTGTTATCTAGTTTTAAGTAGGTTTTATTCAATAACTTTGGTTCTGCTCTTTATTAACAAATAGTATTCACTTAAAGTAAACTTGACTTTAAAAAAAATGGAAAGAAAGTTAGTTCCTGTTAGTTTTCTTTTGTGAATAAGTATTTGCCCAAAGTTCCATCTGAACTACAGATTGAAGAAATGTTCCAAGTCACAGCATATTTCTGTGGTATCATTGCTCACTCAAATGTCATTCTAAAACATATGCGTTGTGATAATTAGTAATAAATATATAAATAAATAAAATGTCACAAACAAATACATGCACATGTAGTATCTGCTTACTTATTATCACTCCCTGAGGGAGTCTCTTTTTAAAAATTCCAATTTTACTAAGATTGCCCACTTTTAGAATAGCTAAAGTAGCGGGCATTTTCTGAGATATAATTTGATTGCCTGCCATTCATGACTTTTCCTGTGATTAATTAAATTTGCTTATTTATGTGAAAAAACTGAAAAAGACAACTATTATACAGATTTTATAATTAAGACACTGATACTTTAACTTATTAAACTAACATAACTACTAGTCACTGCAAAATAACATAGTTTATGCTAAACATTTTTAATTACCTTTAAATCAGCAAATAGTTCCTTAAAAAACTTTTTTTTGGCTGCATCACGTGGCATATGGGATCTTAGCTCCCCAACCAGGGATCAAAATCATGCCCCTTGCATTGGAAACTTGGAGTCCCGACCACTAGACTGCCAGGGAAGGCCCTCAGCAAATAATTTCCAGAGGATCATCCCATGACTGTTTGCAAAGCTTTGATGGTAATGTTATTTCTCTCAACCCTGGTTTTAAAAGCAAAAACTGGGAACAACATAGATGTCCAGAAATGGGGGATTAGTTAGAAATTCTGTTGTAAAAGACAATGTTGTACTACCATATTAAGCAAAATTGTAGGTCACATATGCATGCTTTGTCCAACCTGATTGCGTTACTCTCAATTCCTATAATAGATACATTCAATGTCCATCTAGTTCCTAAATGTAAGGAATCATATGTTAGGTCCATACTGATACATACATATATATATATACACACACATACATATTTATATATCTATATATACATGCATACATATATGTATATATATATATACATGCATACATATTTATGTATAAAATTAGGTACTTACTTTATATACATTTTATATAGATTTAATAAAAATATTTTATGCACATACATTTTATACATATGTAATTAAAGGTTCTATGAATCATTTAATATTGTAAATGTTCCCTGAGGATAAATGGAAATGTTGAAAATACCATGAAAATTCAAGAATGCTCTGGAAACACAAATCGGAACACAGAGAGGAGGAAGAAAACGGATGGCTGGCACCACTGGGAAATAGTGCTTTGTTATTTGAGAATTTGTCCTCATGCCTTCTGAGGAAAACTTCATTTGTCTTTATTCACTTACTTATTGGCCTCAGTGCTTCCACAGATTAAAACCTCCATGTCCCCTGAAGCCAAGTCTGTCTCTGAGGTTGGCAGAGGCACAGGCCACAAGGCTTCCTTTGCTGTCACCCTCTGTTTTGAGGCTATAAGGCATGAAATTCAGAGAAACACTTGCCTGGGGCCTGAGCTGTGTTACCCTCAAGATGGACGGGTCATGCTGGGACGGAGGTAACCAATGCTTGGTAATGCTGGTTTTTTTTGTAACATTGGGACTTCTTCAGTGTAATCTCTCTTGCTCAAGTGAAAAATTGGTACTGTTTACGTGTAAGATTTAATCCCTTTACCCACACAATGACAATGTTCTTTACATGTTTTTATTTCTTTCTCTTTAAAAAAAATTTTTTTTTTTTGGGTGCACCTCACGGACTGCGGACCTGCAACCCCTGGAGTCAGCACGTGGAGTCTTAACCACTGGACAGCCAGGGAAATCCAGATAAAAATCTATCTTTATCTTTGAGAGTAAAGTGCAACTTTTGTAGACAGCATATTGTTGGGTCATTTTTTTTTAAATTAAACACCAGACATTTATTTCTCACAGTTCTATTGTAAACGTTTGGCTCTTTACAACAGTCCAAAGGTGGAAACAACCCAAATTTGACCATAACTGACAAATGATGAATGGGTAAAAGAAGTATATCTCTACAATGAAATATTACTTAACTATACAAAAGAATGAAGTATTGATACATGAACGAATCTTGAAAATATCATGCCAAGTGAAAGAAGTCAGTCACAAAAGGCCAAATAATTGCATGATTCCATTTATATGAAATATTCAGAATAGGCAAATCCATAGAGACAGAGATGGAAAGCAGATTAGTGGTTGCCAGAGATTAGGGGGATGGAGTAATGGCGAATGACTGCTTAATGAGTGCAGGGTTTCTTTGGGGGATGATGAAAATGTCCTGGAACTTGATAGTGGTGATGGTCGCACAACATTGTGAATGTGCTAAATGTCAATAATGACAAGCTTTATGAGAGTTTTACAAAATATAGCAATGAAAAAAAAACCCCAATCAACAAACCTAGAACAACCATCTCATTATTATTACTATTATTTTAACTGATAAGGTAGCTGAGGTCAGAAAGGGGAAATGGCTTGGTTAGCTCACCCAGCCTGTTAAAGGTAAAGCCAAGTCTGATGACCCCTAGCCTGCCATAGCAGGCTGCCTCTCTTCTTCAACATCCTTGGTCCCCCACCCCCAACCCCTACCCAAAATGCTAAGATTCAGGGACATGCAATGTCCTGAGCCACACATCACACCATAGTTTTTGCAGCCAGGCCCCCTGCTTCCCAGGCAGAGGTCCACCTTACCCCCCATAGAGTAAAGGCTGAGCCAGCTTTTCTTCTACTGTCATGTTTTTTAAAAGTTCAGTCTGACTTTTGATTGGACTATTTAATCCATTCACCCTTAACTGTATTATTGATATAGTTGGACTTGCATCTACCATTTTAGTTTTTGATTTCAATGTCTCATTATCAGTTTTTTGTCTCATATGCTTTTGTTTCTCTATTCTGTCTTCACTGCTCTATTTTGCTGAGTATTTTCTGATGTAGTGTGTTAGTTTCTCTAAATGATATTTTCTGATTTTTTAAGCCACCACTCTAGGGTTTGTTATTTACATCTTAACATATCAGAATCAGCTTCAGATTTACCCTTGCACAATTACAGTTATATAAGGGCTTCCCTTGTGGCACTAGTGGTAAGGAACTCGCTTGCCAATGTAGGAGATGTAAGAGGCATGGGTTCCATGCCTGGTTTGGGAAGATCCCCTGGAGGAAGGCATGGAAACCCACTCTAGTATTCTTGCTTGGAGAATCTCATGGACAGAGGACTCTGGTGGAATACAGTCCACCGGGTCCCAAAGAGTCAGACATGAATGAAGCAACTTAGCACACACTCATAGAAACGTTACTCCTATATAGATGTTTTCCTTCCTTTTTCATGATGCTGTTTATCTATTATTTTTATTAATGTTGCAAATCCGAGAATTCATTGCTATAATTATGACTTTATCATCTGCAGTCTCTTCTTTAAGTTCAGGAAATGGCTTTATATTCTCCACCCCTTTTGTGCTATTATTGGCCAGTGAATTACATGTATATTATATTTCTATATCTGCTAAGCCAGACACTACATTATATTCATATTATTTTATACAATTACTTCAAAAATAATAAAGAAATGAGAAAGGCATGCACTTAAACGGTTTCATATAATGACAAAATTCCCCTTACTGATGCTTTCTTATTTGTGTGTGTGTGTGTGTATGAATTCAAATTCTTAAGCTGAGGTAGGATGAGAAATGGTATCCTGCTCCTTCTGGGAAGAAAGCCCTCTTTCCCCTGGAGGGTGGGGGAGGGAGCCCTGTATTTTTTGTGGCAGTTTTCTGGAGTTGAGTCTGAACCTTGCTGAACTGGGACAGGGGAAGAGAGAAGGGTCATGGTTCATTTACCATACACTTTCTTACTGGAGTTTCATGGATTTTCTTCTATAGATGTCTCTTCATTTGCTATTTGCCCTTAGGACCACATGCAGAAGCTTTAAATGGTTTTTTAAAAGGTAATTGTCATCAGTTTCATTGGAAAGCAAGTCATCAGAGCTCTTCATATTCTCATGAGAGGAGTTGATTTCCCTTGGCTTTTACTTTTTTTCCCCATTTTTGGACACTTTATTCATTTAGAAATATGAAGGTATATTGAAGAAAGTTAAAAAAAAAAAGAATTTCTTGAAATGCCACTTTCCTGAGATACACAGTCTTAGAAATAATTAGAAATAGAGACTTCAGTGCTACCAAGATTCTCTCATTTACTCTTGCTTAAAACTAGAATTTCACTGAATAATAGTAAGTAGCTTATATTTATGCCAGAGAAGGCAATGGCAAGCCACTCCAGTACTCCTGCCTGGAGAATCCCATGGACGGAGGAGCCTGGTAGGCTGCAGTCCATGGGGTCGCTACAAGTCAGACATGACTGAGCGACTTCACTTTCACTTTTCACTTTCACACATTGGAGAAGGAAATGGCAACCCACTCCAGTGTTCTTGCCTGGAGAATCCCAGGGACAGGGGAACATGGTGGGCTGCCGTCTCTGGGGTTGCACAGAGTCGGACATGACTGAAGTGACTTAGCAGCAGCAGCTTATATTTATGTAGCATTTATTATGTCCAAAGCACTCTCCTAAGCACTTTTTGTATATTGACTTATTTAGCCTCTGCATAACCATAGGAGAACTTCCCTCATAGCTCAGTTGGTAAAGAATCCGTCTGCAATGCAGGAGACCCTGGTTTGCTTCCTGGGTTGGGAAGATCATCTGGAGAAGGGATAGGCTACCCACCCCAGTATTCTTGGGCTTCCCTTGTGGCTCAGCTGCTAAAGAACCTGCCTGCCATTTGGGAGACCTTGGTTTGATCCCTGGGTTGGGAAGATCCCCTGGAGAAGAGAAAGTCTACCCATTCCAGTATTCTGGCCTGGAGAATTTCATGGACCTCAGTTCATGGGGTTGCAAAGAGTTGGACACAACTGAGTGACTTTCACTTAAAGCATAGGAAGTAGCTATATAATTATCCCCCATTTTACAGATGACATTACTGAGGCATTAAACAAAATCTGCTTTTCTGTCAGCTTCATTCTTTTCCCTCAACCCAGGAAAAAAATCTTGGCTGTCTGAGTTTCCTTTACTGGAAACTTCTTGACTCCAATTCTTATTTCTAATTTAAAAAATTCTAAGAAAAGATTGGCCTAAATTGGGTCAAACGCCCAACTCTCTATCAGTCAAGTATTCCTGGCCTTCATTTTTGAAAGATAGTTTGCTGGCTGTGAGATTCTTAGTTGAAAGACTTGTTTTCAAAATTTTATCTGTTTCCATAGACCTCTGGCCCTCATCAAAGGCAGTTGCTATTTTCCACCATTTTCCTGGTGGAAAAACAAGGGAAAAGGTCACAGGGGAAAGGAAATGGGTAAGGGTCACATTGTCTCGTTTATTTGCATCTCTCTCTCCCTCAATCTCTCTCTCTTCCAATGAAAGCTGGACATTTAAAATCATATATTGTATTTATCTTTCTCTTTCTGACTTATTTCACTCTGTGTAATAGACTCTGGGTTCATCTACCTCATTTACTGTGTGACACAGGGAGCTCAACTCAGTGCCCTGTGACAATCTAGAAGGGTGGGATGGAGTGGGAGATGAAAGGGGGTTTCAGGAAGGAGAGGACATAAGTATAGCTGTGACTGATTCATGCTGATGTACAGAGAAGCCAACACAATGTTGTAAAGCAATAAGGCTCCAATAATAAAAAAGAAAACAAAATCTTAAATGGTAGCAACTCTGGATTTTCCATAGTGATCCCTTCTCCTCCTTGGGGGCTTGTTGCTATTGCTGGTTTTGTTAGTTCATGTGTTTAATGGTTTGTCTGGACTAATTCTACAAAATCTACTTTCTCCAAAGTGTGTTGCCTGGAGGTCACTGCTCAGCTGCCCCTGCACCCATTGCCTTGCTTTTATTTTTAATCCTGGATTCCTAGAAATCACCGATGGCTCAGCATTACTTAATGCTCAGCCAGTGACTGGCCAGATTGTGAGTTCTTTGTCCTTTGCTGGTAGATCTGTGTGTAGCTCAGGAGTGATTTCAGCCTACACCACATTCAGCCAGGTGCTAGTAGTTCTCATGTGCCCAATCTCATTTTGTAATAAAAAAAAAAAGTAGAAAACATCACTATAAAAATAAATATAAAATATAAACATGAATTGAGAAGCTTCTCACAGTATGGAAAATTGTTGCCCCACAATTTATCCAAAAATACAACTATGAAACTCAACGCATTGATTTTGCCAAAGAGAATGTTGTTCTAAAAATTAAGAGGGTGTGACAGAGACTGTATCTTTAAAATAACAGAAGCGGCAATGGCAAGCCACTCCAGTACTCTTGCCTGGAAAATCCCATGGATGGAGGAGCCTGGTGGGCTGCAGTCCATGGGGTCGCTAAGAGTCGGACACGACTGAGCGACTTCACTTTCACTTTTCACTTTTATGCATTGGAGAAGGAAATGGCAACCCACTCCAGTGTTCTTGCCTGGAGAATCCCAGGGACAGGGGAGCCTGGTTGGCTGCTGTCTACGGGGTCACACAGAGTCGGACACGACTGAAGTGACGCAGCAGCAGCAGTCCAACTAAATTTATAATTATTACAATGAGACTCTAATCAAAAGTGTTCTGACAAGCAAGCCACATGAGTTTCTGGCAGCCTTAGTTTGTTCTAGGATAGTAGGCAGGCTTCATTCTCTTTTGAAAGTCCTGTCATTCAATTCTGATTCGTATGGAAATGAATTTCCCACCACTCCACTCTACACAGAGTTTTTTCCTTTTCCTTTCCATCCAGTTCACCCCTGAGTATTTTAGAGTTCTTGAGCAGTCTCCAAAATAGGGGTGCCCTTTGTCCTTTGACCTTCCAGTTGGTGAAGCAGGTTGTGCTGGACAGAGGGCTCCACTGGTAATTATAAACCCTGGGCTGTATGTCTCTGCTCCTGACATTGAAGACAGAGAAATTAAAGACAGAAACCGAATCTTTCCCTCAGAGACCCTCTTTGGGTTGATGAGATTTACCTCATGTGCAGGGAAGTTTTCAAAGAGCTATCAGAAGCTCCAGGGGCTGAGCCATCCCTGGAGAAGGGTCTTCGCTATGGGACAGCTCTCCACATAGGATTCTGGCCCCTGGTTTCGGGACTTTGTGATTTGTTAAGGCTTTTATTTTTCTTGGAGAAACTAGATTTCATATTACTTTTTGAGTAGCCTTTACTCCTCATCTGGAGCTCTGTGTAAAATAGGGGAGCGTGTTCTCTGCATCTGGGGCTTCCCTGGTGGCTCAGATGGTAAAGAATCTGTCTGCAATGTGAGAGACCTGGGTTCAATCCCTGGTCCGGGAAGATCTCTTGGAGAGGGGAATGGCAACCCATTCCGGTATCCTTGCCTGCAGAATCCCATGGACAGAGGAGTTTGCTGAGCTACAGTCCATGGAGCCGCAAAGTGTTGGACATGACTGAGTGACTAACAAACACCACACACTACACACACATACACACACACACAACTCGCATGTGACTGCAGTTGGCTTCACCATGAACTCTGGTGGTCCATCTGTCAACACCGGCCGTTGCTTTGCTGGCTGAGGACTCCAAGCCCTGAGCGGTCCTCAGCCTTCAGTGACTGTACAAGGCCGGGAAATGAGGCTTACTGTTCTCGGGGGGCCATCCGCTTCCCTGTCCTGTAAATTTTCCCCTAACTCTGGCTTTAGTTTTCAACAAACCTTAGCTGGTAGCCAAGAAAAATACTTTTAAGAACATCCCTTCAAGACTGAAAGGGACAAGAATCATAAATTTAAAAATAATTATAATGAAGCAGGAAGTCTAATCTTCTGCCCTTGTCTCTGCCTGCCACCTGCACAGGGCCTCTGAGGGTGCCCTCCGTCGCCCCCAGAAGAACGTTCCTGGGGCTTGGGCACACAGCATGTGCAGGGGAGGAAAAAATTCTGGCTTTGACTTGAGACCTCTCACTCAAACCTGAGAGGAAAATCTGTGCAGGAGTCTTGGTTCCCCCAAAGGAGAGAAAATGAGAAGGCACTTCCTATCCATTAAAGTATCCAAAACAACGCCGCGAGAAAGTTAAACTGGTCCAGATGCTAAGTGTGTTAAGTAAAGAAGCTCAGAAACCTTGTAGACTGCCAGAAAAATGTTAGGGTCGTACTTCATCTTGGCTGTTCCCAGCTGGTTCTGAGAGCAGGAACAAACTTGCTTGTAAAGATCGAGAGCTAAACTTGGGCCCTGGGAGTCTGGCCCTTTCTCCTCCTTCTGTTCACACAAGGAACATTCTGGAAAAGATATGAGTGGAAGTCAAAGAGGTCCAGAGTGCCTCCTCCAGAAGGGAGAGACTTACACCTGGAGGAAGCAGCCTGCCGTCCAGAGACAGCCACCCTTCCGGGTTCCACGTGCCGCCCTGGAAGAGAGAAAGCCAAGGAAGCAATAAATCAGTGCAAAGAAGTTTGCTACTTTAAGAAAAATAAAGATCTCAAATATCAACAAATGCATAAGTAATAGCAGAGGCTATTTCTTGCTCCATCAACATTGTAAATAAATTACATGTTAAAATTCTGGCCAGTATCATTGACGAAGCACCATATATATACAGGCTTTCTTTTTGTGCTTAGTTTCGCAACTGCATTGCACGCCCTACAATTGTGTAGCAAGAAAAAAAAAATACTGAAACAAGCTGGAGGTGCATCGGAAAAGTATGTGAGCTTGTGAGCAGGCTGTGAGATGCTGTCTCCCAAGCAAGAGTCTGAACTGTGAGGATGGTTCTAGGTAACCTGTTCCCTTCAAGGGTGTTTTATAGAAAGTTTAATGCAAAGGCCTGGTGGCTCAGATGGTAATGAAGCTCCCTGCAGTGCTGTAGACCCGAGTTTGATCCCTCAGTTGGAAAGATCACTGGAGAAAGGAGTGGCAATCCTTTCCAGTATTCTTGCCTGGAGAATCCCATGGACAGAGGAGCCTGGTGGGCTACTGTCCATGGGGTTGCAAAGAGTTGGATACAACTGAACGACTAACACTCACTTTTCATAATACAAAGGAGTACCAAGTGAAATAAAACAAACAAACAAAACAAAACAAAAAAACCCCTCACCATTTGCTTACATTAAGACATACTAAGTGGGACTTCCCTGGTGGTCCAGTGGTTAAGAATTTGCTGACAGTGCAGAAAGCATGGGTTCGATCCATGATCTGGGAAGATTCCACATGCTATGGAGCAACTAAGCCCATGTGTCACAACTACTGAAGCCCTCGCACCCTAGAGTCTGTGCTTTGCAACAAGAGAAGCCCAGTCCTGCAACTAGAGAGTAGCCCCCACTCGCCACAACTAGAGAAAGCCTACAGGCAGCAATGAAGACCCAGCACAGCCAAAGATAGATACAAAATAAAATAAGACTCACTAGGTGATTTATAGAGATTGATTTCATTCTCAAAAATAATCCCTTTAATGATGTCATTTTGCTGGATCCAACCAGTCCATTCTAAAGGAGATCAATCCTGGGTGTTCATTGGAGGGTCTGATGCTGAAGTTGAAACTCCAATACTTTGGCCACCTCATGCGACGAGTTGACTCACTGGAAAAGAGTCTAATGCTAGGAGGGATTGGGGGCGGGAGGAGAAGGGGACGGCAGAGAATGAGATGGCTGGATGGCATCACCTACTCGATGGACATGAGTTTGAGTGAACTCCGGGAGTTGGTGATGGACAGGGAGACCTGGCGTGCTGTGATTCATGGGGTCGCAAAGAGTCGGACACGACTGAGCGACTGAACTGAACTGAACTGAACTGAACAGGAAGTAGGTTGTGGATAGAAACTTTAATTTTTTGTTTTCACTTGGAAACAAGGGGATGTTCAGATTGTGTTCTCCTTTCCAGAAAATGTACCCTTGCATTCTCCTTCTTCTCAGAAGAATGTTTCTTTCCTTTTGAATTTTTTAAAGATAGGTAGAGTAGCATGTGAAGGAGTGGGTGAGGTGACCGCAGTCTCATGAAGATGTGGTAGAATCCTTGGATTGTAAAAGGGACCCGTTTTCCTTGTGGCACGCTGTGTTTCCATCCTCCTGATGAATGCTTTTCATTAGAAGCAGCAACCACCTTGGATTCCTGCCTTAATTGAATTGGTGCTCATGGTGGACCGGATCATGTTCAAAGACGGCAAGATTTGATACTCATTTGTACTTGGATTTTCAAGTGGAACTTTCTGAGTTCTCTCTGTTCAGTATTCACTACAGTTGAGTGGATTTGGAGGGAGGGAAATCTGTATTGTATTTGTGCAAAATTACAAAATATCAGCAGTCTAGATCTGCTGTTATACTCGTACGTGTTTCCTAATTTTCTTTTTATTACCCTTCGCATAATTGGAAGGCAAGACAGCTTTCCAATTACAGGGGCCACTGAGAAACACAAACAGCCACTAAGCACCAGCGGGTCCACATTTCCTGCCATTCCAGTCATCACGCTGCGGCTCAGAAAAGCGCCCACCACTCACTGATGACCACAGATCCCAGGGAAGGGACCAGGGTGTCTGAACCTATCGGCCCGTGTGGGGAAGTGAGCCTATGTGGGGAAAATGAGAAAACAAAACGTATTCATGGTTGAATCTATTGGCCACATTGTTAAGGTCAAAAATCTAACCACCTAGGGCCAGATTCAATAAAAATCTGTCTGGCTTTTATGCCAAGCCATGCAGACCTGGAAAAATCAATTTTGTCGAACTTGTAAAGCCTTCGCCAGTCAAGGCACAGTCAGAACTCCTCTCTGTTCTTCCTCCCAGAGCTGGCTTTGGGGATGCTGGGAGGACCTGGGGTGGCCGGGGGCTGGCGGCTCTGCATCGGTTCTAGGAGATGCTCGGGGAAGAGAAAAGGGGAGAGCACGTGACTGCTGCCCGTTGTCACACTGTACGTGCGTGCACACGCCTAGTACGATCAGGCCTCATTCATTCAATTTTCCATGTATTCATCGGACACTTGGGGGCTCCCCCGGTGCCAAGTGCTTAGCTCTAGGCTGGGACTATCAAGATGAAAACACACGGCCTGTGTGCCCGACGAGGCCACATGGTAATGTAGAGTCGCGAGGATTCTTTAAAGGGATGCCGAGAATCCACGGGAACATCAAAAAAGAGGTGTCTCAGTAAGTCTGGAGGGTAACAGCCTGTTCGGAAGTGGATCTCCCACCAGGTTTGAGGTTTGGGTATGGAACAGTGGCCTGGGGAAGGTTGAGCATCTTTGACTGAGAGCATCGGGGACAATAGTGTAGTGATGAGTGTGTGTGTGTGTGTGTGTGTGTGTGTGTAAGAGAAAGAGAGACAGAAACAGGGAGACAGAGAGAGCAGCAGAGAAAGGAATGCCCTCCTATGCAGTAAGTGAAGCAGAAACAGATGAACTGGAGGTGAAAAGTCAAAGTCACCATCAAGTTGAAGCAGAGTAGGTGCACGTTATCATCACATTTTAGGAAGAGCCTGGAAATACGTGAAAGATGAACTGGAACAAAGATGCAGCCAGGGACAGAAGAGAATTGAATGGGGACAGCTGTGTTCATCGCTTTACCCTGTGGAGCCATGGGGCTGAGTGGTGAGCCAGTGGTGTGAGCACAGTGTTCACCCTTGTTGACATGCAGGGTGGGGAGGAGATGCAGGGGGACAGGTGGGTGTGGAGGACAAGGGAACCAAGTGGTCTGTGCATTTATGTTGGAGGCATTGGTGGGCAGCTCGAAGCATCACCCTGGGTTGAGGATAAAGTGAAAGTCAATATTTTGTGGTGAGAGTTGTAACTTGAGGTGTGAATGAGGCAAAGAGCCCAAAGAGAAAACATCAAGGAGAGAGATAAGTCGTGAGGACAAAGCCCTGTTAAGGACCTGGGTCAGGCAGAGATGCTGAAAAAACTCAGGGGGTCCATGGAAGGGGGGTGTAGAGGGAGGAGAGTCAGTAGAGAAGACGGTCCCTGAATGTAAGGGAAGAGAAAGTTCCAGGTGAGTGGAGGTCAGTGTTACGTTCTGCAGAATGGTCCAGCAAGGAAAGGCACGAGTAGCTGTCCTTACACAGGCTGGGCTGGAGGCCCATGGCTCCATCTGGACGTCAATTTTCCTGTTACAGGGGTCAGCTCCATCCTGGACTTCCTGCCATTAGGGCTTCTTCAAACTCGTCTCCATCAGTTAACCCCGTGTCCTCAGCCACGTGAGAAAACAATTGGCTGCTATCAGGACCACTGGGATGCTTGGAGAGTCTGGGTGAGCCTCAGTCCATCTATTTGAATATCACCTTCAGCCATCTTTTTTCCTGTTTTAGAATTGAGGTATAGTTGGTTTTCAGTATAATATTATTAATAGTTTCAGGTGTACAGCATAGTGACCACAGAAAGTTTAAAGATTATACTGCATTAACAGTTACTATAAAACGTTGGCTGTGCTCCCCGAGATATGTTCCCTGGCTATATCCTTGAGCTTATTTATTCCACACATAGTAGTTTGTGCCCTTGTGCCCTCTCCCTCTCTTGCCCACACTCCTTCTTCCCACAGTTAACGACTAGTTTGCTCCTATATCTGTGAGTCTGTTCCTGTTTTGTTATATTCACTCGTTCGTTTGAGGTTCCGTATATAAATTATATCATACAGTATTTGTCTTTCTTTGCCTGAGTTATTTCAAGAAACATAATACTCTCCAGGTCCATCCATGTTGTCGCAAATGGCAAAATTTCATTCTTTATGGCTGAGTAATATTCCATTCCCTATATCACAACTTCTTTATCCATTCATCCGCTAACGGACACTTAGGTTGCCTCCATATCTGACAATTGTAAATAATGCTGCCACGAAGAGTGTGATGCATGTACTTTTTGAATTTGTGTTTTTGTTTTTGCCAGACAAGACAGTTCTGTTCTCTCATCTCTCTTGACCTCTGTCTCTGTTGCCAGCAAGTCCTCCCACTGGCTGGTGGGAAGGACAGTTGATGCCTGCTCCACCCTGGCCCCTGGCAGTCCTACACCACCAGCAGGTGGAGTGGGGATGCGAGTGGGGTAAACTCCCTGTCTTCCTGGAGGTCTCCAGGGACAGCTGAGTGTCTTTCACTTGTTCTGAGGTGTGTTTGGATCCATGGGATTGAGGCCCCAGCGCCCATGGCAGGTCAACAGCCTCTTTCTTGGCACGTTTTTCTCCTTCCTTGTCTGGCTCCCCAGGTTACTCTCTCCAGAGTCCTGGGATTATGCCTCTAAGCAGCTTCTTGTGCCCAAGTCTTTGCTACAGGGTCATTTTTCACCCAACCTAAGACACAGCATTTCCCACTCTGGGGTCTTGCAGACACACGTGGCCGTGCCATCCTCCCCGTTTTGCTGTATCAGATGAACTGGGGTTTGTGGGCGTGGGAGGCCTACGGTAGAAACAGGTGTCGCTGATGCAGATTAAACCCTGTTTCAGGGCAACGCTGCCTCTGATGGCAGTACACCTGCTCAGCAGAACCCGTGGAGGGAGGACAGTTTGCTTGGATTTTTAAGACCTGTTCCTGCTGTGGAGGGGTGTGTGGGTGGCTGTGGGGGTGGGTGAGGGAGTGAGAATTTGAGCCAGTCAACATCCAGGTGTGGGGCGGGGAGGACAGGTGTGTGTGTGTGTGTGTGTAGAACACACAATAAGCTCAGAGTGAGGTGTGCCAGTTCAGAAGCCCGTGTGGTCAGCCTCTGAGACTGAGTGAGTTTCCAGGAGGGACTGCAAAGGCAGCTTCCTGTGCTGCAAATGCAAGGCCAGGCAGGGGCCAAGGGCCAGCCCCAGGGTCTCCCATTCAGAGACGGGGGCCCTCGTCTTCCAGGGCAGCCCTGTCCCGCGGGTCCTGGGCTGGCTCCCCTTAGAGGCAGCAGGACCACGTTCACGTTTCCCATCTAGGAGGTCGGTACCAGGACAGACCCCACCCCTGGGAGCAGAAGCTGTCTGCTGGTGTAAAGTCTCGGTTCCCTTGCCACCCAGCAGACAACTGGGCTCCATTAATTTGCCACAGAGGCACAGGCCGGTAACTCACCATGAAGCCAGCAGAGCAGAGAAAATATTTGCCTAAAGATTAACGGGGGAGCCCCTCTGGATTTCCAAAGTGCAGGGCCTGACAAGCTCCAGGCTTTAAACACCTCGGGCCAGACAGGGGAACCACAGGCCAGGCCCATCTATGTGTGTGTGTCCCTGGCCACACCAGTGCCTGAAGGTTCTATGCAGGCGAGGCCTCTGATCACCAAGGAGTTTGCTTTGTTAGCAGCGGAACAGACTCTTGCTGCTGCCATGGAAACTGGGCAGGGCCTTGATGAGATGATCCCAGAGGCTGCTCTGCTGACTGAGTCACTGGTCAACTCTGTTGTTCCTGTGGCCTCTCTGTGTTTCTAACTGAGAGTTTCTACCACTGCAGAAAAACAGAGATCTTCTGCTTCTGGGGAGCCCCCAGGAGACAGTTCCCAAAAGTCCTGACGAATGCAAAATGTCTTTCAAGCCTGCTTCTTTTCTTCTGTATTATTTTGCTATTATTTTTTAATTTTTAAAACTTTTTGGAATGAAATAGTAAATCCCATAGTACTTTACAGTTGTCAAAATTTCACACACGTGATTTCATATAATCCTATAATGAACTTTATTTTAAATCCCCTACACCTATATTGCCCTTCCCTCCTTCCCTGTCCCCACTGGTAACCACTAGCTTATTCTCTAGATCCTGAGTCTGCTTCTTTTTTGTTTTATTCACCAGTTTGTTGTATTTTTTAGATTCCACATATAAGTGATATCATACAGTATTTGTCTTTCTCTGGCTTATTTCACTTAGCATAATGCCCTCCAAGTCCACCCATATTGCTGCAAATGGTAATATTTCATTCAATTTATGGCTAGGTAGCATTCCACTGCGTACATATGTACCGCTTTATCTATTCATGTGTTGATGGACGCTTAGGTTGCTTCCATGTGTTATGTTAGTTGCTCAGTCGTGCCTGACTCTTTGCAATCCCTTGAACTCTAGCCAGCCATGGTCCTCTGTCCATGGGGATTCTCCAGGCAATAATACTGGAGTGGGTGACCATTTCCTGCTCCAGGGGCTGTTTCCCACTCAGGGATTGAACCTGGATCTCCTGCATTGCAGGTAGATTCTTTATAGTTGGAGCAGCCAGGGAAGTCCTAGGTTGCTTCTATACTCTAACAATTATAAATAATGCTGCTGTGAACATTGGGCTGTATATATCTTTTTGAATTAGTGTTTTTTTTTTTTCAGATACATAGCCAGGACTGGAATTGCTGGCTTTTAAATTGTGAAAATTGAGGTAGATTTTACATATGTTTATGTTAGTGTAATACAATATTCTGAATTTCTTGCTATAAGACAGGCGTGCACTGGGTTGTTTTGCATTTTCATGTCCTTGGCACCTGACCTTGCACCTTCAGTGTCCCCAGCATGAGCAGAAAAGGAGGGAACGATGTCCCTGACAAAAGGCAGGAATTGGGCAGTTTTACCTGGTTCTGCAACTAAGTGGCTCTGTAAACTTGACACAGTCATCAGAGCCCTATTGTTTTCCTTTTCTTCATCTTCTGAAGATGGGAAGAGGGTGGGGAGGGGGGTTCAGTGTTTGAATGATGACTTCTAAA
This sequence comes from Moschus berezovskii, assembly GCF_049115385.1. Taxonomy (NCBI): domain Eukaryota; kingdom Metazoa; phylum Chordata; class Mammalia; order Artiodactyla; family Moschidae; genus Moschus; species Moschus berezovskii. Next base: position 43,508,416 of record NC_142474.1, on the reverse strand, counting down.
GCTTTTGTGCTGCTGACAGTAAGATTGATTTTCCACATTCTGATCAGACTTTCTAAACATGTCCTCATCAACTGATTATTGGAAGGGAATCTACAAAATGTATTGAAGAGTATGAGATCTCAGAGGAATGACATCATTACGTAACACCTCCCCTAGGTCTTTCATGAAGACACCGACAACCTGGGAGGACAGGGCAGGCTGCTTTCGGCAGGATCGGCTTTGGGTGTATGGTTTTAGTAGCTGGGAGGAGAAGCTGGTCCAGGAAACGAGAAAGCATAACTTCTTGCATAATTTTAATTTTGATATAATTTTGACATATGTAAAGTATCCAAGCCATATTTTTTCAACTGAGCATTTGAGAATAAGTTAAAGATGATTTCATGATGTCCTTTTCCTCCAGGTACTTCAGGAGACCGTTCCTAAGAACCAGGCTTATGTATCCCCTTACATAACCAAAGTACCATGACCAGAATTGGGAGATTCAGCGTTGATACAACACTATTGTTTGGTTTATAACCCACCTTTGGATGTGCTAATGTCTGGCATAGCAGTTTCAGTCTCTTGGTCCAGAGGCCACACAGGACATTTATTTAGTTATGTCCCTTGAATTTTATTTAATCAGGAACAATTCCTCACCATTTGCTGGCTTCCTGACTGTGATATTTTGAAGGGTCCTGGCTGGATGTTGAGTGACTGTCTGTCAGCTTCAGGAGTTAACTTCAGGTTATGCACTTGGGCAAAAATACCCCCTAAGGTAACGGTGCGTCCGACCAGGAGAGATGCAGAATTGGTGTCCAATGTTAGGGGCGATCATTTCATCTCTCTGTTAAGGTGGTTACTATTTCTGTAAATCCGATCTGTGAATTAAACACACTGGCTCAGACCTGGTCCTTCTGATGAACTGCAGCAGAAGAAACGCAGCCTCGTGCAACAGCGCCACCTGCTGATAGAAAGGAAGCGTTTCTTAGAATTCAAGTCCCTAGATAAAGGCATATGTTTTGATGCCTTCGAAGCGTTTGTTGTGGTGGTGATGGTTCTTTAGTCGCTCAGTTGTATCCTACTCTTGTATGACCCCATGGACTGTAGCCCCTCAGGCTCCTCTGTCCATGGGACTGTCCAGGCTAGAATACTGGAGTGGGTTGCTGTTTCCTTCTCCTGGGGATCTTCCCACTCCAGGGATTGAACCCGCGTTTTTTGCCTTGGCAGGCAGATTCTTTACCACTGAGCCCCAAGGGAAGCCTCTTCCAAAAGCTGCTTAAGATTAAATCTAACCTTTTCAGAGATATAGTTATATAGTGGAGCTTGGGCTGAAGTGTTGAGGGAAATTGTAGGGAAACGATGAGCGGAAGCTGATAACAGGAACTTTCATGTGTTGGGATCTAGGGAAGTCATTCTGTCTTATACACGCGTTAACTTGAATTGTATGCAACTACAATAGCCTGTTTTTGGTCTGTCAAACATACATCGCACATTTGCTTAAATTAGTAGAGAAAAGCACGCATTGGCCAAAAGTAAAAAGCATCCATGTTAAAAATAAAGATGAAATGCCTGCCTTCCTGGGACTCCCATCCTGCTCCACCTTTGAGGATAAGACTCCCTTCCCAAGTGTAAGGTCATGATGGTTTGCTGTGCAGGTGTATCTTTTTCCTTGAAATAGATCCCTGACTTGTCTGATGCTCTTTGGTTCTGTCAAGATATAAAGCCATGCTGGAAACTGCTTCTCCAGATCAGTGGCTCAGAGTCATCTGGGAAGTGGGCTCCTGGGCTAGTCCTCGGTTTGGCTCAAATGAAACTCTTTTCTAAGGCTTCCCTGGTGGGGCAGTGGTCAAGAATCCTCCTGCCAATTCAGGGGACACCTGCTCGATCTCTGGTCCGGAAAGATCCCGCATGCCAAGCAGCAGCTAAGACCGTGCCCAACAGTTGCTGAAGGCTGAGGGCCCTAGAGCCTGTGCTCCACAAGATGAGAAGCAAGCACAATGGGAAGCCCATGGACCACAACTAAAGAGTAAACCTCCACGTCCTCCCCACTACTGCAACAAGGGTTCAATTTCTCAGTCACAGGAGCTCAGCTCCTCAGAGCCCCACACACCCTCCAAATCATGGAAGGCTCCAGGCCTGCGGCCCCCTTCTCCCCACCAGGTAACATCTGAGAATACCCTGGGCAGGTGGGGGAGGGTACCCGGCCCTCACTGGTCCTGCTACAGCCACACAACGCTGACTCTCACCACTTACTCTCCTTTCTTCCTTATGACATAGTTCCTTGTAAACTTTAACTTGGTCCAGCATTTGCCTCATTGCTTGTCTGGAAATAATAAGAACTGTTTGTTTCGCTCTATAATTTGAGAGAAAGCCTGGCATTCCCCTCCCACCATGGAAAACACTCTGGAATGATCCCTGTCATCTTCGGATCGAGCTGGTCACTGACTAGCTGTTTCCTTCAAAGAGAGTTTTGATCTCTCTGCTAATCAGAAGTCTGAACCTGAAAAATCATACCAGATCAAGGGGACGGGCCAGGTCCACAGTGCTTTCTGTTTTACCCCCTGTTTCTGCAGCATTCCTTCGAGTGTTGGAGGGCATGAGAGCAACTGATGACATTTGTGTTTGAACTGAGTTTTTTTTCTCTTGTTGGCCATTCTTCACTCCCCAGAGCTCAAACTTGGTCTGGAAGTGGAGGAGAGAAGGGAAAGAGGAGAAAGGGATTTTGGTCCTGGAGTTAAGAGTTGGAAGAGTTAACAGTACATTTGGATGACAAAACTGAGAATGTCTGAGACGATCATGTGGAGAATGCACTCAGACATGTCCAACTCTCTGCAACCCCGTGGACGTAACCCACCAGGCTCCTCTGTCCCTGGTATTTCCCAGGCAAAGATACTGGAGTTGGTTGCCATTTCCTTCTCCAGGGGATCTTCCCATCCCAGGGACTGAACCCGTGTCTCTGATGTCTCTTGCATTGCAGGAGGATTCTTTACCCCCTGGCTGTGAGCCATCAGGGAAGCCAATCAGGGTGACAATCATCTAGATCTTCATTAATTGTATCTGCTGTCTAGATGGATGGAGGGGTCAGGTGAATGCTAAGCCCACAGCTGGGATTCCAGGCACTGCGTTTACTGTGAACAAATACACACAGGAACCCAACACAGCAGAGATAACGTCATGCCCATGTGGAAGGACTGGGAGTCCAAGAGGCACTGGGCTTGGAAAAGAGTCAAGGTAAAGGGGACCTGGGTTCAATCCCTGGGTGGGAAAGATCCCCTGGAAAAGGGTAAGGCTACCCACTCCAGCATTCTGGCCTGGAGAATTTCATGGAGCCTCTATAGTCCATGGGATAGCAAAGAATCGGACACAACTGAGCAACTTTCACTAAAGGGGGCAAGACGGTCACGCACTATTTTCAAGTCCAACACAGGAAGTCCGAACTCAAGTCTCTTTGACTCAGATATAGAACTAACGCTAGTAAAGATGAAATTTCAGAGGTGTAAGTGCTACCTTATTATGAAAAATAAAACACATTTCTAGCAGCTGGGAATGTCCAAGGGTGATTTGGGGTGCTCTGAGGGGTAGAGCTCCAGAAAAGGTATGTGTGACCGGGTCATGTGACCTTAGTACCCCATTTACACCAAGATCCTGTAATTTAAAGATCCTTTAGCATTTAATCTACGGCTTGACCTAATCCATGGTCAACTTTTCAGTCTTTAAATTCTGAACAAATAAATGAATGAAAATAAATTGTTTTGATTCTTTCATCCAAACCCAAGTCCAGGGTCATGCAACTGACATTAGATTCATTTGTTCTAATTATGTAACACATGAAAAAATGTATTTATAAGCAAAATGAAAATCTTTTAAGGTCAGCTCTTTGTGAAAAGAATTTGGCACTGTGTAAAGACTGCATTTTTACTAAATGCTTAAACTTAATTACTGTATGATCAAGTTTAATTATTCCTAGAAAAATTCTCTACTTCATAAATTATTTAACAGTCATAAAGTGTGGCTCTCTGAATTAGCACTTTGTAGCCCATGGAGAAATCCTGGAGGGGAAAATAAATAATTCATTTGTTTTTTAACATTTTGGCTGCTATTAAGTTGAATCTTATGAAATTATTTGACCATTTTTTAATTAAAAATTTTATTTAAAAAGTATAGATTCATGGGAAGTTGTGAGAAATGATTCAGAAAGAACTTATGGATGCCTTACCCAGTTTCTCCCAATGGTAACATCTTGCAAAGCTGTAGTACATTTTTGATGTGCAAAATGGCGATTTTATGGGATTCAACCTAATATGTTATAGATGGATGCCAAAAACCACAAGTTTGACTGGATCAGGTTATGTGGATATATCCAAATTTGTAAAGCATTCAAGTAACATTGACAACGTTGAACCCTGGGCCATGACAGTGGTAATGGATGTGGGTTCGGTTGTGGGAGAGGAGAGGTTTCCTGGGAGAGGTGAGGTTTCCTGGGAGACTCTTGCAGCAGGAGAACAGGGCTGATGGCTGGATTTTAAGAAATGCTGCAGAAGGATCAAGGAAATAAGCCTGGAGAAGTAGATGTGGTACCCTAGGGTGAAGAGGGACTGCTGCTGCTGCTAAGTCACTTCAGTCATGTCCTACTCTGTGCGACCCCATAGACAGCAGCCCACCAGGCTCCCCTGTCCCTGGGATTCTCCAGACAAGAACACTGGAGTGGGTTGCCATTTCCTTCTCCAATGCATGAGAGTGAAAGAGAAGTTACTCAGTCATGTCTGACTCTTCTCGACCACATGGACTGCAGCCTACCAGGCTCCTCTGCCCATGGGATTTTCCAGGAAAAAGTACTGGAGTGGGTTGCCATTGCCTTCTCTGGAAGAGGGACTGCTGCTGCTACTGCTGCTAAGTCACTTCAGTCGTGTCCGACTCTGTGTGACCCCATAGATGGTAGCCCACCAGGCTCCACCGTCTCTGGGATTCTCCAGGCAAGAACACTGGAGTGGATTGCCATTTCCTTCTCCAATGCATGAAAGTGAAAAGTAAAAGTGAAGTCGCTCAGTCGTGTCCGACTCTTCGCGACCCCATGGACTACAGCCTACCAGGCTCTTCCACCCATGGGATTTTCCAGGCAAGAGTACTGGAGTGGGTTGCCATTGCCTTCTCCGGAAGAGGGACTAGAGACACAAATATCAGATACAACTCAAAGGCCAGAGGGAGCTAGTGGGTGGGGAAGCAGAGGCAGCCTGGGATGGCGCCAGGGTAGAATGAGTGTTCAGTCCACTGGCTGAGAGGAGGGTGCTGCTAATTGAGAGGAAGAAGCTGCAGATGCAGCAGGAGTTGGAAGGTAAGGAGCTGGGAGAATCAATAGGAGATTCACACAGGAGAGGAGAAGGAAAACTCACCCCTGAGCCCACATGAAGAGAGAGAAGAGAACATGTGAGATGACCTTAACATTTTAATGTAAACAAGAGGGAGTGGATTGTAAAATTTACTGGTTTTCAAATTTTTTAAGAATAATGCAGTCCTTTGTCTTTTTCTACCCCATATCTCATGCAGAATATTGAAACAGGAAAAATATGAGATCAGGACTGGTCTTGTTGAAATGAGGGAAACACCCATCTTCAGTCTCTTCTTCTTGGAAGTGGCCCCAGTTTTACCTTCCAAAGCCTGGAGTTTCTACAAATGCATTGGAAAACCAATATAATTCATAAAGGAATTAGGTGGATAAAATATGTCAACCCTTTAAGTCCTGTTTTTATCAGGCTATGAAATTTAATTCTCACATCATTCTGTTGTTAGGCAAATAAACTATGAGATTGCAAAGGATTTCATTGATTTCAAAGAGAGACTGAAAGCTACAGAGAAAACTGTAAGAGGGATGAATAGCTCATCTGAGCATTGTCATGACAGCGATTGGTCCTATGAACCCAGAAGGAGAGCAATGTGGCCCCCGACAAACACCCAAGAAGGATCAGTTGATTGTGAGCACGTCTTGAGCCAAAATGTTATGGGCTGCCCCAACACAAGTGCATTTCTAGCCTGGATTAATGAAAACCTAATATTCAGGCCCAGAAACATGACTGCCCCACTCTACAGGCTGGCTTACCACATCTGGAGGAGGACCTTCATTGGGAGCTCTCCAGATTCAGGAAGGACAGAGAAACAATGAAAAAAACTATGCAGATGAGGGGAAACAGACCAGGAATGGCCGTGGAGTTGACTTGCTACAAATATTTGTTCAAGGAAAGAAGGGGGAGAGGCAGAACAAGGTGAGGGAAAAGGAGGTGGGGAGGGAGGGAAGGAATGAGCAGAGCATATAAAGTGATGAGATGTGGTTATGGTTTAGAGAACTTTTATTTCAGAAAGGGAGAGCAGAGAACTTGTGAAAGGGGATAAGCATATGGAGGGCAGGAGAAGTAGATATGGCTGGTGATGGTCCCAGCACTGTGTCATTGGGATACAAGCCATCAGCTGTGGTTGTCAAGGCTTAAAGCTCCTTCCATCACCCCAGATGCTTAAGCGAGTATTCCAATGCTCCACGCTACAGTCCAGAATCCCCACCCCACTTTCTCCTGGGTGTAACACACATGCAAGCGTTCCAACATAAATATTTATATGGCAAAAGACCTCAGAAAACACAATCCATGTTTTCCAAATGGCATTCCACAGAACCATCCTTTGTCTCCCTCTTTCCCCGGCTTCCCCCTCCTTTCCCCTCCTTCCTTTCCTTCCTTTCTCCCTTCCTCCCTCTCATCCTTCCTTCTTGTCTTCCTCTTCCTGTCTCTGCCTCCTTCCCTCCATCATCTCTTCCTTCTTTCTCTCCCTTAAAAAAAATTAGCACATGCTCAGTGAACACTACTAAATCCCCTACCCCTCACCTACAATGTTATGTGAACAGATATGACTGTCTCGGTGAAGTTCATGAGAAAGTGGAGAAGACAGATCTTGGTTAAACAAGTGTCACTATCATAGACTATAAATTGTGCTTCTTTTATTATTATAGAAGTTGAACATTTAGTCTCATATCTATGGGGGGTATGAAACCTTTGGACCTCTTAACCTAGGTAGGAAAACCAATTTATACACACACACACACACACACACACACATATATTAGCTGTTCAAACGTGTCTGACTCTTTGTGACCCCATGAACCCCACCAGGTTCCTCTGTCTATGGGATTCTCAAGGCAAGAATACTGGAGTGGGTTGCCATTCCCTTCTCCAGGGGATCTTCCCAATCCAGGAATCAAACCCTGGTCCCCCACATTGCAGGTAGATTCTTTACCATCTGAGTCACTAGGGAAACTCATCTATCTATCTATCTATACATGTATTTATCTGTCTATCTATATTTAGTTCTTTAGTTCTAAATATATGTATACATGTATCTATGTATCTATACATATATTTAGAACTTTATTTGGTTCTCTAGTCCCTATAGCCCAATGTATTCATTTTTAGACATCAAAATCAGTATAATTTTTGTAATTCAGTAATGTAAACTTGGTTCATTTTGTTCAAGATTCTCTCATTTTGTTCAAGAGGCTCAGTCCCTCCCCTTCCTTCTGAGGTGGTACCCCAAATTCTGGGAGTTTAGACCCATTATTTCTTCCTCAGTGATCAATGCAAAGAAACAGAGGAAAGAAATAGACTAAGAAAGACTAGAGATCTCTTTAAGAAAATTAGAGATACCAAGGGAACATTTCATGCAAAGATGGGCTCAATAAAGGATAGAAATGGTAGGGACCTTACAGAAGCAGAAGATATTAAGAAGAGGTGGCAAGAATACACAGAAGAACTATACAAAAAATATCTTCATGACCCAGATAATCACGATGGTGTGATCACTCACCTAGAGCCAGACATCATGGAATGTGAAGTCAAGTGGGCCTTAGGAAGTATTACTACAAACAAAGCTAGTGGAGGTGATGGAATTCCAGTTGAGCTATTTTAAATCCTAAAAGATGATGCTGTGAAAGTGCTGCACTCAATATGTCAGCAAATTTGGAAAACTCAGCAGTGGCCACAAGACTGGAAAAGGTCAGTTTTCATTCCAATCCCAAAGAAAGGCAATGCTAAAGAATGCTCAAAGTACTGCACAATTGCACTCATCTCACATGCTAGTAAAATATTGCTCAAAATTCTCCAAGCCAGGCTTCAGCAATACGTGAACCATGAACTTCCAGATGTTCAAGCTGGATTTAGAAAAGGCAGAAGAACCAGAGATCAAATTGCCAACATCTGCTGGATCATGGAGAAAGCAAGAGAGTTCCAGAAAAACATCTATTTCTGCTTTATTGACTATGCCAAAGCCTTTGACTGTGTGGATCACAACAAACTGTGGAAAATTCTGAAAGAGATGGGACTACCAGACCACCTGACCTGCCTCTTGAGAAACCTGTATGCAAATCAGGAAGCAACAGTTAGAACTGGACATGGAACAACAGACTGGTTCCAAATAGGAAAAGGAGTACGTCAAAGCTTTATATTGTCAGCATGTTTATTTAACTTATATGCAGAATACATCAGAGAAATGCTGGGCTGGATGAAGCAAAAGCTGGAATCAAGATTGCCAGGAGAAATATCAATAACCTGAGATATGCAGATGCTGCTGTTGCTGCTAAGTTGCTTCAGTGTGTCCAACTCTGTGCAACCCCATAGACGGCAGCCCACCAGGCTCCGTCTTCCCTGGGATTCTCCAGGCAAGAACACTGGAGTGGGTTGCCATTTCCTTCTCCAATGCACGAAAGTGAAAGTGAAGTCACTCAGTCGTGTCCGACTCTTCTTGACCACATGGACTGCAGCCTACCAGGTTCCTCCATCCATGGGATTTTCCAGGCAAGAATACTGGAGTGGGTTAACATTGCCTTCTCCAGATATGCAGATAACACCACCGTTATGGCAGAAAGTGAAGAAGAACTAAAGAACCTCTTGATGAAAGTGAAAGAGGAGAGTGAAAAAGTTGGCTTAAAGCTCAACATTCAGAAAACTAAGATCATGGCATCCGGTCCCATCATTTCATGGCAAATAGATGGGGAAACAGTGGAAACAATGGCTGACTTCATTTTTTGGGGTGCCAAAATCACTGCAGATGGTGACTGCAGTCATGAAATTAAAAGATGCTTACTCCTTGGAAGGAAAGTTATGACCAACCTAGACAGCATATTAAAAAGCAGAGAGATTACTTTGTCAATAAAGGTCCATCTAGTCAAGGCTATGGTTTTTCCAGTGGATGTGAGAGATGGATTATAAAGAAAGCTGAGTGCAGAAGAATTGATGCTTTTGATCTTTGGTGTTGGAGAAGACTCTTGAGAGTCCCTTGGATTGCAAGGAGATCCAACCTGTCCATCCCAAAGGAAATCAGTCCTGGGTGTTCATTAGAGGGATGATGTTGAAGCTGAAATTCCAACACTTTGGCCACCTGATACAAAGAGATGACTCACCTGAAAAGACCCTGATGCTGGGAAAGATTGAAGGCAGGAGGAGAAAAGGATGACAGAGGATGAGATGGTTGGATGGCATCACTGACCCAATGGACATGAGTTTGGGTGAACTCTGGGTGTTGGTGATGGACAGGGCCGCCTGGAGTGCTGGGGTTCATGGGGTCGCAAAGAATCGTACACAGCTGAGCGACTGAACTGAACTGAACTGAGACCCATTATGGCCTCGGGGACTGGCTGGGGTAGGGAGGAATGTGGGTTCCTCTGGGACTTTGCCAGGACACAGCTTATCTCATAGTGACCCTTGGTGGGGAACCCTGGTTCCCATTGGCTTACTGCACAGTTGTTGCCATGGGTGGTGGTTGCCATGGATAGTGGTTTCCAGGGATGGTGGTTTCCACATCCCACCTCCATGCACCCATTAGGTTGATGCCAGTGGTTCTTCTCCAATTCCCAGAAATTCTCACAGAATCCCCACCTGAACTCATATATGAATTTTACTGTTCTTCAATCCACCAAATTCAGCATCAGTTCAGTTCAGTTCAGTTGCTCAGTCGTGTCTGACTCTTTGCAACCCCATGAATCACAGCACGCCAGGCCTCCCTGTCCATCACCAACTCCCGGAGTTCACTCAAACTCATGTCCATCGAGTCGGTGATGCCATCCAGCCATCTCAATCTCTGTCGTCCCCGTCTCCTCCCACCCCCAATCCCTCCTAGCATCAGAGTCTTTTCCAGTGAGTCAACTAGTCACATGAGGTGGCCAAAGTATTGGAGTTTCAGCTTCAGCATCAGTCCTTCCAATGAACACTCAGGGTTGATCTCCTTTAGAATGGACTGGTTGGATCTCCTTGCAGTTCAAGGGACTCTCAAGAGTCTTCTCCAGCACCACAGTTCAAAAGCATCAATTCTTCGGCGATCAACTTTCTTCACAGTCCAACTCTCACATCCATACATGACCACTGGAAAAACCATAGCCTTGACTAGATGGACCTTGGTTGGCAAAGTAATGTCTCTGCTTTTTAACATGCTATCTAGGTTGGTCATAACTTTCCTTCCAAGGAGTAAGCGTCTTTTAATTTCCTGGCTGCAATCAGCATCTGCAGTGATTTTGGAGCCCAAAAAAATAAAGTCTGACACTGTTTCCACTGTTTCCCCATCTATTTCCCATGAAGTGATGGGACCAGATGCCATGATCTTCGTTTTCTGAATGTTGAGCTTCAAGCCAAACTTTTCACTCTCCTATTTCACCCTCATCAAGAGGCCTTTGAGTTCCTCTTCACTTTCTGCCATAAGAGTGGTGTCATCTGCATATCTGAGATTATTGATATTTCTCCTGGCAATCTTGATTCCAGCTTGTGCTTCTTCCAGCCCAGCATTCCTCATGATGTACTCTGCATATAAGTTAAATAAACAGGGTGACAATATACAACCTTGATGTACTCCTTTTCCTATTTGGAACCAGTCTGTTGTTCCATGTCTAGTCCTGACTGTTGCTTCCTGACCTGCATACAGGTCTCTCAAGAGGAAGGTCAGGTGGTCTGGTATTCCCATCTCTTTCAGAATGTTCCACAGTTTATAAATTTATGGACCACAGCCCTGTCTAACTCAATGAAACTAAGCCACGCCGTGTGGGGCCACCCAAGACAGACGGGTCATGGTGAGAGGTCTGACAGAATGTGGTCCACTGGAGAAGGGAATGGCAAACCACTTCAGTATACTTGCCTTGAGAACCCCATGAACAGTATCAAAAGGCAAAATGATAGGATACTGAATGAGGAATTCCCCAGATCGGTAGGTGCCCAGTTTGCTACTGGAGATCAGTGGAGAAATAACTCCAGAAAGAATGACGGGATGGAGCCAAAGCGAAACAAATGCCCAGTTGTGGATGTGAGTGGTAATAGAAGCAAGGTCCAATGCTGTAAAGAGCAATATTGCATAGGAACCTGGAATGTTAGGTCCATGAATCAAGGCAAATTGGAAGTGGTCAAACAGGAGATAACAAGAGTGAATGTCGACATTCTAGGAATCAGTGAACTAAAATGGACTGGAATGGGTGAATTTAACTCAGATGACCTTTATATCTACTACTGTGGGCAGGAATCCCTTAGAAGAAATGGAGTAGCCATCACGGTCAACAAAAGAGTCCGAAATGCAGTACTTGGATGCAGTCTTAAAAACGACAGAATGATTTCTGTTCGTTTCCAAGGCAAACCATTCAATATTACAGTAATCCAGGCCTATGCCCCAACCAGTAATGCTGAAGAAGCCGAAGTTGAATGGTTCTATGAAGACCTACAAGACCTTTTAGAACTAACACCCAGAAAAGATGTCCTTTTCATTATAGGGGACTGGAATGCAAAAGTAGGAAGTCAAGAAACACCTGGAGTAACAGGCAAATTTGGCCTTGGAGCACGGAATGAAGCAGGGCAAAGGCTAATAGAGTTTTGCCAAGAGAACGCACTGGTCACAGCAAACACCCTCTTCCAACAACACAAGAGAAGACTCTACACATGGACATCACCAGATGGTCAACACCGAAATCAGATTGATTATATTCTTTGCAACCAAAGATGGAGAAGCTGTATACAGTTAGCAAAAACAAGACCAGGAGCTGACTGTGGCTCAGATCATGAACTCCTTATTGCCAAATTCAGACTTAAATTGAAGAAAGTAGGGAAAACCACTAGACCATTCAGATATGACCTAAATAAAATTCAGCATATGTCTTTATTAATTCCTTCCTTTCCCTTTATTAGGCTATTTTTCCCCTCTAGCTTCTCAGGTTACAATCTCTTGTCCTTTGACTTTGTTCTTTATTTTTATTCATAAAAAGGCTATAAATTTTATTTTGAATACCGTGTTTGCACATGGAATGACTTATGGTTTATTATTTTCTGACCATTATTATTCCTGAGGAGACTAAATTGAATGTTTATTTTTTTGTCCCTCTCATTAATTTTGATAATTTTTATTTCAAACTCCAAGGGGTTAGATTTTATTGTCATCGTTTGTATGTTTAATGTTTGTAACAATGTCGGTGCTGGTTGCAGTTATAAACTTGTGCTTATAGAATTTCTACTTTTTGGAAAATGTGAAGATTCTTCATGGAAATTCCATAATTTTATATTTTCATAAATGTTCTACGGACACTGAAAATAAAAAATCTTGCATTGAGTTTAAGATTATAAATAGATATCCTTTAAATACCATGTTTCCTATAAATTTTATCTCCCAAACACATCTCAACTCCACTTCCTACTACATACATCTTACAATCCCAAAACCTACAACCAAAGAAGGAAGTGTCCTGTGTTTAGGGTTTTGGGGTGTCCAGGTTTAGGATTCTCTGGAACCTCAAATCAAGTATGATAGTAGCTGCCACTGACAAGAAATGAAGGCAGCCATGACCTTCACCCCCACTGCCTTACGTCCCCAGCCCATGTGGATTCTGCTATCCTGAAGCTTGGGGTCCACCAAGGCTAGTGTTTTCCATTTGGTTATCCTTTGTCTCAAACACCAACCAGGAGGTAAAATTATTAGAAGGATGTTATTGAGATTCCATCTTTCTGTTAGTTCACATTTCTATACTATTCATCATTTGGTTTTCAAAAGCCTTTTACAGATCATCAAGTTGAATAAAGCAGTTTTTCAGTCTAAACTGAGAAACTTTTGTATAAATAGAGGTATTTAACCCATTTTGGCCTATTGGCTAACTTAATAATTTGGTCTCTGTCATTTACTTGATAAGGTTTCTTTGATGAATCCTTTGTTTTCTTGTGGAACTCTTGTGGAACATCTCCATTTGCATGTTTGAGATGCATGTCAAATCCATCATGTTTCAAACATAGCTCTGTGCTCCCAAACATCCTCTGAAGTTTCTCCCATCTCATTAAATGGTGCCACCTTCAACATACCTCAGATCATCCTTCACTCATGTCATTCATGGAAAACCTGCATCTAGTCTATCTGTTTTGTGTTTGCTCACCCCAAGGTACATAAAGTGTGAGAGTGAAAGTGAAAGCTGCTCAGTTGTGTCTGACTCTTTGCAACCCTGTGGACTATACAGTCCATGGAATTCTCTAGGCCAGAATTCTGGAGTGGGTAGCCTTTCCCTTCTTCAGGGGATCTTCCCAACCCGGGGATCGAACCAGGGTCCCTTGTATTACAGGTAGATTCTTTACCAACTGAGCTATTGGGGAAGCCCAAGGTACTCAAAGTGGTCCCAAAGCTGACCCCTCTGGCCATCTCTTCTGCCATATATCATGCCCAATATGTCGCTATGTCTCATGGAGTTACTGCTAAAGGATCCTATCTGATTAATTGTCCTTGATCAATATTTACTGAGTTCTTATGATGTGGCAGATGTTTGATAGGTATTAGGAATACCTCTGTGGATAAAACACAAAGACAGCTTGTATTCTAAGGAGTGGAGCTAGACCATAAAGAAAATTGTGTATGCCTACACAATTTGTGTGTGTGTGTGTCTTACCTGGAACTGACTGAAGTTTTATGGAGAAAAAAATAAAAGGGGATTAAGTGGAAACATGGGAAAGCTGTACTTTTAAATCAAGTAGTCAGAAAGACATCACTTCATGGAAGACGTGTACATTGGTGTAAGAATTTACACTGGTGGGAGGGATTGCGGGCAGGAGGAGAAGGGGACCACAGAGAATGAAATGGCTGGATGGCATCATCGACTCGATGGACACGAGTTTGAGTGAACTCCGGGAGCTGGTGATGGACAGGGAGGCCTGGCGTGCTGTGATTCATGGGGTTGCAAAGAGTCGGACACGACTGAGCGACTGAACTGAACTGAACTGAAACTATGCAGTGGGTGAGGGAGTGAGCTGTGTGGGTGCGGAAACAGAGCAGGCGGAGCAAAGTGAGGCGGCAAGTGCCAGGAGGTCCAACAGTTAGGGGTGGGCAGCCGACCACGCTAGGCTGTCAAGGCCGTGGAAAGGATGTGAACCTGTGATAGGCCAGTGAAGGGCAAGCCACAGAGGTCTTTGTTTTGGTTTGTTCAACTTGAAATGAAGACAAAATTTCAAACTTTAGGATGGTTTTATATTTGCTGAAGTGTTGTAAAGCTGGTGCGGGTAGCCCCACACAGCATCCACCCAGTTTCCCTTGCTCATCACTGCACATCACCATGGTGTGCTGGTCACACATGGAGCCAGCATGGTTCCATTACACCTAACTCAGCTCCACATTTATTTGGAAGCTCGCCACTCCCCATATAATATCTTTTTATCTATCCCAAGATTCCATCCAAGATGTCACATCATATCTGGTTGTCATGGGCCCTTACTTTCCTCTGAATATTTTTCTCAGAGCTCCCTTGTTTTTGATGACTTGACAGTTCTGAGGGCAGAATTTTGCACAATACTCTTGTATTTGGGTGTGCTTCATGTTTTCTCATGACTAGGCTAAGGGGTCATTCCTCACAGTTAAACTGAACTTTTTGGGGAGTGATGTTAGTCGCTCAGTGGTGTCCAACTTTTTGTGATTCCATGCATTGCAGCCCACCAGGCTCCTCTGTCTATGGAATTCTCCAGGCAAGAAAACTGGAGTGGATAGTCATTCCCTTCACCAAGGGATCTTCTTGACCCAGGGATCCAACCCAGGTCTCCCGTACTGCAGGTAGATTCTTTACGGTCTGAGCCACCAGGAAGGGAACACAAAATACATAAAATCAAAATACAACAAATAACAGCAAAAACACCCTTGAGGGATTATAAGGTATATTTCCCTTGAAAATCATTAAGGAGGTAAACCAAGGAAATGGTATGAAATATTTCAAACAAAACCAGGTTGTATAAAAAAAAAAACCCCAGTGGTATGCATCCGAAGCTGTACTTCAAGGACAAATTTATAGTGAATAAATCCAAGAGTTTCCCAGGTGACTCAGTGGTAAAGAAACTGCCTGCCAAGTAGGAGAAGCAGGTTTGATCCCTGGGTAGGGAAGATCCCCTGGAGAAGGAAACGGCAACCTACTCCAGTATACTTGGCTAGAAAATTCCATGAACAGAGAAGCCTGGTGGGCTATAGTTCATGGGGTTGCAAAAGAGTGGGACATGACTAAGCGACTAAACAAACAGCTGCATGATATTTCAAATGCTAAAGGTGGGAAGTGGAACAACACGAAAACCTAGATCTAGTAGCAGAAAGAAAATAAATAAGAAATTAATTTAATAACAAATAAACAAAAAGGAAAGCTAATTGGTAAGGTCAAATGCTATTTTTCAAAGAACAATAAAACAGAGAGAGAGAGAGAGAAAGTAAGCATATAAATAATACTAGGAACAGATAATGTTAACCTAAACTATGCAGAAGTAGTTTTAAAAATTATCAGGGTCAATCTGAAAAACTTTACACCAATAAATTTTTTAAAAACTCATGAAATAAGATGATTTTTTAGGAAACTGCTATTGTCAAGATTGGTCTTAGAGGAAGATTACCAAGAAGTTTCACAACCATAAAAATGTAATGATAAAAACGGAAATGGGGGTTCATGATATCTTATCCCTTAAGACTCAGGCCCAGTTGGTTTTTCTAGCAACTGTTAGCATAAATTCAAGAAACGTATTTTCCATTATGTCTTAACTTTTCTTGAAAAAAAAAAAAACTTCTAAATTCGTACAACATGAGTCACTTTCTAAGGACTGAAGAATACTCTTAAGAAAACTAAAAACACAAAGATGCATGCTTTTGTTTTAGAACCATAAATACAGCAGGAAAAAAAAATTATTTCCTTGCTGGGTTCACTTCAGGGAAACACTGAGTCATCTTTGCAGTTAATACAAATTCAGCTTTGTGGTTAATACAGTTTAAAGGGGCTCTGATTTTAAACGTGCAATAAGCCAGTGTAATAGTTCCATTCGACTTCTTCTGTACTCGCCCTGCAGTTACAACTGTTTAAGAAATGGACATTGAGGCAGGGATTTCTTTCCAAAAGGGCTTCCCTGGTAGCTCAGTTGGTAAAGAATTCGCCTGCAATGCAGGAGACCCCAGTTTGATTCCTGGGTCAGGAAGATCCACTGGAGAAGGGATAGGCTAGCCACTCCAGTATTCTTGAGCTTCCCTTGTGGCTCAGCTGGTAAAGAATCTGCCTGCAATGTGGGAGACCTGGGTTATATCCCTGGGTTTGGAAGATCCCCTGGAAAAGGGAAAGGCTACCCACTCCAGTATTCTGGCCTGGAGAATTCCATGGACTGTATAGTCCATGGGGTGGCAAAGAGCTGGACACAACTGAGTGCCTTTCAGTTTCTTTCCAAATGTTGGGAGGAGTGCTTCAGGACAGAGTAACATGTACTAGTATTTTTATTTTTTCTGAGTAGCTATTTTTTATTAAAGTATAATTGCTTTACAATGTTGTGTTATTTTCTGCTGTACAACAGTGTGAATTAGTCATATGTATACATATAACTCCTTCCTTTTGGACCTCCCTAGCCTCCCACCATCCCATCCCTTTAGTTCGTCATAGCACATGGAGCTGAGTTCCCTGTAGCCATCTATTTTACAGAAGCTTTCCACTGGCTATCTACTTTACACATGATAGTGTGTATACGTCAATGCTACTCTCCCAATACATCACCCCTCCTCTTCCCCTCTGTGACCACATGTACATTCTCTACACCTGTGTCTCTTATTCCTGCCCTGAAAATAAGTTTATCAGTGCCATTTTTCTAGATTCCACATAAGAAAGTGAAAGTGAAGTCACTCAGTCATGTCCGACTTTTTGACCCCATGGACTGTAGCCTACCAGGCTCCTCTGTCCATGGAATTTTCCAGGCAATAGTACTGGAGAGGATTGCCATTTCCTTCTCCAGGGGATCTCCCCAACCCAGGGATCGGACCCGGGTCTCCCACATTGTAGACAGACACTTTACCTTCTGAGCCACCAGGGAAGTCCTAGATTCCACATATATGCATTAATATATGATATTTGTTTTCCCTTTCTGACATCACTATGTATGACAGACTCTGTGTACATCCACTCTTGCTTGGCAAAATTCCTGGTTGATCCTTTAGACTACATTTGTTGCAGAAGTTGGGAAAGGCTTCATCTTTATTCTTTTCTTTACTCCAACTGGCTGTGAAGCTGTCCTAATTTACAATCACTGTCTTGATAAATCTTCATCATAAAATAAATTCCCATTTGTACCTGCATCTATGTGTTAATTCAGATCTGTCCTGTGGATATGACCCCTGTCCTCACCTTATTACTTACTGTTGCCAGTGAAGAATGCTTTCAGCCTCTCCACCCATACATTTTTCTCCCTCACAAAACAAGGAGTCAGGAGGTAGATGGTTGTCGGTGCCCTGTATTTAGCTCAAGTCTGTCAGGACTAAATTTTCTAGCTTTCTTCTGGCCTTTCTAACATGGTGGCAAAGTGGCCATGGGGTCCTTGTTCAAGGGAGAAGGAAGAAAGACAATGGAGCAGCATCCTCAGCCTCTGACTCCATCATAAGAGCAGGGTCATGGGCAAGATCCCTGGTTCTAAAGGATGCTCAGTAGATATCTGGGTCTCATAGCAGGAGGGAAAGGGGAGGAAATGGCTTTTCTACTTTCAGATTCTCATATTTCTTTGTTACCAGTAGTAATTCCTTCACTTTTCCTTTCCTTTCTTTTATTCTTTTTCCTTCCTTCTTCCCTTCCTCCCTTCATTCTCCCTTGTACCTTCCCCTCTTCCCCCACTTTTCTTGGCATTTAAGTGACTTTTGTTGCTTTTGTTTAGTCGCTCAGTTGTGTCAGACTCTTTGCAACCCCCTGGATTCTAGCCCATCAAGTTCCTCTGTCCATGGGGTTTCCTAGGCAAGAGTACTGGAGTGGGTTGCCATTCACTACTCTGGGGGATCTTCCTGACCCAGAGACTGAACCTGTATCTCTTGCATCTCCTGCATTGGCAGGTGGCTTCTTTAACACGGCATCACCTGGGAAGCCCAGGGGGCTGTGTAGGTAGACCAAGTGGGTCAACATGAAACATGAAATTGAAACATGAAAATGAAATTGACAGAAATTCAGTGCCGAGATGACAGAGGAAGATGGAGTTTTCAAAGGTGGTGCCATTTGGAAAGAAGGCAACCTGGAAGGGGATGGGTTTGAGGGAATAGGAGATTATAAGCTTGCTTTTGGACATATGAGTTTTCATCCATTTATTTCTTAACTCCTTCACCAAGAATGAATGGATTGACTGCTCTGTGGCAGGCATTGTGCTAGGCTCAACAATATATGATTTGATGGGCAAGTTGGAAGTATCTACTCCACATCCAAGAGGAGCCAATTATAGGTAAGGACCTGGACTGACATGGCCTGGAATTCAGGAAGCAGGTCTGATGTCTGGGTTACAACTTTGCATTTATGTGGTATTTACATGTAGGTGATAATGGAAACTGGGAATTAGATGAAATAACTTGAGTCTTAGATTCTAGGGTAAGGACTTTGCATAAGAGGAAAAAATAAAGGAATCCCTGGGACCATTCCTGAGGAACATCAACTTTTAATTGGATGTGGTAAAAATAAGATACCAGGGACTCCCCTGGTGGTCCAGTGGTTAAAGATCTGCCTTACAATGCAGGGGACATGGGTTCAATCCCTAGTGGGGGAACTAAGTTTCTACACACCAAGGGGCAAGTGAGCCCATGAACCAAAACTAAAGAGTCAGTGTGTCACATCAAAAGATCTGCATGACATAACTAAAATCCAATGTAGCCAAATACCTAAATAAAATATTTTAAAAAGAAGAAGACACCAGGATGTGATCCAGAGAAATAGCCAGCAGAGATATAGAAGGAAAACAGGGAAGAATTGTGCCCCAGAATAAAAGCACACAGAATGTGGCGGTCAGCAGGATTGAATTGGTCCAAGAGATCAAGTCTTATGAGGCCTGAGGAATATCCCCTTTGACATGGAACTTACCACTGACCCCTACCTCCCAGGGCTGTTACGTTAGCTTAATGGGGTCAGAGGCCAGTCTGGAGTTAGTGAACGGTGAGTGAAAGGTGAGGAAATTGAAATGGAATGTTTGGAGCACTCTTCCAAGGGAGACAGGAGCCCAAGTTCAAATCTTGACACTACCATTTATTAGCTGGTGACCTTGGGGGAATCACCCTTGGTGACTCCTTTGACATATGGGACAATGTAGGACCTGCCTCACGGAATGTAGTTGAGGCTTGCATAAGACAGTATGTGAAAAGCGCTTTAAAAAATGCCTGGCCTTAATAAATGTTAGCTTGAGTGAAAATTGTACCTGGGATCAGGGGAGATTTCTAAGTCTTTCCTTCTTCCTCCCTTCTCCTCTTCCCTTTTCCCCTTCCTTCTTCTTCTTCCCCCTTCTCCTCCTTTTTCTTTTTTAATAACAGACTTGAGTGTTAACCTCCATATGTTATGTTTTGTTTATTCTATGAAATCAAACCCATTTTGTCTAGGTTATTTGAGAAGTGCTGATGATTTCAGACACTCACACACACACACATGCGCGAGCGCACACACACACACACACACACACACACACACACATATCCAAATGGACATTTTTTCCAACAGAGAGTCTATAAACCAAGTAAAAAAGGTATACATAACCAACCAAATGGTGCCTAAAATTCAATGAATATTTTAAAAATAACATTGACACTATAATGTTTATCTCTGAAGCAAATATTTTTCTGAAAAATGTTGGTCTTCCAGAAAAATGAAAAATGTGATTGTTTCTCATGGTGAATTGAGAGCTGTAGGCTGGAAGGGTCTCTTCTTGAAGCTGATTTGAAATCATATTTTTTTTTTAGCTTTTAAAAAAGTTTTTATTTCTTTCAATTAGAGGATAATTACAATATTGTGATGGCTTTTGCCATACAGCAGCATGAATTGGCCATAGGTATACATGTGTCCCCCCCATCCTGAACCCCCCTCCCATCTCCTTCCCCACCCCAAGTATTAAAAGTAGGATATGAGTATATACACAGAATGGCATGTATGTATTTCTACTGTTACTCTATCTTTATTTGTTTAACACATTTTCTTCACCTGGCACCTGGCAGAGGGCTTGTGACACTAAAGAGAGTGAGGTGCAGACAAGCACATTTGCTGAGGGCTTGGCTGTGGGGGAAAGGATGCAGGAACAGAGCCACAGGAAGTCACGGATGAGGACCTAGGATGCTTTAGCTGGACAACAGCTGTGCAGGGCACTGTCTCAGGGTGAGGCTGGCCAGCGGTTTTTCTGATCCAGGGCTTGGAGGATAAGCTGGGATGAGCTCACAAGCTTTCCTCAGGGTAGGAAAGGACAGCGAACACCCTGGGCTCCTGGAACAGTCTGTGCAAAGACTCAGACACATGGAAGGAAATGAAAGTTGGGGAACCCTGGGGGGTATTCCTGCAGCCAGAGAGCGCCACTCCTGAGGGGGAGGGGGCTGTCCTAAGCCTCCATCAATCTTAAAAATCCATCTCCCCCAACCCCAAACCACTTTGTGATGCTTTGTGACCATTCCATTTCTACTCCCTGACAGTTTAAATTTCTAGGATACGTTCCCCCCAGGGCATTTTTAGGTAGAATAGCAGTAGAAGTTTATTTAATAATCACGAGTTGGCTGCAGGCCAAAGCAGGGCTTGTAAACACCTTTATAAAACCAGGAGAACCTTCTTGGAGTCTTCAAAGTACTAAATCTGTCTTGCACAAGACGCACGTTAAACGTACCCCCACCACGCCACTGCTCAAGCAGATGTGGGGAATCTAACATAGCGATTGTTGTGATAAAAGTTTAGAGTAGAGAGTTAGTAAGCTTGAAAAATAAGAACAAATAACAAGAACTTTTGAAGAAATCAGTTTTCTTTTGTTTTTTAAAAATAGGCCGAAGCTGGCTGAGTAGCTCGGAGAGTTTGAAAGTGATGTCACATCTGCATGGTGATTTGCACTGAGTCCCTCTTGGGGGTGACCCTCCTGTGTTCTGCTGGACAGGCACAGACTCTGTGCTTTCAGGGTTCCAGCTTGGTTTTCATGGAGTCAGGAGTGTCATCCCTGGCCAGTTGGCAGAGTTCTGTGGAGAGAGGCTGGTTTGAAGGGACTTTGATGCTTTGTGTTTTCCGATGACTGTCAAGTGAGGGAAGCCCTGAATGAAGGTTCATGGCTGTGCCATTCTCTGGCATTGAAAATGCTATGTTAAAAAAAAAAGTCAACAGTTCCTGCTGCCTGCCTTGCATCTTGGAGGAACGTGGACAGTTTAAGTTATCCCTGCCACTTAAAAGAATTATAACCACAGAGGTTGTGAGGGAGCAGCTGGTTTGCAAAGCTGCTTTGGGTAAACCTGTCACAGCTCATGAGTAAACAGAATCTGAATACAGACGCAGTGCGTAGGGGAAATCAATTGCTTTTTCTACAAAATAAAAGGAAGAGTTTTGCTCAGGGCGATGTGACGATGCCGTGCAACTGTTCTGCATTAAGTGCAACTTTCTTCTTGCTTTCTCGCCGCCCAACTTGCCTTTCTTCTACAGTGAGCCACTGAGGTTGTGTATAGCGCACTGGGAATATCTAAACTGGAAATAATTAAAATATATATTTCATTTATAGTGGGCCTTATGTGAGGAGAGGGAAAGATTGCCACAGCTTCCTGACTATATGAGTTAATGATGTGTTCTGCATTTTCTTAATTTTCCACATTTTAACAGGCTCTGTTCCTTATTTGGGGGCAGGGAACTTGGGGAGGCATGGGATGCAGACTCACTTGGGCAGGAACTTCTAGCTCACAAGAATACAAGGGGATGGCGTGGAGAAGGTCAAGTTAATAGTGTGGTTCCAACTGCTTTCCTCCAGATTCTCCCTTCAGTGTCAGAGCTAGCCAATTTTCAACGTAAAGTTTCAGACCAGAGATTGGTATAAAGCCATTATGGTATTCCATTAGAGTGTAATTTTAGAAGATGATCGACAAGGGGATTTTCAAAATGAATTTCCAAAAGTCATTATGAGTAAAATAAAGCACAGACTCTCTACATAAAAACAATAAACCCACAACAGCATGTGTGTGTGTTTATGTGTATGTTTGTGTGTGTGTGTGTGGTAAATACATTAGCTGTATGTCCACAGTAGAGTAAGGTTGTTAGTAGATTAGGGAAAATGCCCGTTTTTCAGAATTAACTTGAACATTATTTTGATGGAGACTAAGCTAGCATAAACAAAGCCAGAAGTGGGATACAAAAGCTAAATTGATTATAAATCTTGGGGCTTATTTGTATGATTGGGTTGCATGACTGAAGCTTATAAAGGAAATGGTGTCTTACATTGAGTTATAAGTATGCTTTTGGGCACAGTTAAGTATAAAGAGAAGAAATATGAAAGTTATTCCTGAAATGTGTGGAGATAGGAACTCTGTGGGGGAAATAAAAAAAATCAGGTTGCATCATTATTTATCCTGTGATTTTGCAAATTGCAAAGAAATATTATTTCTAGAAAAGGTTGACTCAAAATGTTATCTAGAGGCAATGAATAGAAAAAATAAAGCATGAAACATTTGATCAAAGATAATTCGAATGAAAAGTCAGTGACAGGATGAAACCATATCTTCCTCAATTGCAACCCATAGCCTCAGTCTCAGAGCTGGGGCTGGAGGGCAGATTATGAACCTTATCATTCAATTTTTCTGGCATCCTGGTTCTAGACAGATTTCTACTACATCCTGACGTCCCTGCATAACCAGGCAATTATGAATGTCCATCTTGTTGAATGGGCTTCCCTGGTGGCTCAGAGGTTAAAGCGTCTGCCCCCAATGCGGGAGACCCGGGTTCGATCCCTGGGTCGGGAAGATCCCCTGTAGAAGGAGATGGTATCCCACTCCAGTATTCTTGCCTGGAGAATCCCATGGACGGAGAAGCCTGGTAGGCTACAGTCCACGGGGTCACAAAGAGTCGGACAAGACTGAGCGACTGAACGGAACGAACGGATCGGATCTTGTTGAATGGAATCTGAATTTACAAAGACCGATCAGAAAAAGCCATGGGGTCGAAAAGAGTTGGACACGACTGAATGACTGAACTGAACAGAAAAAGAGAGGAAATCTCTGATGGTTTGGAAAAGAGGAACGAATATGAAAAAAGATGAATTGATTCTGCATTAGGTTGGAATCTTCCAAAAACTGACCCTGAGACAAAGATTTGAGCACAAGTAGTTTATTGGCAGGTAATCCTGGGAATATGCTCAACCTAGACAGCATATTAAAAAACAGAGTCATTACTTTGCAGACAAAGGTCTGTCAAATCAAAGCTATGGTTTTTCCAGTAGTCACATGTGGATGTGAGAGTTGGACTATAAAGAAAGCTGAGTGCCGAAGAACTGATGCTTTTGAACTGTGGTGCTGAAGACTTTTGAGAGTCCCTTGGACTGCAAGGAGATCCAACCAGTCCATCCTAAAGGAGATCAGTCCTGGGTGTTCATTGGAAGGACTGGTGCTGACACTGAAACTCCAATACTTTGGCCATCTGATGTGAAGAGCTGACTCATTTGAAAAGACCCTGATGCTGGGAAAGATTGAAGGCAGGAGGAGAAGGGGACGACAGAGGATGAGATGGTTGGATGGCATCACCGACTCAATGGACATGAGTTTGAGTCAGCTTTGGGAGTTGATGATGCACAGGGAAGCCTGGCGTGCTGCAGTCCATGGGGTTGCAAAGAGTCGGACATGACTGAGCGACTGAACTGAACTGAATCCCAGGAATCTGTGAGGGGGCAGGAGGAGAGACAGGGAAGAGGAGAAAGCAGACAGAGCATCCCACTGTGGGCCCTAGGGTGTACACCTGGGACAGTCCCGGAAAACGGAGCAGAACATGCCTCAGAGTGGGCCTACCAGAAGGAGACACAGATTGGGGGAACAAGGGTCATCTCTTAGCCTTCCCTGTTTGCTAACAGAGTGTAAGTTGGGGCAGTAGGAAGTTTCTCCTTTGAAGGAATAAGAGCAATCCTGTCTGCCTGACAGGAGCTGAATATGCCCAGAGCTGGCTTACGGTGGTTGGAGGACACTGGTGTGAGGCTGAGGTGCACTCAGAGTCTTCCTGTGAATCTGCTGTGAACCTTTTATTCCATAGGAACAGACTGCTGTACCCCAAACCAGATCCCTTTGCTTTGTAGTCATGCGCTATACTTGTTCTGGAGAGATGCCAGGCAAGAGCATAGAATCTGTGTGCAAAAACATGTGCATATCTGGTAAAATAGATTCACAAACAGCTACATCATGTATGATGTGTGCCTTACTCACGGGCACTGGCTCTGTTCATTTTATTATCCTATCATCACAGACAATCCTTCACAATTGTTTTGCCCGTGCTTCCCAACTAGGAGAAAAGGATGCTAGGAAATGCACCTCAGTAAGTTAGAATACCTTTTTCATCCCTAGATTCCTCCTGTGTTCCCTCCCCTTTTATCCTTAAAGGTGTGTGATCTTGTCATCAAAGGACCACAGAGACATAAGAGCATCCCATGTGGAAAGATTATCCCATCTTTCTCTGTCACCACCCCTTCCCATCTTTGACTCAGCATGCCAGCCCCTTTACTTAACAAGAAATGGACAGCCATGACCAGCAGGGATGGTTGAACAGTGGTAAGGGAAACTGACCCATCTCCTCTTTGCATCCGTAACCCTGCCCTCATGCCTGCAAATCCAGGTTCTTGCTCATGATAAGAAGGGACAGGAACTCTAGGTCACTTTGTTGTGCTCGCTCAGTGCCACAGCAGCATCAGAGAAGAACATATAAAAAACGGCTCAAGTTAATTATCTTAGTTCCCTAACCAGGAATTGAACCTGTACCCCCTGCATTGGAAGTTTTGAGTCTTAATCACTGAACCAACAGGGGAGTGGAGTCAATGATCTTGATCAAACAGCCTTAACTGCTGCAGAGGAAAGTGCTCTCGTTCTGGCCTCCCCATGTTTCAGAGACATCAAAATTACAGAAGTAACCTGAGCCTCATGTTTTCCTGATGTTTAATCTTCTTCTTCTCTAGACAAGCTATGTGAGAGCTATCTTTTCTTTCTGGGGTCCTGGCACCATGAAGTCTACAAACCTCCTGAGTGGCTGGTGGAGACCTGATTCCATCTTTCTACCAAGAGCCTGGCCCATGTGGTCTTCAGCAGTGGGCAGGACAAAGGAGAGGTATTTACTGTCTTAATAACTGAGCCAAGGGCTGATGTTGATGTATGCCCTTCTGAAGGTTCCACTGAGAATATACACAACCATAAAACTGAGGAAGTGTTATTGATTTTAATTCCTGACATTATTGGTGATTCATCAATGTAACTGGTCACAGAACCCATAGATTTCAGATATTTTGGTTTGCCATGTTTCATGGTACTTTACTGGACTGCGCTCTGTTATGGACTGAATGGAGCCCTCCCCCCACCCCCAAACTATGATTTGGAGATAAAGCTTTTACAGAAGTAATAAAGGTTAAATGATCTGGAACTTCTAGCTTCCAGAACTGTGAAAAGACAAACCTTTGTTCAAGCCACTCAGTCTGTGGTAGCTGTCATGGCAGCTCTGGCAGGCTAACACATCTCCATCTGATTTTTTAAAAAACTGGATTCTATCATCATGTAGGGTAAGGAATGAGGTGTGTATGAATTTGATTTCATCTCTTCTGCTATTTTGGAACCTGCTCTGAAAACATTTTTTTTCCATGACTTTGCATGAATCAAGAGTTATATCTTTTGGGAAAAAAAATCAGTTGGGTAGAATCCTGCAAACTACACATTTGGTGGAGTGGAAGTGCTTTTCAACTTGAAGACATCTGAGATCCCTGATGATACTAAGTTGGCTTCCCTGGTGGCTCAGATGGTAAACCATCTGTCTGCAATGTGGGAGACCCGGGTTCTATCCCTAGGTTAGGAAGATTCCTTGGAGAAGGAAATGGCAACCCACTCCAGTATGCTTGCCTGGAAAATGATACAAAGACTTTCCCTTTGGCTGATATGAAGACCTTCCCTTTGGCTGAGCTGTAAGCGGGCATGTGCTGTAGAGACGTTGATCCCTCAATGTGGAACTGGTTTCTGATGAAGCTGGGGATGTGAATATACTGAATGACTCATCCAGGAGAGTAAAGGGATCAAAATGCTCTGTATGTTTCCTCCTGATGTCTACTTTAAGATACCTTGGGGCCAGATCAAATGATCACTATAGGAGACCAAACAGAATGGTTTGAATCAAGTACGTATTTGGAGACTGTGCAGTTGGCTTCATGGGAACAGGCTTTTATTTTGAGTAGCAACAAGAAGCTGAAAGACTGAGACTCCCCTGATGGTCCAGTGGTTAAGACTTCACCTTCTAATGCTGGAGGTGCGGGTTCTGACCCTGGATGGGGAGCTAAGATCCCACATGCCTTAAGGCCAAAAACCAAAACATAAAATAGAAGCAGTGTTGTAACGAATTCAATAAAGACTTTAAAAACAGTCCACATAAAAAAATAAAATCTTTACAAAAGCAAAGTTGAAAGACTAGTAAGTTGCCATTGTGCTGTGGAAACACGTGGATGCCAGCTGATTATTTGCTGCTATCAGCAGAGATGTGAGTGTGAAACTCGTGACAACTGAGGCCATCACATCATCACATCTTTGTTAATAAAAATCTTGGTCTTACTCAGTTGACTTTCTAGGACTCTGTAAGTAGTTCCTGAAGGAAAGTTACACAGCTCAAAATAGCCTGGAGTTAAAACTCCCCTCCAGGTCCTCCCCACCATTCTATGCAAAATAAAGAACTCTCTCACCCGAAGAAAAAAATGGATATTAAGGTTGATTATGCCCAGCGCCCAGCCGGTACAACCTCTGGCTGATCAGAATTCCTTGCCCCAGCTGTTCAAGAAATAACTACTCCGAACAACCTCAGAGAAGAATAGACCCCTTAAGACAGTAGATTTCCACATATATGCCCATATATACTTCCTCTTTTCTTGAATTAGTGTAGCAGCTCACTAATCTGACTGTTGCCCCTTCTTGCCTCATTAAAGGTGATCTGTTCCTGTAAAGCGCTGGTCTCAGTCTTTTTCCGAACCTCGCTTTCTCTAACTCCCTTACCCTACAGTTCTGTTCAGTTCAGTTCAGTCACTCAGTCACGTCTGACTCTTTGCAACCCCAGACTGCGGCACACCAGGCTTCTCTGTCCATCACCAACTCCCAGAGCTTGCTCAATCTCATGACCATGGAGTTGGTGATACCATCCAATCATTTCATCCTCTATCGTCCCCTTCTCCTCCTGACTTCAATCTTTCCCAGCATCAGAGTCTTTTCCAATGAGTCAGTTCTTTGCATCAGGTGGCCAAAATATTGGAACTTTAGGTTCAGCATCAGTCCTTCCAATGAATATTCAGGACTGATTTCCTTTAGAATTGACTGGTTTGATCTCCTTGCAGTCCAAGGGACTCTCAAGAGTCTTCTCCAATACCACAGTTCAAAAGCATCTGTTCTTCATCTCTCACCCTTTTTTATGG
Source organism: Moschus berezovskii (assembly GCF_049115385.1). Taxonomy (NCBI): domain Eukaryota; kingdom Metazoa; phylum Chordata; class Mammalia; order Artiodactyla; family Moschidae; genus Moschus; species Moschus berezovskii. Next base: position 43,480,553 of record NC_142474.1, on the reverse strand, counting down.
TCCAACTCTCACATCCATACAGGACTACTGGAAAAACCAGAGGTGGAATTAAAATGTAGGACTAAATTGTGATGGTTTAGGTATTTGTTAACTTGGCTTCCCTGGTAGCTCAGAGGTAAAGAATCCTCCTGCAATGCAAGAGATGCTGGAGATGTGGGTTTGATCCCTGGGTTGGGAAGATCCCCTGGAGGAGGAAATGACAACCCACTCTAGTATTCTTGCCACGTCCAATCCCATGGACAGAGAAGCCTGGTGAACTACAATCCATGGGGCCACAAAGAGTTGGACATGGACGAGTGACTGAGCACCTACATGTAATTTAATTGAAAACACTTTGGCATTCATAGAGATGTCCTATTTGGATATTTCTCTAAGGAAGAACATGCCGACCTGCCATGAGGAGGAGAGACAGCACCTCTGGAATCTTCTGAAGCATTTGTAGTGGACCAGGCAGCCCCCAGTCAGCAACGGAGCATCCTGGGGTCTAACTGTTTCTACCAATCCCTGGAGTTTCTTTTTGGCTTCTCAGGACTGACCTGCAGTCTTGAGCTCTTCCTATCTGGTCCTCTTTCCTTCCATGCCTCCCATCACAGGACAGCAGCAGAATGATATGAAGACATCACTCCCTTCTCCTACTCCTTCCCTGACCACTCACAGGTGTTAACTCCAATAAATATTTTGAGCTTACAACTCTAGCTTGGCATTAGCTTTCTGAAGGATCCAACTAACAGTTGCTGAATACGGTAAAATAATGCATATTTCACCTCTGACTTTTAGAATTTTTAAAAATTATTTTGCTAATTACCTCTTTTAAAAATATCACTATTATTTTAAAATTGTTTGGCAATGCTGTGTGGCATATAGGATCTTAGCTCCCTGACCAGGGATCAAACTCATGCTCCTTGTGTAGTCTTAACTACTGGACCACCAGGGTAGTCCCTCACCTTTTACTTTTAAGGTAATCTCTTCCTTCACTCCATCCAGGTGAAGGGCCAGGAAAACCATGGAAGAACCTAGAAACTTTGCTGGGCAGTGGTGGGGGTTGTTATATTTGAGAGCCAGCAAACAGCTTTCCTTTTTTTTTTTGGACTCAGTCTAACTTCCTAATTTCTAAAGCTACTGTGTCTTGAATTTATTCTGCATTTGAAATATGGTCATAACTATCTGTTGGGCTCTTCATAGTTGTATAATCAAAGAACTATCACACAGCAATCTGGGTTACTTTAAGCCAAATGACTCAAGCTTCAACTGGATTTCATACGGCAATATTTTCACCATAATGTCATAAAGGAGTTTCACCATGGAAAGATTTATGAATCACGGTACTGCTGTTTTTAGATGTTGGTCAACAGTAAAGCAACATCTGTGAATATATATATACACACACACACACACACACATATGTATATTTTGCTGTCTTTAGATCTCTCAGAAGGGTAGCAGCTGCTATGCCCAACACAGAAGAAAGGCCATGGATGGTTCATGTCTTACTTATGCTGCATTATGCAGCCTCTCTGTGGGAAAAAGACAGTCCACAGGGTTCAAGAAAGTCCGGGTTTAACCACAGTCATCAGTGACCACTGCTTTAAATAATGGAAGCAGCCACTCCTGGGGATTCAGAGACAACATATCAACTTGTTATGTTGGGTTTTCCATGAAGTCCAAGGGCACAATTACTGATGTGCTGGAATCTACAGGTGTCTGAGTTTGGATCATTATGAAAGGGTTGACCTTGATCTTGACAGTCAGTTTAGCACCCGGAAAACCACACTGTCTATTAAAACAGATTGAAAAACAGATCAAAAAAGATAACAGTTTGGCATCATTTGATATTGTTGTTTCTAAAAGTACAATTAAGAAAACAGAGGCCTAAATGGCTAGAAGCTCAACATTCAGGAAACGAAGATCATGGCATCTGGTCCCATCACTTCATGGGAAATAGATGGGGAAACAGTGGAAACAGTGTCAGACTTTATTTTTGGGGGCTCCAAAATCACTGCAGATGCTGGTTTCAGCCAGGAAATTAAAAGACGCTTACTCCTTGGAAGGAAAGTTATGACCAACCTGGATAGCATATTAAAAAGCACAGACATTAGTTTGCCAACCAAGGTCCGTCTAGTCAAGGTTATGGTTTTTCCTGTGGTCATGTATGGATGTGAGAGTTGGACTGTGAAGAAATGGATGATGGAGACACTCAAATGTGTGAATCTTCTTTTGTTCAGGAAAAGTCATTTTGAACTGAGGAACAGCCTATATTGTAGATGTTAAAATGTGATTTAATTTCTAAAATTTGCATACAGATACACAAGCTAGTGGTTAGCATGTTTTTTCAAGACTAGATGAAAATAAAATCCCTGAAATAAAAGTCCTTCTTCTTTCTAGTTGTGTGATTCTTGAAGAGTTAATTAACCTTTGTGAGCCTCTGTTTTCTTATGTATAAAATGGTGACCATGATACCCAGCTAGCAGAACTACTGTGAAGATGTTGGAAGGACATATATGCTCAGAGTAAGCTCTGAACAAATGATTCCAGACATAAATGGTGGTGAATAAAATGCAAAAATATATATGAAATGTGGGAACATTATTTAAAGTCTTATTTACAGTAACCATATTGTTTCTTGAAACTAGCTTTTAAAAACAATACAAAAAGCTCTAGCCCAGTCAAGTAATAATTTTTATAAACTCTGAATCAGTGGGATTCATTTAATAAGGTGAATGGGAGTATCCTGAGACCCTCTAAGATCACTAAGTTTATTTGAATATTGACTGTAGGAGATGCTCCATAACTGTGATTGAAGGTATGTTTCTCAAATATTTCCCAAGTAAATACATTTTGCTCCATTCTCCCAGATCTCAAGTGTATTAATAAATCTACTCAATAAGTGGTTTTTATTTCTTCTTCTTTTTTTAATTCTGAGAAGAAAACTAGATGATCATGTTGAAATTGAGCCAGATGGTCCAATCTGACTTTTCACATTAGGTGAATGCTCATAATTTACTCTATCCTGAAGCAACCACAAAAGCAGAAATCATGGTGAATGGCCTCCAAGAACATCAAATCCAAAAATTCTCAGGGGTTTTATGTTCTGTCAAACATTTCATCAAATGGCATGAGAAACATATCTTTCATGTCCTTTTCATTTTTAAAAAGGCTGTATCCTTTGTATTAGAGGAAAGTAGTTTTGATATGTGTTTTAAATTACCTCACATAATAACAGTCTCTGGAAATGTATCTTTCCCTTTTTTAAGCCAATGCAAAGTTTCTTCCATAAGCATAGTTTATTCATTTAATTCTCTTTCAGATAAAACTTTAAAAATCTGAAATCACTCTCTTCTACCTTAAATAAAACAAAGAAACCCTTATGACTTTTTCATCTTTTCTACTGGATAGAATTTTTAAAGAATTGATGAATAGGCAACATATAGTAGGTCAAGATGATAACTAATCTGATTTTAAAAAAAGAAAAGTGGGCTTGCACAGCAGAAGAATTGGAAAATGTGTTATCTAAATATGTCATGGGATATATGGACTTTAATATGTAACATATGTGAAGTTTAATCATTAAGCAATGAATTCCTCTTCTGAGGTCCGTATGGTGAGTATCAATGAATATAATATTTTTTGAGCTGAATGAAATGCCCAAGACCAATCTCTCAAGATTTAATTACCCACTTAAAAGTCCCCAGAGTTCTTCAAGGAAGCCCCAGGACTCATAGATTAAACTCCTTGATAGTCATTGTGCTTTGGAAGGCAAGCCGACAGCAAGGGGTCAGTCCTATCCGGAATTTTGAAGTGGGCAGCTGGAGGAGAGAGCCCTCCCTGCCCCCATCCATTGGGGCCCTGTGGATCCCACAAGCCCAAGGGCCTGACCTCCTGAAGATGATAATGATAGTGCTATGAACAACTGAATACAGTAACATTGACTTCCTATCAATGAGATTGGCACAAAGGCAGAACAGAACAAGGTCATGTGATGAGGAGAAGTGGAGGTGGAGGGTGGGTCTGCCTGAGACAGCATATTCAGGAAATGGCACCTAAGCTGAGATCAGATGGAAAGGAGGGGCCACCCTGAGGGAACAGCATGCCCCATCCCCTGAGGTGGGACAGTTTGGCACGTGTCCCCAGGGCCAGTGTCGCTGGAGGGTAGTGACCAGCTGGACTGGGAGGATCTGCTTGGGTTTTTGGATGTTCTTGGAACAGAGTTCTGGGAGGCACAGAAGGGCTGAAAGCTGGGTAGCTCCACGAGCTGATTTATTGTTTTAAAAGATTCCTCTATCTGTAACCCAAGATGGTGGAAGAGCCTCCAATTAGGAAGTCTTACAGCCCTAGTTATGGTTGACGGTGGTGTGAACCATGGTGGAGGCAGTGAGGTGATGGACAATGAGCTGACATGACTGGCTGGTGATGTCAACCTCTGGGAAGATAGAAGGGAGGGTTTCAGCCTTCGGAACCTGGCTGGTAAAGAGACCAAGAAGTGAGATGGGGAATATAAGTGAGGGTTTTTATGGTGACGTTCAGGGGATTTATTGTAGAGATATCAATTTTGAGATAACATTTAGCCAACCAGGCCCAGATTTCCAATAGGCAGATTAGACACTGGTCCACTGTGTCATTCACGATTCAAGGTTCCATACGTCTCCAAGAAATGGAACTTTTTTCGTAACTCTTTCAACAGATCTAAACCAACAAATAAGCCAGTCCTGGTTTTTCCTTCTGGGACTGTTCATACCTTGGAAGCAGAGTTATTGACCTGTGTGTGCTCACAGGGTGCACCCCCAGACCCCCTGGGGTTCAGCATGCACACCAGATGAATTTTCTAGAATCCCCAAGATGGAAATCTATTTGCCTCTCTCTCCTGCCCCTCAGTTTTGCATGAGGACCTGTGGGTTTCTGCAATGTCTGGAAGTAAGCAGAAGGGATAATTCTGGAGAGGCACAGTTGGGACTTGGACCCTCAAGGGGAAAAAGAGAAAGGCATGGATTTGGAAATGTCATGATCACTCTTTGAAGTTTCAGTGGAATTTTCAGCAAGAAAACCCTCATTCCTTGAAAACTCCAACATGCCCTGAAGAATTGGTGGGAGCGTGTGGGATCTCCCTACAGGCATTACCCAGCCCTGCGAGGCGCCAGTTCAGCTCAGCCCCTAAACTCTGGTTTGGGAGTAGAAACCATGCTTTCAGAGTCCATCAACCTGATTTTAATGGTTCAGCACAGCCCTTTGACTAGGATTTTCAGGGATTGATTTTTATGCTATTTTGTTATTAATTACAGCTTAGAAATCATTTTATGTTGTGAAGTATTTTTTATTTATTAAACCTGGCATAAATTTTCCCATGACATTCAGGGTCTAACATGCCACGGTTCTCCACTTTTAAAAAAAAGTACCAAATTAAATTCAGCTTGAGCTCCCACTCAGCAGCGTAGGTAAGAAATCCAGGATCCCTGAGTTTTGGGGGACCCTTCCTCCTTCTTCTCCCTCAGTTTCAGAGAACCTCGGGGATAATTCAGTTGGTGGAAATGGGGGAGTCCAGGTCTTCACGTCATTGCCATTACTCCTGGCTCAGGTTCCCTGCTTCATCAGAGGCTGATTAGCTCCCTGGAAGCCATATCCACACCCTTAGCCCTTTGCTGCTGGGCGCTGTACTTCATCACCCATGTGGACCCCTCAGTGGGATTGACCAGTGTGGGTGGGAGTTGAAATCATCTGGCCTTCATCAGTACAACATTGCTCTTCTCTGCAGTGGCATCTTCTCTGGGAGCAGCCCCCTCCAGTCTCTCACTGTGAAAGCCACCAACTTCCTTCCACACTGCCAACCTGGACAGTGCTCCCATCCTTGCCCTCTTTCAAGGTTGGAGAAAGGCACACTTTGCTCCAGAAAAGTGATAGCATTGACATAACATGAGCTACTAGCAAGTTTTTCATACCCTCTCACAGACCAAACAGACCAGGCAGACAAACAACCAAAAGTCCCTCAAAATATCTGCTCACTGCTATGTTGTTGTTTAGTCTCTAAGTTGTGTCTGACTGTTTGTGACCCCATGGACTCTATTACTCGCCAGGCTTGTCTGTCCATGAGATTTCCCAGGCAAGAATACCGAAGTGGTTTGTCATTTCCTTCTCCTGGGGATCTCCCTAACCCAGAGACTGAACCCACATTTCTTGTGTCTCCTGCATTGGAGGCGGATTCTTTACATCGTGCCATCAGGGAAGCCCCATTGCTATCTTCTCAGCACACAAGACCTAAGAATTTTGGCAGAATTACAACTCAAAGATAAGGAAAGGAAAAGGTTTGAGGAAGGGTATCTATATGGAGTAAATGAGATTTTTTTTTAACCTAGCTGTGCCATATTCCAGAAGTTTCCTCAGTGGTTCAGAGGGATGGTATTCTCCAACAACAATCACATTTATGTCTCTAAGCTGTCACCCACTGAGATATTGTGAAAAAGGATCGAAATAATGTCACAAAGTCAGATAAACCATATGGAGTGTTTTGTTTTTAAAATATACTCCCTGCCCCCACTGCTCCTGTCCCCATAATTAATATGTGCCAAATTGTAGAACAATTTAAAAATATAGAAAGTGCTATAAAGTATAAGAGTCAGGACTTCCTTGACGGTCCAGTGGTTAGGACTGTGAGCTTCCACTGCAGGGGCCACGGGTTCAATCCCTGACTGTAGAACTAAGACCTACCAGCTGCATGACACAGTCAAAAAAAAAAAAAATTAAGAATCATATTGCCTGTAATCCCTCACAGGGATCACCTTTGTGAGATTTTAGGCTTTCCTTCCAGTTTTGTCTCTAATGCTGGTTCTGTGTCCTGTAATTTCTGTATTGACATAGCCGAGGTCTCCAAGTATATGCAGATTATGTCTCTTTTTTCTTTCAATAATTTTGGATTGTCACATTTCATTCTCAGGAAACATGTCTAAAAATAAAGTGAGGATGCCAATATTATGCTTTACACCCAGAACCAGATAAGCAGATCTCTCTCTCTTCCTCCACCCAGGCACAATCTCAAAAAGGTCCGTGAACATAAAAGGAGGATAGGAATGAAACAGGAATAAAAACGTCGTTACATGGTGGTATCTATAGGAACTGATGCTCTTAACCATTTTTCTCAATTGTTTCCCTCCTTTCACAGTTTTTTTGTAACTCTTTCATTAATGCCTGGCTCTATTTCTAATTTTTTTCCATAGGAGAAACAGTTTGAAGTCAAAGACCTTGGTCAAAGAACATGAACTTTTTGGTTAGTGTTTGCTCGTTATGACACTTTTCTCTGAAAATGATATATTGTCATCTTAAAATATGGAAAATACAAAAAAAGAAACCCATAAAATGAATAACATAAGAATCATAAATATTCCTGTAACCTAGAGAAAACTACTGTCAGTACTGTGACATCTATAATCCCATACGATTTTGTGAACATATGTTTCTGCTTCTTTTATTAATATTACGTACTGTTAATTGCATTTTCCCATATTGTTAAATATTATTTGAAAAGGTGATGTTAATGGCCTGATGCATTGCACACATCATAGCATACTGAGCTGTTTCCTTTTCATTGGCTTTACTTTCATTTGCCAGTTCTTCACTATCTCAAACACTGGGACCATCAACCCTCCCAGGTTCCATCTTTGAGCCTCTACTAGCTCAGTCCCCACTTAGGGATGAGGGCATTGAAATTGGGACATGCACAGAGACCTCTTTAGGCTGTTGTTGGCACATTTGCGTCCCCCTAGCAACTTCCAAGAGGTGCCTTTCTGGGTGGATATGTCTCCTCTGAAAGGACCAATTAGAGAAGAGGGTCCCTTCCTGGGGTTGGTACAGCCCTGCCAGATACAAAGTGGAGTGAGCAGGGTGTGGGCTAGGTTTGTGCACCTACTTCCTTGACCGCATGCTTTTTTTTTTTTTTTTTTGCAGTCAACAACCTCGTTAACCATACACAGCTGTTGTGCTACATGTGATTTTTAACCCAAAGTAGATGTCAGAGCTGGTTGTTAACAAATCCAAATGGAGTCAACTCCAATTCTGCTGCTCCTTTAGCTACTTTAAAACACCTTTCTGATCAGGTCAAGAGGCCAACAGTCTGAGGTTTCTATAGCTCTTGCTATGTGGTATTTGTGACCACTTGTTCAGCTGTTCAGAGTACATTTAATTTTTGAAAAAGCAGTCACCATTGGATTTAGCATCACTAAAGATTCCAGTCAGGCAACTGTATGTATTCTCTGTTTTGCTAATGTACCCAAACTTTGTGATACTAAAAAGTCTTAAGTTATGGACTGCAAATAAAAAAACAAGTTACTGTGGTCTTTGGGATCCCTGGAGAATGCCCACTCAACCAATTCAACTGGGCAAATTGTTAAAAACAGCAAGCATCTTGAGCATGACCTTAACATTCATCAGCTGTGAGGGCAACAACTCTGAGCCAGCTCAGGGTTCCCTGCTGGGTTTGATGTCCCAGCAGGGTGTCCTGGAATTTCATCCTAACCTAGTCATAGTTTTCCTTTCAAAATTTGGAAAGCAGCTTTCACCCAAAGGCAGACAGAGGCTGGGAAAGTGACAGTGAAATGGAAAGCAAGGAGTTCACATGTCTATTATATGTCCTTTTAACCAGTCATTTCTGCTGTGTATTTTGGCACATGGTTTTTAGACATAGTTGAGTCAATCTCTGCAAAGCTGAAAGCTGATCCAAAGCCACGCATTCAGAAAGAGATGGAAAAGCAGTTATAATCTTGTCATCCCTCAATTTTTGAACAGAAACTTCATTATAATAATTGTTCTGGATTGATGGACTCCTCATTGAAAACTTTGTCCAAAACATGGCTTTGATAGAAAATTCCTGAGATGATAACACAGCACCTAAACAGCACTGAGCAGACAGAAAAAGAAGCCTTCCTTCAGGTCTGGTGTGGTGTCCAGTGGAATTTCTCTGCACTGTTTTCTAACTTTCTATCTTGAAATAATCTCAGACTTGAAACTTTCGAAAAGAGTACAAATAAAGTCTATATATCTTCACCCATATTCTCCAAACTCAGCATTTTAACCCATTTCCTTTATTGTTCTGGTTCTTTCTTCAATGTGTGCTTTCTAAAAATTAGAGAGTTCTCATAGGTAACCATGGCATGATGTCCAAACCAGGAAATTAGTATTAATGAAATATTGCGATCTAATCTGTAGCCCTTATCCTATTCTTCCCTGATAGGTTTGACCTCACCCACATGGGGTCCAGTTGACCGTTGGAGACCCTAAGTTTACATCGTAAGAAGGACACATTATCAGACACAGTATTGCCCCTGTCCCCTTCCTGCCAAAAGCAAAAACTGCATCTAGTCTTGAGGAAACAGCGAATAAACCCAGAGTGAGGGGTTCACCAGAGCAGAACAGGACAGTTGTCTTCAAAAGCTCCAAGTCACCACGTTACAACAAGCTGGTAATGACCTCAACAAAGTAAAGGGGAAATTGTTCCAAATGTGCAACCTGGCAGCTCCATGAGTCTGAATTGTTTGTGAAGATGAAGACTGGCTAAATGCCTTAACAACTGGATGGGGTTTCAGGAAAGGAAATCCTCACTCTTTCTCAAGAAACACAGAGGGCACTTTCATAAACACATCCTACATGTGACAGTGCAGACAGCTTTGATAGGCATTGCAACCCATCAGATGTAAACTGTTACCCTGTAGATGAAGAGCTGACCAAAGCCCTGCAGCCCAAGCAGTTGGTTGTGAGTTTCTGTGTGGTCCCCAGAGCCTGCAGGACTCTGCGCCCTTGGACTTCTGGCTCCAGAATCAGAGCAGAGCATCCCAGGGACTGCCCAGCACAGAGCAGTTTCCTTCTGCTTTTCCACATCACAGAGCACTGAGAACCATCACATTCGTATAGCATAACAACCAGGAGATTTAGGGGCATTTATAGAGTATTTGGTGAGATTTTCATTATGTGTTCTTTATGTTATATAATTATGATAAGAAAAGTAAAATATGAATCTTTTAGAAAACTTTTAAACACGGAATTTGTATAAATCTTCTATATAAAATATTTTACAGTTTTCCCCCATCCCTCCCCACTGCCAGCCTCACATTTTAATGAGAAACTTGAACTTGCCCCTATAATCTAAATTTAACTTCTTCAGGTTTTATGCTTGGTGTGCCTTTATGAAATTCCCCATCAGTCACAGATTCAGGTTTCTTGGGTCTGAAGCTTATATAATATGAGAGGAAGGGAGAACAGAAAATTGCAAATATAAAACAAGGTACAAAATTCACATTTATTTAGAATGAGAAAAAAGTCATAGTATATTACTGGAGACTTGGAGATATAAGGCCTTTTGTTTTACAATCTGTTTAGATCACTATCAGAACCACGTACATAGAAAGTCATGTTTGAAACCTGGTTCCCTCTCCCAGCCTCTCTGTGAACCCCCACTGACTCTGCCAGGACTCATAGGGTTGGTGAAAGTCAGACACCTTGGACCTGACTGAGGTCACCTTCTCAATAATTCCACTTTCTTATAGTCATTGTGAATCAGAAAGTTTGTTCACTCAAATAGATAGTAAAAAATAGCCATTGTACATCATTCAAAAATGTACAACAGTTGAACTATTAAAGACTCCAAAGTTTCTGCTTTTCCTTAATGGAAAAATAAGCTATTACAATTTCGTATCATAGTAAGCAAGAATACTGGAGTGGTTTGTCATGTCCTTCTCCAGGGGATCTTCCAGACCCAGGGACCAAACCTGCATCTCTGCGTTTCCTGCATTGCAGATAGATACTTTACCGAAGAGCCATCAGGGAATCTCATGATAATAAGCACAGATTTCTCATTCATTCGATTTCTATGTGTCAAACCTGGACTTTGAAAGTGAGATAGAGGTTTATTCTGCAGCATGCACGAGCCCAGTGACAGCAGGCATGTTGTACATGTAGTTTGGATGAAAAGGGCACTTGAGCCACAAAGATGTCAGTTTCTGATACGCCAGAGAACAGGGCTTTCGGACTGTGGCCTAGATTGACCCTAGACAGGCATCCCCCAGGCCCCGGGGGCCCCCAGACCACAGCCTTTCCCTCGGTTGCCCTGTCTCTCTCTTCTGGACACAGCCTCGCCCCCAGAAGTGGATGGCAGAGCGAGAGTATGGGCTTGAGTCCCACAAGGAAGCCACTCGTCATACAGGGACCACAGGGCAAGCCTGCCTCCCTTCGGCTGCTGTCCCAACAGCTCAATCCAGGCTGCCTTGGATCAAATCCAACCATAGCTCCAGCCGAGGGGGTAGAAATACAGTGGGTCCCATAGCACACAGGGTTGGGGGGAGATGCTCTGCTATAGTAGACGAGTTGCTTTGTAATGGCAGAAGATTAGATCAAAAAAATGTGCATGAAAAGGCTTTAGAAGTGATTAAGTAGGGTCTTCCCTGGCGGTCCAGTGGTTAAGACTGAGCTTCTACTGCCGGGGGAATTGAGTGCAGTCCCTGGTCTGGGAATGCAGACCCCTCATGCCATGGGCCGTGACCAAACATCTAGAAATAAATACAGACTGTCTTATGAACTACTGAATTTAAAAGTGAAAGAGAAAGTGTTAGTCACTCAGTCGTGTACGACTCTTTGTGACCCTATGGACTATAACCTGCCAGGCTCCTCTATCCATGGAATTCTCCAGGCAAGAATACTGGAGTGGGTTGCCATTTCCTTCTGCAGGGGATTTTCCCAACCCAGGGCCTGAACCCTTGCCTTCTTCATCTCCTGCATCGCAGGCAGATTCTTTACCTACTGAGACACCTGGGACCCCACTGAATTTTTTTAAAAATGTATATAAGAAAATAAAACGATCAAGTCATCTCACTCATTTTTGGCATAGAAATTCTAAGTGGAAATGCCCTTTGATGTACTCAGAATAGCAGAGGAACCACGGTAGAGTGAAAAAAGTAAGCAGCTTTACAACAAACTGCCAAACTGTCAGTGAAACAGGCTTTTCCCGATAGTTTCCCTGCTTCCATCACAGGATGGTGTAAAAACCTCTGTGCCTCAGGGTGAATGTCTGGGAGCTTGGGCGCATGTGGTCATAAAGACTGTTGCATCGTTTACAAAAAAAGCTTCACATCAATTCCTACCTCCCAGTTGCTGAACATCAGATCAAATGTGGGCAGTTCCTTGTTGATGGCTGGGGAAGCTTTGTGCTTATCTTTCTTTTTAGATGATGGTAGATGGAGGAGCCTGGTAGGCTGCAGTCCTTGGGGTCGCTATGGGTCGGACACGACTGAGCGACTTCACTTTCACTTTTCACTTTCACACATTGGAGAAGGAAATGGCAACCCACTCCAGTGTTCTTGCCTGGAGAATCCCAGGGACGGGGGAGCCTGGTGGGCTTCCGGCTATGGGGTCACACAGAGTCGGACACGACTGAAGCGACTTAGCAGCAGCAGCAGCAGACATGTCTAGATATGTATGGCATTTCAACTTCACCTATAAGAGGCCATCAGTAAATGGCCACACATTTTTATCATTACAACTCAGTTAATTCCGGAAATAAACATGTAAGACAACTTCATCCCCAGAGGCATTGAGGGAATAAGCTCTCTCCCACCTTTCCATTAAATGGTAAAGAACTTGCCTGCAATGCACAAGACTTGGGTTTGATCCCTCGGTCGGGAAGATCCCCTGGAGAAGGAAATGGCAACCCACTCCAGCATTCTTGCCTGGAAAAACCCATGGATAGAGGTGCAGGCTACAGTCCATGGGGTCGTAAAGAGTTGGACATAGACTGAGCAACTCACACTTTGACTTTACTTTCACTTTCATCTTTCCATTGGCAAGGTTATTCTCATCCCTGTTTACGTGGATCAAAAACAGATGGAAAGGGAAACACAGCACACATTGTTGCATACTGGCAGCCTTCAGCAACATACAAGGCTGAGAACATCTTTGTAGGGAGGATGGGTGAGTTCTTTGCAGATTTGTAGCACACATATATTACTACATCATGGATTATTGTGCTTTATTTTATTTGCATACACAAATATTGATTTGTATTTAGAACTAACTGAGGGAGTCCCTTTTCTTTTTTTTTTTAACTTTCCTGGGTCTCCATCCAGCTCCAGCCCTGCAGGCCCCTCACCCCCCAAGCTGCAAGCCAAGACGGCTCCCCAATTTGCTCTTCCCAAGGGGGTGGCTCCAAGCCTGTTTTCATGTCTCCCCACGTCAGCCGGGATTTATACCGCTTTTCTGCAGGGTTTCCTGCTCCAGGCTGCTGCAGAGCATTCTCTCTAACTTGCCACAGTTTAATGGCCAAACTTCACATTTAAAATATTATGGATCCAAGAAGAGGAAAATAAATAATTTCCAATAATGGGCAACTGAGACCCTGCAGCCAGGCCTGCCTGTGATGCAAATCGGTGGAAGCCGGCTGTGATCTTTCCAGTAGGCCCTTTAGAGTGTGTGGTTTTCTTATGGAAAGTCTTTCTTCACTCTGCTTCTCTGGGTAAAGGAGACTTTTGGGGAGATATTTGGTTAGAATCCTGAGGTTGTTAATCTCTAATACCCTCCCATGGCATCCCCTTTCCTGAAGGTGCTGTGAAAGTTCAGGCAAGCCCCATTCTCATGAATACTTTGTTCACACAGGCTTGGCAATCACCATCTAGACTGAAATTATAAACACAGTTTTCCTCCTGCCCTTCAAAGTTTCAAAACTCTACCAGTAATTCAGCCAGATTGCCCGTTAGAATAAACCAAACATGAAAAGAAACAGCATGAAAAACAGAAATTTTTAAGAAATGATTTGAGTAAAAAACATATTTTATTGACTCACAATTCTACCAAAACAGAGATTAAAAAGAAAAACAGGCTATTGTGAATCCAATATAAATTCTATCTAGATACATTAGGTCATTTCCTTCAAGTTCTTAGAAGTTGTTGATATGCATTTGTTTGATGTCTCTGGTCTGATTTTTGACATGAGGTTGTGTGTGCATTTTTAGAACTGGAAAAAATAGTATACTAATTTTAAAGTAAACAGAATGAAATGACTTCTCCCCATTTAGTAATATTTTTTTGCACTAGCCTTCCTGAAACTATTTCCATCTGCAACTTTAGAAGTTTTAATAATTTTTTTAATTTTGCCACTTGACTTTGATGAGTGCTGTTGGCAATGGATTCAGATGGCAGGGCCCTGGTTTAATCAATTGCAAGCGGCTTCCATAACCTTTGGTTTGAGAAGTAAATGGGAGGAGAGCAGAAACTCAGTGGCACTTTCTCTTCTCTTTCAAACATATGTTCTTATTTAATAAATTCCCCCTCAAATAAAATAAGCCTGTAGTTATTGGTGGTCAGTTTCCCATAATAGGAGCTACTACAGTTTCCCATTAAAGAAAAATACAAGGCTGCAATAAAACAAACCGTGAGTCACTTTATTGGGTATGAAGTAATAAACCAGTGGTTATAATGATAACTCCTGTGATGTGCCTTACAGGAAAATGACCTTGATTGCTGTGTTTGGTTTGGGGTGGGACTTCTTAGCTTAGTTGTACAGAAAACCAGTATGCAGTCCAATTCCACTTCTCTACTCTGTGTTCTTACAGAAACTAGAAGGTTTTACTCTCAGCAATGATCATAGCCATAATTGAGTGCATAATGTGGTGTTTAATATGTCAGTCTTCCATAAAACTCTACCTCAGGGCAAGAGCTGTTCAGTTTCGGCAGCTGAATTACTGCAGGTATGCATGGTAATTAGTATCCACTATAGAAGCAAGGCAAAAAGAATGGAAAGAAAGCAGAGGAGAGCAGGAAGAAAGAAAAAGAGAGAGAGAAGGGATAAAGGAAAAGATAGAAAATGGTAGCTGGGGAAAAACAAAAGAAAAGAAAGAGACCAAGAAAGAAACACAAAGAAAACAAGAGAAAAAAGAAAGTAGAAAAGAGAAAGACAAAGAAGCAAATGAAAGAAGGCTCTGAATTATTGGGAACCTACCTACCATCTTAAGATTCTTCCAAGCTCCTTAAGTTGACTTTTCAGAATACCTATATCAAATAGGTATTTCCAACCTCTATTATCTTTTTAAGGCAGGTAAACCACAGCACTACTAGTAAAGCGTTTCCAAAGCTTGTTTCCAAAATGCCCTGTGTTGCACCTTACCGCCAGCCTGAAACACAATATTCTTCCCCAGCCCTTCAATATATAGAGGCAGTAAAGAAAGCAAAGGTATTTCAACCAGAAAGCGTTGCTGAGTGCTGGGTGTCAGGGCCGTGCCCCGTCTCTGCGGGTTCGGCTGGCTGGGAACCCACGGGGTGACACGGCCCGCGGATCAGAGATGAAGACAGAACATCATTACCCCTGGCAGGAATCATATTTTGCCACCGACCTGAGAACTCTTGCTGGACGCGGGTTCCAGTCCCTTGGAAATGATACTGCCCGGCCGGGGAATTTCTCTTAAAGATGCAATAATTCACGACTGGATATTAACCAGATCTGTGACATACGGGGCTGCCACATCTTCTCATTTCACTGGCTCTAACCCTGCCGAACGTTTCTAATACAGCAGGGGTGTTGGGTGAAATACGACTTTCTGATTGAATGAATGCCTGCGGGCCTCCGTGATAAACACCAGCCCAAGCGCACTGCGGCTTCTAAGCGGAGGACAAGTGCCAGACCCTCTAGATGAGTTAGCAGCAACCCCCTCCCAACAGCTCCCCCTCCTAACCAAATTATCTCCGTTTATTTTTCATCACATCTGACTGTGACCAATAATTTGTGTACAGCGAACATCAGTGTTTCTTTCCTGCCTTGCACAGTGCTGATTTTTCTGTGTCTCTTCGTGTTCAGACGCTAAGATAAATTTGACTTGAAGGCAGTTTAATAGAAGGCGAGTTTCAAAGAAACATTTGCTGTATGGCGGGATTGACTTAAACCCAAGCATGGGATAGTTAACGTCCATCCACCTTATCGCTGTGACTTCCCCCACCTTTTTATTACCTTTGTTGGGTTCCAATGACTAACATATTTCATTTTCTCCTGGTGTATTTTTCCAGCACTAAAGCTCTGCTTTTTTTCGGTCTACCTAGAAAATTTTCAGTTACATCATTTGCAAAACTATGTTGATGTTAACATTGAAAAACCTCTTTGCTTGCAGTTGTATATTTTATTTGGCTAAAAATGGCTCATGTCTAATACATTACATGTCCTTTGGTGATACTCTTTAAGCGAGAAATTCCAAAACTCACAAATACCGAATAGCCAAAAGTTCCAAAGCGGTGCATGAACGCTAAACATGCAATATATCTCCTCCTTTTCCAAACAGAAAGAGATTTCTCTCTGATTTGTTTGATAAATTTGACCCAAGATTTCCATTTGCAGTTATTGGAGTTCCTACTGTTTTTCTGCGTGTTGGTGGGCCGAGGCCTAATCACCCTGAAGCCCCACGGAGACCATAAATTACAGCGATGAGGCGAAGCTTTGTGCTTCTCAGGCTGCAGGAGAAGGCCATTTTGCTGCAGCCTATTTTGACAGGCATGAATTTAATTCATTGTTTTATGACAGACGGGAAAAGTGTACATGCTCATAGTACTGATTTATGGTCATTTGGGTCTGGAGGATTCTATAATTTGCAACTAATGTGAAAACAGATGGATAGGCAGACACCAAAGGTTAGGCTGACCCCTGGGTTCTCTCCCCTGGTTACAAATGGCGTCCATATGCGTCCAATCTCTCTGGGTGAGGTCTACGCCGGTCGGCCAGACGCCATAGAGCGTGCTGCACTGTTCTTTCCTTTCCTGAGTAAGTCGGCAAAAGTGAAATTTGGAGAACATTTCTAGCCTTGGTTTTCCAAGAGTCATTCTGTGCCTTCTGCACATGTGGGATTCTTGTCTTTCCTTTTTTTTTATATGAGAAAGGACTTTTCTAAGGTTTGTGGACTATTGTCCTTATTAGCCCAACATGCAATAGCATGTAGAGGCGTCGTTGGATGTTTTCATTTCAATTGACAAATTTGTTTTAAGAGAATGATTGATTGAAAATCATCGGTTGGGGAGTTTCAAAGGAAATGCCTCAAGTTGGGGACGAGCAAGCATTTTTGTGAGAAATGTATTTTACATAAATGAATTTCTACCTTACAAATCACTTTACATTTTTAGAAACTAAATGGGTTATTGAGTAAAGTTTCTCCATTGATATTAAAAGTTTTTAATATATTTTTGGCTATTAAATGACTTCACCAAAGAAGGAACAACAGTGATCACATCTCTTTTTGAAGAAAGAAAGGCATTTTAGACCTCTAGTAACAAGGTAAATCCACTGTGAATTTTAGTTGAACTGGTACTTGCAGTCTGTTAACAAATACAATGTTAACAAATTATATAATTCGTTATTGATTTTCTTGTCCAATTATTCTAACATTATTATCTTCATTGTATAATTTAATTTTAATAATAAAATTAAAACAATCATTCATTTTAGTTCAGAAGATTAAGTTGTGTTTAATCCCATTTCCTTTTGTAAAGTGGAAACACAGATTGCTGATCCCTAAATAAGACTATAAAATCCAGATATAACTAAAGACTGTTTTAGTCTTGACCAAATTAGTATTTTGACAATAAAAGTCAAAAGACATAGTGTTGTACGGTGTTAAAATATTGTTGTATTTTTTCTATTCCATTTTAAAATTACATGTGAACCAGTCTAATGGCTACACTGGAGGCTTAACCAACACAACATGATTCGTGCTGGTCCAGTCAGCAGGGTATTTGCAGCTTCACATGGTGCTATGAAGACCGCAGTATTTAACCTCATTTGACATTTCAACCTTTGTGCACTTACCCCAGGAAGGGAAAATTTTAAGTGACTGAAAACTAATTTTAATTGGCATTAAAAAAAAAATAAAACAAACACACCAGATGAGTATTTTCGTAAGGCTGTGGTCTACTTGACCATGGGGCTTCCCTGGTGGCTCAGATGGTGAAGAATCTGCCGGCAGTGCAGGAGACCAGGGTTCAATCCCTAGGTTGGGAAGATCCCCTGGAGAAGGAAATGGCAACCCACTCCAGTATTCTTGCCTGGAGAATCCCATGGACAGAGGAGCCTGGTGGGCTACCGTCCATGGGGTCGCACAGAGTTGGGCACAACTGAGGATATAACACTACTTGGCCGTACGTTTCTTTTTAACTATGGAAAGACATCCATGTGTGTGGATTTTTTCCACACTTTACTTCCTGAAGCTGTAGGCTGGAGATGCCATTTTCATTTTTTAAAAATTAATTAATTAATTAATTTGGCTGCACCAGTTCTTACTTGCGGCATGTAGGAAATTTGATCTTCATTGCAGAATGCAAACTCTTAGTTGTGGCATGTGGAATCTAGTTCCCTGACCAAGGATCAAACCTGGGCCTACTGCCCTGGGAGCCACGGGACCACCGGGGAAGTCCTGCCATTTTCATTTTGGACAGGAGCTACCATCATCTCTTTGTTGAGTCATCTAGGAGTGGCTTCCTTAGAAGATACTAACAAGAGTCACACATGAAAGTCTGTGAAATGACAAAGGGCAACAACTGTTCTTACCGACTTGGCCCAAATTTTAATTTTTGTCAAGGGTTCAGACTGTTGACATAAGAACAGGCTTATTCACAGTATCACTTGAAATCAAAACAGGTACCAGGCACTTCCTTTGATCATGTACTTTTTGGAGTGGTTATAGTGAGTTTTATTTATCTATTCAGGTCGATTGCCTGGAAAGGGCCATATCTGGACCCCTGAGCCCTGGGAAAGGAAAGGAGGCAGCGATTGGTTGCCCCCATGGAGGCAGCCCTGCTGTCAGCTTTCATACCCACACCTGTCTCCATCTGATCCTCACTTTCTTTTGTCTTCCAGAACTCTGCCTCCTACCCAACATCTTCATGCCCTCAGCAGTGTCTGGGGCCGGGACTGGATGGTGGGCAAGAGCTCAGGACTCTGCTTTTGCATGAACTCTCCTGGCTTTCCCTGAGTTCCCTGTGCATCTCTGTCCCAAGCACCACACAGTCAAGAGGCTGGTAGCTCAAGACCCTTCTATTTTGCTGGGAACCTGGCTTGATTATATTAACTTTTAAAATTCCATTACCAAAAGAGAAAAACAAACACTGTATATTAATGCATGTATGAGGCATCTGAAAAAATTGGTATAGATGATCTTATTTACAAAGCAGAAACAGAGATACAGAGGTAGAGAACAAACTTGGATAGCAAGGGGGATACCACCCGTGAGATGAATTGGGATTGACTTATACACACTATTGCTACTATGTAGTAAATGGATAACTAATGAGAACCTACTTACAGACCAGGGAACTTTACTCAATGCTCTGTGGTGACCTAAATGGGAAGGAAATCCAAAAAGGAGGGATATATGCATAGGTATAGCTGATCAACTTTACTGGACAGTAGAAATTAACTCAACATTGTAAAGCAACTATATTCCAAAATTTTTTTAAAAAAAAATTCCATGACCTACTTCAGTGTCTGGAACATAGGAGCTGTTCAATAATTAGTGGAAAGTTGAATATGTTGAAAGGAATATGCTCCTTAAGTCAACTGCGTAATGATAGACATCATTCAGGATGCTGTAGATCATGGAATAAATTAATGGTATATCTATAACATATACATAGTTATAAAAGGATTTCAAAGAAGTAAGAACTATAGATGAGGAGACCAATTCTATGCATTAAGTTAAAACATTTTAACCATCACTGGCATTTTTTGATGGCTCAAATAACAGATACATACACCCCTTTGGGTAGCCTTGCTGACAATTCACACAAAATAAAAGCCAATTTCTCGGCTTTGTCTTCTGCCCACTTTCTGGCTTTGAAGGTACCAAGGTTCACAATTTCTAAATCTCTCATACTTTCTTCTTTCTATTTATAAGAATGTATATGGTATATGTGGGCAAACCATTCTATCTTGGTTTGTATGTTTTTATTTTTAACTAAATGAGTAGCTAACACTTGCAAGGTGCCTGAGATTTTTGTCAGCACTTAACAGTGAGAGACTTTATTTTCTTGGGCTCCAAAATCACTGCAGATGGTGACTGCAGCCATGAAATTAAAAGGCGCTTGCTTCTTGGAAGAAAAGTTATGACCAACGTAGACAGCATATTAAAAAGCAGAGACATTATTTTGCCGACAAATGTCTGTCTAGTCAAAACTATGGTTTTTCCAGTTGTCGTGTGTGGGTGTGAATGTTGGACCATAAAGAAAACTGAGCACTGAAAATTGATACTTTTGAACTGTGGTACTGGAGAAGACTCTTGAGAGTCCCTTGGACTGCAAGGAGATCCAACCAGTCCATCCTAAAGGAAATCAATCCTGAATATTCATTGGAAGGACTGATGCTGAAGCTGAAACTCCAATACTTTGGCCACCTGATTGGAAAAGACCCTGATCCTTGGAAAGTTTGAAGGCAGAAGGAGAAGGGGATGACAGAGGATGGCATCACTGACTCAATGGACATGAGTTTGAGCAATCTCCAGGAGTAGGTGATAGATAGGGAAGCCTGGCGTGCTGCAGTCCATGGGGTCGCAAAGTGTTGGATACAACTGAGCAACTGAACTGCCTGACTGTGTTTCATTCATCTGATAATCAGAGCAGCCTTAGGCGATAGGCACTGTCATGGCACCAGTCCTAGAAATGTTCAGACCAAGACCAGGGAGGATGAAGAATGTGCCCAAAGCAGTGACTGATGCTCGGAGGACAGCAGTGCAGGCAGTCTGGGTCCAGAGCCCACACTCTCACCTCTGTGCTCTGACACATTGAAAAGGAGAACAAACCTGACAGACCACTTTTTTTTTTCCATTTCATGATATGTCTTGGATATTTTTTCATTTCCTTACATAGAGATATAACTCATTTTTAAAATTACAAGCTAATATTCCATAGCATCAACAAATGCTAATTTACTTTGTCATTGGACATCCATGGATGTTTAGGTTAATTCCAGTCTTTTATTATTATAAACTTACAACAAATATTCTTATATACCTTTTGTGTGTAAGGTGGCAGCATCTCTAATTGACATACCTAAAAGCGAAATGTTGGGCTGGGGGAATGTATATGACATTTTAATAGATGCTGCTAAGTTTCCATCCAGGAAGACTTTGCCAGCATTTCCAGCAACCAACATTATTTGTTATCCTTGTTAGGAAAGACCCAAAAGCAATAGTTGATAGTTTTAATTTGCATTGTGCTAATTACATCAGGATTTATTTTTCCCATTTGTCTATTGATTTGTGGACATTCTAGATAGATTCTGGACACTGATTCTATACATGTAACTTGTATTAACACATTTTCTCATTCTGTTATCTGTTTCTCATTAATAGATATCTGTTCATCTTTGTTGACTTTTATTATTCCACTGTTTTCATTTTATTTATTTATTTTGGCCATGCTGAGCTGCACACAGAATCTTAGTTCCCCAGGAATTGAACCCCGCCTCCTGCAGTGGAAGCATGGGGTTCTAACCACTGGACCACATGGACCTCCCCACACTGTTTTAAAGGTTTATGAGAACAAATCTTTTCTGTGTTTTTTATACTGCTTAAGAAGTTCTTTCTTACTGGTTTTAATTGGACATTTTAATTATAACACAGTTGCATTGAAATTTATTTACTTGCTTATTTATATGCAGGTGTTATTCTGGAATTTATTAAAGTTTATAGTGTAAGTATACTATGCTTTATGCTATTCAATTTCAAAGTCCTATTTATTGAATAATTCTTTTGCTCTTCACTGATTTGGAATACTACTTTACCATTCATTTAATAAACATTACTTCTATTCTGATAATTGTAGTAAAATTAGCAAATAAAAAGTACAGAGGAGACAAAAATTATCATAGTGCATTAAACTATTGTGTAGTTTTTTGATGATTTCTCCCCAACCTGGCTATTATTTTGTATAGCTGACTTTTACCCTGTCACTTCTTACCATACAATAAACATTTTAATATATCATTAACCGAGTAATTAAAACAACAGTGGAATGCTATGTCTGGTATCAAATTAGCAGAGATTTCTAAAAACACAATACTTAGAGGTGGTGAAACTGGAGATTGACTGGACTTGATAATGCTGCTGGTAGCAACTTTTTTGTGCAGATGCTCTGGAAAAAAACTGATAAAATAATTGAAGAGTATTGCAGTATTCGTGTGCCCTGATTTAATAGTTTACTCGCAAGATATGTATCCAAAGGGACTAACCAGAGATGGAATCCAAGATTAATATGTAATCTGTTGCAGGGAGTTGGTGATGGACAGGGAGGCCTGGCGTGCTGTGATTCATGGGGTCGCAAAGAGTCGGACACGACTGATCGACTGAACTGAACTGAACTGAAAAATAGTGAAAACCCTAAACTGTTCAACAAGGAGGATGGTTAGATAAATTATCTAACTGAGGTGCGTTGACTCAATGCAGTGAGTGCAGTGGGCCTGGGGGGGCAGACAGTGGTACCCTCTGCCTCATGCTCTCAGCTCCCACCTCCCTGACACGGGGGTGGCTGGCACTGTCTGGAGCCCTAGTATTTGACTGGGGCTCTGGCTGCCTCACGATGAGTCATGACACAAGTGACACGAATCACTTCCAGGCCAGAATATTTAACTGCCAAAAGGAAACACTCCAGGGTTAGCAAGGAGACCAGCAATGTTTGAAACAACATGCTGAGAGAAGACAATCAGGAAATAACTTCTGCTAGCCATGTTGCAGGAAGAAGAAACAAATCTGACTAGATGTTAGATTTGTTTCTTTTACTTTATTTTTATTTATTTATTTTTGGCTGCTCTGGCTCTCCGTTGCTATGCCAACTTTCTCTAGTTGCTGTTAGCTGCTCTCTAGGGAAGGTGCACAGTTTCCCGTTGTGGTGACTTCTCCCCTTAGGGAGCACAGGCGTAGGATGCAGGTTCAGTAGTTGTGGTGCGTGGGCTCCGCTACCCAGCAGCATGTGGAATCCTTCCGGACCAGGAATCGAACCCATGTCACTGGCACTGGACCGCCAGGGAAGTCCTGTTTCTTTTACTTTAACCTTTGCTTCCTATTGCTTTGTTCATTCAAAGACATAATGGCTTTCCTTGGGGAACCCTTCCCCTCTGCTTGAATATTAAACGAAAAAAGTGCCTTTGTTCAAGGAGACACCCTGACCTTGTCCACCTGTAAACAGCTGCAAGAAAGGAGAAATTAACAGGCCCCCTCCTCAATGCTGGCCAAGCCAAGGGAAGTTTGGCAAGATGAGTGACCTTTTTACTTCCTCACCTACTCCTCCTCTGTGTTCCGTAAAAGAAACTGGCCTCCAGATCCCATTAGATTATTTTTCGAGACACTAGTCTGCCATCTTCTCAGTCCGCTGGCTTTCCACATAAAGTCATTATTCCTTGCCTCTATACCTGTTTGCCGACATACTGGCCTGTTGTGTGGTGAGCAGAGTGAGCGTGGACTTGGTATCAATGAGAAATGGAAATATTGGTTAAAACAAGCATATTTTATCGCTAAACAACAGCTTTTAGCCATGAATTCATATGGACAAGAAAAGGTTCACAAAATAATAACTGGAAAAACAGGATTAAAAACATGTTAGCCACATACAAAGTCAATTTTCCTTCTATAGGTGCTTGTGTATTGCCTGTGGGTATAGAAATAATGTAACACACACACACACACACACACACACACACACAAACCACCCAAAAGTTAAGTTTTTACCTTTGGGTATTGGGTTTACTGATTTTAATATTCTTACATTTATTTCTGTATTTTCTAAAGCAATTGTTTATTATTTCATTATTATAAAGCATGTTTTTTAGATCTTATAAGCATACTTTGTAATGGTTATATAATATTTCAATATATAAATTTAGCCTCTTCTTGTTGAATGTAAGTTATAGTTTTCCACTGTTTTCACAAGATAGTGATTATCACTGTGTGTAATTTTTACCTTGTGGATCAATTCTCCCCAAAGTATTGATAGTAAAGTTAATTACATTTACTCACATTAAACATTGTTTCACTGCCAGACTTTTTGGGACATTCACTCTGCTTATGATCACTGTGGATCCCAACATTAATTGACCCTAAACTTATGTGTTCTAAGGAAGCATTGTATCAAAATACAAATTTTAGCATGGCCTTTTTTTTTTTAACACTATGTTGTCTTTTCAAATGCAGACAGGACTAGGATTATAATCATCCCATCTTCACACTACTCAACAACATCTATGGGTTTATAGTATGGTAACCTTCATTAATGTAGATGATATAATTTGGAGATCAAGAGCAGTGTCTTTGAAATAACAAGAGCCTTACATTTAAACCCTAGCTCTGCCACTTCAGAGCTCAGGGGCTTTGAGAAATTCATATATGTTCTCTGGGACTTAAGGTCTCTGCTGGTGAACATGGTCATACTAGTAGCCACAGCGTAGAAATCTAGTGAGGATTAATTGAACTATATGACAGTTTTAGCATAAGCTATATTATGCTAAACAGAGCATGAACTCAGCAAACGATAGCCAATATTATTGTTGTTCAAAGGTCCATTACTATAAAATGCTGTTTAGAAAAATTGGGAGTAGGAAAAGAGTAGAGCTAAGGAATCCAGAACAACTTGGTTTTAATCAAAGAACAGATTATTTAGGGGCAAATCTCTGTAGCATTTTGTTTTCCTGTTTTTTGGTGAATTCATCTGCCTCAATTCCCAATACCTTGTTCATATTCTGACTTCAAAGTGTCTTAATCTCCACTCTTTTCCCCACCAACAGCATCCCCACATCCTCACTCTAAATATGAGCTGGCGGGCTGGGACTACTCTACTGCAAGCATTGGAAAGGAAATGATCTTTTAAAAGGTGAAATAGGCAAAAACGGCAAAATCTCTTCTGGCTTTTCCTGGGGACTTTTGAGGCATTTCCCCAAAGATCGCTGGTTAGCTCCATAATTTTTCAAGACCTGTTCATTGTGCCAGAGAAGGAAATGTACCTACGATTGCTCTTTGGGGTCGTATTTAAGTCAAGGCCAGATTTCAAGCTCCATTGAAGTGCAATATTTTGCATTTTTGAAGAAGGAAATTTTGCTGGTAAAAATGCTGCTTTTCTTATAGCGCGATCCATAAACATGCTTTGACAACTTTCAAAATGGCTTAAAAGTTGGCTTATACTTCCAAATGTACCTGATCACATCTATTCTTTTTAGATCTATTTAAATGTTCCTTACCATGAACTGAAATTCCCCATCATTTCCCATTATTCCTTCTCACATAGGCAGACTTCATTTTAATGTGCTTTGCTTTACTGCGCTTTGCAAATACTGCGTTTTTGACAAATTGAAGGTCTTGTGGCAGCCCTGCCTTGAACAAAGCTATTGGCTCCATTTTCCCAACAGTATGTGCTTGCTTTGTGTCTGTGTGCCACATTGTGGCACTTCTTGCAATATTTCAAGCTTTTCCATTATTATGGGGATCTGAGATCAGTGGGGGCTTCCCAGGTGGCTCTAGTGGTAAAGAACTCACTTGCCAAAGCAGGAGACATAGAGACGCAGGTTCAATCCCTGGGTCAGGAAGATCCCCTGGAGGAGGTCGTGGCAACCCACTCCATATTCTTGCCTGGAGAATTCCATGGACAGAGGAGCCTTGAGGGTTACAGTCCATGGGGTCTCAAAGAGTCAGACATGACTGAAAAGACAGCACAGCACAGCACATGATGAATTTTAATTGTCACTTCAAAAACTGTAAGAAAAAACCCCAGAAATATTGCAATGGGTCATATTTTACTTCATTGTTGAAATGATTGTTGAATATGATACATTTTTGTCAGCGAAGGGAGATTTATTTTTCATGTAGCTCATTCCATATGAATAGTGTACCTCTATATTTAGTGGAATTCTCCTTTTCCACACGTGTTGCTTTTGGACTTCCACAGTCGGAGAACAAAGATGAGAAACAAGTGTTTTCCTGCCTTCTGTTGGCTCATTTTTCCTTGCTGTGACACAGTACTGTTACCAGCAACAGAATCTTCTCTGTTTGCTTGAGAAATACACCTGCCAACCTGGCCTGGCCATGATGGACCGTAAGTCACTCCGTTCCATGGGTTCCTCTTTGCATCTGCTGGAGTCTGTTGCTGTGCCCTGGACTGACCACTGATGCCCTTTCTGAGCTTCTCGTCCTCATATGCCTCTGACATCACTTCTCAGGGCTGGGATGACCCCAGGCTTCCTCAGCAGCCCCTGCAAACACCTGGACACACCCTCACTGTCACCTCCATAAAATGAAAAACATAGCCCTTGCCTGATGCTGCCCAGAGCCCCAGCAACTTCCTGGAGCATTTTAACAAACAGGAATGAGAACAGGCGCTGTTCTCAGCATTCTGCACACCTTAACTCATTTAATTCTTGTACTAATCCTGTGTGTCTTATTGTCATCCCCATGTTATGGGTGTGGAAATGAGGGACAGAGAAGGTAAGAAAATTGCCTGTGGTCACAAAGCAGTAGGTGGAAGGAGCCAGGAAGCCCAGGTTCCATGAATTAAAATATATATATTTTAATTTGTTGGAGTGTAATTGTTTTGCAATGTTGGGTTAGTTTCTGTTGTACATCAAGTGAATCAGCTATATGAATACATAAATCTCTTCTTTTTTGGATTTTCTTCCTGCTTAGGTCACCACAGAGAACTGAGTAAAGTTTTCTATGCTATACAGTAGGTTCTGATTAGTTACCTTACACACAGTTGTGTATATATGTCAGAGCGAAGTAAGAAAGAGAAAAACAAATATATATTAACACATACATGTGGAGTCTAGAAAAATGGTACAGATGAACCTATTTGCAAAGCAGAAATAGACACACAGATGTAGAGAACAAACGTATGGACACTAAGGTGGGAAGGGGGAACGGAATGAATTAGAAGATTGTGATGTGTGAATTCTTAACAGCAGCTGCAGGCAGCCTTGGGATTTACTTGGCCCTGAGGGCTCCAGATCCACCTCCCTCCCAGTCTCAACACCTGCCACTCAACCCCAACTTTAAAGCAAGTCGTCAGGAGGAATTACTCTGACTTTTGAGTCTTTTATCTAAGAATATAGTTTTCGGCTCAAAGAGAAAACCTGGTAAGAAGGATATTATTAGATCCATCTCTCAGCTTCATCCAACTTACTGTCATCTCTCTTGCTCATAGTCCTGATTGATGGACTGACACACCATCAAGGAACTGCTAAATCGAAGGGAAATGAGATCAGGGTCAAATTAATCTTGCATTCGAAGGCTATATACCTCTTGTTTCCTGTGAGCTGAGAATCACAAAGATAAACCATGAAGATGACCAGATGTGGCTGCAGACCAAGACCAAAGTGCTCAACTGAATTTCAGCTTACCTAGTTTTTAGATAGAAGTAAGTGAAAAGAGACAAAGAAGAGAAACATTTGTGGCTAATACAATCATCCCAGCTTTTGGTCAGGATCTGGAATATTAGTATGTGGCAATAATATGACCAACAATCCTCTGCTAATTCATCATGGCTTATATTTAAGATTCCCTAAAATCACTGGGTCCAAAGTCAGGCCACGTTTTCCCAGAATTTCCAGTACGAAGATCTTTATAAGATGCCACCATTCTGAATTTCTCAGACCACAGAAGGATTTAAATTCTTCCTCTCAACCCTCAACTGCAAGTTGAACCTCAGGGCAGGCTCCCAGCTCAGCCATGTGGACATGCAACATCTGTCCTTTGTTGAGAGAGGGAAAAAGTGAAAAGTTTCGGAAAGATAAAAAATGGCTCTAGAAATAAGGGGCCCCCCAGAGGGACCCAGCTGTAAAAAAAAAAAAAGACAGGGAGGAGTCTAGGTGGAAAGAAAAGGTCCAGTGGGTATAGGTGGGAAGGAAGGAGAGCTGGTGTAGATAGATGGAGCAATGAATTGCAGGATGACTAATCAGCCACTGGACAAAGACTTACCTCCAAGGTAAATGCTACTGATATTTGCCTTAAACCAGTGAAAAATCTGGCACAGGGTATCAGGGACACATGATCATTTGGCAGGTGGCAGAGACAAAGGTAAAGAAAGGGCTCTTGTGACACCTTATATCCAGAATGACTACCCACACTACTGGTTTCAGTGCCCTTCTGAGTGTGTTAGCTGATTCTCTCAGATGGTAACAAAGAGGAGGGGCTTAGACTACAGAGAAGGAACCACACAGGTATTATTTATTTGAAGATGACATCTGAATTTTTTGGTATTGACCATCTGGTGATGTCCATGAGTAGAGTCTTCTCTTGTGTTGTTGGAAGAGGGTGTTTCCTATGACCAGTGTGTTCTCTTGGCAAAACTCTGTTAACCTTTGCCCTGCTTTGGTTTGTACTCCAAGGCCAAATTTGCCTGTTACTCCAGGTATCTCTTGACTTCCTGCTTTTGCATTCCAGTCCCCCATGATGAAAAGGACATCTTTTTTTGAGTGTTAGTTCTAGAAGTTCTTGTATGTCTTCATAGAACCATTCAATGTCAGCTTCTTCAGCATTACTGGTCAGGGCATAGAGTTGGATTACTGTGATATTGAATGGTTTGTCTTGGAAACGAACAGAGATCATTCTGTCACTTTTGGGATTGCACTCAAGTACTGTTTCCAAACTCTTTTGTTGACTATGAGGGCTACTCCATTTCTTCTAATGGATTCTTGCCCACAGTAGTAGATATAATGGTCATCTGAATTAAATTCACCCATTCTGGTCCATTTTAGTTCACTGATTCAAAAAATGTCAATGTTTACTTTTGCCATCTCCTGCTTGACCACTTTCAATTTGCCTTGATTCATGGACCTAACATTCCAGGTTCCTATGCAATATTGTTCTTTACAGCATCGGACCTTGCTTCCATCACCAGTCACATCCACATCTGGGTGTTGTTTACTCTTTGACTCCTTCTCTTCATTCTTTCTGGAGTTATTACTCCACCGATCACCAGTAGCATATTGGGCACCTTCTGACCTGGGTAGTTTATCTTTCAGTGTCATATCTTTTTGTCTTTTTATACTGTTCATGGGGTTCTCAAGGCAAGAATACTGAAATGGTTTGCCATTCTCTTCTCCAGTGGACCACGTTTTGTCAGAACTCTCCACAATGACTGGTCTGTCTTGGATGGCCCTACACTGTATGGCTCATAGTTTCATTGAGTTAGACAAGGCTGTGGTCCATGTGGTCAGTTTGATTAGTTTTCTGTGATTGTGGTTTTCATTCTGTCTGACAAGGATAAGAGGCTTATGGAAGCTCCCTGATGGGAGAGACTGACTGGGGGAAACTGGGTCTTGTTTTGATGGGTGGGGCAATGCTCAGAAAATCTTTAATCCAATTTTCTGTTGAAAAACAGAGGGCTCTGTTCCCTCTCTGTTGTTCAGCCTGAAACCAAACTATGATGGAGGTAATGAAGATAATGGCAACCTCCTTCAAAAAGTCCCCTGCAGACACTGCTGCACTCAGTGTCCCTGACCCGACAGCAAGCCGCCGCCAACACACACCTCTGCTGGAGACTCCTGGACACTCACAGGCAAGTCTGGATCAGTCTCTTGTGGGGTCACTTCTCCTTTCTCTTGCGATCTGGTGCACACAAGGTTTTGTTTGTGCCCTTCAAGAGTCTGTTTCCCGAGTCTTGTGTAAGTTCTGTAATCAAATCCCACTTGCCTCCAAAGTAAAGTTGCCTGGGGGTTCTCAGTCCCTTTGCCAGATCCTCAGGTTAGGAAATCTCTTGTGGGTCCTAGAACTTTCTTAACAGTGCAAGAATTTCTTTGGTATAATTGTTCTGCAGTTTGTGGGTCATCTGCTTGGCAGGTCTATGGTGGGGTTAATGGCAACCTTCTCCAGGAGGTTAATGGCAACCTCCTAATGGCCATCACCAGATAGTCAATATTGAAATCAGATAGATTATATTCTTTGTAGCCAAAGATGAAGAAGCTCTATACAGTGAGCAAAAACAGGAGCTGACTGTGGCTCAGATCATGAACACCTAAATGCCAAATTCAGGCTTAAATTGAAGAAAGTAGGGAAAACCACTAGACCATTCAGGTATCAGTTCAGTTCAGTCGCTCAGTCGTGTCCAACTCTTTGCGACTCCATGAATCACAGCACTCCAGGCCTTCCTGTCCATCACCAACTCCCGGAGTTCACTCAAACTCATGTCCATCGAGTCGGTGATGCCATCCAGCCATCTCATTCTCTGTCGTCCCCTTCTCCTCCTGCCCCCAATCCCTCCCAGCATCAGACTCTTTTCCATTGAGTCAACTTGTCACATGACCTAAATCAAATCCCTTACAATTATACAGTGCAAGTGACAAATAGATTCAAAGGATTAGATCTGGTAGACAGAGTGCCTGAAGAACTATGGACGGTTTGCAACACTGTACAGGAGACAGTGATCAAAACCAACCCCAAGAAAAAGAAATGCAGAAAGGCAAAATGATTGCCTGAGGAGGTCTTACAAATAGCTGAGAAAAGAAGAGAAGTGAAAAGCAAAGGAGAAAAAGAAATATATACCCATTTGAATGCAAAGCTCCAAAGAATAACAAGGAGAGATAAGAAAGCCTTCCTCAGTGAGCAATGCAAAGAAATAGAGGGAAACAAAATGCTGCACTCAATATGCCAGCAAATTTGGAAAACTCAGCAGTGGTCACAGGACTGGAAAAGGTCAGTCTTCATTCCAATCCCAAAGAAAGCTAATGCCAAAGAATGCTCAAACTACCGCACAATTACACTCATTTCACACGCTAGTAAAGTCACGCTCACCACCCCCAATCCCTCCTAGCATCAGACTCTTTTCCAGTGAGTCAACTCGTCGCATGAGGTGGCCAAAGTATTGGAGTTTCAGCTTTAGCATCAGTCCTTCCAATGAACACCCAGGGTTGATCTCCTTTTTAATGGACTGGTTGGATCTCCTTGCAGTCCAAGGGACTCTCAAGAGTCTTCTCCAGCACCACAGTTCAAAAGCATCAATTCTTTGGCAATCAGCTTTCTTCACAGTCCAACTCTCACATCCATACATGACCATGGGAAAAACCATAGCCTTGACTAGACGGACCTTGGTTGGCAAAGTAATGTCTCTGCTTTTTAATATGCTATCTAGGTTAGTCATAATTTTCCTTCCAAGGAGTAAGCGACTTTTAATTTCCTGGCTGCAATCAGCATCTGCAGTGATTTTGGAGCCCCCAAAAATAAAGTCTGACACTGTTTCCACTGTTTCCCCATCTATTTCCCATGAAGTGATGGGACCAGATGCCATGATCTTCGTTTTCTGAATGTTGAGCTTCAGGCCAAACTTTTCACTCTCCTCTTTCACTTTCATCAAGAGGCTTTTGAGTTCCTCTTCACTTTCTGCCATAAGGGTGGTGTCATCTGCATATCTGAGGTTATTGATATTTCTCCCGGCAATCTTGATTCCAGCTTGTGCTTCTTCCAGCCCAGCGTTCCTCATAATGTACTCTGCATATAAGTTAAATAAGCAGGGTGACAATCTACAACCTTGACGTACTCCTTTTCCTATTTGGAACCAGTCTGTTGTTCCATGTCCCGTTCTAACTGTTGCTTCCTGACCTGCATACAGGTTTCTCAAGAGGCAGATCAGGTGGTCAGGGATTCCCATCTCTTTCAGAATGTTCCACAGTTCATTGTGATCCACACAGTCAAAGGCTTTGGCATAGTCAATGAAGCAGAAATAGATATTTTTCTGGAACTCTCTTGCTTTCTTAGGAAGCATCAAACACACAAAGTTAGTGGAGGTGATGGAATTTCAGTTGAGCTATTTCAAATCCTAAAAGATGATGCTGTGAAAGTGCTGAACTCAATATTCCAGCAAATTTGGAAAACTCAGCAGTGGCCACAGGACTGGAAAAGGTCAGTGTTCATTCCAATCCCAAAGAAAGGTAATGCCAAAGAATGTTCAAACTACCGCACAATTGCACTCATCTCACACGCCAGCAAACTAACACTCTAATTCTCCAAGCCAGGCTTCAACAGTATGTGAACCGTAAAATTCCAGATGTTCAAGCTGGATGTAGAAAAGGCAGAGGAACCAGAGATCAAATTGCCAAAATCCCTGGGATCATAGAAAAAGCAAGATGTAGAAAAACATCTACATCTGCTTTATTGATTATGCCAAAGACTTTGACTGTGTAGATCACCACAAACCATGGAAAATTCTTAAGACATGGGAATACCAGACCACCTGATCCGCCTCTTAAGAAATCTGTATGCAGTTCAGGAAGCCACAGTTAAAACTGGACATGGAACAATGGACTGGTTCCAAATTGGGAAAGTAGTAGGTCAAGGCTGTATACTGTCACTCTTCTTATTTAACTTATATGCAGAGTACATCATGCGAAATGCCGGGCTGGATGAAACATAAGCTGGAATCAAGATTGCCAGGAGAAATATCAATAGCCTCAGATACGCAGATACCACCCTTATGGCAGAAAGTGAAGAGGACAAAGAGCTTCTTGGTGAAAGTGAAAGAGGAGAGTGAGAAAGTTGGCTTAAAACTCAACATTCAAAAAACTAAGATCATGGCATCCAGTCTCATCCCTTCATGGCAAATAGATGGGGAAGCAATGGAAATAGTGAGAGACTTTATCATTTTGGACTCCAAAATCACTGTAATGGTGACCTCAGCCATGAAATTAAAAGGCACTTGCTCCTTCGAAGAAAAGCTGTGACCAATCTAGACAACATATTAAAATGCAGCAATGTTACTTTGCTGACAAAGGTCTGTCTAGTCAAAACTATGATTTTTCCAGTAGTCATGTATGCACGTGAGATTTGGCCTATAAAGAAAGCTGAGTGTGGAAGAAGTGATGCTTTTGAACTGTGGTGTTGGAGAAGACTCTTGAGAGTCCCTTGGACTGCAAGGAGATCCAACCAGTCATTCTTAAGGGAGATCAGTACAGAATATTCATTGGAAGGACTGATGCTGAAGCTGAAACTCCAATACTTTGGCCACCTGATGGGAAGAACTGACTCACTGGAAAAGACCCTGATGCTGGGAAAGATTGAAGGCAGGAAGAGAAGGGGATGACAGAGGATGAGATGGTTGGATGGCATCACTGACATGATGGGCATGAGTTTGAGCAAGCTCTGGGAGTTGGTGATGGACAGGGAAGCCTGGTATGCTGCAGTCCATGGGGTCGCAAAGAGTGGGACATGACTGAGTGATTGAATTGTTCTGAATTTATAGAAAGCCTGAAAAAGCAGTTAAAATTTTAGTACTGATACCCAAATCAGGCAATGCTGTTCAAATATAAAAACAAATACACCACAATTATATCTTTTTGACTATAAGCCATGTTATTTGAAGACATGAGAAAAATGAGTCATGTGAGCAAAAATAAAAAGAAAAGCCAGTTCCCCACTTCCCCAAAAAAACCTATAGAAATGACGTTAAGAATAAATGTTCAAAAGCATCTCACACACACCTTTAGAATTACTTGAAGATCATAAAATCTTAGGCTGGAAAAATATACCATGTGGTACAGAGGGTGATGGGTCATGGCACAAAGTCAGTTTTCTCCAAATGATTGCTTCAGCTTCATGCTTTTCATCAAAATCTTGACGGAATTTTCGAGAGATTTTTCTGGAAAGATAACCAAGATTTTTATAAAAGGAGAAGAGAACCATTGAGCATTGCGCCTGCTACCAGCTACAGTAGAGACTATTACAGTAGCAGTGGCTTGTAACTAGCCCTTGTAACTAACTCTTGTAACTAGTCCTTGGGCTTCCCTGGTAGCTCAGTGGTAAGAATCTGCCTGCAACGTAGAAGACATGGGTTTTCTCCCTGGGTCAGGAAGATCCCCTGGAGAAGGATATGGCAATCCACTCGAGCATTCTTGCCTGGGAAATCCCATGGACAGAGGAGCCTGAAGGGTTACAGTCCATGGGGTTGCAAAGAGTTGGAGACGACTTAGCAACTAAACATACAAGCACAACTAACCCTTGCAATGAACCCCTATAAACACCCTATGCTATCTTTCCTGAGTTGTCATAGTTCCCTGCTTCCAAAAACTTCATGCAAAAAGAACCACAATATCCCCTTTCAGAAGAAGTCAGAAGGTTTTCAGTGCTTATTCACGAAGTCACACAATCAACAGCAGGTATTAGCACCATGCAGGTTTCTTTTAGCATCCACCTGCTTGCCTGTTCTGCTCTGAGCTACAAAAAGTTAGAGGTGGCAATGGTGTGAGGTCAACAACGGGCTATTGGACCAGAAATGGGTGCCTTGGATTGAGTATGTGATGGAAGAAACATCGCTTATTACGGAATACAATGTTCTTCAAAAATTGGTGCTGAACACTTACTTATCTGCTTTGGAAACAGAAAATAAAACAATCTCACATTACATGACTTACTAAAGTTTATTCTACTTGGATTAAGGAACTGAATGGAAAAAGTAAAAATTATTATTTTTTTACAATATGGAAAAATACGTGTAAGTCCAGATGTCCTAATGTTGGAGAAGGGCTTTCTATTAATATATATGAAAGAAAACAAAAGGGAAATGAAATAGAAAGATTTAACTACCTGAAATATCAAAAATATCAGAACTAAATCAGAACATCTTAAATTGGTTAAAATTGCCATGAAATGTCTATGCTAGTATAGAAAGAGCTCATAATATTTTGTGAAGGGAGCTTAGAATATATCTTGAGCTGATAAAAAGATCCTGTTCTATAGTTTCCTAATTCTAGTTCAAATACTTTATGCTAAGGAAAGCCATCAACAACGAAGCCAAAGCTGAAAGGATCTTCCCAGAAACAAACTTTGTCCTAGCAAAAGCTACAACATAATCTAAAGAAAGGAACACATTCAATAGGAGAAGGAATTAACTAATTCTTGTCCATCTCTGTGAAAATCACAGTGACGTCGGAAGATCTGTGGACAAAAGTTTGAAACTATGTCTATACCTAGAAAAGAGAAAAATAATTGTCAGGTTATGCATTAAACATCCAAAGGTGGTGATGAGAGTCAGGGGGCTAGAGATCCTTAGTTTTCTATTTTACTTGTTTTTAAATTTCTGCAATATTTTATTTTGTGTAGTGAAAACAAACCACGTTTATCATGAGAAAAGGAGAAACTACTAAACGGAAAAGCTTGGTTTAAGATTACATATCAAACATGATTCCATGATCATAATTTTCACTTATCTATCCTCTTGATGAAAGTGAAAGAGGAGAGTGAAAAGGTTGGCTTGAAGCTCAACATTCAGAAAACAAAGATCATGGCATCTGGTCCCATCACTTCATGGGAAATAGATGGAAAAACAGTGGAAACAGTGTCAGACTTTATTTTTTTGGGCTCCAACATCACTGCAGATGCTGATTGCAGCCATGAAATTAATAGACGCTTACTCCTTGGAAGGAAAGTTATGACCAACCCTTATAGTATATTAAAAAGCAGAGACATTACTTTGCCAACCAAGGTCTGTCTAGTCAAGGCTATGGTTTTTCCCGTGGTCATGTATGGATGTGAGAGTTGGACTGTGAAGAAAGCTGATCGCCGAAGAATTGATGCTTTTGAACTGTGGTGTTGGAGAAGACTCTTGAGAGTCCCTTGTACCGCAAGGAGATCCAACCAGTCCATTCTAAGGGAGATTGATCCTGGGTGTTCATTGGAAGGACTGATGCTAAAGCTGAAACTGCAATACTTTGGCCACCTCATGCGACGAGTTGACTCACTGGAAAAGACTCTGATGCTGGGAAAGGTTGGGGGCGGGAGGAGACGGGGACGACAGAGAATGAGATGTCTGGATGGCATCACCGACTCTGTGGACATGAGTTTGAGTGAACTCCGGGAGTTGGTGATGGACAGGGAGGCCTGGCGTGCTGTGATTCATGGGGCCGCGGAGAGTCGGACACGACTGAGCGACTGAACTGAACTGAACTGAACTGATCCATACATAGAAGTAA
Organism: Moschus berezovskii; assembly: GCF_049115385.1. Classification (NCBI taxonomy): domain Eukaryota; kingdom Metazoa; phylum Chordata; class Mammalia; order Artiodactyla; family Moschidae; genus Moschus; species Moschus berezovskii. The sequence continues at coordinate 43,444,642 of NC_142474.1, read as the reverse complement.
ATACAAAAAAAAATCATGGTAATGATCTGAGGGAATGTGTAACAGGAACTTTTCCATTTCCTTTTTAATGATTTTCATACTTCTCAAAATGTAAACTATTTTATCTCCTTTTTCTAATTAGAAAAAAGTAAACAATGTACTTTTATATAAAGATACATCTCAAGGAATCTGCTTTCTGCTCCATAAAGGCAAAATTCTGAGTGTTTTTACAGCATGTGATTGCTGTTGTTCAGCTGCAAAGCAGTGTCCGACTCTTTGCAGCCCCTGGACTGCAGCAGGCCAGGCCCCTCTGTCCTCCACTATCTCCTGGAGTTTGTTCAAACTGCACGTGGGGACAAACCATTTCATCAACTTGCAACTCTGGCTTAAATTCTACAGGCACCATCCCACATCTGTTCCTGTCTTGTGTAAATTTCCAGGAGGAGGTGGGTGCAGCCTTAGGAGGAGGGGCCCCTTGTCTATGTGTCTATGTCTTGTGATGAATGTCTCCATCACATCCCGCAGGTGTGGCTGAAGTTTGATTCCTCAAGGGAAACAGAGACAGGCCATGGCCAGCAGAGCTGTAGGAATGCTCTGGCTCCGGTGGATGTCACCAGAAGAATGTTTAGAGCCAAACCCTGGAAACCGTGACCCCAGGAGAAGTTCCTGGATGGAGAACGGTACCATGTTTCCATGTCCTACAACTAGGGTTTCTGTTAAGTGTTGCTGGCAGCATCCAGGTCTGAAGGTGATATGGACTTGACCATCACTGTGATGGGATTTGCTGAAAAATTTGACACTGATGTTTATATTTGAACACTTGCTGCCTTTAACAGCTGCAAGTTCCCTTCCTCTCAGCTGAAGGCTGACAGCGGGAACTGACTGCATGTGGGCTTCTGTAAATGGCAGAGTCCAGAAAAATATGGGGGTGTCGACCTGCCTAGCTCCCGTCTATCAGCAAGTCACACTCCTTCCCTACAAGATGCGTCTTCCTGCCTCCTCACTCCCTGGATTTTTTCCTGACTTTGCTTTTCACACCATGTTAATTCATGCCTTACATGCCTTTTTCTATCCTGCTGTGTGGCTGTCAAACCTCAGGTTCAGCAGGTGGCCATGGAATTGTGCCTCCAGCGCTGTAAGGAGAATGGAGGTGGTGTCAACACCGCTCAAGACTGGATCTTTCAACGCCAGGTGTAGGGGCTAATGATGCAGAGCTAGCATCACTTCCACTGCTGAATGCCTGGTACCTCCTTTGCCTGAGCGGGCCAGGTGGTCAGACATCACCTGTGTTCCAGGAGGTAGTTCCTCTGCACCCAGGATTGACAGAGCCATGTCCAGAGGCCTGGCAGCCAAAACACAGCAAAGTCTTTCCAAATGTAACCTTCCATTGAACAAATCTCTATTCTGTCTACACAGTGGTGTTGCCAGCAGCTATCCCTCAAGATCTCAGCTGCTGCATGGTGGGGATCTCCAGCTCAGAAGTCTAGCCAAGGTTCTGTGCCTCTTGAACCCCATGGGGAAGGGGCAGTTCATGGGGATCTACTGGCTGGTGGAATAAACAAATGTTTGGTTGTGTTTTCTAGAGTGAGTTGGCTGGCAATTCCAAGCTATGGATTTACATTTTAAGACCCACTTACATGACAGTTGCATCTTCTTTTATAAACAACTCAAAGAGCGGTTAGAAGAGCGGATTAGAACCTGAGGCCCAGCAGTCAGTCTGGGGAGATAAAGGATTAAACAGCAAATTACATAGGCAAACTATTAACCACAGACAGTAAAGAATCTGCTTGCAATGCAGGACACCCGGTTCAATCCCTGGGTTGGGAAGATCCCCTGGAGAAAGGTATGGAAACCCACTCCAATATTCTTGCCTGGAGAATCCCATGGACAGAGGTGTCTGGCAGGTTATAGTCCATCGGGTCACAAAGAGTTGGACATGACTGAATGACAACATATTAACCCCAATAGACAAAGTGTTTTAAACACTTTCATCCTTCTTAAATCCTTTCTGCATCCCTGAAAAAGTGACAGAAAGTATAAGCTGTTTGGCTTTTCTTGGAAAATGCAGGAAGATTATAGCTTAGAATAGGCTTTGAAGCTATAATTCTAACCAAGAGAGAGGCTCTGCCAATGGATGGAGCCCTGTAGTTTCCCCAAGGATCCCTCCATGGTCAGGGTCCTTGTCTGTCCTATAACAACTCTGTAAGTTCCTATTCTTTCTTCAGTTTTTCTCATGCCCACTCTCTTTGCCTCTGACTTGCTTCTCTGATGAAGACTGTGGATACAGAGAAGTGAAGTGTGGTAAGGATAGACCAGGTCTTGCCATTGGGTGCTGAAAGGTTGCTTATGTTAGCACAAGTTTTACATAGAGTTCCCTTCAGAAGCCTCTCCAACTGGGCTGTCCTTTGAGAGGGGAGTACTTACTCAGAGAGGAATAGAATTTAATATAAACATTCTTAACCCCCCCCAAAATGAACCAACATGAAAGACGAAAGCCTGGTCTCTGATTGTCTATAAAACTGGCTGTTTCAATACCTAAACTCACAGAATTGCCTTCCAATTAATTTTGAGATTGGATGGAAAACATGTTCAAACTTTTGCCCTAAATCATTCAGCTAGCAACTACTTCTGTGCCCTTCATATAAGCCTGGTACTGTGTACTTAGGTTTTATTTCTCCAGAGCCAAAAAAAAAAAAAAAGGTGAAATCTACAAAATTGCTGCCTGGATTGGTACACCACGTGCAGAAGCTGTGGTTCCTTCACAGGGTATCACAGAGCCCCTTCTCCCCCTGCAAAATACAGACCTTGTCTTTTCTAAACAGAATTTTGTCACAGTTCTGCAGGTGCTTTCTTTGACAACAGGAGGATTCTTATTTGAGGGAGAATTTCCAAAAGGATTCAATCCAGATTTGCTCTGAGGAACCGCAGGATGGTCCAAGATTTGCCTGACAATAGCTTTGAAGGAATGGCTGGGCCAGAAATCCCTGAATCTCATTTATGACCTGACCTCCCTGACAGCTGAGACAAATGAAATGACACCAGCTCTGTGATGCCAAAAGGAGAGTCCAATCAGCAAAAGCTTGGGTTTAATTCTATCTCGTCTTCCCTAATGAGGAAAAAAGTCACCTAGTGTAAAACTCCTTTATGTTATCACAGATCTTGGTCCCTGACTTGAAGCAGTCCATCCAGGAAACTCCAAGTTTGGTGTCAAGGTAGTGAGGAGTTTCCTGAAATGTGATGAGATGGGAAGTGAGTGACATTTAACTTCTAAGAAAATCTACCAATTGAAACTGTAATTAGGTCACTTAAATAATAGTGATACAACTTGAAGATTAGATGACCAGTGCTGAGCTTTTGGTTTTCTCTCTATATATACATGTGTATATATATATATATATATATATATATATATATACACACATGCAACATGTATACAGTTTATAATATGAGTCATTACAGTTCATGATAATTGTAATCTCTGCCAATCTGACATGGAAAAACTCTAGAATTCTTGGTGCTTGTCTGATCCACTGTGGAGGGACCTGTGAATAAGTGTGTGCACAGACCGTTATAACAAGTGCCCACAAGTGAAGGAAGTTCAAAGATAGTAAAAGTGCCTTTAATAATTTTGTCTTATGTAATTATCTAGTAACAATTTTTATTTTCCTAATAATGGTCTGTCTATCTCACGGTTTAGGCATGAGGTTTTTTTTTTATGCATGCTTATAATGAGATGGCTGGATGGCATCACCGACTCGATGGACATGAGTCTGAGTGAACTCCGGCAGTTGGTGATGGACAGGGAGGCCTGGCGTGCTGTGATTCATGGGGTCGCAAAGAGTCGGACACGAGTGAGCGACTGAACCGAACCGAACTAAACTGTATCAATTTTTATAAGTCATAATTAAAAAGAATATGTGGTATTGTATTTTACTGTTGTTTTAGTACTCTTTGTATTTCCTTAAATGTTAGCTATGACATGGGCGGGAGGAAATATGACTCAATTTTCTTGGCAAGACATCGTAGTAACAGAACCACTGCAACAAAAGAGGACTTACAGGACAGTATTTGGATAATTAGTTTAACGCTAATCTAAATGATTCTATTTCTCTGCAAACTTCATTATTTCAGCATCAAGAGTCCCTCTTCTGTACATAAAAAACAGGCAGTATGCAAGCATATACCTAACACAGGTCAAACAACGTCCCCCAAAACAGAACACATATTACATATTCACTTATTAGCTTTTAACGATGCAGAGATAGTTTAAAAATACCACAACATTCACAGCTTACAAAGAAACTAATTTTTTTACTTGTCTGAGGGAAAACAACCAAAGAAATCTTTTCCTTAAACTCTTTAAAGTTTTCTGTAGTCATTTACATTTTTGAGAAGCCATTTCCTTCTAGATTTTTAAAGCAATATAAACATTTATGTGCTACCAAAATACTCTAAGCCTAAATATATATTATATTTCTATATATTTTTTATGGTTCTGAGCTCACTTTATGGGCAATGTAATTTTGGGAAACTCACGCATACTACATGGAAAATACTTTTAATTTTATCTTATTGTTATCTAATTAATAAATGGATTTTCAGTGTAAATAGAAAAAAAAAAGATATAAAATATCTAGAATGAATGCAATTTTTGTAACCAAGCAACTCTGTGGATTTGACTATGCATACCATGTTTTAAATTCTGCCCTTTCCCAAAATCCAAGTCCTACCTTCAACTTCTGGCTTCAAACATGCCCAAGGAAACAAGACCCTGGATGGAAGTCTGAAACTGAAAATGAAAAAGGCAAAGTAAAGTTCTTTAAAGCATTCAGTCATCTTGGAAACAATCACATCAGAGAAACATTCACGTATGTGTTTCTCTAGCTAAAAGGTGGTAGAAAGTGAAAATAGAACATTGATTCTGAATTCTAACAGGCTTGATTTAAATTTTGATCTCTTGATGTCTAAGCATTTTTTCCTCTTGTGTCTCTAAAAGATGCCTGACTCGAAATCTATTCCGGCTCTGTGGATGTCATACCCTGTAGTTTGGGAATGTGTGGGAGAGAGAGTTAAGGCTGTAGAAAGAGGTAAATACAAAAAGCAGCTGTTTTCTCTCAAAAGAGTGCAATAGTTAGTCTTACCACTTTAGCAGTGATAGTGTTTCAAAACAATATTTTAAAATTTAAAAGGGCCTTTTGAGTTCAGGACTGTGTGTACATCCAGGCTGCCTTGCTCAGTCTTCAGTTTCTTGTGTGTAAATAGACTAGCAGTTTCACCCTTGGGACCTGGACCACCATAAGTCAGCATCCCAGCATGGCTCAGGGATACAGGTTACTGGTGTCGACTAAAAAGATGCACGACATGAGAGCTGCAAGTTAAATTCTATCTGGGGCAAAACGAGGACTGCAGCCTGGGAGACAGCACCTCAGAGAACTCAGAGAGACTGCTCCAAAGAAACAGTGAGGGAAGGTCAATATATAAGATTTCCATGAAGGAGGAGTATATGCAATCAGTGCTTACTTTACAAAAGGTTTTCTGATAGTCATGAGGAGCTGACGTCACCATCAGGGGATTTAGTGCTTTTCTAGATATGAGGAAACACATGGACTGGATCATGATATAAGATCCTGAAAATACCTAACTATCTAAAGACCTGTTTCTTTATTTTCTTGGGCTTCTAAATCACTGCAGATGGCGACTGCAGCCATGAAATTAAAAGACGCTCCTTGGAAGAAAAGCTATGACAAACCTAGACAGCATATTAAAAAGCAGAGACATTTTACCAACAAAAGTCCATCAAGTCAAAGCTATAGTTTTTCTAGTAGTCATGTATGGCTCCGAGAGTTGGACCATAAAGCAAGTTGAGTGCCGAAGAATTGAAGCTTTTGAACTGTGATGTTGCAGAAGACTCTTGAGATTCCCTTGGAGGAGATCCAACCAATCAACCCTAAAGGAAATCAGTCCTGAATATTCATGGAAGGACTGATGCCGAAGCTGAAGCTCCAAAACTTTGGCCACCTGATGTGAAAAACTGATTCACTGGAAAAGATCCTGATGCTGGGAAAGATTGAAGGCGGGAGGAGAAGGGGACGACAGAGGATGAGATGGTTGGATGGTATCACAGACACGATGTGCATGAGTTTGAGAAAACTCCAGGAGTTGGATGGGGAAGCCTGGCGTGCTGCAGTCCATCAGGTCGCAAGGAGTCAGACATGACTGAGTGGCTGAACTGACTCAAAGACCTGTTCCATCAGTTTCCCTGGAGCACAGAGCGCCTCACTCTCCACCTTGAATTCCCCTCCTGGAGTCTTGAAGGTCAGCAGCTGTAATGGCACAGACAGATGACAAATGCCCTTGTTGTTGTTGTTCAGTGGCTGGTGAATGCTCTTGGCAGGTGCCAATTAGTAGTTGACACAAGAAAACAGAGAGGGGGTATGCGAGATGTCTGGGGGGAAGATGGGGACATGTGCATTCTTTCTCTTTCTTTATTGCATTTTCTACAAGTGGGTGAAGATTCAATTTAGTCTCTCATTCATTTCAAGAGGGAGGTGTCAAAATCACAGCAAACAGAGAGAGCCCGCCTCCTCCACCTGCCTGGCATGAAGAAATAATTCCCGGGTCATTTTCTGTGTTTCATTTTGTTTTGTCTGAAGGACTGAGTCTCCATCCCATGAAAGTACTAGTGAACTAATTGCTGAGTTATTTTTCTTGCAGCGATTTTAGTGTTTTATTAGTTTTTCTACTTCACATCACTAGTGGTTTAAGTCCACTCCGGCATCTGAAATGTTACAGTTCGATAAAATAAGTAAATTAATAAAATGTGAAGTGCTTCCAAGCTGGGCAGACGTCTTTCGGTATGCTATGCTTTTACTGCTCTTCCCAGCTGATATTTATAACTCAGCCCATATGCGGTTATAAAGATTTATTATGAGCCTGTGGAATAAGTTCTGTTAATGTGTACAGTAAACGTCCAAGTTTTGACTCTGTGAGCCTTGGAGATTTCTAATAAGATGAAGCCATCTTGACCAGGGGCCAAGCCGTGCACCGCTGGAACGAAGCCTTGTATTGACGAGCGTGAAGCTGTGCACCCCAGACTGTACATACCACATGTTTGTGTGTGTGTGTATGTGTATGTTTGCTGAAAACATCTGTGAAGTTCAGGTAGGTATTTTTCTTCTTCATCACCATCCCCAGCTAACAAGAGTTGAAGTTGAAGGATCCATTGACTAAAAGTTGAAATGGAAATTTTTAAGATGATAAATAAAAGCTGGACTGCAAAGCCAGGCCAGAGCCAGCCAGAAGTACAGTGAATGGGGCGTCTGTCCACAACCTGGCTGGTTGAGTCCAACTACTAGGCGGTTACTCCAGGCTCATCAGGAGAGAGAAAGTTGCAGCCACCAGCTGGTGTGGATCCTCACCACCTCCCCTTCCATGGCCCAGCCCTCTCCTTTCACCAGCTTCGTTCATTTTGTGACACTTCTCTTGTCCTTAATGTATGTGTATATTTTTTTCAAGTGAATATCTGCTTTCTGGGGAAGAGAAAGTTCTTAAAATAAAACAATAGCATGAGATAGTTTCAAAAGGTTTGCAGTACTTTTCTTGACCTTGACTGCATTAGAATCATCTGAGAAACCTTTAAAAATATAAAAAAGTCCTCCCCAAGTGCTGTTGGAACATGCTTTTTTTGTTTGTTTGTTTGTTTTTTTCCCTTAGAGAATCCCCAACTGCTAATGTGCAGTTCAGGTCACAAACCTCTGACCCAAGTACTAGTGCTAATTCTGACTCAAGGATTAGAGAATGGTGAAAAAGTAACCTTTCATAGAAGTTTTGAAAATAAGTAAACATTTGTTTACTCCCCAGAACTTCACAATATCTGAAGATAGCTTGAGATGCCTGATTAATTCAACCTAAAATTTCTCTGTGTGATGATTTAATACGTGATTATATTATCATCAATATTCTAAGTGGACTTTTGTCCTAAATGAGCAATTAATGTAAAATTTCAGAGAGTAAGTAAACCTGGACTGACACTAGAAAAATTCTAAGGACCTCTCTAAGTGTTACTTCTGACTGAATAGCAGTCTTCTCGGATGGCTATCCATCTTTGAAATAAGCAGAGAGCCCTGGATTTTAACTGGACCTGTTCATGGTTGGACAACATGAGCTTCTCTGTCAATTTCCTTTCCAAAACATGCCTGAATCTATACATTCTCCCCACCTTGTTTCCACTGCTGCCACCACCTACCCAGGCAACCGTGGTCTCCAGAGCAAAGTATACAAGCATCTTCTACATCTCCTTCCAAACCTGGTCTCCACATGAGCTATGTCACCGCCTCCCATTGACGTCCACTTAAAGCCCTTCATGCCTTTTCACAGCACTGAAAACAAAATCACTTTTATTTCAGTGCTCCTTTGTTCAAATCTTCTAAATATCAGTGAATGTTTAGAGTGAGAAGAACATGGACACCAGAGCAAGACAAGCCCAGGTTCAAACCCCAGTCTGCAGTTCAGGGAAGTGTAATGATGGGCAAGTTATTTAACTTTTCTGAGTGTTTTTTCCTCCTTAGTAAAGGGAGAGTGCCTGTGTAGAGCTCTGTGTGAGAACTGAGAGAAATCTACCTGTAAAACACGACAGCCTGCACTTTACATGTGGGGCCAGCCCCGATGCTGGCTTCTGGTCTCCTGCTCCACACATCAACCAGCTCTTCCAGCTGTGTTATCTGAGCTTCTCGCACACAGTAGACTGCTGTTCTGTAGCTTTTGAGTCATCCATCAAGTAAACTGCTCCCAGAGGCAGTGGGCTTTTAAGGAGAGCTGTCTCTTCCCCTGAACGCTTCCCTTCTTCATCCCAGGGATCAACTCTCACATACTTGTGATCAAAATGACCTTGATCTGTATGGAATATGAGCAATGTTGCCCTATTGAAGCTAGGTTTATTTTGGGGGATGTTCATGGCTCTTAAGGTTCTTGGACATCTGAATAAACACTGGTATGAAGCATAGTAGAACAAATGTATCCATCTATGTGAACAGAAAATTCAGAGCTGGGAGAAGTAAAAAAAAAAAAAAATCCATGAGCTTACCTTCCATGCCCAGAAGTGACCTCACACAGAGGACAATCAGCTGCTATTGACCATGATTTTGAGAAACACAGTGTCCAGTGTGTGAGGGCCCCTGTCGGACTGCCCAGCATTTCTTTTCTTTTTTTTTTTCTGATCAATGATTTTATTTTATTTTTTTGCAGTACAAACTGTTTCCTTTTTATTTTTTTTATTTTTTTATTTTTTTTTAATTTTTATTGGAGGCTAATTATTTTACAATATTATATTGGTTGGTTTTGCCATACATTGACATGAATCCACCCTGGGTGTACATGAGTTCCCCCTCCCGAACCCCCCTCCCGCCTCCCTCCTCCCCTTATCCTCCCTCTGGGTCATCCCCGCATACCAGCCCTGAGCATCCTGTAACATGCATCGACCCTGTAACATGCATCCTGTAACATGCCCGGCATTTCTAAACCTTAACGGAATGTGACCATTAGTAAAGGATACAATCATAAACACCTGAAGAATTTGCCTGATTAATTCGTAATTATCCACTATCACCCAGGCAACATTAGGATAGCGAAGGTTTGATGCAAGGGGGAAAAGTCTAGACGGAAGACAATCAGTGAATCAAAGGGGGAAAGTCTGGCCTTCTGAAAACACAACAAGTCTGTGTAAGATATGACAATGCAGAAGAGGCTGCAAGAGAACCTGACAGTGAGACACAGGGGAGGAGGGAGTCCTAACAAAGGACAAGGTTCTAGGCCAAGGTGAGAGGGAGGCCAGAGGCTAAATTGGCTGTGAGAACCTTCACATGTTGCGGAGAGAATGTGAATCGATGCATGCACTTTGGAAACCTCTGACAGTATCTACTTATACACAGCTTCAGGACTCAACAATTCCACAACTGGTACATTTCTAGCAGATGTCTGTACAGGGGTTCACTAAAAGGCACATGCAAAATGCTCACAGCAGCACTATTTATGATAGTTCTGCAGGAGTTTTCTTTGGATGCCATAACAAAGTATCATCATCTGGGTCACTTCAACAATATTTATTTTGTCATAATTCTGGAGATGAGAAGTCCAAGATCAAAGTGTTGTCAGGGTTGATTTCTTCTGAGTCCTCTCTCCTTGGCTGTCTCTTCCCTGTGTCTTCACACATGTCTGTGTCTTAATCTCCTCTTCTTATAAAAAGGTCAATCATATTGGACTAGAGCCTATCCCAATGACCTTGCCATTGTTGCTGTTCAGTTGCTCAGTCGTGTCTGACTCTGCAACCCCATGGTCTGCAGCACGCCAGTCCTCCCTGTCCTTCACTATCTCCTGGAGTTTGTTCAAACTCATGTCCATTGAGTCGATGATGCCATCCAACCATCTCATCCTCTGTTGTCCCCTTCTCCTCCTGCCCTCAATCTTTCTCAGCATCAGGGTCTTTTCCAGTGAGCTGGCTGTTCGCATCAGGTGGCCAAAGTATTGGAGCTTCAGCCTCAGCATCAGTCCTTTCAATGAATATTCAGGGTTGCTTTCCTTTAGAATTGACTAGTTTGATCTCTTTGCTGTCCAGGGGACTCTCAAGGGCCTTCTCCAACACCACTGTTCAAAAGTTCAAAATCCCAATGACTTTATTTTACCTTAATTACCTCTTTTAAGACACTATCTCAAAATACAGTCACATTTTGAGGTATTGAAGGTTTTTTCAGTGTGAAGAAACCAGAACTAAGAAGTTTCAAACCAGGGCAAAACAATCCAAAATATGTCTGCCAAGGTGGTCAAGTAAACCATTCAAAACAATTTTTGTTGTACTCGGCTCATATTCTCCGAATTGGGACCTTACAAAAGGGCAGGTGTCTATGCTGATGTAAAGATGCTTTGAGAACCTTCCTAAATACAAGATACTACCTCAGGACATTACAGAACCCAAGAATAGAGACTGAGGAAAGGAATGACAATAACACTGAAAAGACTTCTCATTTGTGGATCTGATTGTGAGATTACAGTGGATTGATGCCCTCCATACTGCAAAGAAAAGTCATTCTGGATGTGGAATTCTACATTCAGAAAACTCCCAGGCAAGGAGACAGGCAAACTCAAAATAATGAGCCATTAGAATCTCCAAAGCTTATCTGAGATATAACTTTTCTCCAGAATTTAGTAAATGATGTGTGGAACAATGGGAAGAACATGGACTCCAGCTGTGAGTAGGGAGGAGAAGTCCAGAGATGACAACTGGGTTGTGAACCAGGGATTTTAGGAGACCTTCTCCCACAGAGCCCGCACTAGTGGATGTTGGCAAATCCTTGGCCAGCTACACCGTAGTGGGGGGTGGGGGACGGGAGTACTAGGGGCAACATTTACACAAGGTCTTGGGGAAGATGACAAGATGAGTGACAAGTGAGTACTGGGAACTGGGAGGGAGAGAAGGATTCTAGCCTAGCAAGAGATGGCATGTGCAAATGTCCGGAGGCAGAAAAAGATGGCCGAAGGGAACAGTGGATAGATCAGGGTGATTATGTTTAACGTATGAGTGGTGAGGTCAAGGGGCTCAATTTCAGAGGCCAGCAAGGGCTCTGGACATGTTTAGGGCATTTAATGGTGTTGACTGTCATTCAGAAAGGTTCTGCCAATTTATTTACACTCCCATCTTCTGGGTGAGTGCCCTCCCCCACTCCTTCTTTCCTTTTCTTTTTTTCCCCCCAATTTCCCACATTGAAATTTGGAATGCATTTTACAATTCAGGTTGGTCAAGCAATAGTAATGATCCAATTGTCATTCCCTGCACAAATTTCTCAGAATTTGTAGAATGAATTTCATGAGCTTGGAGGAAAATACCGAAGACAATAGCAAAACATCCTTTTAAGACATGCTGTATCCTCAAAGTTCTCATCGGTCTAGAGGATGACCCTGTGTGGTGGTAAAACAGACACACAAAGCAACCCCACAGGAACATCAGTGTCTCTGAACTGAAATGAGACTGCTCCATTTGCAGAGATGGGGGTGGACCTAGAGCCTGTCACACAGAGTGATGCAAGTCAGAAAGAAAAACGTATCATATATTAATGCACATATGGAGAATCTAGAAAAATAGGATAGATGAACCTATTTGCAAACCAGAAATAGAGACACAGATGTAGGAAACAAATGTATGGACACCAAGGGAGGAAACAGAGGTGGGATGAATTGGGAGATTGGGAGACTGGGATTGACAAATACACACTGTGCTGTGCTGAGTCACTTTTGTCGTGTCCAACTCTTTGCGACCCCATGGACTGTAGCCCGCCAGGCTCTGCTGTCCATGGGGATTCTCCAGGCAAGAATACTGGAGTGGGTTGACATGACCTCCTCCAGGGCATCTTCCCAACTCAGGGATCAAACCCACACCTCTTGTGTCTCCTGCATTGGCAGATGGGTTCTTCACCAGTAGTGCAACTTGGGAAGTCCCCACATATACACTGGACACATTAGTTGCTCAGTTGTGTTTGACTCTTTGTGACCCCATGGACAGTAGCCTGCCAGGCTCCTCTGTTTTTGGCATTTTTCAGGCAAGAACACTGAAGTGGGTTGCCATTTCCTTCTCCAGGGGGATCTTCCCAACCGAGGGATGGAACCTGTGTCTCCTGAATTGCAGGAGGATGCTTTACCATCTGAGCCACCAGGTAAGCCCCTATGTATATACTACTATGTATAAAAAAATGCATAAAATTGATAACTAAAGAGAACCTTCTATAAAGCACAGAGAACTCCACTCAATGCTCTGTGGTGACCTAATGGGAAGGAAATCCAAAGAAAGAGAGGATATATGTATATGTGTGGCTGATTCACTTTGCTGTACAGCAGAAACCAACACAATATTGTAAATCAACTATACTCCAAGAAAAATTTTAAAGGAAAGAAAGAAAAGTGACCCCAAAGAGGCAAAATCAGAACATGAACAGATTTTAGAAAAAATGTGAACCCATTTGTGTAACTTATACTGTCCCTTTGCACCCATTAAAGGGTGATATATGATAAAAATCTACATTCATGTCTTAAAAAGCTCATTAATTATAAAATTAAATTCTGAAAGATAAGAAATAATTGTGTCAAATTTAATTGGTAACATGTTTTATTTGATGGCACGTAAGATATTAAAGGGGCTTCCCTGGTGGCTCAGAGGTTAAAGCGTCTGCCTCCAATGCGGAAGACCCGGGTTCAATCCCTGGGTCGGGAAGATCCCCTGGAGAAGGAAATGGTAACCCACTCCAGTATTCTTGCCTGGAGAATCCCATGGATGGAGAAGCCTGGTAGGCTACAGTCCACAGGGTCACAAAGAGTCGGACACGACAGAGCGACTAAACGGAATGGAAGATATTAAAGCTTTTAATAATTGATGACATTTTATAGTCAATAAAATAAGGCACATACACCTTCTTGTTTGGAAAAAGTGGAATTACATTTCTTATAACCTGCTTTTTTTTAATGCTGAACAAGTACTTTTTGAATTGAGTCAAATGAACAGCAGGTGTTAAAACAACAGCGAAATGTTTCTGGCTAAATTCATTCACCAGAAGGTGCAGCCCTCCAGGATACTACACACTCTTAATCTTCATTTCTCTGCTGAGAGTTACTGCAAACCTGTCTCCTATGGTGCCAGTCAGCAAGTCATGGGCAAACTGACAGAAGGGTTGCAGGGTCCAGCTGCATTATCTGTTAGCCCCTAACAGGGTGTCCTGGGGAATGAATATTCTCCCTGGCTGAGTGCTTTCGATCTGTGAAATGATGCCAGGTCTTTGCTTTCCCTTTGCCCACGTCCCAGACTGAAGTCCCCACTACTAGCAGCTCCACTGGCTTTACAGTGGTCAGGGATGCTCCCTTGGGAAGGGGCTGTGGACAAGAGGTTTGCACTGGGGGGCCACTGAACTCGCTGGAAGAATTCCCACGGTGGGGGGGCTACTATCAGCGAGTTCATTCTAATCTCTAAAGTATCTTCGTTGCCCAAGGCACCTTAGAAAAATAAATGATCCTGAGGTTGCTAGTCTTGGAATGTAATTTCCTTTCTGATATTTGTTTTTGAAAGGCAAGTGGTGTCAAGAAAGCAGAGTGGGTGTGAATACTCCCAGCTTCAATTCCATTCACCCTTTCTGTTTTCATGCCCTTGTTGATGTAGAGCTCAAGACGTAATTTGCAAACTGGCCTCAGTTTCCCTCTTTGGACCTGGGGAAAACAACACATTATTTGCCAACTAAGCTCAAGGATCAAAAGAGATTCTCCACATAAGGCTTGTTTTCTAAGTAGAAAGGGAGGAAGTGTGGTGGTTGAGAAGCATAAAGCATTATGCGTGTTTAGAGACTGAAAAGACTTGAACAGATCATCTAGTCCCAACCCCTTGTTCTGCAAACAAGAGAAGCAAAATTTTGACACAGACTCTCCTGAGGGTGGAGAAAGAGTTTGATGGCAAAGCTGGGTTGAGCACAATCCTCTGCCTTTTGGTCCAAAACTTCCTCAGTATACTTTGCAGATATTCCCTCCAAGTCATGGAACAACCACAAATGACCTTTGGCTACCTGAAATGTTTTTTTTAATATCACAGCCTGAGGTGGCGCTAGCAGTAAAGAACCCACCCACCAATGCAAGAGACATAAGAGACACAGGTTCCATCTCTGGATTGGGAAGATCCCCTGGAGGAGGGCATGGCAACCCACTCCAGTGTTCTTGCTTGGAGAATCCCCTGGAGGGCTACAGTCCATGGGGTCAAAAAGGCTCAAACGCGACTGAAGCAACTTAGCACAGCAAAACACAGTCTGAAGGAGTGAGGCTCAATGCCAATTTTAGCCAAAGACAATTAAAAGAGAAAACTACAGCCTTCTTCTTCTTTTAAATTAAAAATTTAAAGATAAGGCCAAGGTAAAGATGGGGATTCAAATTTAAAAGAGCCAAAGAAATAATACCAAGGAAATAGAAGACAAACATTTTGTCTTTCATAGGGAAAGAATTCTCCATTCTATTTTACAGCCAACCATAACTTGCAAGATGAATGATCCTTTCGGTTAATGTCATGCTTTTCAAGTTACATAAAAACCTGGTCTTGCATGAGAGGCTCTGGTGAAGCAGTTATTGTCAGCAGCTGGGCCTGATTCTGCGGGACATTGTGTCCTCAGCTTTCCTGGCTTCCTCCGAAACCGAGGCTGGTACACAGAGCACCCAGACTTGATAAGCAGTCTGGCTCTGAAATCAAACTCCCAGCACCCCGGATGGCAATGGCTCTCCTCCCTGAACTTCACCCTGGACCACCCCCTGCACATCATTCTGAGGTCAGACACGGCAGAGAGGAAAACATTCCCAAGAGTCCAGCCTTGTCTCTCTAAACCCGCAAACTTCTGCATGTGTAAGTAATGCATCTCCTTCCCTTCTTATTTTCTAAGTCGATTTTTATGACTTACATATCAACTTCTGGCTCTCAGGTGATAACACTAGGACAAACACAGATGTCTTAGGCTAGTCAGCTCTTTTCCTGATACAGTGAAATAAATGAGGAGGAAGAATAAGCAATGTCTTCCTGAGATGGAGATGGAGGAAGGGTTGAGAAGCAGTGATGCTCCATCCCAGTCATGTCCTGGAGTCACAGGTGTCTGTACACGTGTTTGGAATCATAGAAACATATTCTCCAAAATGGCCTGTTCTTCTATATGTTAATTTCAAAAGGAAAGCTATTGTCTTCCTCATGTGCACTGAGAAACTAAAACTCAGAAATGGATTTGATTTGGCAAACTTGGAAGGCTTCCTGGAGGAAGTGACATTGAGCAAGACCCCTAAGGCTTGACTCCCGACTTGGATGCCAACAGGGCTTGTGGTTCTCGGCCCTGGCTACACACTCCTTCGGACCTTTTAAACCAGATTGCTGCCCGGGCTGCCATCAAGACATATTACATCCGAGACACTGAGGAGTACTTGGGCATCTGTATTTTTAAGGTTCCCAGGTGCTCTGAGGTTCATCTGAGTTGGAGAAGGCTTGAGCTGGAGCAGAGGTGGGTGCAGGGACCTGGGGCTGGCATGGCCAGTGTTCCCTGAGGGATACAATGAGCAGGGGAGTGGGCAGGTGGGCAGGCGGAGTGCACTGAGCACAGACAGAGTGGGCAGGAGGCATCCACGGTATCCAGTCCTGAGATGAGGGGAGGACCGAGAGAGGTCAACCATGTGGGGAAGCCAGTTCAAAGGTGACGTCACCCTGGGGCCAGCATGGACCCGGAGGAGTTGAAGGATGGGTCAGGCAGGACCCCTCTAGACCCTCAGAAGGAGTCACAGGAGCGATTTGTGTTCTGTGGGCTAATTGATTTAACGTCATGCCATTCAGTATAAAACTGAGGGCCATCGGCAGGAAACTCACCTGAGTAGCAATCAACAGCCCTACTCTCCAGGCTGGCCCAGCCAGGGGGGTACAGGGCTCGCCTGTACTGACCTCCAACGTGGAAAGAAAAAGAACGTTCACATCCTGACTCTAAACTTCTCTCCTCACCCCATGAGTCAGTATATAAACTTTAATTCAGATGTTGGCAGGACTGTCAGCAGCTCGTATGTCACGAGGAGCCCAAGGAGGCTCCCTGTGCCCGCCAGCAGCTGCCTCTACCGCCTTCCCCAGAGGTTGGAACCTCCTTGATTTGTGGAAACTTAAAGACCAGGGCCTCATTGACTGTGGGAAGCAAAACTTCAGCGCGGATCTCTGCCTCTGGTCCCAGTTCAGGGACCCAGCTTTCTGGTCCAGGCCTGGCACTCCCTCCCCCTCTGGGTGCCTGGACGTTCCCTGCTGACAGCCAAGCTGGGAGAAACCGAGCTATTAGCCCTGAGCAGTGTGGACACAGGGGAAGACAACAGACAAAAGCACAGGCAGGAAACAGGTAACCTCTGTTCCTCCTGGGGCAGCAGCCTGTCCTAAACTAATTCTCCCTCTCAGCCTTTCTGCAGATTCCTATTTACAAGTGAAAGTGAAGTGAAAGTGGCTCACTCCTGTCTGACTCTTTGCGACCCCGAGGACTATCGAGTCCATGGAAATCTCCAGGCCAGAATACTGGAGTGGGTAGCCTTTCCCTTCTCCAGGGGATCTTCCTACTTACAAGGGCTTAAAGCAAAATGTGGAAATAGATATTACCATATGTAAAATAGATAGCCAATGGGAATTTACTGTATGACTCAGGGAACTCAAAACCGGTCTCAGTAACAGCCTAGAAGGGTGGGATGGGGAGAGAGGTTGGAGGGATGTTCAAGTGGGAGGGGACATGGGTAAACCTGTGGCTGATTCATGTGGATGTTTGGTAGGAACCAGTGCAATACTGTAAAGGGATTATCCTTCAATTAAAAATAAATAAAATTTAAATGAAAATAAAAACAAACAAAAACCCCAAGGTTTGTAAATGCCTCACTGAAGGCAGAGCCTGTGACCTGTGGGTGGAGTCTGTGAACTGTGGGTGGGGCCTGTGATCTGTTGGTAGAGCCTGTGGTCTGTGGGTGGGGCCTGTGATCTGTGGGCGGAGCTGACCTCCAGAGCCTGAGGCCTCTTCCCCTCTCCTCCCTCACCTCTTTTAGGTGCTACCTTGTGCCAACAAAGGTCCGTCTAGTCAAGGCTATGGTTTTTCCAGTGGTCATGTATGGATGTGAGAGTTGGACTGTGAAGAAAGCTGATCGCCGAAGAACTGATGCTTTTGAACTGTGGTGTTGGAGAAGACTCTGGACTGCAAGGAGATCCAACCAGTCCATTCTAAAGGAGATCAACCCTGGGTGTTCATTGGAAGGACTGATGCTAAAGCTGAAACTGCAATACTTTGGCCACCTCATGCGACGAGTTGACTCACTGGAAAAGACTCTGATGCTGGGAAGGATTGGGGGCGGGAGGAGAAGGGGACGACCAAGAATGAGATGGCTGGATGGCATCACCGACTCTATGGACATGAGTTTGAGTGAACTCCGGGAGTTGGTGATGGACAGGGAGGCCTGGTGTGCTGTGATTCATGGGATCGCAAAGAGTCAGACACGACTGAGCGACTGAACTGAACTGAACTGGTGGGGACAATTAAATGACACAGCTGACTGCTGTGACGTTAAGACAAAACTCAACACACCTGTTCATGAGTTAGACTCACCACTGCACACAACCTCATCTTTGTCAATTAAAACCTGTCCTGATCCACAGTGGGTGACCAGGATGGGATGCCTGAATTGCAGCTGGAAACACACACTCTGTGTCCCCTCTGGAGAAATCACCCAACCCAAGCACCCTAAAAAGGATCTAAATATAAGATGGTCTTGTTATTGTAAAATGAAGCTGAAGAAAACCAGAAGCATGTTTAAGGTTTTGAAAAGTCTCATTATGTTCAAAACAGCCTGTGTTTGGTGCTATAGAGTTTATGAGCCTGAAAACAAAGTTACAGGGCATAATATAGTAGACCTAATCAATATCATATATCCAGGAAGCTTGGAAATTGAAGGGAAAGCTCATGTGTGCTGCTCAAGACTGCCAAAGCTAGGACAGGGCACGTGCAGAGGAAGTCAGAGCTCGTACTCAGCCCAGGTTACCTCATCCAAGTGGAACACTTCTTCCAGGAGCCTGACTTCCCAGAAGTGGACGACTCCTGCCCTACTCCTTCTCATCTGTGTCCTGCTGTTAAAAAATAAGGACACAGATGAGAAGGAGTAGGGCAGGAGTCGTCCACTTCTGGGAAGTCAGGCTCCTGGAAGAAGTGTTCCACTTGGATGAGGTAACCTGGGCTGAATACAAAATAACTCTAGAAGGAATGAAGGGATGGAGCAAAAGCAAAACCAATACCCAGTTGTGGATGTGACTGGTGATAGAAGAAAGGTTCGGTGCTGCAAAGAGCAATATTGCATAGGAACCTGGAATGTTAGGTCCATGAATCAAGGCAAATTGGAAGTGGTCAAACAGGAGATGGCAAGAGTGACCATAGACATTCTAGGAATCAGTGATTTAAAATGGACTGGAATGGGTGAATTTAACTCAGATGACCATTATATCTACTACTGTGGGCAGGAATCCCTTAGAAGAAATGGAGTAGCCATCATGGTCAACAAAAGAGTCCGAAATGCAGTACTTGGATGCAATCTTAAAAATGACAGAATGATTTCTGTTCATTTGCAAGGCAAGCCATTCAATATTACAGTAATCCAGGCCTATGCCCCAACCAGTAACGCTGAAGAAGCCAAAGTTGAATGGTTCTATGAAGATCTACAAGACCTTTTAGAACTAACACCCCCAAAAGATGTCCTTTTCATTATAGGGGACTGGAATGCAAAAGTAGGAAGTCAAGAAACACCTGGAGTAACAGGCAAATTTGGCCTTGGAGCACAGAATGAAGCAGGGCAAAGGCTAATAGAGTTTTGTCAAGAGAACGCACTGGTCATAGCCAACACCCTCTTCCAACAACACAAGAGAAGACTCCACACATGGACATCACCAGATGGTCAACACCGAAATCAGATTGATTATATTCTTTGCAACCAAAGATGGAGAAGCTGTATACAGTTAGCAAAAACAAGACCAGGAGCTGACTGTGGCTCAGATCATGAACTCCTTATTGCCAAATTCAGACTGAAATTGAAGAAAGTAGGGAAAACCACTAGACCATTCAGATATGACCTAAATCAAATCACTTATAATTATACAGTGGAAGTGAGAAATAGATTTAAGGGACTAGATCTGATAGATAGAGTGCCTGATGAACTGTGGACGGAGGTTCGTGATATTGTACAGGAGACAGGGACCAAGACCATCCCCATGGAAAAGAAATGCAGAAGAGCGAAATGGCTGTCTGAGGAGGCCTTACAAATAGCTGTGAGAAGAAGAGAAGTGAAAAGCAAAGGAGAAAAGGAAAGATATAAGCATCTGAATGCAGAGTTCCAAAGAATAGCAAGGAGAGATAAGAAAGCCTTCCTCAGTGATCAATGCAAAGAAATAGAGGAAAACAACAGAATAGGAAAAACAAGAGATCTCTTCAAGAAAATTAGAGATTCCAAGGGAACATTTCATGCAAATATGGGCTCGATAAAGGACAGGAATGGTATGGACCTAACAGAAGCAGAAGATATTAAGAAGAGGTGGCAAGAATACACAGAAGAACTATACAAAAAAAATCTTCACGATCAGGATAGTCACGATAATGTGATCACTGTGCTAGAGCCAGACATCTTGGAATGTGAAGTCAAGTGGGCCTTAGAAAGCATCACTACAAACAAAGCTAGTGGAGGTGATGGAATTCCAGTTGAGCTATTTCAAATCTTGAAAGATGATGCTGTGAAAGTGCTGCACTCAATATGCCAGCAAATTTGGAAAACTCGGCAGTGGCCACAGGACTGGAAAAGATCAGTCTTCATTCCAATCCCAAAGAAAGGCAATGCCAAAGAATGCTCAAACTACCGCACAATTGCACTCATCTCACACGCTAGTAAAGTAATGCTCAAAATTCTCCAAGGCAGGCTTCAGCAATATGTGAACCGTGAACTCCCAGATGTTCAAGCAGGTTTTAGAAAAGGCAGAGGCACCAGAGATCAAATTGCCAACATCTGCTGGATCATGGAGAAAGCAAGAGAGTTCCAGAAAAATATCTACTTCTGCTTCATTGACTATGCCAAAGCCTTTGACTGTGTGGATCACAATAAACTGTGGAAAATTCTGAAAGAGATAGGAATACCAGACCACCTGACCTGCCTCTTGAGAAACCTGTATGCAGGTCAGGAAGCAACATTTAGAACTGTACATGGAACAACAGACTGGTTCCAAATAGGAAAAGGAGTACGTCAAGGCTGTATATTGTCACCTTGCTTATTTAACTTATATGCAGAGTACATTATGAGGAACGCTGGGCTGGAATCAAGATTGCTGGGAGAAATATGAATAACCTCAGATATGCAGATGACACCACCCTTATGGCAGAAAGTGAAGAGGAACTCAAAAGCCTCTTGATGAAAGTAAAAGAGGAGAGTAAAAAGGTTGGCTTGAAGCTCAACATTCAGAAAACAAAGATCATGGCATCTGGTCCCATCACTTCATGGGAAATAGATGGAAAAACAGTGGACACAGTGTCAGACTTTATTTTTTTGGGCTCCAACATCACTGCAGATGCTGATTGCAGCCATGAAATTAATAGACGCTTACTCTTGGAAGGAAAGTTATGACCAAACTTGATAGTATATTAAAAAACAGAGACATTACTTTGCCAACAAAGGTCCGTCTAGTCAAGGCTATGGTTTTTCCCATGGTCATGTATGGATGTGAGAGTTGGACTGTGAAGAAAGCTGATCGGTGAAGAATTGATGCTTTTGAACTGTGGTGCTGGAGAAGACTCTTGAGAGTCCCTTGTACTGCAAGGAGATCCAACCAGTCCGTTCTAAAGGAGATCAACCCTGGGTGTTCATTGGAAGGACTGATGCTAAAGCTGAAACTGCAATACTTTGGCCACCTCATGCGACGAGTTGACTCACTGGAAAAGACTCTGATGCTGGGAAGGATTGGGGGTGGGAGGAGAAGGGGACGACAGAGAATGAGATGGCTGGATGGCATCACCGACTCTGTGGACATGAGTTTGAGTGAACTCCGGGAGTTGGTGATGGACAGGGAGGCCTGGCGTGCTGTGATTCATGGGGTCGCGGAGAGTTGGACACGACTGAGCGACTGAACTGAACTGAACCGAACTGAGGCTTCCCTGGTGGCTCAGATGGTAAAGCGTCTGCCGGCTATGAGGGAAACCCGGGTTCGATCCCTGGGTCAGGAAGATCCCCTGGAAAAGGGAATGGCAACCCTCTCCAGTATTCTTGCCTGGAAAATTCCATGGATGGAGGAGCCTGGTAAGCTATAGTCCATAGGGTCGCAAAGAGTTGAATACGACTGAGTGACTTCACTTTAGACTCCATGAGAGATGGTTAGTTCTTCTATCATTTGGAATGGGTCAATGCATCTCTATCCTGCTTAAACATGAGTAGTTAATAGGGAGCTTCCTCCAGTGGCTTAGCAGTAAAGAATCTGCCTGCAATGCAGGAGACGCAGGAGCCACAGGTTCAGTTCGTAGGATGGGAAGATCCCCTGGAGGAGGGCATAGCAGCCCACCCCAGGATTCTTGCCTGGAGAATCCCATGGACAGAGGAGCCTGGTGGGCTACAGTCCATAGCATCTCAAAGAGTCGGACACGACTGAAGCAACTGAGCATAGCACAGCATAGCACAGTAAATTATTAAGAGAGATAATTTTCTGAAGACAAAAGGAGGAGAAATGTCTCCTTTCCCTTCATCATAAAAGATACCTTAAATCTCTGTAGATCTGTCCATGTTCACTCCCACCCCCATCCCAAATTTTAAAACTTGGGGCTTTGGTGAAAACCTAGAAGCAAGGTCCAATGATCACAGTTCCTAGAAATGTGACCTTGGATGAGTCACTCCTTAAACCTCACTTTTCTCAACTGATAGTGGAGACGGGTCTCCAATCACATATTATTCCCTTGGAGACCCCTGACCCAGCAACCTGATCAATGATGACCCTAGGCCTCTATTTAAAAATTTTTTTCGTAACCTGTTTTCTTTTTAGTCACTGACAGTGTACTGTATTTCTGTGTGTTGATTTGTTAAAAACAGAAGATAAACCCTGGGGATACCACATTCCCATCTCTGGAATAAGGCCGAAATTTGACAAGAGCCAGTTTAATGGTTGAATTATTATTAGTCAACTGCTGGCCATATTTAGAGGAAAGAAAGAGGCTGGGATAAATTTAGGGAATGGCAGTGTGTATGGCTGGAAATTTTCTTGGGCTCTAAAATCACTGAGGATGGTGACTGCAGCCATGAAATGAAAAGACTCCTGCTCCTTAGAAGAAAAACTGACAAACCTAGACAGCATATTAAAAGGCAGAGACATCATGTTGCTGGCAAATTTCCATATAGTCAAAGCTATGGTTTTTCCAATATGGTTTTTCAGCTCTCAGGATGTGAGAGTTGAACTGCAAAGAAGGCTGAGCACCAAAGAACTGATGCTTTCAAATTGCGGTGCTGGAGAAGACTCTTGAGAGTTTCCTAGATTGCAAGGAGATCACAACAGTCAGCCCTAAAGGAAATCAACCCTGAATACTCATTGGAAGGACTGATGCTGAAGCTGAAGCTCCAGTACTTTGGCCACCTGATGCGAAGAGCCTGACTCATTGGAAAAGACCCTGATGCTGGGAAAGACTGAAGACAAGAGAAGGGGACGACAGAGGATGAGATGGTTGGATGGCATCACCAACTCTATGGACATGAGTTTGAGCAAACTCTGGGAGATAGTGAAGGACAAGGAAGCCTGGTGTGCTGCAGTTCATGAGGTTGCAAAGAGACAGACAGGACTTGGCGACCAAACAACAGCAATGGTTGGAAGAGGAATAAAAGCTTGCAATGGACAAGTTTAAGTTTGGCTAGAGAGTTGGGAGGTAAGTCAGCAGAGCCAAGGGAATGAGGGGAAACTGAGGCAGGACCAAGGTCACAGTCAGTCAGGAGATGGCTGAGTTGAGTCCTACTCCATCCTTCAGGTGTCTTTCTGTGAAATTACAGAGAGTCTACATACTGGTTTCTGCTTCTGGTTCTGGCACAGAGTTCTTAAAACCCTTTTAATTTCCCAAGTGATAAGGGCTTCTGGGAGCATGTTTTGTTTTATATTTGGTCTTTGACCTTGGTTCTTGACTCAGAGCTCCTAAATCCCTTAGAATTTCCTGTGTGATAGGAGCATCTTTTGTTTTCATGAGGCATCTCTTCCTGGGCTCCTGGAGAGCTTTAGCATGGGGGCTGATTGCAGGAAGGCCAAGCCATGATTCGAAGCTTACTGCTCCACCTGTCATCCCCTGGTGGTGGACATGTCCTACGTGAGCATGTAAAGAAAACATGAGTGCCTTTCCCAGATCCTGTGCAATATCAGGGTGTACTGGCCAAGTGCCCTTTAGGTATAACATCAAGGGCCATGAGGAACCTAGAATGGTTGACTAAAAATCATTCACAATCTAAAAGTTGAGAGTTGTATTTTATTTGGTGGGAATGGTTGGGATTTCAATCCAGGAGACATCATCTCAAGTAACCCTGAGAGAACTGCTCCAAAGAAGTGAGAGGGGAACCAGGATATATAAGAGTTTTGCAACAAATGGGCAGGTAGTCTGAGATCACTGCTAATCAAAGAAAACCAGACCTCTCAAGTTAAGGAATTTAGCACTTTTCTATGTATGGGAAGATGCAAGAGTCTGGACTCCCTGAAATAGTTCCTTTGATATGCACCTCGCCTATCTGGGGCCCCGATATTCTGTTTTCACATCCTCAGGGCTCAATGTGGGAAGTGGCTGTTATCTGATGGCTGCTAGATGGCAGGTATTCTTTTCCTTCCTGAGTTCCCTCAGGGCTCACAAGCTGGTGGCTCTAATTGTTGATGACCGTGATTGCCTTTGTTTAGTGATATGGCAGGAAACATTCCATTTATCAGGCTGTGGTGGTGGCTCAGATGGTAAAGAATCTGTCTTCAAAGAAGGAGACCTGAGTTCAGTCCCTGGGTGAGGAAGATCCCCTGGAGAAGGGAATGGCAACCCACTCCAGTATTCTTGCCTGGAGAATTCCATGGACAGAGGAGCCCAGCAGGCTCATGGGGTTGCAAAGAGTCAGACACGACTGAGTGACTAACACATTCCATTATCGGTGTGAACAATTCACTGATTATCATCTAGGTGGAGAGTGGAGTGACCACATTCCCAGCACGAACATCTTCTTGCTTGAAGCACCTTCCTGAAGGTGTGCCCTGATTTGCTTCTTCACAGGCACCTGCAACCTGGGAATCAGGGGAGTCAATGCTCCCAGGAGCAGTGGGGTCAACCCTCAAGGCCAACAGGCTTCACTGGTCAGAGCCCCAGGCTCCCTCTTCTCCAGCGGGTGATTCCCCATTGGTCGCTCTGGTTCCTCAGAGGGTCCTGTGTGTGACTGAGCTCCAGGCACCCAGGTGGTAATGCCCACTGACACCTTGTCAGGTTTTCTCCCTGTTTCGCTTCATCTCCTCACTCCCTCCCCCACCTACTGGCATCCCCTCCACAGGGACCACCTGCCTCCATATCCCTTCAGGATCTTAAATGAAGAGTGTGCACAGTCGTTGATGACCCAGAATACTTGCTGTTAAGCCAGGAGCATAGAATTATCGTTGCACCAAAGAAGAACCGAACAGGTCTGAGGAAAATATGATTCCTCTGAGCGATGCTCATCCCCAGAGGGAAGTTCTTTCAGGGAACCACAGCGAAGGGTGGGGAGGGTTTTCATTGTGAGTGTGGGAGAGAAAGACAAGAAGGTGGGGATATGTCAGGAAGGAGAAAAGATGAGGGAACAAGGGCTTGGGAAACAGAAACTTGACACTGTGATGAGGAGGAAGTGTTAGTCGCTCAGTTGTGTCCGACTCTTGTGACCCCAGGGATGGTGGCCCACCAGGCTCCTCTGTCCATGGGATTTCCCAGGCAAGAATACTGGAGTGTGTTGCCGTTTCCTTCTCCAGGGGATCTTCCCAACCCAGGGATTGAACCGGCGTGTCCTGCACTGGCAGGTGGTTTCTTTACCACTGAGCCACCAGGAAAACCTTGATGTCTAAACTGAACCAAAACAATCAAAAATCATCTTGTGATTTCCAGCCATGAAACCAAGTGTGTCTGTATAATTGAGTGCAGATGAGGGAATCAGTTCATTCAGTCATCTTTTATTGAACTTGGAGGGTGACAGACACAGCGCTGGGGTGAGGAGATCTCGCTGGGCCTGCCGAGTTTCTAACCTGCTTAGTTTATGGACTGAGCCCCTGCTGGCACTGTATTAACTGCCTCGTGTTAAAAAGAATCAGAACTCTGGATTTATAGAATGTTTGAAGTGGAAGAGAATTCAGAAGTAAGAGCTTTTAGCCTCCATATTCCACTAAAAAGGAAAAGAGTCAGAGCGTGAAATGGCAAAGCTGGACTTGATCTCAGGTCTCCACTGGGCCCTGGACGCATGCTTTCCCCCAGGAGCCCATGTCTCCTTTTGGGAGACGGATGGCAGATGCATCTCAGAGAGTTCAGGTCTCATGTGCTGACTGCTGGTTTATAGAGTTCTTTTATAGAGCCATGTTTTATTACACTAATTTTTAATTTGATTCAAAAGCCCCAGTATTAAATATGAGAGTCATAAACTATCTTGAGGGGGAAATATTAGGAGGAAAATTGTGGCAGTGGTAAAATTCTTTCTTGTGCCGTAGAATCCCAAGGGGAAAGGAAGTGGGAGGAGAGGGGTCTTTTTCTGCCTCATCACCTCCATTTTGGCCGTTCTTTTAGGAGGAGAGAAGCTTTTGCAGCATCTTGATGGTGGCTCTCTACCATGAACGTGCACCAAAATCTCTCATGGATTCCTATAGCCACACAATTATTATTTGATGAGTCAGGGTAGAGTCTTGGTAATAATCTTTGGAAACTTTTCCATACAACCACATCACGAATCTTGCCAAGGGACCTATCACAATATTGATCAGCGACTGATTTCCAGGAACTGTGGAGGAAGGCGTTGAATGTGACATGAGGGGCAACCTGCAAAAGTCAGACCCTGGGTATTTGATGGATAAACTGAAATAACAAGAAAAAAAGAGTATGGGGGAGAACGTGTATGTGTGTTAGTCACTCAGTTGTGTCCGACTCTGAAACCCCATGGACTGTAGCCCGCCAGGCTCCTCTGTCCGTGGGATTCTCCAGCAAGAGTACTGGAGTGGGTTTCCATTCCCTTCTCCAAGGTGTCTTCCTCACCCAGGGATCAAACTCCAGTCTCCTGCATTGTCAAACAGATTCTTTACTGTCTGAGCCACCAGGGAAGCGCCATGGGGGAGAATGGATACACGGACACGTATGGTTGAGTCCCTTCGCTGTTCACCTGAAACCATCACAGCATTGCTGATCGGCTATACTGCAATACAGAACAAAAAGGTAAAAAAAAAAAAGAAAAAAAGGTGGGAAAGGGCCTTGTACGTTAGAAGAGACTTAAACAGTGTTTCGGCAGGCCCCAGTCTGTGGAGTCGCAAAGAGTCGGACATGACTGAGCGACTAACACACACACACATACAAACAGTGTTTCATGTTTGAGACAATGTAAGGAAGCAATTAGTATTGAAATAAAACGATGTGGATATTTGGAGGGAGATGTGAGCTGAGCCCAGGATAGGACGTGAAGGATGGGGTCTTGCTCCTTCCCCTGAGTACGGTTACAAGGCCCCTCGTCGTCATTATCACCGTTGTCATCTACTTTCATAAGGCTGATTTCACCTTGGAAGGAAAGCTATGACCAACCTAGACAGCCTATTAAAAAGCAGAGATATCACTTTACCAACAAAGGTCCGTCTAGTCAAAGCTATGGTTTTTCCAGTAGTCATGTGTGGATGTGAGAGTTGGACTATAAAGAAAGCTGAGCGCCGAAGAATTGATACTTTTGAACTGTGGTGTTGGAGAAGACTCTTGAGAGTCCCTTGGACTGCAAGGAGATCCAACCAGTCCATCCTAAAGGAAATCAGCCCTGAATATTCATTGGAAGGACTGATGCTGAAGCTGAAACTCCAATATTTTGGCCATCTGATGAGAAGAACTGACTCGGGTCTGGAAAAGACCCTGACACTGGGAAAGATTGAAGGCAGGAGGAGAAGGGGATGACAGAGGATGAGATGGTTGGATGGCATCACCGACACGATGGACATGAGTTTGAGCAATCTCCAGGAGTTAGTGATGAACAGGGAAGCCTGGCCTGCTGCAGTCCATGGGGTTGCAAAGAGTCAGACACGACTGAGCAACTGAACTGAACTGAATGCAGGGGATCTCAAGGTCAAGTAGCCTTGCTTCCATATTTTCTACCAATGTCCATACTTTCCTGCTTTGCTGCAGCCTTCACCAGCTCTCCATGACCTTCCACATTGAGGTCAACTCCCTCCTTGGCGTCTGTGGAGCTGCCTCACATCTGCCGACTCTGTGCTCTTGTCCAACCCCATCATCTAGCCCCATTTCTGAACCTTCTCCAGCCAGACCTCTTCTTTGAAATCCTGCTGGCTACTCTGAGGTCCTTGCCTTCTTTCTCTGCCAGATTTGTGGACAATGATGAACTCAAATGTTTTGAGATCCCACGAGAGCAGGGATCACGACTCCTTTCTTTGCTGACTTTCTGTGGCAACCAAAGGTTCCTTGATACAAAGAGAAAAACTTCCTTGGTAACCAGTGTAAGTTGAAGTCCGTCCTGCATTTTCCACTGTTGTTCACTTAGCATCTTTAAGCCCACCCTCAAGTTCAATGAGAGGAGGACCACAGCCTCCCAATCTAGGACACGGAGCTGGGGACACCCTTCTGATTGACTGCCTTGGTCCAGGCAGGCCAATTCTCTGGGGAAACCAGGAAAGCTGGGGTTTTCTCTCAGAATCTTTCCTCCACCTAGCCTTAAGGACCCGGGAGAGACCCACATGGAGATGTCTTCTTTCCTTTCCCTCCCTGTTCAATAAATAACATTCTGAGTCTTCAAGAGAGGAGGTGTGGAGAGCTACATCTTCCACAGTGGAAAGCCACCCAGGCTGGATAAGCAGGATGAAGTGGAATGAAAACAAAGCAGGTAAGGATGATAACGAAGATGCGTACTTTGGCTGGAGAAAAGAGTGTGGCAATGATGTGGCCGAGCAGAGCATGGGGCCCATGCACACGTGTGGCTGAGGCAGGCTTTAGTATAGCAGAGTCTTGTCCTTGTGGGGGTAGGACTTGACCATGACGACATGGAGTGGATGGTGGCGGAGCTCCCCTTCAGGACCAGACACCACCCCAGCTTCCCATCATTCCATTCTAAGCTGATAAACACCCTTTTCATTCATCATTGTCCTTGGATGCCAAGGGATGCTCAGAAGGGTTACATTCACTTTGATCCCACATTTCCCAGACAAAATGGAGATTGAAACTGATGTTCGTTTTTGGCTTCCAAAATCTGCAATCCTACTGTGTCTCTCAAACTGTTCAGGTATATCCACTTCTTTCCTACTGTGTGGATCTCTTGGAAATTGTGGTAGATCAACCCTATAATAGCTAAGCATACATCCACATCACATCAGATGCCATCCTCCTAACCTAGATGCTATTTAGCAAGTGTTCAATGAGTTTTGAAAGTTTACAGGAGACAAACAGAACAGCGTGAAGTGAGAAAAATTGATTCATTTGATTGTTCTCTGACCCAGGAAAAAAAATCACCTCTAAAACGATGAAATAGCCCCGTGTCCAGCCTGTGGACTGCAGTTCTCAGAAAGAGGGAGCAGAGAATCCCAGCCCCCTGCTCCTCCCCAGGCATCCATCAGGTCCCCTGGAGCTACAGATGCCCTCCAGAGAAGCAAGACGGTGATTTGGTTTTCAGTTCAGTTTAGTCACTCATTCGTGTCCGACTCTTTGTGACCACATGAACTTCAGCACGCCAGATCTCCCTGTCCATCACCAAATCCTGGAGCTTGCTCAAACTCATGTCCATTGAGTCAGTGATGCCATCCAACCCTCTCATCCTCTGTCATCCCCTTCTCCTCCTGCCTTCAATCTTTCCTAGCATCAGGGTCTTTTCCAATGAGTCAGTTCTTCTCATCAGATGGCCGAAGCATTGGAGTTTCAGCTTCAGCATCAGTCCTTCCATGAATATTCAAGACTGATTTCCTTTAGGATGGACGGGTTGGATCTCCTTGCAGTCCAAGGGACTCTCAAGGGTCTTCTCCGACACCACAGTTCAAAAGCATCAGTTCTTCAGCGCTCAGTTTTCTTTATGGTCCACCTGTTTAGATTTTGTCATTTCCTTTTTATACAAGTCACCTAAACATCTTGTGAGAAATTTGGAAAATTTTCTTGGTAAACCAAGAAAAACTTGCAATGGAATCATAAAAATTTTCTGCTAATACCTCAGCACAAAGACTTTTGGGTCGGAAATCCTTCAGACGATTTTCCATGTGTTGGTATTCTGTGGATCTCTGCTTTTGCACGCCTGCTTTTCAGTCCAATTAATATACAGCTGCTTTAGTGTTTCTCAAAGGTGGGCCCCCACCAGGTGTGCAGTGAATTACCTGTTTGCATGTGCAAATGCGGATCCCTAGGCCTTTTGTTCTACTGAATCCAAATCTTGCAGGCTATGGAAGGAAGAATCTGTTCTTAACAGAACTTCTGGCACAGTTGCTGTCTGCGCTTCATGTTGACAGCCATCACCTTTGTCACACTCATGCATACTGCCCTAGAGTCTGGGTTACTTAGTGCCCTGCTGGTGGACACTTGGGCAAGCTCATTTTTCTTCATGATGCCATGTGTATCAAAGCATGTGTGACATTAGATAGTGTTTTCTTTGGACAAATTCCTGGAAGTGGGATTGCTGGATGATGGGGTCATTGCTATACGTAGAAGCAGCTGGAGGTGCTGAGATGAGAGTGCCAAGTGACAGCTGTGGAGCCAGCTAAACCAGTGCCCCACCTTGACCTGGACCCTGCCCTGCCCACCTGGGTGGTGCTGCAGCTTCCCCACCTGCTGTGCCCAGAGATGGTCCTAGGTGGCCACTCCCGCAGTTCTCCAGGTGGCTGTCTGCGAATGAATCTCCATGGGGAGGGCCTGGGAAGGGGCCACGTTGGGGAGGAGAGCTGCCCCCCAGGAGTGCTGGGAGGGACAGCTCACACTCCACTTGGGGCTCAAGCAGGTTGATGTTACACACCCCTCTTCCTCTCAGCAATACTGAGAACTCCCGCCTGGG
Source organism: Moschus berezovskii (assembly GCF_049115385.1). Taxonomy (NCBI): domain Eukaryota; kingdom Metazoa; phylum Chordata; class Mammalia; order Artiodactyla; family Moschidae; genus Moschus; species Moschus berezovskii. Next base: position 43,413,871 of record NC_142474.1, on the reverse strand, counting down.
TGGCCAGTTGTGCCAGGTGCTGGACCACAGTGTGGGATGGGACTCAGTCCCAGCCTTGGGTTCCTTGCATTCCAGCTGGAGAGACAAAACTGGAGACAAGGGAGATAAGGAAGAAGCCAGGACCTCCTGGAGGCCACGGAGAAGTCACCAGGAAGATGACATTTTCTCTGTTATCTCAAGGGGAAACTTTAACCATGAAAGGAACACACAGTTATCTAAGTCACAGAGAAGCACAGAACAATCTTAGAAACACATCACTGCCTCACTCCCCTGACATAACTACTATTAGGTTCTGGACTCTGAAATTGCGTATTAAAAAGTTATGTGCATATGAATGTACAGAGCAAGGTCATACTTCACAGGCTTTTTTCATTAAACTGGTTCTTCCACTCAGCAATATGACTTGGGCACCTTCTCGTATCCATACACTGATGACCTCTTTTTAGAATTGTTTACCTGGCTGTAAGGTAGTCTATGTTACAAGTGGTACCTATGGCCCACAACCTTATTTCCGGTCCGTACTGTATTATGGGTTTTATGGTCAGGCTTTGCTTCCAACCTTTTGGATACCCCACTTCCTGGGGCATAGGTCCCTTGTTTATAGCCCACGCTTATCAGCATCTATTTGTGTCTTAATGAAAACCTAACATCTTAATAGATTGTTGGATTGCTGTACTTATTGTTTTAGAAGCAAACCTGGAATGTAAATAGCAGGAAAGCTCAAGTTACTGATACTAGTGCTGCTGGTGAAGACACAAAAGCCAGAGAAACGCTTTCCTGAAGAATGTTCTAGACTTTGAAGAGTTGGTCAAGTGGGCATCACCTCTCAGGGAATTGGCTACTGCTGACCTCTAATGGAAACTCCAGGTATTACACCAAAAAGAACTTGGAAACCCAGAAATTAGTTGTGTTATTTGTAGTTGATCGAACGGAAGTTGTGAGAAACCCTGGGGTCTCGGAAAAGGTGCCACATTTTCTCATGATTAGAGGAAACTTAACAGAGTGGATGGCGTAGATCCAGGGAGTCACGCCTCAGACTGCAGTGCCGACTTGGCCTGAGCCAATGCTGACCATTTTCCTAGATCTGTAATGTTTGTAGCACCATGACACACAGTGCTGAAAGTTCACGTGACCTCACTCTCCAGTTATATATCAGGCATCACGCTCCCCCTGTGACTCTAATGCTCCCCCTGTTTTCTAGGTGTTCCTGGCTTCAGACCATAACTGCCTGTGACCTCTCATTATTGCTGGACTCATTTTCATCCTGGTGGGGAGGCCGCTCCCCAGGAGAGCTTTAGCTCCTAGTCAACTGATAGCTGAAGCTGGGCATCCTGGCTGCCCTTTTCCAGGCTCAAAACCCCAAGAAACTCTCATCCTGATTGGGTGGAGGCCATCCACTTACAAAGAAGCCAGCAACAAGGAGCTCATGATGCTACATGACTATAAAGTCATTACCTTACTGGCCTCAGCCTAGCTGTACAGTCCTCTGCTGACTACTTTTGTAGGAAAAGAATGAGTCCAGAAAGCAACCAAATGTTTGTCTTTGGATTGTGTTTATCTTACATCAAGGATGATGTGGGCCATTTGTAAGGTCGGGACTCGGACACTTGTCTGGAGATGCTGGGCCAGTGGAGGTGGCAAAGCTTGGAACTGCGTGGGTCCTCAGGAGAAGGGGGAAGGGGGCCAAGGAACCAAAGGAAGGTGGAGAAACAAGACGATGCTGTCCTGAAATGCAGCCAAGAGAAACTGTGTAGGTGGGAAAAGCAGGCCAACAATGGTACATTTTCATAAAATGTGATGACATTTTAGTGATGTGCGAATTCACTTATGTTTTCTGCTCCAAGACTTCAGAGTGAGACCACCTGAATTAGTATTCTGAGTTCCTGCATTTTTTTTTTTTTATCATCAGCAGGGGGAAAACTGGATGGGTTTCACTTTTTCAGCCCCATGAGTCTCATTTGGCCTCTAGAGGATGACATTTAATAAGCTCCACTTTCTTTGGCTGAGATGCTGAGGCTGACACGATCTCTTTCTCCAACTTCAATGAGTTCCCTTAACCCCTCAGCATCTTTTCCTGCCCTTGGAAAAGGAGGGCCTGGCTGTGATGTAACAAAAAATTAAGGCCAATGTTTGAAAATACATAAGATAAATCCTTCATGGTCTAGGACTGCCATATTTTTAAATGACTTATATGTGTGCTGGCATATATGCTCACTGTAGAAAATTTAGGGAATATATAAAAAATAGGGAGAAATAATTGAGCCACTGGGTTCTACTACACAGCAAGAGTAACATCCAGTATTTTATTGTGTGTTCTTAGAACTCTTTAAAAAATTTATTTATATTTATTTCCCCACCTCTGGTTCTTTATCCATATCTGTATCTACAGAGTTGGGAGTCAAATCATTCATAGTGTTTTTCAAAATTGGTTTATTTTGGTTAAAAATGGTAGAAATGCTTACTATGTATTGTTATGAAATGTGACTTGAAGGGATATATAATATTCCATCATGAGTCTACCACAATTGCCCTAGTGTTTAAGCTATTTGCGGGGCTTCCCTGGTGGCTCAGATGGTAAATAATCTGCCTGCAGTGCAGAAGAACTGGGTTTGATCCCCTGGAGAAGGGAATGGCAACCCACTCCAATATTCTTGCCTGGAGAATCCCATGGACAGAGGAGCCTGGTGATCTACAGTCCATGGTGTTTCGAAGAGTTGGACATGACTCAGCGGCTAACACTTAAGGTATTTTTATTGCTTTATTACTGAAAATGAGGCTGTAATGGACATCTAGTAAACTTTCCTTTGTTTACTTGTACATTTTACAATTTATTAATAATTCTGATCACCGAATAAGCAAAGGCTTAAAGGGCATCCCTGGTCCTCAGTCAACAGATGAAGATGTTTGAGTTCAAAGGTGATGAATGACTTTCCTAAGGTACTTTGAATAAGACTACAAGTGCTTTACAAAAAAAAAAAAAATTTCAAAACTGATCAATAAGATAGGTCTTAGGAAAGTGGGCGAGGCCTCTGTGTCTGTCTGCTCCCAGACAATGTCTTGTATCCCTGCTGGTCCTGAAGCTGAGAGGGTCACGGTCACCTGAGGTTTCACCTGGGTGAAAGGGAGGAGCCCGATAAGGTTGGGAGCCTTTCCACAATTCAGACATCCTCCCAGCATGAAAGGAGGGTGCTGTTAGTCTTTATTTGCCAGGTAAGGATTATGAAGACCCATGGCAAAGAAAGGATTCCAGGAGCAGAGCAGAGATGGGATCTAGTGTATAGGATGTTAGTGGAGCTTCCTTGGAGTCAGCACCTTTGAGGGGAGGGGGAGGAGTGAAGGAGTGGGAACAGGAGTGGAGAGGGATCAGGGTGAAGAAGGGGGATGGGATGGGAGAGGGGGAGGAGGGGGAGGAGGTGGGGCTGGGGCAGAGGTGGTGAGCTGGCTGGAGGAGGGGCTTTTCTGTTCTTTTTCTGGTAACAATCTTGTACAGAATTTCCATAGCCATGGGAGAGAGGATGAAGTTAATGGTGTTTTTCTGGAAACAGCTCTTAGAAGGAGTTACCAAGTTTATGGATGCCATCTCATCTTCTCTGTGGGATTTTAAGCTAAAAATAAATACCCATATGCATTCTCACTTGGGTCAGAGGATTCATTTTTCCTTTGAACAAAGAACTAGAAAATATTCATCAGTATTTAATCAAAATACGATGTAGTTGACTTAATTCAATCACTACAAACTGAGCAAAATGACATAATTGCTTGATAGATAGCCTTAATACATAGCATAAAATATATATTATGTTCAGAAAATAACTAGTCAACTTTATGTTGAGGTCTGTTTGTTTTTCAAATACTGCAAATAAGATGTGGAGTTTAATTTTCTATTTATTATGTACCAGTTTCACTCATATCCATGTAACTTTTAACCATATGATTTCATATTTTATGCTTTCCATTTCTTGTTACCCAAAGTTTGTACTCCCTATTCCTCCTTATCCAAAAGTACAAGTTTCTCCTGACTTCTGGCATTCACTCTCAGTTCAGTTCAGCAGTTCATTTCTGTTCAACTCTTTGAGACCCCATGAACTGCTGCTTGCCAGGCGTTCACTCCGCTGTACATGTATGTAGCATTCACTCCGCTGTACATGTATGAACAAAATTATGTCTTTTTTCTCAATGATGCGTGTGTGCTCAGTTGCTCAGTCATGTCCAACTCTTTGTGACCCCATGGACTGTAGCCCATCAGGCTCCTCTCCTCTTTCATGGGATTTCCCAGGCAAGAATACTGGAGGAGGTTGCCAATTCCTACTCCAGAGGATCCTCCCAACCTAGGGATCAAACCTATGTCTCCTGTATCTCCTGCAGTGGCAGGTGGATTCTTTACCACTGCACCACCTAGAAAGAACTTTTACTCTATTTCATAAAAATAACATGCCTACATATCAAAACTGAGCTTTCTGTATGTATGTAAAATCTCTTTAAATTTGTGAATGAACAAAAAGTATTCTGTCTTGGAAAAATCAAATTGTGCTTTCTCATGTCATTTTCAGCAGTGACCCCAGTGCATTGCTTTGGAACAGAAAGAATAAACTTTGGTTTGAAAAATAATTAACTCCGGCACACATGGTGGTAAGGGGCAAAATCTAAACTTTTCCATCTCTGTGCTGAATACAGGGTTTCACTCTGGAATGACAAAATGCAAGAATCACAGGAGGGTTTTGTTTTTTGTTTGTTCTGGGACTTTCACAGCCACAGTATACATGACACATTTCTACTCCAAGTGGGGATGGTTAAATACTAAACTCCAAATACCAGATCTTCAGCCTCCATGGTTACAAGGAGAGCAGACTGTTTATCAGATGAGACTCTCCCCTTTCTAGCCACTCTGATTGGACCAGGCAGAAGCACATGACCCAAGCTGGACCACTTAGCCTCTTCCTTATGAAAGTCACAAACATCTGGAGGAGAACACATCCTTGAACTGGCTCAGTCTTGACTGCTGGCCTGTGTAGTCCAGAAGTTGCCAGGAACGGCTTTGTTCATTGGGAAGTGGAAAATCAAAGGCTAAACTGCACCAGAAATAAGAGTGGGCAGCCCCAGAGAGGGAAGTGTGACTGAAAGACACACAGAGAATGTCCTGGGGTCTTGTGAAAGCTCTGGACTATAGTTTATCACAATCCAGAGACCCAGGGCATCTGTGTCCACAGGTTCCAAGAGCCCCTGCCTCTTGATACCCCATCCCTATTCCTTTTAATCCCCAAAGCCTCCACTCCCACTGCCACTAAATCTGCTGTTTTGTAACCCAAAGAACTTTGACTACAAATCATAATATTAAATATTTGTGTTTTTGAAATCCAAAAAGATAAAAAGAGGGTGTAAGTTTTAATGATTACTCACAGCTGCCCTGGGATTTGAGGAGTAGAAGCTGTGAAAGTAATAGTATCAGGAGAGGTTTCCCTGGAGGCATTTCAGCTCCAGTCTAGCCACCCTGACGTCCTTTCTGTATTATTGCCCTGGGGCAGTGTGTGTCACTGAAATGATGAGGCCGTCACACAAATACTTTTGGAAGAAGCTATCTGAAACTGCCTTCAATTTCAACAATTCCTTTTCTCCATCTCATGGGAAGGGTAATTGTGCGACTCTTAGCCCACACAGAATTTCCAAGATTGGAGTATCTTTTCCCTTATTTTGCAGATAAAGGAAAATAATGGAGAATTAATTTGCCTTGGATCACTCAGCTAGTCTAGGGCAAAGAAAAGACTTGCACTCAGTTCTTCTGGATTTTAAGCAGGGTGCTTTCCTCTGTGACACACAGTGCTGGTTCTGTCTCTTTTCTTGACAAGAGTATCAATCTCACTCCATTTAAAGACTATCAATGTGTTTAAAGAGTAATTTTATTATTTTGGTAGAGGATGTGTTGAAGAAAACTTATAACTGGTTTTCATTCATATTTTTATGTTGCATAAAAATTGCCAGAAGACAGAGAAGCAAGGTATTTTGGCTTAATGTTTTTTTTTTTCCTTCCAAAGAATCCCTAACTTATAGCCCCACCAAAGAAATTTACCTGTAGATATGGTTTTTCAGGACATTTGGAATTATGCACATCCAGATACAGGAACAAGAACTGTTTATAACAACTAAAATAATTAGGTAACCCTTCTTAACAGTAATAATCACTTAATATTTTCACTGGGCTAAAGGTTAATGTGGATTATTTAATTCAATCCTTTAAGCAATTGTATAAGGCAATCAAGGTAGCTTTTCTGACGTAAATGTAGAGCATCTAAAAATGCAGGCTATTGCCACTTTTCAAGTTGGATATTGTGCTTTTGCAGACAAAAGAAACAGAAGCACCACCAGGGAATCTGTCCTGTGCCTGCCCAGTGCTGATCACGGACGACGTCACAGTGTGAGGATGACATACTGCCCTTGGCCTGAAGCTGCGTGTTACCCTGCTCTCTCAAAGTGGAGAGGCAGAACCCAGGGCTGCTTCGTTAGGTCCAGTGAGAGGTGAGGGCTAGGTTACCAAATCACAGACTTATTAAAGAGGGACTTCCCTGGTGCAGGGATTAAGACTTTGCTTCCAAAGTGGGGTACCTGGAGTCAATCTCTAGTAGGAGAGCAGAGATCCCATGTACTGCCAGGCAACTAAACCTAAGCACTGCAGCTACTGAGTCCACACATGCTCATGCTGCAAAGCTGTGAAGCTCCTGCACGACGCAACTAAGACCTGACACAGCCAAGTATACAAGCCTGTTTTTTAAAACATGCACAGAAACATTATAAGCATGTGGCTCATCAGAAAATCCTTGATTTTTGGTCCAAGAGGTAAAGGCAGCAGAGAATTTCATTAAAAAATGGCCCTTGCAGCAGCCCCCAAAAATCAAAAGCAAAAAATAGTAGTCTTTTTATTTTTTCCAATACAAATGAAAATGTTCAGCGGGGTCATGCGACCTAATTAAAATCAAAAGCTTCTGCACAGCAAAGGAAACTATAAGTAAGGTGAAAAGACAGCCTTCAGAATGGGAGAAAATAATAGCAAATGAAGCAACGGATAAAGGATTAATCTCCAAAATATACAAGCAGCTCCTGCAGCTCAATTCCAGAAAAATAAATGACCCAATCAAAAAATGGACCAAAGAACTAAACAGACATTTCTCCAAAGAGGACATAAAAATGGCTAACAAACACATGAAAAAATGCTCAACATCCCTCATAATCAGAGAAATGCAAATCAAAACCACAATGAGATACCATTTCACACCAGTCAGAATGGCTGCTATCTAAAAGTCTACATGCAATAAATGCTGGAGAGGGTGTGGAGAGAAGGGAACCCTCTTACACTGTTGGTGGGAATGCAAACTAGTACAGCCACTATGGAGAACAGTGTGGAGATTCCTCAAAAAACTGGAAATAGAACTGCCATATGATCCAGCGATCGCACTCCTGGGCATACACACCGAGGAAACCAGAATTGAAAGAGACACATGTACTCCAGTGTTCATCGCAGCACTGTTTATAATAGCCAGGACATGGAAGCAACCTAGATGTCCATCTGCAGACGAATGGATAAGAAAGCTTTGGTACATATACACAATGGAGTATTATTCAGCCATTATAAAAGAGTACATTTGAATCAGTTCTAATGAGGTGGATGAAACTGGAGCCTATCATACAGAGTGAAGTAAGCCAGAAAGAAAAACACCAATACAGTATACTAATGCATATATATGGAATTTAGAAAGATGCAAATGATAACCCTGTATACGAGACAGCAAAAGAGACACAGATGTATAGAACAGTCTTTGGGACTCTGTGGGAGAGGGTGAGGGTGGGATGATTTGGGAGAATGGCATTGAAACATGTATGTTGTCATATGTGAAACGAATCACCAGTTCAGGGTCAATGCATGTTACAGGATGCTCGGGGCTGGTGTGCGGGGATGACCCAGAGGGAGGATAAAGGGAGGAGGGAGGTGGGAGGGGGGTTCAGGAGGGGGAACTCATGTACACCTGGGGCGGATTCATGTCAATGTATGGCAAAACCAACCAATATAATATTGTAAAATAATTAGCCTCCAATAAAAAATAAATAAATTAAAAATTAAAAAAAAAAAAAAGAAAATGTTCACCGGGGGCATGCAACCTTCAAACTTTATTTTGGACGCTTTCACTCTGTCATAGCATGGGCTTCTGACACGCCCGCCATACAGCGGCCACCTTATGTGTGCAAGTCAGAAACTGAGGCCACTCTGAGGCTACAGGTCTCACCAGGGCCATCCGGCCTTCTCCCCAGGAAGGTAAACAACATCTCACCAATAAAATAACCAAACAAACAGCGAAGTATTTGGAAGCAATGTAGTCTAAAAAAAAAAAAAAATAAGAGAGAGTCCTGATGTATATAAATACTATTATCATGATTAACTTAATAGGAATTCTTACCTTAAGAATGTATTTTTATTTCTTTTTTTTAAATATTCTAATTTATTCCATCATTTGGCTGTGCCATGTGGGATCTAGTTCCTTGATCAGGGATGGGACCCGAGCCCCCTCCGTTGGGAGCATGGAGTCTTAGCCACTGGACCACTAGGGAAGTCCCTGTACTTTGTATTTCTAAGAAACATCTCAAACTGCTCTGTATGTGAGTGCTTCTGAAGGACGGTAGGCTGAGTTATTTTCATCATGGAGCTCATTGACATGTGTACTGTTTATCAGTGTCTCTGTCTCGCTGTCGGTGTGCAGCCAGACTGAATAGTAAAACAGACTTCAGTGGTGGAAGGGACTTTTATCCCAGGTTGATCGTTAAATCCATGTGACCATGAGTTTTTGGAGAGATGGTATATGATGCAATTCGACAAGTTTGTTGTAGGAGTCAGGATGCAGGGTGCCCGCCAGCCACTCAGCCTGCATCAATGACAGTGTCCTCTGTGTTTTATTTGGTTTATATGAGATGCTTCCTCCTTGCTACGTCTTTATCTGAGCTTCCGGCAGAAGGGTGACAGTTCTGCTGTCTTGCTGCTGCTGCTGCTAAGTCACTTCAGTCGTGTCCGACTCTGTGTGACCCCATAGGCGGAAGCCCATCAGGCTCCCCAGTCCCCGGGATTCTCCAGGCAAGAACACTGGAGTGGGTTGCCATTCCCTTCTGCTGTCTTAGCCACATGGAAAAACAGGTAGCCTGTGTGCAAAGACTTTCATTCTGTCTGCCTCCTCTCCTACTACTGGTGATCACCCTGCTTGAACACCGTTTGAGCTACTTTATTCCTGATGAATTTCCCAAACTCTGTCCACCGCTGGCAGTTAAATGTCCTGCTGCCAGCTTACAAAAAATGCAAGTTGGATTGCCTCCCTCTCCACCCCCAAAGTTGCATGTTTATCCTTCTTCACCTTGATTCCTGGAAGAGTCAAACATCTGACACTCAGGTCAAGCCTGAAGGAAATGGTTGTCCCAGCTGAAAGTAGCCTGGATCTCAGTTTGCTTTTTAATGCTCTTACGCAAGATCAATGTCTAATATTTTCTTTGTGTGATGCAGTGCCTCTCAATAAAAACAAAAAGAGGTGCTTGACCTGAACTTTGAGAGGTCCAGGCAGCAGCAATGTTCAGTGGAGAGAATAGTATTCCATTACATGTGTCTGATGAAAGAAATGATTCTGACTTGAACATCCAAGCACAGCTGAGATGGAGGAGACTTATTCCCTCAGCAGAACAACACGCCAGCAGGCACTTAACTCCAGACTCTCTCTTGCGTGTATTCCGTTCTCTCAAGAAGGATGCTTTAGATTATTTAATGGAGAAAGGTAGCACTTTGAACTCCAGGAAAATCAAAATGTTACAGCTTTGAGGTTTTTATTTTTTTATTTTTTGTCTCACGGTACCTAGTGAATAAAACCAGCAATTTTTTTTTTTTAAACTAACAAGCAAAGTTGTCTCATCTTTTAAGAAAGCAACTTCAAACATTTGGTACAGATGAAAGCTGGTCAAGCATGTAAGCAAATCATTTCGGTGTCTGATGGTTATATAATAAAAAGCATTTGATTCAAAACAGTGTGTCATGTTGGTCAGCAAATCCCTGCTTCCACTAAATAACCAAAATACACAAATTGAAATAAAGTGAAATTCTTTTTCCAGAGTTAATGAAAGGTTCCTGTTTGTGAATTGTAGGCTTTGAAGTCCAAACCTTCCCAACAGCACCAGGAATTCACCGGTGATTTATGACTATTTGGACAAGTGGTGACCAGAGCGTTACTCTATGGAAAGCTGACATTCCCTACCTGTCAAGGCGGCCTTCCTACAAGCCCGGCTCTGACTCCTCTGCCCGCAGCTCCTGCTCGCCTGGGCCCCGGGTGGGGTCCGAATGGGCTGTGTGGTTTGGCGCGGCCTCCGCTCTCCTCCGGGCCCTGCCTTTTCTCTCCACCTGCCCCCACTCCACACGCCACTCTCCTTGGCATCAGCCTGCTCACTTGCCCCAGGCCCAGACAAAGCCCACTCCCCTTCTGTGCTGTCTCTCTGGTCCTTTCTTTGTGACGCTTAGTTGATCCAGGACACTAATCTAAGGCCAGTTTGCCTGAGTGAGTAGGGGGTACTCGTTGGGTCCAAGAGGCTCTTTCAGATCATTCCAGAAGTTCCCCAGATGGACAGTGGCCATCTGTGTAAACAAATAGTGGCCAAGTTTCCCACCCCATCTTTAAGCCCTCGCTGCCTATCCTGGGAGCTGGCCAGGCCCTGGGATAGTCCAGGGACAGGTGGGTTCTAGGAAAAGAGCACCCTGCATCCTCAGATGCTGGGGTGTGCAGTCCTTGCTGGGTGGCATCCAGGGCAGACACTCAGCTTGGAGGTGAGGCTGGGTTTTGACACGACCTGAGTTGGAGTGTCTGAAAGGCTCCCCTAATCCCCCCATGCCCTATAGCTGTGTGGTCATAAAAAACAACAACAAAAAACACACCAAGGATCCCAGCACATTCATCAAAGCTAATGTGTGTTTCTGAGTTGTTTTCTTTTCTTATTTTGATAACTCACTTGGAAGCCACATGATTTTCACGGCCATGAATATAAAGTAGTACGAGCAAGACATAAAATGACCCCCTTTATCTCAAAGTTGATCTTCCTATGTTTTTAGGCTCTGGTTTTCTCTGTCCCCACACTGCCTTTCATCTCCGTCAGCTGGCATTTCTGGTACGTTCCTGCATATCTCCTTTTGTGACGCAACATCCAAATGTAAAGAAAGCCCAAGACGAGAGCTGTCATCGAGGGCTTCACGGTCTAGTTGGAGATAAAAGAGTAAGCCTGAAAGGAGCAGAGAGCGAGGTGGAATGGAGGATGGGGGTGCTGGAGAGAGCTGAACAGCTGACCCCTGAGTCAGGGGCTTCAGACCTAGTTTTGTCACTTATTGATTGCGTGGCCTTGGCACCAGGGACAGCTTCTGGAGCCTCTGATTTTGGTCCACACATCTGAAAAATGACGATTATGTGGTTCCCGTCTCGTCGGTGTCAGTGAATGTTAAATGCGAGGATGGAGCCATTCTTGGCTCTCTGAGAAACACGTGACACATGTCCACAGGTCCCCAGAGTGTCCTGGAGTCATGAGGAAAAAAGTCTGGCTCCTGGGCAAAGTTTTGCCTGGTGAGTAGAAGGTGGCCCAAGTGGGGTCAGGATGGGACTGTCCCTTTCGAGGAAAAAGAGAAGAAAGAATAGCACATCTTTAGCTACCTTTGTGTCCCAAAGTTACATCTTGTTTTCTGAGTCTGATGGAAACATCTCACTCATTGAAGGAGAAAATATGAGCATATTCTTATTTTGGGTAAAATATTTAAGATGGAAGGCACTAGGCACAGCTTTTCTGCATACAAAAAGCATAAAAAAGACAAGAACAGAAAAAATGTTGTTTGTTTAATGTGCATGGAGGATGAAGGAAAAAAAAAAAGATCTTCAAATAGTTCAGCGTCCTGTCACTTGGCTGTAATTTATTTCCAAATAAAATTCTTCCCAATACCATCCTGGCCGTGCTTCCCCTGCCTGCCAGCCCTCACTCACTCTTCCCAGAACCACCAGCATTTTTCCCAAGGCGGCACCAAAGAAAAATAGTACCTTTGTCTTTCTACATGACTTCCTAACTAAAAACACGGGACCCTTTAGAACTGAGCTCTGGGTAAGGAGTCCACGCTCGAAGACATACCCTAGAAAAATCAAGCTTGTCAAGATTTACGAATGTGTTGATATGGATCATAACTCCATCCATAGAATGAGAACAGGACATTTGAATCTAAAATTTATATCTCCTTGATGTCAACCATCTGGAAAGAAAAGAGTTTCCAGAACAAAGGGATGCCCTTTCACTAGTATCAGACAAGTTGGAATGTTCCTTGAGATGTTGGTGAAGAGGCAGTTGAGGGGACACGTGGTCCTGCGTGGACTTCGGGCGAGACACCGTGCATCTCCCCTTTGCGCTAGACTCTGCTCTTTACCCAATGTTGTATCTGGCTCCGCTTTGAGTGCGAAAGATGAATTCTTTCAAAACTCTCACTGCTGTCCAAATGAGATGGGCAAATGCCTCAAGATCACTGCTTATTCAGCTGTTTCCACATAAGGCACCTGGAATGCTGGCCAGAGTTTTTATTCTTTATGCCTCTATGCTTTCACTTTTATTGCTGTTTTTTTCAGATTATGTGAAGAGATAAATAAAAGGGGAGGATGTTGGGTAGGGAGTGTCTTGGGATACCCTGGTGTTTTCATGAGCTCCCAAACCCAGCTTGATTGGAAGACAGAAGTTAACTCTGGGCTGGTGGGTTCATCATCAGAGCCCCCAAGGCCACGAGCATTTTCATGCATGATATTTCCCCCAAGATCCTGTTATTCTTCTTTAGGACCAAGAGCACTCAGAAATGTTCCTAGAATGTCCGCTGTGGCTACAAACCACAACCTCTCTGCACAAAGATCTGCAGCCACCCCCGTAAAGGAACATTTTAAATCAAAACAGCATGAGAAAAGTGGAAATATCAGGTTTGCAGTTAGCATAGAATATTGGAAAGAGTCACATAGCTGGCAACTAAAGCCATGAGCATAGATGAGTCACCTAGAAAGAGAAACGGAAAGACAGAAGGCGGCCCGAGACTGAGTGGCAAGGGCCTCCAGCATTTAGAGTTCAAGAAGGTATGAAATACAACAACTCAGAAATCTCTGAAGCGTCAGATATTGTCCTAGCTCTGTGGTGGGTCAGTAGAATAAGAGCTGGAGAGAGACCCCCAAGGAACTGGACATCAGATACTGAGTGGAAGGGGTGGGGAGGTGGGGGAGTACAGAGGGATGTGAATATGGAATGGCTGCTGCCAGCTTCATAGGTATTGAGGTTGGTATTATCTGCTGCCCAGGGTAGAGTCTACATGGCTCACGCCTTTTCACCTCCAGAAGCAGGACTCATTTCTAATCATTTTTACAACCTTTTCTGAATGCAGAAAAGACATTCAGAGGCTTTGGAGGTCACCAAGGGGATATTTATATTCTGGCACAGCCTGCCATAAATACCAGTACGGTAGAACATTAATTAGTATGTTACCAAGATCGCAAACCAGAGTCTATTAGGGCGATTTCACACTCTGTGATGTGTGTCTGTCTATTAAATGCCAGATGCCTCTGAGTCACAGTGGCTTTTATTCTACTTGTTGATCAGTTGCTAAGTCGTGTCCAACTCTTTGAGACCCCGTGGACTGCAACAAGCCAGGCCCCTCTGTCCTCCACTATCTCTCAGAGTTTGCTCAAATTCATGCCCATTGAGTCAGTGATGCTATCTAACCACCTCATCCTCTGCCTTCAGTCTTTCCCAGCATCAGGATCTTTTCTAACGAGTCAGCTCTTCACATCAGGTGGGCAAAGTATTGAAGCTTCAGCTTCAGCATCAATCCTTCCAATGAATATTCAGGATCGATTTCCTTTAGGATTGACTGGTTTGATCTCCTTGCTGTCCAAGGGACATTCGAGAATCTTTTGCACCACAGCTCAAAAGCCTCAATTCTTTGGTGCTCAGCCTTCTTTAATAACGTCCAACTCTCACATCCGTACATGACTACTAGAAAAACCACAGCTTTGACTGTACAGACTGTTGTCTGCAAGGTGATGTCTCTGCTGTTTAATGTTATCTAGGTTTGTCATAGCTTTTATTCCAAGGAACAAGCGTCTTTTAATTTTGTGCCTGCAGTCACCATTCATAGTGATTTTGAAGCCCAAGAAATAAAGTCTGTCTTTGGTTCCCATTGTTTTCCCATCTATTTGCCAGGAAGTGATGGGACTGGATGATAATAGTTTTTTGAATGTCGAGTTTTAAGCCAGCTTTTTCACTCTCCTCTTTCACCTTCTTCGAGAGACTGTTTGGTTCCTCTTCTCTTTCTGCCATAAGGGTGGTCTTAGGTTACTGATATTTCTCCCAGCAATCTTGATTCCAGCTTGTGTTTCATCCAGCCTGGCATTTAGAATGATGTACTCTGCATAGAAGTTAAATAATCAGGATGACAATATACAGCCTTGATGTACTCCTTTCTCAATTTTGAACCAGTCCATTGTTCCATGTTCAGTTCTGTTTCCTCTTGACAAACATACAGGTTTCTCAGGAGACAGGAAGGTGGTCTGGTACTCCCATCTCTAAGAATTTTCCACAGTTTGTTATGATCCACACAGTCAAAGGCTTTAGTGTAGTCAAAAAATAAGAAGTAGATGTTCTTCTGGAATTCCCTTGCTTTTTCTATGTAGGCGGTTTGGTCTCTGGTTCCTCTGCTTTTTCTAAATCCAGCTTGTAGATTTGGAAGCTCTCAGTTCACATACTGTTGAAGTCTAGCTTGAAGGATTTTGAGCATTACTCTTCTAGCATGTGAAATGAATGCAATTGTGCTGTAGTGTGAATTTTCTTTGGCATTGCCCTTCTTTGGGATTGGAATGAAAACTGACTTCTCCCAGTCCTGTGGCCACTGCTGACATATTGAGTGCAGCACTTTAACAGCATCATCTTTTAGGATTTTAAATAGCTCAGCTGGAACTCTGTCACATCCACCAGTTTTATTTGTAGTAATGCTTGCAAAAGCCCACGTCACTTCCCTCTCCAGGATGAGTGAAAAATCAGGTGAGTGAAAAATTAGGAGGGAGGAAAAGCAGGAGAAAAGAGTCATGAGGGTAGAAGAAATTTTGCTTTCTATCAGAGTGTGTCACCGTTTCCTGGTGGAGGAGAAAGACTTAAAGAAAAAAAAGAATAAATACTGATAAAGAATGGATTGTGGTCTTAAGAAGGAAGGACAGCTGAGTTCAAAGGATTCTCTTTGACAGGGAAAGAGATCTTTACTCCTTGACTATGGCAGAGAATGAAAGAATCCATGATGACAGAATCTGAACTGTAAATAAGCAAAGTCCACAAAGCTCTTAATAAAAATTCCAAGCTTCCTATAAGTAATGAGATCATCCTCTGTGAGAAAAGGCTTAGAAATGGGGACTCAGGGAGAGGGGAAAATAGGATCCATGGCAGACTTTAATGGATCTGTTAATGATCCGACAAAATACTGAGCATTTACAAATATCGTTGTTAAAACTTCCGTTTGTCTGAGCAGGATTCAGCTGGGACCAGGTCACATGGTGAAGACTCACAGGCACATCTAGACCAGATCAAGGATCAAATGCATGTTGGCAAAGCATGTGCATCTTGGCAAATGTCCACACGTGACTTCAGAGGAGCTGGGTGACCTGATTGTCCCTTTGCTCACAGGCAACAAGAAGCTCAGTGGAGTAGAGTGGAAAGACAGTGGCCTTCGAGTCACCCAGGAGGGACTAGCATCTAGCTCAGCCATCCACACCTGGAGGACATCGACCAGAGGGCTGAGTATTTGCCCATCTCCTGTGATGCCAGGTGTGGACATGACAGTCCTCACCACGTAGGCTTGTGGAGAGGACTCATGGGAGTGGGGGGCGGAAAGCATTTAGTGCAGAACAAGCACCCGCCACATCACTGCTCTGTCTCTGCTTTTCAGGTTTTGCTGTAGAGCAGTCGATGGAGCACCCGCGGATATTCTGGGTTTGGATTTCACTGTGGCTCACAGTAGTCCTGTGAAGATGAAGCCTTTGCTGACAGTCCATGCTGTGCACATTTCAGAAATGAGCACTGCAAGCTGCTCTTCCTTGAACCTAACTTATTCACCACAGCTGATTTCTCTGCCACCTCTTTATCATCTGTCATGTCTTTGTCACCACCTATCATGTCTTGATCACCTATCGGCCCTTTTGGCTGCCTGTTTATCTGTACGTCATCATCTGTCAACTCTCTCTCCCTATCCATCGTCTATCTGTGCCTGTGTGTGTTTCAGGGGGTTTAAAGATTTTCTCTTTTTTTTGGATTTGGTT
This sequence comes from Moschus berezovskii, assembly GCF_049115385.1. Classification (NCBI taxonomy): domain Eukaryota; kingdom Metazoa; phylum Chordata; class Mammalia; order Artiodactyla; family Moschidae; genus Moschus; species Moschus berezovskii. Next base: position 43,397,507 of record NC_142474.1, on the reverse strand, counting down.
ACTGCTATGCTTCACCTTTTCACTTCCACTTAAAAAAAAAAATCATTTCCCCCAAATTCTCAGTGGTTGTGTGAACGAGTTATTAAAAACATGAAGAACAGGCACCTGCACTGTCCCTTCAGTACATCAGCCCAGACACTCTGAGATCAGTCGTCGATACGGATCCATCACGCCTGGCCATCCAGCTGTATCTCTGCCTCCCATCAGACAGGCAACTCTCTCCTGAGTCTGTGATTCTAGGAGCTTCTATCATTCGTATCGCAACCACCAAGTCTTGGCTAATGAGTATGTGTATTTGGAGTGATGCTTGAGGCTTATTAATACGTTGCTACCTGTGGAAATGTGTTCTCATTTGGAGAAATTGAGGAAGTCAAGAGGGGTGGGTTGGCTAATCTATCCTGAGACCCCGCACGGACAGAGTATTCAGTGTCCTGAGGGACCCTACCTGAGCATGGATCTTTCCCTGCTTCTACAGACAGGGAGAAATCCAGAGGTTTCCCTCGCCTAAAGAGGGCCACCCTGTGAGCTGAAGCTTGTCTATGCGATTGTGTGGACTTCAACGCAAGGCTGAGGACGAGGCGCCTGCAAAGACAGAGCAGGTGCTTCACTGGGCTCCCAGGGCCTCAGCTGCTTCTGTGCTGCTTTGGTAATGACTACTTCACTGGAAAGGTCTACATGAATGTCAGAATTTTATCTGCCACTAGCTTTCCTCGTGTCCTAGGAGCCAGGTTATGGGGGAGAAGTCTAGACTCCTGTCATTTCCCACTAAAAAAAAACCAGAATTGAAAGAGATACGTGTACTCCAATGTTCATTGCAGCACTGTTTATAATAGCCAGGACATGGAAGCAACCTAGATGTCCATCTGCAGACGAATGGATAAGAAAGCTTTGGTACATATACACAATGGAGTATTATTCAGCCATTAAAAAGAATACATTTGAATCAGTTCTAATGAGGTGGATGAAACTGGAGCCTATTATACAGAGTGAAGTAAGCCAGAAAGAAAAACACCAATACAGTATACTAACACATATATATGGAATTTAGAAAGATGTAAATGATAACCCTGTATACGAGACAGCAAAAGAGACACAGATGTATAGAACAGTCTTTGGGGCTCTATGGGAGAGGGTGAGGGTGGGATGATTTGGGAGAATGGCACTGAAACACGTATGTTGTCATATGTGAAACGAATCACTAGTTCAGGGTCAATGCATGTTATAGGATGCTCGGGGCTGGCATGCGGGGATGACCCAGAGGGAGGATAAAGGGAGGAGGGAGGTGGGAGGGGGGTTCAGGAGGGGGAACTTATGTAAACCCGGGGCAAATTCATATCAATGTATGGCAAAACCAACCAATATAATATTGTAAAATAATTTGCCTCCAATAAAAAATAAATTAATTACATAAAAAAAAAATGAAGTTGCATTTCCATTTTCCAAAACCACCCATCCACCAGCGTACTGTGTCACTAGACATTATGTACGATTTTACTTTGCGACAGAAACCATTACATTTAAAAATTCATTACCGCAAGGTTAGTTAGACACATGATGGATGCAGCTTTAATCCTGCCATATATTATTACAGTTAAAATGTAAATGATGAAAAATATTTTGTGCTTATCAGCATTTATGTGGAAATGTGTTTTACAGTGATATATGGTGTTATATTTCTATTATTGTGATGAAAAAGAAAGCAATACAAAAAGACGAAGTGTTTATTAAAACATGAAAAAAAAAAAAGAAATAAATGGTTTTGCAGCACTGAAGAGATTATAGAAAGTAAATAAGCTAGATTAGACCTGTTTTATGTAGTAATTTTATAGTTTATTTTAATTATTTCAGTTGTAAAATATTGTTATACTGTTAATTAGTTCTGATTGTTCATATTAAACTATTGTAATGCAAATAAATAAATAAATAAGAAAATAAATAAATAAAATATGAATAATAAAAAAAAAAAACCCTAAGAATTTTGTATGATACAATCACCAAAGGTCAACTGGTACTGTAAATAAAGGGAAGTAATCATCACAGCAATAATCGCTACTGGTCCTCATCATGGAAAAGTCCCCCTGAAATCCAGGTAGAGGAATTTCACCAGTAGAATCAGTCCTTTGGCCAGGATGCTAGAAATGTTCCATGTAGGCATCTACATCCATCAGTGATTCCACATGGTTCTGACTGATGTTGGTGCTCACTGGATGTGCCTTTGCCTTGTCTTTTCTGATCAGCTTTCAATCTGGGTGAGACCTGTTAGTGAAATGAACTCTCTGGTTTGTTTTCATGTCTGACAGTCTCTATGCAAATCTCTGCCAGAGAGACGCTGGTTTGAGTCCTTGGCAATTATCATGTAGTTGCTTTAAAGGGAAAAATTAAAATTATACTGACGAAGGACTTCTTAAAAGAAAAATAAATACGCGAAAATCCTTTATTCCACTCAGTTTTGGAGGTCAAGCTCTTGTATATACAAAGCAAAGGGCCTTGCTCTGTGGTAAAGGGGACCACATTCAAACAAGATGGAAAAGAATGCTGCAAGAACCTCTTCGACTAACTGGGGACATGCCCTTAATAACAAACCCACCTCTCAGCCTCCATCCTTTCCTGTTGGTGGCTGCTGCCTGCCTAAAATCGCTTAGGATCGAATGTGCCTTTTATGGAGAGAGAAGGGGAGACTTCATCTCAGGAAAGTCTCTCATATTATAAACGAGGAAACCAAGGCCCAGAGATGTCACATGATAGAGTTGCGCAGCCAGCATGCAGCAGACCCGAGATCCATAATGACCTCCAGCAGCAGCTATGAGATGCCTGTTATGGGCATTACTGAGGTCTTGAGGTAGGACAGGAGTAAGAATGGTCCCCTCCTCCTGGGAGCTCGTCTCCCAACCACACCCACGAAAACTCTGAGAACACACAGCACATTTGATGTTCTGTTTTTTTTTTTTCCTGATAGAGGACCTTGCAATTAGTTAAAGGAATTTCAATGTGTAGGTTGTCCCCAACTGTCTCTCCCATATGGGATCCTGATACCCTAAGGAAATCCTTTACCATCTAGAGACTCAAGCGCTACCCCTGGTGCCTACAGTTTATGGTGAGCAGGTGGGGCTGAGTGCCCGACTTGGGATCCCATTCCCTCTTGACCATGGACGGTCTCAGGCTTGGCAGCCGTGCTCTCCTAAGGGTTAACCGCGGGCTCCAGGGCTGGCGGTAGATTTCCGAGAGTCACCGCTGGCTCTCAGGGCCAACGCCAGCACCACGTCTGGTGTGCACCTGAACAAATTTCAGACATTTCCTTTGCGATGCTGAACAAATTCTGCACCTTGACTCCTGGCTCTGAGACCCACAGTGGTGAGTGCTCTGGCAGGCAGGGTGGTGTCTCCTTCACGCGAGGACCACGCCAAGAGGAGCAGCGTGAAGCCGCCTCCACCCAGCCTGCGCCCCAAGCCGTCATCTAGGCTCCTTCTGCCAGTAATTCCATTTGGCTCACTCACATTTTGAAGCCAACTTTTCCGTCTGCAGATGAGTCATCTCTTTTTCTCTCCTTTTCTCCCTCTTCAAGACTCAGTTTCCCCTCCAAAACCCCACCCCTCCCACCCTTCCTTGTGAGTTCCCGTCCACCAAGTCTTATCCCTTAGGGTGGCTTGAATTAAAAGCAGACCCTTGGGAACTTGCCTGGTGGTCCAGCAGTTAAGACTCTGAGTTCCCAATGTGGGGGGCCTGGGTTCCATCCCTGGTCAGGGAACTAGATCCCACGTGCTGCAGCTAAGAGTTCACATATGTGCATGCTAAGTGGCTTCAGTCGTGTCCGACTCTGTGACCCTATGGACTGTAGCCCGCCAGGCTCCTCTGTCCATGGGATTCTCCAGGCAAGAATACTGGAGTGGGTTGCCATGCCCTCCTCCAGGGGATCTTCCCAACCCAGGGACTGAGCCCATGTCTCTTAAGTCTCCTGCGTTGGCAGGAGGGTTCTTTACCACTAGCGTCACCAGGGAAGCCCAAGAGTTTACATACTGCAACTAAAGATCCCACATGCTGCAACTAAGACTTGGCACAGTCAAATAAATAAGTATAAATAAATATTTTTTAAAAGATCTACTCTAAATAAAAGTAGCCCTCAGAGGGGCACTGACTTTCCTCACACTCTCCTTCACTCCCACCTTGTGCTGAAGGGGTCTTGTCAAGGATCAGTGGTCCATAATCCCGGCATCTAGTTACTTCCCCTGAGTGAGAGTTAAATTGCAGAATACTGCAGATGAGCAGGCTCAGTAAGGTTATTTGAACCCATAGCCCCATGGCACAGATGAAACAAACGATGCCCCAGAGGATCCCTTTGTCCCCCAGGTCTGCAAGCATCCTCAAGCCTTCTCTTTGTGAGTCCTATCTCCTCTGTATTTGGGAACCCCTTCCTGCGGCCACAGCCTCTGGTGAACTCAGCTCACCAGCTTCCTGATGGCTGTTGGGACACGACCTGGGAGAAATCGTCTTCCTCCCACCCGCCCGCGCCTCACCCCTCTGACCTGGGATGCGTTGTTTCTCGTTGCCTTCCCCGGTTCTGGGCAGCACTTGTGCTCAGCATCCCATGGTGTAGGACACGGATGCTGTCTTAGTGTGCACCCTGCCCCTGAGAAGGAAAACCCAGAGACCAGGATTCCAACGCTGGATTTGGGAGGTGACCCCGGGGGCCACAGGCGAGAGGTGGAGAGGAGAGGAAAGCCCTTGAAGGGTGAGTTGTGGCCCCAGGTCTGCTGTGGTGGGTGGGCTCAGGGTGAGAACAGCTTCCAAGAACAGACCCATCAGAGAGCAAGGAAGCACATGTGTTCACTGGCCACTGCTGGTCCCTCCTTCTGGGGGGTTCCTTGAGGAACACCAACTCCCTGGCATCTCCAGCTCCCCTCAAACTCTGGGCAAGTTCTCAGTCAGAGACACCTGGAACCATGTGCCAGGGTCCCTGGCATGGACTGAGGGGCCGGCACTGTCTTCTAGGTGCTTATTTGTCTGTGTCCCCCGAGGAGCAGAACCTGGATTGGGTGTACCTCCCCGTCCCCGAGATATGGTACATAATGGCCATGTTGCTTGTTTTAATTGAACTAAAACCTGAATGAAACCAATTAGTAAACCTTCCCCCTCAACTAAGAGACAGATGGCAACCCAGAAGACTGTGAGAAAAGCCTAGAGTTTGATGTAAAGTATCAAGAAGTCCCAGTTTTCTGCGAGGTGAAAGGTCTAGATCATTGGGTCAGGTGAAGATTGAATAAGATATAATATACACATGTATGTTTATGTACACATGTGCGTGCATGCATACACACACACACACACATCTCACATTTATGTGTATTTGTGTGTATATAAATACCTGCACACAAACAGAAATAATCTCTCATCCCACATGGTCTAATCACTCCCTGCCCAAAGTCAACTCCAGAGAACCTCAGTCCAGTCACCGCCAGGGACCCAGAGGAGTCCCGATTGCTGTTTATGCTACCGTCTCACCAGGGATGGGATCAAAGTTGTCACCCATGGCTACACACCTCAAAATCTTTAGGAACTTCCTCCCAGTGCCCTGGACGCTTGCCCAGCACACCTCAGCCCTATCCTTCCCTCTGTGACATCCCCCCATCCTTCCTCCTCTTCTGTCTCTGCTCTCCATCCAGAGGTTGACTTAAAGATAGTCCATAGGACTTCTCTAGCTGTTCAGTGGTTAAGATTTCACCTTCCAATGCAGAGGGTTCAGGTTCAATCCCTGGTCTAGGAGTTAAGATCCTACATACCAAGAAACCAAAACATAAGACAGAAGCAATATTTCAACAAATTCAACAAAGACTTTAAAATGGTCCACATGAAAACAATCTTAAAAAAGAGAGAGAGAGACTGTCTGTGTTTGTCTGTTGAATCAGCCATACCAGCCACCTCAGCTCCAACAGAAGCCTACCTCCCTCTTTTTACCATATAAACATGGCCTTCACTCCCACGTCCTTGTCTGAAAGATGCCCAACCAGTAATGAAGCTGCTGCTGCTGCTAAGTCACTTCAGTCATGTCCGACTCTGTGTGACCCCATGGACTGCAGCCTACCAGGCTTCTCCGTTCATGGGATTTTCCAGGCAAGAGTACTGGAGTGGGTTGCCACTGCCTTCTCCACAGTAATGAAGGGATGATGCCAATTAGGTTTGCTTTCTTTCTATGACTCTAAAAATAATAACTCTCTCCTTTCATGTTTTATTCAAAACTGGCCCACACGTTCACAAGGATCCATCTCCTTTTAATGTGTGTTCATTCAGATCCCCAGCAACAATGGCAGAAAAGATAAGTATTTTGACATGTGTTCTTTTTAAATGCTTAAGATAGGAGAAGCCAAAGGCAAAATATGCTCCGAAATAAATGAAAACATGTGAAGCCAAAAATGTACATTCTGGCCTCTGAGTCTGATTTGCTTCCTGACGCCTTGTCCACCCTCCTCTCCAAAGTGTCCCTCAGGTCAAGTCTTCCAAGGATCACCGTCTGGTCATCTTAACCCCAAATAACTCCCTTCTTGTCTAATCACCTAGTAATTACCTTGTGTGTCTGCGTGTATGCTCAGTCACTCAGTCGTGTCTGGCTCTGTGTGACCCTGTGGACTGCAGCCCGCCAGGCTCCTCTGACCATGGAATTTTCCAAGCAAGAATACCAGGCTCGGTTGCCATTTCTTCCTCCAGGTGATCTTCCCAACCCAGGGATCGAACCCGCATCTCCTAAGTCTCTTGCTTTGACAGGCAGATTCTTTACCACTGTGCCACGTGGGAAGCCAATTATCTGGCATTTGGTGGTGTTTAGTCACCCCGTCATGTCCAACTCTTTGTGACCTAGAGGTGGAACCCAGGTCTCCCACCTTGTAGGCAGATTTTTTTACCATTTGAGCCACCGGGGAAGCTATACTATGCTGGACTTAGTCGCTTAGTTGTGTCCGACTCTGCAACCCCATGGACTGTAGTCCACCAGGCTCCTCTGTCCAAGGGATTTCCCAGGCAAGAATACTGGAGTGGGTAGCCATTTCCTTCTTCAACTGTCCTGCAGGTCTGTTATCTCATAATATGACTTCGAGGAGACACACAGGCTGGGGCAGCTTTGTAGGACCTTGTCCAGAACCTGCGCAGCACCTTGTATGACTTTCATCTCCCATTTCTTCCTCTTGCCGGACCTGATGTCACAGGGTTGTGTGGATGATTATGTGAAATGCTGTCTCGGAAGCCGACCCAGTAGACTTTAACACTTATTTTTCCTTCCTGAGTCTTTGCCCTCCTCATGTCACCCATTATCATTTCTGTGGGAGTGTGTGTGTCATGGATTCCAGCATTATTGCCAGCTACTCAGGAGTAGTGTCCAAGCACAGGGTGATCCCAGGATGGCCCGAGAAGAGTAGGGAGGTGAGTCTAAGAACAAGTTATCAAGTGAGTTACCACTGTAGGTCATTGCAGCTTAATGCTATGAAACTCTGAATAAAGGTATAAAACATGCCTCTCAAAGTCAGCCAGCCTGAGGTGCTAAAAGGCTGGGGAATCAGCCTCCCAGCAAATCAGTCATGAGTTAAGCGCTGTCCCAGGCCACCGCTGTGCTCTCAGACAGAGTCACCTTTCAAGGTTTCAGGGAATGACCCAATGAAGAGATGTATCCACTGGCTGCTTGAAATTCTGCCCTGAGGTGGCCCCGCCTGAAGGAAATGGCTGGACCCCGACAGAATCTTCTACAGGTGTTGTTGACTGAAAAATGAAGCTTGTAATAATGACTGACACCAAAACAACATTTTTGAGTGTCAATATTGACCTTTTCTCAATGTGGTGCATGGAGTTGGCTTTGGCTAGCATGGACAAGAGCGGGTAAAGTCTAGATCCCGCACCAAAGATCTTACTTAGATCTCACCACAGGACATCTCTTCACATCCAGTTAGCTTGATTCCTTACAGCTTAGAAGAACAAAAGTGCACTTGTGGGTTTTTTCTGGTGGCCAAGTGGTTGAGACTTTGCTTTCCACTGAGATTGGGTGTGGGTTTGATCCCTGGTCGGAGAGCTAAGATTCCATGTGTTGCAGGGCAAAGGAATGAAACATCAAGCAGGGGCAATATTGTACAAAATTCAATAAAGATTAAAAAAAAATAGCCCACATCAAAAAAATCTTAACAATGCACTCGTTTGTGTGTTTCTTTATGTGTGCATGTAGTACAGCAACAACCCCATTATAAAATCTCCATGCAGAAGTTTAACCAAGAAACCAGTAAGATTTTCCCAAGTTATTACAAGGAAATGGATAAGTACAGGCTGAGAAGGACAGAGAGTGATGTGGCCAGCCCTGAGCCATGTGAAACATCATGGTTGAAGGAAGTAGTCCTGGCCTGAGCACCAAGGGCTGCCTGGGAGTTAAATTGGTGGAAGGTATAGGGAGGGGACGCTGGACATCTTAGGAGGAAAGGTCATGGGGAGAGAGACCCACAGCAGGAGGAACGTGGAGGGAACCAAGGCGAGATCCCACGATTGTGGGAGTTGTGACTCAGAGTCCTAAAGGGGCATGCATTCATACTGTGACCCTGGCCAAGTGGCTTAGCTTACCTGCAGCTCATTGTTTACATCTGAACAATGAAAAGAACAGTGTCTCCTTTATATTATTAGTAGATCTGCCCAATAGGAACCTCTGGAATGATGGAAATGTCCTGTATCTGTGCTGTCCAGGACAGTGGTCACTGGCCATCTGTGGCCACTGAGCATGTCATACCTGTCTACTGATGTGGAGAAATTGAATTTTCATTTAATTTAATTTCAGTTCAGTTTAAACTTAAATGGCCACAGGTGACCCACGGCTGCCACACTGGACAGTCTTGCTTTATAAAAACACAGTTCTGGGGATTAAGTGAAGCAATAGTGCTCCAGCCACGCCACCCCGTGGTGATATCCTGGCTTCATCAGTCAGGTCTCTGTATCCAGTGCTAATTTAAAATTGCCTCTTGAACAGAAATGTGTTTGATTTCAACGTGGCTGCGACCAGCCATCCCCACTGATAGCAATGACTTTCCTGGCTGGCGCTCTTCCAGCCCCATGATTGACTTGGCCAGTTGAAAACAAAATTCAAATGGCAGCCACTAAATGGTATGAAATATCTTAATTTTAACCTAAACAGAGAGCAACAGCAGTCTCCAAGGCTACAGAAGCAGGGGCTCAGCAGATGATCCAAAAGACAAGAAGAAAAGTCAGTTTAAAGAAAACAATCAGTGGCTGAAAGCTATTAAGTTCACTCTTCTAGTTCAAAGGGATTCGCAATGGCAATTTGTCAGGCAACTGTTGTCACTTTAGATGCCCCTAGTTGTTTTCTTTGAAGCCCTTTATTGACTGCAGGAGCCTGGGCCAGATTCTTCTAAGGACAGGATTTCCACAGTTGAACACATTTATGTCATAGTAATTATGATTCTTCCCAAATTTAATCAACAAAGGCATAAGAGTGCAAGTTTGAGAAATTATGCATGTGTTCAGCAGGGTCCAGGCAATAGCCTGAGTGAACATGGACAAGCACAGACAACCAGCTGGATGGTTTTGGTCACTTAGTTGTAGCAATCCCAGGCTGGAGAAGGTTGTCTGTTGGTGAGCCAACAATGAAACAGACTTCAACTTGAAAAGGATCATTTCTACGAATGAGCAACTAACCAAGAGTAATCAAGTGTGCTAACACTGATTTATCTCTCTAGTCAGCCAAGCTGGGGTCTAGAAGGATCTCTTTTGCCAGTCATTTCTGAGAATAGGTGCAAAGGTGAGTGCATCCCTGGGAAGCAATGAAAGGCGTCCGCAAAGACATGAGCACGGGAAAACCAGCGTGAAAGAGCTGTATGCGCTTCTATGCTCTTGACTCAGACTTGCCCCAAGAAACGAACAGAATGGAGGGGATGGAGAAGCGTTCTGAAGCATTTTGACGTTAAGAAAAACTATTTACAAAGTTATTTGCTATCTGCAAGGCTGTCAATAACCTCCTCAGCAATGGAAGCGTGTCCGTGGGTGTTTGCAGAGGGGTTGTGTGGGGCGAAATTTGTCAGGGCAGGAGTCCAACCTACGTCCACGAGGAAGGTCAAATCAGAGGTTTGGGACTGAAAGGAACATGGCTATCTTCACAGACCAGCCCCGTTTCCAAACTCCTACACACCCCCGACCTAGGCAACAGCAGTGTCCTGGGTAGAACGTGGAGGGTGATGCAGATTAAAGATGGGAGCTGAGGGGCGCTGTGGAGAGCGCCAAAGAGGTAGACCCTTGCCCAGCAGCTGTGTGCCAGATGTCCCCACAATGCAGCCTTGGGGACACATCCATGGCAGAGGGGAAAAAAAAAGTGATTTCTGCATACGGCTCGTGGGGCCAGGGCCAGGAGTGAGGTCGGCAAAGCAAGTCAACAAAGGCGGGAAGGACAGATGGAAAAAAGGTGAAGTCAGGAAAGATCTGGAAAGCTGGGAAGGGAGCTTGTCACAGTTGTGTACCCCCAAGAACAGGAAGCCAGGTGACAACATGTGTGGAGCAAAGCTTATATCCATACCTGGCAGGAGGCTCCAAGGTCAAAGCCCCAGGACTCTTGGCATTCAGTCCACGATGGGACTGCGCAGACCGCACAAGGAGCCTGATGGGAAGGCGATAATTTTAATCATCTGGAACTTTCAGAACTCACTCACTCATTCATTCACCCACACCTTTAACTACGTAATCTTGCCTGGTGGCACTAGTGGTAAAGAACCCGCCTCCAGTGTAGGAGACTCAAGAGACAAGGGTTCGATCCCTGGATCAGGCTCCTGGAGAATGGAACGGCTATCCAATCCAGTATTCTTGCCTGGAGAATCCCATAGACCGAGAGCCTGGCAGGCTACATACCATGGGGTGGTGAAGTGTTGGCCGCACCTGAAGCGATTTGACACACATGTGCTATTGTGGATCATCTTGGTGATGGAGAGCTGGAGGGTATATGTGACCTTGGAGTCAGGTGACCTGTTTGGAATCCTAGCTCTGCAGAGCATCAGCTGTACAGTCTTGGGCAAACAGCTCCTCTGTGCCTTGATTTCTCTTCTGTAAAAAGCAGATAAAAATTGTGCATCTCTTATAGGGCAGTCAAGATGATTAAATGAGTGGATACATGGAAAATGCTCAGAGGAGCGCCTAGCACAGTAAGTGACCTGCAAGATTTAACTATTTTTATGATGTGCTCATCAAAAAAAAAAAAAAAGCCACCAGGACACTGACTGGTATGTATCTAAGTGGAGGGAGATTAAATAGACTTTAAGGATAGTTTATTTTTACCGCGCTTGAATCCCTTCAACCTCACCCTCCAAGTGGTCTTCCAGATTTCAGGACCTGAGCAACAGAGTTTACTGCCACCTGGGGAAACCTTTATGTTTCTTGGGAAAATCTTTTGTATATAGTGTGGTAACCTGTGCCTGCAGTTTGTCGTTTCTTGCTCAGGTTCTGTCCCTGGCGGCCACACCAAACCAACCCGGCCTGCTCCCACAGTGGAGTGTTTCAAGGACAAGAAGCTTGGCGAGGTTCAGGAGTCTTCCGTTTCCCAAGTGTCACACCCACAGCCTTCCTCAGTGCTTACCAAGACCCAGCTTCAGCATCTTCCCTCTTATTGTCAGTTTTGATTATACACGGCGCCCAAGGCTGAGCTAATTCTTCAGGTGATCTGACCAGGACAGCGTGGAGCAGACCTATGACTTTCTTCCTTCAAGACCCAATAGTCACTTTAAGGCCACCGAATAGTGAAGCCAAATGTGTGGCTGCTGCATCTCTTGATTTCTTTTAAAGATCTTATGTCAACAGTACCATCAAGAGGTCTCCATAAATGTCATTTCAGGGTCATTTCTTTACAACTTACTTACTTAGCATCATTGACATTTGAGTCCCAAATGTAAGAAAAATGTCATTTGTCCTTGCCAGTTTTTTTAAGCAATTTAGTGATTTTGAACCTTATTTACATTAGACAATGTCATCAATAACCTAGTGTATCGTTAGATAATCCAAAAGACACACTCTGAGAATTTTCATCAAAGTTACTCATAAAATGTGTGCATCAATAGGACAGAGCTCAGAGTCATGTGTCGCAGGGCTGGGGTCCCCCCTCTGGGCCGATGCTGTTCCATCATGGGAATATTAGGGGTGCAGCCTTGCAACTAGTTACTGACCTCCAAAATTGTCGGAAGAGTCTCTCTACATTTCCCCTTATTTTCCAAACTCCATCATGAAACACCCTATCAATATCTGACAGTAATCCAGCAGGTCACAAGGGCCCCTTGGCCACTTGCCAGGTGACAGTGGCACCTTTTCAGTGGACCAAGGGGATTGTTGGGCCATCACCATGTGGGCAGAGTCCAGAAGGATCAGGTCCTTCCACTGCACAAGGTAACTTACACAAATACCACAAGATGTCCGTTTTCTGTCCTGTGGAGGTGGAGTTCTCCAACTCAGGGCAAAAGAAACCCTGAGGGCTTGTATGTTGACACAGATTGCAAGGTCCCAGCCCCAGAGTTTCTGACTCAGCAGGCCTGGGGCAGAGCCTGGGAATTAGTATTTTTCAGAGTCTGATGCTGGGAAAGGTTGGGGGCGGGAGGAGAAGGGGACGACAGAGAATGAGATGGCTGGATGGCATCACCGACTCTGTGGACATGAGTTTGAGTGAACTCCGGGAGTTGGTGATGGACAGGGAGGCCTGGCGTGCTGTGATTCATGGGGTCGCGGAGAGTCGGGCACGACTGAGCGACTGAACTGAACTGAACTGATACATTCCCAGGTGGCGCTGTTGGAACCTGTCTGGAGGTCACACTTGGAGAACCACTGTCTTAGATAAACTTCTCTTTCTGCTGCTCTTTCTTTTTCTTTTGGCTGCACCACTCGGCATGTAATATCTTAGCTCCCCAACCAGACATCAAACTTGTGCCCCCTGCAGTGGAAGCACAGGGCCCTAACCACCGGACAGCCACCAAAGTCCCTCTGCCTCTCTTAAGATGGAAAGGACTAAGGATGAGACGTGAAGTTGATCTTCAGTTCTGCCCACATCTTTGAGACTCTTCAAACAGGAAAATCTCTGTACCAGAGGACTGAGTGTCTATGAAGGCTATCTTTAGCTTTTGTTGAAAAAAGTTTTTAATTACCGTCTATTTCTTATCAGAATTGTATTTCTTTTTCCTCTCACTGCATCATAAATAAAGCCTCTTGATTAAATCAGATTTTGGCAAGAAAAGAAGGGTCTTCTCTGATCTTTGGCCAAACGTTTCCCTAAAACTTCATGCCCACCATATAGTTTAATCCAGAATTCCTTAAAAAAAAAAGAAAGAAGGTTTAGTGTGAAATTGCTATTTCTCAGTGAACTCATGCTAGCTTCTTGTGATCAGATTCCCTTTGCAAGGGAAGCAGAATGTGTAATCTATTCCAGAATCCTGCCTGCAACAGGCATTTTGGTGTCTGATCCCCTCACTGAGGTTCACACCGAAACAAAATACAATTCAAATAATTCTCTTTCTTCCAGGTCATCCGTCCTCTTGATACCATCATTTCTGAGTCACGGGTTGTGCCTTTGGTCATTCAAAGGTTGTGCCTGCTCTCTCACGTGCTCAGAACCTTTACTTGTCCAGCAGACATCACGGTCCTCTGCCTATTCAGGACTGCAGATGCACCCAACCATCCTGCAAACATTTTCTTTCTGCTCCTTGCCAAGGTCCCAGGAGCAGGAAGCAGCCCATTGCCAAAGGAATCTCCATGGGTCCTGACTTGCTTCTCTGTATCTTCAGGAGTCTCAGTCTTGAGAGAAAACAGCCGCAAAGGGTCAGATGGCCTTTAACTAATGTCCATGGCCTGAGGAGACTTACTGGACAGTCTCCCGACTGTGGTCTATCTGACATCAGCAGTCTCTGGGCAACACACAGTGGTCCCTCCAACTGGTTGCATTGGACAAGATCTCAATGTAAAAAGATGCTCTATGAGGGCGGATGCTGCTTCCCCACAGTCCTTCCCCTCATTCCCATGGGCTTCTCACTCAAGACCTCTCTCAGTCTCAATACACAGGAATCTGTCCCTTCTCCTGGGACATCTTTCCTCCAGAAACATGCAGATCGGCTCACTCATTTCTTCTGGATCTTTCCCCAAATGTCTCCTTCTTTCCTAAATGTTTCCCCTAAAATAACAACTTCCCCCACCTCCTCCAGTCCCCCTTTCTGCTTTACTTCCCTCCTTAGCAAGTGTCACCATTGGAAACGCTATCAATTCTACTGGTTTCACTTTGTTTATTGTCTGTCCTGTCACAAATGCGGAGGTTTTTGTCTGTTTGTTCAGCTGTTGTATCCTGAGTTGGTAGAACAGGGCTTGGGGCATAAGGCGTCCTCATTGGTGAACACTGAGTGAATGAATGATGGAAGAGGGAAGCCATGAGAAAGAACATGGGAATGGAGACCCACGTGCTATTTTCCCTGCAAGCATGCCCCTAAGTGCATCTGTTTTGAGCTAACAGTTCACATGAGGTCAGGGATTTGAAACTGGTTATCCTAAAGCTTCCATGCCCATGGACTTCCCCCAAAGACGTTGGGGGCCCCTTGAGGCACCTCTACAGCATTTTGAGGGCATTTGGTCTCAGTCTCAAAGGGCCCTCCACTTAACTACATTTCCTAAGTCTCCAGCTACTGAGATGGGGCAACAGAGCAGGGCCTTCAATCTGTGTAAACTAGAGTCAGACCTCTTCTGTCTGATACAAAGGCTCTCAAACATTCTGGATGGGGTTGGAGAACCTTCACACTGCATACTTGGTCAGTTCCTACTGTCTGACTCCCAGTAAGAATGTGACCCTAGGAGCCCTGCTCATTGTCAAGTAACCACCATGTGACAAGTTCTGGCATACAGAGACCATCCCATCTAATCCTCATAGTGAATCGCTTGGATCATGTAACCTTCATTTTAAAGATTAAGGAATAGGGACTTGGTGAAGTTACTTATCTTTCCTGATTATGTGCAGTAAGCAGGTTGGGGGAAGGAGGGCACTCAGGTGAGTTTGACCTCAGAGCCCTCTGTCCTCTGTGTAGGCCCAAGTCAAGTTCCCCAGGGAACTTTGGAGGATATTATGGAAATGAAAGTGAAACGCCTGGTGGCTCAGTGGTAAAGAACTCACCTGTCAATTACCGGAGACCCGATTTGATCCCTGGGTCGGGAAGATGCCCTGGAGAAGGAAATGATGACCCACTTCAGGATTCTTGCCTGGGAAATCCCATGGACAGAAGAACCTGGTGGTCTACAGTCCACAAGCTCGCAAAGAGTGAGACATGACTTAGTGACTGAACAATGGAAATGACAGTTCTGCTGTGACTGGCTCCAGAATTTCTCACAGGCACTGGGTTCAGAAAGATGGGCCCAACCCACGTGCTCTAAGCCTAGAAACCCATCCTTAAGGGCCCATCTGTGGGCTTGTGGAAACCCCTGGGGTCCAGGGAAACCTCTCTTTCCCTGCCCTTACTGTCTTCCATCTCTCATGCCGAGCCTGGCCCAGAGGCCCATCTGTGTTTCTACACAGTCTCCCCTTCATGTGAGCAAATAAAATAAGGGATGGCCAAGTAGACACCTGTATATACAGTCACCTTCTTGGCCAGACAGATATTTATTTGCTGTTGTATAAATGAGGGAAATTTGCACTCAGCCCTGAACACTTCGCTACCCCAGGCTATCCTCCCATCTCCCCAGCGGCTTCTTCCCTGAGAACGGCCGCGGTCCGTGACACCTCATCCCGCTCTACTTGAAGACTAGGCGCAGGCGGGGAAAGATCTGTTTCGCACCTGTACCCAGGGCCTCGGAAGGTGGTCGGGCTGTCAAAGAAATCCCAGGCGCCAAGGCCAAGTCCAGTCTTCCGTGACAGGGAGGAAGTTCCTTAAAAGGCAGGTGTTCTGGTCCTGTCACACGTTGTTTTATGGGATGGTCCCTTAAAGCAGAGCCTGTGCCATTGGGCTTACTTTAAAGAGGTCATCCCACCTCCCCAGGCTGAGTGAAGAAGATGTGAAAACAAGGCAGGGACGTAAACCATGTATGTCAAGTTCAGCCCCCACACTTGAAGAAACATCAGCAGAGAAATGTCTGGATTCTCCTTCAGCTAACTGTGAAACATGTGACGTGTAGGCTGTAGTGACAAAGTCAGGAGAATGTCTTAAGGGCATTCTTTTTTTGATTTTTTTAAGATTTTTTTGATGTGGACCATTTTTAAAGTCTTTATTGAATCTGTTACAACAATGCTTCTGTTTTGTGTTTTGGTGTTTTGGATCCAAAGCATGTGGGATCTTAGTTTCCTGATCTACCTGCAACCCCTTGCATAGGAAAGAGAAGACTTAACCCCTGAACCGCCAGGGTAGTCCTAAGGGTGTTCTTATAGGAAGCGGGGCATGGCAAACTGAAGTTCAGAATTGGGAGGAAGGGCATTATTTTTCTTGAATAGTGGTATTTTAAAATGAAAAGATTTTAATCAATTCCTATTTAATTGCAGAGTTTCTAGACCAAGTAATGGCATTTTAAAAAATATGTTTCTTTTAAAACAGCCTCCAGTGTTAAGACCCAGCTTTCACATGATGTGTAATCAGTAGCTCCCGGAGTGACTGAGGGGCTGGACTGCCAAGAAAGCCCCATCATTTGATTTCGTGATTTGCAGTTCCCTAGCTAGTGGAGGCGATGGAATTCCAATTGAGTTATTTCAAATCCTGAAAGATGATGCTGTGAAAGTGCTGCACTCAATATGCCAGCAAATTTGGAAAACACAGCAGTGGCCACAGGACTGGAAAAGGTCAATGTTCATTCCAATCCCAAAGAAAGGGAATGCCAAAGAATGCTCAAACTACCGCACAGTTGCACTCATCTCACACGCTAGTAAAGTCAGGCTCAAAATTCTCCAAGCCAGGCTTCAGCAATATGTGAACCGTGAACTTCCAGATGTTCAAGCTGGTTTTAGAAAAGGCAGAGGCACCAGAGATCAAATTGCCAACATCCGCTGGATCATGGAGAAAGCAAGAGAGTTCCAGAAAAACATCTATTTCTGCTTCATTGTCTATGCCAAAGCCTTTGACTGTGTGGATCACAATAAACTGTGGAACATTCTGAAAGAGATGGGAATCCCTGACCACCTGACATGCCTCTTGAGAAACCTGTATGAAGGTCAGGAAGCAACAGTTAGAATTGGACATGGAACAACAGACTGGTTCCAAATAGGAAAAGGAGTACGTCAAGGCTGTATATTGTCACCCTGCTTATTTAACTTATATGCAGAGTACATTATGAGGAACGTTGGGCTGGAAGAAGCACAAGCTGGAATCAAGATTGCCGGGAGAAATATGAATAAACTCAGATATGCAGATGACACCACCCTTATGGCAGAAAGTGAAGAGGAACTCAAAAGCCTCTTGATGAAAGTGAAAGAGGAGAGTGAAAAGTTTGGCTTGAAGCTCAACATTCAGAAAATGAAGATCATGGCATCTGGTCCCATCACTTCATGGGAAATAGATGGGGAAACAGTGGAAACAGTGTCAGACTTTATTTTTTTGGGCTCCAAAATCACTGCAGATGCTGATTGCAGCCAGGAAATTAAAAGACACTTACTCCTTGGAAGGAAAGTTATGACCAACCTAGATAGCATATTAAAAAGCAGAAACATTAGTTTGCCAACCAAGGTCCGTCTAGTCAAGGCTATGGTTTTTCCCGTGGTCATGTATGGATGTGAGAGTTGGACTGTGAAGAAAGCTGATCGCTGAAGAATTGATGCTTTTGAACTGTGGTGCTGGAGAAGACTCTTGAGAGTCCCTTGGACTGCAAGGAGATCCAACCAGTCCATTCTAAAGGAGATCAATCCTGGGTGTTCATTGGAAGGACTGATGCTAAAGCTGAAACTCCAATACTTTGGCCACCTCATGCGACGAGTTGACTCACTGGAAAAAGAGTCTGATGCTGGGAGGGATTGGGGGTGGGAGGAGAAGGGGACGACCGAGAATGAGATGGCTGGATGGCATCACTGACTCGATGGACATGATTGCGTGAACTCTGGGAGTTGGTGATAGACAGGGAGGCCTGGCGTGCTGTGGTTCATGGGGTCGCAAAGAGTCGGACACGACTGAGCGACTGAACTGAACTGAACTGCGTGCGTGCTCAGTCTCTTCAGTCGTAGCTCTTTGCGGTCCCCTTATGCCTAGCCCAATTCGGTTGAATATCTTTCGTGTGTTTAACCCACTGAGTTTTGTCCTATAAAGTTCCTCTTCAGATGTCTTCCTGTTTGTCTGCTGTGGTCTGTTGTGGTTGTTAGCATTATGGGCATAGTTTATCCATTCTGTCTCCTACCCCTCTGTCTGTCATCTTTGCTGCAAGAATCTTTGCCCCCACAGCTTTTCATTCTTTTTACCTCGATTTTCTACTAACATTACTTTTTGGTAAAAATATGATTGAATTTGTTTATCTCTTTTCTTATAGTTGGTGTTTTTGAAGAATTATTTAAGAACTCTTACTCCCAAGGTCAGAGAAGGCAATGGCAAACCACTCCAGTGCTCTTGCCTAGAAAACCCCATGGATAGAGGAGCCTGGTAGGCTGCAGTCCATGGGGTCGCTAAGGGTCGGACACGACTGAGTGACTTCACTTTCACTTTTCACTTTCACACATTGGAGAAGGAAATGGCAACCCACTCCAGTGTTCTTGCCTGGAGAATCCCAGGGACAGGGGAGCCTGGTGGGCTTCCGTCTATGGGGTCACACAGAGTCGGACACGACTGAAGTGACTTAGCAGCAGTAGCAGCAGCACTCCCAAGGTCATAGAGATATTCCCTTACATTATCTGCTGAAAACACTGGGGTTCTGCCTTTCACATTTAAGTCTTTAATCTACCTTTTTGTTTGTTTGTTTTGCCTGTGGCATGAAGTAATTTTCACTTCACTTTTCTGTGGATGACCAGTCTCCTGGGCACCATTAGTTGGAAGCCCTTTCCAAATCACTAACCTGGGGGATGCCTGTGTTTGATCCTGGGTTAGGAAGATCCTCTGGAGAAGGGTATGGCAACTCACTCCAGTATTCTTGCCTGGAGAATCCCACGGACAGAGGAGCCTGGTGGGCTACAGTCCATGAGGTCACAGAGAATCAAACACTACTGAGCAATTAACACACACACACACAACCTGGGGGAAACAGCTCTGTCACCAGTCAGGGTCGCTGATACATGCATGGATACATAGATCTATTCAGTATTTTTTCCCTGTCTATCCCTGCACCTATACAACATTTCTTAGCTGCTATACCTTTAATTAGAAGGCTTCCCTGGTAGCTCAGAAGGTAAAGAATCTTCCGGCCATGCAGGAGACCCAGATTTGATCCCTGGGTCGGGAAGCTCTCCTGGAGGAGGGCATGGCAACCCACTCCAGTATTCTTGCCTGGAGAATTCCATGGACAGAGGCACCTGGAGGGCTATGGTCCGTGGGATCACAAAGAGTTGGACACAACTGAGCAACTAAGCAGCATGCAAATTATGGTCTCCTCATTTGAAAACTTGGATTAATGATACCCAATTTATGAAAGTGTGCTAAAAATGAACTTCAGTTCAGTTCAGCTCAGTTGCTCAGTCGTGACCGACTCTTTGCGACCCCATGAATCACTTAGAAAATGTATATTCATGTTTTCAAATGTTTCTTAGCCACAGGAACTCCTGTGCAAATGTCCTTTGGTAAAGGACAAATGGGCTTCACATGTCCTTTGAGGCTCAGTGCATTCATTTGTGGTGAGTGGATGGTCAGTCACCACGCTATCCCTTTTCTCTTCTGGTCCTCCCAGCTACTGCTGCTGCTAAGTCGCTTCAGTTGTGTCCGACTCTGTGTGACCCCATAGACGGCAGCCCACCAGGCTCCCCCATCCCTGGGATTCTCCAGGCAAGAACACTGGAGTGGGCTGCCATTTCCTTCTCCAGTGCATGAAAGTGAAAAGTGAAAGTGAAGTCGCTCAGTCATGTCCGACTCTTTGCAACCCCATGGACTGTAGCCCACCAGGCTCCTCAGCCCATGGGATTTTCCAGGCAAGAGTACTGGAATGGGGTGCTATCGCCTTCTCCCAGAGCACCTGGAAATTGGCCATGTTGAAGAATCAGGGTCATGGGTAGCCCTCAGAGCACAACCCAGGACAGAAAATTGTACAAGTCAAAGAGGCTGAGTACTTTAAGGGGAAAAAGATAAAATTACCGGTCGGGAACAAAAGAATATAGCAAGAATATAAATGAGGCAGGGAAGAAAGACAAAAATCCATTCTGTACTCAAGAGACTTTTTTTTTTTTTCTGTCCAGACAGGAAGAGA
This sequence comes from Moschus berezovskii, assembly GCF_049115385.1. Taxonomy (NCBI): domain Eukaryota; kingdom Metazoa; phylum Chordata; class Mammalia; order Artiodactyla; family Moschidae; genus Moschus; species Moschus berezovskii. Next base: position 43,377,191 of record NC_142474.1, on the reverse strand, counting down.
TGAAAGTGAAGAGAATGAAAAAAAGAGCTTTTAAAGAAATAGACAGCAGTGCCATCCCTTAGGGCAGCAGTCTCCAACCTTTTAGGCACCATTGACCACTCAGTGGAAGACAATTTTTCCATGGAAAAATTGGACTTGGGGAGGTCAGTTTTTGAGATGTTCCAGGTGTATTGCATTTACTGTGCACTTTATTTCTATTATTATTGTATCAGCTCCACCTCAGATCACCAGGCATTAGTTCCCGGAAGTTGGGGACCCTGCCTTAGGGCATTACTTGAGAAAAGGAAATAAAATTTTAAATGGTCTTGTAACTGGGTTACCTTTCTTTGGCTGTGATTCTCTGCTGCAACTGAGCCTCAAAGTAGTTGATTCTTACGTGGGTTATTTGTGAAAAACTGTCCTGCTGAAAGGCGCATGGGGACAAGGGGGCAGGTCTCCAAAGAAGCGGCTGGTACTCCCTGGGGTTCCTTAAGCCACTAAATGTCCTTGAAAACACTTTGTAGCCTTGAAAGTGACCTGCACCTGAAGCACGACTAATGATGAGAAGTGGCTGCTGCCTAGACAGCTGCTTGCTGACATGGGTCTGCAGGTCCTAAGATGCTCTGTGAGATGCAGACTCCTGGTCTGTCACCCCAGTCACTGCCTCCAGCCTCTTCTTTCTTAGTAGGTGCCTTGGATCATTGTTTTACGCCCCAAGTTTGAGAGCCATGATGTTTGTGAAGCAGGGAATTTGGAAGCTGCCAAGAAAGATTTACACAGGGCTCGACCCCACAGCAAAGAGCAAGCTTTGTGGCTTCAGTGTCTTGAAATGACATGTTGGCTTCACTTTGCTCAAGTGAACCATATTTTCCCCTAGTCTTCAAAGTCCCTGGAGAAGCACAGAGTTATTGGTGGAATCCACAAAGCCATTTGTGCTTGGGGTTTGAATGGATTCTTTGATTTGCACCTATAGGTACTGTAATTTGCCAAAAGTAAAAGGATTTTGTTGTTATTTATATACAAGTTTATTAGACTTTTTGCTGAACTTAAAGTAATAGAACAAAAAGTTATTTGGTTCAGTTATAATTATGTGAGGCTTGGGGGGGAAATTGTTGTCTTTTTTCCCTCTAATTTGAGAGATACTGTCTCTTTTTTAAAACCTAAAAATTTTTTATTTTATTGAATATGGTTGATTTATAATGTTACATTAATTTCTGCTGTACAGCAAAGAGATTCAGTTATATATATATATATATATATACACATGCTTTTTCATATTCTTTTCCATTATGCTTTATCACAGGATATTGAATATAATCCCCTGTGCTGCACAGTAGGTACTTGTAGTTTACATTGGCTCGTCCCAAACTCCCAATCCATCCTTCCCCACACACCTCCTCGGTGGCATCCACAAGTCTGTTTTTTACGTCCCTGAGTCTGTTTCTATTTTGTAGATAAGTTCATTGGTGTCATAGGTCAGATTCCACATATAAGTGAGCAGAAACTCAGCCGGAGCAGAACTTTCAACGTAACTCTGAACACTGCCCTCTAGTGTCTGAACAGGCAAATACAGCTGAAGAGCTTGGAGCAGGAGCCCCAAGGTGCTCTATCCATCTGCTTGGAATTTCCTGGCCGTGTGATTACCACAGAGAGTCTAGGCTGTGGCTGCCCACACTGCTTCTGGTCTCCTTTCCTACACCACTCTAGGGGGTCAGACACATGCCACTGAAGTTTCGGGAACCACTTATTTACCTGAGTGATTCATGTGACGTCATGAACAGAAATCAGGGATAGGAACAAGCAGTCCACAGTTCGGTCTACACCTTGGTCAGGAGATGGACCTTGTAGATGGGGTTTCTAGTGCTTCTGAACTTTGACCAAGCACTAAGTGTTAGTCACCCAGTCGTGTTTGACTCTTTGTGACCCCATGGACTGTAGGCTCCTACCAGGCTCCTCTCTCCGTGGAATTCTCCAGGCAAGAATACTGGAGTGGATAGCCATTTCTGTCTCCAAGCATTAAAAGGCACTTAAAAGCCAACTTGTTAAGTACTGTTGTTAAGTCACACAAACAGATTTGTACTCTCTTTTGTAAAAAAAAAAAAAAAAAGATCCAGCAGACAAGAGAGCATCCTTCAGTCTGTTTGCTTAAAAAATTGTACAATTTGAGTTGTAAGTTAAGTTTTATTTGGGGCAAAGTACTTCAGTCCAGGAGACAGCACCTCAGAGAGCTCTGAGAGACTGCTCCCAAGAGGCAGGGGGAGAAAGCCAATACAGACGTGATTTTGATGAAGCGGGAATACATGTGATCAAGCATTTATTTTTCTAGAAGGTTTCTACTCATCTCGTAAAGCTTTTGCTAGTCCTGAGGAACAGTTACCACCGTGAAGAATTTTCGTGCATTTCTAGATATGCAGAGATATAAGAATTGGGGTTATAAAATTGACTCTGGAAAATATATAATGATCTGAAGACCTATCTGGCCAGTTTTTCACCCAGGACTGAGGGCCTCATTTCTGCTCTCCACCCTGAACTCCCTTCAGGGGGTGTTGAAGGTCAGCAGCTGCAGCAGCACTTGATTAATCCTTGTAGTGGTAGATGTAGTGCCCATGGCAAGTGCCAACTTGTAGTTGACAAGTCCACATCAGATGTGAGGAAAGTGTGGTTAACCTCTCAATGTGTTAATATTCAGTTAGAGATTGTCCATATTCTTATACTCATTTTATATTTATTTATATTTATATTACATACATGTTTATTATATATATATTATATATGTTATGTTATATGGACAGAGAGGCCTGGCATGCTGCAGTCCATGGGGTTGCAAAGAGTCGGACACTACTGAGCAACTGAACTGAACTGATATTTATATTTATTTGTATTCATATTATGTTTATTTTGTCAAGTTATCATAACTCAAATTATTAGACCTTAAAAGTTTAAAACGTAATGAAACTTTGGTGTGAATGAGAAAGTGATTTTGTAAAACACACACACAACACATACACAAGAACTCATGAAACAAGAGTTTCAAAGATTTCTGTGTTTCTTTTCCTCCAGGAAATGGTAGAGGCAAAAATCTCAAATATTTAAAGCCAGGAGTTCTATTGAGTGACTGATATTATTTTAACCCTCTTTTTAGTCATGCACCTAAATCTGTAGCCAGAAAATGAGGAAGATGAAAGCATTCTTACGGAAAATAATCCAGTGCCAGCTCAGGTTACATGCAATGAAAGATTTTCACAAACCAATCTTTCCGTTTAGATTCAGAGAGGTGATTGAGTTGGCTTCTCTAGCAATTAGCATTTTCCAGGAGAAAAGGAGTTCCCCATTGGGAAACCCATGGGCTTCCCTGGTGGGTCAGATGGTAAAGAATCCACCTGCCAATTCAGGAGATGCAGGAGGCACAGGTTTGCTCCTTGGGTTGGAAAGATCCCCTGGAGAAGGAAATAGCAACCCACTCCAGTATTCTTGCCTGGAGAATTCCATGGACAGAAGAGCCTGGCGGGCTACGCTACAGTCCTTGGGTTCACAAAGAAGTGGATACCGCTGAGTGAGTAACAACACAGCTGTTGGGAAGCCTGCTGATGAAACTACTGGAACTAGTATGCCACCTAATGGTCACTCCACACATTGCAGCTTACTAGGAAAATAGAAGAAATACTAGAAATTTCCTTTAGCAAAGGGCTTCCCCAGTGGCTTCAGTTCAGTTCAGTTCAGTTCAATTCAGTCGCTCAGTCGTGTCCGACTCTCCGCGACCCCATGAATCACAGAACGCCAGGCCTCCCTGTCCATCACCAACTCCCGGAGTTCACTCAAACTCATGTCCACAGAGTGGTAAAGAATCCACCTGCAATGCAGGAGACATAGGTTTGATCCCTGGGTCGGGAAGTCTCCAAAGAATTGGACATGACTTAACTACTAAACAACAACAGCAGCTCTTACTTGACTCAGGTTAAAATTCTCATCAAATACTAAAATTTGCTATTTGTACTAATTATCCATTCACTTTTTATGGAAAAAAATCATATCCATGGCCTCAAGCCTTATCCACTATTAGACCATTTGAAACAGTGCTGTTTTCTAGACCAGAGACTAAAGTCAAGTGTCATCACTTGTCCAAATAATGTCCTTCTTGGCCATTTCCCCCAGTTCAGGATCCAATCACACTTGGATTCCCATGTCACATCTCTTTAGCTTCCTTTCAAGTGGACATTCCCTCATCCATTCCTGTGGTTCTTGACCCAGATGTTTTGAAGAGCATAGCCCAGTTATTCTGTAGAATGACTTCATTTGGATTTCTCCAATGTCTTTCATTTGGGGCAGGAACATCACAGAAATGACCCTGCATCCTACTGAGTACATCTTGCAGGACCCACAGGATGTATTTGTCCTAAGGCTGATGGTGTTCATTTTGAGCTCAATTAATTTTGGATCCATGTTAGCACTGTCTCGATGCTAAGTTTTCTTGCTTGGATGGTAACACAGTGGTTATATAAGAAAAGCTCCTTGATCATATGAAATACACACCTTGACTCTACATGCAAGAGTTGAACCAACACCGCAGCAGAGCATGGAGGTGAGTGTGCTTGTGGCTGGATCTCCTCCCTTCCTGTCCAGGGTTCTGAGTCTCTGCTTCTTCCTCCCTGCCCTCACTTGGGGTTGCCTGGCTGGGTGTGAGTCCTTTGAGCCTTGGCTTCTGTTTTTCCAAGGGGAGATCAATTTCCTTCACCTGTTCTACAGCATCTCTCTCCCAGGGATGTCCAAAGATCAGAGTAAGAATCAGTCTCAGAGTCAGGAAAGAGGTGTGGGCCCTGGGTGGAGAGAGGGTATTGAATCCCCTCAGGATCAAGGGTGAAAAGTTAGGAGAGGGTGTGTCTACATAGCCTGGTGAAATGAAGTCAGGTCTCAAGACAGAGTCCATCCTTGGTCCCGCCTGTCTTATGCACCTGTGGCCATTCTCCGCCCCCAGGGCTTCCCTTCTAGGCTGTCTCCTCAGACACACACAAGGGCTTTGCAAACCGTGGACGAGATCTTACCAAGGACATCGTATCCTTACCAAGGATCGCACCAACACTAGAGCAGTGTTCATATGTGAACAGTGGTGTCTCAAGTGAGTTTTGTGACTCGTCCAAGCGGGTGGGTCAGTTAACAGTTTTGCGGTCTCCTGCAGGGTCACTGCCCTGGGTTGGATGCAGGATTCTCAGTTGGCAGCCTCACCTTAGTATTTTTTTTAGATCTTTATTGGGGTATAATTGATTTACGATGTTGTGTTAGTTTCAGGTGTACAGCATAATGAATCAGTTATACATACATGTGCATGTATATATCCATTCTTTTTCAGATTCCTTTCCCATATAAGTAATTATAGAATATTGAAGAGTTCCCTGCGCTAAACAGTAGGTCTTTATTAATCATTTATTTTATGTACAGTATTTATTTATGTATAATAAATAGTATTATTTTATGTATAGTAGTGTATATATGTTAATCCCAATCTCCTAATTTATCATGTCTCCTCATGGTCCCCCTTTGATAGCCGTATATTTATATTTGAAATCTGTGGGTCTAGTTCTGTTTTGTAAATGAGTTCCTTTGTATCGATTTTTTAGACTCCACGCATCAGTGATATCATACGGTCTTTGTCTTTCTCTGATTTCCTTCACTTCGTATGCTAATCTCTAGGTCCACCCATATTACCGCGAAGTTGCCCCTTAGTTAGCACCTTGGTAAGGATCAAGTTACCCTGGTGGCTTAGACGTTAAAGCGTCTGCCTCCAATGCGGGAGACCCAGGTTCGATCCCTGGGTTGGGAAGATCCCCTGGAGAAGGAAACGGTAACCCACTCCAATATTCTTGCCTGGAGAATCCCATGGACGGAGAAGCCTGATAGGCTACAGTCCACGGGGTCGCAAAGAGTCGGACACGACTGAGCGACGGAACGGAAGTTAAGCATCTCAGCACGAAGACAGCTTGAATTATTCCAGACCAGGATCGTTGGCTCATCCCCACCACTTCCTGAGACTTCAGCCTGAGACGTGGCCAAGCTGGGCCTCAGTTTCCTCATGGTTTCATGCGCTTAACCACATATTTATGTCCAGATACGAGACATGGCATTGTTTGGTATGTCGATTCACTATCAGTTAGTCAGTTCAGTTGCTCAGTTGTGTCCGACTCTTTGCCACCCCATGGACTGCAGCACGCCAGGCTTGTAAATTCATGGAAGTATCACATGGGTGTAGAGAAGTGCTGCATCCCAAGTGTTCGGTCCATGTGCTTTCAGTGGGACACAACGCGGGAAACCCTCACCAGGATCGTGACAACGATCAACCCCTCCTCCTGTATCAGTAATTGTGTCCATTCTCTTCCACCACTTGCAGTATTTTACAATCAGCATTGCGTTCCTGAGGTCTAAATGGTTGCCTTGAATTTAGTTCAAATAGAGAAGAATTTTCTATGAAAGACTTTTAGCAGTTTATCATTTAATGAAATAAAATGATGCTCAAAGGAGAGAAGGGAGGAGAGAGGAGAAATGAGAGGGATACAGGGGCAGGGGAGAAATGGAAGTCTTGAATCATTCCCCCACCACTTGACACGGTGAATGACCAGACTAGGCATGGCCTGGGCAGTGCTGGCCTCCCTTGAAGATCCTGCCTCCCTGGTCTTTATTCATGTGACAGAGAATGTTCTAGAATATACACTTGCATGGGGCTCCCTGGTCCCTGTATCCACCATCAGAAATCCTCCATTTCCTGTTTCTTTCTTATAGCTCATTTTCAGAACCCAGTGGATGCTCAGGAAGCACTGATTATATTCATCTTTCCTTCCTGGTTAATCCTGGCCTCTGCTGCTTTCTCAGCCACAGAGGAATAGATACAGATTCTGGCTGAGGTCCTGGCCACCCATGCTGGAGGGCAATAGGGGACACTGGACTGTGGCTGAAGTGGAGATATGACCCCCACCCTATTCTGTAGCAGTTATAAAGAACATCAGGACCCCACTGCCCAGAGTCTCATAAAAACCCAGGAATGTTGGGTGCTCTTGGTTACACGTGAGTGGACTCCTGTCTGAAAGCACAGTCATGATGGTTCCCGACTCTGTTCATCCTTTCTTCTGTGACTTGAAGTCCTGGGTGGATTGGGAGGGACCAGTCAAGCCCCATAGGATGCATTTTAGCTGGGGGTCCCCTCACCAAGTGCAGAGACATCTGTCTGCCTGTTCCTGGGCTCCTGGTCCTCTCAGCAAGGTAGAGGAAAGAGGTCAGGGGCTCTGCAGCCAGAACAGGCACGGTTCAAGTACAGGGGCCTCCTAGTAGCTGTGTGACCTTCGAATGGGGTTACCCAATCAAGAAGCAATTTTCCTACCCGTTCCCATCTTGTAAGAGATTTAAATGAAATAGAGAACAGAAAATACAGACCATAGAACTTGACCCATGTTAGACACCGGGAGTATTTCCTTTTCTTTCTTCATTCCTTTATCTTTACATCTTCCACCTGCCTTCCCCTCCCTCGCTCCTTTCTTTCTTTCCTCCCTCTTCCCCCCTACCCAAAGCAAAGGAGCATGTTGCAAAGTCCAGGTGGCAGGTCCAAGGATATGTGCTATGTATTCACTGTGTGCCTCCTCTATATGTTTGGAATATTCCTTTATTAAAAAGTAAAATAGTAAAACAATACCCACTTGAAAATAAATGCCTAAAGGTCCACAGCAGACAAACTGAAGCAGAATCTCCTTGGCTGGGCCTCCTTGTCTTTTTTAGGGGCTCACAGTGATTCCATTGGGCAGCTGGAGCTGACCCTCATTGCCCAGTCCCTCCGTCAAAACTGCTCGATTGTGAGAAAGGGGATTCTGCTCAGTCCGAGTTGAGTTGGAGACCCCAACGCAAGGCAGCTTCTCTTAGCTGACATAGGTTTGTGTCAGAACTGTTGGGGAAAATCTTGAAGATTTTGGCAATAGCAATGATGAAAGATGCCCATTAATCTTTATCTATTTGTTTGGACCGGAGAACAGTGGGGAATTTACCCTAAAGAACACTAAACAAATGTAAGTCCATTTTATGTCCCTCCCCCAGGGCAGGGATGGGAAACAGTTGGGGTGGAGGGGGAACCTGGCAAACGCGCTCAGTCTGAGTTGCCTTCTTGTGAGTGAATATCGGGGCATCAGCATCAGAGCTGAGGTACCCTAAGTTCCACCCCAGAGTGGACCTGACTTCTGGTCAGCCCTGAACGCTCCAGACCTTGGCCTTGGCCACATGCCAGGTGCTTGTGCCTCAGACAAAACTTGATTCAGCTTCTGGGCTCTGCAAATCTGAGGATGTGGGAGACACGGGAAGACTGACTCAGTCAATGAGATGCTCTTCTTCATCTTCTGTATAATGGACTTGCAAAGAAAAGCAAGTGCAGTGCCCTGTACACTCCAGACAAAATATTAGGGCTAAAAAAATTGTGAAAGTGTTAGTCACTCAATTGTGTCCAACTGTTTGTGATCCCATGAGCTATAGCCTGCCAGGCTCCTCTGTCCATGGAACTCTCCAGGCAAGAATACTGGAGGGGGTAGGCATTTCCTTCTCCAGGGGATCTTCCTGACCTAAGCATCTAAGCTGGGTTTCCCACATTGCAGGTAGATTTTTACCATCTGAGCCACTGGGGAAGCCCTCAGGGCTAAAAGGCAGGCTTGCTTTCTGTTAATCTATCAATGAGAGAAAATATACAGCAAAATCATGCAGAAGTGATGTGTCGCATGCAGCCCCAAGGCCATCACAATGATGGTCATTATAAGAAAGTGCTGACTTGAACTGGGACCAAGTTCAGGAATTAGAGGGTGCAGATGATGCAAGATTAAGAATTTAATCTCAGTCCTAGAGGGGGAGGGTGACTGTCTTGTGCTGGCCCTCGATTCAAAGAAACAAATGATCATAGAGCATTATTAACAAAAATCTATGTATCATTACAATGAAGATGTTCACAACAGTTTTGTGCTTTATTCAAAACTGTCTTTGATCTGGGTGTTTTGAGACTCAAATGCAGCAGATAAAAGAGCTGTGTCTCTTGTGTGTTTTCGTTTCATGGTTTTAAGGGGAGGGGTAAACTTTCCTGAATGCCCTCCCATTCTTTTTAACATAAGAGTGACCAAGGTAAGTCACCAATCCTTTGTTTCTGCTGATATCAAACCCCAGGCAATGTCCCCAGTATTGGCCCCACAAGCTTTTATCCCAGGGTCAGCAGGTAACTTGTTTCCCATCAACAGAAGGTGGGGGATCCCAATACTTCTCAGCCTGAGCTCCTGGTGGCCTCCCAGGACGCGACATCTTTCCTCTAGACGGAAGCGTCATCCTTCTGCAGGCCAAGTCTGCTAGTGCTAAGCTTGAGCGCTTTTCCCGCTTCCCTGTACTCTCCCCTACCCTCCCCTGCCCCCAACCAAGCCTGGAGATTCTTGTGCTCTTATTTTCACAAGCCCCTTCTCTGTTTTCTCACCTATTTCAACAGCATTTAAATCTGTCAGCATTTGACGTGCCAGTGTGTGGCATCTGGACTTTCAAATGCAGAAGGGATGTTCACATGCAAAGTAAATAAATAAAGCCCATGCTCCCTCTCCAACTGGATTTGTGTAATTGTGTCAGACATAATGGAGTGTGTGTAAGAAGTGCACAGTGCATACATGTGTTGAGAGATGGTTTCCACACACACGCTGAATATAGGTCTGAACTCTCTATGGTCTGATAAATGAGAAACCAGCGGAACCAACTGTCGAAGGAATCCGCACCTCGTACTTGACAGCAAGAAAGTAGACTCAAGAAGCTTCAGGCGTGTGATCTTCCTCTGAAAGCAGCATCCGTCTATCCTAGTTCTGTCTGCTGAGAAGGTCTTGAGGCAACAGCTCCTCAAGTAATGTGGAACCTGACACCGGGAGGTCAGCTACCAGACACCATTGTCCACTCAAAGGAATCCGGGATCTTCAGAGACACGGCTGGGGCGAGGAGAGGTCAAAATGAGCCTGGAATGTAAGGCACAGAGTGGAAAAGCACTCAGAGGCTCAGCTGCCTTAATAACAGAGGTTCACAGAAGACTGGGGGATTCCTCACAGTTCTGGAAGCTGGAGATCCAAGATCAAGGTGCCAGCAGGGTTGGTTTCTGGTGAGACCCCTCTCCTTGAGTTGCAGATGGGCAATATATAATGTCAGAAAGCAAAGGGAACTAAAGAGCCTCTTGATGAGGGTGAAAAGGGGAGAGTGAAAAAGCTGGCTTAAAATGCAACATTCAAAAAACAAAGATCATGGCATCCGGTCCCATCACGTCATGTCAAATAGATGAGGGGAAAAGTGGAAACAGTGGAAGATTTTATCTTCCTAGTTTCCAAAATCACTGCAGACAGTGGCTGCAGTCATGAAATTAAAAGACGCTTGCTCCTTGGAAAGAAAACTATGACAAACCTAGTCAGCATATTAAAAAGCAGACACATCATTTTGCTGACAAACATCCATATAGTCAAAGCTATGGCTAGGGAGGCCTGGTGTGCTGTGATTCATGGGGTCGCAAAGAGTTGGACACAACTGAGTGACTGGAAAAAAAAAATGGTTTTTCTAGTAGTCATGTATGGATGTGAGAGTTGGACCATAAAGGAGGCTCAGTGCTGAACAATTGATGCTTTTGAACTGTGGTGCTGGAGAAGACTCTTGAGAGTCCCTTGGACTGCAAGAAGGTCAAACCAGTCAATCCTAAAGGAAATCAACCCTTAATATTCATTGGAAGGACTGATGCTGAAGCTCCAATATTTTGGCCATCTGATGGAAAAGACCCTGATGCTTAAAAAGATTGAGAGCAGGAGAAGGGGATGACAGAGGATGAGATGGTTGGATGGCATGACCGACTCAATGAACGTGTGCTCAGACAAAGTCCAGGAGATAGTGAAGGACAGGGAAGCCTGGGGTGCTGCCATCCATGGGGTTGCAAAAAATTGGACATGACTTAGAGACTGAACAACAAGAACAAATGTATAATGAATTTCTGAAGTCAAACCTAGATGCTTTGTGGTGTTTTGACCCTTCACTGGAACCAGATGAAGCTATGGCCTTCACCCAATAAGCCTGATTCTTAGTATTAATCACACTCCACTAAAATGTCTGTGCTGCTGGCAGGTGTGTGTCCACCTTGCTCCTCTGCATCCCCAGTGCCTAGACCACTACCTGGGACCCTGTGTCTGCTGAGTAAATATTTCCTGGAAGAGTGAATTGGAACTAAAAAATAAATGAAATCATAAAAAATAGGGTTCCTAATCCAGTGTCATGTATGGATGTGAGAGTTGGACTGTGAAGAAAGCTGATCGCCAAAGAATTGATGCTTTTGAACTGTGGTGCTGGAGAAGACTCTTGAGAGTCCCTTGTACTGCAAGGAGATCCAACCAGTCCATTCTAAAGGAGATCAGTCCTGGGTGTTCACTGGAAGGACTGATGCGAAAGCTGAAACTGCAATACTTTGGCCACCTCATGCGACGAGTTGACTCACTGGAAAAGACTCTGATGCTGGGAGGGATTGGGGGCGGGAGGAGAAGGGGACGGCAGAGAATGAGATGGCTGGATGGCATCACTGACTCGATGGAGGTGAGTTTGAGTGACCTCCGGGAGTTGGTGATGGACAGGGAGGCCTGGCGTGCTGTGGTTCATGGGGTCGCAGAGAGTCAGACACGACTGAGCAGCTGAACTGAACTGAACTGAACTGAATGGGACCTTCCTGCCATCTGCTAAATGAGAGGAGAGTAACAGTCACGATTTGTGTCTATTTGAGAAGTCAAGACCAATGATGATTAAAACTAAGAGTTGAGCCTTTAGAAGCTTACTAAAAATCATTCAGAAATGTTTATTGGTAGACATCTTACTGTGTACAAGATAACTTTGCCTGGCTCACAGCCCAGAGACAGATCTAGTTGTAAGCTCCCACCAGTCACTCCCTCACTGCGTGATCTTGGCTAAGCTGATTAACCTCTCTACAGCCCTCTCCACATCTGCATGATGGAAACTCTGAGAACTGCCTTAAAGGATTGCTTTAGAGTCTGTGAGGTATTTCTGTGAAAAACTTGGCAGAAGCAGATGTAATGTAAAATTTAAAAAACGTGAGAACTCTTCTTATATAGCAAATATGTAATATCAGAATCCAGACTGATGGAGGTGATCATAATGCTGCAAAGATGAGCCTCGGTGGATTGTTCTGTGGATATTTATTTATATTGAGAATGCTTTGGGAAATGGCCTGCACTCAGTGTTTAGATGACTCTGGTAGCAGAACTGCAAGATCTGCAGACAGTGACCATCCATCGGCTACAGCCAACTTACCTGTCGTCACATGCCTTCATCCTGCTGGGCAGACAGGACTGCAGGTTAGCAACACACCTTTGCACAGCTCAACCATGTTCTTAGATAATCACTACTTCAAATGCCAGATTCACAAGTGGACAACCACCAGTATGGCATCGTCCACCTTCCTTTCTGCTTCTTTTCATTCCAAGCTCCCTTGCTCTGAGTACTAAATACATGAACAGGGGACCCTGGTTTTCCAAAGCACACATCCTGAAACAATGGTGCCATGCACTGTACAGCAGCAACCTTCAACCTGGGGTGCTCATAATCCTGGAGGAAACTGAATTATTATCCCACAGGTATTTGGGCAAGGGTGAAGAACATCCCTGCCCACACCTTAACTCCTGTACCAGCATTTCCTAAGATTGATCTAATAGCCCATATCCCGTTCTTCATGGAAAGTAGACTCCTCCTTCACCAAACTCAAGCTGTACTGCACTTCTCCACAGTGGAAAACCCAGGGCATTAACAGGACAGATATACTCCTTAAGGATGAATCCAGTCATTATGAAACTCAAGGGGAGTTCTGGTTTTTGACTGGCTTCTCCTAAAAGTGAAATGTGTTCTAAATAAGACACATTTGGAGCCTTGTTAGAATATTCTGAGTTGCAAGTGATGGATGGATATGATGCCCCTGGAAACTATCTGATGGTACAGATATTTAAAGACAGGTCTTTCAAATGTAAAGAGCTTTTCCCACAGAAATCAGATCTACTGTTTGCTTAGTTCCTTTTAACTAGAGAGTGCCAAAGACCAGCAGCCTAGGGAAGGACTACTTCTTCTGCTAAGCCCACCACACAGAATCCCCAAACCTGCTGATTTGTAGTCCCACCTTGATGGACGAAAAAGGAAGACCAGTTGTTTGTACCCACGTAATTTTTTGTCTGGGCTCAGTGGTTTGTGCTAATTGGGATAAAATATACTAATGTCATGCTCAAAATTCTCCAAGCCAGGCTTCAGCAATATGTGAACCGTGAACTCCCAGATGTTCAAGCAGGTTTTAGAAAAGGCAGAGGCACCAGAGATCAAATTGCCAACATCCACTGGATCATGGAAAAGCAAGAGAGTTCCAGAAAAACATCTATTTCTGCTTCATTGACTATGCCAAAGCCTTTGACTGTGTGGATCACAATAAACTGTGGAACATTCTGAAAGAGATGGGAATACCAGACTACCTGGCCTGCCTCTTGAGAAACCTTTATGCAGGTCAGGAGGCAACAATCAGAACTGTACATGGAACAACAGACTGGTTCCAAATAGGAAAAGGAGTGCGTCAAGGCTGTATATTGTCACCTTGCTTATTTAACTTATATGCAGAGTACATCATGAGGAACGCTGGGCTGGAAGAAGCACAAGCTGGAATCAAGATTGCTGGGAGAAATATCAATAATCTCAGATATGCAGATGACACTTCCCTTATGGCAGAAAGTGAAGAGGAACTCAAAAGCCTCTTGATGAAAGTGAAAGAGGAGAGTGAAAAGGTTGGCTTGAAGCTCAACATTCAGAAAACAAAGATCATGGCATCTGGTCCCATCACTTCATGGGAAATAGATGGAAAAACAGTGGAAACAGTGTCAGACATTTTTGGGCTCCAAAATCACTGCAGATGCTGACTGCAGCCATGAAATTAAAAGACGCTTACTCCTTGGAAGGAAATTTATGACCAACCTTGATAATATATTGAAAAGCAGAGACATTACTTTGCCAACAAAGGTCCGTCTAGTCAAGGCTATGGTTTTTCCCGTGGTCATGTATGGATGTGAGAGTTGGACTGTGAAGAAAGCTGATCACCTAAGAATTGATGCTTTTGAACTGTGGTGTTGGAGAAGACTCTTGAGAGTCCCTTGTACCGCCAGGAGATCCAACCAGTCCATTCTAAGGGAGATCAATCCTAGGTGTTCATTGGAAGGACTGATGCTAAAGCTGAAACTGCAATACTTTGGCCACCTCATGCGACGAGTTGACTCACTGGAAAAGACTCTGATGCTGGGAAAGGTTGGGGGCGGGAGGAGAAGGGGACGACAGAGAATGAGATGGCTGGATGGCATCACCGACTCTGTGGACATGAGTTTGAGTGAACTCCGGGAGTTGATGATGGACAGGGAGGCCTGGCATGCTGTGATTCATGGGGTCGCGGAGAGTCGGACACGACTGAGCGACTGAACTGAACTGAACTGAACTGAAACTTCAAACTCCTTAAGAAACGATCTGTCTTTAATTTTTAAACACTTATTTATGTATCTGGCTCCACCAGGTCTCAGTTGTGGCATGCGGGCTCTTGGTTGCGACACATGGGATCTAGTTCCCTGGACAGGGATCAAACCCGGGACCCCTACTCTGGGAGTGTGGAGTCTTAGCCACTGGACCACCAGGGACGTTCTCTGATCTCTCTGCATTCCACTTGGTTTTCCCCAGTGTTTGACCCTCTATAATCCATTATTAACTGAAGGAATTAATGAACACTGTATTATTATATGAAGACTGATGTGCCTGAGACCCTACCATCAACCCAACTCTAGAGAGAATTACCTAACCAAAGCTTTATATTCTTACAGTTCAATTTCATTTGGCTTAAAATAAAAGCCTCCACTTTGAGACAGAAGCTTACAGCTCTCTGCTCACTTCCTCTGCGGGTAAGATATTCACCTCTTAGTTGAAATTTCTTAGAGATGGGTTTTGAGTCACTGCCAGTAGAGACCACTGGCAATGTTAGGCAGAAATCACAGCTCCAAGAACTAGGAGGTGATGGTGATGCATGGAGGGGATGCGGCTGGGTGTCTAATAGCAGTTCTCTGAGATCTACTTGGCTGCAGCACTGGGCTGGGTTCATCTTGGAGTTTTCGAAATAGCCAGGAGAGTTCATATTGTTTTGTGTTTTCCTTACTGAGACACCACAGAGCAGGGGGAAGAACATGGATTTCACAGCCTATGAATTTCAATTTGAAAATTGCTAATACGGACCTACTATATAGCACGGGGAACCCTATTCAAATACTCTGTAATGGCCTAAATGGGAAAATAATCTAAATAAAGAATGGATATATGTATGTGTATAACTGATTCACTTTGTGTACACAAGAAGCTAACACACCATTGTAAGTCAATTGCTGCTGCTGCTAAGTCACTTCAGTCGTGTCTGACTCTGTGTGACCCCATAGACGGAAGCCCATCAGGCTCCCCTGTCCCTGGGATTCTCCAGGCAAGAACACTGGAGTGGGTTGCCATTTCCTTCTCCAATGTGTGAAAGTGAAGTTGCTCAGTCGTATCCGACCCTTAGCGACCCCACGGACTGCAGCCTACCAGGCTCGTCCATCCATGGGATTTTCTAGGCAAGAGTACTGGAGTAGCTTGCCATTGCCTTCTCCGTGTAAGTCAACCACACCCCCAATAAAAATTAAAAAATAATTGCTCCTGACTTAACAGCACACTAGTGGAGTGGTCAGAGATGGGGAGACCTGAGTCTGGGATTCAACTCCTTCAATTACCTTGTGAGTCAATGCATGTGTCTAAACTTTTCCAATCCTCAGTTTCTTCATCTGTAAAGTGGGGGTAAGCCGTGAAACCTCCCTAAAGGCTTGTAGCCAGGATCTGACACACAGCACGTGCTCCTGACTATTGTGGTCAAGTTTAACCATGAGAGGTTCATTTAACCTCTCTGACCCTCATTTATCTTCCTCCTCATTGAGGCAATGTTGAGGACAATCTCAAAATGTTTATAAAGGAGTCTGACAGCTGGTGGCTATCAAGAGAAAGTTAGGATTAGTATTCTTAGTATTAATAGCATTATTCTTGTCATTATTAACGAAGTTAATACTACTTAGTATGAGTATGATTACTGTCTTTAGAAACAGTTTTAAAGATTTTAATAATCATTAAATGATTTATTATGATTTTAATAATCAGAAAAGTGGGGGTAAAAGAAAAGATGCAGTCAAGACCCAGATCTGGTCCAGAGAACTGATGATTGGAGGTATAGTTTATTATTTTTGCATCTTTGAAATCAAATGGATGTTCCCCTCAACTCTCGCCCCTTCCTTTCTCTCTTCTGCCCTTTGGAGAGCATTCATCTCCTATTTTCAGGTTGATTTTAAAGATCAAGCCATGAGGCCAGTACCGGCCCTCTTTCCTCAGCTGAAGTGATTTCAGTTTCCTCTAAAATATGAGGGTTTTTTTCCCCCTGGCTTGTATTTACTATGCACAGATGCAGAAGGAGAATTACTCAAGTTTTGCAATAAAAATAAGCTTGGCTTTGCGAGCACCTGCTTTCCGCCGTTTAATAATGCGAGCTCCCTTCTCCTACCGGCTCTGTTTACTCTTCTGCAAATTATTTTTGTTCTCAGTTGACAAAGATAAATGACGGGATTAATATATATTGAAGAAGTCTCTGGGAACAGTATGCCAGCCCAGAGGAAGGGTGGGTCTTATTTCCCTCAGGTAAGGCAACACAGCAAACTGGATTAAGAGTAATTTGCTGTAGGGCTTACAGATGATCACGATCCATTAGTGGTACACCATTTATGAAAATTGCTTTTTCTTAAATAAAAATTAGAATGACTTTCATTACCTTGTCAGGACTGAGCCAAGCCAACTGCGTGTTCCCCCAAGGGAAAGCAAAACGCCAGTGACAAGGTTTTGATTTTTGATTTAACCTCCACACAATCTCCAAACTGTTGAAAGTAACAGTGAAAAAAAGATGGGGCAGGGAACTTCCATCTGTAAGGTGCAAGGATCCTGTTGTACAATTAGAGCTGAAAACCAGAAAGGAAAATATTTGTCAGAACAACGAGGAAAGGGAATCCAGGGTTGTATCTTTGGATAATTGTTTTTAGAATTATACAAATTGAAGCAGTTTAAGCAGAGAGTTTGCCAAATAACACCAAGACTTTCAATAGGATGGCATTTTTTTTTTAATATTATAGAATCTTTTTGAGTTATAAAAGTCATATTTTTCAACCAACTGATTCGAATGTCATCTAAACATCTCCCTTATCTTGACATCCTCAGCATCAAGTCCAGAAACTCTCACAATCATCTGACGTGTTGTAAACCCTTTTTAATGTTCTTGGCTGTCCAATGATAGAACATTTTCTGCTTGTGAGGAATGTAGCATTTATTTTTGAGCCCCAAATGATGTTAAGCCTTTTTAACACATGGACAACTTTTTAAGTGAGATAATAAAAGTTGTCGAATTCATTATTTATGACTAAGTTTGGAAAAAAATTTTTAACCTTCTCTGTTTTAGTACCGGGGCAAATAGTCTCCCTTTCACATTATATTTCCAATTTCCATCTTAGGGCAGAGTTGCCATCAGGTCAATACCTTCAAAGAGAAATAAAAAGAACGTAGGGCCCAGCCATGCCCCTAACATTGTACTTAACCTCCCTCAGGTTTGTCAAAATCAAAGGCAGCTATGGGTTTGGTACAAGAGTGTGTCATGGGTGGTTGCAAAGTCATGCATCTCCTACAACAGAATTGGGGTGTGGATCACACGCATGACTCAGAAAAGAGAAAGGACGTGTGTTTGGGACAGCTGGCTAAGTTAGAGTAACACAGTGTTCTTGCCTGGAGAATCCCAAGGACAGAGCAGCCTGGCGGACTACAGTCCATGAGGTCACAGAGAGTCAGACACGACTGAGCAACCAAACACCAACAGCAAGAATAACATATGATTCTGCCCCAAGTTAAACAGGAACTGGACCTCTCTTGAAATGAGAAGAGCAACAGACCAGATGCATTTTTTTAAAAAATGAGATTCTAAATCTCTCACTGGCCCCGAAATACCTGGAGGGGCCAGGTCAGCCTGGCATGACTTCAGTGGTTCCCTTGGTCATGGGGATGGTCTTCAGTGATGGCCATGGGGCCCCTCAAGCAGCACCCAGTTGCCATCTCTGCATTTGTCCAGCTCACGGACACATAAATTCCAAGGTCGCCAAACTTCAACCTGGCGCCTGGGCCTGGGTGAGCACAGAAAACACAGACTCTGTATGGGGAACTCACCAACCACGGGACCTAGATGGAAGAGCGAGGCAGAGTATAAACCCTGCAAAACTTGGCTTTATTGATTCTGCAACTTTTACAGCACCTGAGTGAACAAGGTTTTGGTTGGAGTCTTTGGAACATCACACCAAAGCAAATGCCACATAGGCTGGCAGATAATAGGTCTTCACACACCCAGTGGTCCACCATGGAATTTTCCAAAGCTTCCTGGGAGGTTTACTTAATTCTTCAATGAGTCAGAAACTTTCATGTTCACTGGAGACTAATAGCTGACTGATGATATAACTCAGAATCGATCTGGGGTCAACTCTCACACCCACAGAATCCCATCCTCCACAAAATTACAAAAAGTAGGCCAGTTAGTGCTGCATTCCGACAACATCTGAGGATGGATCAGAACAGAAGAACAGAGACTCACTCAGTTCAGAGATATTGAGAGGTTCCCTCTGGTAGTGGTTCACAAGCAACTAAACCAATTCAGGATCTTCTATCCAGGAAACCAGAAGTCTGCTGGTGTGCTTACCTCTGAAGGTAAAGGGAAAATGAGATTCCTGGAGGAAATCAGTTCCTTCCTGCATGTTGTGTTCAGTCACTAAGTCCTATCCAACTCTCTGTGACCCCATGGACTGCAGCATGCCAGGCTTCCCTGTCCTTCACCATCTCCCTGAGTTTGCTCAAACTCATGTCCATTGAGTCGGTGATGCCACTGAACCATCTCATCCTCTGTCGCCCCCTTCTCCTCCTGCCCTCAATCTTTCCAGCATCAGCGTCTTTTCCAACATGTCGGCTCTGCATCAGGTGGTTGATGTACTGAAGTATTGAAGCTTCAGCTTCAGCATCCATCCTTCCAATGAATATTCATACATTCTACAGCATTCCTATGACTGTAACTCAATGGCCAACCTGCACATGGAAATACCAGTTACCTGGAAGCACTCCTGCCTTTTAAATATTGGGGTTGCATTTCACATGAGAGCTGCCTCTAGGAACCCTGTAAACACTGGTTGAGAGAATGAGTGATTAATCATCCCGTCTTCTGCAGCTGGGGTTCAGATCAACCCAGAGATGGAATTTGGGGAACATGCATCAGAGGGATCACTGAAAAACACACTTACTAAAGAGTAAGAGATCGATGGGCAGAGACCATCAGAGGCCAGCATCTTTATTATGGGGGAAGTACCCATTTAAAAACATCCCTTTCCTAGGACTCCTCAAGAGTTAGAGTCTGAATTTCTCATAGTTCACATTATCTTCAGTATTGTCTTCAATATGTGCCATATAAAACAAAATTACATGCCAAGAGGTCACCAACTTTATGTTTGATTTTTTTTTGCTATGTTACATTCTCTACCTATAATCTACCTTCTTGCGTTATGTTGAAAAAATACAAAGTTAAAAACTAAAGAATGCTGATAGACAGCTATATGTAAAAGAGGAACATTTCCTCAAACCATATACAAAGATAAATTCAAATGTGAGATTAGAAACCATAAATCTCCTGGAAGAGAACACAGGCTGAACTCCCTTTGACATAAGTCATAGCCATATCTTTTTGGGTCCGTCTCCTGGAGTAATGGAAACAAAATAAAAAATAAGCAAATGGGACCTAATTAAACTTAAAAGCTTTTGCACAGCAAAGGAAACCATTAACACAATGAAAAGAGAATCACTGAATGAGAAAAAATTTGTGCAAGTGATGTGACTGATAAGGGGTTAAAATTCAGAAAGTGTTAACAGCTCATGTGTGTGTGCTGTGTCGCGCATTTGTGTCCGACTCTTCGCAACACCGTGGACTGTAGCCCGCCAGGTTCTGCTGTCCACGGGGTTTCTCCAGGCAAGAGTACTGGAGTGGGTTGCCATGCCCTCCTCCAGGTGATCTTCCCAACCCAGGGATGGAACCCAGGTCTCCCACATTGCAGGCAGATTACCAACTGAGCTACCAGGGAGTCCCATTAACAGCGCATATACATATCAAAAAAATAAATAACCCAACTAAAAAAAAATAGGCAGAAGACCTAATAGATATTTTCCCCAAAGAAGACATATAGACGACTAACAGGTGTATGAAAAGATGCTCAACATTGCTAATTATTAGAGAAATGAAAATTAAAACTATAATGAGGTATCACTTCATCAGTTCAGTCGCTCAGCCATGTCCAACTCTCTGCGACCCCATGGACTACAGCACGCCAGCCTTCCCTGTCTTTTACCCACCTCCCGGAGCTTGCTCAAACTCATGTCCATCGAGTCAGTGATGCCATCCAACCACCTCATCCTTTGCCGTCCCCTTCTCCTCCTGCCCTCAATCTTTCCCAGCATCAGGGTCTTTTCCAATGAGTCAGTTCTTCACACCAGGAGGCCAAAGTATTGGAGCTTCAGCTTCAGCATCAGTCCTTTACTTCATACCAGTCAGAATAGCCATCATCAAAAAGTCTACCAATAACAAATTGTTGGTAAGGGTGTGGGGAAAAGGGAACTCTCATACACTGTTGGTGGGAATGTAAATTAGTGCAGCCACTATGGAGAACAGTATGGAGGTTCCTCAGAAAAACTAATAATAGAACTACTGTATGATCCAGCAATTCAACTCCTGGGTATATATTCAGAAGAAAAGAACAAACCCACTAACTCACAGAGATACGTGCACCCCAATGTTGATAGCAACACTATTTACAAAAGCCAAGACATGGAAGCAACCCAAGTGCCCATCAGCAGATGACTGGTTTAAGAACATGTGGTAAGTATATACAACAGAATAAAACTCAGCCATAAAAAAGAATGAAATTCTGCCATTTGCAGCAACAGGAATGGACCTAGAGAATATCATACTTAGTGAAATAAGTCACACCAAGAAGGACAAATACTGTATGATATCACTTATATGTAGAATCTAAAAAACGATTGTGTACAGCAAACAAATATATATAGCAAAACAGAAGCAGACTCACAGACATAGAAAAAAAACTAGTGGGGAAAGGAAGCGGAAGGAATGAGTTATAGGTAAGTGATTAAGAGATACAAACTTCTATGTTTAAAATAGATAACCAACAAGAATATATTGTACAACACAGTAAAATATGCCCAGTATTTTTTCATAGCTTTAAAAATATTAAATCACTCTGTTGGAAACTTGAAAGTAATAGGATGTTGTAAATCAATTATATTTCAATAAAATGTAAAAATAAAGTATGCTATGTCCTGTGTTTTGCTTCAAAAGTTACATCATTTAAAAGTGAAGTTATTTTTGCCTTCCTGCCCATTATTTTGGTGCCTGTCTTCCTGTTTGAGGACGGCCCCTTCCCTGGTTCCCTGTGCCCCAGAGTTAACCCCTCTCTGTTCTCATTTGATTTGGGAGACACAGAGCTGAGCTCTATTTCCTGAGAACAGTCGTCTGTGGTCCTCTGTCTGTTCTGTGTCCTGCCGCTCAGCATCTCCTGGTGCCTACAGACCAGAGAGGGTGCTTGTTCTTGCTAAGAAGTGCAAGAAGTTATTGCACTTAACATGGATTAAGGCTTATAGTACTTTCTAAAAGTGCTTTGGTATATTGAAATCCATAGCAGTCGTCTTGCCTGACTGGCCTCCTTCCTTCTGGTGGAAGAACTCCCTTTGTCCTTTAGGGCAGGGCTTGTGGTCTGATGGAGGTGGCTTGTCTTCCAAGGGTTAACACCTTTCCCAGGCCCGATCACGGTCAGCCCACCGTTAGAGGTCTTCTGCCGAAAGAGACGTGATCTCTGGGGTAGTCGAGAAGGAATATCAAGTCTTGGCTATAGGGATCCATTTTTCCTACAAGGTGGGAGAACTGGTCCAGTGAATTCAACAGGGAGAAGCAGAGGGGGCCTTGGTGGAGAGCAGGGCATCACTGGGCTGCTGGATCCTTCTGTGCCTGCATTCCTGTCTAGGTGAGCAAACACATTCCACTTCCTGCTTCAGCAAATCTAAATCTCTCCCTTCCAGCTGAAAGAGTCCTAATTAACATATAATTTTACCGCTCTTTATTAAATTCCTACTGTGTACCACATATACAGTCCTGACATTTTTGGTTCAAGAATCACTTTATTTACATTATCTTAAAGGGGAAACTTTTATTTTTAATGGCTCTCTGAAGATTAGCCAGTTGAACCTCCAGGGAGCAATTCTCTCCATTTCACAGGAGAAAACCGAGGCTCAGAAGGATTTAGCCACACGCCTCTTCCCTTCTTCCCTTAATCCCACAGCTCTCCCTTTTTCCTTCCTTCCTCTCCTCACTGGTCTCCCACGTCCTAGTTCTTCTTAGACACCTAGAATAGGCAACTCTGACAGAGGACGCTGGATTTAGAATCAGGATGTGTGGTTCCCAAGCCTGTCTCCACTTGCAAATACACATGCCCTAGATCAGGGTGCTTAACTTCCCTTAGCCTCAGTTTCTCTGTCGGCAGAATGGGGAGAATCCTTTCCCCAGATGCTGGTCAATGCCTGTCCCCATATCAACTTTGACCTGTCTGGCTCACTTTCTGCTTTTGGCATTGAATGAAGTTTTCCAAGCACAGTCAAATTCCCTGGTCCCAGCCTGCCTTC
The DNA here is from genome assembly GCF_049115385.1 of Moschus berezovskii. Taxonomy (NCBI): domain Eukaryota; kingdom Metazoa; phylum Chordata; class Mammalia; order Artiodactyla; family Moschidae; genus Moschus; species Moschus berezovskii. The sequence continues at coordinate 43,354,316 of NC_142474.1, read as the reverse complement.
TGCTGATCTTGGTGTCAAGTTGATGATGTCCTCAGAGGCCAAGTCTTCCAGGAGTCCTCACTTCCTAGACTGCTCAGGCTGTTCCCCGCCAACAGCATCAGCAGCCCCCAAGATTTGTCAGAACTGCACATTTCAGGCCCCCCAGGACCCCTGGACCCAACCCCAAATTTCAACTGGACCCAGGATAGGGGTGTGTGCCCACGAGGGGGAAGCTCTGCTCAGAAACCACAGTTTCTCCATCTCGGCTCCAGTTCCCACGCACTGTATGTGAATCACGTCTCAGTGCAGCTGATTCAAAAGTGAGACATGCACTTTCCGTCCCTCCTGGGCTCCTGGTGAGGAGTCTCTTCCCGAAAGCTCAAATCACGTGCTGGGGACACTCAGACACCAGAAGCAGCCAGTGAGGGCTTGTTCCCAAGTCCAGGCTTGTTCTGATGTGAGACTGGCTGATAAAATGAGAAGGTGAGGTGTTAAGGCACGGAATACGAGCCGGCCGACTGAGGAGATGGCCATCTAGTGTCTTCATAAAAACCATCTTTTTGGGTTTGGATGACAAGTTCTTTCATAGAACAGAGACGGGGAGGAGGTAAGAAAGCAAAGTAACTTGACCATTTATCTTGCAAAATAAGAGGAGATATGTTCATTTTTCCTCTTCCTAAGTAGCCGTTCTCAGGTGGGCAGGGTCAGACTGTCTGCCCGTTGGCTGAACAAGGGCACTTTAGTTTAACCTTCAGGCTGAGGGGCAGGTTCCCTGAGGCAGGCTACTATATAGGATTATAATAATAAAAGCATCACAAAGCACAGGGTAAAGTCAAAGAAACTTCCGACAAGGAGTCAGATTTGGCTCTTCCCCATTACAGTCTTCCTGCTGGATGGAATTTTGGAAGCTGGGAAGCATTAATTAGATGCAGTTTAAAATAACTGAGGATGTAAATCCAAGGAAGGGTGTAGGCAGAAGCTGGTCTGCTTTTAGTGTGTAGCATATGGAATTGGGGACACCTGGTCCGGACAGCAGGGGTACCACGCCCGGGGTGCAGGGAGGTGATCACCCGGGGTGTGGGAGGCGGAGCGAGACGGCAGAGCTCAGGGGAGAAAGTGACGATGTTGGAGTGGGGGTTGGGGGGGTTCTCCACACAGCTCCTCGGAGGTCCTCACTGATTTCGTCAGCCTCAACCCAGTCCACTGGCTCCAGAACCTGGGCTCCTTTTGCCTCACTGTGGTTGAACCTGGATGTTGTTGTTGCTGTTCAGTCACTCAGTCGTGTCCGACTCTTTGTAACCCCGTGGACTGCAGCACGCCAGTCCATCACCAACTCCCGGGGCTTGCTCAAACTCATGTCCATGGAGTCAGTGATACCATCCAACCATCTCATCCTCTGTCATCCCCTTCTCTTCCCGCCTGCAATCTTTCCCAGCATCAGGGTCTTTTCCAATGAGTCAGCTCTTCGCATCGGGTGGCCAAAGTGTTGAAGCTTCAGCTTCAGCATCAGTCCTTCCAAAGACTATTCAGGACTGCAGATGATCTGTAGATTGGCACTTCCCTGGCTGGGGAGTTGACCGGGGCTGCTGGTCACCCCTTGGACCCTGTGCCTAACGCCATTGCCTCCCAACCCCACCTGGACGTGTTAGCAAAACCTGGAACACTTTCTCCAAGTATGTAAGCTGGGTCCCAACCCCTGAGACTCCCATTCAGCTGGTCTGGGGCTGGGCCAAGAATTGGTATATTTTAAGCTCCCAGGTGGTGTTCCTGGGCACATTCCATCACCAAACTTTGCTCTGTATTACTGGAATCTGGTGGGGATGAGGTGAAGGGGAGAGAGGATCAAAGACCAGAGAGATTAAGCGACTCACCAGAGGTCACACAGCTTAACTAGTCTCTGAGCCAGGACTGGCGCCTAAGAGGCAGGATCCTCACCCGGCTGCCTCCGGGGGCGGGGGCGGGGGTGTGTGGGGTATGCCGTCCACTCTTCTTCTCTCCCTTTGTGTGCTGTTAACATCTGGGGACACCTATGGACCTTCTGTGGACCCTCAGAGCTTCCTGAGTCACATCTGGAATTAATTCCAGCTCCACGAAGTCAGAGCTCAGCCTAGGTCATCAGTACTGGGAATGGCTTCGCCTGGTGCCGTGCAGTGGGGTCCACCCCAGGCGTGAACAGGCCCCACAAACAATGAGGGAGCTCTTGCTGGTTTGATGTCCCAGACACAAACCTTTGATTAAATTGAGGGAGCTGCACATTTAGAAAGAAAAATAAATGAACTTCCATTTTCCCTTTCAATCCCTCCCAAACAGAGTTGCCAAGTGAATCTTGCAAAATGCACTGTGTACCTGATTTTCCGCCGGCTCTCCATCACCTTCAAGGCAAAACCCGGACAAAACCCCGCTGCTCTCCTCTGGTCCTTAACGTTCAGCTTACTGCACACATTTCACCACACCAATCTAGTAATTATTTCCACAGAATCCCTTGCTCACATCATTTCTCAGGATTTAGAAAAATTAACTCTACGGAAGCATTTTTCTATCCTTCCTCTCCCAGTGGCCCTGTAAAAGGTCCCTGTCTCCACTGAAAATCCCACTTTAGATAGCAACTCCTGATCCAAATTCCTAGATGGCTCTTTGTTGCTGCCCCAGGGCTTTTGCACTTGCTTTGGTTCTATCTTCCCTGTTCTTTCTCCTAAACAGCTCCACCCCCACAAGACAACACTGTTACATCACCTGCTTCACCTTCTTCCAGGCACATCAGCATTTGATAGCATTCTTGACTTTTTGGTCCACATGTGTGTTATCCGCCTTGCCTTACTTAAATGTACACTCCAGATGTGGAAATCCTCTGTTGCTCAGGGCTGTCTTCCCAGTACCCAGCACAGTGCAAACACACAGGAGCTCAGTCAACATCAGTTCAGTGAACTAATCCATGACTCAGTTATTTATGGCCAAGATGCTCCAGATCCACCCAGACTTGTCTTGCAGCCCACACCTGGCCTCTGTTCTCAGGGCTAACATCTGCCTATCACCTCCTCAGGGGAGACCCTCTTTTCGCCAATGAAATGTTAAGTGCATTCAGAGATGGGGCCTTGACATCCAACTTCACTGGTGGACAACAAGTGGTCAGGAAATAAGTAGAGCCAATACGCCCCCTCTTCACCCCCGCATGATCTAGGAGGCCAAACTCTGTCCCAGGGAGTGAAGGACAGTGCTGTCTCTGTCCACTGTGAAGATGGGTAATTTTGAAAACAAAGCAAAAAAAAAAAAAAAAAGAAAACCTGCCTTACTTGCAATAGCATTGAGTCATAAAATGTTATACACTAATCTGCCAAAGAAATCCTAAGCGAAGACAGGGATCAGGACACTATGACTCCTGTCGCCTACTTTCTCATGGCTTAGTAAGAATGGGTTTCAGTGGTTTTAAATGGCAACATTTTAAATGTTGTATGTGATGTTTGCTTAGTTGCTCAGCCATGTCTGACTCTTTGCGACTGTAGACCTTGAGGCTCCTCTGTCCATGGGGATTCTCTAGGCGATGTGGTAGGTTGCCATTTCCTCCTCTGGGAGATCTTCCCAGCCCAGGGATGGAACCCAGGTCTCCCATATTGCAGGTGGATTCTCTACCATCAGAGCCACTGGGGGAGCCCCAAATGGCTGTATATACCCCCCAGATAATATTCTTGAATTTTCCCTCTTGACATGCAACCCTAAATATTTATATTTCCACTCAGGTTCTTCAGTAAAAGCTGGCCAACCTCTGGTTTAGAGGAAACTGTATCTTCCAAAAATTGTACAAACCAACAACTGGATCCGCACAGAATGGAGTGAGCCTGTGGGTACCACGCACTTTTGCAGGAGACTGTCACTGCTGTGGGGAGGACGGGGCTGGTCATGGAGTAGGCTGTCCACCGCATGATAGGAACAGACTTTGGCATCAGAAAGCAGGTCCAGCAACAAGTGAGAAGAGTGGAACCCTGTACGGAATCTGCCGTGCCCTGTGGAATAAGAATGTGCCCGGCCCTGTGAATTGCTGGCTAAAGATGCCCACTGGATGTGTTCAGCCTGTTTTCACTCATCAGCCTTCAGAGCATTCCCTGAGGTCTCAAGAATACGCACAGCGTCCACATCAGCGTCCTTTCCATCAGATCGGTCCCTGCCAGGTCTGAGAACACCCTCTGGTGCACTCTGAAGACGCCTTCCCGTCCAACTGGCGACGTTGAGTCGCAGGTCTGCACGGGTCCACCTGGGGGCGCCATTGAGCCAGGTCTGTGTTCAGCGTTCTTTAAAAAACAAAAACCAATGACGTCTTCATCGCCTACTCAGGCTATATGTAATCTGTATCTCCTTCGCTTGCCCAAATCTGTAAATTTTTCAGACAGCATAATAAAAATGACCTGATATTTTCATTATTGAGAATGAACGGGTTTTAGGTGAGTTTTTTTTTTTTTTTTTTTCTCCAACCACAGAAACAAATCCTGGAGTTAGACACAAACATTATTCCCATTCAGATAAGTGGACGCTGCCTAACTGGGAGAAGCTATGAGTTTGGGGGTCTCTATATCACTGTCTTCAGGAGGAACTCTCACTCATGCCACACACACGGAGCACATCATAACAGACTGGGGTAGCAAAAGTCCATTTTCTAAACAGAATGATGTGTGAGTCTGAAGGAAGAAAGCATTTCTAGCAGCCTCAATTTCACTGGAAGGAATGTGCATACGGTATCCTTTTGATAAGAAAGCTATTCCTGTCATTTGGACTTCTTTTTTCATGGCCTAGAAAACATTTAGCAATGATTATGACCTTCATTTTTCTTTTTTTTAACAACTCTTTATGATTTTTCTGGACTTTCACTTGCATATCTGATTTTATGTCCTAAAACATACATGGGCTAGTATGTGATTGAAATGAAAGTCCCCGAATTAAATGACTAGCTTTTATTATCTCTGACCCAATACTTACCATTCCTTGACTATCTTTCAGAGGGTGAACTAGTCTACTTTAAACATCTGGACACCCTCCTTTCAGTCTTCCTGAACCATGTGAAGCATAACTGTGCATGTACACAGGTAAGTCTGAGCTGTTCTGAGCCGTCAATCATTAGTACCTTAAGTTTGTAAAACCTTTCCTGATGCACCTGGTTCAGAGAAGTTACCCAAGAGCTAAGGTGGGGCCCTCTTCTTGGGGCCCTCATGCATTTTTCTGAAATAAAAACAAATATCACCAACTCCATTTAAACTTTATTCTGCTATTAAACAAGAACAATGACTGTATCCATGCTGTCACGGCCTTCTATTTCTCCTCCCCAGTTTGAACAAATGTTACCAGCTACAAGACTTTTGGAGTTATTACCAGATAATAATTTCACCAGCCCTCTGGGTTTAGAAAACAATACTTGGGGTAAGCCCGTTCTGATCACCTGCTAATCCGAGATAATTGCTTGCGGGTTTCATGGGGAAGCTGAGATTCTCAATGCTGGATTCACTGAATGGCTCCAAGGGAAGGGGTTTGGGGCATGTTTGGCCTCTACCAGCAAACTTGAGGCTTGAGCAGAGGTTCTGTAGCAAAATCACCTCTTCCTCCAGTAAAGACCAACCATCAACTCCCTGTAAAATCACTGCATTCACTGAGCAATTCTAAGCTACTCTTTTATAAATTCCCCACTTTCTCCTGCCCTCTCTGTTCAGCTCCCTTTCCTTTTCTTCTTTATTCTATCGCTGTTGTTTTCCAATTGCTTAACAGCCATCTGGTTAAACCCTAGACGGTGGCTGTTGAGGATGGCTCTCTGCTGCTTGGAGGATTTGAGTAGGTTTGAGTGGCAAATGTCACCCTGTCTTGGCTTCCCTTTCCTGGGAGGAAACATCAAAATTGTGCTGGTTCTGGGATTACCCTGGTGGTCCAGTGGCTAAGACTCTGTACTCCCAGTGCAGGGGCCTGGGTTCAATCCCTGGTCAGGGAACTAGATCTCACATTCTGCAGCTAAGAGTTCATACGCTGCAGCTAAAGAATACACATGCCACAGCAAAGATGGAAGAGCTCAAGTGCCATGACTAAGACCTGGCACAGCCAAATAAATAAATATTAAAAACAAAATCGTGTTGGTCCCGCCGAGACTGCTGGTAAATCCCCAGGTGCTCGGCCAGTTTGGTTTGAATTCTCTAACCAGCCACTTGGCAGTCGATTCTAAGCATTTACATTAAACTCAGACCTCATAGCCTCAAACCAAGAACACTGGAGGCCAGGACCTGATGACCTGGTGCCCGGAAACTGTGCTTTCAGGAATAGGGCAGGAGGGGCTGGAAGGCGAAAGTGTGGGGCTCACATGGAAAAGTGAATCTCCTAGGACCACGTGCTCTTTGTGAAAGTGCAAACCCAGCTGTTCTCCAGGCCCTGGGGTCTCCCGGATATGATGCTTTCACACTCTGAAAGGGCTTCTCACACCTCCACGTTGCAGGAGATTTGAATGTCATTGCCAAGGGCTCTGTCGGCAAAGTCCATAAACTCACCCTGCAGCTCATTTTCCTGGGAAATTCAGATTTGAAACTGCTTTCTTGCTTCTCTAGGCCTCAGAGTGTTTCCACATCTTTGCCTCTTTTCCCAGTTGCCTGGTCACTCCCCAGGTGATGTGAGGACTCCCATGTCTGCTCGTCCCCAGGTTGACCATAAACACCCCTGGAATTAGCTTTGGGTCTTCGGAGATATCTCTTCAGGGACAACTAAGAAAGTCAAAAGTCATTGAAATGGCTGTGTTTCTTTGCAGCCCAGGGGCCTAGATGCACTCCAGTGCAGAAAAATTTTAAACAATAACAACCAAAATCTTAAAGCCAGACCTATCTTGATGATTTTCTTGTTAGTTTTTTTTTTTTCTTTCTTATGTTCAAATCAAGCAATGAAACATTGAAGAATCACAAAATTGTATCCCTTTTCTACTATTTTGCATTAAAATATATCACTTCTGTCAATACAATGTTCTAAGCTTCTTGCAACCTGTAAGGATATATTTAAAAGTATATGATGCCCATGAAAGAAAATGTCCAGTCAGTCAATCAGCTCAGTCGGGTCCGACTCTTTGAGACTCCATGGATTGCAGCATTCCAGGCTTCCCTGTCCATCACCAACTCCCGGAGCTTGCTCAAACTCATGTCCATTGAGTCGGTGATGTCATCCAACCATCTCATCCTCTGTCGTACCCTTCTCCCCCCACCTTCAATCTTTCCCAGCATCAGGGTCTTTTCTAGTGAGTCAGTTCTTCGCATCAGGTGGCCAATGTATTGGAGCTTTAGTTTTACCATCAGTTGTTCCAATGAGAATATTCAGGACTGATTTCCTTTAGGATGGACTGGTTTGATCTCCTTGCTGTCCAAGGGACTCTCAAGAGTCTTTACCAACTCCACAGTTCGAAAAAAAGTCCACCACATAGTAAATGGTCACCTGTTAAGAAAAAATGTATCTTTGTAAATATCTTCAGCGTTGATATTTGGCACTTTGTTACAAAAGTAGGGCATGGGCTTTTTCTCCTTTAATCCTCATAGGAAAGCATCAGGTGGGAACTATTAGTTCAGTTCAGTTCAGTCGCTCAGTTGTGTCCAACTCTTTGCAACCCCATGAATAACAGCATGCCAGGCCTCCCTGTCCATCACCAAAGTGGCCATCAATTCACAGAGAAAGAACTAACTTTGGGCAGTTTAGGTGAATTCCCCAAGGTCACAACAGTAGGGTCCACAGTGAGGTCTGTCTCCTGATCTGTAAAGGACACTCATGGTGCAGGACACATCTCAGAAGTCAGGATAACCAGTGTTCCCCAGGGCTTGGTCACATATTGTGGATGGTCACTGTTGAGGGACCAGAAACAGCGCCAGGAGGAACCAAGTTGACCCAGCAAAGCGGAATCTATTACACTTACTGCAGTTAGGGGGACAGCCTGCGACTGTAGGACCTCAAAAGGAAGGCCATTTACTGCATCTTTGGGCCAAAGTGATTTTTCAGTCAGGTCTTGCAAGGTGGGAAGCCATCGGGATTGATCAGAGTTTTTCCTCTTATCAACTAAGGCACAGAAACTAACAGTCATGAAATGGACCTCAAAGAGTTAGTCTTGATAAATAAGCTATTTAGTTCATTCAGAGTCTTATTTTCCAGGAGTTGACATTTCCATCGGGGGTGGGGGAGGGCAGTGAGTTATTTTTGCCTGTTCTCAATAGTTTTTTCACAGGGATTTAAAAAATGGAATTTTAAAAAATTATTAAAGCATAGGGCATTTACACTGTTGTGTTAATTGCTGCTGTACCGTAAAGTGATTTAGGTATACAGATATACATCTTCTTTTTAAAATATTCTTTTCCATTATGGTCTATCACAGGATATTGACTACAGTTCCCTGTTCTCTGCAGTAGTCCCTCGTTGTTGATCAGGGCACGTTGGTTTTGTTTCTTAAACACTAAGGACAGAAAAATGATCACAAACAGATGAAATTGCTGCTCCCAAGGAGCTGTGTCCCCTGCGAGGTAGCCACTGTCCTGACTGGACAGCTGAGACAACAAAGGCTCAGGGAAGGGGTGACAGCAAGGTTCCAACTCGCACAGGAGTGACAGTTGGGCTCAAGGTTGAAGTCAGAGTTTACACCTTGGCTTTTGAACTGCCAACACTGGGAATGTGATGCCCCCCGCCCACTCCCCGCCTGCCTGTCCCATCTCAGAAGCATTTCTCTACTCCAGGCCATGGATGTGCCCACAGCAAGATCAGTGGAGACAGAAGATTGAGTCCCTGGGGGAAATTTACTCAGAGATGACTTCAGGAAAGCAGTCTATTGCAGAGTCCCCTGGCTTCTGTTTTATGTTTTGATGTTTTCCTCTGAGGCATGTGGGATCTGAGCTCCCTGACCAGGGACTGAACCCACACCCCTTGCATTGGAAGAGAAAGTTCTAACCACTGGACCACCAGGGAAGTCCCACCTCTGGGAGTTTCGATGGACTTTATTAACCTATAGATCGCTGAATTTTTATCTTTTAAGTTATGAAATATCCCAGGGATGGGTATGGTTGGGGATATTGTGGCTTATTTCTTTTCAAATTATATTTTAAATTTTTATTTATGTATTTGGCCATGCATATAGCATGTTGAGGAGCTGCTCTGGTGGCTCAGACGGTAAAGAACCTGCCTGCAGTGCAGGAGACCCGGATTGGATCTCTGGGTCAGGAAGAGCCCCCAGAGAAGCGAACGGCTACCCACTTCCATATTCTTGACTGGAGGATCCCATGAATAGAGGAGCTTTATGGGCTACAGTCCATAGGGTCACAAAGCGTCTGACACGACTGAGTGACTAGCACTTTCATACACGTAGTATCTTATTTTCCTGACCAAGGATCGAACTCCTTGCAGTGGAAGTGCAGAGTCTTAACCATAGAACCACCAAGATCAGTGGACCAGGGAAGTCCCATATTCTGGTTTATTAAACAATAGAGAACATTTGCTTTATATCAAACTATAGGTCACTAAAGGTCCATTGCTATCTCTTTACTCTCAGATATGAAATCTCTGATTTGTATCAATAACAGAAACTATAAAGTAGCAGTAGAATGTTAGAAAAGAGAGTCTGGAGTTTAAGACATTCATAAAAATGGCCAGAAATATGTGAAAATAATTGAATAAAAATGGAATGACTGTGTTTTCTTGAAACAGAAACATAATTTTATCCCTAAAAATTATGGTATCACTTTAATTTTTTAGTCAGTTTTTTTTTTCATATTTTGGCTTTATATATATATTTTAAGCCTAAAGGTAGCAGAGGTTGGAACAGCTGTTGTCATGTTGTTAAGTCACTAAGTTAGTCTAGCTCTTTGTTACCCCATGGACTGCAGCACCCCAAGCTTCCTTCACTATCTCCTGGAGTTTGCTCAGATTCATGTCCACTGAGTGGGAGATTCCACTGAACCATCTCATCCTCTGCCGCTCCTTTCTCCTTTTGCCGTCACTCTTCCCCAGCATCAGGGTCTTTTCCAAAGAGTCAGCTCTTTGCATCAGGTGGCCAAATTATTGGAACTTCAGCTTCAGCAACAGACTTTCCAATGAATGTTTGGGGTTGATTTACTTTAGGATTGAATGGTGTGATCTTGCTGAAGTCCAGGGAACTCTCAAGTCTTCGCCAGCACCACAATTCGGAAGTTATCAGTTTTCCAGCTCTCAGCCTTCTTTATGGTCTGCTGCTGCTGCTGAGTCACTTCAGTCGTGTCCGACTCTGTGTAACCCCTTAGACGGAAGCCCACCAGGCTCCCCCGTCCCTGGGATTCTCCAGGCAAGAACACTGGAGTGGGTTGCCATTTCCTTCTCCAATGTGTGAAAGTGAAAAGTGAAAGTGAAGTCGCTCAGGCGTGTCCGACCCTTAGCGATTCCACGGACTGCAGCCCACCAGGCTCCTCCATCCATGGGATTTTCTAGGCAAGAGTACTGGAGTGGCTTGCCATTGCCTTCTCCTCTTTATGGTCTAACCACACTGATTACAGAAACACCTAGGACTCCTTGAATGGTTTGGCCACCAGGGGGCGATGTAGACCAGCAAATTGAGACAACATCCATGCATGGTGCGCTCAGCACCGTTCGTTTTGGGAGGTTAGTGAAACGTTAAGAGCTTCCTTTGAAGACGGATTGAGGAGAAATAGATAGACGTGAGCTTGATAAGATGTAATTATAGAGGGTGAGGCAGGGAGCGGATTATTTGGAAAGGGAACCCAGAGGTCCTTTTGGCTCAGTTCAGCCAGGTCCTGGCTTTTTTTCCATCATTCACAGGTGAGCTTGGGGCAGAGGCTGAGGAGGTAGCAATCTGAAAAAGGCAGAGGGCTGGGATTCATGCTGAACAGGCTGGCAGCAGGGCACTCTTCCAGGAACCCAGTTTTCCAAAGGCTCAGCGTCATCAAGGCAACTGAAGGAAGACTGGGGTGGGTGCATAAGAGACAGCGTTACCACTTCTGTTGCCTCTTTCCTGGGTCCAACAGCAAGGCGGTGTTAGAGAGGAGGCCTGGTACTGAGTCCAGTGCGATGTTGAGACTGGGCCTTCTTTTATGGTCCAACTTTTATATCCATACATGACTACTGGGAAAATCATAGCTTTGACTGTTCAGATCTTTGTTGGCAAAGTGATGTCTCTGCTTTTTAATGTGCTGTGTAGGTTTGTCATAGCCTTTCCTTCCAAGGAGCAAGAATATTTTAATTTCATGGCTGGAGTCACTATCCTCAGTGATTTGGGAGCCCAAGAACATAAAATATGTCACTGCTTCCAATTTTTCTCCTTCTGTTTGCACTGGTTGCTATGATCTTAGTTTTATGAATGTGAAGTTTTAAGCCAGTTTTTAACTCTCTTTTACCTTCATCAAGAGGCTCTTTAGTTCCTCTTCACTTTCTTCTGTTGCAGTGGCATCATCTGCATATCTGAGGTTATGGATATTTCTCCTGGCAATCTTGATTCCACATTGTGATTCATCCAGTCTGGCATTTCGCGTGATGTACTTTGCATAAAAATTTTAAAAAACTGGGTGACAGTATACAGCCTTGACATTCCCCTTTCCCAATTTTGAACCATTCAGTTGTTCCATGTCTAGTTCTAACTGTTGCTTGTTGACCTGCATACTGGCTTCTCAGGAGACAGGTAAGGTGGTCTCATATTCCCACCCCTTTAAGAATTTTCCACAGTTTGTTGTGATCCACACAGTCAAAGTGTAGTCAGTGAAGCAGAAGCAGATGTTTTTCTGAAATTTCCTTACTTTCTCCAACCTTGGGATCCCTCTTTGCCCTTTCAGTTTTGCATTGATGGTAACATTCTTTTATTTTAAACTCCATTACAGTAAATACGGTGATTTCCTTCTCTGGCTGATGCAAGTTCTAGCATCGCCTCCCAGCTCATCAGCTCTGCAGACAATTTGGGCTCCAGGTGTGAACTGTAGGAAATGTGGGAAAAGGCAAGAATAGAGCTAGAAGTGAGGCTCAGCATCCTGTTGGAGTTAGCACTCACGCCAAATGGGAGAGAAGAAGGGCAGAAACCTCGAGGATCAGAAACAACTTTCAGCAGATCAGGTCAGCCCCAGTGAGAGGCCAGCAGAGGGTGCTGGCTGTCCTTGTCTCCCTTTCTAGGCCTTTCTCCCCTCTGTGTTAACCTCCTCAGCCTCTTCCCCTGGGTAGAGTCTCCTTGGAAAATGATCTTTGGATCACATGCACATTAAAGATAAACAGCCGACAAAACTTCAACACATTACACAGAAACTTGCATTTTAAAAATGACTTCCATGAATAAAATCCCGAACACTGACCCCCACTAAATGCTGGGGAGCGGGTGGGGCTGACTGACTGCTCATCTCTTCCAGAAACGTGCTCACCTTCTGCCTATGTTACAAGAATGTTTATCCTTTTTATTCCAAATGAATTAATAAATATTTTTAAATGTCTCAGTTTTAATTTTCAGTACATGAAAAATCAGTAGAAAAAATGCACACAGCACAAAACTCCTGGAGTCCTCCATACTTTTTGGAAATGTAAAGGAGTCCTGAGACCACAAAGCTGGAGAACCTTTATTCTATACTCTGATATTGAGATAAAGATCAGATTTAGGGGCTTCCATGGTGGTCCATGGCATAGACCCTGCACTCTCAATGCAGGGGCCCAGGTTCAATCCCTAGTCAGGGAACTTGGTCCCACATGCCACAGCTAAGAGTTCACATGCCACAGTAAAGACCTGGCACAGCCAAAGAACCCTGAGTATGACAGACATTCAACAACAAAAGGATTAATAGGAGGATTTAAATGTACAGATATTTATTTATAGAAGGCTGGGCCTAAATGGAACCTTGACATCCAAGCAGTCTGGGTCCAGAAAGCCCACATATCCAGTCTCCTGACCCTCCCTGCTCCTTCCTCATGAATTCTCAACTGCCAGGAGTTTGGGTTTGACATGAAATAGTGAGTCCCTAATTATTTTCCTTTCCCACCCCAAAACACAGACACTCATGCATATGCACACACTTATGTACACACAAACATTGTTGCCTGAAAAAACACCCTTACAAATGTACACGCACACTCGTACACACTCACTGTGCTGATTTGCATGAATGCTGGTACGTGCCGGAATGAAGATGGATGGGGACAGTCGCCTCTTGCACCACTGTGCCTGCGTGGATACTTCAGATAGTTCTGGGGAGCAGAAGAAATAGGAATCCAGACACCAGAAGCCTGGTTCTTATTCCACTGCACTGCTCTTTGCTGAATTATGTTGGTTCCAAAAGCCTTAATCCTCTGGGCCAGGTTTCCTCACCTGCAAGATGAAGGCGTAGAAGAGGACTGAACTCACTTGGGGTTAAAACACAGTTCTTTGACAAACATGAGCAATGGTTTCAGAGTCTGGAGGGCTAAGTTCAAACCCCAGCTTCATCTGAGGCATTTCTTTCATTTGGATGTTCTGCTTCCTATTTTACAGTGGGGATCCCTGCCAGTCAGTGGATCTTAGTGGGGATTAAATGAAATACAGGACATACCTAAGCACCCTCAGGCCCAACAGAAGGACAAAGGGCGCCCACCAGCTGACTCTCCCATCCCTCAGACAGAGGGCCCACCCCTTCCCATACAGTGAAACAGAATCACCCTGCCTCCTCTGAATGAGCTTAACACCATGTTTAAACATCATATAAGAAAAAAAGAGAAGGAACCCCCTCACACCCACTCTGGTACACCTTGGTGTTTGCCATTATTAGAACAGCAAACTGAACGCTATTGATTCAGAGGGTTTGTGGTTTACCGACCTGGTGCAGCTCAGTTCCTCTTCCTACCCCGTGACTCATGAATACACATCAAATCCTAAATAGTTTATTTACCTTTTGAACAGTTTTTTTTTTTTTTTTTTGCTTTTTGTCCCATTTCCCTTGGGCAGATAACCTAGGATGCTTCCTTTACCCATAAAAGCAAATGGGAGACAAGAAATACTGTTTTAGAACTAGAGGAAAATGTAAGACTATAAATTTTATGGGTTAAAAAAACCCTCAGTAGAGGGCCTTATATGAAAAACATCTTGGTTTCAGTTTAATGTCCCAGTATAATGCACCTTTCACACCCAAAATGTCCTGGAATGGATGAGAAATTATACAGTGATTTCACTTAGAAGCAGAATGCTTACTCAGTTGGGTGGAGCAAAGATGGGCAGTGGGAACTAGGGCATGTGGATGGAGAGGATTTCTCATGAACTCTTTCTAATCCACATGCCTTTGACAACCTTACTCCTTGAAGGATGAATCTGATCCAGCAGCACCATGGCCCGGAGATTGTCCCCCAGACAGAACCTCATACCCCAACCCGAACCCACTGAACCAAGAGCTGGGTTTTAACAGGTCCTGGGAAGATCTGTGTGTTCAGTGCAGTCAGAGAGCAGCTCCTTGGAAACCTTGCCTGGAGCAGGTGGGCCAGAGCTTCAATACTTCATCAGTGGTTCTTTGGAAGTTACAGGATAACTTTTCCAAAAGTCTTGGAATTAGAGAGTCTTGGGTTCAAAAGACCTTCTCTCTATATAGCTGACACATGAGTTCCCTGGGAACAGCCCCATCTGGGGACCCCACTGTGAACTCCAAAGCAGCTAGGGTGCCTAGAATGGCTTTTAAAGAGTGCTTCCTTAGGACAAGCTGGAACTTGATTCTCTAGTAATACCGCTCACCAGCCCATTGTTTACATCAGAGAACCATTCAGAGGAAAGGTTATGTCCCTTCCATGTGAAGAGTTCTTTGAAACACTAAGACAGCCCCCAAATTTGAAAACTGCATCCATTCTTTTCCAAAGAACTTCAGCAGGTTCATAAACCCTCCCTGAAGGAACAACACCCCCGGGTGCCCTGGGCCCACTCCTCTGCCAGCCAGGCCACAGGGACCCATATCAGCAGTATAAAAGGTGGCTCCCATCATGTGTTCTGATGTGCCAGAGCATTCTTAAAATTATGGTTATCTCCTTGTTTTTCAGAAAGTTCATGGAGAGATGCGGTCAGTTGGACCCTGGCAGTGGACCTTTTCTGTCGTCAGCAACACCTTGAAGGTGACAAGCAGGGTGATGACGAGTGTTCATAATCTTTATGAAACAAGACTAGATTCTAGAGATACAAGCTACAGCAGAAAATGCACAGACCATGACACTGATGGCCAAGAAGACACAGCTGATGGGAGGATAGACTGTAAGTCTGTAAATATCAGTGCCATCCGACCTCTGTATTCACAGTTTCCACATCCATGGATTCAACCAACCGTGGATGGAAACCTACAAGCAAGCCTGTCTATCTGGGTGAAGTGACAGGTCTTCTATTTACCCCATCAGAGCAGAGTGGAGCCAGGATTTCAAACCCAGTTGACAGTGACTTGTTTGTCATGCTGTAGATTCAAGTTCTTCTACACTACCATAAAACATACTTTAATAGTTAGAATGTTGAGTCATCCTGAAGAGGTTAGCTTATGTTTGGTATGATCTAACTGAAATGGCAGCTAAATGTGTAGTGTTTTTGAAATATTTCCATCAGAATGGTGCACACAGTTATTCTTTGTTATTCCATGGTGATGTACTGGAAATGAAGTCCTTTTGCACACAATTGGGAATGCGGCTAAGCTGGCTTTAAATTCCTGCTCTGCCACTTACTGGCTTGGTAGGTTTGAACAAATAACCAAACCTCTCTGAACCTCTGTCTGCCATCTACAGAATGGGCTTAATGATACGACCTTTGGAGGCTGATGGACGTGTAAATGGTAAGCTGTGTTTAGAGCACAACATGCTCTGCAATGCATGTGGAACGTAACAAGAAAGAAAATTAAGTTTGTGAGATAAAAATTAAAGGACTTGACTTCCTTTCTGGTGGTAAAGAATCTGCCAATGCAGGGCACTCTGGTTAGATCCCTGGTAAAGAAAGATTCCACATGCTTTGGGGCAACTATGCCCATGCACCGCAATCGCTGAGTCCGTGCTCTAGAGCCTGCAGGCCTTACCTACTGAAGTCCATGTTCTGCAGCTACTGAGGTCCATCCACCTTAGAATCTGTGCTGTGCAACAAGAAGTCCCTGTAATGAGAAGCCTGTGCACTGCAGCTGGAGAGTAGCCCCTTCTTGCTGCAACTAGACAAAGTCCATATGCAGCAAGAAAGGCCCAGTGCAGCCATAAATAAATAAATTAAAGCATTTTTTAAAAATTAAAGGATCTGTACACCTGAAAAAGACATAGCAAGACACGGATGTACACAGAGATATAGTTTATACTCTCTTGGCAAGAGAAGATGGCAGACTTGGGAGGCTGGGGTAGGAAGTGCAGGTGACCCAACTACTTCTTTCAGCACAGACTCATGGAGAAGTTGAATCTGAAGCTTGGGCAGAATGTCAACAATCATTTGGGAGAGGCAGGTGCTCTGTGTTTAGAAAAGCATAGCCCAAAGCTCAAGGATGAATGAGAAAGGAGAGCTGAAAAGAACAGTAATGTGTGTTAAGCTTACAATAAGACAGTCACTGGTAAGTCATGGGAGGCTGGCTTTTATTTTCTGCAGCAGAGGTGAGCTAGGATTTCCTGTTTTCCTATAAAAGGCCAGATAGTAAATGTTTTATGTTTTGTGTACTATATAGACTGTGTCTCCAGAACTCAGCTCTGCCATTGTAGCAAGAAAGCAGCCATAGACAAGCTGTCATTGAATGGGCGAGGCTGTGTTTCAATAAAACTTTATTTATAAAAAAACAGGTGGCAGGTAAAAGTTGGTCCAGGGGCCATGATTTTCTGACTCCTGTCATAAATAACTGAGAGATTTCAAAAATCACTTGGAATTTCACCACCAAGAAACTTCCTGAATACAAGGGATCCAAAGAAAGCTATTAAAATCCTGAAATCCAGTCCAAGAAAATTTATAGGAAGAGATGATTCTGCCATGAAAAATAAACTCTCTTCCTATCTTGAGAAGGACTCCCAAGAAAATCTCTCGGGTCAGGGAATGTTTTCTCTACTCTGTGTCTGAAAATATACTTTGAGCAGAACATTCAAATGTGTTAAAGGGGTATTTCATTCAACCAGAGGTGGCGGTTTGGGGAAATGGGAGGCTCAGGAGCCAGAAGTTGCTGCTGAACAGAGAGGTTTATGTTTGGAGCGGGAGGATATCACATGGTGCCTCGAGTGTCAGCCAGCCTGGCAGTGATGGCCCCGTGGTTGGAGCTGGACTTCCCAAGCAGGACAAGCACAAGGAGACCTTCTTTCTCTCTGCAAAGGAGGAAGTTGAGGCCTGAGCCACTTCATGGTTCCATGACTGGCTTATTGAGAATTTATTGGAGACATTGCACACATGGAGAATCTCCGAAGGAATTCTAAGGTACCTGCTGAGAGGTGCTTCTATCTACAGGTCAAGGAGAAAATGTCTCCATTTGCAGAAGAGCCCCCTCTTATTGGTTACTATAGCAACCAAACAGTGAGCTGGGAATACAGGTTGTTTTCTACAAAAGCTTTGTGAAGGGACAGTGACTCACTTCATCACAAGGCCCAGGTTCCTCACTCAGTAATGTCTGCTACATGGGGAAAAAGTTGATTTTCACCTTTTGGTGATATTTCTGGCCCCATGCACAGCGGGAAAAATGGCTGAAAGGATATTGGTTGAAAGTATGGGTGATCATCACAGAGTCAATCATCTCTGTCCCCTGTGTCCATCCTATGACAGATGAGCCATCCCAGAGTCCTGAGTTCACTCCCCACCAAACTGAGAAGAGGAGTCAGGGGTCCAGCTGGCTTCCCGCATTTGGAACTCTTCTACATGAAACCCAGTTGGAAACTTCCCATGGGGTCTTGTTCCTTCAGAAGAGGGCACATCATCTTTAAACAGCCCAGAAATCTGAGAAGTTTTGGAGATAAAATCTGTAGGAGCTGGTGGATCTCAGACATTGTCCTTCTTACTCTGATGGATAATAGAAGATCCTGCATGCAGTTTGGGGAAAAACAACAAGCTCAATTTCCAGAGTTCAGAGTTGGTTCTTGTTTTCACTAAGTTGCCCTCCACCTATCAAAATAATGTATTTTAAAAATTATTTTATATTGCAGTAGAGTTGATTAACAATATTGTGTTGGTTTCAGGTGTACAGCAAAGTGCTTTACATGTATCTATTCTTTTTCAAATTCTTTTCCCTTATAGATCGTTACCACCTACAGTGTATTTTTAACTGAAGTTTACATGTGTTTTCAGTCCTAGATTAAAAGATTGAGCTAAACTTTGAGCTTTTGACTCCATATAATTATTTGCTTCCCACGAACATGATAGGATAGTTATGACGTAGAATCTAGCTATTTCTTACTTTACCAACAAAAGTCTGTCTAGTCAATGCTATGGTTTTTCCAGTAGTCATGTATGGATGTGAGAGCTGGACTATAAAGAAAGCTGAGCACCGAAGAATTTATGCTTTTGAACTGTGGTGTTGGAGAAGACTCTTGAGAGTCCCTTGGACTACAAGGAGATCCAACCAGTCCATCCTAAAGGAAATCAGTCCTGAATATTCATTGGAAGGACTGATGCTTAATCTGAAACTCTAATACTTTGACCACCTGATGGGAAGAACTGACTCATTTGAAAAGACCCTGATTCTGGGAAAGATTGAAGGTGGGAGGAGAAAAGGATGACAGAGGATGAGATGGTTGGATGGCATCACTGACTCGATGGACATGAGTTTGAGTAAGCTCTGGGAGTTGGTGATGGACAGGGAAGTCTAGCGTGCTGCAGTTCATGGGGTTGCAAAGAGTCGGACATGACTGAGTGACTGAACTGAACTGATTTCTTAGTTCTACTGTAAAATGCTGTAAATGTATTTCTTTGCTGAAACATCCTGATGTTTCACTACATGTGTGTTCTATGAGGAAAAAATTATAAAGGTAAAGCATCTGTTACTTCCTTTTTTATAGTACAATTTTTCCATATCATTTAACTTTTACATTTTTTAGTCAAGAGAAGTCTAAGTTATTTTAGACTATGTCCATTATTATCTTATTTTGAGAGATAATCAAGGGCTTTAAAAAACAACTACTTAACCTGACATGTACCTGTTAAATGTATTTTCTGTATATTTTGACTATGAGTCAATTTGAAAGCAGCAATTTAAAACTCACTTGAATGCCTAGTTTCGTCTAAACAACAATCACAACATAAAAACCGTTTTACAATCAAATTAGTAGTCAAATAACCAACGGCAAATGGAAAATTGGTCAACGAATTATTTCTTCTATAACCTAATTCAAAATGCGACATTTAAAAATGTAAATCGCTCTTTTCAATGTTAGAGAAGCATCGATGAATAGTTCTATGAGTAGGAAAATATTTATTAAAATAGTGGCCACCTATTGGGACTGATCTTATTCTTTTAACCATCAACCTTTGGAAGAGACATCTGGGCCAGATGGAACCCAACGGAAACTAGAACGCAAAATGCCATCCACCTGTGATGGCCCACACAAAGTGCAGAAACCACAGTCTCAATGCCATTGATTTACAAACCTGGAGAATGAAGTAATGAATTAATATTTCATAGGAAAAAAGTCCCCAGAACACTGATTGGATGAAGGGTAGTTTCTGTGGTAATGGACCTTTGGTCTTTTACCTTTTTTGTTTAAACTGGGTTGACCGTACAGAGTTCCAGCTTCTTTAAAAATGAGACACGAATAAAAGTTAAGATAGTCCATCTTCCCAGCTCTTCTCCTTCTTCTTTTTGCTGTCCACCATTGTTCCCAGAATTCTGCCCACTTTTAACTGTCCGCTTCATGCCTCCTTGTAATGTTGATATCAAGTCCACAGATGAATTAATAACTTTATGGAATTATAAGAAGCCTTGCAAAGCAGCATGAGTGAGCTGATGCTGCTTCTTTAGAACTTTATCAGGCTGAGCTTGGGCTTATGGCCAGGAATCTGCCAGCTCATCACATGATGCTTCCAGAGCCTAACAAACCAAAAAAGAAGATCAAACCAATCAAAACAATCAATTCTAAAGGAAATCAACCCTGAATGTTCATTGGAAGAACTGATGCTGAAGCTGACGCTCCAAAACTTTGGCTACCTGATGTGAAGCACTGACTCATTGGAAAAGACCCTGATGCTGGGGAAGATTGAAGGCGGAAGGAGAAGGGGACGCCAGAGGATGAGATGGTTAGATAGCATCACTGACGCAATGGACATGAGTTTGAGCAAACTCTGGCAGACAGTGAAGGACAGGGAAGCCTGGTGTCCTGCAGTCCATGGGGTCACAGAGAGTTGGCAGATATGACTTAACAATTGAACAACAACGACAAACCAAACTTCCAGAGCAAGTGCCAATCACATCAGTGTGAAAAGTGTTATATTGTGAGTTGGAAGTTCTACCATCTGATCCCACATCTACCATATCGAACTTTGTGAGCCAGGACAACTTACTTGAGCTCTTTGAAGCACAGATTCTTCCCCTGTTGCATTTAATGAGGTCACTTGCAGCAGGAAAGTCCTATGATTCTAAACTTTATTCCTAATGGAGATCTGGATGAATGATACTTCTACTAAAGTTCCACTGAATTCGGGGAGGAGAGGTGAAGTGTTCGTGAGGGGGTAGAGTTTGCCCTGTTAGCTATGATTCTCATCCATTTCCTCCATCATCTACTTCAGTAGCTAATTGTAACTTGAGATGACTTTCTCCATCAAGGCTTTTTCCTTGGGGACTTGAAAATCAAAGGTGTGCTCTGTAATGTAAGGGGCATTTCTCTGGAATGTTAAACATCTTTGGTCCAACAGCAGTATTTCTAGGAGTCACAGTTTTCAGGACTAGACTGATATGCGTTCAAGGTGCATGGGTAGAATTTGCAAATATCTGGCCTATCACATTTCAGATAGTTGTTTCCAGGAAGACAGCTATGGCATATAAAAGCAATCTCTATCTTTAAATCAAGTTACAAAAGGAAAATGATAAATACATCCACATCTAAATAGTATTTATTCTCAGCCTTCTTGTTAACATCTTCAGTAGGGAAAGTATTCAATAATAATAGTTTTCCTTATGTGTTGGGGGTATTAAATAAGCTAATGCATGTACAAAGAACATAAAAGACTTGAAAAATGTAAAGTGCCACTCAGAAATTCCTAATTTTATCATCAGTTCAGTTCAGTTCAGTCGCTCAGTCGTGTCCGACTCTCTGCGACCCCATGAATCACAGCACGCCAGGCCTCCCTGTCCATCACCAACTCCCGGAGTTCACTCAAACTCATGTCCATAGAGTCCATGATGCCATCCAGCCATCTCATTCTCCGTCGTCCCCTTCTCCTCCCGCCCCCAACCTTTCCCAGCATCAGAGTCTTTTCCAGTGAGTCAACTCGTCGCATGAGGTGGCCAAAGTATTGCAGTTTCAGCTTTAGCATCAGTCCCTCCAATGAACATCCAGGATTGATCTCCTCCAGAATGGACTGGTTGGATCTCCTTGCAGTATAAGGGACTCTCAAGAGTCTTCTCCAACACCACAGTTCAAAAGCATCGATTCTTCGGCGGTCAGCCTTCTTCACAGTCCAACTCTATTTTATCATATAGTGACTTTAAAGCTGAGGGCTTGGACTGAACATAGGGTCTCAGAAACCCATTTGCAAAAATATTTATAAGGTATTCTTACAAATCTAGAAACTGGACTTACCTCATGGCATCTAGCAATAGACCACCCTGTAAAGTAGGTAAGAGAAGTATTTTAACCTCTATTTAAACTTATTAAATAATGAACCTCTTATTGAACAATGGAGGCTCACAGGGATTAAATGCCTACTTAAGCCACAGCTCTGGTGATCGTGTCAGGAATTATACCATCTAACAAGAAAAAACTCTGAACAAGATGGCTTTAATTGACTATTTCTACCAAACATTTAAAGATTTAACACCAATACTCAAGTTCTTCAAAGAGAGAGAGAGAGAGAGAGAACACTTTCTAACTCATTCTATGAGACCAGAAGTACCTGATACCAAAACCAGACAGGTTAAAACTACAGACTGATATTCCTTATGAATATTGATGCAAAGATCCCCAACAAAATACTACTAACCTGAATTAAACAGCATATTAAGCTGTATATTAAAATGAACATGTACCGTGACTAAGTGGGATTTATTCCTGAAATTCAAGGATGGCTCAATACATAAAAATCAATGTAATATATCACATTTACAGACTGAAGAAGGCAGATGGACTGCAGAAAGTTATCTCAATTGATGCAGAAAAACCACTTGACAAAATTCACTATTAACAGTAAAAATGCTTAAGATACTAGGAATAGCAGGAAATTACCTTGATAAAATAAAAACTGTACATGAAAATCTGTCAGTTAATATTATACTGAACAGTGAAAAACTGAAAGCATTTCGTCTAAGATTAGGGACAAGACAAGGGTGTCTGCTTTCACCACCTCCAGTATTTATTGAAAGCTCTAGCCAAAGCAATAGACAAGACAAGGAAGTAAAAGTCATGCACATCAGAAAGGAAGAAATAAAATCACCTCTGTCAGAAGATGTCATAATCTTATATGTAGAAAATCCTAAAGATTACACATACACACAAATGTTAGAACAAATAACTGAATTCACAAAATTTCAAGATATGAAATCAACACACAAAAATAAATTGCATTTCTATACACTAAGAATGAGCAATCTGCCAAAGAGAGTAAGAAATAAATTCCATTTATAGTAGCACTAACAAGAATAAACTACCTAGGAATGAGTAGCCAAGAAGGTGAAAGACTTGTATACTGAAAACTATGACATTTAATTTGCTAAAAAATATTTAAAAGACACAAGTAAATGAAAAGGCATCATGGTCATGGATTTGAATCCTCAATATTCTGAAGATATCAATGGTAGCCAAAGAGATCTACAGGTTGAATGCCATCCCTATCAAATTCCTGGAAATTTTTTTTTTGCAGATATAGAAAAATCCACCCTAAAATTCATATAGAATCTCAGAAATCCCAGATTGCCTAAACGATCTTAGACAAAAGGAAAACAAAGTTGGAAGACTCACACTTCCTGATTTCAAGCTTACCACAAAAGCTTGAAACAGCGTGGTATCAGCATAAAAGCAGAGAAAGTTTTCAATGTTCTACTTTCCTGTTATTTTTTCCACACAGTAAACACATGGAGTAGGTGTAGAGTTAGAACGATATTCTTTGCTTTAATCAAGCTGCTCCTCTTCCTCCTTGACCTCCTGCCTCCCCTTCAAGGTCCTGACAGGAGCTCCCTCCTTGACTCATCTCTGCATCTATGATCAGAATCAAGTGATCAGTTCAGTTCAGTTCAGTCACTCAGTCGTGTCCAACTCTCGGCAACCCCATGAATCACAGCACGCCAGGCCTCCCTGTCCATCACCAACTCCCGGAGTTCACTCAAACTCATGTCCATTGAGTCGGTGATGCCATCCAGCCATCTCATTCTCGGTCGTCCCCTTCTCCTCCCGCCCCCAACCTTTCCCAGCATCAGAGTCTTTTCCAGTGAGTCAACTCATTGCATGAGGTGGCCAAAGTATTGCAGTTTCAGCTTTCGCATCAGTCCTTCCAATGAACACCCAGGACTGATCTCCTTTAGAATGGACTGGTTGGATCTCCTTGCAGTCCAAGGGACTCTCAAGAGTCTTCTCCAACACCACAGTTCAAAAGCATCAATTCTTCGGCGATCAGCCTTCTTCACAGTCCAACTCTCACATCCATACATGACCACGGGAAAAACCATAGCCTTGACTAGATGGACCTTTGTTAGCAAAGTAATGTCTCTGCTTTTTAATATACTATCAAGGTTGGTCATAACTTTCCTTCCAAGGAGTAAGCGTCTTTTAATTTCCTGGCTGCAATCAGCATCTGCAGTGATTTTGGAGCCCCCCAAAATAAAGTCTGACACTGTTTCCACTGTTTTTCCATCTATTTCCCATGAAGCGATGGGACCAGATGCCATGATCTTTGTTTTCTGAATGTTGAGCTTCAAGCCAACCTTTTCACTCTCCTCTTTCACTTTCATCAAGAGGCTTTTGAGTTCCTCTTCACTTTCTGCCATAAGGGTAGTGTCATCTGCATATCTGAGGTTATTGATATTTCTCCCAGCAATCTTGATTCCAGCTTGTGCTTCTTCCAGCCCAGCGTTCCTCATGATGTACTCTGCATATAAGTTAAATAAGCAAGGTGACAATATACAGCCTTGACGTACTCCTTTTCCTATTTGGAACCAGTCTGTTGTTCCATGTCCAGTTCTGACTGTTGCTTCCTGACCTGCATACAGGTTTCTCAAGAAGCAGGTCAGGTGGTCTGGTAGTCCCATATCTTTCAGAATGTTCCACAGTTTATTGTGATCCACACAGTCAAAGGCTCTGGCATAGTCAATGAAGCAGAAATAGATGTTTTTCTGGAACTCTCTTGCTTTCTCCATGATCCAGCGGATGTTGGCAATTTGATCTCTGGTGCCTCTGCCTTTTCTAAAACCTGCTTGAACATCTGGGAGTTCACGGTTAACATATTGCTGAAGCCTGGCTTGGAGAATTTTGAGCATGACTTTACTAGCATGTGAGATGAGTGCAACTGTGCGGCAGTTTGAGCATTCTTTGGCATTGCCTTTCTTTGGGATTGGAATGAAGACTGACCTTTTCCAGTCCTGTGGCCACTGCTGAGTTTTCCAAATTTGCTGGCATATTGAGTGCAGCACTTTTACAGCATCATCTTTCAGGATTTGAAATCGCTCACATGCATGTAAATCCCAGGGATGCATACATGGTCATATCCGACATGTATGTGCATAAGGGTGAAATAACAAAACCAATCCCTCTGGCCATTCACAAAATCCATGCAATGACCTAATAATACACAGCCTCTCCTGCTTATCTGCAGTCACATTTCTACACCTGTCCTTGCACACACATTTGTGATCCACAGAGAAGGATGTTGTACCTCTTTGAGGGTAGGTAGACTGACCCTCAAGGGGTTGGTACTCTGTTTGTGACCCCAAGGACTACAACACTCCAGGCCTCCCTGTCCATCACTATCTCCCAGAGTTTGCTCAAACCCATGTCCATGGAGTTGGTGACGCCATCCAGCCATCTCATCCTCTGTCGCTCCCTTCTCCTCTTGCCCTCAGTCTTTCCTAGCACTGGGGTCTTTTCCAATGAGTCAGCTCTTCCTATCAGGTGGCCAAAGTATTGGAGCTTCAGCTTCAACATCAGTTCTTCCAATGAATATTCAGGGTTGGTTTCCTTTAGGATGGTCTGGTTTGATCTCCTTGGGGGTGACTATGTGCAAGCATGCCAGCGTGAACAGTTCTGAGCTGCCCTGTAGAGTTCTCCTAAGAACAGCATGGAACCCTGATTGTCATTTGCCTTTTTCAGGTTGGGGGCTCAGGGGATGTGAAACAGTGATTCTGCCCCCACCCCAACTCCTTCCACTGGATATGAACATGGCCCCTTGATGCCCCCATCACAAAGGAGTTCCACAGAGTGCATGGGTTTCCACACTGGTTTTAGTTTCTGGGTTTTGTTTTGTTTGTTTTGCTTTTTTCTTTCAGGATGTACTGGTGACGTTGCTCAGATTCCCCACTTGGAGACAAAAATAACCTTGAACACCAATCTCCAAAGTATTGATAGGATAACAAGTGGTGAGCTCCCTAGGAGGGAGGGTTCCTGAGAATTCACTTGCTGAAATGTTCCAGAAAGGAAGATTATTTTTTGAAACCAGATCTTTGAAGAATGCCCCATCTTTGGAATGAATTCAACAAAAGTGAGTCCTTGGCTTCATTTCACAGCAGGAAATGGCCTGTTTGGCACTGTTTTCCCCAAAGGTCTCTGGCCCCTGCTTTGTCTGCAGAGGGTCATAAAGGCAGGTGTAAGCAGGAGCCACAGAGACGATGAGACTGACCTTTAAAGTTTTGTCTCAGGCCAGTTCGGACAGCTTCCCCAAGCATGCTGACCAGCACACATAACTTCTGACCTTCGCCCTCCTTGCCTGTGTCCAGCCATTGTGGGCCAGGCATCTGTCTTCCTTGGTGACACATCTTTTCAAGACAGAGAGACTGCGCATTGAGTTATTACGATTATTGTGACCTTCCCCTGTGACCTGTCATTTTCTTTCACACAATGGAGACACTGAGAAGATGCAGATTTAAAATAACACGCATCATTATTTACTTTCATGGTGTTGACATTGTTGCTGTCTCACCTGTGTCTTCCCCCAGTCGTGTTTCCCCTTTGACTTTTGTTCTGCTTCTTAGAACCTAATACAGGGCTGAGGAAGAGGGGGGAAGACAGACATTGAATTCCTGGGCTGTTGGTGTTTTTTCGATGCTAAGCCCATGCTCGACACTGTCACGGGCCCAGAGGAGGGGGCAAGACGTGGGTGATGGCTGCCCGCCTGCGAGGATTTTGCTTCTGAAGGAGAAAAGCCTTCCTCAGGCTGCTGCCTGCGTTGCCCAATTTGGCGGCCTCTTGGCTGCAGCAACAAAACACCAGAATCTCAGGGCCTTGCAGATTCTCTTACTGCATCTGTGCCGTCTCAACCCAGAACCAGGTCAGAAGGGCACCTTCCTGCAGGACATACCATTCCTTTGACCAAGCGGGGAAGCAAAAGAGTGGAGGAACCTCTGAATTCTTCTCCAAATCTCTACTTGAACAGCCTTCCCCTGGCTTGGCCTCAGAGCTCATGGGTCAAGCAGGCCACAATGGCCAAGCCCAAAGCCATGGACAGAGGTGCACATGCCTAGAGTGAGCGGCGAAGGGTGAGGGGAGGACCATCACAGCAATGGGGCCTTGTCAGGAAGGAGGCAGAAAGAATGTGTGAACAGTATAACCTGTGACGTCTAGGAAATTCTCATGACTGCCCCGAATGGCAGCGGATGGTGCTGATTATAAGCATGAGACAGGTACAGACTCACCAGTGCAGGTGAGAACAGGGAGAAACCAGGACAGCGAACAAAGCCTTGTTGCTTGTTCAGTCTTTCAGTCCTGTCCGACTCTTTGTGACCCATGGACTACAGCACGCTATGCCTCCCTGTCCATCACCATCTCCCAGAGTTTGCTTAAACCCATGTCCATCGAGTCGGTGATGCCATCCAACCATCTCATCCTCTGTCGTCCCCTTCTCCTCCTGCCTTCTATCTTTCCCAGCATCAGGGTCTTTTCCAATGAGTCGGCTCTTTGCATCAGGTGGCCAAAGTATTGGAGCTTCAACTTCAGCATCAGTCCTTCCAATGACTATTCAGGACTGATTTCCCTTAGGATGGACTGGTTGGATCTCCTCGCTGTCCAGAGGACTCTCAAGAGTTTTCCAACACCATAGTCTGAAAGATTCAATTCTTCAATACTCAGCCTTCTTTATGGTCCAACTCTCACATCCATACATGACTGCTGGAAAAACCACAGTTTTGACTATATAGACCTTTGTTGGCAAAGTCTTGTGTCTGTTTTATCT
Source organism: Moschus berezovskii (assembly GCF_049115385.1). Classification (NCBI taxonomy): domain Eukaryota; kingdom Metazoa; phylum Chordata; class Mammalia; order Artiodactyla; family Moschidae; genus Moschus; species Moschus berezovskii. The sequence goes on along the minus strand of NC_142474.1, from coordinate 43,326,898 downwards.
TGATTTGTCATAGCTTTTCTTCCAGGGACAAAGCCTGAAGACAGAGAAATAGAGATGAAGAGAAGATCCTTCTTCTGGAGACTTGGGTTTTCTCTAGCTTAACTCAGTCTCATAGATGGGGAGGAGGAGGAAGAGGCCACACAGACATCTGCCATTTTTGGCTACAAAGCATTTCTCCCTGTTCCTAAGGTCACTTCCTGTGCCATTTGGTAAATACCCCTTCCCCATCTATGAGACCGTAAGATCCCTGCCTTTCCCTGGAAGTGTGACCTCTGGGGTCTTCTGCTGTTACCCACCTTGTCTTCCCCTGCAGAGTGGCTGGCCACTGTCTTCCGACCCATCAGACTCTTTTTTCTTTTAAGATTTTTTTTAATGTGGACCATTTTTAAAGTCTTTATTGAATTTGTTACAATATTGTTTCTGTTTTATGTTTTGTTCTTTTGGTCACAAGGCATGTGGGATCTTAGTTCTCTGACCAAGAATTGAACTCACATCCTCTGTATTAGAGGGTGAAGTCCAAGCCACTGAAACACCAGGGAAGTCCTAGACTCTTCTTTAGGACTTAAATATGAGAGGATTGCTTCCAGGCAGGACCAGGAGCAGCAACTGTGGGTTACCGCTCTTGCTGTGCCCTCCACTCCTGTCTCACTTCCTGTCAAGGTCCCTGTGGAGTTTCTGGCGGTCCCTGTTACTCTGAAGTTAATCAGAGTGAATTCTGCATCAAGAGACCAAAGGTACTGACTGATGCAGGGCTTCAGAGATCATCAGAAACCAAAATGGTCCTCTTTTGTGCAGTCTGCTGTTGAGAATCAGAAAACATTAAGTCCACCTGTGAGTGAGTGTCCCTGCCTGGTCAGGGGTCTTCCCTGGGCCTGAGCTCAGCTCCAGTGTGGAAAGGAAGGTGGAACAGGGTGAAAGGGTTCCAGATGGAGTGGTGGCCATGCTGACAAGAATGGAATGGAAGAGGGACATTCATGGATGACTCGGGCCAGAGAAATTCAGGCAACACTTTGAGTGATGTTTACAAAGGAATTATAATAATGCAAGCAATGATTTTGGTAAAATGTGAAGTGAAAAAAAAAACATTTACTCCAACATGCTTTATTGTAATAGAATGAGAAAAAATTAAATACACAAGTTTGGCATGACATCATCAGGTGAAAGTAAGGAGTGGCAGTTTTTTTCCTTTATTCTACTTTTATGTGGTATCTTATTCTTCTACAGTGAGAATGAATCACTCTTATAAAGGAAGATAAAATCTTTGAAAATTAAAGTTTCTCAAAAGTAAAGGACAGAAAGCCAGGGAAGGGACACATTTATAAACAAAATGCTTTGTGCAGTTAAGTTTCAAATGATTTATGTGTCTGCAATTTCCCTCAAAGACATAAATACTCCAGATTGTCTTAAGACCAGACTCCTCCACTCGGTGCAAAGTTTGGGCCACTGGAATTGGGATGGGTGAAGAAATTAACCTGGATAAAAGGATACCACCTGGATTTCTCAGCTCTCTGCACTTTTTTAAATATGCCTCAATAGTAGCTCATAGCATCTTTATAATAGTCAGTGAGGGACACAGCTGTTTCTAAATTTAAAAACAAAAAGACACAAAGGGCCTGCGCTGTGGTCTCTCTTTGACTAAAAAGAATACGGGGGAACAATGCATGTGTTGGCTTTATGGAAAGCTGAGCTGAGACAATCTCGTCACTTCTAGGAAAAGCTCCCAGGAACCACTATAGAAAAGGAGGCAGGGCCATCTAGGATGACAGCCAGACACCTGCAGATCTTTGAGATTATTCTGCATTCTCTGCTGCGGATGAAAGTTTGGCTATTCTGTTTTCATATTTTTATGTAACAAATGAATTATATTTTCAAAGAGTGCTTTGAATGTCTACTGACTTGCAATTAAGTATCTTGGTGGAGATTAACATTGTGTATTTCTGAGAGTCATCATCTTTATTGTTCAAGGACTTTTGTATTTTTTGGAAATTGATGGGCTGTACCAAGAGGAAAAAAAGATAGGAATATAAAAGTAAGAGAATGTTAGTATAGAGAAAATGACACATTTGTGATATTTTATGTGAAGCAAGATGTTCTAATACACAAATCCCCAAGCCCAAATCCATTGCAGCCACCAATATCCATTATAGCTCTCTTTATTACTAAGCCTACTCTCTTTGGGGCTTCCCTGGTGGCTCACATGGTAAAGAATATGCCCACAATGCAGGAGATGCAGGTTTCATCCCTGAGTTGGGATGATCCGCTGGAAATGGCAACCCACTCTGGTATTCTTGCCTGAAAAATCCCACGGACAGAAGAGCCTGGCAGCCTACAGCCCACGGGGTTGCAAAGAGTCTGACAAGACTGAGCCTCCAAGCACCCACATCGACTCTCTTTGTTACTAATGAAATGGCCCTAGGCAACTGCTACCAAGGGATCACAGTTACTTGAAAATGGAAACCTCTTGTCTATGCCTGCCCTCTCCATAGTTTTTTAAGATTACCAGCAAAGGAGGAGATTCCAACAGGCAGAAGCTGCCAGTTGTTTGTCAATATGCATTTGCTCCTTCCTTAGTTGAAGGTGCAGATAGGACTCCAGCCTCCCTTGAAGGTTCTGTGGCCACACAACTAAACTCTGTCCAATGGGTTGTGAGCAGAAAGAATGCTGCTGTCCTCTTGGAGAAACAAGAGGAGAGCCCTTTTCCTCCTTCACACTGGTTGAGATGAACTCATGCAGCCTACGCTGCACCCCGAGGCAAAAGGCAGGTTTGGAGGATGGATCCTCTGAACTGTTGAGTTCAGGGGGAACAAGCTTCCATCTCACTAGCCGCGGTATTTGTGATCTCCTCTCCGAAGTCTTTGGCCTGCACCTCCATCCACCAGTGCATGTGGGAGGCAGGAGAATCCCTTTCCTTGTTCTTCCTGGACCCCAAGCACTTTGCTACTCTCCATCAACCCTCAATGAGTCTAAAGGTTAAGAAAATAAAACATGTGTTTTTCTTATGGAAATATCTAGGATTTACTGTTTTGGAATGAAACAGTAAAAAAAAAAGTGAGTGCAAGCAAGAAATAATTCCAGATGAGAGGGAAATGCTGACTCCTGCCCTGCCTTTGACTTGAGTGGCCCGGAAGTTTGAAGAAAGGGCAGCCCCCGCTGACAAAAGAATAAGAAGCCCAAACTCCCTGAGTTCCTGTATAAGGTTTGTCCTTCCCAGAGAGCTTCCAGATGATTTATTTTTCTGATTAAATGGAGTCTAACCAGAAGACACTTTTTAATGCAAGCCTGTGTCATATGAACTGTTTTCATTCCTGCTCAGGCAGTTTTGTTTACAAACCCTCAAGACAAATTTCTGTGCTATCGGACAGTATTAGTGTCTCTAAGTTTTCATTCTGACAGAATAAAGATGAGTTAGGGCTGAATTCATTGTTTATTAAAAAACGAACATTCTTTTTTTATTTAAAAAAATCACTTATATCCTGCCTATGTTTGCCAGTATTGTTTTTTCTAAGGGAAGGAAGCCCAGCATGTCTAGACTAGGGTGATGATGCCTTGCCCTTCACAGGAGGTGGAGGAGGAGGAAAAATGCCCCTTTTCTAATTGTGAAAGTGTTCCCTTTGTCATGAGAGTTTCTTGGCGACTGAGGCAACAATCTGTACAAATTTGCCATTTTTCCTAACACCTGCTCTTTGGACAAGAAACAATTGCCCACATTTTTTTTAAATCCAGGTGGGAGAAAAACAAGGGAGTGACTCTGAGACCATCTATCACACTGCCCGGTATCCCCTCCACATCATGGCAGCCCCTCACCCTCGTGTCCAGAGGGTCCCACTGTTTGCTACTCCTTCCTGCCGATGACCTGATGGTGAAAGCATTGCCATCCATCTGGTCAAGCACCATCCTTGTTGAAGAAGGGAAAGAAAAGTCATTGGTTGGAGACCCCCAAAGGCCCTTTGGGCTGAGTAAGTGAGAAGTTCCAAAATCTTGCCCAGAGTTTGACACCTGAGTAGAGAGCTCAGAAAGTCAATAAAGTGACCTGAGCCCCAACCTTCACAAACAGTTCCCAAAGCCCAGCTGAGAAGAAAGGGTAGGTGTGGTATTTGATGGTGATTCTCTGCCACAAAAGATCCTGCTTGTTTCAAGTTACACTGTTTGAAGTGTACTTTTCCTGTAGTTTTAATTTGCGTGTGAGTGCAAACCTCCCTCGAACAAGAACTCCTGTGACCTGCTCTGTGCCTGCAGCCTCTCCCTCCTCCATCCTCATTCCTGACTCAGGCTTCCTGGGATCACCTCCCAGGTCAATTATTGCACACAGATCCTCCTCAAAAGCACACTTCTGGGGCAGCCTGAACTAAGATCTCTCTCTCTCTCACACACACACACACATTTTAACCAAAGTCAGGGCACAAGTCCATATAGTCAGAGCTATGGTTTTTCCAGTAGTTATGTATGGATGTGACAACTGGACCATAAAGAAGGCTGAGCACTGAAGAACTGATGCTTTTGAACTGTGGTGTTGGAGAACACTCTTAAAACTCCCTTGGATAGCAAGGAGATCAACCCAGTCAATCCTAAAGGAAATCAACTCTGAATATTCATTGGAAAGACTGGTGCTGAAGCTGAAGCTCCAATACACTGGCCACTTGATATGAAGACCCAACTCACTGGAAGACTCTGATGCTGGGAAAGATTGAAGACAGGAGGAGAAGGGGATGACAGAGGATGAGATGGTTGGATGGCATCACCAATTCAATGGATTTGAGTTTGAGCAAACTTGGGGAGATGGTGAAGGACAGGAAAGCCTGGTGTGCTGCAGTCCATGGGGGTCACAAAAAGTTGGACATGACTTAGTGACTAAACAACAACTACAAGGGCACAAGATGTGTGAAAGCATAATTTTCTTAAGTTTTCATGAAAACTTAATTATTATTTACCCCCATTCCATTTGGAATCTGAAGGAAATTGGAGCAAACCCAGCCTCCTCGTCCACGCTCTCCTATGCTTTGGGAGCTTCCAACACAGAGTCAGCAGTGGGGTCTGGAGGATGCTCAGTTGTGTGGTCATCTCTACCACCTGTTGAAACTTCCTTCCTCCCTGGGTCCCCAGGGCTTCATTCTGGGGCGTTTTCAGATCTACTGTCTCAGTGCACCATGTCAGTGCTGTTCTTAGGCTTCTGGGGTACAGTCTTCTGTTTCCACACCATATTGTGTGGAAGTTCACAGCGATAGGTATTTGGGGTTCCCTGAAGGTGAAAGTGTGAAGTGTGAGTCATTCAGTCTTGTCTTACTCTTTGCAACTCCAGGGACTGTAACCCACCAGGCTCCTCTGTCCATGGTATTCTCCAGGCAAGAATACTGGGGTGGGTTGAGTTTTCCTCCTCTAGGGGATCTTCCTGACCCAGGGATTGAACCCTGGTCTCCTGAACTGCAGGTGGATTCTTTACCATCTGAGCCATCAGGAAGCACTCCCTGAAGGTGAGTGAATCAGAATTTAAGATTTGTGACTATTGAACACATAATCCTGAGAGTTTGTTTCACAAACTATGTTTTTACCTCAGTGAATATGATTTACTCATCTGAAAAATTAAAATTATGCGTGGATGACCCAGACGGAGGATAAGGGGAGGAGGGAGGTGGGAGGAGGGTTCGGGAGGGGGAATTCATGTGCACCCGGGGTGGATTCATGTCAATGTATGGCAAAACCAACCAATATAATATTGTCAAATAATCAGCCTCCAATAAAAATTTTAAAAAAAGATGATTTCTTAATATTGATGAAACAATACCAACCCCGATAGGGTTTTCTGTGCTTGTGTTGAACAGTTTGGGAGCAGGCAAAACCATCAACTTGCTTCAGGAATTTTCTGTTCCTGGAACATAAGTGCCTGAACCAACAAAACAGTTTACTAATTAAGACTAACCCTGACTCTTCAAGGCCCTCTCCTTGCTGGGCCCCCAGGGATCCTAAACTGTTTTGTCATCAACCTCCCAGATCCTAAAACCCCTTAGGAAACCCCTCACCCACCCCATGACTTCCCCATTGTGTGGCCTAGCTGAGGCTCTTAAGGCAGTGCTCTCTCTATGGTCACCTAGAATAAACTTCACTTTGTTTAGATGACAGCTTGTTTCAGATGCTCTGCAGAAATCTGTGTTGAAAGAAGTGGGAGGTTATCATGTGGCAGCTACCAGTGACAGCTTCCTTTAGAAGTAGACTCAGTTCAGTTCAGTTGCTCAGTTGTATCTGACTCTTTGTGACCCCATGGCCTGCAGCATACCAGGCTTCCCTGTCCATCACCAACTCCTGGAGCTTGTTCAAACTCATGTCTATCGAATCGGTGATGTCATCCGACCATCTCATCCTTTGCCATCTCCTTCTCTTCTTGCCCTCAATCTTTCCCAGCATTAGGGTCTTTTCCAATGACTTGGCTCTTCGCATCAGGTGGCCAAAGTATTGGAGTTTCAGCTTCAGCATCAGTCCTTCCAATGAATATTCAGGACTAATTTCCTTTAGGATTGACTGACTGAATCTCTTCGAAGTCCAAGGGACTCTCAAGAGTCTTCTCCAACTCCACAGTTCAAAAGCATTAATACTTTGGCATTCAGCTTTCTTTATGGTCCAACTCTCACATCCACACATGACTACTGGGAAAACCATAACTTTGACTAGACAGACTTTGTTCACAAAGTAATGTCTCTGTTTTTTAATATGCTGTCTAGGTTTGTCATAGTTTTTCTTCCAAAAAGCAAGCTTCTTTTAATTTCATGGCTGCATCACCATCTGCAGTGATTTTGGAGCTCCCCAAAATAAAGTCTCTCACTGTTTCTTTTGTTTCCCCATCTATTTGCCATGAAGTGATGAGACCAGATGCCATGATCTTAGTTTTCTGAATGTTGAGTTTTAAGCCAGGTTTTCACTCTCCTCTTTCACTTTCCTCAGAAGACTCTTTAGTTCCTCTTTGGTATACATACTGCTGCTGCTGCTGCTAAGTCACTTCAGTGGTGTCCGACTCTGTGCGACCCCATAGACAGAAGCCCACCAGGCTCCCCCATCCCTGGGATTCTCCAGGCAAGAACACTGGAGTGGGTTGCCATTTCCTTCTCCAAGGCATGAAAGTGAAAAATGAAAGTGAAGTCGCTCAGTTGTGTCTGACTCTTCGTGACCCCATGGACTGTAGCCCACCATGCCCCTCTGTCCATGGGATTTCCCAGACAAGAGTACTGGAGTGGGTTGCCATTGCCTTCTCTGGTATACGTACTGCTCCCCCCCACCAATTCTTAAATGTTGGTGGGCAGAAAAATCACATGACGTTTCCAGCCTTCAATAGTGGAGATCTGATCAGTGTGTCTGGAATGGGGCACAGGAATCTGTTTGTTTAACAAGTCAGGGAGTTCCAGGGGAGGAACATGCTGGAAGATTAAGGACCGCATTTCTCATCACATTGACCTTGTGTTCCAGCTCTGACCCTGGCTGGCTGTATGACTCAGGACCAGTAACATAAACTGTGACCCTCTTCATGAGCAAAGTGGAGACCATAATGCCTGTTTCTCACATTATTTTGAGACTACAATGAGCTTGTAATAGAGCAGCACTGGTGGCATCCGTGCTTTCATCCTGTGTGTTATCCATCATTCAGAGCACGGGGCAAATTCTGAGAAGAGCTGGGGCTACAAGGGGGAGAGAGGGCCCTGATGTCTCCGCAGGTGCAGATAGCAAGTCCCATGCTTTGGAAGGAGAACTAAAATCCTCTGGCCTTTGGCGTCAGTCTTGCATCTCAGGAAAGGTGTCCAGCATTGTGAAGTTACTGCTGAACCATTAACATTAGGAGTTGGGCTGGGATCTTTTCCTTGACCAACACCACACAGGTGCAGTCTTTGTTCAGATTCTTGAGCAGCAGCCCCTAAGCTAAGGGTGCTGGTGGGAGGGATTGAACAAGAATAGCTGGCATGGGGTGGGGGGGAGCGGACAGGGAAGGGAAGAATGCCCAGTAGGCTGTGCCTTCTGGTGACATCCCAGCCTCAGCCTGCACCCCCCGGGAGCTCTGCATTGTAAATTATACTTCAGAGGTTGGCCAAGGTGGGTGGAGGGTCATCTTTCTATGTGTTCCTTCAACAACATTCTAGTGCTGGCAAAAGGGATCCAAGGGGCTCTGGTCAGGTACCAGGACTGGCCATCCACTGTAGATGTCAGCCCAGTTCTCAGACACACCCAGGCCTTCTGCCCCATCACCAGCCTTGGGTTCTGACTTCCAGAGTGGACACATAGCTTAAAACCTTTGAAATGGGGTCTATGATGGGAACCCTACCCCAAAGGCTCATGTAAACAACAAAAAACATTTGTAATGTAGAAACTGCTATGAGTCAGCATTTTATTATACTGTACCATTCTTGAATCAGTGCAATTCACCTGCCCAAGGGTGCACACAGCACGATCAAGGGAGCAACCCCACTCACCGGAGGGCTGCTGTGTGCCAGGCAGCTTTCCAGATGCATTACGTTAGTTGACACATTTAATCTTCAGACAAACTATGACCTCGCAGTATCATTAGTAGGTATCATATGATGCCTAGTAGTATCAAAATGGAGACATTAACAATGATAATGAAAACTTGCCCAAGGTCACAAAACCAGTGAGTGCAGAGTTGGAATTTGAACCCAAGTCTGTCTGTTGAACTTGGTTCAGGCTACTATTTAATGTCTGGTTATTTATGGGACTCTGGGACCCCCAAGAGAGGCAACCTTTCCTCATTCACTCCATCTTCTTAACCTCTGGCAAAGAAATTAGACATTTATATATATATGCAGAAGGAAAAGAATAATTATCAAACAAACTTCAAACAGTTTGGTCCAGAGTTTAACTTGTATTAGAAGGAGCTCATGGACTTCCCTGGTAGCTCAGCTGGCAAAGAATCTGCCCGCAATGTAGGAGACCTGGGTTTGATTCCTGGATTGGGAAGATCCCTGGGAGGAGGGCATGGCAATCCACTCTGGTATTCTTGCCTGGAGGATCCCCATGGATGGAGGAGCCTGGTGGGCTATAGTCCATGGAGTCAGGCAGAATTGGACACGACTGAGCGACTAAGCAGAGAACAGCACAGGAGGAGCTCAACAACAACAAAAGCTGTGAAAATTCAGCCCTATTAACTCAGGCAGTAAAAATGAACCGGTGCCTATTACATGCCTGGTATCCTTCTAGGTACCAGGGGAACAATGGTGAAATCAGAAACTTTCTCTCCAACCCAGATTAGGCTTGACAAATTGAGCCAGGCCGACCACTCCTAAGCCCACCCTTCATCCCCACCTCCCTGTGGTATCCAGCCCATGGTCTGCAGGGGTTCTCATGTTGCAGGATTACACTTCCTCTTCCAGCTGTTAACCATGCAAATCCATCCTCTGTTCTTCCCCCTCCCTTTCCCTGACTTGTAACAGGTAAAGGTCTCAAAGAGTTATGGCAAGAAGAAATTGAACTGAGGGGATAAAGTTTCAGAATGAACTCTGAGTCACCAGATCAGGTTTCTAAATGCTGAAAATACTGTGAAAATATTCCCCTACCACAAAGAATTAGAATCACTTCCTGCAACTCCTATGTAATTCTGCAACCCCTAACTCTTCACTGTGTCTAGGGGAGAGGGTTTCTTTGTTTTCCTTTCTCTCCATCCATATTTTCCAGAGTATCAGGAAAACCCCATGTTGCTTTTTAAAAAATATTTTCACATTTTTTCAATATTTTTATTGAAAGATAGTTGACTTACAGCATTGTGTTAATTTCTTCTGTACAGCAAAATGATTCAGTTACACACACACACACATATATATTCTTTTTAATATGTACTCTTTTTCATTATGGCTTATCATAGGATATTGACTATAGTTCCCTGTGCTACACAGTAAGACCTTGATGCTTATTCAATCCTATATATAAAAGCTTGGGGACTTCCCTGGGGGTCCAGTGGTTGGGACTTCACCTACCAGTGCAGAGGGTGAGGGTTTGATCCCTGGTCAGGGAGCTAGGGGGCTTCCCTCATAGCTTAGTTGGTTAAGAATCTACCTGCAATGCAGGAGAACCCTGTTCAATTCCTGGGTCAGGAAGATCCCCTGGAGAAGGGATAGGCTACTCACTCCAGTATTCTTGGGCTTCTCTGGTGACTCAGATGGTAAATAATCCGCCTGTGATGCATGAGACCTTGGTTCCATCTCTGGGTTGAAAAAATTCCCTGGAGGAGGGCATAGCAACTCATTCCAGTATTGTTGGCCAGAGAATCCCCATGGACAGAGGAGCCTGTTGGGTTACAGTCCATGGGGTCACAAAGAGCCGGACACAACTAAGCGACTAAGCACAGCACAGCAGGAAGCTAGGGTTCCACATACCTCTTTGCCAAAAAAACCAAAACATAAGACAAAAGTAATAAGTAACAAACCTCAATAAAGACTTTAAAAATGGTCCACATCAGAAAAAAAGAAAAAAAAAGAAAAAAAGCTTTCATCTCCTAAACCCAACCTCGCACTCCATCCCTCCCCTAGCCTTGGTGTTGCTTTTTAATTAAAAAAATTATGTACAAAATGTTCTCTTCCATCCTCTTCTTAGGTTTGGTGAGTAATTGCAGTGATGAGTAATTGCAGTGATGAGTAAGTTTCGTGCAATGATGAGGATGTAAAGGATATTCACCTTGTCTTCCCCACCTTCTGCTCCCACAGTGGGGGGCAGCGGTGAGTGAGGGGTTTCAGGAGTCCTGGGAATAGATAGCAGGTTTCTGCTGCCAAGTCTAGGGCAGAGGGAATCGACCCTCCATCTCCCAAATGGAAGTATTTCTGAGACTGAAAGGTGATATGTATGTACAATGGAATATTACTCAGCCATGAAAAAGAATGAAATTGAATCAGCTGTAGTGATGTGGATGAATCTAGAGCCTATCATACAGTGAGAAGTAAGTCAGACAGAGAAAAATAAATATGGTATATTAACATATATGTGGATCTAGAAAAATGGTACTGATGAACCTATTTGCAGGACAGGAATAGAGACACAGATGTAGAGAATAGACTTGGTGATGTGGATGGGGAAAGGGGAGGGTGGGATGAACTGGGAAAGAAGTATTGACATATATCCGCTACCATGTGTGAAATAGATAGTTAGTTGGAAGCCGCTGTATAGCACAGGGAGCTCAGCTTGGTGCTCGGCGATGACTTAGATGGGAGGGATGGGGGGTGGGAGGAAGGCTTATGAGGGAGGGGGTGTATGAATACATACAGCGGGTTCACTCTGTTGCACAGCAGAAACTACCACAACATTGTAAAGCAGTTATACCTCGATTTTTAAAGAAAAGGCACTGCTAGAATTACCTTGGAACAGCTAGAAGCTGGACTGTCTTAGGTAAACATTTCTGTGGTGTCACCACAGTCCTAGGGTACTATAGATCTCTCCTTACTGAAATATCTTAAATTATGGAAATTTGAGTCCTATTCTGTGTCCCTCAAAAGCCTGATCTGCTGCCTGAACCATCACAAGTCACCAGCCTTCAGCTGCAAAAGAGAAATGAACTCTGCAGGGGACATAGCCAATTCCGATTTAAATTTAATCTATGTGGTCAATTATTTGTATAATAGTGGAGGAAAATAAAGACTATTTCACCAAAGTCAACTCAGTAATTTTAGAGCCTTTAAGACATTTGAAAATGCCTTGTGCAATTATGTGGCGCTTAATACTCAGATAATAGAACAATGAAAGATGTATGTTTGCATTTTGTAAAATTAAACTGTATGCAGTTATTTATCTTTTACCTTAATTGTTTGAGCTTGTTTCTAATGTAAACTGTTGTAATTTTAAATAAATATAATAGAAAAAACTTTCCTAGGTATCAAGAATCCAGAGTAAATTTACTTTGCAAATAGGCTTTGTAGGTATGTTTTATGCTGAGGATCTTAAACTGACACTTTCATTCAAAAATATTTTGAATTACTCACTGTTTGCCTCTCTGAGGTCAGAGGGATTTCAAAGAGACTCAATTTCACAATGGAGTCTGGGTGACTTCATTTTATTTCAAATCATGAGATGTGGGAAATGTATAAAATCAATATGCCAGAAGGTGGGAAGTACATTTTGAGCTAAGTTGTGTTAAGAATGTTGAACTTTGTTCTCTCATTTTTATGTCCTTCATTCCTGGTTCCATTGTACTTGCCTAATTTCTTCTTCCTTCTAGTTATACTTCTCCTCTACTCAAAGTCTGTTAGCTTGATATATAATAAGAGGTTTCAGATATCGGGGGGGGGAGGATAAAGAAAGTAAAGGTATATGAATGTATTTCAGTTCAGTTCAGTTCAGCTGCTCAGTCACGTCCAACTTTTTACGACCTCATGGACTGCAGCATGCCAGGCCTCCCTGTCCATCACCAACTCCCGGAGATTGCTCAAACTCATGTCCATCGAGTCAGTGATGCCATCCAACCATCTCATCCTCTCTTGTCCCCTTCTCCTCCTGCCTTCAATCTTTCTCAGCATCAGGGTCTTTTCTAATGGTCGGTTCTTCGCATCAGGTGGCCAAAGAATTGGAGTTTCAGCTTCAGCATCAGTCCTTCCAGTGAAGATTCAGGACTGATTTCCTTTAGGATTGAATGGTTGGATCTCCTTTCAGTCTAAGGGACTCTCAAGAGTATGAAATGTATTTGCTAATATTTAAATCCTCCAGAATAGTCAAACTATTGTTAAATTCCAATGGTGTGAGTTTTTCTGATGTGATGCTCATACACTACAGATACTTCCAGGGTGAATAAAATGCAAGGGGAAAGGAAAAAAAAGTTTTCCTGGATTTTAAGGCATTGGAGGATTGTGCTCCATCACATTCACTTTTGTTGGCTGGCTTAATTGTTATTTCATTCCTTCGGTGTCACTAGGTCACTACAGCACAGGAATACCTCTATTATTTTAATTATTCTGCTCTGTTTCTAAGCAATTCCTTGTCTACAGATCCAGACTTGCAAACCAGATGAAATTAGAAATGAAGACTTTCTCTTTAAAGTTATACTTAAAGGGAGTGCATGCAAACGGCACACAGATTTGGAGAAGGGTCTCCTTCCCATTGATCCCTGTATCCATGAAGGTTGGGGGACCCATCTGACCATCTTCTTTATTGAAGTCTAATTGGAATCACCCAGGAAGCTTAAAAAAACACATGTCTTGTCAAAACCTCAGGGATTCTGAGGGTCAGAATCACATGGGCCTGCGTAGAACCCAGGAAGCTACACTTTCCAGAAGCTTGCAGGCCCTGGAACATTGACAATCTACAAGTTTTGAGCCAATGCTGCTTGAATTCTCCACCAATCAGGGCTAATCTCAGTGTTATGCAGGAGAGACAGCTCCCCGTTCACCTGAAATCTGCCAGAGAATGATGTCCAGGTAGGGCCATGACAAGCCCAGACCATCAGGCATGGTGACGAATATTTGGCATCATGTATTCTCAGTGTGGGTTTCCCTGGTAGCTCAGTTGGTAAAGAATCCACCTACAATGGAGACCCGTTTGATTCCTGGGTTGGAAAGATCTCCTAGAGAAGGGATAGGCTACCCACTCCAGTATTCTTGGGCTTCCCTGGTGGCTCACACAGTAAAGAATCCACCTGCAATGAGGAAGACCTGGATTCCATCCCTGGATTGGGAAGATACCCTGGAGGAGGAAATGGCAACCCACTCTGGTATTCTTGCCTGGAGAATTTCCATGGACAGAGGAGCCTGATAGGCTATAGTCCATGGTGTCACAAAGAATCAGACATGACTGAGTGATTAAGCACAGCACAGAGACTTGGATTGGTTTAGAGAATTAACTTTGACCCATGCCCTAGTAGAACTGACAACTAAAAGGTGAGCACCTCTGTAGCTTCTGAGGTTACCAATTATGTCTTGTCATCCCACCAATACAGAAAGAGGTGGCCAACCTTTGGAGGCAATGAAGTTCACAAAGAAATGATGGCGCCTTGGTCCCACACACCACCAGAAGAGTTTTATGGGCTTTGATGGAGACGGGGAGGGGACACAAGTGGGTTGTGTGATACTAAACCAATGACTCTATTAACTGTGTGTGATTCAAGGAGTGTTTGACTTTTGGGTCTGTGTGAGGGTGGGCAAACCTCTTTCAACAGAGAAGAAATATGGCTTAAAAAAATGGGTGTAGGTATGGCATGTAAACTATGCTACCCATTTTGTAAGAAGGGGAGAAATAAAATTCTACATTTTAATGTGCTTTTGTGTGTGTTGAGGAAAACACTGGGAAGTTTATGTAAGAAACTAGGAAAAAAGATCATCCAGTCAAAGGTGCAGGGCAGGGTCTTGGCAGATGGGTGGACAAGGATGAGAGCGATGTTTTTCTTCTTTATCTTTTGACATTTTCTGGGTTTTGAACCATGTGATTTTCTTGCTTATTCAAAAAGTTCGAAAGTTTGAGGACCTACACGTAATGCTAGTTTGTCTTATCCATTTACTGAGAAAACACCCAAAGAGGTTTCTGTGAATTCAGCAAAATGTTCATATCAACTGTATTCTATCAGTCACAGTAGTATTTATGGGTGTCTGAAGCAGAGGCATGAGATTACTGTAAGATGGATTATTTTCCTGGACTGTGGCTGATGCTCGGGGAATAGATGGATGAGGGCACCCTTGTTGTGACTCCTTCACAGGCCACATCATGGGAAACCCAGACATTCCTGGACCATTGTTTTCTCCATTAAGCTAAGCATTAAATAACTTTATATCTTACTGCCCCTGATGTTTATACCGTATAATAGTTTTAAAAGAGCTAGTGTGATGCTCAAAAAGAACTCCAAACATTGGGTCCTGCTTTCTCCCCAGGGCATGGCAGCCAGGAGGCTGCCCTTTGCTGTACCACCCACGTTGGGAGAAGATGCTTGACATCCTTCACTTGTGTCACTGTGTCCCCTGATTTCTGCTGTACTGTTAATATTTCCACAAAAAGCACTTTGTAGTCCAGCATTTGGGGGGCCTGTAGCCCCATCAGCAGCTCCTCAGGCCCCTGTCGAGCCACGACAGTCTCTCCTCTTCTGGCCTTCCGAAGACCCACCACAGCAACAGGTGAGCCAAATGTGAAGGCAGCCTGTCCCCACCTGGAATGTCACAGACACTTTAGAGGATGAAAGACTCTAAAAAGTCCTTCAGTGAAGTCATCTCTTGAGCTTTGCATAAACCAGCATCTCTCAAATTCACTGACCTCCTAAACTCTTTTTTCAAAGCACACCTGTAAGTATTCTGAAAATTCTGTCCTGAATCTCGCCAGCCTCCTGGAGGGAAGCTGGGTCTCCCAATCTTACCTGACCCCTCGAATCTCAGGCTTTCTCTTCGATGAAAAGCATATCTCCAACTCTGTAATTGTTCTCTCCCCGTCTCCTCTCTGACTCGCTTTGCAGTACGTAGTTGGTCATACTTGAGTAACATGGATAGAGATAAACTTTAAAGACAAAGCTTCCCCTGAAAAAAATTAGGGGAAGAAATAAAAATCTCACTTCAGTTGTCTGTAATTTAAAGACATATGCGCCCAAATGTTCAATAGCCAAGACATGGGAGCAGCCTAAGTGTCCATCACCAGATCAATGGATAAAGAAGATGTGGTTTATTTATACAATGGAATGCACAGTCATAAAAAAGAATGAAGTAATACCGTTTGCAGCAACATGGATGGACTTAGAGATTGTCATATGAAATGAAGTAAGTCAGACCTAGAAAGACAGATATCATGTAACATTAATTATATGTGGACTCTAAAAATGATATTAGTAACATAAGTTACAAAACAGAAACAGACTCACAAACATAGGAAACAAACTTATGGTTACCAAAGGGGAAAGAGAGAGAGATAAATTAGGAGTTTTAGATCAAAATACATACTCCTATATACAAAATAGGTAATTAACCTACTGTGTAGCACAGGGAACTATACTCAGTATCTTGTAATAACCTATAATAGAAAAAAATTCTAAAAAAGAATATGCATATATGTGTATATCTGAATCACTTTATACCTGAAACTAACACATTGTGAATCAACTATATTTTGATTAAAAATTTAAGAAAATAAAGCAAAAGTCTCCAAACAACTTTTTTTTTTTTCTCTCCTTGAAGAAAAAGCTCAGGCTTTGTGAAGAGTCTATTTCAGGTTAATAGACATTTTCAAAGCAGACCACTTTGCTTTTGCCTCAAATCACCACCATCTTAAACCTGTAAGAAGGGAATGCTATACCCCTTCCTTCCTTGGGCTAAACTGACAGGAGATATTCCAATCGAGTGGCTTGCTTGGACCTCTGATCAGGCAGGCAGTGCTATCCCTGTTGCTGCTGGAGAACGGTGGTGAGAGCCCCAGATTGACGGTGTCCAGATGGCACCAGGGAGCCAGAGAGCCAGCAAGTCAGCATTTTAGACCATCTCCGCCAAGGAGAGGCTTCCTCCACGTGAGCGTCTGCGGTGTGGGAATTCAGCCCTTAAATGACTAAAATTATTCATGGCCCCTGTTCCGGTCATACAAAATGCCCTCCATTCATGGCACCACGCTCTGTGGTGTGCCACCTGGGGCTCCTCGGGCACTTTGGAGATGCTATACTTAGCCTCATACCCCACAACCATTCAGTGCTGTTAAACAGGTCTCCAGGGTGTGGGTGGCTGCTCAAGGCAGTGTCTTTTCACATCTATTAATACCCCTTGGTCACCAAGTGGCATTTGTTTTCCATATATTTCCATGAAACAGGACAGCAGGGGCCAAGTTTTCTCTGGCTCATGAGAAGGGGCTCATTCTACTGAGACAGTTTGTCAAAGTTAAAGTGAAAAACCCAATGGGTTTCTCAGCCCTGCTGTCCTTGCGTGAATTTTTGATGTGCCAGTAAATCACATTTTAAAGGCAGGAAGGTAGGTGAAGTGGGAATTTTAACTGGCCCTCATTTATATGTGTGTGTTTCTCCATGTCTGTTTAATGGGTAGGTTTGGAGAAGGCAATGGCAAGCCACTCCAGTACTCTTGCCTAGAAAATCCCATGGACAGAGGAGCCTGGGAGGCTGCAGTCCGTGGGGTCGCTAAGAGTCGGACAAGACTGAGCGACTTCACTTTTTTCACTTTACATGGGAAGGAGAAAGATGCTATTAAATCTTCTAGATGATTCTGATTTAAACCCGATAAGCACTTCTTCTGGGAATAGATGTCACATTATCCCGCTCCCAACCTCCTATTTGTAGAGACACTGCAGTCCGGGGAGCACACAGACTTGCTCTGTCCCTTGCCAAGTGTACCATTTGGGGCAATTTATTTTACCTTTCTATTTCACTCTCCTCATATGTACAAGTGAGCCTGCTGGTGGACTCTGAACTTAGCACTGCACATCTGAAAGCTGAATGCTTGGCCCAGAGTAAGCTTGGCACGCCTCTTCTCTCTCCTAGTTTTCTCTCTTCATCACCACCCCCACCCCGCCCTGTACCCCTCTCACCTCTAGCCTCCTACCCTCTCTTTCCCCTCCCTCCCATTCATCCCCTCTGGGGCACCTCTCTGTAACCTGTCCCATGAGAACTACACTCTAGGGAGGAGGGTTTCGGGACAGTGGTATCACCAGCCCTTACCCCTTATCTCTACCGGATAGCCTGCTATATCAGTTACAGCAGAATTCAATTCTGTCTTCTGAGTTAAAAATCCAAGTGCAGAAACCCAGCTCTGCAGGGTCTTAAAGGGGCTGTCCGGCTTGTCCCCTCCACTGATACCACTCGTGTGCCTTTGCCGTCCTCCTTTAGGTGGCACCCTTTGACTGCCGTGCAGCCGCAGTTCTCTTGTCTCCCTCTTCAATTAGTATTCATTGTGCAAAAATAAGAAAATTCCTTCATTATGCCACTGCCCAGCGGCGAGCTGATAATTAAGACTGTGCCTCAGCATTTCCATTAAAAAACCCCATTTCTCACTCCAGGCTGTCGCTTAGCAATAAAAACTTGCTGGTGAGGTCTTAACCTTAGGACATTTTAAAATAAACATTGCATTTAGCTTTTTAGAGGGTCTATCTTCTTCCTAATTATATACGTCGAGCCTAGTCCAAGAATTTGTTTTTTTTTCTCCTTGTGACCAAAAAGGAATTGGGACTTTATCTAGGTTTCGGGTCATTGCAGCAAGGTAATCAATTTGCATGGAAATACAATGCAAGATGTCAAAGATATTTCAAGACCCAGTTGAAAGGAATGTAATCTTTTGAATTTTGAGATCTGTTTCCCCCGCACGTGTATGTGCTTTGTTTTTCTGTCAGTCATCTTTTTTTCTTTTTCTTTTCATTTCTCTCTCTCTCTTTTTTTTTTTTCCTTTTGTCAAATCTCCCACAATGAGGCAAAACTAACTTCAGAGACGGTTACTCAGAAGAACTTCATCCAAAGTGCATTCCTTGGGGAATTACCTAAATAATCAGTTCGTTTCATTACCCCACATTTTCAGGAGAAACTTGATCAAGGAATGTATGCCGAGGCAGAGACTTCACCTTACCAAGGCTCCCAGTCCTCCAAGCCGGTCACAGGTCTCTGGGACAGATACTTGACAGGTACTCCACGCAATCCTTGTATTCCACAGTGGTCCCTGTTGTAAATGATCCATTCTTTTATCAGATGTAGTAGCAAATCTTGCATCCTGTAATGGCCTATCGGGGAAAAGAATCTAAAAAAGAATGGATATATGTATATGTATAACTGATTCACTTTGCTGTACGCCTGAAACTAACACAACATTGTAAAGCAACTATCCTCCAATAAAAAATGTCAAAAATATATCTGGTCATAAAAATCTCTGGTCAGAGTGGGGTTTCTAGTCTGTTATACAATACCTGTATATTTTCACACCCTGCCTCTATGTGAACCACCCAAAACAACATCCCAAACCAATGCTGGCTTTCTATCATCTGTACCCTTTAAAATCAAAACGATGGACAGTTACTTAAATGTTTTCTATTTAACTCTCAGGGAGAACAGCATTAAAGTCGGATTTTGTGAATTAACATAACATAGTGAAATCAGAGGATTTAGTCATTGACCAGATTTCTCTGCTCTGTATGTGCTCTGGATGGTCAGAATAAGACGTCCCAGGCACACATGTGAACTGATTCACAAACAGTGATGCACGGATGGTCATCACCAGCCTCCCCAGTGTTGTGACTTGTGTTAAAAGGCAATACTTTGCTTCACTGAAGAGACTGAGATTTGGGTGAGAACACAAGCCGGTCACAGTTATAGGAAGATGTATTTTAGAATTTGTGCCTCGGAAGAGCCCTGACGGGTTCAGAGAAGTCATGCATCCCAGAGTTGGAACAAGACCGGAAGAAACCGTGTGGGGTCCTGGGGCTTGTCTCAAGGCGCTGGGACAGAGATGCCCTGGGGAGGGGACAGAGCTGATGCATCTCACCTGTCACAACGGGCTGTCCCTGAGTTTCACCTGTTACATTTTCACATTTTGGCAAAGAGCACATTTGGATGTGTTTTGTTTTTTTCTTAATGTTTTTAGTCTCAAAGTATGGCCTGGATTTGAATGGCAGATGACTCATAGAGAAAGCTGTGGGTGGTGTGGGGAGCACCCCTATGAATGTCAGGAGGACCTCATATCCCTGCAAGGGAGCCAGAGGGTTAGGGACCCTCAGTTGAGCAAGGACATTGTCTGTGACTCCATGTCATTTATTTGAGGGAGGGACTAGGATCTTACACACTCTGCTGCAATCTTAGAACATACCATTGCCCACAAGACCGCCAATCCCAGACTCTCAGTTTTCCATGATAAGCAGACGCTGGGCTCCATCAGAGACTCTAGCTTCCAGAGAGAATAAATGATTTGAATGTGAACATTCTGGTAGCATTGATCCTGCTGCCTGCCGGAGCTCAGTGATGGCCTTGCCCATCTGGGCACCTTCCACTGGAGGCAGGAATGAGCAGAGCCAGGGGTGGAAGCAGGGGTGAAGGACAAGAAGGACCTGCACACGCCTGTCACGGCTGGCACGCCCTGTAATTGTGATGCCGCTAAAATGGGAACACAGGTGAGTCACGGAAGGAGAGGGGAATTACTTCTGTGTGACTGATACAACTGAGCGACTTCACTTTCACTTTTCTCTTTCATGCCTTGGAGAAGGAAGTGGCAACCCACTCCAGTGTTCTTGCCTGGAGAATCCCAGGGACAGGGGAGCCTGGTGGGCTTCTGTCTATGGGGTCACACAGAGTCGGACACGACTGAAGCGACTTAGCAGCAGCAGCAGCAGCAACTGATACAAATGTGGGAAAACACCGCCTTTCTCCCTCTGGTGTCGGCTGCAGACCACAAGCTTCATTTTCCAATGCTGAAAAAAAAAAAAAAAGCAAGAATTTGAAATGGTAATTTAATTGAAAATCAAGATGGGTGACTAGGAAGGTTCATCTGGGTTAAGACTCACCCAAAGGGAGCTGGCAATAGAACAATAGAACAAGAGCAGAGTTGTGGTGACGAAAGCTGTCCAGAGGAAGCGAGGGTCCCTTGGATACATACAGGCAGCCCTCCAAGATCCTGAGGATTTGGTTCCAGAACATCACAATAAAGCAAGAATCAACATAAAGCAAGTCTCACCAACTTTCTGGTTTCCCAGTGCGTGTAGAACTTATGTTTACATTCTACTATAGTCTAGCAAGTGTGAAATGGCATTATGATTGAAAAATCACTGTACCTACCTTAATTTTAAAATGCTCTTTTGCTAAAAGTGCTAACAATCATCTGAGCCTTCAACAAGCTGCAGCCTTTTTGCAATAGTAACGTCAAAGCTCACTGATCACAGATCACCGTCACAAAACTAATAACAATGAAAATGTTTGAAATCTTGCAATAATTACCAAAACGTGTCACAGAAATGGTCCAATTCAGTTCAGCCCCTCAGTTGTGTCCGACTCTTTTCTACTCCATGGACTGCAGCACACCAGGCTTCCCTGTCCATCACCAACTCCTGGAGCTTACTCAAACTCATGCCCATCAAGTCAGTGATGCCACCCAACCATCTTATCCTCTGTCGTCCCCTTCTTCTCCTGCCTTGAATCTTTCCCAGCATCAAGGTCTTTTCCAGTGAGTCAGTTCTACACATCAGGTGGCCAAAGTTTTGCAGTTTCAGCTTCAGCATCAGTCCTTTCAATGAATATTCAGGACTGATTTCTTTTAGGATTGACTGGTTGGATTCCACTTGCAGTCCAAGGGAATCTCAAGAGTCTTCTCCAACTCTACAGTTCAAAAACATCAATTCTTCAGGGCTCAGTTTTCTTTATAGTCCAACTCTCATATCCATACATGACTACTGGTAAAACCATAGCTTTGACTAGATGGACATTTGTTGGCAAAGTAATATCTCTGATTTTTAATATGCTGTCTAGGTTGGTCATAGCTTTTCTATCAAGGAGCAAGCGTCTTTTAATTTCATGGCTGCAGTCACCATATGCAGTGATTTTGGAGCCCAAGAAAATAAAGTTTGTCACCATTTCCATTGTTTCTCCATCTCTTTGCCATGAAGTGATGGGATGGGATACCATGATCTTAGTTTTTTGAATGTTGAGTTTTAAGTCAGCTTTTTTACTCTCCTCATTCACTTTCATCAAGAGGCTCTTCAGTTCCTCTTCACTTTCTGCCATAAGGGTGTTGTCATCTCTATATCTGAAGTTACTGATATTTCTCCCAGCAGTCTTGATTCCAGCTTGTGCTTCATCCAGCCCAGCATTTTGCATGATGTATTCTGCATATAAGTTAAATCACAGGGACAGGAAGTGAGCAAATGGGAGTTGGGTGCCAATAGACTTGATTGTACAGGGTTGCCTCAAACCATTAATTTGTGAATACACAATCTCTGTGAAGGACATTAAAGTGAAATATAGTAAAATGTGGTATGACTATGAAAAAAGACATTGGGTTCAGGTTGTTTCACTGCAGTGAATGGCTCAGAGGAGTAGTCTCACTGATGGATCAGTTAGAGAAGTCCAGAGAGAGAGAGAGAAACAATTTTATCTCTAAGGAGAAGTTTGGGGTAGACTCTTATTCGGTGAAGCAAGTGAGAGCAGAAACTAGGAAACCAACTGACATTTCAAAGTTTATATGTCTGTGGGAGGGGTCCTTTTCACCTGGAAACATTATTGTGAAAAAGTGGAACTCTGTTGAAAACTGTATCATGGTGATTTCATTAAAAAACAATGTCTATAACTGAATTTACCTGTACCCTTAAATTGAGTAAAGATGAAAAAAATGAATTGTGTTCAACTTCACAGTAGAGGATGGATCCCAAACTGTGGTAACAAAAAGCATGTAGTTCTTTAAAGCCAAAAATGACTGCTCTCCTTCTCTGCCAGGCAAACTCCTATTCATCCTTTAAGACCCAGCTCTACATGTCCCACTCCCTTTGGGAAAGCTTAGTCAATTCTTCCCTCATATTGAATCTCTCTTTCATGGTGCTTTGTTCATACCCCTTCTGTGTGAATTTACTACCATGGGACATTACTAGATTAGAAAGCTGATCTTCCTGCCAGACTGAGGTCTTCTGGATCAGATTTTATTCACCTTTATATCCTCAATTCCAGGCCCAAGTATTGGCTAACAGATGGATATGGATAGGCTTGGATGCTGGCAAAGTCTTGCTCTCTGGTTGGTCCTTTACAGTTGAGTGGGTATGAAGAAATCACTAGTGGCCAAAAGCCAGAAAGTTTGCACTGTGGTTGCTACAGACACTTCTGGCCTGTGTCCACACAGTAACCTAGTTTGAACATAATGCCCAGAAACCAACCTGTGTCCCAGCATGAATGCCTAAAACGCCTTAGAGCCAAGGGGTGTGGGGGATCAGCCTGGTTGAGGTTTTCATTCCATCATTAGCCCCAGGGGGCACGCTGACCCTGCTGCTCTTGGAGGAAGATGACTGCTCATTTATGGGAAGTGTTCGGTGGCTGGAGATGCGGTCAGTCGGTAGTGAGTGGTTCAGATGTCTGGCAGCCGTTTCCTAGGAAACCACACGTCAAGTACCTGCTGAATCATGAGCTTCCGTTGGATAACAACAAGCTTTTCTCTGACAAGACGTAGGAGGGCTGATCTGGAGCAGGTACCTGGCACACACCTGAGCTGTCCAATCTGAGACCAAAAGAAGGAAAAGGGAAAATGTGTGGCTTGACTTGCCCCCGAGGATGGACTTTCATGGGTGTGTCTTCCAAGGGAAGAATGTGTTCTCAGGGCAGAAAGAGCCATCAGACCTTTCAGTTCATTCATTTTTCATGGGTGTTTTTCCACTCTCTTTTGTATTCTTTCTTGTTACCGTATGAGATCAACTCCCCTTTAGTTCCTGCTGCTCAGACACCACTGGCCTTCTTATGAGTGGACAGTAAAGGGAACACCACCTCTTCCAAGTGAAGGCTGCTTTCTAACAATCTACCGGAAAGAATAAGCTAAAGGGTGATAGGAGACAAAGAATAAGTCATGGACTAGTTTCATTAAAACTTAGGAAAATGATCAGCATTGCAGAGAAAATGGATTGGGAGACTGGCAAGGATAAAATTTTCTGGTTGAAGTTTAGATATAAACTCAGATTATAAGTCCTCTTTATTCTCCTCTTGAAACAGAGCAGGACCTGATGGTCCGTCTCCGTCATGCCCTCTGCCTACCTTTTGTCTGTGGAAACAATTTTAGCAAGTATCAGTTTAATCAGAGAACTGAGAAAATGCAGAAATAAAGGAAAACAGAGAAAGGAAACTAAATACTAATAGTGTCGTCCTGAAACATAGTCAAGGACCTTCAGTTCAGTTCAGTTCAGTTGCTCAGTCATGTCCGACTCTTTGTGACCCCATGAATCACAGTACGCCAGGCCTCCCTGTCCATCACCAACTCCCGGAGTTAGGTCCTTCTTAAGGGCTATGGATCATACTCTGAGCTGTCTTATAGATATTGAAACTTCCACCAGTTCCAAGACTTGGTTTCAAGGAAGTGGGAACTAACTGATCTTAGAATTAAAGACTAACTGTACTGAAAACAATCAAGATGACACTGATCAGGCCACCAATGACCCCTTTCAAGTCTGTTCCTGCATGTAACCCCCTCCCTCAGCCTACAAAAGCTTTGTCCACTGGTTGTCAGATGGGGGAGTTGGCCTTTGGACAGGCATCTGCCCTCCCCAACACCCCACCCCAGTCATGGGCCTCCAAATCAAAGCAAACTTTCCTTCCACCAACCTTGCCTCTTTATTGGCTTTTGAGCAGCAAGCAGGTAGACTGCACTTTCTGTTACACTCTTAAATATCCACGATAATTTTCTGTGAAGCTTGAATAACTTTCATTAAAGCTCCAAGCAAAGCATTTGAGTAAGTAGCAGCAAGGATTCTGAGCCTCTTATTAGAATTTGACCTATTAAATAATGCTTAAGCACTTACCTGAAATTCCATGTTTTTACATCCTGAAGTGTCAAGGACTATTTTGGTTGGAGGCATTTGAAAGGTAGAAGAAACCAGTTGGCCAATGCAAAGGAGGAAAAGCATGGAAGACTCAACTAGAACTTTGGTTGTTGGTAGAACTATACCTGGTATAGGACAACTAGATTGGAATGAAATCACTTAGGAGAATAAAGCTAGTTAGAAACTATAACACAGTGGCTTTTTCAGAAACAGATCTTTATCCACCTGTCCCACTTAGGGGCTGTTTGTTTTTCATCTTGGCTGTTTTGCTTCTCGGATCCAAAATGGCAGAACTTGCATGAGGTTCATGGAAAATCCAGGGATCAGAGTGCTCCAGGGCATAGCCCTACCACCCTCCTTCTCAGTTCTCTGACTCTTAGCATGATTGCAGCAATCCATTGACTCCTCGTGGGCCAGGGGTCTATATGTGCTACAAACGCATAGGACAGCAGCAGTTGAGAAGCCAAACTCTTTTGATCAAATTACATAGTTCTTAATTCAATATCATTCTAAATATACGTTATTTTTTCCATGAAATTGGCTGATGGTGTGAAATTGACCTTTGTTTTCCCAGTAAATTGATTAGACCCTGTTGCTTATTGCAACATATTTAGATACAACATATATAGCAACAGAGATAATTTACACATATAAAGTATTAAAGGTCATGTTTTCAAAAATTATTTAATACTGGTGAAAGATGCTTACAATGTGTCATTCTGGGAATAAAGGAGAAAACAAAACATCTGCATACAATATGATCCTAGATGTGTAAAATGTTTATATTTCAGAATGCTAGCAGTGTGTCATCTCAGCTATATTTGTAAATTTTCATATATTACTTGTATAAACTGGAAAAATCAAGATAAACAATTGTCCCTAATTATAAGAAGATATATAGAAAATTATGACATAGAAGGTTTTGAAGCTTGGCTTATACTTTTCTGTTCTGTTCCGTCGCTCAGTCGTGTCCGACTCTATGTGACCCCGTGGCCTGTAGCCTACCAGGCTTCTCCGTCCATGGGATTCTCCAGGCAAGAATGCTGGAGTGGGTTACCGTTTCCTTCTCCAGGGGATCTTCCCGACCCAGGGATCGAACCCGGGTCTCCCGCATTGGAGGCAGACGCTTTAACCTCTGAGCCACCAGGGAAGCCCTTACTAAAGGATCTTAATGGTTCATAGCTTAGTAACGTCCAATTATGAATATTCAACTTGAAGTTTTGTCTGTGTTTAAAAGTAATAATAATAATGATTTGTTTCAACACATATGGGTGTAAGATGAGATCACCTGCATAAAAAGATAGAGGAACAAAATAGAAAGAATGTAATACATTTTGGGAACTTTTGAAAATACGATCCATCCCCAAGATTCATGCAGAATGTGAAATTTCAGAAAAGATTTGTTTGTCAAGGAAGAAAAACATCAACATAAGCCCAACCTATTAGCTTTCTTAGATCAAATGTCTGTCAGTCTGTAAGTTCCCAAATGCAGTCTAGCCATAAAATGAATCACACTATGATATTTAAAAGTTGAAATGTTTCTTGAGAGCATTCCAGTTTTCCTATGAATGAGAAGTAGGAATTATTTCTTTTTTAATAAGTCTTCCAGGAGCCATGACCTCTGTGACCCCATTTCTGTGGAAGATGGTTTCATCTTCCCCCACCACTGAGTCCTCTGTATGAAAATGCGACCTTCCTCTTGGCGAATAAAACCTCATTCGAATGGGTGTACACTCACGCTCACATTTTGAAATATGTTTGCATAAGAATTTATTTATGGCTGAAAAGGTTCATGAGATTTTTTTTCCCCACTGTACTCTCTCTGGGATTTGTGCTGTGGTTCCTGCATTGATTCTATCAAATGAGCTCATACTCCTGCCTAGGCCTGAGTTGCTCACGCTTGCTTCCCCACATGCAAAGTGGTCATCCTGACCCTCTCTCCCTCCCCAGAGAAATGGCAACAACATGGCAAGAAGCCCAAACCATATGGAAACATTCACTTGGCCTGGTATTTGCAGATTTAACATTTCCAAGTGGCTGTGCATTCATTGTTCATTTTGCAGAGGGACACATTTGAATAGGACAAATTCAGAGGGTTGGTGTGCAGAAGCAACCAAGCTGGCCATTCACTTGAACATCCCCACCTGCCTGGCCTCTGGATGATCTAGGTGCATATTCCAAAACTCCCCAGATGTATAACATTGACCTCATCAGAATAGACAAGGAAATAGGGTCTCTGGTTACAGTGTTATTAATGAATGACTAGGAATTACCGTATCTTTTGAGTTAGATGGTTCTAGATTGTAAAGAATTGGGAGACATTATTTGCTACGGTGGGATTTTCAAGTCTAGGGATATGTGACCACCTCAGGACGTGTATCTAACAGAGGTAAAGGGCTCTATTTGTCACTTCGTGGCAAATAGATGTGGAAGCAGTGACAGTCTCTACTTTCTTGGGCTCCAAAATCACTGCATATGGTGACTGCAGCCATGAAATTAAATGACTCTTGCTCCTTGAGAGAAAAGCTATGACCAACCTATACAATATATTAAAAAGCAGAGACATTACTTTGCCAACAAATGTCCGTCTAGTCAAAGCTATGTTTTTTCCAGTAGTCATGTATGGCTGTGAGGAAGTTGGACCATAAAGAAAGCTGAGCCTTGAAGAATTGATGATTTTGAACTGTGGTGCTGGAGAAGACTCTTGAGAGTCCCTTGGACTGAAAGGAGATCAAACCAGTCAACCCTAAAGGAAATCAGCCCTGAATATTCATTGGAAGTACTGATGCTGAAGCTGAAGCTCCAGTACTTTGGCCACCTGATGCGAAGAACTGACTCACTAGAAAAGACCCTGATGCTGGGAAAGATTGAAGGTGGGAGGAGAAGTGGACGACAGAGGATAAGATGGTTCAGTGGCATCACCATCTCAATGGACATGAGTTTGAGCAAACTCCAGGAGATGGTGAAGGACAGGGAAGTCTGGCATGCTGCAGTCTATGGGGTCTCAAAGAGTCGGACACAACTGAGCAACTGAATGACAACACAGGGCTCAGGATAAATGCCTCCATGATGTGGAAAGGAAATACATGGGCTTTCTTCCCTGAAGACTCCTGCCTATGCAGAGCTCTATCTTGGGAACCCTGGCATGCTCCAGTCCACGGGGTCGCGAAGAGTCAGACAGGACTGAAAGACTGAACAATGACAGCATAGTGGCCCTATCTTTTGCGAGCTCCCAAGACTTCTGCCAGTTTAGGCTGTTCAGCTTTGCAGAGCTCATGCAGTTGGATGCCAGGGCAAGCCGGACTTCTTCCAGCCTTCCTGCAGCTCATCCATTCTGGGAAAGCTAACCTGAAAGAGAGTGGGGAGCACTGGTCTCTTTAACACAAGATACACAGGACCATCAGGGCAGCAATGGGGGCATCGCTAGAAACCAACCACAGTGTCACTTCATGAGGGTATTGCCAGTTTTGGATTTCCCAGGTGAAGGGGCTTCCCGGGCACAAGGCTGGAGGTCTAGTTTGGTCTTGGGGATGCCTGATCTGTGTATCCTAATCCTGTTCTTCCATTTCTGGACAAATGAAGGCAGAATAATTCTACTCCCTGGGCTTCCCTTATAGCTCAGTTGGTAAAGAATCCGCCTGCAATGCAGGAGACCCTGGTTCAATTCCTGGGTTTGGAAAACCCTCTGGAGAAGGGATAGGCTACCCACTCCAGGATTCTTGGGCTTCCCTTGTGGCTCAGCTGGTAAAGAACCTGCCTGCAATGTTGGAGACCTGGGTTTGATCCCTGGGTTGGGAAGATTCCCCTTGAGAAGGGAAAGGCTGCCCACTCCAGTATTCTGACCTGGAGAATTCCATTGACTCTACAGTCCATGAGGTCGCAAAGAGTTGGACGAAACTGAGTGACTTTCCCTTCACTTCAAAAGGCAACTGTAGGGAGATGGGTGGGAAGAATTGGGAGATTGGGATTCACACATAACACTACTGATTCTATGCATAAAATAGAAACTAATGAGAACATACTGTATAGCTCAGGGAACTTGACTTAATACACTGAATGGGAAGGAAATCCAAAAGTGAGGGGGTATATGTACACGTATAGCTGATTCACTTTGCTGTACAGCAGAAACTAACACAACATTGCAAAACAACTCTACTCCAATAAGATTAATTTTAAAAAGGCAACTCTAATGAATGAGGTAATCTGCCTCTGCCTCCCTGCCCCCTATCCTGGGCATAACTCAGCCACAGGGAGGACAGAGCTCGAAGCCCAAGGAGATTTGTGACGTGGGTAGGATGCTCAGCCACCTGTCTAAATGGAATGTTTCCACCAGGCTGGGGTGGAGAGACAATGCCTCCCACTTCTGAGTTGGGAACCACACCCTGGGTCAAGGGACAGGGCTCACTGGTATGGGGGGTGGAGAGAGGCTGCCCATCAGTTCAAGGATGGCCCCTGGAGTGATGCTGGCCTTGAAATGCTGCCTCCTGGGGGCATCCCCTACAGGCAGGATAAACAAAGAGGGGCTTGTGTGTGTGGACTGATATGGGCCAGCTAGAGGGGGGCCGTGGGAGGAGCCAGCTCCCTTTCATCCTGGGTGGGATGGAAGACTGGAGTCTGAGAGAAAAGGAATAAGATTCTCATGCTTTTCCGAAGGGTAAACACGTTTCAGGCTCCTCCCCTGAGGGCAGACCACCTGTGTGCTTTCTTATCTAGTCAACTCCATCCATTCATTCTTTCCACCCACGTACCCTGGGCACCTGGGGAACAGCGCTAGATGCTATGGAAGAAGATGACACAGCCGGCCTTGGGAGCTGTTACTTGCCTCCCCAATTTTAACAAATTGTGCCCACCCTACCCGGTTTCCTTTTCATAGGCTGTGATTCTCTAGAGCTTCCCTGGTGGCTCAGATGGTAAAGAAACTGCCTGCAATTCAGGAGACCCAGGTTCGATCTCTGGGTTGGGAAGATGCCCTGGAGCAAGGAATGGCAAACCACTCCAGTGTCCTGGCCTGGAGAATCCCATGGACAGAGGAGCCCAGTGGGCTGCAGTCCATGGGATCACAAAGAGTCAGACACGACTGTGCAACTAACACTGAGCCTACTTGGATGATTCCTAAACTCTGGGCCAACGGGGGAGATTGGACGTTGTTACCAAGTCACAGGAAGCTAGGATGGCAAAGACCTAAGAGACAATCTGGCCCCAAACCAGGGTCTCAAAAGGGGACCCTGAAACCAAGGCACACAGGCAGTTCATGAGGTCAGACGTTATAGCTTCTGATGGCCCACCCAGTGCCCCACCCAGGGCACCCAGGGCCCTTCACTCTTCTCTCCTCATCCCACGTGGCTGAAGATTTTATCCAGATATGAATACAGGGGAGTCACTTATCAACTTTCCGTTGCTACTACTACTTGTAAAGTGGTTTTGGAAGACACAGCCCATCCCCTCAAACAGCTCAGCAGCTAGTGAACTGCTGAATCAATATTAGCTGAGTCTGCTTTATGACGATCCCACGTGCCCTGCACACTGCCAGTATGAAGATTCATCTTGAAATAGGTTTTTTCTCCTGAGACCAAAAAATAAATATGCTTCAAGTTTTTTTTTCTGAAGTCTTTCTTTCTTTAAGAAGCAGGTCCTCTGGTTACATGGCATGTTCTAATGAGGATTCTTCTAAATTATTAGTTAGTTGTTTAGTCGCTAAGTTGTGTGCGACTCTTTTGCGATCCCTTGGACTGTAGCCCATCAGGCTTCTCTGTTCATGGGATTTTCCAGACAAGCATATTGGAGTGGGTTGCCATTTGGTTCAGTTCAGTTCAGTCACTCAGTCGTGTCCGACTCTTTGCAACCCCATGAATCACAGCACACCAGGTCTCCCTGTCCATCACCAACTCCTGGAGTTCACTCAAACTCATGTCCATCGAGTCGGTGGTGCCATCCAGTCATCTCATTCTCTGTCGTCCCCTTCTCCTCCTGCCCCCAATCCCTCCCAGCATCAGAGTCTTTTCCAGTGAGTCAACTCTTCGCATGAGGTGGCCAAAGTATTGGAGTTTCAGCTTTAACATCAGTCCTTCCAATGAACACCCAGGATTGATCTCCTTTAGAATGGACTGGTTGGATCTCAAATTAAAAGATGCTTACTCCTTGGAAGGAAAGTTATGACCAACCTAGATAGCATATTAAAAAGCAGAAACATTACTTTGCCAACAAAGGGTTGCCATTAGTTAGTGTTGAAAACTAAACCTAGAACTTTTCTCTTGGATACTCATTCTTTAAAACATTGTTGCAAAATCTGAGGTCTTCCTTACACTGTCATGGTGGTGGTTTAGTTGCTAAGTCATGTCCACTCTTGCGACTCCATGGACTGTAGCCTGCCAGGCTCCTCTGTCCAGGGAATTCTCCAGGCAAGAATGCTGGAGAGGGATGCCATTCCCTTCCTCAAGGTATCTTCCCAACCCAGGAGTCGAACCTGGGTCTCCTGCATTGCAGGCAGATTCTTTACCTACTGAGCTATGAGGGAAGGCCCACTCTGTCATAGGAAGGACAAATTATTTCCTCAGTCACAACATTTGAGAAGGAACTTTAAGAGCTTTGATACCATTTCACTCATGATTCTGGGGCACTGCTATAAGCCTGGCCAAAAAGGTGTTATAACCTCAATTTTAGGTAACTGAATTGACATAAAAGTTGTTAAGTGAATAAATATTTTTAAAATTTTAGGGGACTCTATATCAGCCATCAAACAGGTGGCAATGCCTACATTAGGACAAGAAACTTCTGATTTTCAGTTCCAAGCTTTGCTGCAGACCACATTAGAGGTATTATTATCATCCTGTTATTCTTCTGCTTTGAAGATTACTCCTGTGTGAAGCTGATATATTATTAAACCAGTATAACCCCAACATAAGGATAGACAGGTTAATGGAACAGAACAGAAACTCAGGGAGTGCAGTCTGTATAGAAATCCAGGATGTGACAAGAGTAGCTTTCAAAATAATAGGAAAGGGAGAGAGTGAAAGCTAGTGGGGGAACTGGTTACATCTCTGGGGAAAATAGCAAAATTAGAACCCTATATAGTATCATACATACACTCACATACATTCCAGATGAATTTCATTTCCTAAAAGTTAAAAGATAATCATTAGCAGATGAATGGATAAGAAAGCTT
Source organism: Moschus berezovskii (assembly GCF_049115385.1). Lineage (NCBI taxonomy): Eukaryota > Metazoa > Chordata > Mammalia > Artiodactyla > Moschidae > Moschus > Moschus berezovskii. The sequence goes on along the minus strand of NC_142474.1, from coordinate 43,295,334 downwards.
TGGTACATATACACAATGGAATATTACTCAGCCATTAAAAAGTATACATTTGAATTAGTTCTAATGAGGTGGATGAAACTGGAGCCTATTATAAAGAGTGAAGTAAGCCAGAAAGAAAAACACCAATACAGTATACTAATGCATATATATGGAATATAGAAAGATGGTAATGATAACCCTGTATGCGAGACAGCAAAAGAGACACAGATGTATAGAACAGTCTTTTGGACTCTGTGGGAGAGGGAAAAGGCAGGATGATATGGGAGAATGGCATTGAAACATGTATATTATCGTATGTGAAATGAATCACCAGTCCAGGTTCGATGCATGAGACAGGATGCTCAGGGCTGGTGCACTGGGATGACCCAGAGGGATGGGATGGGGAGGGATGTGGGAGAGGGGTTCAGGATGGGGAACACATGTACACTCGGGGCGGATTCATGTCAATGTATGGCAAAACCAATACAATATTGTAAAGTAAAATAAATTAATTAATTTTAAAAAAGGATAATCATTGTCATGTTCAGTTCAGTTCAGTTCAGTCGCTCAGTCGTGTCCGACTCTCTGCGACCCCATGAATCACAGCACGCCAGGCCTCCCTGTCCATCACCAACTCCCGGAGTTCACTCAAACTCATGTCCACAGAGTCGGTGATGCCATCCAGCCATCTCATTCTCTGTCGTCCCCTTCTCCTCCCGCCCCCAACCTTTCCCAGCATCAGAGTCTTTTCCAGTGAGTCAATTCATTGCATGAGGTGGCCAAAGTATTGCAGTTTCAGCTTTAGCATCAGTCCTTCCAATGAACACCCAGGATTGATCTTCTTTAGAATGGACTGGTTGGATCTCCTTGCAGTCCAAGGGACTCTCAAGAGTCTTCTCCAGCACCACAGTTCAAAAGCATCAATTCTTCGGCTATCAGCCTTCTTCATAGTCCAACTCTCACATCCATACATGACCACGGGAAAAACCATAGCCTTGACTAGACGGACCTTTGTTGGCAAAGTAATGTCTCTGCTTTTTAATGTACTATCAAGGTTGGTCATAACTTTCCTTCCAAGGAGTAAGCGTCTTTTAATTTCCTGGCTGCAATCAGCATCTGCAGTGATTTTGGAGCCCAAAAAAAATAAAGTCTGACACTGTCTCCACTGTTTTTCCATCTATTTCCATCTATTTCCCATGAAGTGATTTAATTTAAAAAAAGGATAATCATTGTCATGTAATAGAATAAAAATCAGGAGGAAAGAGGAACAGATGCTTTCAGACTAAGAAAGTGTTGTATAACCAGAATAACAGAGATCCCACCAAGCAAATGAGTGTATCTTTGGATACATCAAAGATCAAATTTCAAAATACATGCAAATGCCACAGTGCACATGGCAGACAAGACTAATATCTTTCCTATATAAAGAGATTTTATAAAGAAATGAGAAAGATAAGCTCATCAATAGATTAGCAGAAAATTTAGCAAAACATATAAACTCACTGAAGAAGAGATAAAAATGGGTGGTAAGTATATGAAAAAATGCACTTCATTTGTAATCAAATGTCAGTAATTTCAACAAACCTAGCACATGTATGCACATATTCAACATTCATCCAGTAAAACTAAGTTTTCCCTTTTTAATGAACATGCCCAGCACTTTATAAAAGTGCAAAAAAAAAAAATTGATCATTTATGTCATCTCAAGGGAATATAAATTGGAATAATCATCCTAAGGGAAAATTCTGCAACAGTTTGTGTTGCTTTAAGTTACTAAGAAAAATCCATTCCCTGTAAGGTAGTATATACAATGTTAAGGTATCAGGTTATCCTAAGGATATGAGAGATTGAAGAAAAGATATTTACTATAGCATTGGTTGCTGCTGCTGCTGCTATTTAGTCACTAAGTCGTATCTGACTCCTTCACGACCCCATGGACTGTACCCCACCAGGCTCCTCTGTCCATGGGATTCTCCAGGCAAGAATACTGAAGTGGGCTGCCATTTTCTTCTCCAGGAGATTTTGATCCAGGGATCGAATCCATGTCTCCTGTATTGGTAGGCGGATTCTTTACCACTGAGCCACCTGGGAAGCCCTGGTTATAACTGGATGGAAAAGGAAACAATCTAATTATTCAATAGTAAAAATAGAAAAGGTCTAACCCAACCGAGGTATTTGTGCACAGGATCAGAATAATATGAAGATAATAAAAATCATGTAGACAAACACTTATAACTATGGCAATGATTTGCAGTGGATGGTTAAGGGGACAGTTAAAAAGTGTGTATGCATTCATTTATCCAGAATGTTGAGTGATAGGCTTAATTACATAAGTAATAATAACTTACTTGTGTATGTTAAAAAAGATGTAAATATAATAGCAGTAGTTACTTTTAAGGGTTGGGTATTGTAAAGAAGATAATGAATATCACTCATAATCCCACCATTGTTCACTTCAATAAACACGTGGAGCTCTGGAAATCGGAGAGTAATAATGAAGTTATTAGGTGTCCTGCTCTCACACGCCACGTTCTTTTCATATGGAAGCTTTAATGTCATGCCTTTTTCCCCCTAAGTTAAAACATGTCAAGGCTTTTTATTTTGCAAAACTCCTTCTCTGAAGTGCTTAATGATAGAAGGAGACGATAAAATAGTTCCAGCTGATTTTTTAAAATACTTGCCCCGAGCTAGTTTAAGAGCTCTGATGCACGGCTAGCGCTTTCAACCATTGCTTCCTGGGTGTGCAAGGGTGGTAAGGAGGACTTGCCTTGGCCTCCTGGTCTTCAAGCCCCCCTGAACCCTCTGTCCCCAGACTCTCCCATGTTACTCTGCCACAGGGTGCATTTGGGACCCAAGAGAGAAAAGCTACACCATGAAGCCAGCTTGTTCCATGACTCTTAGATGCTTAGAAACTGTTTTCCCCCTTTTCCTTCTAGAAAGACATTCTGAACTGTGTGTTTTCCATACTGAAAGAGTAGGGCCATCCTTTTAAGCCAGTCAAGACCAGAAATAAAGATTTTTTTCCCCCAAAGAGATGTCATGTTCTGAGAAATGCAGGGAAGAAGAATTGTAGGATACGGTTGTATGCGTGCTTGCCTGCTCAGTCGTGTCCACTTTGCAAACTCGTGGACTGCAGTCTGCCAGGCTTCTCTGTTCATGGAATTTTCCAGGCAAGAATACTGGAGTGGGTTGCCATTTCTAGTGATTCAAGCTCTATTCCACACTAGATTTGCATTAGCTGTTACAAGGATACGTAAGACAGGGTTCCTGCGAACAAAGGGTTTATCACCTTAATGTGTCAGTATCTCTTCCCAACCCACCTCAGAAACTCCTGTGACCTCCTGCCCGCTCAACTATGACTCCACAAGCTTTCTTTTCAAGCCCCACCACCACTAACTCACTCTCTCTACTCTATCTCTTTTCTTTTTTCTTTTTGTCCATGTGCCTTTTGGGATCTCAGTTTCCTGACCAACCAAGGATTGAACCTGTGCCCTTGGCAGTGAAAGCGTGGAGTCTTAACCACAGGACTACTGAGGAATTTCTACTGTCTGTTACTTTCTGACCAGCCAGTACAGTTTCCACCCTATTTTCCATGCATAATCCTCTGAAAGAGATCTCCCAAAGCCAGCTCCCACTGACAGCTATGAGGCTCCCCGTCTGTCTCCATCTTCTCTGAAAGATCCGCTCTGCCATCCCCAGCCAGCTGTGGAATCCTATTTCCACTTCCTTTCCAGCCTCTAAGATTTTCAAAACTACTTGCAGTTCTGAAGCCAACCAGTCATGTTTTATTTTGCTGTTTGGTCTTGCTTATGTAAAAACTCATGGTTATCTTCTCTCCAGCTACCTTCTCAATATGTGTCTCTGAAATCTGGGTCTATAGCTAACCTTTCTCCTGAAGGAGCACAAGTGGAAATGGGTCCTCAGCCCCCACTGAGTCCAAGTACTCCATCCCCGAGCCCGCTGCCTTTACACTGCAGTCCTTGCCATCACCTCCTAACTTGTCTCCCTGTCTCTGACTTCATGTCCCCTACCCCCTTTTCTGCAATTACTCTTCTAAATCAGGTAAGGTCACTAAATAGAAACTTGGGATACATGAGGAATAGCTCCTGGCCCTTGAAACTCTATTGACATCATCAGGAAAGTTGTCCTAGTAAATATTCCAATTCATGATGTGTGTGGATGTGAGGTGTGCCCTGCTCTGGACTTGTGCAGTGCACAGCCTACACGACCAGACAAAGGGGTTCCTGTTCCCTTGGTAGGACCCCATAGTCACCACATCAAAATCACAAAGTTGAAAGAACACATAAAAGTCATTTGATCTCAATAGTTTAGACCATCCATGTTTCCAACAAATGGTCTTTTGGCCCCTGCGTGAACATGTCCGGCAACTGGGAGCTCACTATTTCTGAAAGTCTCACACTGTTCTTCTTTATTGACTACAAAAAATAAACTTTCTGCCATCGAAGCTTCTGAAGTTTGACATGCTTTGTGACTATTCAGAACAAGAAAGTAGAATAGGGTGGTAGTTAAAGACGTAAGAGGTATGTCAGGGATTTTGCTATTTACTGACTGACTTTGGACAGATGCCTTCATTTCTTCATCCCCTGGTTTCCTCATCCTCATGGGGGTGACATCATTGCTTATCACCTTGTTCTTAGGGCTCTGAGGTTTAAATGAAGTGGTACCCAGAGCAAGGGTGATGCTGCACATTAGCTATTAGGTACCCTTTTCTCCCGTCCACCTGAACATTTCAAGTTTTCTTCAGCCTCTCGTGATTGGCAGCTCTTCCCATGTCTTGACCAGAGTCTTCAAATGTGCTCCTTCTGCACAGAGGTGTCTGGGCTCTAAAACTGTCCTTTGGATGCCTTCCACGCCTCAGGGTGGTAAACTCACCCGTATTGTGTTCAAGACGCACCATCATTCACGCAATCAAGAATCTTGACGGGAAGGAGTTTCAAGAGGGAGGGGACATATGTACACCTGTGGCTGATTCATTTTGATGCTTGACAGAAAACAGCAAAATTCTATAAAGCAATTATCCTTCAATTAAAAAATAAACAAATTTTTTAAAAAAAGAATCTTGCTAGGCACTTGGCTATGGTTTAAATTTTCCTCTTTCATTCTGGGCTATGGGTTCAAGACACCTCATCTCTCTCCATGGTCCACCAGGCTGGGACATCACAGATGAACCATGGTGACTTATCATGTGTATTTTCGACGCTTATTCTAACACTCACTCCCTTCGTGGAGCAGAAACAGTCTGAGGAGGGAACGATGACTTTAGATCCACATGGTTCTCTTTGGAAGCTCATTTTTGGCTCCATCAGTTTTTGCTTTATGATTATTATTATTATTTTTAGTAAATAGAAGAGGTCATTGCTGCCTTATTTTTTAAAGCAACTTTATGGAGATATAATTCACATACCGTAAAGCTCACCCATCCCAAAGGCACAGTTCAATGGCTTTAGTATATTCATAGATCTGTGCCACCATCACAGTCTCATTTTAGAACATTTTAATCACCCCAGAAAAAATCTTCACACCATTTCAAGTCATTCCTGCCTCCCAACCAGTAGTGTTGCCTGTTTGGGACATTTCATAGACCTGGAATCACACATCACGTAGCCTTTGTGACTGACTTCTCTTAACATCTTATTTTCAAGATTCATGGTGTTTTAGTTGTTCATTTCTTTTTTTTTTTTTCTGCCAAGTAATACGCCTTCCGTGGCTAGGCCATGGTTTGTTTATCCATTAAGCAGCTGGTGAGCATTTGGGTGGATTCTTCCATGTCTAGTGATTGCTTTCGGTATTGTGTGGATCTTGTTTAAGGAGATCCTGGGGGAGACAGGTAAAGGGTGGCTTCCAATGCCATCCTGGTGCATCTCAGGCAGAGGTGGCCTGTGGCTGGCAGGAGGTCTCCAGTGCCTTGAGCCATCACCCACACCCTCATCTGAGTTATTCAGACCCCTGTGTTTTGCTGATTATTCTTTCCTTTCTCAGTTATTTGGTCTTAGAATCACCAAGTCCCAATACTCTGTGGGCTGCAGGCAGACTTTGCTTTCTGGAATCCCTGCAGCTCAGATCTAAGTATCCTGGAGCCCAGAAAGGATGGGCCTGCCCAGTTCCTGGAACCCTTCCAGCCTGGAGTCTCTGTTCTATGTGTTTTATAACCTCTTCAGAATCGATACCGTGTGCAACACTCGAGTGTGCAGAGTGTAAAGTGAGGCCTCAGAGGAGAGCTTCTAAACCCTCTCATTTCCTCAAACATGTACAACGCCCCCCACATCCCCCCACCCCACACACACGCTCTTTCCAGTGTAGACAACATGTCGGTTCCTTTCAAACACCATTTGAAGAACTCAGCCATGGTCTTGTTAGTAACGAGGAGCCTTTTCCTTACTTACATTAGTTCCTTAAATCCCTACCCATAAAAAAAAAATTCCTACCCCTGTAAGCCTCAAAAACCTGACCTCTGACTGAAGGAATTGCTAACCATGCTTAGTTATTTGTAAATAAGATTCAGGCTATACTCAGATATGAAGTTCCTGCGGGTCTTCTGCTAAAGTTCTGTTATTTTGTGCTGATTATATACTGTTCATTTGAAAAATAATTATTTTGTGGGCTACAAAAGGAAATGCATAAATATGTTCAAGGATATTCTTTGATTTTCTAATTAAAACTAGTTATAGCTGTATATATTTTTTCACTTTATTTAAGACATTTCTCTACTCTATAGTAGGCAACTTTTCAGGAATAGCTCAAATTAAAAATATCTACAAACAGATACATACAAGCATATATACAGAATCCCCTATTTCCTTACTATAAATTATGCCATCAACTTTCCTCCGGAAAGAGAACATAAGCTCACTTTTCTCCTTCATTTCCCGCAACAAACATATGGGTATGAGAAAGTGGAGGGGAAATTCAGTTGCCTGCAAACATCTGAATATTTTTCTGCATACTCAAAAGCCTTCGTTTGGAACAAAAGTCTGATATTCCTTCACACATTGATGAATGTTGACTTAGCTTCGGAATAAAACTAATTAAAAGTGTAGAAAATGCAAACATGTTGCTTCAGACAGCTTTCAGAAGGAGGCATCTTCCTGCAGTATAAACTGGCTATGGAGTGCTAAAAGTTCCTTGAAACAATTATATTTTCTAGCAACCAACAGATTGCCTACTATTTTTTACTATTGTTTTTACTATTTTTTACTATTGTTTTTACTATTTTTTACTATTGTTTTTACTATTGTTTACTATTGTCTACAAATGATCAAACAAAGGTTTGATGAAAGCTCACTCTACCTTAAAGGGTTAATGCTGGTTTTTAAGCTTTTATGCTTTTTCATTTTTAGATGAATGAAGATGAAAACTACCGGCTAAAAAAGAGGTTTTAATTCACGGTGACTGACAAAGATTCATTAAGTGGGTTATTTTTTTAAATTTTTTATCCTCTTTTATTCACCAACCCCTCATTCCAGAATTCCATCTGGAGTTTATCAGAACAAAATGCTTTCAGTTCTGTTCTCTCTGGCCTTGTTTGTTGAGTTCCGCAGGGTTTGCCCACAAGTTCTACTCGAGTAAATCGTATTTAGACAACCTCATATTTCATTTGGGCCTTTTGCAATGACTGGGCCAAGGTCAGTTTTATATTCTCCTGAAATCATAAAGTGACACTTGAGATAAACAGAATGTTTACTCTCTCCATGTGAGCTGAGGCTGATATGTAAATTTATCCTTATTCTTTCATCAAATTTGCATTTACCCTCTTAGCCAAACACTACAGAGTTCCAAATCAAACAGTTTTAATGATGGTCAACTCTTTATGACCGATGGCCATATCAGAGAAAAAGAAACAGCAATTTAGATTAAAATGAAAAGCACAGCCCTGACAGAACCTCCTCTCCAGGTTAGTGGTAATTGGATGAACTTTCCATACAAGAGGTGTTTTGATGCTTCACTGCTTAACTGTAATTACGACAGGCTTCTGGCTTTGTGTGGCCTGTTCTGCCCCTGTTATCTGCCACAAACACACCGCACTCACCTAGCATCACTATTTTTTTTTCCTGGGGTCAACTAAACCAAGTACCTTCAAACAGATTCTTTATATTAAAAAAAGGAAATAAGAAGAGCGGGCATAAGGGAAGACTTGGTCCTCTTTGCAAATTGAATACTTCCAGGTTATCACTGGCAAAAAAAAAAAGTTAAAAAACCAAAAACAAAGCAAAACAAAAAACCCCACAATAATCATGGGAGCCCACGCAAAGTGGCACATAAAAGTCAAACGTCTAGATTTGTGAGTCCGTGTTGTTTTCCTGGGAGAAGATTCTATTTGCAATTCTGTGTGCAATTCTGCAAAGGTGAGGGGGCCCTGGGCAGGAGGCTATGCTCCTCCCTACCTCCCAGGTGAGCAGGAATCACACAGGTAAGAAGTACTGGGTACCCAGTAGCCTCCAGGTCCATGACAAGCTGTTACTCAAGGCTTAAATCTCTCTCCGCAGAGAGCATGAGGCATAAAATTAGTACCTGTGTTTGCTCTCCATTCTTTCTGAACAAAGGGAGCTATTTCTGTGTTATGAGTTCGTGGTACACAGAGGGGATTAAGCAGAGGGACCACACACTTGTGGCTTGGGAGCTGGGGGGCAGGTGGAAGACACCATCCAGCCACTCAGAGGAGGCCGATTTCCACCCCCTCCGCTGGGTTGTCACTCCCTCCTGCAACTGGACTGGGGTGGGCCTCACTCAGTGAGGAATTGGGGCTCCACACCCGCCCCGCTGCAAAGGCCTTCTTGGGTCCTGTTTTGTTTCGGCACCAGATGCGATGCCAGCAAGTTCAAAGCACGGGGTCTCTGAGACGGCTTGCACAAAGAAGAAAAAAGTGACATTCTTTCGGGGGCTCCTGGATTCTGCTTCCTGTGAGGAATAAAAAGTGGAGCCTGTTGGCCCTGGGCCTCGCTAGGTTACCAAAGAGGCCCCACTCGGAATGTAGAACACATCAGTTCAACGGCTTGATGCAGCCCCAGAAGTGACATAATTCAGCCATCGACACACCATGGCGAGTGTCTCTGCCCAACTCCAGTGCGCGAAGAAGACGACGAAGAAAAGGAAAGAAAGGACCAGATAAAGCCGAGGGGGTGTGGGGGGAGGCGGGGGACACAGTTTCCTTTTCAGTGTGGCTGTCAAATGGCGATCTAATTGTGGCCGGGCTGCCGGAGAGCAGATAGGTTTTCTGAAGCCCGCAAGTATTTCTGCCATTCACGGGGCCCAAGGATGCCACACACAGTCTGTTTGTTCAACATAAGCAAACAGATTGTAAACTGGCTGATAATTTTTGTACTGACAATGTCATTTACAGCTGTCAGCCTTTCGTCTGCCTTGTTTGCTTTATTCAAATATGAACCAAGTGGACCTCCCTTCCAGAGCTTTCTTCTGCATTAAAATCACATCCATTCCCTTCCAAGCTGTCTTATCTAAAATTCATTGGAGGCCAATCAGTGGGCTGAATGCTTTGTTGTTTCCATGGAGGCAAGAAGTCTAGTGTGGACTTTCGGGGATTAGGAAGTTTCAGATTTACAGCCTTGAAGTGCACATTTCTTTCAGCTGGCTTCTTTTGATTGCACAGAGGCAGAAATTTAAATATAATTTTATGTCAGAGCTGGGAAGCAGTGCTTAAAAATGTCATCTTTCTAGTTTGTAGCTGCATGGTGACAGCGCTTGGGCTCTTTTCTCCTGAGTTAGTCCTTGGAATGAGCCTCCAGGGCAGGGCTCGTATTGGCATGTGCCCCTCGACCTGGGTCACCTCGGCTGCCTGGAACCGCCACATCTCACCTTTCCTCCGCCGAGCCTGGTTTGGGTACCTACCTTCCTGGGGTCTGTGGGCAAATCTAGGAGCCTCTTCTACTGTTGGTGAAGGTCACAGTACTTTCCATTAATAATTCACATCAGACAGACTGTCTGGTGACAGACAGGCAGCTGTGGACAGTACCACTGTGCTCAGCGGATACAACACATCCTTAAAAAATGTTAGGCGACAGCTTGGTTCCCTGCTTCTCTGCATCTGGTACCAGCAGTTGACTGTTGAATGCTCTCCATTCCAAGAAGCATTCAGCTTTTTGAGCTACGCTGTTTTGTTTTGAGAACAACATTGGGGTCTCCCTGGCAGTCCAGTGGTTAAGAGGTCACCTTCCAATGCTGGGGATTTGGGTTCAATCCCTGGTCAGGGAGCTAAGATGCCTTGTGGTCAAAAAGTCAAAAACATAAAACAATATTTATAACAAATTCAATAAAGATTTTTAAAAATGGTTTAAACAAACAAACAGACAAAGAAAAAAATCTCAACAAGGACATCAAAAAAAGAACAGCATCAACCCAAGGACATTTTTCCCAGTAGAGATGAGGTTGCTACCTTCTTTGGGAGGGAGCGATCCTTTGGAAAACCTGTGATTCCTCGTCTCTCTGTCCACAAGTCAGATCCCAAATACCATCACCATGGACTGTGCACTACACTGCTGATGCTGGAAACTTTAAAACATAACATCACTGGCTGATGCAGCTCTGATGTGAGTTATGACTTTGGCAGTTTGTTCAAACTTTCACTTTCTCAGTCCTTAAAAATGGGCACATTGTGTTAATTAACTCCAGTAAATGAATCCCTAGAATAAAGGATCAGTAACAAGAAATTCATCATGAAAACTTTTCTATATCTAGGATAAATATTGAAGTCCATCCCAACTGAGCTTTGTAAGTTTTCATTCAAATCAATTGCAACTAGCCTGAAATACTTGCTTGGCACTGACTCATCTTAAGAAACAAAAATTCCAACAGATGTACTAAACACACATGAAGTCATTTGAGGAGAGCTCTAGATAGTATTCAGTCCCACGTTGGATGGAAAATACAATAAAATACAACAAAAATAAAGTTTCCTAGAAAAGAGTTCTCAGTAGTGGCTGCTAAATAAGGATTATTCATTCTATTTAGAAAATATAAGAAGCCTATAGTGCATTTAAAGTGATAACCAGTGTGCTATCCTAAAATAGGTTTGGTTATTTACTGCTACATGAAATAATTTGTTGTAAGGGCTGTGGTCTGGAACACATACCTGTCTATTCCTTTACAAAATGTTATTACCAGTTTGGGGTCTGGATGGCTTTAAGTGTCTTGCTGTTTAGAAGAAAACCCAATTTCCTGTGACTTCAAAAAGAAGTCTCTTCTTGTGGAGAAAGAAAGTAGCAGTCTTTTTAAAAAACAAAAACTTTTAATTTTATATCAGAGTACAGCCAGTTAACAATGCTGTGATAGTTTCAAGTGGACAACAAAGGGACTCAGCCATACAAATACATGTATCCGTTTTCCCTCAAACTCCCCTCCCATCCAAGCTGCCACATAATGCTGAGCAGAGTTCCTTGTGCTATACAGTAGGTCCATGTCTATCATCCATTTTAAATATAGTGATGTGGACAGTTGATCCCAAACTCCCTAACTATCCCTTATTCTTCATCCTTCCCTGGTGCAACCGTAAAGAAAAAGCTAGTCTTGTTTCATCATTAAGACTCAAGTTCTACTCTGGTGTGTGTGGTGGGGGAAACTTCAGTTCAGTCACTCAGTCAGGTCCGACTCTTTGTGACTCCATGGACTGCAGCATGCCAGGCCTCCCTGTCCATCACCAACTCCCAGAGTTTACTCAAACTCATGTCTATTGAGTCGGTGATGCCGTCCAGCTATCTCATTTTCTTTCGTCCCCTTTTCCTCCCACCTTCGATCTTTCCCAGCATCAGGGTCTTTTCCAGTGAGTCAGTTCTTCACATCAGGTGGCCAAAGTATTGGACTTTCAGCTTCAACATCAGTCCCTCCAATTAATATTCAGGACTGATTTCCTTTAGAATGGACTGGTTGGATCTCCTAGCAGTCCAAGGGACCCTCAAGGGTCTTCTCCAACACCATAGTTCAAAAGCACCAATTCTTCCACACTCAACTTTCTTTATAGTCCAAATTTCACATTCATATATATGACCACTGAAAAAACCATAGCCTTGACTAGACGGACCTATGTTGACAAAGTAATGTCTCTGCTTTTTAATATGTTGTCTAGGTTGGTCATAACTTTCCTTCCAAGGAGTAAGCGTCTTTTAATTTCATGGCTGCAATCACCATCTGCAGTGAATTTGAAGCCCAGAAAAATAAAGTTAGTCGCTGTTTCCACTGTTTCCCCATCTATTTCCCATGAAGTGATGGGACCAGATGCCATGATCTTCGTTTTCTGAATGTTGAGCTTTAAGCCAGCTTTTTCACTCTCCTCTTTCACTTTCATCAAGAGGCTCTTTAGTTCCTCATCACTCTGCCATAAGGGTGGTGTCATCTGCCTATCGGTGAAGTTATTGCTATTTCTCCCGGCAATCTTGATTCCAGCTTGTGTTTCCTCCAGGCCAGCCTTTCTCATGATGTACTCTGCATATAAGTTAAATAAGCAGGGTGACAATATACAGCCTTGACGTACTCCTTTCCCGATTTGGAACCAGTCTGTTGTTCCATGTCCAGTTCTAACTGTTGTTTCCAGACCTGCATACAGGTTTCTCAAGAGGCAGGTCAGGTGGTCTGGTATGCCCATCTCTTTCAGAATTTTCCACAGTTTATTGTGATCCACACAGTCAAAGACTTTGGCATAGTCAATGAAGCAGAAATAGATGTTTTTCTGGAACTCTCTTGCTTTTTCCATGATCCAGCAGATGTTGACAATTTGATCTCTGGTTCCTCTGCCTTTTCTAAAACCAACTTGAACGTCTGGAAGTTCACAGTTCAAGTATTGCTGAAGTGTGGCTTGGAGAATTTTAAGCATTACTTTATTAGAGTGTGAGATGAGTGCAATTGTGTGGTAGTTTGAGCATTCTCTGGCATTACCTTTCTTTGGGATTGGAATGAAAACTGACCTTTTCCAGTCCTGTGGCCACTGCTGAGTTTTCCAAATTTCCTGGCATATTTGTCTATATTAAAAATATATATATATGTACATATATATATATATATATCCCCACACCCTTCACAAACAATTCCAAAAAGCAAGAGGCTCTGAATACTAAAATTTTGACAGCAAAACTCAATTGGTGACTGAGAGTGCCGTGACCTCACCAGAGAATATGTTGCGTACTTGTTCACTATGTGAGCATTGGCTGCAGAAATGTTTGGGTTTGGTTCTGGGATTGGTCCCCAAGACTTTACTGGGGATGCTATTAAGTAGGGTATATTCCACATCTTACCTTTTAAAAATCCTGGAATTGCAGATATAGAAACACATTCGGACCCACAGAGTTGGGATAGCACTGCGTGTACCTGCCTACAATGTGTTCCGTGTATTTCTGTGGGAGGCGAGGTGACACTCAGGCCTCCATCAAAACGTGGGGCTGACAGGGCTGTACTTGGACCAGACCAGACAGGAAAGCGTCATTAGCAAAGGAAGCTATTCCTCCACTCACATACAAGAGTGTGGGGAGGTTTTGAGGGCTTGAGTTGTGGCTTCAGTGTCCATTTGGCCAGTTGATGGCACCAACTTGATGTCCCGTACAACTAGATGGAGAGAAGAGGAAGGAAAAAGGTGATAAAGCAAGTGGGGTGAAAAAGACACAGGGTGGAGACTTCCTTGGCCATCCAGTGGTTAAGATTTCTCTTGGTTGGAGAGCCAAGATCCCACCTGCCTCGTGGCCAAAAAAATCAAAATGTAAAAGAGAAACAATATTGTAACTAATTCAGTAAAGACTTAAAAAAAGAAATGTGAAGAAAGGGTATTTGCTATTTCTTTTTCTTTCATTTGCATGTAAATTTATAATTATCTCTAAATAAAAATTTGAATTAAAAATAAGACAGAGAGATAATATTTGTAATATTTGTAATTGTTTTTGACAGTTTCAATATAGCCATATTTTTAGGGCCTCCCACAATTTAAGTAACAAAATTACTAATTTCCAGAAAAGTAAAAGAAAACTATTCCACAACTCTGCAGACAGTTTCCTAATACTGTATGAGTGTGTATACAGCTGTCCCTCGGTCTATGCCAGGGATTGGTTTCAGGAGTCCCAGGAGATACCAAAATCCAAGGATGCTCAAGTCCCTTGTATAAAATGGCATCATACATTGAGCTCTCCATACCCATGGGTTCCAAATCCTGGGACTTAACTAACTCTGGATTGAAATTCAAACTGTGGGTGGTTAAATCTATGGATGCAAAACCTGTGGATGAGTAGGGGCAAATATTGCTTTTTATAATATATGTAATTTTATTTTTATTTTTATAGCAATGCTTCTGTAAGTTGAAAGTTAAATGCAAATAAGCTTTAAAAAGCCAATGAAGCCTCAAAAAAAAAAAAAAAACAGTGGCAAAGAAAGAGGAAAAAGAAGAATCGTGGTTGATATTTCCTCCTCCCTCTTCTTTTCTGGTGGCTGAAGTCAAAGTGAGCAAACAGAACCACAACCAAAGGGAGGATAAGAGAGTTTGGAAGAGCACAGGCAGACCCTTGGATGGAAGAAGAGAGAGAATCGTGTCTGAAAGTCACAAGAGCAGCCTGCTCAATGCTCCAACTGGGAGGCCCAGACAGCTTTCTTTTTAATTTTTATTGAAGTATGGATATACAGTATTATCTAAGTTACAGGTGTACAATACAGTGATTCACAATTTTTAAAGATTACATTCCATTTACAGTTATTATAAAATATTGGCTACATTCCCCATGTTATATAATATATCCTTGTAGCTAGAAAAAGTGTTAGTCACTGAGTTGTGTCCAACTGTTTGTGACCCATGGACTGTAGCCTGCCAGGCTCCTCTGTCCATTGGATTCTTCCAGGCAAGAATACTGGAGTGGGTTGCCATTTCCTTCTCCAGGGGATCTTCCCAACCCAGGGATCAAACCCAGGTCTCCCGCATTGCAGGTGGATTCCTTATCAGCTGAGCCACAAGGGAAGACCAAGAATCCTGGAGTGGGTAGCCTATCCCTTCTCCAATGGATCTTCCTGACTCAGGATTCGAACAGGGGTCTCCTGAATTGCAGTTGGATTCTTTACCAACTGAGCTATCAGGGAAGCCCTCACCCTAAGTTACAGGTGTACACTATAGTGATTCCGTTTGTAGTTATTATAAAATATTGACTGTATTCTCCACATTGTACAATACACCCTTGTAGCTTATCTTACACATAATAATTTGTACCTCTTCCTCCCTCCCCTCTCTACTGCCACTGGTAACCACTAGTTCGTTCCTTGTGTCTGTGAGTTTGTTTGTTTGTTTCGTTATATTTCTTAGTTTGTTGTATTGTTTCTAGATTTCACACATAGAAGTGATATCATACAGTATTTGCCAGACAGATTTCTTAATCTGTGTTCTGCCTTGGGAGTGACAGAGAGCCCATGAATGAGACTGCCATTAAGATGAAACACAAAGTTCAGAACACACCTGGTACGTAGTACACTTTCAACAGACATCCGCCATATTTATTAATGTGAAGCTACTGCTCTGCCAGGGCTGCCAAGCTGAGATGTACACCCGTTATCCACTTGCTTCTTATGGCAGCCCTGTGGGGAGCCAGCTTGTGTGGAGGTGAGCAGGTGAGCTAGTGGATCCCTCCTTCTGTCCTGCCACCCCAGGTACTGATGTTCTGATAAATGTCTGACAACTGGCTCTCTAGAAAAAAGTATGTGTGTGTGTGTGTATGTGTACATTTCTTTGTTTATTATAAATTTTACTGATATAAAGAAAGAATAGCACATGATATGTCAACAAAAATAAAACACAGTTTCAATTCCATACAGTCAGTTTGTTCTAACAGAATACTTTTGCTGGGTTTTGCTGAATGTTTGTATTCATAACCAACCGATGGTTGTGATTCAACTATGATTTTTGAAAACTGGAGCACAAATCTTACTATCATATTCACAAAGCCATTGCTCATCTCATTAATGAACAGGTGTAGTTCCAATATGGATGTTGACTGACCTTTTTGCAGATGTTAAACTGCTAAAATGAAGGAGCAGCTATGAAAACCTATTGAAACTCCATAGGCTCATCAACAGTGTGAGAGGCTTCTTTGCTGAAATGGAGAATAATTTTCAAGTACTGGAGAATATTTCTTTAAATCCATGAGCTTTCAGAGTATAAGAGCTCTAAACCCAGCACACTTTTTTACTTTAATCTGCTATCTTAACACCTTCTCTACCACTTTCTTAAACCTGGTCAACAAAATGATAAATCAAGCTCTGATTGGTGGGATTTGTCAATTTCCATGGTGTCAATACTCTCATCGGGCTGATTTCAAGCTATCAAGATGAACAGATGTGGGGAGAGAGGCCAGAGTTACCTACAAGACTCATGGGGAAGGGGACATCTGATCTTGAGGTTTGAAGAATGGGTACATTTTTATAGGTGGAGGTGGAGGAAAGGGATCTCCAGGTAAAAGATATATCTTAGATCGAAGCAAAATAGAGAAACCATTTTGACATAGAGACACAGAAAAGCCTAGGGAGGTCGCTGACACGACGTAGTCTCCTAAGAAGGAAATCTGGAGTCAGACTTGGAAGCATTCTAAATACCTTTCTTATCTGAAGGACTGTCCCTCTATGTGATCAGAGGTTTTGCTTCTTTTGTTTTTGTTTGGTGGGAGATAATTTGCATGTTTGTATTGTTTGGGTTTATCACTCCACGGGATGGAGGTCAAAAAGGAAATATGCAGTAGCATCTAAAATCATTAGACTTGATCTTTAAGGACCTCACCCTGATAGCCAGGGTCCTGGAAAGGTGGGAGCTGGCTGACAGGAGGTGGGAGAGTTGGGGGAATTTACAAAAGCCAGTGTGAGATTCTGCCCCAGGACACAGCAACAAGGGGTCAGTTCCCAACAGCCTGTATCAGGCCTGATCCACCGCCGTCTGGGTCCCCAGCAAGCAAGTCAGGCCTGCAAAACAGCTCCAGGATTCAGCAAGTGCTGTCCAAAAGCCACTCTGATGAATCAGAGCAGGTAAGCAAAGACATTGTCTGTTTAAGCCAACTCTGATGAGAAGTTGAAAGCACGGATTGCAATCCACAATTTTTTTAGGGCCCATATATGTGTTATTGAAGAAATTGGGTAACAAGAGTTTTTTGGTTTTGTTTTTGTTTTTTGTTAATATGGGTTACACTTTTTCTGGAAACCTATATTTTGTACTGACATTCCAACCTGGCCATCATACTTTGTCACTGCTCTCTTTTTAAGGTATTCAGTTCAGTTCAGTTCAGTCGCTCAGTCGTGTCTGACTTTCCACGACCCCATGAATCACAGCACGCCAGGCCTCCCTGTCCATCACCAACTCCCGGAGTTCACTCAAACTCATGTCCACAGAGTCGGTGATGCCATCCAGCCATCTCGTTCTCCGTCGTCCCCTTCTCCTCCCGCCCCCAATCTTTCCCAGCATCAGAGTCTTTTCCAGTGAGTCAACTTGTCGCATGAGGTGGCCAAAGTATTGCAGTTTCAGCTTTAGCATCAGTCCTTCCAATGAACACCCAGGATTGATCTCCTTTAGAATGGACTGGTTGGATCTCCTTGCGGTACAAGGGACTCTCAAGAGTCTTCTCCAACACCACAGTTCAAAAGCGTGTTAGTAATTTGTAAATTGGAGAAGGCAATGGCAACCCACTCCAGTACTCTTGCCTGGAAAATCCCATGGATGGAGGAGCCTGGTGGGCTGCAGTCCATGGGGCCGGGAAGAGTCTGACAGGACTCAGCAACTTCACTTTCACTTTTCCCTTTCATGCATTGGAGAAGGAAATGGCAACCCACTCCAGTGTTCTTGCCTGGAGAATCCCAGGGTTGGGGGAGCCTGGTGGCTGCCATCTATGGGGTGGCACAGAGTCAGACATGACTGAAGCAGCTTAACAGCTAACAACAGCAATCTGCAAGTAATCTATTAAATCCATTTTTGGAAACTGCATTAAGAAATGCTCTTTAAGAATCCATCTGGGAGTAACTGGGGCTTTTTCCAAATTTAATCCAAAGTTTCCTTTTCGCTCCAGGTGGGGGAAACTGAGAAGAATGATGCTGAACTATAGGAATTAACACTGACTCCAGAATTTGAAGCATATTAATAGCTATATATTTCCTTGTCTGAACCTTGGGTGTGACTGAGTACTAAATACTGAGCTGCTGGATGATAAGTCTGTGTCCATTGTATGTATAAGGCCAGTTAATCATTACAGGTTTCTGTGCTAATTACCCACCCGCAGTGGGGCTGACCACCAGGGCTGGCCAGGAATGATGGATTTCTCCCCAAGACTTGGCAGGAACCGAGCTGCACCGGACGCTGCTAAGAGATAGCTCCCCTGTTCCGGCCCTTATCAATTTTTATTTGTCTGCTTCCTTTAAATCGATGAGACAATGGCTGGGTTGTTTGCCTCTAGGTGTAACTAGTGGTGACTGTTTCCAAGCTTGTGGGCTTTGCTCTGACATTCTAAGCCTTGGGCTATAGGGGGTGGAGGGGGAAGACCAGAGATGTCAGTTTTCACTAACTGATGTGACGGCTTCATTCACTGATTCATAGCTCCTCATTTCCCTGGAATCCAGGAAACTTGACCTTGTTTATCCCACTTTTATTCAGATTCAAGGGCTCTTAGACAATCTTTCCCTGGAAATGATGGTCTCCAAAACAAGGTGTGCCATTTGAAGAAAGCTTTTTATCAAAGTTTAACATGAGGAAATGTGAACATACAAATGTATGTCCAGTGAGTTTTGCACACTAAGCCCAACCTGTAAGCAGCACCCAAATCAAGGAAGAGAACATCACCAGTCCCTCAGGGGCCCCTCTGTGCTCTTTCCAGTCACCTTCCCTCCCCCAGCATCTCCTACCCAGCAGAAGAGATTAGCTTTTGAAATCTAGATGAACAGACTGACTGTATTTGCTCCCTTGTACTGGCTGCTTTTGGCTTCCCTGATAGTTCAGTTGGTAAAGAATCCACCTGCAACACAGGAGATGCCGGTTCAATTCCTGGGTCAGGAAGACCCCCTGGAGAAGAGATAGGCTACCCACTCCAGGACTCTTGGGCTTCCCTTGTGGCTCAGCTGATAAGGAATCTGCCTGCAATACGGGAAACCTGGGTTTGATCCCTGGGTTGGGAAGATCCCTTGGAGAAGGGAAAGCCTATCCTCTCCAAAATTCTGGCCTGGGTGGCAAAGAGTTAGACACAGCTGAGTGATGATCACTTTCAATGACTGCTTTCACTCAGCCTTGTAAGAGTCAGTCACACTTCTGTGCTGGCATGTAGTTCACTGCTACAAGCATTCCTTCACACTTTCTCACGGTTGCATGTGTTCCTTGGTGTGAATACATCACCACTCATTCATGCTGAAAGTGCCATTTTTTATTTTCAAAATATCTGAGACAAGAATTCTCACTAGATCCAATCACTTTTCTGAATTCTCTTTTTATTACCTTCAGTTCAGTTCAGTTCAGTCGCTCAGTTGTGTCCGACTCTTTGTGACCCCATGAACCACAGCACGCCAGGCCTCCCTGTCCATCACCAACTCCTGGAGTTCACTCAAACTCATGTCCATCGAGTCGGTGATGCCATACAGCCATCTCATTCTCTGTCATCCCTGTCTCCTCCTACCCCCAATCCCTCCCAGCATCAGAGTCTTTTCCAGTGAGTCAACTTGTCGCATGAGGTGGCCAAAGTATTGGAGTTTCAGCTTTAGCATCAGTCCTTCCAATGAACACACAGGACTGATCTCCTTTAGAATGGACTGGTTGGATCTCCTTGCAGTCGAAGGGACTCTCAAGAGTCTTCTCCAGCACCAGAGTTCAAAAGCATCAATTCTTCGGCGATCAGCTTTCTTCACAGTCCAAATCTCACATCCATACATGATCAAGTGAAAAGCCATAGCCTTGACTAGACGGACCTTGGTTGGCAAAGTAATGTCTCTGCTTTCTCCTTCTCCAAATTCAATTATTCCAACAAGCTTCTAATAATTTTGTGGCTTCCTCCTTCTCCCCATCAGATTCATCTTGCAAACATCCCCCAAGAACACAGATCTGATGACATCTTCTTCCTCAAAACCTCTCCTATGGTACAGAAGATCCTATTTGTAAAACAGAAGTAAAGACACAGATGTATAGAACAAACATATGGACACCAAGCAGAGAGGGGGAGGTGAGAGGAATTGGGAGATTGGAGTTGACATCTATACACTGCTGATACCGTGTATAAAATAGATAACTAATGAGAACCTACTGTATAGTTCAGGGAACTCTACTCAATACTCTGTATTGTGCTGTACTACTCCAGGAGTTGGTGATGGACAGGGAGGCCTGGCATGCTGTGATTCATGGGGTCGCAAAGAGTCGGACACGACTGAGCGACTGAACTGAACTGAACTGATGCTTAGTCAGTTGTGTCTGACTCTTTGCCACCCCATGAACTGTACCCCTCCAAGCTCCTCTGTCCATGGGGATTCTCCAGGCAAGAATACTGGAGTGAGTTGCCATGCCCTCTTCCAGGGGATCTTCCCAACCGAGGGATCAAACCCAGGTCTCCCGAATTGCAAGTGGATTCTTTACTGTCTGAGCCACCAGGGAAGCCCAAGAATACTGGAGTGAGTACCCTATCCCTTCTCCAGGGGAGCCTCTGGACCCAGGAATTGAACTGGGGTCTCTTGCAGTGCAGGTGGGTTCTTTACCAGCTGAGCTACCAGGGAAGCCCACTCAATACTCTAAATGGGGAAGAAGTCCACCAGAACGAGGGGATATATGTATACATAAGGTTGATTCACTCTGCTGTACAGTAGAAATTAACACACCATTGTAAAGCAACTACACTCTAATAAAATTAATTTAAAAAAACCCTCTTCTTCTGCCCCTTCTCCTCACCCCTTCCAGGTACCTGTACCCCCCTAACTTGTTCTTTCTTTAAAAGCACATGATCTACTTTTTTTTTCTAGAATTTATGAAATCGAGTATTTCCTGCCATATCAGTAAAGAAGGATGTCACAGTCATTAGGGATTGCAGCCCTCTGGTGAGAGCCAGTGCACCCTAAGGGAATTAAGAAAAGAGAAGAATACCTGCTATCTAACAGCCATAAGAATGTAGTCACTCCTTACGGTGAGTCCTGAGGAAAGGAGACTCAGAATGTGAAAACAAGACACTGGTCCCAGAAGGGTGAAGTGCACGTGAAAAATTATTTCAGTAAGCCCAGATGCTTGCATCTTCCCTGACATAGAAAAGCACTGAATACCTTAACTTGAGACATTAGTATCTGTGTTGCTGTGTGCTCAGTTCAGTTCAGTCTCTCAGTCATGCCCAACTCTTTCTGTCCCCATGGACTGCAGCACACCAGACTTCATTGTCCATCACCAACTCCCAGATTCTGCTCAAACCCATGTCCATTGTGTTGGTGATGCCATCCAACCGTCTCATCCTCTGTCATCCCCTTCTCCTCCTGCCTTCAATCTTTCCCAGCATCAGGGTCTTTTCTAATGAGACAGCTCTTTGCATCAGGAGGCCAAAGTATTGGAGTTTCTTCAGCTTCAGCATCAGTCCTTCCAATGAATAGTCAGGATTGATTTCCTTTAGGATTGACTGGTTTGATCTCCTGGCAGTCCAAGGGACTCTCAAGAGTCTTCTCCAACACCACAGTTCAAAAGCATCAATTCTTCAGTGCTTAGCTTTCTTTATGGTCCAACTCTCACATCCACACATATCTACTGGGAAAACCATAGCTTTGACTAGATGGACCTTTGTTGACAAAGTAATGTCTCTGCTTACACGCTAAGTTGTTCATAGCTTTTCTTTCAAGGAGCAAGCATCTTTTAATTTCATGGCTGCAGTCACCTTCTACAGTGATTCTGGAGCGCAAGAAAACAAAATTTGTCACTATTTCATTGTTTTCCCATCTATTTGCCATGAAGTGATGGGACCTGCTGCCATGATCATAGTTTTTGAATGTTGAGTTTTAAGCCAGCTTTTTCACTATCCTCTTTCACTTTCATCAAGAGGTTCTTTAGTTCCTCTTCACTTTCTGCCATAAGGGTGCTGTCATCTGCCTATGTGAAGTTATTGATATTTCTCTCGGCAGTCTTGATTCCAACTTGCACTTCATCCAGCCTGGGATTTCGCATGATGCACTCTGCATATAAGTTAAATAAACAAGGTGACAATATACAGCCTTGATGTACTCCTTTCCCAATTTGGAACCAATCTGTTGTTCCATGTCCAGTTCTAACTGTTGCTTCCTGACCTGCAGGAAGGAAGGCAGGTCAGGTGGCCTGGTATTCCCATCTCTTGAAGAGTTTTCCACAGTTTGTTGTGATCTACACAGTCAAAGGCTTTGGTATAGTCAGTAAAGTAGAAGTAGATGTTTTTCTGGAACCCTCTTGCTTTTTTGATGATCCAACTGATGTTGGCAATTTGATTTCTGGTTCCTCTTCCTTTTCCAAATCCAGCTTAAACATCTGGAAGTTCACAGTTCATGTACTATTGAAGCCTGGCTTGGAGAATTTTGAGTGTTACTTTGCTAGTGTGTGACATGAGTGAAACTGTGTGGTAGTTTGAAGATTCTTTGGCATTGCCCTTCTTTGGGATTGGAATGAAAAATGACCTTTTCCAGTCCTGTGGCCATTGCTGCATTTTCCAAATTTGCTGGCATATTGAGTGCAGCACTTTCATAGCATCATCTTTCAGGATTTGAAATAGCTCAATTGGAATTCCATCACCTCCACTAGCTTTGTGCATAGTGACACTTTCTAATGCCCACTTGACTTCACATTCCAGGATGTCTGGCTCTAGGTGAGTGATCATACCATTGTGGTTATCTGGGTCATGAAGATCTTTTTTGTACAGTTCTTCTGTGTACTCTTGCCACCTCTTCTTAATATCTTCTGCTTCTGTTAGGTCCATACCATTTCTGTCCTTTATTGTGCCCATTTTTGCTTGAAATGTTCCCTTGGTATCTCTAATTTTCTTAAAGAGATCTCTAGTCTTCCCCATTCTGTTGTTTTCCTCTATTTCTTTGCAATGATCACTGAGGAAGGCTTTCTTATCTCTCCTTGTTATTCTTTGGAACTCTGCATTCAAGTGGGTATATCTTTCCTTTTCTTTTTTGCCTTTAGGTTCTCACCTTTTCTCAGCTATTTGTAAGGCCTCCTCAGACAACCATTTTACCTTTTTGCATTTCTTTTTCTTGGGGATGGCCTTGATCACTGCCTCCTGTACAATGTCACAAAATTACGTCCATTGTTCTTCAGGCACTATGTTTATCAGATCTAATCCTTTGAATCTATTTGTCACTTCCACTGTCTGGGGATTCTATAATGATTCACACTGAAATATCATGGTTACCTTATATCTTGGACTTCCTGGTGGCTCAGATGGTAAAGAATCTGCCTGCAATGTGGGAGACCCTGGTTTGAACCTTGAGTCAGAAAGATCCCATGAAGAATGGAATGGTTACCCACTCCAGTATTCTTGCCTGGAGAATTCCCTGGACAGATGCTACAGTCCATATGGTTGCAAAGAATTTGACATGACTGAGCAACTAACACTTTTTCACTCACAGTATTTCTTATCTAACACTTCTAGTACTCAGTGCATTTCTGACTTGGGAATATATGTGAAAAGTCTTGTAACAGTAGAAATTTAAATTCTATGTAGTTATATATTTAATGAACTATCTTTTCTGAAATTAGTATGATTATGTAAAATCAAGATGGCCCAGAGAAATTTACTCTTGGGTGTGTGGTTACTCATTACAGAGCCCACCCCATAGTTATTAATTGGACTTTCTCTGTGATCCTGGAGACAAATTTTAACAAGAGGCTCTCAAGCTGGATTCAGAAGAAAGCAGAGTGGATGCTCTCAAATCCAAGAGATTTGCTGATGGGAAAAAGTAAGTAATAAATCCAAGCTTGAAAGTTGAGGAGTTCTATCAATAAGTTTTCAGTCCTCAACATAGCTCTTCTCCTAGCATTTGATCTCAAGATTGCCACCTTAAACAATAAGCTCCTATGAAAATAAAAATAATCAAAAATGATCTGCAGGGTTTCCCTGATGGTCCAGTGGTTGAGAATTTGTCTGCCAGTGCAGGGGACATGGGTTCAGTCCCTGGCCAAGGGAGATTCCACATGCTGTGGAGCAACTAAGCCCATGTACCCCAGTTACTGAAGCTTGTGCCCCAGAGCCCATGTTCTGCAACAAGAGAAGTCACTGAAATGAGAAGCCCAATTGTCAAAACTAGAGAAAGTCTTCTTGCAGCAGCAAAGACCCAGCATGGCCAGAAATAAAATAAATAAATAAAAATTAAAGTAACATATTTGAAAAAAAGAGAATGGGTTGGAATTTCTCTTGCTCTTTAAACAGCTCATTCAAGTTCTCCTTGTGCCCTGAAAGACCAGCTCAAAAGCAGTGAGGAGCATAAAGCAAGAGGCAGCTGGGGGAAAAAAAAAAACAAGTCTTGAAATGATAAATGCAATTTTCATGTCAGCAACTGGAATTTTTTTGCAGTGTTACTGTCTTGGCCTGCTGACAGCATGATTTAATGGCCTGGTTGTTCCATGGGTTGACATGGCAACAACGGAAAATACCATAAATATCTCCGTTGTGGACATGAATGGTCTGTTTACACTGTGTGTGGTGTATTGTGTGACATGTGTGCCTGTGGTCCCATCCAGTTGGAAACGTCTGGAATTGACAGCTATTTTTCAGAGTCGTTTGGGTTAAAATGAGTCTCATGACGGATACTTTACTGCAAGTCCAGAGCTGCACATTTTTTGTGTATATTTGACATATTAAACTCCATGTTTAATGGGCCATGGAGCTCTAACACATTTGGACATGAACCCTAAGCCACTCTCTGCTTCAGAATTGAGACAATTTTAGATTTCTTCTGCATTCACACAGTAGCAAGCGATTGGGACATTTATGCAAACAAGCATCTAGTGAGAACTTCCTTGGGCTTCCCTGGTAGCTCAGTGGTAAAGAATCTGTCTGTAGTGCAGGAGTCGCAAGAATCGCAAGAGACTCTGGTTCAGTCCCTGGGTTGGAAAGGTTCCCTGAAGGAGGGCATGGCAACCCACTCCAGTGTTCTTGCCTGGAAAATCCCATGGACAGAGGAGCCTGGTGGCTATAGTCCATAGGGTCACAAAGAATAGGATATGATTGAGCGACTGAGTTCACACACAGGAGCGCTTCCTTGGACTCACTGAAACCCCAATCCTAGAGTTGGAAAAAATTTTAAAATAACTTCTAGTCCGGTTATTTTATTTCTTGGACAAAGTAAAAAAAAAAGGAAAACACATGATTTCTTTGCTTTGTGCTTCAAGTTTTCTGAGGAAAGCAATACGATTATACCTCTCTGTGCTTAGTAGATTTTTGTACATTCAAAGAAATTAGAGTTTTATTTGGCATTCCCTTTCTTTGGGATTGGAATGAAGACTGACCTTTTCCAGTCCTGTGGCCACTGCTGAGTTTTCCAAATTTGCTGGCATATTGAGTGCAGCACTTTCACAGCATCATCTTTCAGGATTTGAAATAGCTCAATTGGAATTCCACCTCCACTAGCTTTGTTCGTAGTGATGCTCTCTAAGGCCCACTTTACTTCACATTCCAAGATGTCTGGTTCCAGGTGAGTGATCACGCCATCGTGATTATCTTCATCGTGAAGATCTTTTTTGTACAGTTCTTCTGTGTATTCTTGCCACCTCTTCTTAATATCTTCTGCTTCTGTTAGGTCCATACCATTTCTGTCCTTTATCGAGCCCATCTTTGCATGAAATGTTCCCTTGATATCTCTAATTTTCTTGAAAAGATCTCTTGTTTTTCCTATTCTGTTGTTTTCCTCTATTTCTTTGCATTGATCGCTGAGGAAGGCTTTCTTATCTCTCCTAGCTATTCTTTGGAACTCTGCATTCAGATGCTTATATCTTTCCTTTTCTCCTTTGCTTTTCACTTCTCTTCTTTTCACAGCTATTTGTAAGGTCTCCTCAGACAGCCATTTCGCTTTTTTGCATTTCTTTTCCATGGGGATGGTCTTGGTTTTATTTTTAAAAAAAAGAAAGAAAAAGGAAACGAACCTAAAACCAGGTGTGTCACACTGACTGTCAACTCTCCCAAAGGCCACCAGAAAAACAGACTTACCAAGCAAAACTATATTGTGCTTTGTCAAAGACTGCACTTGGTTTTCTAGAAGTAAAATGTTGTCAGTGAAGAATCAACAAATTTGTCACATCTCAGTAAGGGACAACATCACCTTGATGGGTATTAGTGACTTAAAGGGAAAGGTAGGGTAAGCCTTTAGGTCTAGACTGGGAAGTTTTTAAGGTGGTTCTTACCAGATAGAGAGCTGGCTTGAAGTGGGCAGAGTTTATGATATTATAGTTTCGGTGTAGGAGGCACTGCAATGGCAAGGCTCTTGAAGAGAGTTTGCTTGGTTGTGGTCTTATCTTCCAGGATGAAGCAGCTAAGCTCCTTTAGCTTGGTGTCAGTGTGATCTAATGTCAGAACAGAAAAGAATGACTCATTTTAGTGCTGTTTCACAACGTCAAGAAATTCTGTTGGTTCTGTTCTCAGGAAACATCTCAGTCCTGACCTTTGCAGGTCTTGTTATGACTTTCATTCTTTCCTTCACACGTTCGCTCTCTTGCTAGTCATATAGTGAACATTGGCTGAAGGCACCCCTTTGGATATAAAGGTAAGACTTGCTATCTGCCCTCAAGGAATGAACGATAAACACTTTTGGGTCCTTTTAATATGTGGCTACTCTGTTAGACTCTTTTAAGGCACCTAAAGCAAAGACATGCTCAGGTAACCACAGAAAAGCATTCTTTATTTTTGTAAGAGCTTTCCAGGAAATTAGAAAGCACAAGATGCTATTGCAGTACCACATGGAGACCAGAGACACGTTGAAGCACAGTTCAGGTTATTATAGAAGCTCTGGTGATTCTGCAGTCACTCCGGGGAGGAGGACATCTTATCTCCTGGAGGAGAGGATTCATTAACTGATTAGTCACAATTTAGGATGGAGTGCCGCTACTTTCCCAGCCTTTCATACCCAGCTGACTCATCAACCAGCTTACAGACCATGGTATTCCAGTGTCAGAGCCAGGATCCAGCTGTGTGTCTTTGAATCATGGCTGATTCCCAACCCATCAGCTCTGGGTCAAGAATCAGGTTACATGACAGTGTGTGTATTGGGGGTACTTTCACGCTCAAAGACCCAGAGTGAACATACACATTGATAGAATCACAAAATTGTAGAACTTAATACCACAGGGATTTAATTGTATCCATTTATTTTTATTTTTTAATTTTTTGGAGGGCTTCCCTGGTGGCTCAGACAGTAAGGAATCTGCCTGAAATGCACGACACGCGGGTTTGATCCCTGGGTTGGGAAGATCCCCTGGAGAAGGAAATAGTTTACCCACTCCAGTTTTCTTGTCTGGAGAATTCCATGGACAAAGGAGCCCGGTGGGCTGCAGTTCATAGGGTCACTAAGAGTTAGAGATGACTGAGCGATAACACTTTCACTTCACACTTTAATTTCTTTGGCCCTGTTCTGCAGCATGTGGGATCTTAGTTCCCTGACTTGGGATTGAATCCATGTCCCCTGCATTGGAAGCATGGAGTCTTAACCATTGGACTGCCAGGGAAGTCCCTCTTTCTTTTTTTTTTTTTTTATTATTATTATAGATAACGTGTCCTCAAGCCCTACTTCCTTTAGTTGAAACTCAAATCTTCTTGGGGGTCAAATTTAGCTCTTTGCAAAATAATTTTGTTGCTTTGGTTTGGTTTTTCTAGTTTTCATGGCACTGTATCTTATTAACTTTAAAACCACTATGGAGACCATCTCAGTGAACAAACAGAAACAATCAGAGAGTTGAAACAGGAAATCTTTGAAAGTTTCTTTCTTTTTTTTTTTCCCTTTCACTTTAATCTTAGTTTTGCAGAAGAAGCAAAATATTGTCAGTGAAGAATAGACAAATTTGTCACATCTTAATTTGATGGTAAAGAATTACTTCAGTCATTGACGTTTATTTCTTTGTCTTGGGATCAAACTATAACCATGGAGC
This sequence comes from Moschus berezovskii, assembly GCF_049115385.1. Taxonomy (NCBI): domain Eukaryota; kingdom Metazoa; phylum Chordata; class Mammalia; order Artiodactyla; family Moschidae; genus Moschus; species Moschus berezovskii. Next base: position 43,267,289 of record NC_142474.1, on the reverse strand, counting down.
CAGTTTCTACCTGCTGCCTGAGAGAAGAGGTTTAACCTCATTGAAGGTAACTGTGTCGTCCGTCAGGTATTGATGTTTTTGGTTTACAGACTCATTCATCACCATGTCCTGAAGAGTCATCTGTCACAGCAAGATGGGCCTTTGTCTCCTGGACTTCTAAATTACCTTGTTCAAAGCTCAGGATGAGCACCGAAAAAGTGAAAACTCCTCTGTGTTTTCCCATGTATAATGCCATTTTAAGGAGGGCCCAGAAGATTCCTCTGGTTAACTCTTCCAGTCCTGTGGAGATACCTTCATTGTGAGAGACCAAGCTGTTAGGTCATTCTTCCTTAGACTTTTCAAGTGACTCTTGTGGGAAAACTGGAAGAAGATTTGCAGGTACAAAGGGTCACAAATGTGGCCTAAACTCAGACATAAAGAAGACATGCCACTAGAAGCAATGAACACACTAAGCACCCATCGTAGGATAAATAAGACCAGGTATCCTTGAAGAAATGGCTGATTTTCAGACTGGGACAGAGAAACACAAGATGAGCCTGGTACAACTTGTAGTGCCTGGAAGCAAGAAAGTACTTTAGAGAAAGGACACAAGTATGGAGGAATATCAAAGAGACTCAGGAGCCAACTGAAAGAGCTCCAAAGGTAGTAAGTAAAAAAGAATGACAAAATAGCATTATTGCCTGGATGCTCAGTCACTCAATCATGTCCGACTCTGTGAGACCCCATAGATTGTAGCCTGCCAGGCTCTTCTGTTTATGGGATTCTCTAGGCAAGAATACTGGAGTGGGTTGCCATTTCCTTCTCCAGAGGATCTTCCCGACCCAGTGATGGAAACTGCATCTCCTAAGTCTCCTGAATTGACAGGCAGATTCTTCTACCATGGAGTCACTTAGGAAGCCCAAAATAATGCCAGACCACCTGTCCTGCCTCCTGAGAAATCTGTATGCAGAAAGCAACAGTTAGAACTGGACATGCAACAACAGACCGGTTCCAAATCAGGAAAGGAGTATGTCAAGGCTGTATATTGTCACCCTGCTTATTTAACTTACATGCAGAGTACATCATGAGAAATGCTGGGCTGGATGAAGCACAAACTGGAATCAAGATTGCCAAGAGAAATATCAATAATCTCAGATATACAGATGACACCACCCTTATGGCAGAAAGCAAAGAAGAACTAAAGAGCCTCTTGATGAAAGTGAAAGAGGAGAGTGAAAAAGTTGGCTTGAAGCTTAACATTCAAAAAACTAAGATCATAGCATCCGGTCCCATCACTTCATGGCAAATAGATGGGGAAAAAATGGAAACACTGACAGGCTATTTTGGGGGGGCTCCAAAATCACTGCAGATGGTGACTGCAGCCACAAAATTAAAAGATGCTTGCTCCTTGAAATAAAAGTTATGACCAACCTAGACAGCATATTAAAAACCACAGACATTACTTTGCCAACAAAAGTCTGTCTATTCAAAACTATGTTTTCCCCAATAGTCATGTATGGATGTGAGACTTGGACTATAAAGAAAGCCGAGTGCTAAAGAATTGATGCTTTTGAAATGTGGTGTTGGTGAAGACTCTTGAGAGTCCCTTGGACTGCAAGGAGATCTAACCAGTCCATCCTAAAGGAAATCAGTCTAGAATATTCATTGGAAGGACTGATGCTTAATCTGAAACTCCAATACTTTGGCCACCTGATGTGAAGAACTGACTCATTGGAAAAGACCCTGATCCTGGGAAAGATTGAAAGCCGGAGGAGAAGGGGACAACAGAGGATGAGATGGCTGGATGGCATCACCGACTCGATGGACATGAATTTGAGTGAACTCTGGGAGTTGGTAATGGACAGGGAGGCCTGGCGTGTTGCAGCCCATGGGGTCACAAAGAGTTGGAAATGACTGAGTGACTGAACTGAACTGATAACCCAAAATATACAATAAATATCTATGAGACTATATTAGTATAAACATACTTAAAATAGTACTGAGAGTTCTAGCCACAGCCATTTCAAAATTAAATAAATGAATAAAATGCTTCCAGATTGGAAGGGAAGAAGTAAAGCTGTCAACTATTTGCAGCTGGCATGATATTATACTTTACACAGAAAGCCCTAAAGTCTCCACTCCCAAAACTATTAGAATTCAGTGAGGTTACAGGATATGATTAATATACAGAAATCTGTTGTGTTCTATGCACTAATAATGAACTATTGGAAAGAGAAAGTAAAGAAGCATTCCCACTTAAAATCACATCGAAGGACTTCCCTGGTGGTCCAGTGGTTAAGACTCTGCACCTCCCTTGCAGGGGGCATGGGTTTGATCCCTAATTGGGGAACAAAGATCCCGCATTCTGCATGGTGTGGCCAAAAATATTTAAATAAAAAAAATAATAAAACCACATCTGAAGAATAAAATACCTAGGAATAAACTTAACCAAGGATGTCAAAGACCAATACTCTGAAAACTGTAAAACACTGATGAAGTTGAGAATGATACAAAAAATGGAAAGAAAACGCATGCCTTTGGACTGGAAGAATTAGTACCGTTAAAATGATCATACAGCTCAAAACAAACTACAGATTAAATGCAATCCTCATCAAAATATCCATGACATTTTAAAATAGAATTAGAACCAATTATCCTAAAACACATAGAGAGCCACAAAAGACAAACCAATGTATATAACAAAACAGAAACAGGCTCACAGATATGGAAGACAGACCAATGGCTACCAGTGGGGAGAGGGAAGTGAGGGGAAAACTGGGGGTATGGGATTACTATGTATAAAATAGATAAGGAACAAGGATAAAATGTACAGCACAGGAAAATATAGCCATTATCTTGTGATAACTATTGATGGAATATTATGGGTAAAAATACTGAATCACTAGGCTGCTCACCTGATACATATGTAATATTGTAAATCAACTATACTTCAATATATATAAATTTTAAAATATACATATTTAAAAATAAGTCAATAAATGGGGTAGCATAGAGAAATCTCCCATGCAGAAAAATTGCAAATAGTTTATATAGATATTCTGCTTTCAGGGAAGTAGGACATAACCCTCACTCTTTATGTGTAAACTGTACCCAGTGATTACCTTTCAAAGAATACAGGGTGGAGAAGAAAAGAGTAACTTTTTAGTGGAGAAAAATGACTGTTATCTCTTAATAGGTTGTACCCAGAGGTCTACAAGACTTGTGCTTGCCCAGCTTCAAGACAGAAGAAAGAGCCTGGAAGTCAGCAGAGAGCCATCAGTGGTGTAATAGATGGGGGCATTTACATGTCTGAAACAGGGTCCTGGAGTGATGCCCTACTGTGTGCAGCAGACAGTGGGCAGGACCTGGAAGCAGTCTTCACTCCCAGGTTGGAGGTGGGGAGAGTACCAGTCATGAGGCACTGATGTCAAGTAAGCTCGTTAGTTACCAGGGATGTCTCTCACTGCCCCTTTGATAAGAACCATCGCTAGCTGGGACCTGGGGCAAGAACATAGGAAAGTCAGTCCTGCTCATAGGGTGCAGCTGAATCAGGTGCTGGTCAGGCAGGGGCTGGACAGAGAGCAAGACCACTACCATCTTGAGTGGCCTGAAAATACACCACGGCATCCAGGTGATCCAAGTTAGCAAGGACAGTGATGGCCTCTGGATGTTTTGTGTCCTTGATACAATGGGATTGCACTGGATGTCTGAGGTCTTCTTCTCTGAAACTCAGATCCCCAGTCTCACTTTAAGTAAACCATTGGACCAATCCCAGTGAGGGACATTTTACAAAATGCCTAAAGAGCACTTCTCAAAGCATCAAGATATCCGAAACCAGGAACATCTGAGAAACTGTCACAGTCAGGAGGAGGCTGAGAAGACAAGAGCGAATGTCATGTAGAGGCCTGGGTGGAGAGAACATCGAGCAGAATGATCCAATGAAGGATGGGCTTCAGTCAGTACTAATACTGTGTCCAATATTAAAAATTACTAGAAATGCAAAAGGAAATGCTGTGTCTCTATTTTCCTGCTTACAATTTCCTTCTCCCAATGCTCCACTCCTTTGGGTAGGAAGAATTGAAGCCAGTGTAGTTTCCAGGTAGAATCTTAGGGAAGCGTCAGTTTCCATTTCCCCGCCTGAGTTAAGGACCAAGCAAAAATAACTTACCCACTTCCTCCAAGAAAACCTAATCCTCAGAAATGTGAATCAACTGAAAGGTTTTACTTATCGAACCTGCAGCTCACTCACTGAGATTTGCTTCAAAACCATCCGTCTCACGGGGCTCACCGATCCAAAGCTATTACATCATAACTTCCACCCAGTCCTCCAGAACCTCTCAATGTAGACACTGACTTCTGCATTTTGAGAAGCTACTGACAGTCAGGGCGGGGTTCTCTCACCCCGCAGTGCATCTAAGTCTTAGCTTTGTTTCTTCAAAAGCTTGTTCTAGGGTCTTCTAGGAAGTTGACAATCTACAGTCCTAAGGAAAGGACAAGGGAATTTAATCTTATCTGTAAGAGGGTATTAGTATTTTCCCCTGGAACACAATTGCATTTCAGGCAGATGTTCAGCTGAATCAGAGATTGCCTCCTATCAGAGCATTCCTGGTCCTCCCCATGGCATTGGCTGGGGGTGGTCTGGGCTTTGGATGCTTTGCAGGGAAGGACAGAGTTCTGATCCTCTGCATCCTGGCCCAAGGACAGTGTCGCTGACCAAGTCTGCAGTGTCACTGACCCCGTGCTCTCCCTCAATTTTCTCAGTCTGAGTGTGCACCCTCTCCGGCATCGCCATGTCTCTGAGTTCTGGTTTTAATGGCTAATTTTGTCTCCAGTCAAGTTATCTACCTCACCTGGCAGGATTTTATCCCTACCACAGTGGTACAGTAAATAACCTGCCTGCCAATGCAGGAGATTTAAGAGACGAGGGTTCGATCTTTGGGTTGGGAAGATCCCCTGGAGGAGGGCACAGCAACCCACTCCAGTATTCTTGCCTGGAGAATCCCATGGACAGAGGAGCCTGATGGGCTACAGTCCATGGGGTTGCAAAAAGCTGAACATGACTGAGCGAATTCACACATGCATGCAGTGGTACTGCCCCGAGAATGACGGCTGCCCTGCATGTCTGCTGTGAAGCAGATGAGGACTTCTGCATTCTTCCCTCTTGCTACAGCCCTTCGGGTGGGCCCTGGAGGCTACTTCAGGCCTTATGTTTGCCCACTGGCACTTACCCGTGGTCATGCTTTGTGGACTCAGGGTGTCCACTGCACATTCTCCAGCCAGGGTTTCCAATCTGGGGTTTTCTCAGCACCTCGGCCTACCGGCCACTTCAGTCCAGATGGGAGGAGCCTGTCCCAAGTCACTGACCTCTTGTTTGCTCCTGCCTGGACTCTCTTCTCTCTGGGCCAAGCTTCCAGTTTCTGTCCATCCAGAATGTCCCCTGGGTCACGGCCTCCTCCTCCTCCTGAGGTGACAGTTGGTGTCTGGGGTAGACAGAGAGACTCGCCACTCAGAGCCCCCTCCAGAGAGGACTGATTATGCTGCCTCGAGGAATGCAGTTGACTGATGTCCTCCAGGGTTCCCTCCCTCTCCATCCATCCCAGGGTGGGCTGTGGGAGGCAGAGAGTGACCAAGCAGTGGGTCAGCGCTAGGCCATTTCTTCCCAGCAGGGACCACTCTATGGGGAGCCTTTGTGCCAGAGTTCCTGTATGGACTGAGAGAGACAATCTCAGCCTCTTTTTTCCCACCCCTCCCAAATCACAGGTGTCAGATCTGCATTCCTGTCTGAAGGCTCTAGCTGTTCGCTCCTTCTTCTCTTTGCTGTTCATAGGTGTGTGTGTATGAGTGTGTGTGTGTGTGTGTTAGATGCTCAGTTGTATCTGACTCTTTGAGACTCCATGAACTGTAGCCGACTAGGCTCCTTGGTCCATGGAATTCCCCAGGCAGGAATACTGGACTGTGTAGCCATTCCCTTCTCCAGGGAATCTTCCCAACCAGGGGATCAAGCCCTCCTGTATTGCAGATGGATTTTTCACTCTTTGAGACACCAGGGAAGCCCCATTCATAGGTATTCCTCACAATAAATCCCTTGCTTCTTTAATTTCTTGGCACCTGCTATCCAGAACACCCAACAGCTTGGTCCCCAGTCAGCAGTGCCATGATGGTGAACGCTACTTATGAGAAGAGAAGAAAGTGTTAGTTGCTCCGTTCAGTTCAGTCACTTAGTTGTGTCTGACTCTTTGCAGCCCCATGGACTGCAGCTCAGTGATCCCGTGAACTGTAGCCTGCCAGGCGCCTCTGTCCATGACATTCTCCAGGCAAGAATCTTGGAATGAGTTGCTGTTTCTTACTCCAGGGTATCTTCCCTACCCCAGGGAGTGAACCCGGGTCTCCTGTATTGCAGGCAGATTCTTTACCTTATGAGCCACCAGGGAAGCCCCAATTTATGAGCGATTGGGTGAAATGTCTATAGGGCTTGTATTTGCACATGATACTCTCACCAAAGTACATGCAATCAGTTCTTTTAAGAAATAAAGTTAGGCTGGACATTTTATTTTGCTTCTACATGCAATACCCACCTTTCTCTATCCTGCTCAATTTGGGAGTCTGGTCCTTGTCAATTACACTGTCTGCTCTCTTACCTCTGACTTCTAGCTGGCCTCAGTCTATGGGAATCACCAGGAAGAGATTGGAGGGTGGGAGAAGGTCAAACTGGGGAGGTGATCTGTACCAACTGTGTCACCATAGGATGTCTGCATCCCTCTACTGAGGGCTTCAGCACCCATCAGTGGGTGATACACCCTTAGGGTTCTGGTAATGGCTTCCTCAGGGTCTGTGACAGTTCCCATTGTACCCCGCCCTGTGGTACCAGCACCTTCCCACACTTTGTACATAGTAGGGTGTGCCTGCCTGGACCCTGACTGCCTAGAGCAAAGGTCAAACACAATTTGACAGAAATGAATCTAAATTCACTTGGCACATGGTATTAATTTTATTGAGCGAATTCTAAATCTTTAGGTTTGAAGATCCTACTATTTTTCAAACACTAAGAAGGAAAAATGTGTGAAAACAGATTCTGTTGTACAATTGTATTGAGATCACGATTGAAATAAAGTCTGTTTAGAGTTACTTCCACCTTTTGCCAAAATAATTGGCATAGACTCTATCAGAAGCAATAATCAGTTATATTTGTCAATAAATACAAACAAATCATGAAGTTTGAACAAGTCATGAAGTTCCACATACCTTGTGAAATGATATATCCTGTCGGGATAGAAACTCTTTAGGGCTCACTGATGGGGATCCTTCTGGTTAATATAATTGTTTTCTGTCCTTGAAAAAGTGTCTCCACCCCAAAACAGGATTGATTTCTCCCCTACCTCAAAGGGCAGATTGAGCGAAGGGATTGAAGCCAGTGTTTCCAAAACTCTATTTTTACATCTTTCTTTGTTTTTCAACTTCTCTTTTCAATTTTCAATGTGTGTTTGTGTCTCTGTGCTCACACACACACCCAGATGTCATTTTAAGTGAATGTTTCCCCCAAATCTTTTCTTATTCCACAGGTTTTACAATCAGTAAAATTCGGCACCTAGTTTTCTAAGAAATCCTTGGACGGTTCTGATGTTTACCCAGTTCACAGCGAAGATGTTAGGACATTTGAGTGTTTCCCGAAGAAGTCTGGGCCTCTGAAGGTCAAATGTGTGAATGAAACTCCTGCTTTTCACCTCTGCCTGACATCCCCACAATCTCTGCTCAGTGTTACCTTCCTCAGTTTTTGCATTGGGCACAAATTGCCCAGGTTGGACTCTTCCCTCATCAACAAATCCCAAACGTCACATCTCAGAAGTATCTCAGGGGCTCTTCATCCCTCCCCTCCAGGTTGAATCCAGCATCGCCCCACCCCAGGTTCCTGTGAGGCCATCCACGTCCTCACTTCCGCTCCACATCCCTGCTACACCACCATGGTTGTCTTTCTGAAAAACACACAAGGTCCTCTTCACTAGCTCCAGGAGGAACATCTAAGCTCTTCATCTGTCACAGCTGGACTCCAAGGGCAGCAACTCAGGGCCCTTCCTTAGCACCAGCTGAATCCCTCAGCCTGTGGGTCTTTCTGCCCTTGACTTCTCATGTCTTTGACCTTCATCTCCTTGGATGGGGCCTCTCATCCCTTAAGTCTCAACTGAGACACTATGTCTTCATGGCCCTTCCTGACCATCCTAGGCTAAACAATCACTCTCTCCCTCCTGCCCTGGGACACACCTGGCTTCTATGAGAGCATCTGTCAAGGTGGGGTAGCTGCTTATTTACACCTCTCTGTTCTCCAGAACAAGGTGTGATTCCAGAGGTGGGGCCAGATACTCAACTAATTCAACTACTTTCCTGCTCCCCGACATATGGTCAGCACCCCAAAGGCATTTATGGATGGAATAAGCAAATGCATTTCCACATCTCCTTAAGAGAAGTGTCAACTCATTAATTATTCTCACGTGCCCCTTAAGGCAAAATACAACCTGATCTGATTGAGTTACTTTTTGCACATTTTCAGGATCTCAGTGACTTACAGGTTACAAATGTCCTGTCTCAGCCATAGGCACATTAAGAAGTGATGAGAGGTCTGTCCTACTGCATCTCTAAGACTCTCTTCAACCTCAGATCCTTGCCAGCGTGAGCTCCTGTACCTCCTCTGGCAGACGAGGCTGGTCATTGAGGTGTGTGTAGGTGAAGGTCGAGAGCTCTCTGCTCAGCCTCAGGGGCCTGAGGGGCAAATCCCACTACCACCACCAGATCCATTTTGTTTGGGTGGCTTAAGAACTAGACTGTGCTGTGCTCACTCCCTCAGTCGTGGCTGACTCTTTGCGACCGCATGGACTATAGCTCACCAGGCTCCTCTGTCCATGGAATTTTCCAGGCAAGAATAATGGAGTGCATCCCCAGTTTACCTCCTTCTAAATGATTGATATTTCTCAGTTTGGTATCTGTGTTATGAATGAAGGAGATGCTCTGCAATATCTCTCATTCACCCAGTCTTCTACCACAGAAAGTCCTCTACATACAGACCTTCAAGTTGGGAATTTTCAAAGATGTGAATGTGTGCTCACAGGCCCAATCATATAAATTAGTTCACGTGTCTGGCATACACTGTCACAGGCATGCATGCCCTACAAGTGGTTGTGTATTTGTGTCCTTTCCTGTATGGTACTGTATAGGGCACAGTAGTTCAGTTCAGTTCAGTCGCTCAGTCATGTCTGACTCTCCGCGACCCCATGAATTACAGCACGCCAGGCCTCCCTGTCCATCACCAACTCCCAGAATACACTCAAACTCATGTCCACAGAGTCGGTGATGCCATCCAGCCATCTCATTCTCCATCGTCCCCTTCTCCTCCCGCCCCCAACCTTTCCCAGCATCAGAGTCTTTTCCAGTGAGTCAACTCGTCGTATGAGGTGGCCAAAGTATTGCAGTTTCCAATGAACATCCAGGATTGATCTCCTTTAGAATGGACTGGTTGGATCTCCTTGCAGTATAAGGGACTCTCAAGAGTCTTCTCCACACCACAGTTCAAAAGCACCGATTCTTCGGCGATCAGCTTTCTTCACAGTCCAACTCTCACATCCATACATGACCACGGGAAAAACCATTGCCTTGGCTTTATTTCAAGCCCAGGATGTTTGGAAGTGAGCACAAAAGCAGTGGTGTGGTGGTAACTCTTCTTGCTTGTTCACTCCGGGCCAGCTCCTGTATACCAGCTATTGTGCTGCACTACTGTCCTTTTCAAGGTTCTGTGCTATAAGACTAAAAATGTTTTCTTTATTTTTTGTGCTTTTTTATGTGCTATTTGTGTGAAAAGTATCATAAACCTATTACAGTACAGTACTATGTAATCGAGCGTGTTCAAGTGTGTTAGCTTGGTAGCAAGGCTAACTTTGTTGAACTTACAAGTGAATTGGACTTACAAATGTGCTCTCAGAACAGAATTTGTTTGTATGTAGGGAACTTGCTGTATTTAAGCTATGACCAATCTAGACAGCATATTAAAAAGCAGAGACATTACTTTGCCAACAAAAGTCCATCTAGTCAAAGCCATGGTTTTTCCAGTAGTCATGTGTGGATGTGAGACTTGGACTATAAAGAAAGCTGAGCACTGAAGAATTGATGCTTTTGAACTGTGGTGTTGGAGAAGACTCTTGAGAGTTCCTTGGACTTCAAGGAGATCCAACCAGTCCATCCTAAAGGAAATCAGTCCTAAATATTCATTGGAAGGGCTGATGCTGAAGCTGAAACTCCAATACTTTGGCCACCTGATGCAAAGAACTGACTCATCTGAAAAGACCCTGATGCTGGGAAAGATTGAAAGTGGAAAGAGAAGGAGATGACAGAGTATGAAATGATTGGATGGCATCACTGACTCAGTGGACATATGTTTCAGCAAGCTCTGGGAGTTGGTGTTGGACAGGGAAGCCTGGCGTGCTGCAGTCCATGGGGTCGCAAAGAGTCGGACATGACTGAGCAACTGAACTGACCGACTGTGTAGCAATGACCCTAAACTTCCTATAACACTGCATAGTTCTGCAGGCTGATGGCTCAGCTGGGTGGTTCTCACTGGAGTCTTCCCTGTGGGAACAATCGGACAGAGGCAGGGGCTGGAGTCGGCCCATGGGAAGATCTGTACACTGTGGTCCCAGGCCTCTGCCTCTGGCTCAGCATGGTCTCCACTTATGTCTCTTTCCTGGGAAGTGGGGGGATGGCTCAAGGCTTCAGGTGGAAGCTGGCCCACCGAATGACTTTAGACAGTGCACAGCACCCCTTTTGCCCCATCCTGCTCACTAGAAATGAGGCTCTAAGTCCCACCCAGGGCAAAGAGAGGAGGTTTCCAGCCTCCAGCTGATGGATGGGAGGGGTTTCAGAGAACACGGGGACATGTGTAAGCCATCTCAGAATCAAGATCTGCCTTCCGACCAAGCCTTGGAGACACTCCTTCCTTCTCATTCACCCGCATTCCCCTGGTCTGTAGGCTACTGTGGGTGGAGTCAGGAGAGTTCTAGGAGATCCCTGTTCCTCTTCCAAGTCTTCAAAATGCCTGCTATCATGCCCGCATCATCATAGAGAAAAACCGAGGCCACATACAGGCAGATCTCTGCCATACTGTAGGTTTGCTTCCAGACCCACCTTGCAGTGAAGCCAGTCACACAGGGCACAGGATTATACACGCACTCTCTGTTACAGGATTATGGTCACACTAGACTGTCATCTATTAAGTGTGCAACACATTATGTCTAAAAAACAATGCACATGCCTGAATTTAAAAATACTTGATTACTAAAAAGTACTCATATCTGACAATGCAGCGTTGCCACAAGACTTCCACTTGTTAAAAACTCAGGATCTGTGAAGTGCTAGAAAGCCAAGCATAATAACATGAGGTGTGCCTGTGGATTGAATCCTGCCACCCATCTTTAATAGCACAACCAGCAGTAGGACCCCAGAAGGCTTCAATTTTCTATGGAAAGTAAGGGAATTAAGTGACTTAAAGTACCACCTCTGGGCTATTCAGAGGGCCTGGGCCAAGACCTGAGGGGTTCCCCATCTCTAGCCTGACCACAGTGAGGCTGAGACTGAATGCCTATGTCTTGGCCATGCTGGGGAGAGTGTCTTGTTGGGATGAGTTTTGGGGAATAGTGGTCTCCAGACTGTCATTCCCCAAGGCTTGTAGACAGATCCCCTCCCTGAGGTTGAGATCAGTGTACGGGATGTTTGTTGAGGACAAGCTTTGGGTCAGGACCTGAGGAAGTGTGTCCCAGTGGACCCTGCAGTACATTCTGCAGTACAGAGCCTCCTTGAATAGTCCTGTGGGCTGCCTAGATGCCTGGTCTTAGAAGAGGAGTATCAGTGGTCATTGGATGCTGTACCCAAAGGGACATGAGCTGGGCTCTTGATGTCTCTGGGCAGTTGACCCATGCTCGATAGGACTAACACAAAGACCATCAGCAAAAGACACTCCCAGCACCTGGGAGCCTTTCCTTTAAGGGGGAGGGAGCGTTAGCACAAATCCCCAATTTGTGTTGTGAACCACAAATGACAAGGCCCTGTCCCCAAGATTCTGATCCTATAAGTCTGAGGTGGGCATGGAAATCTATGTTTCTAAAAGGTTTCCTGGTGATTCTTATTCACAGCCAGGTTTCCCCAGCACTGGCCGATGGCTCTGAGGCCTCCCGAGGCTGACAGAGGAACCAGGATGCTGTGTCTATAGGTGTCCCTGGGCTGAAGAGGCAGTGAAATTGACCAGCAGCAAAGGTGAATATCAGCGCCTTGAATTTCCAGATTACCCCCGTTCTTCAGCCAATTATCTGAGCCTGGATGAGCGCTTCTGCCACAAAAGAGACGGCTGATGGCGTCATGGGGTAGGAGTTGGAGGGGGGGCAGTGGTCCTGATTCTGGCCCCTTACAGCTGGCACGCTCCAGCCGGCCTCATCACTCCCAACAGCAGGCTCTCAAGGAGAGCCCGCTGAACTGAACTTTCCGCTCACTGACTTGGCTGCCTCCCCAGTCAGAGAAAACAGCCCTATTATAAACATGCAGAACTGGAGCTGGGAGCGGACAGGAGGAGTCCAAGCTCTTGCTTGAGTGCATCCTGCAGAATGGACTTTTCTGTCAATGAGAACACAGCCCTGCTTTGACTTCTCCTGTGTGCTTTGGCAGTTTCGGCATGGTAGTAAAATTTATCCAGGGAAAACTGGCATTTATCTTGGGCTCACTTGCGCCAGGCAAAACTGATAAACAGATGGGGGCTCGCCAGGCCACGGTTAATTTGGTTAGCACTTTACAAAACACAAATGTCACCCTTTATTCCTGCTGGGGTTATTTACTGCTAACTGGGAAGTTATTGGTCTGTGATAGTCTAACAGGACCATTCACACCATTTAAAGGGTCCACTCTCCAAATTTTGTGAGGCACTGTTCATTGGGAGGAGGGGCTGGGGGTCGGGGGCGGGATATCTAGGGTGGAAAGGGACTTCCTGGCTTTCTTGACCATAAAGGACTAAAATAGCCCTGCTGGGTTTGTGTGTGCACACAGGACACTTGTCTGTAGGGTCGTGGAGGGAAAAAAAAAGAGAGAAGGAAAGAAAGAAAGCAGCGAACTCTGATGGGGAAGCTTTCAACGGAGATCAAAATTCAGACCAAATGTCCCACCCCGGTGTCTTGGAGCTTTCTTCCTTTTGTGTCCCAGCTAAAGGCGCTGGGGGGGGATCAGAGACCTCATCGTGCTCTGTTTACTTTGGGAACAATCGCTGGTGTATGAATACTAATGCCTCCCTCAACCACAACTAATTGAATTGCAGCAGGCGGGTGGCGGAGGGGCTCTGCCGGCCAGTCCATCACGGCAGCTTCTTGAAGAGCCATGGACAGTGATCGATGCCATCCGCCTCCCCGAGAGCACCCTTGAACACCTAAGAGCAGGGGTATGAACCTGCATTCTGAGTTTCTATTAACCAGGCCCCTCAGAGAGGCGGCGAACGTCGGGCATGGGCTTGGCGATTGGAAGAATGGGGAGACAGCCCACGCCCCCCAACACCAGGTTCTCCTCCCCCTCTCCTGACTTCAAGCAAGTCCAGGTCATGGGGATAAACCTGGAAACATCTTCCAGGGACCCCGCAGGAGGGGCAGGGCCATCTCTGCTGAGGCCAAACCCACCGAAGGCACTTAGCTTGTTTGGGCTGTGATGGGAGGCCCTGCTTGGGAAGCAAAAAGGCAAAACAGCCAAAGGTTTGTGCTGCCGGAGGATGTTTCGACTCTGGAACATGAGAGAGAAGGGAGAAGCGTACAGGGAGCAGTGGAAAACAGCCTGTGGCCTTGTCTCCATCCTAACAAAGCCCCACACGGGGACCCTAACGTTTGGCCGTCCTGGTTGTCTGCACTGTGTTTACACAGCAGTATCCTGCAGCTGGGATCCTGGGCTCAGTGGGACTTTGTTCTCCTAGCGAGAAGCTGACCCCTGCTGAACTGCCGTCGGGGAAGAAGCTGATGCTGCCCACCAGCCTGGAGGTCTGGACACTGTGGAAGTCGTCCAGCTCCAGCGCCACGGGTGACCATTTCCAAAGCAGTCAGCCCGGGCCAAGCCCCAGACTGGCCCCTTTCACGAGAGCTGTGCTGTCACCCTGGCCATTCCTGGAGGCAGAGGCGGGCACTTGGCTTGGTCCAGGCGCAGGCAGACGGAAGAGGGAGCTTGCACGGGTACAGACCTGGCGCAGCCTTGGGAACCATGGCTGCCTGGTACCTAGAATCTCCAAACTTAAAATTCACTCCAGGCATTTGCTTCATTTTCTCATCAGCTTTCTAGACTTTAAAAAATTAGCCCTACATGTCACGACCAATAGTTACTTTTCTGTACACGGGGTTCCCAGCTGCATTTTCCCTTTTAAGTATGAAATACCCTCTGCTCATTCTGAACTTTGCAGAAATAAAGGATATGTTGTTCTTGTAAATAGAGATTTAAAAAAAAAAAACTTAAAATGTTTCTACTTTATCTCTTTATCTGTCGACCCATTTATCCACCTACCTTTCTGTCTATCCATATACTGGCCTATGTATGTATGTATTTATCTATCTGCCTGTCTATTTATTGATCTGTCTACCCATTTACCTGTCTATCTACTTGTCTACCTATCTGTCCATTTTTCTATGTATAGTATATGTATGTATGTATCGAAATCTTGGTAAATAAAATAAAACTCAGAAGGGACAGCAAGTCTAAGGGAATAGCCCCACCTCCGGCAGAAAGAGGGAACAAGACACTGTGTCATGCAGCCAGGCGGGCCGCGAGTAATTCTGAATCTATGCAGGAAAGCAATATTTCCCTATATCCTGCTTCCTAACCCCACTTGACCAAACAGACAAGAAGATGTATGAGAAAAATGGTAATTTTTCTGTGCTTGTACCAAATGTGAAATATTTTCAATCCCTCTAATCTGGGCTGTTTTAGCCCTCGCTTTCCAATCCCCAGCCCAACCCAGTAAGCAAACAGCCTGACCACCCGGCGTGGGCCAAGTCCTGGGGTTAAGATATTCCACAGAGAATCCGGGCGTTCTTCTTAGCTGATATTCACGGCCACTATTCTTGTGCTTTGAATACCAAACAAAGGAGACAGAGCTGGCTTAGCGGCTGCACAAGTGAGGGGAGGATGGTCAAGAGAAGCATTCGCCCCTGCAATTTGTATTTAGAAAATAAATATTCCAGACCCTCACCCGGAAGCCAGGTTTTCCCCTCTGTTACGAAGCAGTAGAGTTTATTATGAAAGTCATTGAATTTCTAGAAAGACTGCAGGAGACAATCTGTCTGGGCCTAAGACTGTCCATATCCTTGTAACCCGGCCACCTTTGGTTTGGAGGCCTGATCGAGGGGCTGCAAGTAGAACCACCATCCAGAACCTTCCTCACCCCAGCACTGCCCTATTGCAGCTTCACACTGTGGATCTAGGGGTTGTGTACACACTCTTCTTCCACCCTGTGAAATGTAGCTCTAAGGGAAGTTTAAGGAGAAAGTGATCAGGGTATAGTGATGAGCTGCAGGGCAGAGGGCAGTGTTGCCAAGAGGAGAAAGAAGAGTGATTCCAGGCAAGAGAAAGTAGAAATCAAATGTGCTCGTGATCATGGCACGATGTCATTGCGATAGCCTGGGACCCACACCTGCAAAGCTGATCTCCCACCTTGAATGGTCTGCGAGGTGGAACCAGGTTATAAACAGAAGTACTTTTTGTTGTTGTTGTTTTTCTGTGAATATCAGCCGCAATAGTTAGTGGAGACTACGGAGAAGTGATGACAGTTTGTTCAGTGACTACACTCCCCACGTGCTATGCTCTGAGTTCTTCAGCTATTCCAGGCTCGTTTTCATCCTCCTGATAACCAAGCAGGAGATGGGATTACCAACCCCATCTTGTAGATGCAGGAACTGAGGTGAAGAGAGAGTAAGCCAATGCCGGCTAGCCTGACCCGGTCTGTCCTCTAACCATGTCTGATGGGCCTGCAGGAGCCCTGGACTTAGGCCTATCAGGAATGTTCTGCACCCTGACCCCTGGACTGGGTGTTTGGAGTTTCTGAGAACGTTTATCACCCAGACTTGGACAACACCTCATGACTGAGGGCCCTTAATGGAATTAGAAATGGGCTGATTACAAGACGCACACAGCTTGTCTGGAAGGCCACCTGTTCCCCAAGTGTCAAGTATAACTATATACTAAGTTATACTTTTCACGTATAACTAGAAAAGACTCTGGCCTCCAGAGGACCAGTCACCTTTCTAAACTCCATCTAAAGTGACTGTTTTTCCAGTAGCCTCGAGTACATTTGGCTAGACAATAAAAGTTGGTGCAACCTTTTTGAGACATTAACCACTAAAATTTAAATGAGTCTATCCTTTTACTTAGTAAGTCTATTTCTGTGTGTTCACTCCATAGAAAAACATACAGTTTTGCAAAGACCCATTCAGGGATGGTCACTGTGGCTTTATCTGAAATAGCAAAGTTCCAAACACCAGAAATGTCTTTCCAAGGAGGACTGTTGAAATAAACTATCTTTTATATGCTGCTGCTGCTAAGTCATTTCAGTTGTGTCCGACTCTGTGTGACCCCACAGACGGAAGCCCACCAGGCTCCCCCGTCCCTGGGATTCTCCAGGCAAGAACACTGGAGTGGGTTGCCATTTCCTTCTCCAATGTGTGAAAGTGAAAAGTGAATTAAGCTAGATGTGTGCTAAAAGCAAAATGGTGCCTCTGAATAACCTAAAATGGGAAACTACGCTAGATATTTTATGAAATGAATAAATAACTCTATAAGCAGAAACATCCCCTTTTATTAAATAATTGTTTTATGAAATAATTGTCATACAGGGATATTGTGGAAAACATTATGGGAGCAAATACTCAAATTGGCTCAGGGTGGTGATCTCAAAGGTTAAGCTCAGAGAGAGGATCTGCTGTTAATACATTATGTTGACCTTCATTCTTTAAATTTTGAGGTCTTCATGGGTATGTGTATTTTAACAGAAAAGAAGATACTCCAAAGCAATTGTGTTTCTCAGAAAATCCTCAGGGATAACCACTGACGCCTAGCAGTCCTGTTTTAAAACATCTGTACTATCAGGCCACCCAAGCTTGTTCCTTGTTAGAACATTTTTATGACTCAGGAGGTACTTATGTCTGTTACCATTTCTTTTCCCTCTTTCTCCTAAGCCCCCTTGCTCACACTGGTCTGATGACTGAAATTATTTTTAATAGAATTTGTTGTTGTTGTTTAATCTCTAAGTTGTGTCCACTCTTTTGTGATCCCATGAACTGTAGCCTGCCAGGCTTCTCTGCCCATGGGATTCTCCAGGCAAAAATACTGGAGTAGGTTGCCATTTCCTTCTCCAGGGGATCCTCCCATCCCAGGCATTGAACCTGCAGTGTCTTCTGCATTGGCAGGCAGATTTTTTTGATTTTTTTTTTTAACCACAGAGCCATCAGGGAAGACCCTTGAAAGAGATCCCATAGCTGTGAATCGGCTGACTAGCTTAAACGTATTTCTTTCTTCTCTGGTCTCTGTTCCCGCTAAGGAAAATCCAGCCTCTTCATAAAAATCCCAGCTGTTAGCTCTCACTCTAGCTCCATCTCAGGCTCCATCAGATCAGGTTGTGAGTGGGAGTCTAGGAGGGTGTTGTGAGATGCTCTCCTCAGCCTCTATCACAGTGGGACTTGTGGCTCTAGCTGCTGGAAGGGCTCCACTGGAGGCAACAGAGGTCCAGAGTGCCTCAGGTTAAGCCCTGCCCACATCTTGTGACTGGGGGTTGTGGGCAGCCCCAAATTGGAGCATCTCCAACATCCAGGATGATCTTAAAATGCCCTTCCAGTTGCACCTGGCTTTGTCCATCTTTGCCCATCTTCATATTCTTCAATTATTTCCCTTGCCCCACTATTTGCAAAATAGACAAACTATTTATTAAATCCTTTGAAGGTGATGAAGAAATTGAGTTGAAGCGACTTTTTCCCACCTCTTGGAGTTAGTCGTGAGTGATGCCTTTCTGGCAAGGTTGTCCCTGCCATGCTGTCTTTTGAAATGACAATAATTCCTCCTGAGATAGGACACTTCCAATAAAAGTGGAATATTCCTTTGTTGGATATCTGGATCCCACAGCCAGCACTTCATTTGGCAGAAAGTACATTTGCTTGAATCTTTCACCTCTGAGTTTTCTATAAATTCATCAGCTTCTCTGGCAGGAAATAGAAAAAAATATGCATATGCCCTGCTCTACAGGTAAAGGACATGGGCTAGAACTGGCCCCAAACAGTAACTCTGATGCCTTTTCCTGCCTTCCTGATACTTTATTTTCTTCCAAACTTGATTCAATAATTGAATCATTGTCTTTCATTTCCCCCCATATGATAGTGTTCATTTTTTTCTGACTCATAATTTTTAAATGATTTTTTTCATATCTTGGGATAAACTTGATAATAGTTTAAAATTTTATCTTGGAGTTTTTAACATTTTGAAATAATGTCTAAGCTTACATTTCACTAAATTTCAAAATCAATTTCTGCTGAATAAGTTTTCAATAATAGCATATACAGTTTTAATAATACATCCATGCAATACTTACTTTATAGATTACTAATAATGAATAGATGTTCATTGTTACATGATTCATGTTGTAATGAAGGTGATTCAACTTAAACTGGGGACCCAGCAATTTCATTTTAGTGCTTAAAAAACAACAGATGATTTCAATGTCAATAAAGTATATTATATATTGGCACCATGCCATTCACAATACGGATTTTTTAAAATAAAATTTACATGTGAAAGTCCTCATCCATGAGTTCATCACTTGCCTAATCTTTGTTTAGAGTCATTGGCTATTTTAGTTGCTGGATTGACACTGTCATTTGATTGTGATAATTCCTTAAGTTAAAAACAATTTCTTTACTTCCATTGTCAAAATTGTTGTAATATTCTAATTTTGTTAGATCATGATGTCTTATTGCCATTTACTGGAACATTCACATAACAAGTAAATCATTCCTGGGAGTCAACAATGTTATGGTAAAAACAGTAAAAAAAAAAAAAAAAAATTCACGGTGGCAAGATGTCAGGGATGTGAAGTGGTGTCCCACAGACGGTATGTTTGGGTCATGGGTTCACATGATGCCAGGAACCTGGCAGCCCCTGAATAGCAGTAACAGTGTCACTGATCAGATCATGACAGCACGTTCTTTTCTCACTTGGGAAATGTTGCAACTTTTGGTACAGAGTAAACAGTCAACAAAGGTGAGTTTTTTTTTAACTTTTCATTCAAGGGGGAAAACCCTCATCAAAAGTTGCAAAAGTTTTAAAAAGAGGACTTTATATGTAGAACAATACTTGTTTGAAGTTTCTTAATATGTGGGTTCAAAGTCAGCTGTTGACAGGCAAGATTTGAATTTCATTTTTCGTTCAGTTGCTCAGTCTTGTCTGACTCTTCGTGGTCCCATGGACTGCAGCACGTCAGGTTTCTCTGTCTTCACCATCTCCTGGAGCTTGCTCAAACTCATGTCCATTGAGTCGGTGATGCCATCCAACCATCTGGTCTTCTGTCATCCCCTTCTCCTTCTGTCTTCAACCTTTCCCAACATTGGGGTCTTTTCTAATGAGTCAGCTCTTCACATCAGGTGGCCAAAGTACTGGAGCTTCAGTTTCAGCATTAGTCCCTCCAATGAATGTTCAGGATTGATTTCCTTTAGGATTGATTGGTTTACTCTCCCTGCAGTCCAAGGAAGTCTTCTTCATTCATTTAAAAACATGCATTTTAATCCAACCCTTCATCACTGGGTAAACAAACAAATAAAAAGTGATGTATTAAATAGAATATTATTCAGCCTTAAAGAGGAAGGGACTTCCCTTGTGGCTCAGCTGGTAAAGAATCTGCTGCAATGCGGAGACCTGGGTTTGATCCCTGGGTTGGGAAGATCCCCTGGAAAAGGGAAAGGGTACCCACTCTAGTACTCTGGCCTGGAGAATTCCATGGACTGTACAGTCCATGTTGTCATAAAGAGTTGGACACAACTGAGTGACTTTCACTTTTAAAGAGGAAGAAAGTTCTGATACACAGTCTAAGATGAATGGCCATAGTGCTTAATAAAATAAGACAGACATAAAAGGATAAATGCTATACAATTTCACTTATATGCTGCTGCTGCTGCTGCTAAGTCACTTCAGTCGTGTCTGACTTATATGGGGTACCTAGAATTACCCAACTCACAGAAGAGTGAATGCCAGTTGCCAGAAGCTGGGGTAGGTGGGTGGTGGGGAGCTGTAGTTTACTGGGTACAAAGTACCAGTTTTGCAAGATGCAACATTCTGCAGATGGGTTGCACAACAAAGTCAATGTCTAACGCTACTGAACTGTGCACTTAAAAATGGTTAAGAAAGGGACTTTCCTGATGGTCCGGTGATTAAGACCTCACCTTCCAATGGAGGGGATTCCAGTTCTATCCCTAATAATGTAGCTAAGATTCAACATGTCTTGGGGCCAAAAAAACCAAAACGTAAAACAGAAGCAATCCTGTAACAAATTGAATAAAGAATTTAAAAACAATCCACATGAAAAAAGATCTTTTAAAAAATGATTAACATGGTAAATTTTATGTTATGTGTGTTTTATTATGATTTTAAAACAATTTTAAGTGATCAGAAAGTTATACAATCTGCCCAGATGTTATTAAGAAAATGAGAAGGGCCACAAGGCAGAGCACAGTTGGAAGCAGGGACTAAAGACAAATAAAACATGTTCTAAGGTGAAAGTCGCTCAGCTGTGTCCGACTTTTTGCAACCCCGTGGACTATATAGTCCATGGAATTCTCCAGGCCAGAATACTGGGGAAGGGTCCCTTTCCCTTCTCCAGGGGATCTTCCCAACCCAGGGATCAAACCCAGGTCTCCTGCATTGCAGACAGATTCTTCACCAGCTGAGCCACAAGGGAAGCCCCAACATGTTCTGAAAATGTTTCTTAAAGCTTAAGTAAAAAACAAGCATTTACTGAGCAACCCTGTAAACTAGACAGGGAGGATATGGCCCACCACCAAATGGGTGAGACATATGTAGATGGACCATTAGATATGGAGGGACAATGGCTAACACCCCAATATCACCATAGGGGTAAGCTTCAAAAGCAGGAGAATTATGCAGAGGCCATGCTTGAACTCTGATCAATAACCCTCTGCATGTGGCCTCTGCATAACCTGACTGCCCAATGCACCATCTTAGAGTAGAACTTACAGACAGAGCTGGAAGACGGCTAGAGAGTGTCCGGGCATGCAGCGTTGCCTAAGCGTTAAAGTGGAGGAGGCCGAGGCTGGACAGTGGATGATCAGACCCCCGTTCCCTTGCCAGAGCACTTCTTGCTGCATCCAACACTTCCCTGCCTCCTGCATGCCCCTATATTCACACCTCCTCTTCTTTCCTCTTCCTGGAGAAGTTTATTTTTTACAGACTTTTCTCTACAGTCATGGCGTTTACTGAAGGAGTGGCTGGATGATTTGAAGAGCTGATATAGGTGACTCTGTTTCTCTGTTTTTTATGATAAGTTGAGCATAAAATTTTCAGCACTCATGGATTTCATAAATGATGGAACACTGGGAGGTTGTTTTTTACCTCTGTGAAACCATGAAAGTGTTAGTAGTTCAGTCATGTCTGACTCTATGCAATCCCATGGACTGTAGCCCACCAGGCTCTTCTGTCCATGGGTTTTCCATGCAAGAATACTGAAGTGGGTAGCCATTACCTTCTCCAGAGGATCTTCCCAACCCAGGAATCAAACCCAGGTCTCCCACATTTCAGGCAAATTCTTTTCTGTCTGAGCCACCAGGGAAGCTCCTAGCATTTTCCAAATGATAAAAATTAGTCTAAAGGGGAAAATCCACATGTTGTTACAGTCATTTCCACAATCCTAGGTTATTACACTGGCCTGACTTTGGAGAGCACCCCCATGTCACTTTACTTTCCTTCTGGGGGCCCTGGAGCCTGCTCTCCCAGAGTGCACAGACTACTAGACTTCCTGGGACCTGACACCCCCTGGGAGCAGCCCACAGTTGATAATGGACAGGTGTTGGTGGATAAATACCCCAAATCCCTCACTTCTATGCGAGAGGGGGCATACCCAGAGATGCATGTTCTGTGATGTCCCCAGCGGAATGAGGCTCTGGTGGCTTGCCTGCTAACTCTCCTGCACTGGCTGACTTTCCCTCCCATTCAGCTCAGGGCTTCCTGGAGCCATCTCCCAAATGAAATACTTGCCTGGAATTCTCATTCAAGACATTCTCTCCTCAATCAGATTTAGACACCTGCAGCCATCACTTTCACAGCAGCTTGTGAATCTCTCCTGTTTAAAGCAAAAATCACCACAAATGATGGATACAGTGACAGGAGAACATCTCAGCTCTCTAAATTTCCAGCTGCTTTCATTCAAATATCCAGCCCAAATCCCAGGGTCTCTTTATTTGAACTGGTTTACCCAACCCACGTATAGTCACTGAAATCCCTGCCAACCCAGTTTGCATGGCAATTTCAGGTCTGTGTACACTCCATAACTTAACTCCCCTGTAAAATTTCCACAGGGAAATCAACGTCTGCCTGTATATTTATTTGTTTGTTTTTTGAAGTCACGTGGGCTGTCTGTGTTTATCAACTCTGTCTAGCTTGCATATATATTGCAGATAAGGACAAATCAGGAGACTACTCAGAATGCTTTCTCTTTAGATGCAGTCTTACTTCTTAATATCTCCGTGATTGGGAAGGAAGCAGAGAGGGGAGACAAAGGTGGAGAGAAATAAGTTATTTAAACTTTCAGCAGATATTTTCACCCTTAAAAGGAAACTGACTCTTATGTCGTTTCTTTTCTTAGGGAGAGTAAAGCACTCCTGGCCCTTTATTTTGGGCTTCCCAGGTGGCGCTAGTGGTAAAGAACCTACCTGCCAATGCAGGAGATGTAAGAGACATGGGTTCTATCCCTGGGTCAGGAAGATCCTCTGGAGGAGGGTATGACAACCCACTCCAGTATTCTCGCCTGGAGAATCCCATGGACAGAGGAGCCTGGCGGGCTACGGTCAATGAGGTTGCACAGAGTCAGACACGACTGAAGTGACTTAGCACACCTGCACACACACACATGCCCTTTATTTCAAGTAACAGCAGTGGGATGGAACTGCAGTGAGAGGGTTTAGGGTTGGATTGCACACTCAGAATAGTGTGAAACAAATTCCCATGATGCCAAGCTACTCAGCAGTCTCAAATTGGCAAATGCCTGCCGCTCCTTATTCCAGACTGAAAGAAGGGCAGAGAGTGTCAAATCTTCCAGATTCAGTTATTACTGCGTATCCTCTCTGGGCTGGTCCTGTGCTAGAATGAAGAAAGCAAAGATGTTTAGGCTATTCTGGTTTACTCAGGAAACATGCAACCTGGTAGTGAAAACAAATCTAACAT
Organism: Moschus berezovskii; assembly: GCF_049115385.1. Lineage (NCBI taxonomy): Eukaryota > Metazoa > Chordata > Mammalia > Artiodactyla > Moschidae > Moschus > Moschus berezovskii. The sequence goes on along the minus strand of NC_142474.1, from coordinate 43,243,835 downwards.
GTGCAAATACATGTATTCACATAGGATGGGATGAGTTACAAGAAAGAAAGAAAAAAAAGCAGAGACATATGTGTGTTCCTTGAAGGCAGCAGAGCCAAGAGGGTCAATCCACCTGGAGAAATTGGGAAAGGTTTTCTAGACTGTGTCTCCCGAGATGGGTGTTGGAGGATGAAGGAACAAAGGTACAAAGGAAGGGTGGATGAAGGGACAAAGGGACAAAGGAAGAAGAAGGGAAGGATATTTCAGGCCCAGGGAACGGCATGGGTGCAGGCATGAAAGGACTAGAGATGGCTGGAAACCCAGATGCCCTAGCCCCCAGCTATGGCCCCCATATCTAGATAGAGAATCCATCAGTGTTGGAAAGCAAGAGGTGAGTCTCAGTGGATCCGAAATGTTGAGGAACCCTACTGGAAGAGCCATAAACCTGGATGAAACAGGGATACTGCTCCAAGCGAGGACAGAAGGGGCTGCTATATAACACACAGCAAGCTCTTTTTAGGGTTCCAAGCTCTGAGGCAGCAGGCTTATAGGATCAAGGAAGTCCCGGGGCTGCCAAGGGTAATGATTTGGGAGACTGAAGAAGTGCTGCCCCACCCTCGCAGACCGGCTGTGCTGCATAGCGGCCACACGGGGGTCACTCAGAGCCCTGTCAGAGACACAGGGGGCTACTGGTGCCAAGGGGAGCCAAATGCTCCCACCCATCCTCTGGCCAACAGGATGGCCCCCACCTCCCTCTCCAGAGGTGAAGGAGGATGGGGAGGGGGCTCATTAAAATGTGGGTTAATAAGGAGATTCCAATATGAGAAAAACACACCGCCAAGAATCATCAAATATTTAGAGCTATTATGAAGCCTCCACACAAAGACTTCCAGGGAAATATGTATGTGTCACATTAAACAACAACAACATCTCTCAATATTGTCTGAAACGGTCGAGCTAGGGAAAGAATTTTCTGGGGGGCTTGGGGACTGGCAGGAGCCATGGGGTGAACTAGGCAGAGACTGGTTAGAATGTGTAGAGCAGGTGAGTAGCAAAGAGGAAGTGGAGTTACTTGTGGAACATTTGAGCCCCGGGTGTGCTGTGAACGCACAGGACCGGACCGGTGCCCCAGGATGAGCGTTCGCACTGGGACAAGCTGGTGGAGCCGTGTGAGGGTTTGTGCTCTGGATCATGATGTGCAAAGAACAACATCTTGACAGTCATGGCAGTTTCCATCTCTTTTCTCACAAGACACTCAACTCAGCAGAAAGAAATACAACTAAAACGTGGTTCATTTACAAGAGTCAGTTCAGTTTAGTCTCTCAGTTGTGTCTGACTCTTTGTGACCCCATGGACTGCAGCACGCCAGGCCTCCCTGTCCATGACCAACTCCCAGAGTTTACTCAGACTCATGTCCATTGAGTCGGTGATGCCATCCAACCATCTCATCCTCTGTTGTTCCCTTCTCTTCCTGCCTTCAATCTTTCCGAGCATCAGGGTCTTTTCAAATGAGTCAGTTCTTTGCAACAGGTGGCCAAAGTATTGGAGTTTTAGCTTCAGCATCAGTCTTCCCAAGGAATATTCAGGACTGATCTCCTTTAGGATGGACTGGTTAGATCTCCTTGCAGTCCAAGGGACTCTCAAGAGTCTTCTCCAGCACCACAGTTCAAAAGCATCAATTCTTCGGTGATTAGCTTTCTTCACAGTCCAACTCTCACATCCATACATGACCACTGGAAAAACCATAGCCTTGACTAGATGGACCTTTGTTGGCAAAGTAACGTCTCTGGTTTTTAATATGCTGTCTAGGTTGGTCATAAGTTTTATTCCAAGGAGTAAGTGTCTTTTAATTTCATGGCTGCAGTCACCATTTACAAGAAAGAGAATGAAAATCCTCACAGGACAGATAAGAAGATATCTTCTGTGACACAAGAGTGTGCTGGGATGGAAAAGGACCAGACAGACCTTGGAAATGAGAATCCAGTTCTTCTCTACAGTGTGTGCACTGAATAGAGAAACAGATGCACACACACACAAAAGAAACAACCTGAAAAACTCACAAATCGATGACTTACACACAAGAATGAAGAGAAGAAGGTATAAAAGAAAGTTTAAAGGTGGAAAACCAATCTAAAAGATACAAATCCCTTTCAGGAGGAGATGTGAATTAAAGAATAGACATTACCTTATAGAAGGCACAAGAATGGAAGAGAAATAGTGCAAGAATTTTTTCCAGAGCCTAAAACACACACACACACACACACACACACACACACACACACACACACACAAGACCGTGATTCAGAGTTTCCTGAGAATGAAATGCAAGGCATGGAAACCCCTCTACCTTTTGTGAAACCAGGGTACACAGAGTAAGTGATCATACAAAGAATCTTTGAAGAACAGAAATAAAAGTATAATTTCCAAAACATTGCAAAAAAATAAAACAATGTTGATAAATCCAATCAAAGCCTGTATGTACAAGTGAATAAGCATTAAAAAGGAAATTTAGAAGTTGAAAATTTGGCTTAAGCATGTCCAAACAAATCGGTGATCACAACCAATATGAAGGGTGGGATTCACATGTTTAGAGACAAGAGATACTCAGATTGAATTTAAAAAAAGAAAAAGGATCTGGTCAAGTCCTAAGACACACACACCTGAAACAAAAAGAAAAGATTTTGAAAATAAAGAGAGAAAATATGCAAAACAGATACTAACCAAAATACAGGTAGAGCTAAATGCCAGACAAGCAGAATGCAAGCAAAAGCCTTATAAAGCAACTAATATTTCATATGGATGAAAAGAACAATAAATCAAGAAGCTGTATTTACTAAACTTATAGGTTCAAATAATATAAAATGAAAGCTATGAAGAATAAAAAGAAATTTATACTTCTAAAAATATAGGTAAGAAATGTTAACACAATTTTCTTGGAATTCACCATATCAAATATACAGAAATAAGTAAAAATAAAGGAGATTTGAATAATGCAGTTAATACATTCTAAAAATTGTGTATTAATCTTTCTTGCATCAAAGCAGAAAATGCACATCTCTTTCTTAAGCAAATGATTAATTATAAAAGTCTCTGAACGTACATAAAAGAGTGATGTACCAGGCCCACTAGGTCCCCCTCCCCCAGATGTCTGCTCCTCCAGAATGAATCTCCACTCTCTGAGGGGGGCCTTCAGGGCCCCCCACCTTCTGGATTGATCTTCTTACAAAAGGGGTATGGGGGGACAGGGGGAGAGAGGGAGCCAACTCTGGACCAAAGGCTGGGGTCTTATGTTCACCCCTGAGTGGTTGGACTGCCTCTTTCACAGAGCTCTCCATCTCTTCTCTCCCCTTCAAGTCATCTTTCTTGAGCAAATGCCATCAGCATGCTTCTATTCTTAATTTATCTGTTCCCAACTCCAACACATATGTTCTTTTATTTGGGGAAAGGGGCTATTTTGAAGAAAATCTCAGGCATTTTCACTCCTAAATACCTAATGCTGCTGCTGCTGCTGCTGTTAAGTCGCTTCAGTCATGTCCAACTCTGTGCGATCCCATGCTGCTGCTGCTGCTGCTGCTAAGTCACTTCAGTCGTGTCCGACTCTGTGTGACCCCATAGATGGAAGCCCACCAGGCTCCCCCTTCCCTGGGATTCTCCCGGCAAGAACACTGGAGTGGGTTGCCATTTCCTTCTCCAATGCATGAGAGTGAAAAGAGAAAATGAAGTCACTCAGTCGTGCCCGACTCTTAGCGACCCCATGGACTGCAGCCTACCAGGCTCCTCTGTCCATGGGATTTTCCAGGCAAGAGTACTAGAGTAGGTTGCCATTGCCTTCTCCAAAATATACATCTCAAAAAAAAAAAAAATTCTTCCAATATAATTGCCATGGCATATGACCTTAGCAAAATAAGAAAGAGAATTATTTAAATTATTAAAATAAAAATATTTCCCTGATAACATTGACTATCTAGACCATTTTCAAGTTTCCTTGGTTATCCAAATATTCCATCTTACAGTCTACTGAATCATGATTTTTTAAAAGCTTATTAATTATATGTGTTTGCTATGTATCTCAAGTTTCTTTTTATCTGAAACAATCCCCTTTTCTCCCATGAAGCTATTTTGTTGAAGTCACTGTGGCCATAGAATACCACGTGCTAGATTCGCCTGGCTGTGTCCTCCTGATGTTCTGCAACTCCACCCTCCACATGGACCTAGATTGGAGATTGAATGCAAAGACCTCAGTAAACGTGTTCCTTTTCTTCTGTATGAATACTTCACGGACTGTGCTATGTGCTTCACGTTACATCGTGTCAGAACTTATATAATAGCCACTTTCCATGAAATAGAAATGAAATATGAGATATCTATGAAACTTTCATAGATCCTAATATTGACCAGTGTGGTCCAGTGAAAGTTCATATTTGGAGCTGCCTTTGTTGCTTTTTTATTATGTACTGTTAAGAAAAAAATTCTTAAATTTTAAGAAAGATGCATTTTACTACATCAACATTTGACTATGTAACGACGTATATCTCCCTAAATAAAATGAAGACCAATGACATAATAGGAGAAAATATTTTAAAAATATAGAGCAAACTAATTATCTAAGACATTCAGTTCAGTTCAGTCACTCAGTTGTGTCCGACTCTGCGACCCCATGGACTGCAACACGCTGGGCTTCCAACTCCAAGAGCTTGGCCAAACTCATGTGCATAGAGTCGGTGAAGCCATCTGACCATCTCATCCTCTATTGTCCCCTATATAAGACATAAATAACTGCAAACAAAGAAAGAACCACAATAATGAGTGACAACTAAAAAGAAGGAAAAAAAAATAGAAAAATAAGGAAAGGATGCCAAGAAGATATTCATAGAGAAAGAAAAAATGATTTTCAGTAAAAATATGAAAAGGACTCAATTTCAATAACAATAAGGGTCAAATTAAAATATTAGGATACCATTTTTACCCTATTGTATTTTTAAATGTTAATAGTTTGATAATAATCATTCATTCATTTATTAAATAATTATTTCCACTTTCTGAACCTATGGCAGGCCTAATTGTTGTCATTACTGGGAACAAAATAGGTGTCCTATCCTTCAGAAGCTTGCATTGCAGAGCAGGTACGTAGTTAATAAAACAGATGAAAAAGTACAAGAACTTAATTTTAATTTTAGGTGATGACATCTCTGCCAATAAATAAATAGCATGATTTACTAGACTAGGTAAGGGTGTTAGATGAACTACAAGGAAGACCTCAGAGGATGAAAGAAGGATAACCAAGATGTTGCTGGTTGGCTGAGTATCTGGAGTTGGAATTGATGTTGGGGTGGTGTGGACAGAGCTTTCCTGAGTGAAGAGCCAGACAAAGATCCAAGGGCTGGATGAGTCTGCCATTTTGGGGGAGTAAGAGGCCAGTGTGTCCAGTGCACAGTGGATGGTGGGGTGTGCGCCCCATGATCAATGGTATAAGATTTAAACAACACACCCATTCATCGTCAGCAGGGAATAAGGGACATTCTAAAGGTAGGGCAGTACAAGATCAGGTCAGGATCAAGAGGACCACTTTGAGAAGTTTGGATTCGATTAAGAACACTGTGAGAACCCTGAGATCTTTGAGAAAAGAGTGATGGAATTTGATTTTTTCAAGCATATTCTGGAATTGTTTGCTGAAGGTATTGAAGAAAGAAAGCAATGAGACCAGTCAGGATCTGGAGAGGAGCCCCATAGCACAGGTAGAGCTTCAGGGCTGGACAAATAAGAGGAAAAAGGAGGAGATGGAAATAATACCTGGTTTTGGCTAGAGTCTCCAGGTGGATCTTTGGTGTCATTGACTGTGACAAGGGAAAGACGGGCAGCGAAAGAAGGCAGAGTTCCTGGGAGGGGTCTGACAATCGATGCAGGCTGATAGGAGCCTGTGAAGATGTGAGAGGGGAAGAAGCGATCAGCCTGGCATTTTTAAAGAATGATGTGGAGAAGGGTAATCCAAAGGTGGGCTTGGGGGTGAATGTAGGGGTTTCTGCAACATTTAAGAGACTCAAAAGTGAGACTCAAAACCAAGGCGAAGTGCAAGGTGGAGAATAGAAATTTCCAGAGAAAGGACTAAGGTAGAACACAGAAGGGTGTGGGATGGTTGGGAGGCTTGGGAAGAGAACAAGGAGCAGATAGTGTTCATGAGGACTCCCAGATTTTAGACCTGAGAGAAGGTATGAAAAGAATGCCCTCCCATGAGTGAAAACATTAAAGACAACAGAGAACAGATGTCTTTCTCTCCTGGAATCTGTTTCTCACCCAGGTCTCCACAACTGTGACCCAGGGCCAGTCCCATGGATGGTGAGTTGAAATAACAGATTACATCAGTGGTGGTGGTCATGATGAGAACATTACAACCACCAGACAACTTCCTGATAATAAACTTTATGAACTTGGGACAATATTCCTCCTTCTCCTTGAGAAATCTGAAAAAAGAAATACAGTTTCCTGAGCATGAAGTGCAGACTGAGAGGATGAGCAGGGTAGACAAGTTGTCTTGTTTCTGTTTTAAGCAAAGGATGTAAAAATAAGAACAGATTTGCACAGAACTGTTTGGGGGTGATGAATATGGAGTTAGGCAAGCTGCTGGGTGGGAAAGTACCAGAAGGTCCCTCCAAAACAGTTCATCCTTGATGCTGGCTAAACCACACAGGTGTCTCAAGCAAATCAGTCCTGTCATTTGTTATTGCTGAGTCACTAAGTTGTGTCCAGCTAATTGCAACCATATGGACTGCAGAGTGACAGACTCCTCTGTCCACCACTGTTTCCTGGAGTTTGTCAAATTCATGTCTATTGAGTTGATGATTCTATCCAACCATCTCATCCTCTGCAACTCCCTTCTCCTTTTGCCTTCAATCTTTCCCAGCATCAAGGTCTTATCTAATGGGTTGGCTCTTCACGTCAGGTGTCCAAAGTATTGGAGCTTCAGCTTCAGCATCAGTCCTTCCAATGAATATTCAGGGTTGATTTCCCTTAGGATTGATTGGTTTGATTTCCTTGCAGTCCAAGGGACTCTCAAGAGTCTTCTCCAACACCAGAGTTCGAAAGCATCAATTCTTAGGCCCTCAGAATTCTTTCTGGTCCAACTCTCACATCCATACATGACTACTGGAAAAACCATAATTTTGACTATGTGGACCTTTGCCAGCAAAGTGGTGCGTGTTTCTGCTTTTTAATATGCTGTCTAGGTTTGTCATAGCTTTCCTTGCAAGGAGTAAGCGTCATTTAATTTCACGGCTGCAGTCACCGTCTGCAGTGAGTCCAAGAAAATCTGTCACTGCTTTCACTTTTCCCCCATCTAATTGCCATTAAATTCCACCCTTTACAAAGAATACACATTGGGGATGTTCCTGCATAGAGATAGTCAGTCTATTATTTAATATAAGTTTATATTAATTTCCATTCTTCTATTAGCATTACTAAAATAATATTTTTAATGGACAGCTGTATTCTGTTTTTTACAATTCTTATCCAAAATTTCTATCTGGAGAACTTACTTAATTTTCTTTTACTCTAATACATGAATGAATGAAACTCAGATCAACTGTCATTTCCATCTAGTAATTATTCATTACAGATGGCTGAGAACTACTTTAAAAAGTCATGCTTACACAATGTTGAATACCAACTTTAGAAATTATTAATTCAACAAATCCAAACAAACTTCCAATCAAGAAAAACTGAAGTGATTTCATAATGTGTCTAAATATTGACCTTTGTTCTTCAACTTTTGGGTGTTTCAACAGCAAGATAAGGAAATACCAACCAGGGATTAAAATCCCAACCTTGCAAACATTATACATGCTGACTTGTGTAATGGTACAGACAGACATGGAAATAGTGGGCACCAGGTAATCTGTCCTGTAATTTCCTCTTCTCTCTTGCATCTGAGCTGGAGGAATTTGCTGTACTATGCATCATTAATGAGCATTCTTACCTTCTTTGTACTGAAGAAACATTAACTGCAAGATACTCTGTTTTCACTCTCATTTGTACTCTCAGTACACTGAAAATCAGATATTACACTTTTTAGTGACAGACTGCATAACTCAGAGGGTCATCTGGTCCCAGAGAGGACGTCAACCAGATGCCCAAACACTGCTAGCATTGCTTTCTTTTCTGTCCAGGGATGCTTAAAGATGCTATATTCCAAAGGCAGGAATATCATTTATGCAGACTTACAAATAGGTTCCTCACTTATTTTTTTAAATTTTTCCTAATTTTTTTAAAATCTCATCACACAGTATATGGGAACTTAGTTCCCCAACCAAGGATCAAACCCATGCCTTTTGCATGGGAAGCATAGGGTCTTAACCACAGGCTCGCCGGGGAAGTTGTGTTCCTCATTTATTGATGTGGGAAGAGTTGGGAAATGCACATTCCTGGCTATATACAACTTTAGTTGTAGCTTTAGATCTGCTTCAGTGCCAGGGGAGGGAATCAAAAGGATTTGAGGATGAATATGATGGTTAAGTCAAAGAAAGTTCTTTGATGGTATATAATGAGAAGTATGATAGCATGTACCTCCAGGTAACATGTATGAACCATGTAAAAGCTGAAAAGAGAAGTCACAGAAGAACCAGAGATCTAACAGAGCTTGATTTAGACCAGAATAAGACAGCATGCTGCCCATCTGCCTAGATCTTTATCCACCAGTGGACAGTGAAGGCCTGTCCACTCCCACCTGGTCATCCCTGCATCCCTCTGCTTGAGGACTTTGGTTGCTGGAGTCTTTTCTCCTAAAGGTGCTTCTGGCTGGAATTTCTGGGGGCACTAATAGCTCTGAAGAAGCCCTTGACTAGTCACTGGGAGAGTTAGTGGGCCCCAACCCTCCAGCCCTCAGTTGGGATGACCCTGAGGTGGGCTTTCCACACTGGTGCCTAGCGCAGTCCCAAAAGGAGTAAGTTAATTGTTCCCAGCAGGGACTGTCTTGATGACAAACCCTTCACTCCCTGCCTTCCTGCCTCATTTCCCCCACTCCTTGATCTGTGTTTCCTGGGACCACCTCCTAAGTAAACTACTTGCACCTTGATTTTGGTCTGCTTCTAGGAGAGCACAAATCAGAAAGCATGACTTGACCCCCATGTCTCTGGGGATTGGTTCCGAGTGGGGTTGGTAGCCAGGGCTGTGGTGCACCATGAGGGTCTGAGTTCTCGCCCAGGGCTCTCTCACTAATGAGCTTTCTGAGCTGCAGTTGGGTGAAGGCGACCCACTTCTGCATCCCTTCCAACTCGGTGTAGCCGCTGCCAGGAGCCAGGAGTATTGGGGTAAACATGACATTTCCCTCATGCTCAGCAAGACAGGAAGTTCATTAAATTTGGTATAAATCTTTGCCTTTAAAGTGCCAGTTGGTGATTTATTTTCTCCTTCTGTTTAGATTTTTTAGAGCGTAGGTGCCAACCTCTGGAATCCAATCCAAAACCCCAAGCGAAGTCCTGTTGATAAATCAACAAAAGCTATGTTTGCACAACACAAGCCAAATGCAAATCCCTCATCCTTGTGAGGAAGACTAATGATCACTTTTCAGTGTTATAAAAGGTGCCGTGTCGAAGCATCTTGCTAGTTCTCACCTTGGCCTCTAAAGAACATCCTCTGACTGCCTTTCTTCAGAGAAAATCCACAGATAAATAAAACTTCTCAGGGAACACCAGGGCCACAGACACATCTGAGGGGAAAGAAAATTGCATTAGGAGGTAGTTGGCGGGCCCAGTCCTGCTTATCTCTCCTTCATGTTGGGTAGCACAGTTCCTAAGTGTGCACTTCTCCATCTACTAAGGGGTCTCAATGTGGCCCCCTCACGGGACCTTAGAGAAACCTGCATAGCATTGCTGAAACGTGGCTCACTTCTACATGTTATCAGCTGAGGCTCAAGCATGGATCTGAAACCATCTGATACTCTATTTCCTCATCTTGGGAGGATGGTTGAAAGGATTAAATGCATTCACTTGTTTGTTCTTCCAGCCAAGAATATTCATCGAGCACCTATTCTGTGCCAAAAGTGGGTGAGGCTTCAGGATATATAAGTGAGCCAAACAATTATGGCCAACGGAAGGAAGGTCAGGTACAACTGAAGAACTAAAACAAAGAGATGAAGAAAAAAGCAGGCTGACCACATTGGCAAGAGCCAAACCATCAGTTCAGTTCAGTTCAGTTCAGTCGCTCAGTCGTGTCCGACTCTTTTGCAACCCAGGCCTCCCTGTCCAGCACCAACTCCCAGAGTTCACTCACACTCATGTCCATCGAGTCGGTGATGCCATCCAGCCATCACATTCTCTGTCGTCCCCTTCTCCCAAACCATGCCAGGTCTCAAAGCCAGTGATCAGGAATTAGGTCTTTGTTCAAAGAGTGACTGGAAACCATTAAAGTGTATTGAGCAGGGTAATGGGTGGTATGGGTATAAATTAGGGACAAGAAGAGAATGGATGAGATGAGAGTAATAGCATAAAGCATCCATACCAGTGTCTGGCCCAGGAGAGAACTCAGAAAATGCTGGTTCTTCCCCCTTCTCTTTGTGTCTTTCCCCTTAGACACAGGAGTTACCACCCAGCCCTTAAACACCTCCGCCAAAGCAATCTCCCCTGGTAACGGTTAAGCTCTCACCTACCTTCATGATCCAATTATCCACAGGAGGGCAAAGATCATTTATTCTTTGGGAAGAGGAAATGGGGAATTAAGTTTTATGAGCTAACGTAGAAAAGGCTTCTGTTTAACATGAATCATCGTAAAATTGTTACACGTTTCATATTGATGCATGTAGTGAAGCACTGAAGAGGTTATAGGATTCTAGAAGTCGTATCCTAGGATCAAAGACAGCTCTAATGGTTGGGCAGAGTCGAAGGGATCTGGCTTCATGATATAAGCACACACATGTCCTTGAAAAATTCTCGGCACGTTGGTTAAGTACATTTTTCATAAGAAGAATAAGTATATGAAAGAACAAGGGCAGTTCATTAGGAACAGCTATTGTTCATGAAATTTTGCTATTAGGTAAGATGTAAGTTGTAGATTATGAGACTTAGCTTGGAAAGTGTCGGCCTACATAGATTTGTAAAAAAGATAAAAGCATCTAAGCCATTGAATGTGGCTGAACAAAGAGATTTTTGTTGAGCTTTTATCTTTAAGGGCTTCCCTTGTGGCTCAGCCAGTAAAGAATCCACTTGCAATGTGGGAGACCTGGGTTCGATCCCTGGGTTGGGAAGATCCCCTGGAGAAGGGAAAGGATACCCACTCCAGTATTCTGGCCTGGAGAATTCCATGGAGTGCATAGTCCATGGGGTAGCAAAGAGTTGGACGCAACTTGCACTTCACTTCACTTGGGCTTCCCTTGTGGCCAACCTGGTAAAGAATCCGCCTGCAATATGGGAGACCTGGGTTCAATCCCTGGGTTGGGAAGACATCTTGGAGAAGGGAAAGGCTTCTCACTCCCGTATTCTGGTCTGGTGAATTCCATGGACTGTTTAGTCCATAAGTTCGCAAAGAGTTGGACACGACTGAGTGACTTTCACTTTATCTTTTAAAGCAAGCATGAGATGGACAGAGACAACATAGAATGATGTCACCATAAGCGAGGTTCAAGAAAGCCAGCAAACTAAATGTTGATGATGCTTTCTAAAACAAAAGTTCCCGGGAATTTCAGAAAGCTTTATTTTGCTACATTTAGATCAAGGTTAGGGAAGTGAGGACTCATTACTGGTGGTAGGTTTTAATAATCTATTAAGAAGAAGGATTTGCAATTGGAAACTTGAAAGAGAGAATGAAGATCCAGAATTGGTGAATTGCTAAGAAAAATAATCCGAACTTTAGAACGGGAACTGACTGAATTGGTAGATGAAATTACAGAGCTAGCCTGGTAACTAAAAAATTCATGGGATAAAAATGACTGGTATCATCTTCATGTATGTTATTTCTAAGATTCTATTCTCAAATTCTTCCCCAAGATATGAAGCTATATGGGCATCCCCTGCTCCCTGCCCGGGGAAATACAATAAATAATAGTAAATCTCTAAGTTTCTAGCAGAATTGGAATAAAAAAACATTTTCAAAAATCATGAAAATTATCAGAAGGCTAGAGAGAAAGAATAGTTGCTTTCTTTTTTCAGTGACTTACTAGACTGCATTCTGGAAATAATAAATGAGGGAACTTCTGGTTAATTGCTAGAAAAATTCTCAAGTGAAAATTTAAACAGGATTTCTGAGCTCTTAAAAAGGAGTGTGCATAGGAACCTAGTAAAGTCACTACACATAAATCCTTTCACAAGCCTGCTGATTTCATTTCCCGCTGTGTTTCTGAAGAGGAAGATCAAGACCAGAGTAGGTGGCTGTTGGGTTTATTTCTGACAGACACCACAGTCACCTACTGGAAGGAAATGGTGTTCCTTGCTGCTTGTTATACAATGAAGGTGAATTCCTCATCCCGTTCCATGACATTCAGGTACTCCATCTGCTGGGGACTCAGGTTTTCATCCTGGACTTTCTCTAAGTGTGAGTGGACAAATCCACGTATCAAATCCTACCCACAAATTTGATAAAGCACAGGAAGGGGTTGCTTACCTATGAATTGTTGGGCTAATACCATTTCATATCATCCCATTCAATACAGGATATTTAATGTTGTTCTTCCTAGCAGAAGGACAATATGGTACTATCATGTTCTCGATAAAGGTAAAGCTTTAGTGACTTGTAGAAAAGCAATTGTGTTTGGAATTACCTGGGTGATAACCACGCTGCTGGGGCAACAAAGTGAGCTACATGATGAGCCTTGAGGAATGCGCCCATCTCTTTTGGAAGAGTTTTAGCTTTATGGGGAGACTGGCAAGACTTGCTGTAACACGCATGGGGCGTCTGCATTCTTCCCAGGAAGCTCCATTCCAACATGGCCCCAGAGAAGCTCTGCACAGCACAGCCCTTACATCATCTGTACTATATGTACACTTGGTCAGGCTGTGTAAACTTTGACATGTGGGTGTCAATCTTTCTCATATTTGCAGATGGCTTTATCAGAGCGTGATTAGTTTCCAGAACAAATTTGAGCAAAAGAAAACATTACCTACAGTATGTAAGCCAACAGACCAGCTAGTTTTCAGATTTGTCTATTTACATGGGCACTGGATGTTTTGCTAAGGCTCTTTAAAACTGATGGTAATTGAACAGTGCCAGTGTGTTAGTGGAAGCTGATGAGTTGTAAAGGTTTTATAAACAACCAGGGTGGATTTGGCCACAGCCTTGCTGGTAATGTTTGTTAATCTCCCTGTGCAAGTGCGCACCTAACACAATGTAAATACTCTAGAATTTGGAGGTGTCAATAGTGTAACTTTTACTGTTTGTAAAATCATTCTTTGATATCATCAGTAAGTTGACTGAATGTCCCATGGCCAAATATAATAAAACCTTAAGTAAGCGCTTGCAGAGAAATAAGGGGAAACATGTGTTTTATTTTTACCCCACTGCATGTTTGTTGAAGGATCACCACAGACTGATAAATACAGCCATGACTGCCTGTGTGTAGATTTCTGCCTGGCTTCCAGTGAAGGCTCGTTTTATTCAGTTCTGAGAAGGAAGAGAATCGGTTTAAAACTATTCGATGGCTTAGTTTACATGTTTTGCTGAGAAAGACTACATAATTAGAACTTCCAGGGAAAATCTTGGACCCACATTATCAGCAAATGAGACAGTTTCTTCCAGATTTATGCCCAGCAGAATTGTCGGGGTGGTTGTAGCCCATAATTGCTGGGTTCAGACGGGTATTGAAATTCCCGTGTATATACCTGTTTGTGGGTGTGGCTGGACTTTCAAGTGATGTTGAATGATGGGTGTCCTCTGAGTCCTCCCCATAGTTCTGAGCTGGACTGTGAACCACTAGAGGGCCTATCCATTTGCTAGGCTTCTCTGGACAAGGAGGAAAAATCCTTCTGGATGTCACAGAAAAAATTTTGCAAGGTTATTGGGGGTTTTTTTGTTTAGCATCTTACTGACTGCTCCTCTAACCCCCTTCCTCCCACTGCTGATGTCTGTGACAATCCGGAGATGTGCAGTGCCCCAGGGTCCACGGACCAGATGACAGCCCTTGGGGTTCACGACCAGCCCCTCCAGCCGCAGTATTGATGGATCCAGGAGGAAATGAAGCAGTGGTGACATTTTAAAGGGGAATTTGTGAACGGCAGATATAAGCATGACTGGCTCCGCGTGGCAGCACATAAAATCAATACAAATAACCCAAACCTTAATACCTTGATCCGGGGAGGAGGCTGGCTTTATCAGAGACTCAGAAGGGAGCGGCCCAAGGCCACCTGCGGTGGGCCTGCTATTGACCTACTCTGGAGAAGCGTTAAGCCAACCACAATTAGAGGCTTTTTTTTTAAGTCATTTCTTTTCTCAGAAATGATTTTCCAGGGAAATGTGTGCTGGAATAAAGGAAAAAAAAAAAAAAAAAACAAAAGCCTTTGAAACCAACACCCTTGATCCTGCCATGTTGTCACTGCAAAAAACAAAGATGCAATGTGTATCTATCCTTATTTTACAAGTTGTCTCTGTTTTGAAATCTGTGAAAATAATCTGAGGATGCCACCACCTTCCTCCTGCGTGGTTTCTAAAGGTTTCTAATGGAAGGGGATGAGCCTTCCATTTTGTGAACTCACGATGGTTTATCTCACTGCTCATTGCAGGAAGCAAATCATGTTCACATCTTCGTGGCATCAAATCCTCAGGTGCATCACTAAAGTTTGTGCAGCCAGCCCCAAAATCAATGAGCGCTAAGACCTGGTATTAGAAAAGGACAGGACTCTATCGATTGCAATATTAAATGTTCCCTCTTTGCATAATTGCATTTAAAGGAACAGGCTAAAAGGAATCTTGTGGCCAATTTACTTTGGAGATGTTTTTCAGTACTCTCCTTGCTATTACTCATTTTACTTCTTGAAATGTTCTGGCAGAGTGACTTCAAAATGTAAAACTCAAAGTTAACACTCCCTTAGATTTTACAAGATGTGTTGGATGAGTTCATGGGTGGGGGGAGGCACACTTGTTTTCACGCACCTCTTTTTAGCTTTTTTTCTTCTGAGCAGCCCTCGTTCAGGTCTATTGGGAGGAATCAAGAGTCTCAGAAAGCAATAGACTCTGCAGTGTGCAGACAGCTCCTAACTGTGGGGTGAAAACAAGACACACACCCACCCCTGAAATCATTCAACCTCTTGTTTCTAGTTAGATGTCTGAGTGACCGAGGAGCCTCATTTATCACCAGCAGAGACTAAAAGAGGGAAATCTTTAGATAGCAGAGCACAAAATGTCTCACAAAAATAGGTAAAAAATGAAAAGAAAATGGGAGAATTTATTTCCTACTTCAATCATATTATTCAATGCTTGGAAGGAAAGCAAATAACCGACATGTCTAGACCCGGGTGAGTAGAAGCCTAAGATGCTAGATTCCTCTCCCGTTATTAATTATTTACTTTTTTAAAGGGTAACCCTCTGCCTTTTAATTATGTGGGATGTGGGATGTCTGGGCACCAGAGGCATCTGTCTGTAATGCTGTCTGCTGAGCTGAGAGGAGACGGAACAGAGATGGTCCACACGCTCGGTACGGCTTGGTCTTCAGGTCAAGGGCACATCAGTCCCGGCCTGAATCAGATTTTCTCTCTGTCCCTCTCCAACCCCCAGACAAGCCAGGTGTGAAAGTCCTACGACTGCAAGCTCTGGGGATTCAAAGACCCCGGACCCCCAAACCTGCAGTCCTGCGCCTGCATGTGTGGGAGCTCGGCTCTGTGAGGTCAAAGTCACGGCGGCAGGGCACTGCATCGCTTAATGTGTGTACAGAGTAACTCTGTTTGTTTGTAGGTCCTTAGTAGAAGGGTGTCTGATGTTGACTTTTTGAGGCTAAAATTGTTTGAATTTTCTCTCCCAACTCTAAGCCACCTTCCAGAGGCCTCTTTTTTTCATGCTGTTTGTACATTCATTACCTTTTTAAATGTTGTGAAGCAGTAAACAGTCCGACACTTCTCTCTTCGTCCACCCATTGTCAAGAAGAATGGGGCCAGACAGCCACAGGCCACGTCAGTCGCTGGCTTCCCCGCTGGTCCGGGTGATAAATATTTGGAGCTTTGGGGCAATTATTCACACACATTGTGCAGCCCTGCAAACCCTTAGTTAAAGCCAAATCAGATATTTGGAGAAAAACACGTGGCCCAAGACATGTTTATAGGAGTGCATTTCTAGTAATGCAATTAGCACCGGGCTCTGACTGGGGGCTGGCCAGTGGTTAAGAAAGAAAGGGCTAAACCTAAGAAACAGGGCCTCTCTAGCTGCATGAGTGTGTGTGCACACGTGTGTTTACTGAAACTTGAACAAAACTCCCCAAAGCAAAACTTCATTGTTCTTTAGTTTAAGCTACAATGAGGGAACTTGAAATCGTCTTCTCAGGGGAAAAAAGAAAACTCATTTCATTCCAGCCCACTTATTCCCAGTCTTTGCACCTGAAGGAATGGACCCCCAGTTGGACTCCTCTGACTTGTGTTGGGGGCAGGGAAAGCACAGGGATCAGGCTGTGTCTACCTGGCTCCTGGACATCCTGGAGGGGAGCGTTCACCTTTGTCCTGCACGCAAACAGGTCAGAGGAGGCGGGCGAGCACCCGGCCAGCTTCAAGGAAACCAGCGCTGCCCTCCTGCTGGCCTGTTGGCTTCGGGGCACTCCCGTCTTTCATGGCAGCCTCTGGGTTGTGTCAGTTACAAGGCCCCTTGAGTTTCAGCCTCCCCACGTGGAGATGCTCTGGACAAGGTCCACAGTGCTCTTTGGTCCTGGTTCTGGGCATCCCATGTGTGTCTCTGGAGAGTATCAGTTTGAACGTAGTCTGGCTTGATTTTCATCCTCTCTAGACTAGAA
The DNA here is from genome assembly GCF_049115385.1 of Moschus berezovskii. Lineage (NCBI taxonomy): Eukaryota > Metazoa > Chordata > Mammalia > Artiodactyla > Moschidae > Moschus > Moschus berezovskii. The sequence continues at coordinate 43,226,953 of NC_142474.1, read as the reverse complement.
CAGTGTCAGCTGAGGTCAGCTGCTCTGCAGAAGCCGCACCTCTCACCATAAGCAGAGCAGGGCCCCCCGGGCGAGAAACATGGGCCAGGAGCAGGGCAGTGAGGTCACCCGGAAGCGACCAGCGTTGGCTGCAGGAAGAGGGTGGACTCGCAGCATCCTTGGTGCCTTTTCCTTCATGAGAACAGCCTCCCTCCAGGCCCCAAGTGCATCTTGCCAGGGGGAGGGGGTGTGTGTGAGCCGTGCCCTCTAACCAGGGGCCACATGGGGTCACTCCCGTCAGGCCTTGACCGGAGTTGACAGAGGTCACGCAGGATCCACTCTACCCACCCAGATGAGGACTTGGGGTTGGAAGAATGAGGTTCATGTCCCTGCCTTCTGATGATCTGACCCAGGGCTTTGACCAGGCAGGGGTGGCGGACTCTCCTCTGGAGCCCGAGGGGCTGGTTTCCCACCTCATTAGGCTGCAGGGACTGTCAGGGAGCTAGTGGGGTGACAGCAGATAACCCAGGGCCAGGGCCAGGAAAAAACCCCAAAACTTGAGACTCAGGAAAGAAGATAGGCTAGGACATGCCTTCCCCGTGGCTGGAAGGGGTTAACAGGAAACGCTGGGTTCTAGGAAGGAGCGGGGTGACAGGCCAAGACGTCTTCCCGGGAGTTTTATGGAGTCTCATTAGGGAGCCTGTAACTTAGAAGGAGTCCCTCTGACCAGAGGACACAGCTGCCACTTACTGAGTTTATAAATAGGCGAGTCTCTAAAACCCCTTTAACATCATGTTCCTCGTGATGACGTTAGGAATTAGTGGCACTCTTTCGGGGGAGGGCAGATCCCGAGGGCAGTTAGGAGGGTAAACTGTTCCCTAAAAGCAGCAGTGTGGAAGGAAAAGTGGGGAAGCGAGCAGGGACACCAGACCCCCGTGAGCGTGGCGGGTGCTTGTGCCTGTGGAGGAGCAGAAGCTGCTGGGCCTCCAGACCTCGTCCTGCTCAGACCTGGGCTGCAGCCGCCCGAGAGGGGCTCAAAGGCTGGGATGAGTCTGTGGGCTGTGGGCCAGTGCCAACCCCTAGAGCTGGACAGAGAGCTTTCCCCAGAAAAGGAATCTGAGCAGTGGGTCGCTGGGTCTGCTGCTCCAACATAACCTTCCATTCTGTCCTCACCCCGAGACTCCCAGAGATCAAGGCCCTGGCGGGGAACAGTCATTATTAAGTTTTTCTGTCCTGTGTATAAAGATGTGCACGATGGAGGATTCTTTAAGAACTGGATCGGATGTAGGGGAACTCCTGAAAAGCTACCCTGATTCTCTTTTGTTGTATATAATCCCCCTGTGCAAGGTTTCCCTTTTCACGTTGGACACCAGGAGCCTGAGAACTACAGGGAACTGTTGACTAGTCTTTTTGTTTTGTTTTTAAACTTTTTATTTTATATTGGAGTAGAGTTGACTACCAGTATTGTGTTAGTTTCAGGCGCACAGCGAAGCGATTCAGTTATACATACACAGGTGTCTGTTCTTTTTCCAATTCTTTTCCCATTTAAGTTGTTACATGATATTGAGCAGAGTGCCCCCGTGTGCTCTACTATAGGTCCTTGTTGGTGTTGCCCAGTTTTCGATGAAGAGCATCCGTGACCTCTTTTTTCTGTATGATTTTTGAAAGTGAATTTAACTTTTTATTCCTTAGGTTTTATGCTTAGTCTCAAATATTTTCTTGAAAGTATAGAGAAATAAAATCCAGATACAAAGATGGATGTAGAGACAGATAATCTGTTGTTCCAGTGAGGCTTCCGGGTCTTTCTGTGTTCATTTGCACACATTCTCTGGTCTGGTCTATTCTGCCTTTTCTGTGGCTTTCTTGGTATCAGTCTTTCCACGCTTTGTGCACATGCTCACCATCCCGTTAGGGATGGCTCAGCCGGTAAATCATCTGCCTGCAATGCAGGAGACCCAGGTTTGATCCCTGAGTCGGGAAGATTCCCCTGGAGGAGGACATGGCAACCCACTCCAGTATTCTTGCCTGGAGAAGCCCATGGACAGAGAAGCCTGGCAGGCTCCAGTCCACAGGATCACAAGAGTCAGACATCACTAAGTGACTAAACAACCACCACCATCTCCATCCCATTAAGCTGACCTACCCTGTGAAGTTGAGTTCAATTCCCAGATGTACCAACACACACAGAAACCAAAGCCCTTCTTGGCACATTTCACCCGCAGTGTCTCTGTGTCTTGGGCTTCATTGCTAAGACAGACATGCCCATTTCAGTCCCACCGCATGCGAGCTGGCCTGCAGGGGAGTCACTGAATGTTGATTTCTCATCTGTGAACCGCAGAGGAGAATGCTTTCCTTTTGGTGTGGTTCTGAGAATGAAATAGGATGTGCTTGATACCCGAGATGCTTCCTTTCCCATCTTGGGAGCACCCAGTGATTGTGGCCACATTATAATAGAAAGCATTGGACCACAGTCTTCCTGGGTGTTCCGAATGTGATCGGGCATGCAAGCGGGTGTCGTTTCCTGCTGATGGGCTCCTTGAATGATAGGCTATATTTTTATTTTCACCTTTCTTACGTGCCCCTCAGTACCCAGAAGTGCTTAAGAGCATCATACTTTATTGATTATAGGATGACTAAGCCCCATAAAGAAAGATGAGCGCCAAAGAACTGATGCTTTTGAACTGTGGTGTTGGAGAAGACTCTTGAAAGTCCCTTGAACAGCAAGAACATCCAACCAGTCCATCCTAAAGGAGATCAGTCCTAGGTGTTCATTGGAAGGACTGATGTTGAAGTTGAAACTCCAATATTTTGGCTGACTTGAAAAGACCCTGATGCTGGGAAAGATTGAGGGCAGGAGGAGAAGGGGACAACAGAGGATAAGACGGTTGGATGGCATCACTGACTCAATGGACATGGGTTTGGGTGGACTCCGGGAGTTGGTGATGGACAGGGAGGCCTGGCGTGCTGCGGTTCACGGGGTCGTAAAGAGTTAGACATGACTGAGCAACTGAACTGAACTCAACTGAAACCCCATATGGGCTGTCATTTCATTCAAGCCTTTGGTTAAGCAGGAGGGGTACCACACTGCTCTTAGCCCTCATGAGTCCATCCAGAAAGATGTTTTAGGGAAACAAAAATAACAGTTACCAATATTACCTCTTACCTTCCTAGAAACAAAGGTAAAGTCAATATAGCCCACGCTGTAGGGGAGCTTCCTTTAGTAAACATTTGGGCAGTGTGCAGTGGGGCCACATCATGGCACCTGGAGCTGGGTGGCTGGAAACATCCCAAACTCCTTTACTAACAGAAGAGGATGGAGGATGGTACCCTGGCTCCCTACCCACCAGAGAAGGAGTCACCCATCTCCACCTCTAGCCTGGTGAAATAGCAAATACTCAACCAGAAAACTCACTTCTCGAGAAAAAATACCTCACATTTATAGCACAGTATATACACATGCCTCAAGATGCTTTATAGAAACATTAAAGGACAGCATGTGGATGGCACCAGCGAGAAATCCCCAACTCCCTGCCACTCACCTGTCCCTCAAAACTCTGCCTCCTTCTGGCTCAGGCCTAATATCCCCTGCCAAAGACAGACCCTGAGGGCCTCAGATTAGAGAATCTGTGTGATGCTTCAACTCCAGGCAGCACAAAAGCAGATGCATCGGGGTGTGAGAAGAAAACGTTAAAACATATACTCTTGGCAGTCTAGTGTCTAGGATTCTGGGCTTTCACTGCCAGGGGGCCAGGATTTGATCTCTGGTCAGGGAACTAAGATCCTGCAAGTTGCATAATATGGCCAAAGAAACAACCAAAGAAAGAGTACATATATATATATATATATATATATATATATATATATATGAGCGAGTGATGGAAATTTGTGTCTGGGGGGAGGTCTTCTGTGTGGAGATGTTCAAATGGTTTTTAGCCAAGTATCCCACAAGCTACCAGAAGAGCATGTAATAACCTAACATGTATAAAATGATATATATATCTCATCTAAAGAATCACATTTGTAAATGTTTTATAATAGTCATAATGATAATATACTTCCATGTGTGTATATATATATATATGTAGCATTGTATCAGGTAAATATATTCATTTTACACATGTTAGGTTACATGCTCTTCTGGTAGCTTGTGGGATACTTGGCTAAAAACCATTTGAACATCTCCACACAGAAGACCTCCCCCCAGACACAAATTTCCATCACTTGCTCATGCATAAATTCAGTGGTTCTTAAATTTGAACTCTGGAAAGAGGCAAATAGTGCTGCTGCTTCACAAAGTGTAAGGCTAATCTTAACTTGCTGGCTTGATATAATCAGACCTGACTTTCGCTTGACTCTGTGTGCATTCAGGTTTCTCTCCATCTCCGCTCTGCCTGCACAAATAGCATCCATCTGGATGAGGCATGGGTTTGGCATTGAGGTTGAGAAGGACCGCAATTCACTTTTAGCCAATGTCCTGATTCTAGAGTGTATGTCAGGCCCTGAGCTTCAGCAACTGCACAGCCGAAGGTTAGGTGGCATCTTCCAGACTCGTGAACACAAGTCAAATCATAACCGGTCTCCATCTCACACTCTGGGGGCATCTAAGCCCTCCTGCTATTTCCTCCTCATATTCCTGATGGGTCATGTCCTCAGGGGGACTCTGCCTCCAGTCGCCAGTTCTGATTCTTGTTGTGTATTTCCAAGTCTCATCCAAATAGGATGATATGTCCCCTTTGTCCGTGTCCACTTTCTAAAACCCGTTGATGCAAAGCACCTGATGATGAATCAGATTTCAGTGAAGGTTTGGGAACCTGAGGGGGAGGGGGCCGCCATAGTGCTGTGGTATTTTAGCCATCCCTCTTCCAGTGTCACCAACCTCTCAAGGTCCTGTCCTGAGTGTGGTGGCCGGCTTTTTGACATCTTGCTTGTTTCTTCTGCTTTTGTCTGTTGGCCTGCAAGTTCATATTCTTCTCATCTATTGTAGAAAAAAATTCAATATTCTCCAGCCTGAACTTGGACACATTATTACAGCTGGCAGAATAGAACCAGTAGAATCTCCATTTAGTCCAAGAAATTTAGCAGACAGTGGTTGTGGGATAAAAGGCAATTTTTCTTATTATGTGGCAATGTGATGTAGACAATCACAGCACCTGACTTAAAGGCCCTTCCTGCCCTGAAATCTATGCTTTCCTACCTCAGCCCCAAGCTGAGTTAGTTAGCAGGCAAATTCTGTGTATGCTTAGGCACTAGCAATGGATGAAACCGACATTTTAAAAGCAATTTGATATTGCTAGTTTAAAAGTGCCTGTGGTCACTCTCTGGCCCCAGGGTTGCAGTTGGTCACCTCTGTGCTGTTAACCAAGGGGCCCTTTGGATCTGTAAATACTCCCTGCTGCATGCTCAGGGCCAAAGGAAACCCAGTGGTGTCCAAAGTGACAGAATGCCCGTGAGCAGGCCAGGCAGGCTGGCCTCCAGCAGCCCCCTTCTGCCCAATGACACCCGTCTGTCCATGCCCTGTCCCAGCCCCATCCACACATGGGGCTCCCTCACCTGCTCTCTCTCTTGACTTCGCTATTTAAAAGTAATTTTATTTATTTTTATTCTTTTTGGCTATGCTGTGTCTTCATTGCTGTGAAGTCTTTCCCTAAGTTGCAGAGAGTGGGGGCTACTCTCTAGTTGCAATGCCAGGGATTCTCATTGCAGTGGCTTCTTTAGTTGCAGAGCATGGGATCTAGGACACATAGGCTTCAGTGGTTGCGGCACGTGGGCTCAGAAGTTGTGGTTCCCGGGCTCTGGAGCACAAACTCAGTAGCTGTGGCACCTGGGCTTAGTTGATCCGTGGCATGTGGGATCTTCCTGGCCCAGGGATTGAACCCACGTCTTCTGCATTGGCAGGTGGACTCTTTACTGACCAGTGAGCTCCCTTCTGAAGGCCGCCTCCTGTTCCCCCTCAACTCTTCCATTCCCTCCCCACATAGCCTCTTCTGAGATGCATGAGAGGAAATTGTGCTTCTGTGCCCAGCAGATGCTTTCTACGGGCGCCCAGCAAGGATGCTCAAAGGGAGGGCATCTCGACATGTCAGTATAAGATGGCAGCCTGTGACCATGAGATGTTTACAGTGGTTTTCCCCTAAGGGGAGTAGTTTAAATTTTATTTTTGTCTCTTTGTATTTGCAAGGAGATCCAACCAGTCCATTCTAAAGGAGATCAATCCTGGGTGTTCATTGGAAGGACTGATGCTAAAGCTGAAACTCCAATACTTTGGCCACCTCATGCGACGAGTTGACTCACTGGAAAAGACTCTGATGCTGGGAAAGGTTGGAGGCGGGAGGAGAAGGGGACGACAGAGAATGAGATGGCTGGATGGCATCACCGACTCTGTGGACATGAGTTTGAGTGAACTCCTGGAGTTGGTGATGGACAGGGAGGCCTGGCGTGCTGTGATTCATGGGATCACAAAGAGTCAGACACGACTGAGGGACTGAACTGAACTGATTCTTTATAAGTCCAGTTTTCTACAGGGACCCATCTTTCCTTGGTGAAAAAGAGAGTGAAACAATCAGTTGCATTTAACGAGAGATGAACCTGACAGGTCACAGGCAGGCTTTCCACGGTCAGAGCAGGAAGCCTGCTGCCCCGTCTTTCAGACTGTAGGTGATTTTTAGAAACAGAATTGGTCGTCAGCACTGAGTCATCAAGATTTTTTGCACGTGCTGCTGACACACCTGCTTCTTTTGAAAACTCCTGGAAGGTGTGTCTACACAGCCCAGGGATCTAATCCTTAGTGGCTTGACCTCTCGTCACTATCCGAGGTCATTTAATAAAGGTTGTGGGGGTCAATTTGGTCATATAACTCCTTAGAAGAGGAGAGTGTGTCTTTCCCGCAGCCTGCCCCCGATGGTGGGAGGCAGTTGGGGGACCTGGCAGGAGGTTGTTTGCAGGAAGAGGTCGCTAGGCCATCGGGAGGTGAACAGAGGCTAAAGGAGTTTCACCAGATCGCCTAAAAGAGAAAGCGGCTGCCGGGTGGGTGGGCCCAGCCGCTTAAGGAAGAATCCTAGCTCTCAGTACCTATCCAAAGCAAATCAAGCCTCAGGGCTGGGAGGGGTGGGGGGCTGGGTGGGGCGGCTCCAGCCTGCATCCAGGACCTTCCCTCAGGATTAAATGAAACTTAAACCTGCTAACTAAACACCAGCACAAAAACATCAGCCGGAGCCATTCACCTGGCATTAATCATGACTGACAGTCCACTGCAGGGAGGGAGCTCCGAGCTCTGGGGAACAAAGGCCACGAGAGAAAGAAGAGGAAATTGTGAGAGGAAAGAAAATCTTCACCTCACAGGCTCGGGGAAGACCCAAAATGAAGGGAAACAGTTCCCAACAGGAAGGTGAACCCCAAATCAGGCTGAGGTTTTGTGGCGGACCTTGCACAGACTACCTTTGAATCTGATGCCAAGAAAGTCTCCACCCACAGGGCCCTCCTGGCAGCAGGTGCTGGGCTCAATATCCCATTCATTCATTCGTTCCTTCCCGCTTAGTCCACTCATTCATTCCACAGTGCATTCCAAGCGGAGCATACAGTGTGGCCAAGGCCACACCCCTGCTAAGAGAGGAGCCAGAAGATGAGTGAGTGAGCGAGCACGTGGATACAGCATTGAACGTGGAGAGATGCTGTAGGAGAAACAGAACCCAGCAAGGGGCTGAAGGCATGTCCAGCTCAGCAGATCAGAGGAGCCTCCCAAACAGCAGGTCCTGCAGCTAAGACCAGGAAGCAGGAGCATTGTCAGATAACCAGGAGCAGGAGGGACTTGACTGTGTTTGGTTTGAAGCAAAACAGCACTCTGGTTCCAGGTAAGGGCTGGCATCCTGACCACTAGGTGCCCCCACCCACTGAGTTTACATGGGGAGAATCCCTGTGCAGGTTGGCCCACTGGCCTCCTACCTGCCCCTCAAATGCACCAGGTGGAGGTCTACCACAGGGCCTTTGCACCTGTCATTCCTGGTTCAGTACCTGCCTTCAGGAAAACTGATCCCAGGCACTGCATATAGTGCTAACCATCTTTCACCTTTGGGACTCAACCTAGAGGTTCCATCTTTCCAGAATCTTTCCTTGGTTTCCTGGGTCCCTACCCCTTCCCTCAAGATGCAGGTTTGGGTCAAGAGTCTTAAATAGTCTCTCTTAACACATAGAAGATGCTCAATGGGGCTCCTTAAATTAAAATGCTACATCTCTAGATAACCAGTAAATGCAAGAGGTGAAACCCAAGACCAACCCACATACTCCCAAGGGCTCCTGTAGACACCCTTCTCCAGCCCCATCTGCCCCAGCCTCACCTCCTGAGGGGGATTGTCCCCCACCTTTGGAGGACGTATTGATCATTGCCCTCTGAGGGCAGTCCTATTGACAATTTGGCTCTTCTCAGAAAAGCACAGCAAAAACAATTTTTTGAATTTAGACTAGCCTCCGTTGCTCAATAATAGCTGTTTTTCCTGGAAATATCTTTTGGGGAGGGATGTTAATTACCAATAGGGATCCTTTCCCGAACACAGGGGTATGTAGGCCTGAGCACACACTGACCCGTGAACTCCAACCTTTAAGGCTCAGGCCTTGAGTGTCAGTGTCTGCCCCTTTCCCTTGGAAATATCTGCTGGCAAAATGGCCTCCTCAAGTTCAAAAAGTACCCAAGCAAAGAACACTAAGTCACATCTCTATATTTCAAAGACAAAAGGACTTAAAATAGACCTTTATTGGTCTGAACTTGAAGTTATTTTACCTGCAAATAAGTCAGATTAATTTCTTGGCCTGAACCCAAAGTAAATGGACTTGTGTTCACTGCGTTTTAAGGTAAACGTGTCTCTCACAAATCTGCACAAGTTCAGGGGTAGCAAAGAGCTGATAAGCCATTCAAGGGTGCATTAGTCATTTTCAGAAGGCACCTCTACCAGGAGGATCATCTACGGAGCTGTGCAAGCACATCCCCCAGGAACTAAAACCATACAAACGGAGAGATCTACTTCCTGGAAACAAATCAGAGCGAGGTAAAAATATTCTAGATGAAAAAAAGATTCTGCGATCTTTGGAGAAAGAAAGATGGCGTGATTGCTTTATTGTTCAAGACCGCTGGAAAGAGGGCTTTGCTGAAAGTTGAAGGAAATTCTGACCTCCATGTGGGGAAGACAGCTGGAGAAGCCATTTGCCAAATCCTCTCAGCGATCAGTGACTTTACACAGGCTTTGATCGTTGATGAAGAAGCGAGGCCAAGTCAACAGGAGCCTGAGAGTGACCAGGTTTGCTATCTCCTGTGGCACAAGGCAGGAGACAAAAGAGATCCAGGTTCAATCCCTGGATCAGGAAGATCCCCTGGAGGAGGGCATGGCTACCCACTCCAGGATTCTTGCCTGGAGAATCCCCATGGACAGAGGAACCTGGTGGGCCACAGTCCATGGGGTCACCAAGAGTCAGACGCGGCTAAAGCAACTTAGCAGGCACACACACACGTGGCACAAGGAGGCATGAAATGTTCTAAGATGGGATGGATGGCCGCTCATAAATTTCTTTCTCTTGCACTTCATGATGCTTCTTTGACACATCTCAAAGGCAGGGTTGGAAATGGAGCTCACAACCCCATTATCACACGCGTCTGCACGCAGTCACCAGGGTAGTCTAAAGAAAGGAGTGGGAAGGGATGGGGAGGAGGGGAATGGAACACAGTCTCCACCTCCATCGTGTGCAGCCGGGTCCAGGAAGAGGCTGGAGGATGCAGTATGTGCGAGTCCCAGGCAGGTGCTCGAGAACAGCTGTCTCCCGCACAAAGAGCACACGTGAAGGCCACTGTGCTCATTGTACAATTATATTTACCTTCATTGTCTTCTGGGCATCACTCACATGCTCCATTACTGCCCAGAGAACATTTCAGTTCATGTGAAAAAGGGGGTTGGTTTCTCATGTTCTCCTCATGGAGCAGCAATAAGCTCTTTCAGAATTAAGGAAACCAGCACTTTCCAGGTAAAGTTTTGAAAGGCTCTGCCCCTAAAGTAGTTGTAATTTATAAACTATTGGGGAAATGAGATGAGAGGCTGATGAAACAGACTCTTCCCAACTGATTTCACATCTCAATTTGATCAATAAAGCATTTAACAAAATTTGAGTTTGGCATGGCAAAGGGAGATACTGAGCAAAGCAGCAACAGAGAAGATCTTCATGATACATACCTCCAGACTCCCAGCCTCACACCTTTAGCTTAATCAAAATGGAATGATTCCCACTTTTATTTAATAAGGAAATTTCATGAACATAAAAATATGCCAAGTTTCCTGGAAGTCACATTGTAACTTACCTCTGCTGTTGCTGCTGCTGCTGCTGCTGCTGCTAAGTCGCTTCAGTTGTGTCCGACTCTGTGCGACCCCATAGATGGCAGCCCACCAGGCTCCCCCATCCCTGGGATTCTCCAGGCAAGAACACTGGAGTGGGTTGCCATCTCCTTCTCCAATGCATGAAAATGAAAAGTGAAAGTGAAGTCACTCAGTCATGTCCGACTCTTAGCTACTCCATGGACTGCAGCCCACCAGGCTCCTCCGTCCATGGGATTTTCCAGGCAAGAGTACTGGAGTAGGGTGCCATTGCCTTCTCCGAACTTACCTCTAAGTAACTACATTTTATTGGGCTTTGTCACAGTGTCAAAAAAGAATATCCACAAAGATCTGTAAATGCTCTTAAAACACTCCTTCCTTTCCCAACAATGATCTGTATAAGAACAGCTTTTCTTCACATACTGCCACAGAAATAACATAACACAACAGAATTAATGCAGAAACAGAAATGAGAAACCGTTTGTCTTCATTAAGCCAGATGTTAAGGGGATATGCAAAAATGCAAAAAAAAAAAAAAAGCCACTCTTATCCTTAAGTGTTTCTGTTTAGGAAAATACAGTCACTTTTGGTTAAAAAATAGGTTTTTTGTGTTAACATTTCATGGGTTTATCATTATTTTGAGATGATTAATAAATATTTTTATAGCTTGTGTTTTAAACTGTAATAAAGCTCTAATATGCTAAATATCACTATCAATAAATGTTGCCCATATAAACAAAAGCTCTTTGGGGTGTTCAGGAATTTTTAAGAATATAAAGTGGCTCCAAGAGCAAAGTTTGAGAACAGTCGATATCTAAGTTCTTGTCTAACTTTTTATAATGAGAGTTGGCAATGCTGGTCTACAAAGATCTTTTTGTTAGTTCCAATTACAGAAAAGTCAAGATTTTCAAGGAATCTCTGAGGAGTCCTGGAAGGGTTTCCACACCAGCCTATTAGTCAAGTTCCAAGTTTAGTCCCTTGACTGAAAGCTCGTCCATGGTCTCAGCCAAGTCTGTCCAATGGGGCAAAGGCTTAGTCTTACTAACCTTTCTCCCAAGCAGCCCCTTTTCCTTTTAAGGAAAGGATCTCTATGCCTAGGTGATTGCATCAGGGAGGGGCAGACACACTTCAGGTCCCAAGGACACACTTCCTGTGAGGTCCATCTTTTCACACAGGTTTTCTCTAACACCGCCTTCAGATAAGGGCTATGCCAAGAGCAGACACAAAGCAAGTCCCAGCCCCCAGCCCTGTTCTGCAGGAACTAGTGAAGAAATGAAACCATGGGAGGATTTGCCTCTGAGAAACACTCTGCATCTCTGTGGATTCCTTGAAGCGGTGAGCTGGAGCTGGAGGACGTGCTAGCAGGAGGCCCCATGCACTCCACTGTCAGATCCTGCAGAGTCCACCCCATCTGTTTGCTCATATATACCTATATATGATACATACATACCTATATTTGAAAATATGTCCCCCAGAGGGGTGTTTAATGAATATTAGTTTCTTTTCAGATCCTGATCATCTTCCACCAAATTTTTCTTTTTCTTCTTCTGTCCTGGGTAGTTGTGTAGACTTGAAGACCCATTGGCTGATGTGGTCACTGAGAAAAAAAGACAATGAAGGCTCCTGCCTCTGAGTGAGGGCAGGTGACAGATGAATGGAGCTCCTGGGGATTGTGTATAAAGGGATACACCTGCCGAAGGTGGTTAACAAGAGATGTATTTCTATACAGGGAACTGCCATAAATCAGAAAGAGATAAAAGCATTTAAAAACAACAAAGCAGGCCATATTTTTTGAGTAATTGAGCCCAGTTTTAGAAAACAAGAAATGTCTGTGTCTGTCCTTGTCTTTCAACCATTACTCTCTGTTTGGTTAAGCTATACAAACATCAGGACTCTGATGTAAAAGACTTTTCTTTTGTGCATTGCACATAAATGTCTTTAATCTTCTGAATTAGGAATTTATTGGTTGGGTCTTCTAGGGTAAATTCAGTGAAGTTCTGAAATGTTTTCCTCCGAAAAGAAAGAGAGGGAGGAGGCAGAGAAGGGTCAGGGAGGCTCAAACCTTAACCCTCACCCCCAAGAAAAATGTTTTACTGGCACAAGAGAGTAGGGGAGAATCCAGCTGGTCTTTAGCCAGCTGAAATCTGGGACCCAGAGGCATGTGCCTTGGGTCAGGCCGGGGTAAAGGGACTGCAGTGCAGGTGACCAGTTGCAAATGAAGGCCTTTCCTTGGGATTTCAACAGCAATAAGCAAACAAGCTCATGAGACAAGGGTTAAGCCTCACGGCTATGCTCTGCCCATTGGCTTTGGTCCTTCTTTCTTCTGATCCTTTCTACGATGCCTCGGTCAAAGCCACATCGCAGTCTGGCAGCTCCCTCATGGTTGACCCATGACCTGGGGTTCAGCCAACTCCCCTCTCTTCCATGGGCTCCTGAGGACAGACAGGAGGAGCCCCATGAGCAGCTGGGAGACAGAGTGAGCAGAGGCTGCTGTCTCTGTGTTCTTTTCTGTCCCCCTCCTGCCACGCCCACTCCCTGCCTGATCCCAACATTGGCCTTTCTAGCTCCACAAAAAGATTTCATGTGGAATGAAGGTGTCTAGAAGGCAGTTGAACCCATTACAGGTTTGCTTGGCTGTTTTCACAAGAGGGGTAAAGTTATAATGAAATGTAACTGAATTAAATTGAATGACATTTTAATACCTGAAAGGTCTATCTCAATACTCAAGACTCTCAGAATTTGCAATTTTTTTTCCTGGGAGTTTTCAAAACATAACTCTCTGTGAGATGTCACCTAAAGGGCTGCTGGGAACTGGGTGTATGGGTTTGCCAGAGCTGCTGTAAGAAGCACCACAGACTGGGCAGCTGAAACAATAGAAACACGAGGCCTCTCATTTTTAGTGGCCGAAACTGAGAAGTCTGAGACCAAGGTGTGGGCACAATGACTTCCTTCCAAGTCTGTGAATCTGTTTGTCCTTCCTCCCAGCACCTGGTGGTTTGCTGGCCTTGTTTGGGGCTCCTTGGCTTGTCAACATATCACCCCAATCTTTGCCTTCCTGTTCACATGGCATTTCCCTTCCTGCCGTGATGGATTGGGGGCCTCTCTGCTCCAATGTGACCTCATCTTAAACTCAATGTACCTGCAATTACCCTATTTCCATAAAAAAAAATCACATTCTGAGGTTCAGGGTGTTGGAACTTCAAAGCATAAATGTGGTGGGAACCCAGTTCAATCCTTCAGCCCATGACATGTGGTGGGGAGTCAGTGTGTGTGTGTTCAAACTCCCTCCCCACACAACTGCAGACACAGGTTGATTATATAGTATGTTGTGATGGTGAACGGCATGTTGGAGGAAAGTGGGGTGACCAGGTATCCTGGTTTGCCAAGACTGAGAGGGTTCCTGGGAGGTAGAACTTTTCATCCTAAAAACCATAAAAGTCCAGGACAAACAAGGATGAGTTGATCACCCAAGGTAAATTGTAACAAAAACACCCACAGAAAAGCATCAATTCATGCCAAGTTCACAATTCTACTATCAAACTGATACTTTTGACTGAAGAAAGATTCACAGGTTGTTAGGATTTGGAGTCATCTTAGGGATCTGTCTGAAGGGCTTGGAGGGGTGGAATGCCTGTCTGTAACCCCACCCCACATACACAGAACACTGCCCAGACCTGACCTTCAGCAGCTTCTTAAGGAAACCAGTGGATGGAAATATATAGAGAAGGTGAAGAAAGAGTGACATACAGATATTTTCAAACACGAGATTCATAATTTAGAAAAAAATGGATTATATTGAAAGACAGTTAAAGATATAAATATAAAGAGGGATAAAGTGAAAGCGAAGTCACTCAGTCGTGTCCAACTCTTTGTGACCCCATGGACTGTAGTCTATGAGGCTCCTTCACCCTTGGAAATTTCCAGGCAAGAGTATTGGAGTGGATTGCCATTTCCTTCTCCAGGGGATCTTCCCGACCCAGGGATTGAACCTGGGCCTCCTGCATTGCAGGCAGACACTTTACCATCTGAGCCACGTGGGAAGCCCTATAAAGCTATAAAAAATATTGTGGGGAGCACATGTAAACATTGTTGTTGCTATTTAGTCGCCAAGTCATGTCCAACTCTTTGTGATTCCATAGACCGTAGTCCACTAGGCTCCTCTGTCCATGGGATTTCCGAGGCAAGCATACTGGAGCGGGTTTCTGTTTCCTTCTTCAGGGGGTCTTCCTGAATCAGGGCTCGAACCCTTGTCTTCTGTGTCTCCTGGATTGGCAGGCAGATTCTTTACCGCTGAGCCACCTGGGAAGCCCTCATATAGACAGAGACTCATTTAAAAAGTTATTTCAGGTTATATATCAAGTTAGAGAATCATATAGGACTTGAAAGAGTTGTATGAAAAGAAACAGGCTTCCCAGGTGGTGCTAGTGGTAAAGAACCCGCCTGCCAACACAGGAGACCTAAGAGATGAGGGCTTGATTCCTGGCATGGGAAGATCCTGTGGAGAGAGTGGTAACCCACTCCAGGATTCTTGCCTGGAGAATCCCATGGACAGAGAAGCCTGGTGAGCTACAGTCCATAGGGTTGCAAAGAGTCAGACATGACTAAAGTGACTTAGCACGTGTGTACATGCATGTAAAGAAAACTTTTTTTAGTTATATGGAGAGGGTCATAAAAATCTATATAGCAACATTTAGAAAATTGTATTGAAAATGTTACAAATTGAATGTAGACAGTTAATGGAAAGAGCTGTGTAGGGACAAGCATGCCTCAAAGCAAAAGGGATTCCCAGGAGAAAATTATAGAAGATGGTATAAATGTTGCATCAGAGGAGAAAAGGAAAGAGTGAGTTTATTCCAAGCTTGTTGAGAATACTGGATCTCATTCACACTAGCTTGAACCCTACAGCCAGAAAATCTGGGTTTGAACCATCTGCAGTGACCTCCCTACCCCAAGGCTCAGACCCCAGGGCCCCTCCAGTACTGAGGATGGATGGGTGGACCACCCCCACTGGCCTTGAACCACTCCCCACCCAGGTGTAACTGTCACCTCCCACTTCCATCCAGGCTGTGCCTTTAGGGGTGCCCAGAAGTTTCCCAAAAGTTGAGCCTGTAACTCTAAGTCTTACAGCTTCGAATTATTTGGCAGGTGCTCCCTAGAAGCCTGAGTGTGGGGTGGGGACAATTCAGTTCAGTCGCTCAGTTGTGTCCTACTCTTTGCGACCCCATGGACTGCATCAGGCCAGGCTTCCCTGTCCATCGCCAACTCCCTGATCCTGCTCTAACTCATGTCCATCACGTCAGTGATGCCACCCAACCATCTCATCCTCTGTCATCCCCTTCTCCTGCCTTCCATCTTTCCCAGCAAAAGGGTCTTTTCTAAGGAGTCAGTTCTTTGCATCAGGTGGCCAAAGTATTGGAGTTTCAGCTTCAGCATCAGTCCTTCCAGTGAATATTCAGGACTGATTTCCTTTAAGATGGACTGGTTCGATCTCCTTGCAATCCAATGGACTCTCAAGAGTCTTCTCTAACACCACAGTTCAAAAGCACCAATTCTTCGGCACTCAGCTTTCTTTATGGTCCAACTCTCACATCCATACATGACTACTAGAAAAACCATAGCTTTGACTAGATGGACCTTTGTTGGCTAAGTAATGTGTCTGCTTTTTAATATGCTGTCTAGGTTGGTCACAGCTTTTCTTCCAAGGAGCAAGCGTCTTTTAATTTCGGGGCTGCAGTTACCACCTACAGTGATTTTGGAGCCCAAGAAAATAAAGTCTGTCACTGTTTCCACTGTTTCTCCATCTATTTGCCGTGAAGTGACGGGACCGGATGCATTGATCTTAGTTTTGGAAAAGGAGATGGAGGAGTAGGTGTCACCAGGCAGTGGCTACCGGGGGCCACCAGGACCCTGGAGAGGATCCTGGGGTCTACGCCTCACATCTCCCCTCCCAAAGCCTCACCCCCAGACACTCTTCACTGTCAGGGGGCAGCCCTGGGGGCTTCCCAGCCAACAGATGAGGGAGAAAAGCCCAGGGTAGAGGCACGGGGAACAGCAAACTACATAGCTCTGGGGAGACGAGGCCATTCTGGGTGCCCCTTCCCACGTCTGCAGCCCCCAGACTTAAGGATCTGGGACCACCTTCTCATCCTTCCAGCTCCCCTCACCCCCTCCACCCCTGCACCCAGCATCACCCTCATGCCCCCACCCACAGCCTGAGCCCTCAACTCCTGCCTATCAGCTGGAGTTCTCCCCATGTGGGGCCCCTCACCTCCTGGCTCCCCTCTTGCCCTGGCCTCCTGGTGCTGCATGTGGTATCCACCCTTCTCTGAGAAATCCTAGTGCTTCTCAGATACCACCTCCTCCACGAAGCCTTCTGTGATCCCAGTCCTACCCCACGAACACATACACACTCCCCCACCATCACCACCACAAACAACCTGTGCATGCATGTACCAGGCCACACACCTCACACATCCCACACACATACAACACATAACACTACACACACACACCTCATACCACCCTCCATCACACAGACACATACCATTACATACACATACATATCCCACACGTACAGTACACACACCACCCACCACACACACCCCAACAGCCACTTCCTGTTTCTTGTGGTATTTTGCTCAGAGGTCTGTCATGGGTCACCACATGTGACTTTGTGACAGTTACTTCTCTGCCCTCCCAACTTTGCCTTACTCAGGCCTTGAGCAAGTTCTTTGCCACATTAAATTTTATTCTCCCAAAACAAATCAGGGTCACATGCATGGTGGCCTCAGTGAACATGAGGTGAATTCAACCTGATACAATAACACTGGAGTTAATCTAACAGGTTGGAAAAATGCAGGGTGGTGGGAACCCCAGGCTGCAGGGAAGGCAAGCTGGGCATGAGTTCCACCTGAAGGACAGGGCACCCATGGGCCCACACCCCGGAACTTCAGGACTGCTACACAGGAAGTCCGTGTGGGTCTATGGACACTAAGGGCCCTCTGACGGACGCCTCCCTGGGTCTGAGGATGCAGGGCCCAGACCCCAGGCCAGGGCTGGGCCTGGAGATGAGGGGCTTTGTGCTTCAGCCTGCAAGTTAATAATGGACCATCAGGTGTGTTTATGTGGAAAAACCGTCACATTCTGCAAATGAACCAGGTACTGGCATCTCCCTCATCGGGAATTCCGCACACAGCTGGATGCACTCGCAAATTCACAATTCAGAATTAATTGGTTTTTAGGCCATGCATTTAGGTCAGATCACCCAGACACTCCATTTCCTGTGGTGAAAAGAAATTAAGTCAATTCCCACCCCCCACCCCCCCGCCAGACCCCTGGCACTCATCTCGCAGGCCTGGCGAGCCGGTCCTCTGAAAGCAGGGAGGAAGCCAACCTTTAAAGGCATTCTCATTATCTCTCCGGGAGATGTCATTAAGTACTGTAAACATGTCCTGAATGAGTCCATGTCACAAAGACTGCAAAGTGTTTAGAGAATAAAAACCTATAAGCGCCCAAGTGAGATAAAACAGGGAAGGGGAGAAAAGGGGAGAGGAGATACTTAAAAAAAAAGAAAGAAAGAAAGGAAAGGAAAAGAAAAGGACTTCTTACCAACAAGTTGAGTGAAATATGGGAATGAAAAGGTAAATTTAGTCTGAGGAGCTCTTACCTGGGGGTTGAGTTGGAGAAGCAGGGACAGAACCCAACTGGTCTAAGGGCTTACTGTCCCTGGTCCCAGGTTCCTTGCAGACATCACCAATCGATCACATCGATGTTGCCCACTGAATCCACACCTGGTAGACATTGCTAATCAATCACATCCATCTTCCTTTCAAAATCCACCCTGGCAGACATTGCTACTCAATCACACCTATTTGCCCTCTGAATCCAGACCTGGTGGATATCACTAAATGATCACCCCCATCTTTTTTTTTTCTTTTTTCCCCCTCAGCTTTCATGAGCTATATTTGATGGATGACCTAGTATAAGCTTAAGGTGTACAAAGTGTACAATTTGATTCATTTACAAATTGCAAAACAAGTCCAACTATAGGATTAGTTACCACCTCTATCCCATCACACAGTTACCACTTCTTTATCGTGATAAAAGCATTTCAGGGGAGACTTCCCTGGCAGTCCAGTGGTTAAGAATCTGTCTTGCAATGCAGGGAAGATGGGTTTGATCCCTAGTAGGGTAACTAAGATCCCTCATGCTGCAAACCAACTAACCCCACCTGCCACAACACTGAGCCCTCATGCTCCCCAGAACTCTAGCCACAACTAGAGAGTCCAGAGTCCGGGTGCCATGACACAAGATCCCGCATGATGCAATGAAGACTGACACAATCAAATAAATAAAATAAACAATTTTTAAAAATTTCAGATCTACTCTCTAAGCAACAGTCAAGTGATCACAACCATCTTTCCCTCTGAATTCACATCTGGCCTCAGGATTCTTGAAAACAAAGGATTCTAATCAGACAGTCTGTCCTTTCTGATATTTCTGTCTTCAAGGATCTGGGCTGTCTCTCTTTCCAGTCTATGAGTCTGCACTGTAAGGAGAAGCATGATTAACTGAGATGAAATGAGCACATCTCTTTATCTGTTATTTCACTCAGCTTGTAGTTTACAATCAAGTTAGGGAATCAAGACACTTGAAGGTCTGCACTGATTTTCATCCCCGGGAGTGGATACCATGTGCTCACACAGGCCCGAAGACAGGGTCCAGAGTACATACTGCGTGGAATCAGAGAGTCAGGGTTTCCAGAGAGAAATGACAAAACCAAGTTTCTCCTTTGGACTCTGCCCTCTGCCACCAGAAACGCTTCCCCCACCCCTACAGACAGCAGGAAGTCCTGGAAGTTTACCACCACCACCATCCCCCATCAGGCAGGCCTCTGCCACTGGTAGGCCATGTTAAAGCACAGCCACCTAGCTTAGGTTGGGAAACTTCTGAGGCACACATTATGTCCCAGGGTCATGGCAGAGAGGTGGGGGGCTCAGGCTGAAGCCACCTTCTGCGCAAATTTGAGGTCACAGCCCTGCTTGGCTTCCTCCCTTCTTGCCTCACTTCTTCCCTTCCTCAGCAGCCCTGGGGATATATTCTTAACGCTTCATCACTTGACATGAATTCTCATCTTGGGCACAGAAAACACAGCAGATGATGAGCTCTTAGAGGGCACAGCACAGACCTCACCTGTGCTCTGTCACCCTCAGGTGGGCCACACTGCTCCTACTCAGGTGGGCTTGACCTCTGCTCCCAGGGCGTGTCTGGCCAGGTCTATACTCTGCAGAGTCAGGGGCTGAATCAGCTGGAACAGACCTGACAGGCTGCACATGTTACCTCCCTTGGTGAGGACGGGTATGGTCTGCCCCACAGGCAAAGAGCCAAGTGGAGACTTCCTATGGGAGGCCCCTAGAACACTAATGTGGCCACACTGGCTGCCATGAAACCACTAAAGGGTATGCAAAACCTACCCAGGAGGAAGTATGAGAAGAAACCACACAGGGTCACCAATCTCTGGCTGGGCTGCTGTGCCTGTGATGCCTTGGGACCCTATCTAAGTCTTCTGAGGACCCTCAAGTCTGATTTGACCTCCGCCTGCCTGGTCTTTGGCTTTTGAACTGTGGTGTTGGAGAAGACTCTTGAGAGTCCCTTGGACAGCAAGGAGATTGAACCAGTCTATCCTAAAGGAGATCAGTCCTGAATATTCATCGGAAGGCCTGATGCTGAAGCTGAAACTCCAACACTCAGGCCACCTGATGTGAAGAACTGACTTATATGAAAAGACCCTGAGAAAGATTGAAGGCAGGAGGAGAAGGGGATGACAGAATATGAGATGGTTGGATAGCATCACCGACTCTATGGACATGAGTTAGAGCAAGCTCTGGGAGTTGGTGATGGACAGGGAGGCCTGGCATGCTGCAGTCCATGGGATCATGAAGAGCCAGACACATCTAAGTGACTGAACTGAACTGCCTGGTCTGGTCAGACCCACAGTGCCCCTGCCCTTCAGTTACCATCATAGCCAATGGAGCATTGAAAGAAAACCCTACCTTTTCCATCTTTGCCAGTCATCTGGTGCCCAGTGTTGTGTTTTTCTCAAGAGTTGAAATCTGAATTCTGAGTTGAAAGGTCCTGTGTATGAGGGAAAGAGGAGCTTGTACAGCTGGCTACTTCCCACTGGCCAGTCCTCAGATGTTGGACCAGGGCATCTCAGTACCGCAAGATGGTCATGACCATTATCCCATCTCTGCTTTGTAACACTGCAGGTTATGTGCAGTGATAGTGTGTTCTGAGGCGAGGGAGGTGAATCTTGTTTTCCAACTGAAACAGAGCTGTCAGATTCTGAGCTGGCATCCTCTACCTGTACGCCGTTGTCTGGGACTCTGAAAACTGAATGCCTTTTTTTTTTTCCCTTTGCAAAAAGTGTGTGTGACTCTCGCCAGATTTTGAAAAGAGTGTAGATTCATTTTCCACAGCTGCTGTGACAAATGACCATCCACTAAGTGACTTAAACGACAAACTTCTTTTTTGATGTGTCTGTAGGTGAATGGTCCAACCAGGGTTGGTCACATGGGGCCAAAGTCAAGTGGACAGAGTTGTCCTCCCTTCTGGAGGCTAGGCAGGGGTGGGGGTGGGGTGGGGGATATTTCCTCAGCAGACTCGCTCTCCTCAACTGTTCCATCTTGGCTGGCGGCCTCTTTTTCCATCATCAAAGCCACAGAGGAGGGGTGGGGGGCTTAAGACCTTTCTCTGTGCCCATCTTCTTTCACATCCACCTCTGAGCATTCCTTGTCTGTCTTCTGCTTCCACTTTTAAGACTCTAGTGATTATATTGGGGGGTCCCACAATACTATGTTCCAGAAAACTGTCCAAAAAGCATGTCATGAAATGTCATGGGTGTTTACTGGTCAATACTTTGTCAATACTCACTCATTAGGTGTTAGTGAGCACCTCGGCTCTGCTGGTCAATGTGCTGAGATGGTGAGTACGTGCTAAGTCACTTGAGTCATGTTAGACTCTTTGGGCCCCTATGGATTTTAGCCCACCAGGCTCCTCTGTCCATGGGATTCTCCAGTCAGGAATACTGGAATGGTTTGCCATTTGAGACCCAATCATAAAGAAGAAGTGAGAGTGACAACCATCCTGATTTGCTCAAGACAGGGGTTTCCCAAGACAGAGGATTTCCATTGTTGAGGCTGGAACAGTCCCAGGCAAACTGGGATCCTTGGTCACCTCAGGCGTGGTCTCTGCCATGAGGACTTTATAACCCGAGAGGGCCATGAACAAAGGGCAGCAAAGCTGACTTTGCTAGTTGCTTTACGTACTTTGAGACAAAGAGGAAAGGAACTGAGACAGAGATGGACAAAAGAGTAGTTCCCCTTCTCTTGGGAGATCCCCTTTTGGGTAACACTGACCACACTCAAATTCAGGCTCAGCCCTACACATGCTGCTTTATAAAATTTATTTTTAATTGAAGGATAATTGCTTTACAATATTGTGTTGGATTCTTCCATACATCAGCATGAATCAGCCATAAGTATACATATGTCCCCTCCCTCTTGAACCTCTCTCCCACCTCCCACCCCTTCCTATCCCTCTAGGTTGTTACAGAGCCACGGTTTGAGCTCCCTGAATCATAGAGCAAATGCCCATTGGCAGTCTATTTTACACATGGTAGTGTGTATGTTTCCATGCTACTGTTCACACCTCACAACAGCCGCACGGAATGAGGACAGTTATTGCCTGCAGTTTACAGGGAGGAGACAGAAAGAGAACTCACTGGCCTAACATCATACAACCACTGTTTTAGGTCAAGTTCCCCAGAAACCGGTGTCCACTTCAGCCTTTAAGTGGTAAAGCGGAAGATGGGCCCAACCTCGTAAGTCCCAAAGCAGGGCTACTAAATCTCTCTTCCATTCTGGCTGCTTTCACATTCCTACAAATTTTCCTAAAACATAAGATTTACCTTTTATTTTTAAGAATTTTTCTTCTGCCAGAATAATCTTTATTCACCAGGATTAGGGTCACACAAATATTAAAGCTCAAAGTGTGCTTCCATTAGAATGGACAGACAGGCGAGCATTGAGGCATGTTGGTCATTTGCTCTTGTTTCCTTCTGACACTAGCTAATAACAGAGACCTACTTAGTATGTCACTGATAAGATGATGAAGATTCAGTGAAACTCTCTGGATCTTAGCAGTTTTTCCAATGGCTTTTAGGTGTCATAACCCATCATGGAATTTACACACACACACACAGGTTGTAATTACACCAGTGCCTTTGTGTGAATGGGAAACTAGGAGGCAGTGTTGTGTCTTTTCAGAATTATCCCAGGAGTGGTAACTCCTAATTTCAAACATCAGAAGGCCTCCTTATTCACAGCAAATGTGATGTTTTAGTGTGACCTTGGCTCCTTACTATCTCAGAGAACAGATTCTTTATGGGCTCCAGATGGAAAGTGGAAAGTTAATAACCCCTTGTAGACAAAACCCATATGTTTTCCACGCACTACAGGGATGCACTTTGTTCAAAGTGTCATTTATGTAGAGTGAAATTTACACATAAATGATGATAGATTGCTGTTTCCAAACTGTATTCTAGATGTAGCAAAAAAAAAAAAGTAGTAATGCAGAAAACCTGGGTTCGATCCCTGGATTGGGAAGATCCCTTGGAGAAGAGAATGGCTACCCACTCCAGTACTCTTGCCTGGAGAATTCCATGGACAGAGGAGGCTGGTGGGCTACAGTATGTGGAGTCACAAAGAGTCAGACACAACTGAGCAACTAACACTTTTACTTTCATAGACATTTAAAAGTCTGAAAGAAGAAATAGGTCTTCCAAATGGTAAATAGGAATCACCAATCTCTCTTGTAATTGTGTTTGTGTGCGTGTGTGTGTACATGTGTCCTATGTATGTTTGGGGGAAAGCCATTCTCATGCCCCAAAATAAACACAAACAATCTTTATTCAAAAATTATTCATGTATTTGTATTACTTAGGTAACATTTGACTACAAGTAACAGGGATAGAAACAAGAAACACTCATTTCTCTCAGATGTAAAATCTAGATTCTACTCCATAAATTCCTTGCAGCCCTTTGCAGCACAAGTTTACTGTGTCTAAGTTTCAGCCTTGGACTTCAAAGCAACACTACATCCATTTCCAGGCAGGAAGAGTCCACACAACAAGGTTGTTTTATCTTATTGGTCTGACCTTGGTCACATGGCAACACCCAGCTCCAGGGGAAACTGGGAAATGTAGTCTTTTACATGAGTAGCCAAGCACCTTGCTAAAAACTGGAGTATGTGACTGTGAACAACAGGTGAATGGACGTCAAGGAATCAGAACAACCCTGACAAAAGCATCTAGGATAGTGTCTAAAGATGTCAATATCGCTAATTTCAATAAGGATTACTCATGCTTCTTCTTAAGTCAGAGGGAAATTCTTCTAACCCTTGGCTTGCCAATTCCTGGGCAACCTAAAACCTGAGGTCAACTCTAATTGTAATGTTTCATGAAGATTTTTTGAAACATGAAAAATCAATCTGGCAGCACCAGCTCCCTTTATCAGAACCAGATTCTATAATGCAACTTTCTTTAATTAAAAAATTCTTTATTAGAATGTATCCTCACTTTCTTTTCTTGTGTGCCCCACATCCAGTGACTTATCCATGTGGGGACATAAAGACCTTGCCTCCTTACCTACTCAATGTCAGCACTGAACGGTCATCCACTTTCAGAGTTCCCAGGGGTCAGGTGAGGCTTTCTGGAGCCTTCATTTCAGCTCAGGACTATGCTGACCATGCCTCATCCTCTTCCTCCTCCAAGAGCACTTTGCAATAAACCTGCACATAGACCTCTATCTCTAAGGCCACTTCCCAGGGAGAAGAACCAGCCAAGTGGCCGTACTGGGTCACTCTCTTGTCACATCCCTTAAACTCGTCAACTGTCTCCATATAGTGTCTCCACACGCCATGCCAGTCAGTGAGCATCTCTGCTTTCTACTGAAGGCTGGCTCCACTCAGCTCTCCTCTCTCATGCTAAGGATCCCTCCAGATCCTTCATTATTTGTGAGAGTAGACACCTTTTGGAGGATCATAATCTTTAGGGACATTATACCGTCACAAAGTATGGAGGAGAGTGGGAATCCAGCTACCTGAGTTCCCTCTCTGCTTGCCATATCCATGCAGGGTGAAGCTGGCTGAGGAGACTTCCTCCTCTCTAATTTCAGGATAAAAACCTCGTGTTAGAGGGCTATGGATTAAATAAGCTAATATGGTTTCAACCAAAAGTTCTTTTTTTTTTTTTTTTTACTTTTGGTCACATTGTGCAGTTTGAGGGATCTTAGTTCCTTGACTAGGGAATGAACCTGTGGCCAAGGCAGTGGAAGCGCCAAGTCCTAACCATTGGACTGCCAGAGAGTTTCCTGATTCTTCAATGCTGTCCTGCTCACTTCTTGTATACCCTAGGCTAAGGTAGAATTTACCTGCTGGAATGGCCAAGGGCATGCGTTGGCCTTCTTATTGAACCTTGCAAAGTCCAAAAGCTCCTCAAAAGGGATATTCATTTTCCTGGTGGTGCCAACCTTCCCCTGGGTCGATAGTCACTCTACTTCCAGTTTCTGTCTGTGCTCATTTTGTTTTTGACCTTGTGTGGCTGCCATGTGCAGGATCTTCCCCCCACCCACCTGCCCAATCTTTCCCTCTGGTTGTAGAAATTCTCAGCTCAGTAAAACAAAAATTTCATGTGCTCACTCTCAGAATATGAGACCCAACCATTGACACAAAGTCTGCTCTTCCTGATAACTTGAAAACAATGGGTCACAGCAGTGGTTCTCAAAGTACGGGTCCCTTAACCAGCAGCATCATCAGCCACAAACTTGTCCACAATGTGAATTCTTGGCCCCAAAACAGATTTACTGAATCAGATGCTCTGAGGGCAGAACTAAACAACCTGTACTATAAGCAGCTCTCTAGAGGGGTCCTGTAAAGTTTGAGAGTCATGGTTAAGAGGGGCCCCAAAAGATATAGACAGGTGAGCTTTCCAGGAGAAACCTACACTAGCCTTCAATCCTTCCCCTCAAATGCATATGAGTGTTTGTGTACTTACTTTAACCCAAACAGGTTTTCCAGTATTAGTCTTAACAACCTTTGGGAAAACAAATTCATTCATGAAATTTTTAGAGCAAATGAATACTAGACCTGGCAAATCTTTTCCTACCTGTTCTCAGCACTCCAGCAGGAAAAAAAAAAAAAAGAAAGAAAATGGTTGTTAAACCTTTCAGCCACCTGACCTGGAAAAGACTCCAGCTGCTGACGGTGGATCTGACCACAATGCAGGCAATAAACGGCTGGCTAACCTGTCTTTATTTGCTTTCTGCTCAAGATAAACATTTATCACTGGGCGTATTGACTAACACCATATCACTTCCCACCTTACACTTTCACAAAGGGAGCGGGCTCCCCTTGGGAACTCAAACCTTTGTGGGGCTCAAGAGACCCCCAAGTGCTGCTGTGGTTACGAGGCACTGTGGGATTCAGTGGGGTGTGGGGTCCCCTCTGCCAAGAAGAGGTTACAGTCGCTGTGCTCCAGAGCAGGGTTGACAAGGAGCAGATGCTCTGCCCAGGGGAGCTGATCAGGGAGCAAGATGGTTGCTCTCCAATGAGATGTGGGGGCCACAGGAGGCCGGCTGAGGTTCTAGGAAGTGACATTGCCCAAGTGCAGGTCTCTACTCCAAATGCCTGCGTTATTCTTGCCCTGGGAAACAATTTGCAAACAAACCTTCCGTTTATTGAGGTTTTGCTTTTTTTTTTTTTCAAGTTTTGCCAATGATGGGAAGTCAGAGATAGAGAAAAACCAGCCATATTGGCTTGATTTGGAAGTTACAATAAGCATATTAAAGATTCATTACGGCCTGAAAATTTTCATATTTGAGGCTGTCTCTTTTCTGATCTAGACGTTGAGGAAGGGTATAAATGAGAAATAGATGGGTAAATAGGTATTTATTCACAACTAGCTCCTTCTCTGATTTTTTGTTTGATTGGTAACCATTCCTGTAGCTATGAATGTGATTTTTGAGTCTATACACCTAGGGGATTATATTATATTTTAAAACCATGCATCTTGAGAGAAGTAGTTTTTAAATTAAACGTAGTTTAAAGGGGTCCATACATAAGGACTAACCCAACCTATTATTTTTCAAACAAATTGTTGTGACGTTAAATTTAACGTTTTCTTATTTGCCATCTATTTTCATTCTAGAGAGAACCTTGATTGTCTGTGCTTCAGGGGAACTGATGTGGAATGATGGCTTTGAGGCTACACCTCTGAGTCCAGGGACAGCCCATGGTGACATTGAGATCACTGGCTGCAGTTCTTTCTTCATGTTTTTCTGTATATATTTTCTGGCTTAAAATTTTTAAAGTCATCCTTAAAAAAAAAAACAAAACTGAAGCAATCTTTTCCAGTCTTTGATTTTGAGATATTACAGATTCATGTACAGTTGTAAGAAATAATACAAAGAGAGTCCAAGTATATTTTAGCCAAAGGTAATGCTGAAGGCAAGTTTTTGGGGTATCTCCCAAAGAAGAGAGGGCTCTCCTGTGGCTCAGTGGTAAAAGAATGCAAGAGAGGCAAGTTGCAACCCTGGGTCAGAAAGATCCCCTGGGAGAAGGAAATGACAACCCACTCCAATATTCTTGCCTGGAAAATTCCATGGACAGAGGACCCTAGTGGGCTACAGTCCATGGATTCACAAGAGTTGAACACAACTTAGTGACTAAACCATTACCAGTATCCTGTAAAATTATAGACTATTGCAACGGCATATTGACACGATGGAGTCAGGATGTAAAATATTTTCATCACCATGAGGATTCCTCAAGTTGTACTTTTCCAAACCCTCATCTTTCCCATGCTAGCCTCTCCACCCCTGGGAACCACAAATCTACTCTTCACCTCTATAAATTTTTCATGTCAAGACTGTTATATAGGGCTTCCCTGGTGGCATAGTGGTAAAGAATCCGCCTGCCAATGCAGGGGACACAGGTTCGATCCCTGATCCAGGAAGATCCCATGTGTCACAGGGGAACTAAGCCTATGCACCACAAGTACTGAGCCGGTGCTCTATAGCCTGGGAGCCACAATTGTTAAAGCCTGCAAGCTCTAGAGCCCATGATCCACAACAAGGAAGCCACTGCAGTGAGAAGCCTGGGCACTACAACTAAAGAGTAGCCCCCGCTCTCTGCAACTAGAGAAAAGCCCGAGGAGCAGCGAAGACCCAGCACAGCCAAAAATAAATAAATAAAACTTTAAAAAAGAAGAATAGTATATGATTGGTATCACACAGTATGCAGTCTTTGGAGACTGAATTTTTCCCCTTCAGCATAATTCTCTAAAATGTATGCACAGCATTACATGTATCCTTATTTTCCTCCTTTTTATTGCTGTGTAGTCTGTCATGGTACAAATGTACCTTCTTTTATTTAATACTTCACTTACTGAAGGACATCTGGGTTGGTTTTAGGCTGTTGTAAATAAAACTGCCATAGATATTTGTGCACAGATTTTTGTGAGAGCATATCTCCATTCCTCTGAGATAGATGTACAGGGATACTGTTTCTGAGTCACACGACAATAGCATATTCAGCTTTCAGAGAAACTGCTGAATGGTTTTCCAGAGTGACTGTAGCTTATTATCTTTGCACCTGAAATCTAAAAGTGATTCAGGTTCTCTATCCTTGTCATTATATGGTATCATCACTATTTCACATTGTGGTTTTAATTTGCCTTTCTCTAATACCTACTGATTTCCCTAATCCCTAATTGATTTCCATGTGCTTATTTGCAATCTATGTATCTTCTTCTGTCTTCTGTGAAATGTCTCTTCATGCCCATTTTTAATGGGATTGCTTGTTTTTTTACTGTTGAGAGTTGAGAGTGCTTTAAATATTCTGTAATACTAGTCCTCTTTGGGCAAGTGGCTTGCAAGTATTTTCTCCAGGCTATAGTTACTTGTATCATTCCCTTAAAGGAAACTTTCACACAGTTTTGAATTCTGGCAAAGTCATATTTATAATTTTTTTCTGTTATGGATCACGCTTTTGGTGTCAAGTCTAAGAAGTCATTGCCTCATGTTAAATCCCTAAGATTTTATCTTATGTTTTCTTCTAAAAGTTTTATGTTTTACATGTACATTTAAGCCCATAATCCATTTTGAGTTAATTTTTCTCTAAGGTTTGAGACTCAGGTCAAGGTTCATATGTTGACTATGGATGTTCAGGTACTTTAGCACCATTTGTTGAAATGGTTCTCCTTCCTCTATTGGATGACTTTGCAGCTTTGTCCAAACTCTTTGGGGCATATTTCTGTAGGTTTATGTCACATTCTTTATTCTGTTCTATTGACATTTGTATCTATCCCTCTGCTAATTCCTCAAGTGTCTGGATTATTGTAGCTACAAATAAGTCTTGACATATGATAAACTGATGTCTCTGTCCTTTTTCAAAGTCATTTAAACTATTTCAATTGTTTTGCCTTTTCATATACATTTTAAAATAATCTTGCTTATAGATATAAAAATCTTTACTGAAATTTTGGTAGGAATTTCATTAAACCTCTAAGTGAATTTGGGAAGAATTAATATCTTCACCATTTTTGGTCTTCCAATTCATGAACACAGTATGTATTCTCCATTTATTTATATCTTATTGGCTTTTAAAACCAGTATTATGCAGTTGCCAGCATAGGAGTCCTGTATATATTTTGTTAGATTTATGTCTAAGAATTTCTCCATTTTTAGATAATTACGAGTGGTATTATATTTTAATTTTGGTATTCAGATGTTCATTGTTATTATATAGAAATGCAATTAACTTTCGTGCATTTATCTTCATCCTGCAACTTGCTGAATTGACTTGTAAGTTCTAGGAGAATTTCTGTAAATTCTTTGGGATTTTCTATGTACCAACAGATAAATCATGTTGTCTGCAAATAAAGATAGTTTTATTTCTTCCTTTCTGATCCATATGCCTTTTGTTTACTTTTCTTGACTTACTGTACATGCTAGAAGTTTCAGCACTAGGTTGAATAAGAGCAGTTAAAGTGAGCATTCTTATCTTATTCTCAATCTTAGGGCAAAGTTTTCAGTTTTAATACTAAGTATATTGATAGATATAGATTTCTGTAAATGATCTTTATCAAGTTGAAGGCATGCTATCTATGCCTATTTTTCTGTGAGTTTTTATGTGAATGAGCACTGAATTTTGTTAATAACATTTTCTGTGTATATTTATATGATCATGTGATTTTTCTTCAATGACCTGCTATTGTGGTAAATTGCATTGATTTTCAAACCTTGAACCAGCCTTGCATTTCTGGAATAAATCCCATTTGGTTATGGTGTACAATTCTTATTGTGTTTTGCTATATTCTATTTGCTAATATTTTGTTAAGAATTTTTGGTCTATATTCATTAAGGATACTGGCATGTAGTTTTCTTTCTGAAATATCTTTGTCTGGTTTTGGTATCATAAAATGAATAAGGGAATATGTTTTTTCTCTTCTGTTTTCCAGATGAGATTAAGTAGAATTGATATTAATTTTTCTTTATATATTTGGTAGCATTCTCCAGTGAAACTATCTTGAACTGGAGATTTTTTTGAATGGGAGAGTTATTAAATTACAAATTCAAGTTCCTTCATAGTTATAGGACTTTTCAAATTATTTTACATTGAGTGAATTGTGGTAGTTTGTGTTTTTCAAGAAATTTGTTCATTTTGTTTAATCTGTCAAATTCATGTGTTGTTTTTAGCATTTCCTTATTATTCTTCTGTTGCCTACATGATCTATAGTGATATTGCCTGTTTCATTCCTGTTATTAGTGATTTATATTCTCTTTTTCCTTTATCAGTGTTGCTAGAATTTATCAGCTTTATTAATCTTTTCAAAGAACACACTTTTTTCATTGGTTTTCTCTGTTTTCTGCTTTCAATTTCATTGATTTATCTTATGTCTTTCTTTTGTTTGCATTGAATTTATTTTCTCTTTTTTCTCTAAGTAAAAGCTTATTTTACTGATTTGAGCTAACTCTTTTCTAATGTGCAAACTTAGTGCTATAAATTTCCCTCTCAGAACTGCATTAGCTGTGTACCATGCATATTGATATGTTGTATTTCCTTTTTTATTCAATTCACTCTTTATGACTTGAGAATTCTTCTTTCAATAAATTTTTGTTTGTATGAAAGTGAAAGTGAAGTTGCTCAGTTGTGTCTGACTCTTTAGTGACCCCATGGACTGTAGCCTGCCGGGCTCCTCTGGCCATGGGACTATCCAGGCAAGAACACTGGAGTGGGTTGCCACTTCCTTCTCCATGGGATCTCCCCAACCCAGGGGTTGAATCTAAGTCTCTTGCATTGCAGGCAGACTCTACCATCTGAACTACCAGGGAATCCCTCTGTTTGTATAAGATATCAATTGTTATGCAATTTTTAAGATCTGTTTAGTGGCACAGAATCTTGTTAAAATTAGCATATGTCTCATGAGCAGTTGAAAATAATGTGTATCCTGTTGTTACTTGGTAGAGGGTTCTCTAAATGTCGAAGATGTCCTATGGATTGATAGTGCTGTTCAGTCTCTCTTTTTTTTCTTGATCACTCGAGCTGAAGATTTGTTGATCATTACATAGCACTAACTTTGGATTTTGTTTCTTTCCTCTGCTGTTTCTGTATTTCATTTATCTTCACTGTAACAATAATTGCTGTCTTCTTTCTGATTGCTTTTGACCTAGTTTGTTATCCTATAAGTTATTGATTTGAGATCTTTCTCCTTTTATAATATAGAAAAACACTGACAATTTTCAATTTTCACAAATATTTTAAGGGGGAAAAAATGATTATGTACAGATAGATTTCAGCCTTTGACCAGAGATTTCATATCTCCCTTATAGCTTAGTTTCTGTAAATATGCTGGTCAAGAGTACATTTTAACTGCTGAAATAAGAAATAAATCATGTCCCTGCTTTTTAAAATGAATTATAAGTTTGAATAAAATTAGAGCAGCAAGAAGGGAAAGTTCCATTTCTGTTGAACACTCTTGAACTTGTCCCTCTGAACGTGGCCTCCCTCAAAGAGGGAAATTTCATGAATGTAGGTGCCATCCCACCCAGTCTAGGATTTCTGTTCTGTTCCACATCACCCATGTTTCTCTTGTTCTTTTCTTCCCTTACTGGTCCTCCATTGTTTACTTGTTCACAGGAACATTCATTTCTTCCTAAGTTCACTCACTTATTCACTGAACCAAACTTACAAAGTGCCTCTGCAAGCAGGTCCTGGGGATTGAGGACACATGAAACAACCTGAATCTTGACCTTGAGAAGCTCACGGTCCATGAGGGTCCCACATGTTCCCTTGTCAGGAACTACCCCAGGAGCAGAAACATCCCACCATTGATAGTCTACTTATTCCTCAGCCACAGGTTCATATGCTTAAGGTTGCTGGACTACAGGACATAACAATAAGGGTCTTTTATTTATTATATATGAAACTCCAATACTTTGGCCACCTCATGCGACGAGTTGACTCACTGGAAAAGACTCTGATGCTGGGAGGGATTGGGGGCAGGAGGAGACGGGGACGACAGAGAATGAGATGGCTGGATGGCATCACCAGCTTGATGGACATGAGTCTGAGTGAACTCCGGGAATTGGTGATGGACAGGGAGGCCTGGCATGCTATGATTCATGGGGTCGCAAAGAGTCGGACATGACTGAGGGACTGAACTGAACTGAACTGAAGGAGATCCAACCAGTCCATTCTAAAGGAGATCAGTCCTAGGTGTTCATTGGAAGGACTGATGCTAAAGCTGAAACTCCAATACTTTGGCCACCTCATGTGAAGAGTTGACTCACTGGAAAAGTCTCTGATGCTGGGAGGGATTGGGGGAAGGAGGAGAAGGGGATGACAGAGAATGAGATGGCTGGATGGCATCAGTGACT
Source organism: Moschus berezovskii (assembly GCF_049115385.1). Lineage (NCBI taxonomy): Eukaryota > Metazoa > Chordata > Mammalia > Artiodactyla > Moschidae > Moschus > Moschus berezovskii. The sequence continues at coordinate 43,194,633 of NC_142474.1, read as the reverse complement.
TGATGGAGGTGAGTTTGAGTGAACTCCGGGAGTTGGTGATGGACAGGAGGGCCTGGCGTGCTGTGATTCATGGGGTCGCAAAGAGTCGGACATGACTGAGCTGAACTAAACTTATATATATATACATATATATATATATATATTTGGTTTTTTTTGCCACACCGTGCAGCATGGGGAACTTCTGCAATCAGGGATTGAATCTTCGTCCTCCACAGTGGAATCTTAGTCACTGGACCACGAGGGAAGTCCTAAGAGTCATTTATTAAAAAAAAAAAAAGAACCAAAGGACGTCTATTGAAGTGAGTATTGAATTCTTCAGAACAGTCACTTGGAAAGGCCAAACTCTGTCAGTGTTTACAATGGTTTAGGAATTTGCAGCACACCCATCAGCACCTTGGCTCTCTCCCAGGGGTCACCTGCCAAAGGATCTAAGCATGCAGGAGGCTTCACCCCCCCTCTACCTGAAGGAATTCTCTGGTGCACTTGGGGCAGGCTGGACACGTGGAGGTGCCAACACCGTAGAAGCTGCCACTAGTTGAACAGAGCAGGGCGGGATGGGTCTACACCCAGCTTCTCCCCCGTGGAAGGAGAATAGGGAGGCATGTTCTACACAATCTCAGGAACTCCCCAGTTGATCTGAACCCTAAATTTGCAAATATTTGAAAACACAACTGCTTTGTATTTTAGAATATTTACATACTTATACATGCCTATATTATGAACTAGAAGGATATCCTGCTGAGCCTTGAGCTACTGGCTCACTGAGGTGGCAGGAAGAATAACTTTATCTTTTGGGGGCAACTTGATTATCTGGATTTCAGTCTCAGTTCAGCAACTAGCTATGTGATCTTGGACAAATTATTTAGTCTCTCTGTAAAGTGGGGATAATGACAGAACATACTGTAGGGATTATTGGGAGCAAACACATGACAAATGCTTAAAATAGTGTTTGAGTCATGGTAGCACATTCTAGAGGTGTTATCATTATTACCATTGTTCCTATGCTTTTTTTTGTTTTTGTCATTTTGAAATTTGTGCCATATTTATGTATGAAATTTTTCAAAAAAAATATGTAACTTGAAAACTTCCATAGACATCAGGCACAGTAGTTTTCTGACAAAAATCAATCAGAAATTTTTATTTGCATTTGATCTGTGCATGCTAGCGGATACCTTATCTGTACCTTTAACTTCATAAAGAATTTCAAAATGCAATGATCATAAAGAGAGGAAAAACTTTTGGGAATAGGCCAATAACTGGTTTTTCCATTCGGCTCCCATAAGAATCTGCCTCTGTGCCAGTTTTACAAAGTGTTCCTTATAGTCATTTATTTCTGGTTTGGCGACTGGAGGGTTTTTGTTTGACTATGATTCCTGGGTCCTGAGTAATTCAGGCAATGGTGATATCAACTACGTGCAAGCCTCTGCGAGGGAAAACCAATTATTCATCAGCTGAAAAAAAAGGTGAATCATTTCCTAAAATTGTTTGCTGACTTTGAAACCCACACTGGGTGCTTGCACCGAGTGGGGACCTGCAACCCTATCGTTCTCTGAAAAAAAAAAAAAAAAATCAAGTTTAGGAACAATGGGGAAGTATATAGAATAAACACCCCCCTGCCTCCCAACAAACACCACCAACAAATGACAGTATCCTGGTGGGGCCATGCAGGGGCTATAGGCTGCTCCCATTCATTCTGTGGAAAGTAGCACCCCACACCCCACCCCACCTCACCCCATACCCCAGAGCGGCAGCTGTGTTTGAGCTGGCATTCACGAACTCTGAACAGCATTCAAGTAGAAAAACCTCACATGGCCTTTTTTTTTTTCTCTCTCTCTCTCCTTAACTGGGAATCCGGCAGAGTGCTATATTGAAATATCAAACACTGGTAATCGTTTTAGCGGTACTGTTAGTTTGGATAAAATGTCTTTCCTATGGTAGCTAATTGCTTAAATATCTGCAAACTGATATCCTCTTTGTAGACATTTATGCTGTCCTCTTTTTATAACTTTATTTCATTTTCTGTTCATTTCTGATGTTGACTCAAAGGGCCTTTATCACCTCGCGCTGATAATCTGTGCTTTATGGCCACTAGTGTGATTGCGAGCAGTTGAAGCCGCGTGCAAAAATACACACATATAAATATTTGAACAGGAAAAAGAAAGTCTGATGTAGGCCAAGGAAGAAATGCATGCATTTCAACAAATAATGCCACTAGAGGGAACTTGACTCTAAACCAAGACCAGGCAAGGTCACCCTGTCCTTGTACCACCTGTCCAGTGGTTATAAGTGCCAGGGTTGATTCCAAAGAGCCGGGTCACGCCAGGGCCCATGACCCAGGGTGCCCAGCCAGGGGCCACGCTGGCAGCCCTAGGACATCATTGTGGTGCCCTCTCTTGGGTAAGGATCACTCACGTCATTCCCTCTGCGCAGAGCAAGTTTGCTCTTACAGGGAGTTAAAGACCTGGGAGGTTGGAACGAGTTTCTCGGGCCATGCATCTGGGCGCCAAACCTTACAGGGGTTCAAAGGACGTGCTGCAGTGTGGCTGCCTTGCCCATTTTTGCAAGGGGAACTTCCCTGGCTTTTCATGCTTCTGAGTTGAAAATGAGTGCAAAGTGGCATTCGACTTAGAGAGGAAGAGCACCCAGGAAGCAAACGTGCAAGCAAACAGAGCAGCTCATTGGGCAGCATAGCTGCCGCTGGCCGCCGTTGTCCCTGACAGCCGGGCGACACGCCACCACCTGTGTTTGCACACCAGCTTTCCCCGATCTGCGAGAAAATGGCCCGGCCGGTCACATGGCAGCCAGATCGGCCGGCACCATGGGAATACAAAAGCGGAGCTTTTAGCAGAGTTAATCATTAATGCGCCTCTCTTTGTCCAGCCCGGAGTGCTGACAGCGCTTTGATAGCCGTGTTTGCCATGGGGGGGCTGGGTCGCAGCCAGGTACTAAAGAGCCCAGTTCCCCTTGCTGTGCCCGCAGGCTTGAGACCAACCTGCACGCTGCCCTCCACCCCAACCCCTCAGTGCAACCCTTGGGCTGGTTCCTGGACACCCACCACGAGGCCCATGGGAGCCCCAGGGTTGGGAGAGGTATGATTAGAAAAGACCGTGATCCTTCCCACCCCACGAGTCATCTCTCCCCGCAACCAGAAAAACACGTACAAAACTAAACTGAGGATGGTTTTTGTTTGCTTTAATGTGGGCCAGGGGTGGCCTATTTTGGTATAACAGCAAGGGGCATGATAGTCCCAAGACTGAGCTTAGAGACTCACCTGTAAGTATATTCTGGTATTTCCGTCACAGCAACTAAAATACAAGTGTCCTTGACAACTTTTTTAAAATGGAAAATCCCATCTTAGCAATCATGAAAGTAAGTAGCTTGTATGCCAAAGGACTGGACTGGAGTTAGGGTAAACGCAAACCAGGTTAAGACCCCCTGGCTACCGGTTTGTTTCTGACTCTGTGAAGTTGCCCCTTCCCAGGTATAATACCCAAACCTTCCCAGATTCCTCCTTTTGCCTTCAGCTTGCAGAGAATGTCCTTTGGATTCATGCGGTCAAGTCACTTTGCCAACCCCCTTGAAAACATGATATAAACCATGAATGTCCCATTGTCCTTTAAGAACAATTGAAAACAGCAAATCAAAAGTCCATCTTTGAAGTTTGGCTTACAAAGGAACAGAGATTTTTAAGGCTGGGGCCATTGAAAAGCAGAACTTTTTTCAAGGAATTTGAGCATATGAAAATCTTGCTGATGGCAGTTGATCATGCACGAAGACATGCTCAGTAAAGAAATTAACCTCAAAAAGTGGTCCTGCTGTGTGTACCTGGGTCTCCCCTGGGCAGAGTCAAAATACCTTTAAAGATTTTATCCAATTGATCTTTACAACATCTAGGGCATACTGGAGAATGACAAATTTTATTGCCATCTTTTTTTAACAGATGAGGAAGCGAAAGTTGACTGGCTTTTGCTTCATCACCTTGGAACTGTAACTACAGATGAATGATTGGGATGATTCAAATCCCAGAAGGATTAGATTGTGCAACCCATGTCTTAGGACAGACTAAATGCTTGCTTTCTGTTGTTGTTTATTTGTTTGTTTCGCTTTTGCACTTTGCACTCTGCATTTTCAGCCTGGCTTTACTCAGGGAAATTGTTTAACCCTGCTCAAGCTTCTTGGTCACCTACTATGTACTACAAAGTTCTTGGCTCTGGAGGGAATACAAGTGGAGACAATGTGGTTCCAGCTGTCAAGAACCAGCTCAGGAGGAGAGTCACACAGCACAAATAAATCCAGCACCAGAGGAGAAAAAGTGGGCAACATTTAACTGCCACAGGATGAAATGACCAAGTCCTGACATCTTGGTGGAGTTTTGCCGCAGATCTGAGAACCCTCTACAGTGTGGAAAAACAGGTGATTTCAGAACATGTGGATGTTAGAATGTGGAGAGCATCCAATTCAAATAGTGTTATCAGTTTTAACATAATGAGCAGGGACTGTGGTATTATTTAATCAGCCTTCCCCTTTGTAAAATGCTCTTTGTCCAGCGAACACGACCAAGCTTCACATCCTGCCTTGTTCATTTCATCCCAGGCTCATCAGCCACCATCTTGTGGGTAAAGTTAGAGTTGACATTATTATAAAAATCCTTCTTCGTGCCTCTACCATATACATGTGTGCGTGCTAAGTTGCTTCAGTCATGTCCGACTCTTTGTGACCCCATGGACTGTAACCTGCCAGGCTCCTCTGTCCATTGAATTCTCCAAGCAAAAATACTGGAGTGGGTTGCTGTGCTCTGCTCCAGAGATCTTCCTGACCCAGGGATTGAACCCACGTCTCCTGTATTGCAGGCAGATTCTTTACCACTGAGGCACAGAAGCCCCTACTATATACAGTTGGTCTAGAATATAATCTTTGGCTTTGCAAGAGGCAAAACTGTTATCTAGGCATGCATTCATTCAAATATATTTCAATGCATGCAAGGGACATAAGAGAAAAATATGCTGTTATTTTAGAGGCAAAATTATCTGAATTAAGATGTGATCAGAAATTAAATGGTCATTTGGGGAAGACGGTGGAGGTCAAATGATGCCTTGATGTTGATATATTGATATTAACTGATACTGACATTTTCCTGTCATTGTTGATGTGGATTCAATCCAGAGAGAAGGACGAATCTGTAGTGAGTGTTGTTTTATCTCCTGTGGGGGTGGAGACAGAAATCTTAGTTCACCCTAAATGCAATGCAAGAGTACAGAGAGTGTATTTGGAATGTGATTCCAGGAAACAGGGTGAGGAGAAGAGAAGTGAAGGATAAGGGAGCATGTGTTAGTGATCAGGCTACCACCACAAAGCCTGAATCTTAACCCGAGAGGGTACCTGGTTATCTGCCCACCAACTCCTGCCTTTCACTGAATCCTGGGGGTACAAACAGCCTCTGAGAGGCCAAGGGGTGAGAGGCAGGAGTCTACAGCCAGGACAGACTTCGCTGAAGCTGAAGTGTAGAGAAGAGAAGGGAGGCTGACACTTGGAGCCGACTGAGGTCAACACAGCTTATCAGCAGAGCCCTAGGCTTGGACACCATTAAACATGGGGTAGAGAGATGCCACTTCCTAGAGCAGCTACAGTTCTGTCTGGTGCCTTCTGTTTGTTATGCAAGCATTCTTGAGTAGGGAGAGAGTATCCCAAAGACCCAGATGTCCAATCTTATGAGTCTTATAACTGAAAGTCACTCAGTTGTGTCCAGGTTTTTGTGATCCCATGGACTGTAGCCTGCTAGGCTCCTCTGTCCATGGGATTCTCTAGACAAGAATACTGGAGTGGGTAGCCATTCCTGACCTAGGGATCAGACTCATGTCTCCTGCGACTCCTGCATCGCAGGCAGATTTTTTTTACCACTTGAGCCCCCAGGGAAGCCCAAGGTGGTATCCAAGGAGATGTCCAAGAAATTGATTTTAAAGGTGCAGGAAAGCCATGGTCAGCTCTGTCCATGTGGGTGGTGATCTTCTCCGGTAGAGTAATTTGCCCAGAATGTGGGGAGCTCTCCTGGCTTGGCTGCACTTGTTTTGGAATGAAGATTCAGGAAGTGGAGTAAATGCATTTATTTATTAGCACTTGTAACACGTTTAGAGTCCTGATGCTTCTCTTTGCAAGGTCACTTTTCTATGCTCTGCTCAATGAATCCAAGCCCCCTGCAGCAACTCAAGCCTGCTCCCTGTCCTGCCCAGCAGAGTTGGGGGATTTGGGGGTCATCATGGGGAGAGGTTGGTGCAGCCAGGAGGGCTGAGTGAGTGTGTGAGGTAGACAGTCTCAGAGTGTGGTCCCTGCACAGGCAGCAGCAGCAGCAGCATCGCCTAAAACTTCTCAGGAATACAGATTCCCAAAGTCTACCCAAGACCTACTCACTCAGAAACTTGCAGGGGCCCAGGCAGCTGCGTCTTAGCCCACCCACCGGGAGACTCTGAGAGTAAGAGAAGAATCATAGGTGGTGCTGCTCTGGGGGCTCCACTTAGAGGACTTCTGTTCCTCCTCCCGCCCCCACTATTCTCAGTTTTATTTACTCTTCCCTGTGTAGTCCTCAGTTTTCAGTAATATTCAAAGTTGCAGTTGTTCAGTCGCTCAGTTGTGTCTGACTCTTTATGACCCCCATGGACTGCAGCACACCAGGTTTCCCCGTCCTTCACTATCTCCTGGCATTTGCTCAAACTCATGTTCATTGAGTCGGTGATGCCACCCAACCATCTCACCTTCTATTATCCCCTTTTCCTCCTGACTTCAATCTGTCCCAGAATCAGAGTCTTTTCCAAAAAGTCGGCTCTTCTCATCAGGTGGCCAAAGGATTGGAGCTTCTGCATCGATATCACATTACTAACACCTTTGCAGAAAGAGAAATTATCCTGGTCCTATACACATCCCCATTAAAAACTGAGTGAATCAAAACCCATGGGAAACATGAAATCATAGGAAACATGAAATCCTGGGAAACACGGGCCTTTGGGTTGCCCTGCATCGGAATCTAATAGCCCGAAGGCATTTGAAAGGCTGGCAGTCTGTCCCAGGAGAATATTTTCTTCCCTGTGTCCTCTCCGGACCAATCTTGAGCACAAGAGAAGAAGAGTGAAAAAAAAGTCCTCCTCCTCCTGGAGTAGCGTGGAATTAAGCAGATTCAGGTGTGTCTTTAGGGCAGTGAGGAGGGAGATGAGGTCAAGACTGCAGCACTGCCCACCTTTCTATCCCCAAGATCGCACTCTCTGCAAGTTGGGGGGGAACCTGCATTTTCCTGCCCCCACCACCAAGTCTGTGTACCTCTTGGGATGTACATATCTCACCCTGGGTTTTGGAAAGCCATCCTGAATACACAATGGCCTCAAAAAGCAAACTAATGTATCTCCCTGTGCTTCAGGTCAGCTGAAGACCCCTTATCTATCCCAAAGCCTGGCCCCTTGCAACCACCGAAAGGAACAATGTCAGTTTGCAGGGAGACCTCTTCTGATGGGATTGTCAGGGATAAATATGGCTACAAAGACATCACAGGTTGGGTTCCTTGGGAAGCAAACAATAAGCTGGAAACTAGCAGGATGTTTATTAGGGAGCGAGCTCCACACTTGGGCAAAGAGATCACCCCAAAACCTTAGCTGTCCCCAAAGGTGGGCCTTCCAGGTAGTTCCTACTGGATATAAGGAATGGCCTGCCCCTCTATGCTAAGACACTGAGTGGGAGATGCTTGGGCAGGGACACAGGCTGCAGATAAGGTCTGCCCTGGAAAGACCCCCTGTGATGCCTTCCTGGATCTAGCACAGTGGAGTCTGCCTTGTCTGTGGACTTAAGGATGGACCCCCACAGCAGAGGGACCTGGCAGCGTTCAGATCTCCACTCATGATTTTGGGAAATCATCTGATATTTTATTCTTATTGCCAAAAAACAAACAAACAAAAAATCAGCTAGGACTTCCCTGGTGGCTCAGTGATAAAGAATCTGACCTGCCTGCCAATGCAGGAGACACGAGTTCAACCCCTGGTCTGGGAAGATCCCACATGCAGTGGAGCAACTAAGCCAGTAGACTGCAAATATTGAGCCCATACTCTAGAATCCATACTCTGCAATAAGAGAAGTCACTGTGATGAGAAGCCTGTGAAGCCCATGTACTGCAACTAGAGTAGCCTCTGCTCTCCCCTACTAGAGAAAAGCCCAAGCACAAATGAAGAGTCAGTACAGCAAAAAATAAATTAATAAAATTATTTAAGAAATCAGGTAACAAGTAAGATTTCATTTTCCCTAGATTTTTTTTAAAAAAAGCACAAAGAAAGCATACTTTTGTGCCTTTTTTTGCAGGACTTCTTAGGGGCACTCATTTTCTCCCTCAATAGTCAAGTGGAGGATAATTTCTTATTCCCGATCTCACTTCGTCCCCAGAGTAATGTTTCAACTACAAAACATGCATTTTGAATCATTTCATGCCACAACAAGATTTAAAAGGTTAACCTGTGGTGGGGTTTGGTGGGTGTTTATCAACCGTTAGGATCCTTATGTTGTTGTTCAGTCGCTAAGTCGTGTCCAACTGTTTACAACCCCAAGGACTACAACATGCCAAGCCCCCCTGTCCCTCACCATCTCCCAGAGTTTGCCCAAGTTCCTGTCCATTGAATCAGTGACGCCATTCAACCACCTCATCCTCTGTCATCTCCTTCTCCTCCTGCCTTCAATTTTTCCCATAATCAGGGTCTTTTCCAATGAGCTGGCTCTTCACATCAGGTGGCCAAAATATTAGAACTTCATCTTCAGTATCAGTCCTTCCAATGAATATTCAGTGTTGATTTCCTTTAGGATTGGTTTGATCTCCTTGCTATCCAAGGGACTCTCAAGTCTTCTCCAGAGTCTTCTCTTAGGAACCTTAAGATAAGCCTAAGCCCATTAACCTGTTCATAACAGCAGACTGGGATAGCCTCTGTTGTCCACCAGCAAATGAAGCAATAAACATGGTAAATCTAAGCCATGGGATACTATACAGCAATGAGGAAGAAGGGACCGTTGACCCATGTAGGAACATGAATGACCCACAGACATTAAACTGTATGAAAGAAATCTGGCTTGAAAGACTACATATTGTGTGATTTCAACTATATAAAGCTCTAAAGCAGAAAAAATTAAGCTCTGGTCAAAACTTAGTAATGATGGCCTTGGGAAATGAGGCACAACAAGATAGGCTGGGATGAGGCAGGAGAGAAAGAACTCTCTGGGTTGCTAGAACGGCTCCATGTTGTCAGGAACGTGGCTCACACAGATGTCTGCATTTATCCAAATTCAGCGTATGGTAAATGCAAGGTTAGTGCCTCCCACCACAGGTTAAATTTTTATCTTAAAAAAACTTCAAACGAATAGTGAACTCTAGTCACAATAAAATGTGTGCTTATGTGTTTAGGGGTGAAATGTATGGATGTGTACAACTTACTTTGAAATGCATTAAGAACAATGGTGGATCGATAGAGGGCATGTAGGAAGAGAAAAGGGAATGTCAATGGTTGTGGGATATGGGTGGTGGGCATGTGGGTATTCACAGAAAAGCTCATCCAACTCTTTGCATCTGAATTTTTTTTTTTCTTGGCTACATAGGGTGGAACGTGCGATCTTATTTCCCTGACCAGGGATCAAACCCACATTCCCTGCAGTGGAAGCACGGAGCCTTAGCCACTGGACTGCCAGGGAAGTCCCCTCTTTGCATTTGAAAATGTTCATTATATAATCTTGGGGTTGTGGGGGTGGAATCATTAAAAATAAGTTTACCCTTCTGCTATACAGATGGTGATTGCAGCCATGAAATCAAAAGACACTTATTTCTTGGAAGGAAAGTTATGACCAACCTAGACAGCATATTAAAAAGCAGAGACATTACTTTTTCAACAAAGTTCCATCTAGTCAAGGCTATGGTTTTTCCAGTGGTCATGCATGGATGTGAGAGTTGGATTATAAAGAAAGCTGAGAGACAAAGAATTGATGCTTTTGAACTGTGGTGCTGGAGAAGACTCTTGAGAGTCCCTTGGACTGCAAAGAGATCCAACCAGTGCATCCTAAAGGAGATCAGTCCTGGGTGTTCATTGGAAGGACTGATGCTAAAGCTGAAACTCCAATACTTTGGACAACTGATGCGAAGAGCTGACTCATTGGAAAAGACCCTGATACGGGGAAAGATTGAGGGCAGGAGGAGAAGGGGACGACAGAAAATGAGATGACTGGATGGCATCACCAACTCAATGGACATGGGTTTGGGTGGACTCCAGGAGTTGGTGATGGACAGGGAGGCCTGGTGTGCTGTGGTTTATGGGGTTGCAAAGAGTCGGACATGACTGAGCGACTGAACAGAACTGATTACTTTACCTACCCACCTGCTTGGTCATCACAATCCCCAAGCCATGATGGAAAAACCCTTTGCTTCTGCATGAGACTCTTGGAGGCTTTTACACGAGTGAGGGGAGAACATCATGAACACTTCAGAAGTACATGATTACAGGCACTGCTTGGTGTGGACCAGAACCAAGTGATGCATCTGCTTAGAAGATGCTGGGCCACTCCCTCCAGCTAGGTCACTGAGAGCCCAGCATGCACAGGGAGGGTCTTCCGTCATCTCTGCACTCGGCCAGAGTGTGCATTTCCATCTCCAGTGATGAGAACACCTCATGGAGCAAACCCATGGGCTATGTTCTGCATCTTAGATGAAGATAATTCTTACTTATGAACTGAGTATTCATGCTGTCCTAAAACTTACCAGTTGGTGCCCTAATCCCCAAGATGATGGTATTTAGAGGAAGGGTTTTCCTGGTGGCTCAGATGGTAAACAATCTACCTGCAATGTGGAAGACCTGCGTTTGATCCCTGGGTCGGGAAGATCCTCTAGTGAAGGGAGTGGCTGCCCACTCCAGTATTCTGGCCTGGATAATTTCATGGAAGGAGGAGCCTGGTGGGCTACTGTCCATGGGGTCACAAGGAGTCAGGCACGACTGAACGACTTTCACTTGGGGAGATAATTAGGTTTAGATGAGGTTGTGAGGGTGGGGTCCCCATGATGGGCTTAGTGTCCCTGTAAGAAGAGATCAGAGACCTTGCTTTCTCTCTCTCCTTCTCTCTCTGCTTCTCTCCCACATGAGAATCCTGAAAGCCAGGAAGATAGCATTCAGACACAGAATCTGCCAACACCTTGATCTTGCACTTTCGAGCCTCCAGAACCATGAGAAATACCTGTCTGATGTTTAAACTACCAAGTCTCTGGCATTTTGTTACGGCAGCTCAAGCAAAGACGTCATCGCTCTGAACCTATTGTAAGATTCAGGCTCATTCTATAGACTGCTGCTGCTGCTGCTGCTAAGTCACTTCAGTCGTGTCCGATTCTGTGCGACCCCATAGACAGCAGCCCACCAGGCTCCGCCGTCCCTGGGATTCTCCAGGCAGGAACACTGGAGTGGGTTGCCATTTCCTTCTTCAATGCATGAAAGTGAAAAGTGAAAGTGAAGTCGCTCAGTCCTGTCCGACTCTTCCCGACCCCATGGATTGCAGCCTACCAGGCCCCTCCGTCCGTGGGATTTCCCAGGCAAGAGTACTGGAATAGACTAGGCTTTAGTAAATGGCCTTAAGATGTCTCATTGCTTTACCCACAAGGTTTTGGTGGGAACACATGTCCCAAAGTGCATTCACTATGGACAAAGGAGGATCCAGGGGAACAGGGGTGGGAGAGACAAAGGATCTAGGTCTAACGTCGTGAAGGAGACGCTGTTGGATGTGGAAACCTCCAAACGCTGCAGTGCATGAAGCAGAGCTGCTACTGCGTTTGGCATAGGTTTCCGAAGGTGAGTAGGGGTGGTGGGCTCACAGTGGAGACCTTTGGAAAGCTTGACAGAGAAGGGTGAAAGGGACATGGACAGTAAAAACTGCTAATATTTACTGGGCTCTTACTGGTGCTAAGAACTACTCTACAAGATTTACAATTAATTCTTAGAGCTCACAAAAATTCAATGAAGTAGGTGATTATCACCTCCACTGGACAACCCAAGAGACGGAGACTCACAGAGCTGAGTAGGGCTCAGAGTCCTGTAGACAGCACATTGGGGGATGGGAGTCTGCCATGGGCCAGACCTCCTGGGCTCTCTCATGCGTTCACTGTACAGCTCTGACCCTCGGCTTCTCTCACGGTCAGTGGGGCTCATGACAGCAGCCCAAGAAGGAGGGTGAAAGCATGAACATGTTTTGGAAAATGAAAATCTCCCCAAACATCAGAAACTGTGATAGTTGTCCTTCCCATCTCTTCTACAGAAGAGAGGTCCCTCTTTGATCAGTTGAGGGAGCATCCCAGGCACCCTTCTCTAAATCAAAGGGGACAAGCAGCCTCCAGGCACACGAGTGGAGTTGAAGTCTCAGATCCTTGCTGGCATGAGTCATGGTTTTGCAGGCAGGTGGTCTTGGCAGTGAAATGCTGGAAGTTTCTAGAGAACACCTGCCTGCCGGGGAGGCCCCAGCCACTCATCTTCCACAGGGGCCCTCAGCGGCCGGAAGGCCCAGGTGATGCTTGACAGCCTCGTTCATCTTCAGCGAGAGGGCCTGGTGCTGTGCTGGCTCATTGATGGGCCCCTTGCCCTCTTGATGGCGGCAGCTGCCTTTCCCATGTGGCCTCTGTCCTCACTTGGAACGTGGGTGGTAAGGAGGGACCCTGAGTTCCCAGGCTGCTTGGGGCCACCTGCTCCATCCTTGTTTGCAGACCTACTTGTCCCCCACCCTGCAGGCCCTCTGCGTGCTCAGCAAATGTTTTGCTCATGCTGTTTTCACAGGCAAAGCTTGTTTCTTTCCCCTTTTTAGTATGAAGGGCCCAGAAACATCTGTCCAGTTGACCACAAGCTACCTTGGACATAAACTATGAACTATGAACACCTTATGAACACCTTTCCTCTGCAAACAACTGCTTCATCTAGAGCTGTCCTCAGACGCCATCATCCCCTCCTGGGCGCCCCATCCCTGGACTCTTCATTTGCCAAAAGTTTCCCCAGCAGGATGCCAGAGAAAGTCAAGCTGAAGATGCATCTTTGGACCAAGTTCAACAGGGACTTGGTGAAGCCCCAGCTCACCCAGCTTGGGGTGGCCTCTGCCTTCCCCACCTCATAGCAGCCCTGGTGCCTGAAAGAGTCATTCTTGCCATTGAAGAAACCAGAGGGAAATTTGAGGAAACTTGAATCACCTGATTGTAACCTCTCTGTCCTATACAACAGATATATGTCCTATAACCTCTATACCTACAGCTGTCTTTCTATGCACCCAAATTCTGCCTGTCTCTAAGACCTTGGTGTGAAAGTGTTTCCTCTGTGATCAGAGACATCAGTAAAGCAAGAGGGCCCAGGATACCCAGACAGGGAAAATTTCAGGGAAGGAGGAGTGTAAAGATGCCAGGGAGGTGTGTGAAGATGATGTTGAGAAGCCCAAAGCCCAAAGCCATAGTTTTTACGTCAACTTTGAAATGGCCGTCATTTTCACCTGCACTGTGGACAAGCTCTGGAGTAGTGACCCTTGGCCTTTGCCCTCCCTTCTTAGGGTCATCAGCCCTGCAGGCTGAGCTATATGCTTGGACTTGACATCTCATTCAGCCCAAGGAAGCTTTCTTTTTCTTGCAGGGATACTGTCATTGGCCTATTTGCAAAGGGCGTGAAACAAAAAATATGGATAAATCAGAGTAATCCATTCTCAACACCAGAAAACCAGTTTTAAACCCTCCTGGAAAACTGGAGTGACTCTTCTGTTGCTTAGGGAAGCAGCAGACAGAACATGACAACTTCTGTCACACTTGGACCTGGTGAAATGGACAGAGCCCTGGACTTTGAATAAGGACCTGTGGGTTTGAGTTCCAGCTTTGTCAGTGGACAGTGTCTTGGGGAAGTTATGGATCTGTCTCTTTAAGTGTCTCCAAAATAAGAGGTATAATTATGACAGCCACCACTAACGCCACCCCTGCATCTTGATTAACCTTCCCAAGTTGGGAGGCAGGTGTCTAGGGTTCAGTGTGAAACCCAAGGGCACAGAGTGGGGACAGGATACTTAGGGGTCTGACATTCCCAGGGGGTCCTCTTGGAGTCACCCCCAGGAAAGCATTGATCTGTCTCACAATAGAAACCACTAGCAGTCAACATGTGACACTTGCCTTCCGGCTGTCAGCCTGAACCGTAGCCCTCCATGAGCTCCACTCACCAAAGGGGGAGACATGTCATGTCAAGACCCATGGTCTTGGCTTTGCTCTGCTGCCTCAGATCAGTGAACCCCCATCTCCATACTGACTTGCTGGTGCCCTTCTCCATGCTCTTGTCTTCTCCGCTGGCTCCTGTCAGCAAAGGCCCTGTCTCTGTCTCTGCCTGTCTCTGCCTGGGCTCCACTATTTGAAAGTAAGTGAGCCACTGGGGGGCTTCCATGGTAGCTCGGATGGTAATGTAAGTGATCCTTCTGTGTCAACACACCTGTGGTGGTTCATGCTGTGTCAGCTCAGTTTACCTGATAATTATCTCCAGAATGCCTTCCCCTACATTGTTCTGGGTTAGAGTTGGCCCAAACAGACATGCGCACAAGGTTAGAGCTGCAGAATCAAAGCAATGGCCATCACCAAGGGGTTGGATAAAACAGGCATGACAACGGACAGAACTACCTGGTGAGGCTCAGCTTGTCTTGGTTCTGTGCCTTTGTCCAGTGCATCTTCCAGATGCTCAGCCCTGCTGACCAAGAACCAGACTGGATGTCCAGAGCGGAGGTGACACAGAGAAACAGCTTCCCCTAGATCTTTTCTGGAACTCCTCCATCACAATCACACTTCAGTGACAGGATGTTCTTGTCTTTTCAGATTGACTGGGCAAAGCATCTCTGATCATCCAAGTCCCCTTCCAAATCTTCACTCCTCCAGCTGCTCCCAGAAGCATGAAAAGTCCAATCTTCTCCTTTAACATCCACCGTAGCCCTGCTTCCTGTCCACACAACATCCCCAAGGCTTCCCAGGACCACAAGACAGGACGAGTAAAGAAAATCGTGAGATACCCTGGGTGAAAAAGAATTTATTCCACTGCACCATTTTTATAACAGAAAGCTCTATCATAAGTGATCCATCACTGCATTTTTCAAAATACAGGAATCCCCTCACAAGACCAGCAGACACATTTTTCAGCACCTTACTTTCTGAAACCTTTGGGGTGATCCATCAGAACAAAATAGAACTGAGGGCTAAAGCCTAAATCAGGAACATTCCCAGAAGAGAGTAATGATTCCTGACACCTCCGGGGCTCCATAAATGTCCAACGATGTGGCAAAATTCTAAAATGATAATTACCTAAATTCACTCCTAACATAAAGGGCTGGGAAAAGAGAGGGACAATGGGAAATGAAGAGAGAAATTACAAAATCAAATGAGCCAGAGGACACCTCCCTACAAGACAAGGAAGTGGGTTATGAGAGGAGACAGTGGACCCTCTTGAAGTGTTCTAGAAGCAATGTCCATGGTCTGGGTGGCCAGTGCCCAGCCTGAAGTGGCTGTAAAGAGAGTGTGTCAGGTGACAGATAGACTCCAACACTCCTGGGTGACCTTACCTGGGGCACGGGGTGGGGCCTGAGCTGAGGGGCCTTGAGGAGAAAGATCAGCAAACAGGAAGGAATTAAAATGTCTCCTACCAGCCCTGGAGATAAGCCTTTTATAGGGGCAGGCTGAGCAAGATTTTTTTTAAAAAAAAGTTTGTCCCAGAAGAACAAAGAAGTCATTCTATTCCTTTGTTACATGGTGGATGGGGGTGGGGCAGAGTGAGGAAATCTACTCAGAGCCTTCAGGAAACTAAGGCAGCCTTTGAAATTTCCATTTTGAATTTAACTATTGACATGTTTACCTGCTAGGTGTGATGCAGGGGACACAAAGAAACTCAAAAAGTGGCTGATGGGACTGGACTGCAAGCCACCGGACTGCAAGCCACCGGACTGCAAGCCACCTGACATGACACGTGTGAGCGATGCTGAGGCCAGGTGGGGCTCAAACAGGGTTCTGAACCAGGGAAGGGGGCCCCGGTCCGGGGGTGACACGGCAGAGGCACAGAAGTGAAGAGGGATATTTTGAGGCAGCAAGAGTTTGGCTTGCCCCATGCATTCAGAAGAGTGAAAGGAGATGAGATGGATTTAGAAGACAGGGGTCACTTGGTGAGGGGCTCACGGGTCCAAAGAGGATGGCAGGCTTGGTCCTGGAGACACGAGGCTCTGGACACCGACCGTGGGCATCTTTTATGTGATTAGGCCTGCTTTGGGAGGCCAAATTTGCTCAAACGTAATACCACCACTACTTCATCCTTGAGTTTTAAAGCGTTAAATTGAGATACTTGAAAATCTTGAGGCTGCAAGTGGCATTCCTCTTTGGAATTAGCTTGTTGGTAGAGTTCCAGTCCTCACAAATTGATGGAGCTTCTCTCCCTGTGGGAATCTGGCAAAGCAGAGGGGCTGGCTGCCCCGGCTACAGAGAGAGGTTGCAGAGGTGAGGCAGCACAGGAACGCTGGCCAGAGTCAGAGTCCTGGGGGGCCAGGGATGGTCCAGAACTCAGCTTGGATGAAGAGGGAGGAAATCTGAGTAACCGACGATATAAAAGCCCACTGCCAGGTCTCCGGAAGTCCAGCCCCCTTGGCCGTGCAGGACAAATACAAATCATCTTTGCCAAGACAGGAGGGCCTACGGGACGAAATGGCCCTTTTCGCTAACCTCTCACAGCATCACAACCGATAGGAAACAAGTGTTTGATATCACCTCCCCACACCCCACATAGCCTGTTGTTTTTAATTAAATAGGGAATTCTAGAAACATCCTGGTGCCTGGGGAGCCTCTTCTGATTGGCTGGTCTGATGTCTAGGAAGTCCAGTGTCCTTTTCTTACCTTGTTCATATCGGTGTATTCTCGGTCTATACATGTCTTCTGTGTGCGTGTCTACGTGTGTGTGCTCACGAGTAAAGCAGGGTTCACTTTCATGCTGCATTCTAGGCATAACTAAACTACATCCTTTAAATAAGCTGAAAAGTTTCTCATAATTTCCAGTGAGGAGGTTGAAATTGCTCACTGCCCAGGCAACACTTAGTATTGAATACCCTGGCGATTCTTCTGGGGCCTCTACAGACCTTGTCTCATTTCTGTTCTAAACTCAGTAGAGCTGCAGCTTGGGAATTCTGAAAGCAGGGGTGCAGGTCACAAGTAGGGCTCAAAGTAACCCCTGGAAAATCTCTGAAATGACCCCAGAAGATAATGTTACATCGAGTCTGGCTATGTATACCCCCTCCTGTCCCTCTGCCAGTGCCAGAAAACAGTGAGCTCTTCACACAGCAGCTGGGGAAGGATGGGCTAAAGTCCAGGATCCATTTGTCCAAAGCACAAGAAGCTGCCTGATAGTTGGTGAAGCAGCTCCTGCCTGGAGAAACAGGTGGGAGTCGGAAGCAAGGGAGCAGTAGGCCTGCAGGCCAACAGCCAAGGCCGGGTGAGATCTCAGCCTAGAGGCACTGGACTCAGGGAGGTTGAGGACCCACAGGATGGTGCGTCCTGTTACTGCCTGCCAGCTGCCCAAGCAGAGCACAGTCACCCCCATGTCATACCCCCCACCTCTGAAAGCCAAACTCCAGTCAGGCCCTTGGGCTGGATCTCCAGAGTCCAGGTTGCCAGGTGTCCACGTGGGTATCTTTGGCCCCAAAGAGGTAGCGAGCAGGCTAAGTCACTGCAGGTATGTCCAACCCTTTGCAACCCCATAGACTCTAGCCCACCAGGATCCTCTGTCCATGGGGATTCTCCAGGCAAGAATACTGGAGTGGGTTGTCATTTCCTCCTCCAAGGGATCTTCCTGACCCAGGGATTGCATCCAGGTCTCTTGCATCTCCTGCACTGGCAGGCAGATCCTTTACTACCTTGCACCACCTGAGAAAACCAATAAGACTTTTGTTTGAACCTACAGCTTCTCTCCCCTAAGAAGCTCAGAAATAAGCTGGGTTTTCAAATTCATTTCTGAAATAAAAGTACACGGGGTACTTTTCTGTAGCAGGCTAACCAAAAATATATAATATCTGAACACAAAATAAAATAGATTGGAAGGACTTATGCTAAAGCTGAAACTGCAATACTTTGGCCACCTCATGCGACGAGTTGACTCACTGGAAAAGACTCTGATGCTGGGAGCGATTGAGGGTAGGAGGAGATGGGGACGACGGAGAATGAGGTGGTTGGATGGCATCGCCGACTCGATGGACCTGAGTTTGAATAAACTCTGGGAGTTGGTGATGGACAGGGAGGCCTGGAGTGCTGTGGTTCATGGGGTCGCTAAGAATTGGACACAACTGAGCGACTGAACTGAACTGAACTGAAAGGCTAACTGAGATACCAGTCTTTCAAATGGGTTGTAGATGAATGGCCAGGCCTCTATGGCACCCATGAGCCACTGTGGGGACGGGCACCCTGCAGGCTCGGAGCACACAGATCAGGAATCTTGGCCAGCAAGTGGGAGTCGGTGTCCTCACCTGCTCGTCACCTACCTAAGACCACACAAACATATTTTGACCTGGATAAAAAAAAGAAAAGAAAGGAAAGGAAAGGAAGAGAAGAAAGGAGGAAGGAAGGAAAGCAGAAGAGAGAAAAAAAAAAGAAATGAAGGAAGTTTGGAGGGAAGGAGTAAGGAAGGAGAGAGAGTGGGAGGGAAGGAAGGAAGGAGAAAATGAATTTTTTCTTTGAACAGGAGGGGAGGTTGCCTGGGACTAACAAAGGGAAATAAGAGGAGGAATTAAAATGGCACAGTGACTAACAAAGCTTCAGGTGTAAATGGCTGTTTGAGATCCTTGTACTGTCTGGTACCTACAGTCTGGCAGTTGTCTGCTTCCCACAGCTTGTGAGAGGCAGCAGAGGGTTGTGACCACTGCCCAGACAAGGTCAGTACACCTGGCCTGTGGGCTGCTCTGTGACTGAGGGTCCTTCGGCCTCCCAGCCCTTTACATGATGGAAGGAGAAAACACCTGAGGATGAAAAGGTGCCTTTAGGTCAGTAATTCAATGCTCCTGAATTTGTACAATCACCAGGCAAGAGAAGCAGGACAGAAACTGCTGTCTGTATTGCAGGTCAAAAATATGGAACTTTCCTAAAGTTGCACAAAGTGTTGACAATCAAACGAGACAAGCCCCCAGCTCTCCCCTGTCCTGTTCTCTCCATCATGATGCCCAGAAGAAGAAGCTCTAAGTGACAAGGAGCTTGTGGCTGATCAACCTAATGTATCTGGAGGCTGGAGAGCTTGGGAAACTTATGTCAAACAAGCAAAGACTTAAGCCATCATCAGAATAACTCCACATCTGAGAGGCAGGGTTTTCTCCACTCTCTCTGGCCTTTCTGTGACCACCCAGGTGGGCTCTGGGTATCACTGGCAACCTGTCTCCTCGGTTTTTGCTCTGCTCCTGTTTACCTGTTTTATCAAGAAGAGGGCAGTGTGTCTGTTTGTGCTTTGCCGGGCATTAATAAAGATAAGAGAGGCTGTGGCTACCAAACAGAGTTTTCAAAAACCCTCGCTGGTTTCCCTGGCTGCCAGGCTGTGTGCACAGACATACAGAGTCACTGATGCAGGAACTATTATCACCATCCGATTATTGTCATTGTAATGCCTATTCAACAGCCCCTTTGTAAGTTCCTAGAGGGCAGGGACCGTGTCTTGGGCTGTTTTTCATGAATTCATGCCTTCCTGCTCCCATTCACTGATGCTACAAACGTTTATTGAGTGCGGACCTCACCGTGCCTGCCACAGTGCTGGGGACACAGAAAATATATCGTATGCTGGGTGTCCTCAGTGGCACAGCCCTGTCCTGGAGGCTAGCCCTCCTTCTGTATCACGCTTCCAGGAAAGAAGCCCCCCATCGGGCCCGGGTTACTGTCTACAGCTGCCTTCAGGCCACAAGACCACAGGCAGCATCTTCCTCTATCGATATCTTTATTCTGAACTTCACACTGAACTTCTACAGTGTGACTGTATCTTTTTAATAATAAAAACAAAAAAATCGAATGAAGTCTAGTTTTTAAACCTATCATTTTAAAACTAAACTTCTACTTCTCTCATCCTTGACTGCCCACTTGAATCACCTTGGGGATATTCAAAGACGGATGCTGGGTCCCACGTACAGCATGTGCGATCTCATTGGCCAGGGCACCAGGGATCTTCAGAACTCCTAGATAATTTGAACATGTGGCCAAGTTGAAAAGTACTCATCAAAGAAGGGACAGAGGAAAGAAAGCCTCAGGCTCACAGGTGGGGGCTGCTCTCTCTCAGATTTGTTTTTTGTGCCCCGCCTGTGTATCGAGGGGAGGAGAGGATTCTGACTCTCCCTGTCCTGAGCCACTTGCTCCCCATACCCGAGATGTCCATGCCTTCCTAGCTGCCCTTGATCAGGATACCCTCCTCTGCCTGGGACAGGCTACTGTCACCTCTGAGCCAGGTAAGGCTCTGGACTCTGGCCCAACAAGGAGTCGTCCATCTCTTTGAATTCTGGCTTCCATACCCTGGACTCCAGGATCTCACCCTCCTGTTTTCTATGACTCACGCTGTCGGATACAAGCCGCTCCCTTTCCTGGTGGCAATGATGTCCTTTAGGAAGGGGTACCTCTTGGAGGCATCAATCGTTACACCAATATGGGGGCTTTAGGAGATGCTAGGAGGGAAGGGCCCCAGAGCCTTCCTGACACAAGTTGGAGGAGTACCTACACCTGTGTCCTTGAAGTTTATCCCCAAGGAAGTGCAGACAAAGAAGACTCCTGGAATTGCAAATGGGCAGCCCCACTTCCTGCCCACTCAGAGGGTGAGCTTTGTTTAGAAAAAGGAAACTGAGTTTTGGCGAGGATGTGGAGAAACGGGAACTCTGGTACCTGTGTGGCTGGTGGAAAAATAAAATTGTGTAGCTTCTGTGGAGGTGAGTTCCTCAAAAAATTTCTATAGAATTCTCCTGTACCTCTGAAATTTCACTGCAGGGACTCAGACACATGTACACATGTGTCCATAGCAGCATCATTCACCACGAGCAAAAGGTAGGAATAGCCTGGATGTCAGATAAATGGATACATTTATGAATAAATTATATATATATATACACACACACATACGTGTGTGCAAGTATAAATGATTATCTAATGTGTAAATATATATTTATTCAATGAACAATACACATATTAAGAGACAACGTGTTAATACAATAGGCATTAAATGTTAGATGATGTTACAAAACACATAATGTAATCAAAATTGAAACTGAAGGATGGAATTAAGAATACAAAGAAGAGGACTTCTCTGGCAGTTCTGAGAATCCGCCTGCAATACAGGAGACCCCAGTTCGATTCCTGGGCCAGGAAGGTTCCCTGGAGAAGGGATAGGCTACCCACTCCAATATTCTTGGGCTTCCCTTGTGACTAGCTGGTAAAGAATCTGCCTGCAATGTGGGAGACTTGGGTTCAGTCTCTGGATTGGGAAGATCCCCTGGAGAAGGGAAAGGCTACCCACTCCAGTATTCTGGCCTGGGGAATTCCATGGACTGTATAGTCCATGGGGTCACAAAGAGGTGGACACGACTGAGTGACTTTCACTTCACTGGTGGTCCAGTGGTTTAAGAATCCACCGTCCAGTCCAAGGGGTGTGGATTTGATCCCTGGTCAGGAAACTAAGATCCTGCATGCCACAAGGCACAGTCTTAAAAAAAAAAAAAGAAACGAAGGATTTCTTACTCAAGCTCCCAGTGGTGACCACCCATCTCTGAAAATTGCCCCCTGTTATTTCCCTTTGCCTTGAAATTCTGAGAGGTTAAGTCTGAAGAGGTTCCTCACCCTCTATCCTGCTCTTCTTCTTGGCTCTCGTGAAAATTTAGATTTAAGGATAAAGTTCTTTATGCAGCCACTTTTAAGGTATCTGTTTTGTTTTCTGAATATGCTCTGGGAAGACATTGTGGGCATCGGAATTCCTTCCAGTGGGTCTGTCTGCCCTGAAGACAGAATTTGTTTGGGGTGAACCCACGAGGGTGACTTGAGGCTGGACCATCACCCAGAAGCTCTGGTACCCGGGCACCAGTGTGGACACATATACTTGAGAGTCTCCAAACACAGAGTGTTTTCCACTTTATACTTGATGCTCTTGGGAGCCTTTGCGTGCATCTAACTTTCTGTTTGCCTCTAATCAAATCCAGTCCCTTGGATAGATAAGAGTCTAAGTGAGACCCAAAGATAACACAGCTGGGTGGTGACGGGGTCAAAGCCTCAGGTCTCAGGACTGGAAGGGCAAGCTTCAAGAGCAGCTTCAAGGGAACTGATTCCTGAGGTTGCCAACATGAAGTCATGCCCGAGACAACCTTCATTCCAGCAGCATCATGATGCCTGTAAGACAAAGATGAGGACATGTTACTTCTGAGCAAGGAAGGCAGAGCAGGAGAAATCAATGTGAATTTTGAATTCATTTTGAAATCAGAGAATTTTGGAAAAGGACACATTTTTTTATCAAAACAAAATCTGTGAATTGATTTCGTTATTGTCTCACATCTCTACTCTAGTGTGGGCAGTTGTACAAGGAAATCGATCTATTGAGTCACGTGACAGTGCCAAGATCTGACTGTTACAGACCTCAGAAAACATGAAGGTCAAGTGGTTGAACCCAAGTCTTCAGTAACATAACCTGCAAACTCCTGAAACTGTGATATTTAAGCTGAAGATCTTTTCCAGGGGTATAAAAAAAATATATCTGAGGGGAGGGGGTTTCTAATTTCAAGGACAAGAATGAAAAGAAAATCAGCAGTTAGTGACATTGGAGTGAATATTGGAATTCCCCTAAAAGAAGAAAAATTGGGGGAAAAAAATCAAATAAACAAGTAAAGTTTTTATATACATGGAGTCATGCAAAATGATCGATGGTCAAATACAAAATCCGTATGCCCCTTTCAAATGTCCTAGGGTAGCAACCACGACACATCATGGAGCGAGGTGTGAAATTCACATGAGGCAGGAAAGAGCCGAGGGTCCCCGGCCAGTGAGCAGCCAGTGGACGTGCTGGACGGGGCCAGGTTTCCACAAAGGCTGCTGTTCTGTGGAACAGGTACAAGACAGATGGCTCGTTAAACATTGCCAGCATACTTGAGTGGTGCCATTCCGCGGTCAGAGCCTGGATAATGGTCGCGAGGACATTGTGTAGCAGCAAGTTGGCTAATTTCAACCGGGCTAAAGCTCTTGCTTATCTTTGTTGGTTTTGCAAAGATTAAGGCCCTTTCTCTGCTTTGAATGCACCACAGCTGCCCGGCAAAGCATTCCTGAAGTTTTGTCTGAATTCCCGGTGTTAAGAGGGGGCCCTGCAGAACTTGGTACATGCAAAGACTTGTTTGGTTCGTCCTTGGAGTTGCTTCTCCCCAGAAGATCTGGGCCACTCTTTCCTCTGACTTCTGGGCAGAACAATCTGGAGTCACAGGGGCCTTTGCAGGAAAATCTCCCCCGTGGGGCTTCAAAATGTGTCTGCTGTGGATTTTTATTTCAGATTAAGACCAATCCATTCACTACTTTTGTGGAAAAGGGTAAACACTGTCGTAAATTCCATCCAGTGAATCACGGGGTGGTGGTGGTGCAAATTCAATGTGTTTGCTTTCAAAAGGGGGCCCTTGGCTTCTTATCTTTATGTACAAAAGAAAATCGGACTCAGCCTGGTCCTGCAGCCAATGGACGCACACCTGGCCTGCTCAGCTGCTGCGGAGCCTCCAACCTGAGGCTTCTCTCCCCTGTTTGCAGACAAAGGCAGAGGGTGAGAAACTGATGCAGAGGGGGCTGGGCCAGGGTCTGTGCCCACAGGCCCAGAGCAGAGCCAGTTGTGGGCATTATCTGGGTATGTTATGAAAAGTGATGCCTTGACTGATTAGGTGTTTCTGACAGCTCAGATGGCGTCTTCTTTTATAGGTGGTGTGGGGCTATCCTACCTTGCTAAGTGCTATATTTACCTGAGGCAGCCTTCTCTGCCCAAATTGATCATTTCCAGCTCTATACAATTGAGAATTTGTGCCCAGTAGATAAGCTTTAAAATTAATCTTTTTGACTACATCTACAGAAGCAAAGAAGGAACCAAGAAAGTTGATTTTATCCTCCCTCCCTCTCTCTCTCTTCACACACACACACACACACATGCACCCTAGAGCCCAGTGTCTCTCTGTAGTGTCAGGTGTTATCAGGATTAAGCAGTAGCTTCTGGTGAGCAACTAAGTTCTGAGGATGCACTTGAGGAAATGAAAGACATTTCATTCTAAAGAACTTTCCATTTAGAAACTTCAAATAGGAGAAACCAGCGAGAAGTGGGGTATTACATTTTGTGTTATTGTATGTTTGGAATTCAAGAAAAGAGAAAAGCATCAGCTTGGGAGGTCACCCCAAATTTTTTATATCATTTAAAAGAATCTTCTGTATCTCTTCAAACGCAAAAAAATTAGAATCTTCTTGGGCTCAAAAATCACTGCAGATGGTGACTGCAGCCATGAAATTAAAAGACACTTGCTCCTTGGAAGGAAAGCTATGACACACCTAGACAGTGTATTAAAAAGCAGAGACATCATTTTACTGACAAAGGTCTGTATAGTCAAAACTATTGTTTTTCCAATAGTCATATATAGATGTGAGAGCTGGACCATAAAGAAGGCTGAGCGCCAAAGAATTGATGCTTTCCTACTGTGATGCCAGAGGAGACTCTTGAGAGTCCCTTGAATAGAAAGGAGATCAATCCACTCAATCCTAAAGTAAATCATTTCTGAATATTCATTGGTAGGACTGATGCTGAAGCTGAAGCTCCAATACTTTGGCCACCTGATGTGAAAAGCCAACCCATTGGAAAAGACCCTGATGCTGGGAAAGATTGAAAGCAGGAAGAGAAAGGAGCGACAGAGGATGAGATGGTTGGATAGTATCATTGACTCAATAGAAGTGAATTTGAGCAAGCTTGGGGAGATGGTGAAGGACAGGGAAGCCTGGCGTGCTTCAGTTCATGGGGTCGCAAAGTTGATCACGACTTAGTAACCAAACATCAACAACAACATGACGTGGCATGTCCACCCAGGGCTCTTCTCTTGATTTATTCTATTATTTCCCCGCCGTCTCCCATCTGTGTTTAGGCTCCACAACACACACTGGTGTTCCCCCTGCACCGTGGGGCATGGGCAGTTCCTCCAGATGGGAGGGGCTACCTGTGCTACAATTATCTACCTAGAAAGGGGTCCCTTCTTTGATTCTAGGTCAGCCTTCTTTGATTCCTCTAGTCAAGAATCACTAATTTCCCTTATGACATGGTCCATTTACCCTGGTTCAAATATGTATTGGTATGTAGAATGTCATTCCCACCTTTGTTCACTCACTTTTCAAAGAATCAGATTGTAATGGAGATTTGGGCTGTTTCATTGATTTCTCTTCTTATCATTTTTATATTCTTCTTTCTTACTACTCTGGTTTTATTCTATTCTCTTGTTTCCCCTAGTATGTTTCATTTTGCCTTCAGCTCTTTGGTTTTCAATGTGTCTTGCTTATGATAATGTAGTCAAAATGACACAAAACATGAAATGCCACTTAGGTATTGGCCACAGCGTTTAACACATGACATTTTCATTCTTGTTCATTTATAAAAATTTTGCAATATCTTTCAATTTTGTTCCTTGAATCCCATTGCCTATGTGTTATATAATTTATGAGCCCAAGAGATATTTGACACTTTCTTCTTCTTATTTCTTATTTCATTATGATCAGAGAGCATAATCTGTGTATACTGATAATTTGGCAATTGCGCTTTTGTTCTGTGAGAAATTAAATGAATATTCTGTTAGCAGGTATATGTTTATGTATAACTATTAGACCAGCACTACCTAATAGAAATGATGCAAGTCATATATATATGTGTGTGTGTGTATAATTTTATATTTTTCTAGCAGCCATAGTAGCAAAGTAAAAATACACCTGAGTGTTAGTGACTCAGTCAAGTCCAACTCTTTGTGACCCCATAGACTGTAGTCCTCCAGGCTCCTCGGCCCACAGAATTTCCCAGACACAGTTACTGAAACAGGATAACATTTCCTTCTCCAGAGGATCTTCCTGACCCAGGGATCAAACCCATGTCTCATGTATTGTAGGCAGATTCTTTACTGCTGAGCCACCAGGCAAGCCAGAGAATACAAATACCAAG
This sequence comes from Moschus berezovskii, assembly GCF_049115385.1. Classification (NCBI taxonomy): domain Eukaryota; kingdom Metazoa; phylum Chordata; class Mammalia; order Artiodactyla; family Moschidae; genus Moschus; species Moschus berezovskii. The sequence continues at coordinate 43,168,426 of NC_142474.1, read as the reverse complement.
TTCCAATGAGAAGTCAAACAAAAGACACTGGTTTAGGGACTCCAACATATTTGGCTAATATTAGCATAAGACTTTTCAAAGTGGTTTCTTTTCCAGATACCCCATGCCCTGAAGACACCTCCACTTGTAAGTGTTATGGGTGTGTGCCCAGCTGGCCTGTCCCCAGCAGCAGTGACCTGGGTGAGGTTGGATTGATCTTGGGCACCAGCTCTCCTTCCTCAATAAAAATCTATTAGACCAGAAGCCAAGGGATTTTATTCCTACATCCTCTGAGAGGGATGTTTTTCTAGGATTTTGCTTCTTAAAGGCAAGTTCACTTTCTTGGACAAGTGGGTGTCCCAGTGATAGAGCCAAGCTTTCCATGAGTGGACAACAAACTGTATCCTGGACCTGTGTTACCAGCATTCCTGAATTTGAGTTGGAATTTTAGTGTTAGAAGCAAAGCTACAGAATTGATTATAGAGAGAAAGAGTAAAGGAACTTGGGAAATTCCTGTGGCCTTCCTGGTGGGGATCAGCAGGACAGGAAGTTGGGAAGAGGACTGAGTGGAGGTGAGCTCTCCTGTGGGCATCTTCATCCAGCCCCACCTGTCAGCTGCAGCCCCGGAACTGGAAGCTTTCAAAGTATCTTAAGCAACCACATTAAATCCCCAGTCTGTCTTCTGTATCCATACGATCCCTTTTGTCTGAGAACTATCTTCTAAAGATTACAAATAGAGCCTCAGAACTATCTTGGACTCTGCGGTGACTGCAGCCATGAAATTAAAAGATGTTTGCTCCTTGGAAGAAAAGCTAGGACGAACCCAGTGTATTAAAAAGCAGAGACATCAGTTTGCCAACAAAAGTCTGTCTAGTCAAAGCTATGGTTTTTCCAGTAGTCATATACGGATGTGAGATTTGGACTATAAAGAAAGTTGAGCACCAAAGGGTTGATGCTTTTGAGCTGTGGTGCTGGAGGAGACTCTTGAGGTCCCTTGGACAGCAAGGAGATACAACCAGAACTCAATCCTAGAGGAGATCAGTCCTGAATATTCACTGGAAGGACTGGTGCTGAAGCTGAAACTCCAAAACTTTGGCCACCTCATGAAAGAACCAACTTATTGGAAAAGACCCTGATGCTGGGAAAGATTGAAGGCAGGAGGAGAAGAGGACGGCAGAGGATGAGATGGTTGGATGGCATCACTGACTCAGTGGACATGAGTTTGAGCAAACTCCAGGAGATAGTGAATGACAGGGAAGCCTGGCATGCTGCAGTCTATGGGGGTCACAAAGAATCAGATAAGACTTAGCAACTGAGCAAGAAAAACTACAGTGTTCAAACTCCATCCTTGTCCAGTTAACAATGGGCTTTTGGATGGTTCATTTGGCCTTTCAAAGTTTCAACTTCTTCCTCTGTGTAGCAGTGCTAGGACCCACCTCAGAAAGTTTTCAGAATTGGAAGATATAGGGACTAAAAAACTGCCATGGACAGCTCTTGATAGTATTAAAGATTTGCTCTCGAATGGCCATCACCATTATTGCTGCTCTGGATCATTCTTAACCTTCCTGTGAGTCCAGTTGCTAAGTAAAAACTATGGCCCAAAGGCCTGCAGTGTGAAAGGCAGACATCCACTGCTGGGGTCCCAGGGATGGGGCTCAGAGTGACTCAAATGCAAGAGGCTCCACTGGCTTCTTTCAAGAAAAATGCTGGACCATTAAGAGACTTCTAGACCCATGTAGTCCTCTCCCAACCCTGTGACCCTAGATGGGTGTGCAGGAAAAAAATGAATTAGGTCCATCCAGCCCCTCCAGCTCGGTACTCTTGTGGTCCTAAACCTAAGACTCTGGCCTTGATTGACTAATCCTCCCAGGGTTCTGGTTGACTAACAGAAGAGTGATGGAAGGTCATGAACCATTATCTTCCTAAATAATGCTAAGCATACCACCCCAGAAGAAATCCAGTTTTCTCAAACCCTGAGCAGCCCACTCTAAGACTTCTACCTCCAACATTGCCCTTTTGGCTCGCCTACTTAGGAGGCTCTGAAGAGGTCAGAGGAAACAGGATGTTGCCTCCCCATCTCAAGAGGACATCTTTTGGGGAATTTCCCTGGTGGTCCAGTGGTTAACCATGCCTAGCAACGCAGGGATGCAGGTTCAATCCCTAGTCGGGGAAACGAAGAATCCCGCATGCTGGGGAGCAACTAAGTCCAGGAGCTACAACTACTGAAGCCCCGACACTCTGGAACCCACAAGCCACAACTCTGGAGCCCATGCACCACAAAGAAGATGCCACGTGATGTAACAAAGACCCTGCCTGCCACTCCTAAGACCCAACACAGCCAAATAAATATTATTTTTTAAAAAAGAGGACATCTTTCAACTGAACTAGGGTCAGCTTCATTTTCAACTTGGGGTAACATTCCAGACGGATATAAAGAAAATGGATTAGGCTGGCAATTCCTTGATTCCATTCACAGCCCCTGAGAGTCTGTTGTGGTGAGTGCTGTGCTGGCCCCTGGCTGAAGCTGAACGCTGTCTAGCAAAACAAAGCAGGTTTTAAAAAATAATAAACGTCATTTAGGATGTGACTAACCGATACCCACTCCCTATGTGTGTCTTTATGTCTATAATCTTTCTGCCTGTAACTTTCAGGCAGCTTTCCTCTGACCCACCTTCCACCTGGGCCTAAGAAGGCATATGCCGGGAGAATGACGGTGATTCTGGCCAACAAGGTGAGTCAGGGACATATGGTGTCCCGAGCTCTATGTTTACTCTTGTACCTGGGAGATTAGTCAGCCAGAGGCGCAGAATCAGCCTGAATGCCATCTGCTGTTCTTCAGTGCAGGCCGAAGGGGACAGGTCAGCCCTACATACCTTGATAGCTAGGGGAGGGCCTGGACCATCCAGAATGCAAAAGCTGCAGCCTGATGAAGGCAAGGCTTCTGTTCTTCCTACTGTCAGGCCGTTCTTTCTCACCAAATAAGGAAAGAACTGCATCTGGGGAAGGAATATGGATCTTGAGCTACTGTGGTTCTGGTTTGTCCCAGGCTCCTTGATGGACTCTTCACAGCCCCAAGACACCAGGCAGCTGCCCTCACTCTACTCTGGCTGGTCTGCAGCCTTGGTCTAAGAGCTCAAGGTATTCTGCACAGAAAGCTGCTGATTTGTCCATGGATAGATTCTAGTCTTGGCCCCTGCTTCCGCCTGCTTTTAAGGTCAGGTCTTGAGGTCTTGGGTAACTTTTTCAACCTCCCTAAGTCTCCCTTTCTTTGTCTGTTGAATGGCGATCTTCACAAGGCTGTTGCCTAGGATGAACTGATCTGAGATAATCTATGTAAAGCACCTGGCTTTAGGAGGAGTGCAATAAAAGTGAGTGCCCTTCCCCCTCCCCTGGATTATGTGCCTTTTACCCCCGCTTCATGGAGATTCCTTGGTGAACAGAAAGCTGTTACATCATTTGCTTGTAATCCTCATGATAAAATAAAATTCCCATCAAAATAATGTTAACGGCCCATTGGCATATCTAGGTCACAGAAATAACGATGTGGTGAAAATAAATTTGAGGCTATTGGCTCAAGGAAAGAGGTTAGCAAGTCACGGTGTGCAGAGAAAGAGAGAAAGAAAACCTGGCCCTAGGGGAGCCTAAATCATTCTCCATCAAGAGCAAAAGTAGACATACAGCGCAGGACTCCTGTGAACTCTCAAGACACATACATTGGACAAAATGCTCCCCAGTCTCCAGCATTCTAAGTGCACTTCTTAGGGGTCTTCTATTCCATCAACACTGACTCCAGTTCCCAGCCCACCAGCCCCAGGAGGAGGCTGATGTGGCTGTGGGTTTCATAAACTCCTTGTGGGAGATTTTCTGTCATTCGGCTGACAACAAGGTATGAAGTTGCAAGTCACAAAATTCCAAATTATGAAGGCATCTCCATCAGATTTCTGGTCTTCCTAGGTGACTCAGTGGTAAAGAATCTGCATGCAATGCAAGAGACGCAGGAGATGAAGTTTGAGTCCCTGGGTCAGGAAGATCCCCTGTAGGAGGAAACGGCAACCCACTCCAGTAGTCTTGCCTGGAGAATCTCATAGACAGAGGAGCCTGGTGGGCTACAGGGTTGCAAAGAGTCGGATAGGACTGAGTACACACCACCAGATTTCTACTAGTGCCATGGGTTTTGTTATAAGGATTGTCCCATTTGCAGCCACCAGCTCCCAGGTGCAATTTTCAGCACAGAAATTCCCTGGGGAGCCAGTTATAGGGAAACTATGACAACATCCGGCCAACTTCAGAGAAATTGATTTGGGCTGGGAGGGTGGACTTTGTTCACCCACGGTGTTCCAATGAATATTTTCAGGCTTAAGGAACAGACCGTCCAAAAATCAAATTCATTGATTTTTCCAAAGGGCAAGGACAAGCAGATGGCCCTAGTAAAGGAGGTCTCTGCCATGGCTTTCCTGCACTCACACTGTATTCTTCATGTTGAACAGATGCTCTTCTGGAGGATGAAGAGAAATCAAGACAATCAAATGAGACAAAATTACAGCTGGCTACCATGGAATACACAGTGGGCATTTTTCTGTAGAAAAACTGAAGACTCCCCACACCCCATGCCCTGAGCACATTCATCTCCAGCTCCATGGACTGTTGGACCTCCGGTTCTGACTTCCGGTCTCCACACCAGCAAAAGATGGCTGGGACCAGGACAGCTCTGTCCATGCAAAATAAGACGGTCAGCAGAGTCCAGACAGCACAGGCAGGAGGGGAGCCCAACTGTAAAAGCTTCTCCTTGTTGATGCAAAATGGTCCCCATGGCCCGGGTGAAAAATAACAGTTTTCGGGGTCCATGGGAATGGGCTCTGGCACCAGTGAGGTCACTTCTTAGATGAGCTGGTCTCTTCCGAGATGGTCACACTATCTAGTCTTCCCGGGCTCTGTTGCTTAATCCATAAATGGAATAACAACACCTGTGTTGAAATGGGTTCGCAATGAACACGAAATATGTTTTTAGAGCAAATGTGGAGATAGTTGACTTGCACTGGTGGAGGAATTTAAAAAAGGAAGTTGGAGAAGGGTAGGCTGAAGAGCCAGTGAGGATCCTTCCTGCCCCAGATCCCACGGGCACTTTGGCTGGTGGTGAGGCCTGGGTCCCACCTTGGTGTCTTCTTTGAGCACTGAAGGCTGCTTTCCAGGTGGGACGTGGACACCAGAGTATGGGCCATTCTGGAGAAGCCACTGTATCTGGTGATAATCCACATTTGAGCAGTGGACAGGGCCTGCCTTTGCTAGTGTCAGATGGGAGACATGGAGAGGGTGGTGTTAGTGGTTACTTTTCAGAATCATCCAGAATCGTTCTGAATTATTCTCCAATGGAGACAACCTAGCTCAAGTACACAATTGCTTTTGGGGGTCTAATTGTTGTCTAAATTAGCCTTGCTTCCACAGACAAAGATAAATGGTATCATGAGAAAAGCGTAGGGATTCGATGGAGTTTTTGAAATCACTTACCAGCTGGTCTTTAATCCTCACATTGACATTTATGGTGGCTGGACTCCAGTGACACATGCCCCTGCCTTCGATTCCTAAAAAGATCCAAAGTCACAGAAAAGCAAAATCATGGAGCTGAAAGCATTATAGAAAACCTGTCATTGATTGCTACGTTGATAAATTAAGGGGAGACATTTCTGTAGGAGCATGGCTCAGCTGAGAGCTCAGCACTGGTATTGCAAGGGCACCTGTCTTGCTGTGTGGCCCTAGGCAGTCTCCTTAACCTCTCTGATCATGCATTTCCTCATCTATAAATGGACAGAGGACACCTGCCTCAATTATACCTTATGGATGTCCAGGATCCAGTAAGAAAATAGGAATTAAGGCCTTTTGAAAAATCAGAAAGGCTATAAAATCTTATAACAGTACACTATCATGGTTATTATTCCTAGGAACACCAGCTGGAAGACGACAGATTGTCCTCCATCTACTGGTTATTGCTGCTCAGCATCTTCAAAGATGTATGTTTGTGCTCAAAGGTCACCCTGACTCCGTCTGTAGGTGTCAATTACAAAATTCTTCCAACTTTTCTGTACATTTGAAAATTGTTCTAATAAAAATGTTGGGATATGAAAAGGATCACCTTACCTGAACACAGTAGTCTTGCACAGGTCTAGAGGCAATGAGTTTGGAGTCTCCATTTTGAACAAAAAGAAAAAAAAGATGGCAGCATTATCAAAATGGGAAATAAAACAAGTCGTAAATTCTGGCACAATGAAATGTGTCATAGTCTATGATATTCACAGTCTTGTGTATAGTAGCACATCATCCTCTGAAAAAGAAAACTACTGAGTTTGTCATGGCACATGACTTTGAGCAAACGCCCTTTACCTGTTAAAACAATATGTAAAAAGATGGTACAGCAACTCTATACCTGTAATGATATTCAGTAAAAGAAGCAGCAGAGAGGCTGAGTTTTATATACTTATGGCAATTGTATTCAATAAAAAAGAAAACAGAATGACTACAGGTAGAGATACCCAAAAGATCACAGTGGTTTAGAGTGAGAGGGTTAGGATCACAGGAGGACTTCTTTTGTGGAAAATTTTCCTTTGATGCAGTTATACTCCATTTATTATAGAAAAGAAGAAATATGATTTTCATTTAGTGTAATTCTTTGATATTGAAAAAATAAGTAAGTGATAATTTGTGTACACAGGTCCTCTGCCTGGCACGGCTGGCAAGAGCAACTTTGCTTTGAAAGAGGACCTCGTGGGCTGCCAGGAGCATTGTTCATCTGTGGCTGCCCCGTGACTTTGGACACAATAGTTGCCAGGTTAAGGAGCGCCCGCTGGGAGCCCGACCTGGTTCAAGTCCATTGTTGCTTTGAACGTTCCTTGGAGGAGCCCACATCGCCAAGCTTTGAAGTTGTATTCCCAGAGCCTATTTATATCGGAAAGGCACAGACTTGGCATCAGAGGTGGGGAGATGTTCGAGATGATCCCAAAGATCATGATGGTCCCCACATGTGGCCAGGGAGCACTGAAGACCCCCTGCAAAAGGCCAGGATGTTACCAGTTAGAAAGCTGGGCACAGTTGGCGCATTTGTTTAAAAAATCTACCAGTGATCTGCTCAGCCTTTAGGGAAACAGCCCTCAGGTAACACTCAGCTGCCTCTCACAAAGGAGCCCAAATCGTTCCTTGTTCTCAGGCGGCAAGAGACACGGTCACGTCTCAGAAGATCACATGGAAAGATCTTGGTTTCCCCACCAGGGCCAGCCAAGGCCAAGAGGCTGCGGGGCACCAGGTCAAGACTTTGGAGTCCTACCTCTGCTTTGCTCCCAGTCTCCAGTGACCTCCAACTCCGGAGTCTCTGCTCCAGCCCCCACTGCCCTGGGGAGAGGTCCTCAGGGCCTTCTTTTGCTTTGGAAAACCTAAGATTCTTCCCAAGGCACTAAGCTCAACAAGTTAGCCGCAGTATTTTCTGAAGACCATCTATGTGTAAAGAGCTAAAGTGTTAAATATAAATGCACTGTGACCTTCACAGAGGCATCCACTGTGCAGTATTAATCACTAATAGCTCTTCCCTGATGGTCTAGTAGTTAAGATGCAGGGGACACAGGTTTGAACCCTGGTCTGGAAGATCCCACGTGTCTCCAGGAGACTAGGCCCGTGCACCACAACTACTGAAGCCTGAGCACCCTGGAGCTTATGCTACATAACTAGAGAGACCACTGAAGCGAGAAGCCCAAGAACCACAACGAGAGAGTAGCCCCTGATCACTGCAACTACAGAAAGCCTACAAGCAGCAATGAAGGTCCCGCCCGCCCAAAATAAATAAATAAATTTTACAAACAGGTATCAGGGAAGATGAGGTTCTATAAGTAATAGTAAAATGCTACAAGTCAAATGCATTCAATTGCTTTAGTCGTGTCCAACTCTTTGGGACCCCATGAACTGTAGCCGTCCAGTCCCCCCTGTCCATGGGATTCTCCAGGCAAGAATACTGGAGTGGGTTGCCATGCCCTTCTCCAGGGGATCTTCCTAACCCAGCTATTGAATCCGTGTCTCCTGTGGAAAAAAAAATCACTGATATCTTCCAACCTCACCACTTGCAAAGCTTTTTCCTATGGACTTTCCCTGAATAAGCTCATTTAATCTCCACTGAGTGAAAAGGTTGGCTTGAAGCTCAACATTCAGAAAACAAAGATCATGGCATCTGGTCCCATCACTTCATGGGAAATAGATGGGGAAATAGTGGAAACAGTGTCAGACTTTATTTTTGGGGGGCTCCAAAATCACTGCAGATGCTGACTGCAGCCAGGAAATAAAAGACGCTTACTCCTTGGAAGGAAAGTTATGACCAACCTTGATAGTATATTAAAAAGCAGAGACATTACTTTGCCAACAAAGGTCCGTCTAGTCAAGGCAATGGTTTTTCCCGTGGTCATGTATGGATGTGAGAGTTGGACTGTGAAGAAAGCTGATCGCTGAAGAATGGATGCTTTTGAACTGTGGTGTTGGAGAAGACTCTTGAGAGTCCCTTATACTGCAAGGAGATCCAACCAGTCCATTCTAAAGGAGATCAGTCCTGGGTGTTCATTGGAAGGACTGATGCTAAAGCTGAAACTGCAATACTTTGGCCACCTCATGCGACGAGTTGACTCACTGGAAAAGACTCTGATTCTAGGAAAGGTTGGGGGCGGGAGGAGAAGGGGACGACAGAGAATGAGATGGCTGGATGGCATCACCGACTCTGTGGACATGAGTTTGAGTGAACTCCGGGAGTTGGTGATGGACAGGGAGGCCTGGCATGCTGTGATTCATGGGGTCACGGAGAGTCGGACATGACTGAGCGACTGAACTGAACTGACAGCTCTTTGACATGGATATTATTTTTATATGCATTTTACAGAGACAGTAACTGAGGCGCAGAGAAACAAAGGCACTCTGGCTCCAGCGCCTGGGGTCCTGATCACCCACTGTAGAGTGCCTCCGCCGCCTCCAATGCAGTGACAGCTGTCGAGATGTCTGACAGGTGAGGTCTCACCTGTCGTGAGGCAGGGAGGCAAGAGCACTTGTCCAGGTGTTATGGAAGCTTTCTACTCCAATTTGGGCTATTGGATACTGTCAGAGAATAAAATTCTTCATTCATTTATTTCAAACTCTCAGAGTGACACTAGATAAAAATATTTGGTGTCTATGATAAAAAACAGTATAAACAAACTACAAAGAACTTTTCTTAATTGAAGATAGGACCAGAACACATTCCTATAACCTCAGTGCCTGCCCTACCCCAATCGCAGTAATGGTTGAGTTCTTTTTCTTCACCGTCTCCCCACATGTTTTCCCCACCATAAGGCTGGATGCTTTGTCAATGCTTGATCCCTGGCACACAAAACTTAGAGAATGGGTTAAGGATGTGAGGACAAGCATATAGGAGAATCCAAGCAGAAGGAAGGGAGTTTTATTTTTATTATTAAAGATTTTTTGATGTGGACCATTTTTAAAGTCTTTATTGAATTTGTTCCAATATCACTTCTCTGTTATGTTTCGACTTTCTGGCCCCAGGGTATGTGAGACCTTAGTTTCCTGACCCAAGTTCGAACCCATGCCCCCTGCATTGGAAAGCAAAGTCTTAACCAATGAATCACCAGAGAAGTCCCTGAAGGAAGGGAGATTTTAAGTAAAGTCCCTGGAGCCCTGAGAGATGGGCCGCTGAGAGGAAGTAGGAAAGGAAGTGGGAGTGGAAGCGCATCTCGCACTCAGCGCAGCAGGACTAGAACTCAACTGTGGAGGCAGGGGGGCCCAGTGGGGTTGCTGCAGAGCCTGCGGGGTCTGACTTTCTTGTATGAAGGGTCCCCACGGAGGAAGCATAGGAGAGGGTGGACCAGAGGTGGTGATGAGAAGGCAGCGCTCCCAGCAAGCAAACAGAAGAGTGGGCGGTGCGGGGGGAGGGCGATCTCCTGAGCACAAGGCCTAGGTGATGGAGTGGAGATGGTCTGGTTGTGAGAGAGGAGTTCACGTGTCTCCCAGGTTTCTTGTGCAATGTCACCCAGTGTACAAAAGGCACATGAAAGAAGGGCATGGAAGGGATCCTCGCTGTGACTCTTCTGGACTTTACTGGACTCACATGCATAGTGAGAGAGGGCCAAGGTGCTGCCCAAATATTCTGCCCATAGGACACTTTCCACAGAGCACTTTGAAGGGTCAGTGCCTGCAAAGCCCGCTTTGGGGAAGCCCACATTAGGTACCACAGAGTCTGCACTGGGTACAACAGCGTCCATGTAACCAAGCTGGGGGTACCAAGTAAGACCATGTGTGCAGAGTCCCTGGGGGTCAGTGAACATTGGTTCTTCCCTCACATCAGATGATAAAAATGGAAGTCATTCTAAAAACCGAAGAAGCTCAGATGCATACAGAAGATCTCAGGGAATAGCCTGGGACCCTACATCCTGCAACCTCTTCTGAGAAATAGCTGGGATGTGAGCTCAAGTGCCAGTTTTACAATGTCCTGGCTGTGTGATCTGGCAGGGGTTACTTAACCTTTCTGAGAAACAATACAGGGCACAAAGTCAGGTAATCTAGTGTGTACTACTAGTTACCTCCTGCTCAGTAATGAGTTACCCTAAACTCAGTGGCTTAATCAACTCATTTCTTATCAACTCATTCCTTGTCTCTCACTTATTATCTCCTACCTCTTGGTAGGAAACCAGGCAGGTTTAGCTGGAACCTTGGCTTCAGTCACAGCGCTGGCCAGGATGGGGTCTCATGTGAAAGCTTGACTGGAAGAAGATTGCTTCTCAGCTCAGCGGGGTTGTTTGTAGAATAAGGTTTCTTGAGGCTCAGTTCTTTACTGGCTATTGACTCACCCTTGTTCCTTCCCCTGGGGACCTCCCAAGCACAACTGGAAGCTTGCTCCATCAGAACAGAGAGACACAGAGACTGCCAGGGAGATGAAGGTCACAGTCTTTTGTAATTTAATCATGGAAGAGATGCCCCCTCACTGTGGTTCATATATTTATCTATTTGTCAGAAGCAAGTTACTCAAGGGGAGGAGATGACATGAGGCCATGGATCCAAGAGGTGGGAGCGCTGGGGATGATCTTGGAGACTGCATGCCACATAGATGCATTGTCATATGGGACCTACTTGTTTACACTTATGTTGTTCCTGTACAGCGATTGGTTATTCTCAGGCTGTTTAAAAACTTCCTGTGAAAATTGATCAGCCAGTAATATCAGCTGATCATCATCTTGCTGCTGCTGCTGCTGCTAAGTCACTTCAGTCGTGTCCGACTCTGTGTGATCCCATAGACGGAAGCCCACCAGGCTCCCCTTTCCCTGGGACTCTCCAGGCAAGAACACTGGAGTGGGTTGCCATTTCCTTCTCCAATGTGTGAAAGTGAAAAGTGAAAGTGAAGTCGCTCAGTCGTGTCCGACCCTTAGCGACCCCACGGACTGCAGCCTACCAGGCTCCTCCATCCATGGGATTTTCTAGGCAAGAGTACTAGAGTGGCTTGCCATTGCCTTCTCCGATCATCATCTTAGAGACAACCAAAACATCTCAAAGAATGCCAGTGAGAGAACGAAAAAAGAAACTCAGAATCAGAACAGTGGCTATTGTACTTGAAATGATCTTAGACCAGGAAGGATCCAGAAAACCACTGTCCATATTTTTCACTCTCAGGGACCAACAGTCTTAGAATTATGCCATTAGCTGTCTCTTTTTCAGAAAGCAAAAATAATGATAATTCATTGTTTTTAGGACTTTATACATAGGAACTTATTTAATCCTCAGAACAAACTTGTGAATTAGGTTCTATTATCCCCATTTACAGGTGAGAAAATGAGTAACAGAAAAATTGCAGGACAGAGCTGATTCCCTTGTCCCTAGTGAGTGGCAAGCAGGATCCTGACCCTTTTTGTGATTCCACTCTTCCATCTCAACCACTTCACCGTGTAACCTGTTAAGGGTGGGGATGCATGATCTCAGGTCACTGTTAATAAGGAGAAACCAGAGACAAGGCTCCAGAAAAACTTTAGAGATTTGAGGTAGGGAGAATGGGGTTGCGGGTGGGGACACCAGGCAGATTCACTCCCATGTCAATTTGCCAAGGTCCCTACCCCAATTCTGCATCTCTCTAGATGCCTGTTGGTCAAGGCTAGCTGAGTTCCTGCTGAAAGTTATAAAGGATCAGGGTTCTAGCTACCCTCCTGGGAGCTCAGATGAATTTCTTGGACTTTCTAAACTCCGAGGTAAAGAAAAAGATACTTAAAAAAAAAACAAAAAACTCTAAAAATTGCCTTTCCTGTGATCAAGAGCCCACAAACAAGCAGGCCTGGGTGACCTTCAGAGGCAGATTTGGGCTCCAATCTATAAAGACCACAATGGCCCTCTTCACAGATGGATGGTCTATGTAAGTGCAAAACAAAGCTTGGAAGTCTGACAGCACGTGTGCATGTTCTGAGCTTGGGCAAGCCAGGATCACGGCATGCCACCTTCAGGGGATGTTCTGGGAAAAAAATGTTACCACGGGGTGTCGGAGTGGTTCCCTTGCCTTCTCCTCCCTTACAGAGCAGAGCAGCAGTTTACCTCCAAAGAGAAAGGGAAAAGCTCCAACTTTCTCACAATTGGGTCCTGGTGGTGACAGGGACAACCATGGACATTCTAAAGATGCCACAGTGCTAACAGGTGAGTTTAGAAAGAGACAGAACTCAGCACATCATGTGACCATGGGAACTGATTGGAATTGGGGCTGAGAAAGCAGGATTGCCTACCTTGCTTCCTCACCTCCTAAATAACTGAGAAGCCCACTGAGGAGAAGTCCAGGATTTTTGCCATTGTTCTGCTGCCTCTGGTGCTAATTAGCACCCCTCCTCCTCCAGGGCTAAATTAGCTCCACCAGGAACAAAGAGGGTGGGAGTAAAGGGTGGAGAACAAAGCACTTCCCAGGGAATGGAGGTTATGCTCTGGGCCTGAGGCTGGGAAAGCGAGTCAGGGGGCCATGCGACCTGCAGAACTGGGGTCCAGCTCTGGGAATCCTGCCCTGGGAAGCCTTGATGGGCTCCCCCACAGCATCCTCTGAGAAGAGCACTACGAACCCACACCCGCATGCACACATGCATCCTGCCTTCACACCGCGCTCTGGGGGTGGACCACGTTCCCCTCAAGGACTCCACACATCCAGAGCCCGGTGCGGGGAGCCCTCATCCAGAAACGAGGAACATGATCTGACAGATCAAATCTTTCGTCACCTCCACAAGTCCCCCAGCTCTAAAAAGCCTTCCTTGATTCTAAATCAACATCTTATTATCTCTGGCCTTGATACCTTTGAGGAGAAAAGAATGCTTCTGAGAAGACTGGGGACCTGAGAAGCTCTCTCCTCTTTTCCTAACCATGGGAGTCTGGGCTTCCCTTCAAGTTCCCCTTTTCCTAGCTGTGTGGCCTAATCCAGGTGCTTGCCCTCTCTGGGCTTCAGTAGCATCCCATGAAGGTCAGAAGCATCACAAACAAGGTAGCTTAGTTTTGAGTGCTGAGTCATATAAAGTCCATGATGATGTGCCTCGTGGTTGGCCCCTCGCTTCTGAAGCATCTCTACAAAGATTCTCAAAGGCACTCATGTCTCAACTCACACAGTCAGACACGGACAGGTTCAGGCCTCCCAAGGCTGCCCTTTTCACGTCCTTCCTAGCATCCCCTGATGACCGACACTTAGGCTCACTCCAGACTCATGGGGGAACTGTCCACATGGTCCAGCCTCTTGGAGCGCAAGTTACCAGCCAACTCAGCCCATGGAGCAGGGCCTTAGGATTTGACTGGCAACACGAGAGAAGACAGGGTGGTTGGGTTTAGAGGGAGAGGAAGTGAGTTCACATTGCACCCTAGGTGGCTGTGGGCTGGGGAGGGCAGGGGTCCTGTGCACAGGTCACATTTACACCTGGAGTTTCAAGGAAGGGTCATTCTTGGAGATGCTGACCAGGCAGATGTCCTCAAGTAGCTTGAGGAACCTTCAGTGGGGACGTTAGGAGTCGCCAGACAGCTCATGTATATAGGCCTTTCCTGCTGCCTGACGTTGGTCACGTTGCTCAACCACTTGAGCCCCACTCAGTTTCCTCATCTGTTGAGTGAGAGTCAGGGCCCTTGTGACCTTAGTCAGGAATGAAATGAGTACAGACAGGCCTAAAGGCTCATGGCAGGCAGGACAAGCACTCCAGAACCTTCCCTGCCACTAGGAAAGGGCTGGGGGGGAGTGGTACTGAGGGGAGGGGCCAGGAACAACCCCTGATGAGGGAAGAAGGGCTGAGAAAGTGTCTTCAGAAAGGAGGGAATCTCTGGAACACAGTGGGGAGCCAAGTGAGGGGCCTCTGAAGCATGACCCTGGACCATTTCACAAGATCCCGGGGGGAATCAAGGAGGGATCCACAGGTGAGACAACCCAGAGGCCATTGGCATCACTGGTAGGTGGGTGGCTGCAATGGGGAGAGAGAGACCAGAGGGGCCGAGGGAGATGACGGATCAGCTGGAAAAGAGAGGAAGCAGGCTGTCCTGAGAAGAGTTAAAGCAGCTGTGCCCGTGAAACCGTCAGCTCGTGTGATACAATGCATCCAGGGGAGTCGTGTGCTTGTGGTACAGCAGGGCAAACCGAGGCTCGGAGAGGCTGGGAGACTCACTCAAGATCTGCCTCCCCCTCTCTGTCCCCTGAGCCATCACTCAGTTCTGCAGCCCTCACTTCCAGCCTGGATTTGCCACGTCTCCTAACCACTCTCCCTGCCCCATTGGACCTCCTGCGATTTGTCTTCCGGCCAGATGTCCAGGTGCTTTTTCTAAAATTCTGCACTCCTCGCTTAAGCCCCTGCCCTGGTTAACCATTACCTTTGAGATAACATCCACATTCCTCACCATGCAATCCTGGCCCCTTTCTCATCCATCCCCCCTGCCTCTCAAGTCTCCTCCTCCACCCTCTGCCCCAGACTAACTGGATTGCTCAAGTTGTCAGGGTAATTACAAAACAGCGTAGACTCTTGGGCTCTCACCAGGGACTGCACAAACGTCTCTCTCCTTCCTTACATCCACCTGAGATGGAGAAAGTATTCATCCCTCATAAGTGAGGCAGCTGATGTTCAAAGAAGCTGAGTCACTTGCCCAGAAACTGGTTTGTTCAAACCCAGGTCTCAGTAGCTCCAAGACCCATGCTCTTCACCATCAGGCTCCAGGAAACCGGCTGACTGCCCTGTGTGGACCACCTTCAGTGTCCTTCCCCAGCCCCACCCAGGCAGATGCCTTCTGGTCTGAATGCAAGGCTCAGCCCTCTGGAAAGCCAAGTGGAGCTCTGGCTCCCAGGCTGGCTCCAGTGTCTCAGAAGACTTCCCTTTATCATACTCCTTTCAAGTGATGATCCCATCTTCTGTAGGATGCATCCTGGGCTTAATATTGTCTCTTCAGGAAGAGAGAACTCCCCATGGGAAATGGACACATCCTTAAGCCTGTCTCACACTACACACACACACACACCAACTCCCATGCAAACAGCTAAGTCATTTTCTGGGAGCCTGTCTGCTTTGGTCCAATTCCTGATGCTACTAGTCTGGGCCTATGGAGGGATTTTTATCCCATTTTGATACCCCTGATACATGGTAGACGCTCTATGGATGAAATTTGAGGGAGTAAATATCGAAGAGCAAGAAAAACAGGTAGTCTTTTTTTTTTTTTTTTTTTTGAGAACTTACAAAACACCAGGTATCAAGCTAGGCATTTGGCATGGATTATCTTATTTTGATTGCTGACAATAAAAACTATGAGATAGGGAGTTTTCTTATCTACAGTTTATTGATGTGGAAACAAAAAATCAGAGAGGTTAAGCATGTCACTTAAAGTCCCACAGCTACAGTGAAAAAGGATTGAGATTTTTAAACCAGTTTGGCTGATGTCAGAATTTGAGGTCTTAACCTTGGGCTGCCTTTCCAGAGAATGAAGACTTTTCACTGCTCCTAGGAAATGCCATTCAGTCCCCCACCTCCTTCCTTCCTGTCCCCACCCCCAGGTCAAACCCACCAAGATCATGTCACACTGCTTTCTTTTCTCAGTGTCTCTCTTAAAAATAAAAAATCACATAAAACTATGACAGTAATTTAAGCATGGGACTTTCCTAGTGGCTCAGCAATAAAAAATCTGCCTGCAATGCGGGAGATGTGGGTTCGATCCCCGGGTTGGGAAGATCCCCTTGGAGAAGGGCATGGCAATCCAACTGCAATATTCTTGCCTGGGGAGTCCCATGGACAGAGGGGCCTGGAGGGCCACAGTCCATGGGATAGCAAAAGAGTCAGACACAACTGAGCAACCAAACAACAGCAGCACATACATAACTTGTCCAGTTTGGAAAACAGTAAAGTTAGTATGTCCTTTGACCTGGATGCCATGATTTCAACCTATTCAACAACCGAGACACCCTGTTATGTCTTATGCGTATGTCTTATGCTTCTTTCAACTGAAGATTCTATTATATGTGAAATGTAACCTTGACTTAATAGTGTCTTTACAGGAAGACAAAAACCTCACGTGGTAAATGCACACAACATTAATCCCTACCTCATGACATATATAAAAATAAATTCAAAGTGGATGATAGAACTAAACATAAGATTATAACACTTTCAGAAAAAAAAACAAGTCAGAAAGGATTTGGGATCTTGAATTAGACAAGTATTTCTTAAACATGACATCAAAATACACAGGAAAAAAAAACATGAAAAAAAATTATAAATTGGACTTTACCAAAATTAAAAAGCAAAACTATTCTTAAAAAAACACTGTTTAGAATTCTTGGGCAGTTCAGTGGTTAAGACTCAGCTCTTTCACTGCTATGGCCTGGTTCAACCCCTACTCAGGGAACTAAGCTTTCACAAACTGTGAGGCTCATCTAAAAAAGAGACACTGTTAGGAAAATGGAAAGACAAGACCCAGAATTAGAGACAATGTTTGCAAAACATGTATCAGATAAAGGACTTGTCCAGAATATGTTAAAAAAAAAACTTTAAAGAAAAAGAAAATAATCCAATAAACAATTTTGACCAGACACTTCACCAAAGAAGCTGTATGGACAAATCATCATATGAAGAAATGTTCATCATCATTTGTCACTAGGGAAATATTTCTATAGAATACTGACCTTCATGTATTGCTGGTGGGAGTGAAAACTGATATAACAACTTCGGAAAACAGTTGGGGAGCTCCCTAAAAAGTTAAACATATACTTACCATATAAACCAGAAATCTTCCTCCTAACTATTTACCAAGGAGAAATGAACACCTCTGTCCACACAGAAACCTGGGCATGAATGTTTATAATGGCTTTATTCATAATAGTCCTAAACTGAAAACAGCACAAATGTCCTTTAAATGAAGACTAGGTAAACATGCTGTGAAGCATCCCTGCCATGGGTACCACTCAGCAGGAGAAGGAATTGATGACTAATACACGTGCCAAAGGGGAGTCATTTCAAAGGCATGCACAGAGCAGAAGCCAGGCACAGAAAGGCTACACAGATCTAATTCCATCTCTGTGACATTCTGAAAAAGGCAAAACTCTAAGGATAGAAAACAGATCATTTATTGCCAGTGACCAAGAGGGAAGGTTTGACTGCAGAGAAGCACAGGGGCACTTTTTGTGGAACTGTTCTGAATCTTGATTTTGGAGTTGGTTATATGACAGTATGTGTGTGTATGGTCAGTCGCTTAGTCATGTCTGACTCTTTGCAACTCTATGGACTGTAGCCCACCAGGCTCCTCTGTCCATGAGATTTTCCAGATAGCAATACTGGAGTGGGTTGCCATTTCCTCCTCCAGGGGATCTTCCCGATCCCAGGATCAAACCTGCGTCTCCTGCATTGGCAGGCAGATTCTTTACCACTGAGCCATCTGGGAAGCCCACATGACAGTAAGCATTTGTCAAAACTCTGGGAACTGTACAATAAGAAGGATGCACTTTAGTGTATCTGAATGATACCTCAATAAAAAATTAATTCCTGTTCAGAGGGAAAACCAGGTGACAATGAGTTGAATATCTGCACTCAGGTAGATTTTCTATCTACCTGTGAAACAATTAGTTGCCTTTGACGCAGACTTTAGGAGGCATCTGAAGTTCAGAAGCAATAGAAGGTAGAGAGTAGCCTCTTAGAATGAAGGAAATATAGTATGTCATCTTGTGATTATTCAATGGAGAAGTAAATGGTAACCCACTCCAATATACTTGCCTGGGAAATCCCATGGACAGAGGAGTCAAAAGGGCCATGGGGTCACAAAAGAGTTGGACACAACTTAGCAACTAAACAACAACAGCAATGTACAATTTATGTTTAACCTCATGAAGGCCAGTTTATCCAGACCTTTTCTGACCCTGAGGCTATGTGTTAGCCACCCACCTCCAGTGACCCTGAAAGTGGGGCGAGCATCCCTCCTATTTCTCTCCCTGGGGTGAATGTGGAAATAGACAGGACAGTAGCCATCCATCTATGTGGACAGCTTCCAGCCAGCCTCCTCTTTCAGGCATTTCTCAATTGATGGAGAACAGATGCAGGGTCTGTGTTTCCATTTCCCAAAGCTTAGTGCTGGATGGAGGGTCCACCTTGAGATTTGAGACCCCAACTTCAGCCGACATTGCCTGTGCAGGTGTCCTGGCCCTGTCTTCTGTCCCTGCCATAGGCGTGGAGACCCAGCCACGCCTGCTAATCCAGCTGCACAAAAACATGGTAGCTGCTAGGATATATCTGCATGGCTTTCTTCCACCAAGAAAACATTCACACCCCAGGCTTCATTCTTAGAAAGTCCACAGACTTTTTTACTGTGAAAATAGATTCCAGGAAATTATACTTTCAAAAGCCTTTTCCTTTAGAAGAATAAGTCATTTGCCCTTTGTGATCAAAATCAATACCAGCAATGGGGGGAGATGGACCACTGTGTTCCTGAAGAGATGCTCTGGGCAGAATTTGATATCACCTGTGGGTACCCCGCAGCTGAGCGCAACCTGAATCTCATTATGAGGGAACAGGGGAAAATGAAAATAAGGATCTGTATTCTTCAAAACTGTCAATATCATGAAGCATAGAAAAGGTTCTAGAACTATTTCAGAGAAAGGAAATCACAGACACATAGCATCATGTGCAGGGGGTGGAGAATGCCAAACAGTACATTCCTGAGTCAAAATTATTGATTAAATTGGAACATTAATGGTAAATTAGGAAAAAACACTGTCAACGTTAAATTTACGGAGATGGTCAACTGTGCTATGGTTATGCAAAAAATACTCCATCTCATAGAAAATAACACATGGAAATACTTAGGAGTAAGTAGGAGACATTTGGTAGGGGAAAGTCATGCTGTGTACAACTTACTCTCAAATGGTTTGGAAAAAAATAATTCTTGAAATTATTTGCATTATTTTTGCTGCTACCATTGGGATGATTATTATTGTCAAAATTATTAATAAAAAACTTTTAGGGACAGGGTCAGCCAGGCCAAAAAAAAAAGCTTTTGAAAATGTTGACACAATGACTTGTCCTTAACGCAAGTCATTTTGAATATACATTTAATGCCGTGAGCCTGGTTAATTGCAGAAGGTGGGAGGAGGAAGGATGAGAACTGTGGTTTTTCTGGGCCCTACAAAAACCCCCCGTAGACCAGATCCTTATGAAAATGTCAATTCTAAATATCACTTGACAGATGCTTTTCCCAGGCTTTTTATTGGGACAGGCGTCAGGCACGCTATCTCCTTCAGACAGTGTCTTGGACGGTGTGGGGAGGCCCCTGCAGACACCCGCCTGCCAATCATTTCCAGCACCACCATCTCCATTTTCCCCCTAAATCCTCCAAAGAAGGACTGAATATTTACAGCCATCATGTTAACATTTTCCCTTTTCCACTGTTTGGCTTGGCCGAGACATTTTTGGCTGCATCGATGACTGTGCGGGTCAGTGACCCAGGCAGTCCCACGAGATCCTTCTTCTTCTCGTGGTCATCGTATTGCTCCTTCTTAGGGTGGGGAGGTGCATAGATTATAAGGAGGAAAAAGAAATGAATACCAGTCCCTTACTTTCATCATACATTTGTGGTCTTGATAACATGTGTTATTAACAGAAGAGGGAGACCTTGGCTTCGAGTTTGGGGGTATAGACAAAAAGCCTTGTAGCAATCACCAACTCTCAGAAAATTAACATACTAAAAGTACAATTATTACACCCACAAAGTCATTAGGGACTGGATGGATCTCCTCCACGTGGTGACTCAAGGACCCAGGCTCCCTGATGCTGACATCATCAGCATCTCCACATATCCTGCACCAGTGCCCTGCTGGGGAAGGAGGGAGGCCCAAGAGGAGATTTATGAAGAAGTCCAGCAACTTACATCACTTTAGTCCACTTCACACAGTCAATAATCTATCATCGATATCCGCACTCCTCTCCTGAGACACAGGATCTCCTTCCCTCCCCTGGAACCTGGTGGACCTTTCTAACTAAAACGGCGGACGTGATGGTGACGGGTGACTATGCATGACTTCCAAGACTAGATGATAAAGGCAGCACGCCTTTGGCTTGCCTCACTCTCTGTGTCTCTTGGGCTCACCTCGGACGCCAGCAGCCATGTGGGGAGGAAGTCCCAGCCACATGGAGATGCCCTGTATGTGCATTCCAGCTGAACAATTCCCCAGCCACCAGCCAGGATCAACTGCTAGACCAGTCAGGAAATGGGCCATCCATTGTCGTTTGCAGAATTTTGATCTGTGGAAAAAAAATGGGAAATAGAATCTTTTTGTTATTGCTTAAAGCCACTAATTTTGGGCGTTACTTGTCACACAGCTGTAGATAACTAACACAATGAACATGCTGCCAGTCTCTGCCGTGATTCTCGAGCCTCTCTGCGTGGTTACTCATCAGGACTCCCTGACTACCAGCCGAGGGAAAAATTACTGCAACCACAGTCACCTCCACCACCATCACTATTGTGTCCATCAGGGCCTTGGTAAGAAGTGTAGATGTCAGACTCAAAAGAGGAAATTGTGGAGAATTTTGCCAAGGCCGTTCAGGCAAGATTGAGGAAACTTACTAGTGACACGCCCTGGGAAGCTGGCAACCACAGAATGGAGGTGGTCTTAAAATCCTAGCCCTGAAGGGACAATGTGGGGACCGGTTGCTGGAATCCGGTATAACCTCTAAGTATAGAGGACAGATCAGCTGAGAGGGATTGAGACTTTCAGAATGCAACCTCTGTCAAATGGAGGCCCAGTAAAGAGAGAGAGAACTGGGGGAACAAACACCCCAATTCTCTCTCCTCTCATGCTCTGATTTTTCATTGATATTTCCTATTGGGTGAACTCAACAGAAAAACAAAAAGCAAGCAACCTGGCTGAACAGTCTATAGGGTCAGCCTCCCAGGGGATAGAGCAGGTTGAGAAGGCTAGGGAGTCAATCTGGAGGGGGAAATGCAAATGTTGTGTACATACACTATCAGCCCCACCATTATCACCCCCGGCATCACTACCATTACCACCATCACCCCCATCATCACCACCTCCATCTTCATCATCATCTTTCAGTTGAGTTCAGTTCTGTTCAGTCGTGTCCGACTCTTTGCGGCCCATGAATCACAGCACTCCAGACCTCCCTGTCCATCACCAACTCCCGGGGTTCACTCAAACTCATGTCCATCGAGTCAGTGATGCTATACAGCCATCTCATTCTCTGTCGTCCCCTTCTCCTCCTGCCCCCAATCCCTCCCAGCATCAGAGTCTTTTCCAGTGAGTCACCTCGTTGCATGAGGTGGCCAAAGTATTGGAGTTTCAGCTTTAGCATCAGTCCTTCCAATGAACACCCAGGATTGATCTCCTTTAGAATGGACTGGTTGGATCTCCTTGCAGTCCAAGAGACTCTCAAGAGTCTTCTCCAGCACCACAGTTCAAAAGCATCAATTCTTCAACGATCAGCTTTTTCACAGTCCAACTCTCAGATCCATACATGACCACAGGAAAAACCATAGCCTTGACTAGACGGACCTTGGTTGGCAAAGTGATGTCTCTGCTTTTTCATATACTATCTAGGTTGGTCATAACTTTCCTTCCAAGGAGCAAGCGTCTTTTAATTTCCTGGCTGCTTCTTTACAGTACCTCAAACGTGCACACTACTTCTGGATTTACAAAATAATTCCTCATCCTTTCTCTCGTATCATTCACAGAAGGTCACCCTTGCGGGATCCCCTGCATCTAGCAGAGGGTTTGGTCCATAACTGGTGCTTAGTTCAATCCTACAAATACCAGCACGTCCGGTCTACTGAAGGATCTCAGAATTGCAGGCACAGAGAGTAACGTCCCGAGACGAATATGTCAAGTATCACGAGAAAGACACAAAGTGTTAGGAAGGTTTGATTAGGAAAGACTCATGGGGCTGGTAGTGCCTGAGACTGGTCCTCGGTGTGAAGCAGATCTCATCAGGAAGGGAGAGACCGTCCATGTCCCGACAACCACATGAAGGAAAGATTTAAAGGTGAGGAAATAGAAATCGTGTTCTGGCATCAGGAAATACTTCCATTTTACTGGATCACGGAATCTACAGAGGCAAGGCCTAAGTTACGAAATTGAAAAAAAGTGAAGTGATCATATTGTGGTAAGTCACAAAAGCCAAGAAACGCTTATACTGAGCACATCAGGTGCTGGGGAGTCAGAGCAGAGAAAGAAGCGATCTAACTGCCCTTCGGAGAACTCGGTCCACAGTGGTGGGAGGATAAGGGAAGCGGGTGCATAAACAAGGTGGGGCCATGACCCACGGGGCTGCCCTCGCTTCAGAAGCAAGCCTCTTGCTAAGCGAACAAGCGCAGAAACAGAAGAAAGGGTGCGGCCGCATAGTGACAGGATGAGAAGGAGAGGGCAAACAGTGGCTCTTCTACATCAAGCACAAGGGACACCACTAGTTCAACATCATGCTTTTTTATTGGTGACTGCTCTGTGCCAGGCACTGCCCTTGACTCTGTGGACACAGCAGGAAGCCAGATACAGAAGGCATCTCACTTCTCCCCTGGATTCAGTAAGAGGAAACTAATGCCCTCAGAACTAGCAGGAAATTCAAGACTAAGAGAAGGCCTATGTGCTCTCCTTTGCCTGGAATAGCCTTCATCTCTTCTCCTTTGCCTAGAAAACTCCTATACATCCTTCAAAACCACCTGGAACTCCCCAACAAATGAAATACTTTTCTCTGATTCTTTCTACTATACTTTTCTCAGTCTTTTGACATCTTCCTTCTCATGTAACTAGGACTTTAAGGGTTTCAGAAAAGCTTTTATAATTACAATAGACTGTGAAAGGTCTCTTGGAAGTTGTGCTAAAACTAGTAAGTTTTAACGTGTAAGACATATAAAAAGCGAGTTTGGGGTTATCTTTCAGAGCATATTTGCAAAGGGAAAAGGCAGCTTCAGTGAGCTGTGTTGGGGAAGGAGGGGTAATGTGATAACTCACTCATCTTCCTATATCACCTACCCAGTCCTCTCTACAACCCCTCACACTCCATCCCAAGTTACTTAAGCCAGCAAGAGGCACCATTGGGAGAGTTCTAGTCTAGGTAAACTACAAATGTTCTCTAGTCAGTGGTGTTTTTAAAACCAAGAAATACAAGTGCATTTATTGGGGGAAAAAAGGCAGAGCATTTAAAAGTGGGTATCTCCCAGGAATCTGCTGATGGGCACATAGCCACTTGGGCATCTCTACCCGTACGTGACAGGACAGGATGGGCTGGACTTAGAGTTGGGTGGGGGAGGTGGTCACAAGCGTTTACTTTGCCCTTGCTATTGGACACTTTCTGTTCTCAACTCTAGGCTGAGAGCTTCAAGCCATAAGGTGAGGGAGACAGCCCCATTTCTAAAATGCTCATGTTCTCATGCAAGAGAGAAAACACCTGTAAATGAAGTTAACTCGTAGTTGTTACATGCCACCTGCCTGGTACAGTGCCTTCAGCTTTATCCAGCCAGGATGGGCATCTGGGTTGGGTTTATCTCCATTCTACAATTGGCAGGATAAGCAACAAAGTCCTACTGCGTAGTACAGAGGACTATATTCCATACCCCATAATAAACTGTGGTGGAAAAGAATATATAGCAAAAGAATGTATGTCTATGTACAATTGAATCACTTTGCTGAATAGCAGAAATTAACACAATATTGCAGGTCAACTATACTTCAATAAAAAAAATAATAATAAAAAATTGGGCAGGAGAGGTGAGCCCTCACACCTGGCAGACTCAGAGTCATGTTTCCACCAGGTGCCCAGTGAAGAGTGGGTAAACCATGTTGATGATGCCAGGTGAAGGAGTCTGCGTCCGTGGCTGTGAGTAAGCTGGGTCCTGGCTTGCAACAGGAAGGACCAGCCTCATCCCCCAGGAGGAAGGACTGGTAAGATATAGAACCCAATCTGTTTAACAAGTGGTGCTGGGAAAACTGGTCAACCACTTGTAAAAGAATGAAACTAGAACACTCCCTAACACCATACACAAAAATAAACTCAAAATGGATTAAAGATCTAAATGTAAGACCAGAAATTATAAAACTCCTAGAGGAGAACATAGGCAAAACACTCTCTGACATAAATCACAGCAGGATCCTCCATGACCCACCTCCCAGAATATTGGAAATAAAAGCAAAAATAAACAAATGGGACCTAATTAAAATTAAAAGCTTCTGCACAGCAAAGGAAACTATAAGCAAGGTGAAAAGACAGCCTTCAGAATGGGAGAAATTAATAGCAAATGAAACAACTGACAAAGAATTAATCTCCAAAATATACAAGCAGCTCCTGCAACTCAATTCCAGAAAAATAAACGACAAAATCAAAAAATTGGCCAAAGAACTAAACAGACATTTCTCCAAAGAAGACATACAGATGGCTAACAAACACATGAAAAGATGCTCAACATCACTCATAATCAGAGAAATGCAAATCAAAACCACAGTGAGGTACCATTTCACGCCAGTCAGAATGGCTGCTATCCAAACGTCTACAAGCAATTAATGCTGGGGAGGGTGTGGAGAAAAGGGAGCCCTCTTACGCTGTTGGTGGGATTGCAAACTAGTACAGCCACTAAGGAGAACTGGATATAGAACTGCCATACGACCCAGCCATCCCACTCCTGGGCATACACACCAAGGAAACCAGAATTGAAAGAGACACATGTACTCCAGTGTTCATCGCAGCACTGTTTATAATACCGAGGACATGGAAGCAACCTAGATGTCCATCTGCAGACGAATGGATAAGAAAGCTGTGGTACATACACACAATGGAGTATTACTCATCATTTAAAAAGAATACATTTGAATCAGTTCTAACGAGGTGGATGAAACTGGAGCCTATTATACAGAGTGAAGTAAGCCAGAAAGAAAAATCCCAATACAGTATACTAAGGCATATATATGGAATTTAGAAAGATGTTAACAATAACCCTGTATACGAGACAGCAAAAGAGACACAGGTGTACAGAGCAGTCTTTGGGACTCTGTGGGAGAGGGGTGAGGGTGGGATGATTTGGGAGAATGGCATTGAAACATGTGTATTATCATGTGTGAAACGAATCACCAGTCCAGGTTCAGTGCATGATACAGGGTGCTCGGGGCTGGTGTACTGGGATGACCCAGAGGGAGGATAAAGGGAGGAGGGAGGTGGGAGGGGGGTTCAAGATGGGGAACACATGTACACCTGGGGCGGATTCATGTCAATGTATGGCACAACCAATACAATATTGTAAAGTAATTAGCCTCCAATTAAAATAAATAATTTATTTTAAATAAAAAGAATTCAAAAATATTCAGTTCAGTTCAGTTCAGTTCAGTCGCTCAGTCGTGTCCGACTCTCCGTGACCCAATGAATCACAGCACGCCAGGCCTCCCTGTCCATCACCAACTCCCGGAGTTCACTCAAACTCATGTCCACAGAGTCGGTGATGCCATCCAGCCATCTCATTCTCTGCCCCCAACCTTTCCCAGCATCAGAGTCTTTTCCAGTGAGTCAACTCTTTGCATGAGGTGGCCAAAGTATTGCAGTTTCAGCTTTAGCATCAGTCCCTCCAATGAACATCCAGGATTGATCTCCCTTAGAATGGACTGGTTGGATCTCCTTGCAGTCCAAGGGACTCTCAAGAGTCTTCTCCAACACCACAGTTCAAAAGCATTGATTCTTCGGTGATCAGCTTTCTTCACAGTCCAACACTCACATCCATACATGACCACGGGAAAAACCATTGCCTTGACTAGACGGACCTTGGTTGGCAAAGTAATGTCTCTGCTTTTTAATATACTATCAAGGTTGGTCATAACTTTCCTTCCAAGGAGCAAGCGTCTTTTAATTTCATGGCTGCAATCAGCATCTGCAGTGATTTTGGAGCCCAAAAAAACAAAGTCTGACACTGTTTCCACTGTTTTTCCATCTATTTCCCATGAAGTGATGGGACCAGATGCCATGATCTTTGTTTTCTGAATGTTGAGCTTCAAGCCAACCTTTTCACTCTCCTCTTTCACTTTCATCAAGAGGCTTTTGAGTTCCTCTTCACTTTCTGCCATAAGGGTAGTGTCATCTGCATATCTGAGGTTATTGATATTTCTCCCAGCAATCTTGATTCCAGCTTGTGCTTCTTCCAGCCCAGCGTTCCTCATGATGTACTCTGCATATAAGTTAAATAAGCAAGGTGACAATATACAACCTTGACGTACACCTTTTCCTATTTGGAACCAGTCTGTTGTTCCATGTACAGTTCTAACTGTTGCTTCCTGAACTGCATACAGGTTTCTCAAGAGGCAGGTCAGGTGGTCTGGGATTCCCATCTCTTTCAGAATGTTCCACAGTTTATTGTGATCAACACAGTCAACGGCTTTGGCATAGTCAATGAAGTAGAAATAGATGTTTTTCTGAAACTCTCTTGCTTTCTCCATGATTAATTAATTTAAAAAAAGAACTCAAAGGGTTAGGATACTCAATAAGGATGCTGTCAATAAGCAGGTTAGTGTGGAGTCTTCATGGTGGGAAATGAGGCTGAAAGAGTCATTTGAGATCAGATGGAGGCTGGTGGAGAAATAGTTTAGAATTTCATCCTGCAAGAAGCAGGCTGGCTGAGCTCGGGAATGGGGAGGCTCAGTGGTACTTTCTGGATGCCAGTCCACAAAGCGAAAGATGCTGGGAATGCTAGCCCAGAGGTGAGACAGGAGGGCCTGGATGTGTATGTTGGAGGTGAGAATGGAGAAGCATACCAACGAGAGATGAGGCTTCATGAAAGGAGAGCAGGCAGGAAATACTGTGCCTCAGGAAACCTGACACAGTGCATGTGAGGTGATGGCGGAGCCCCCAGGTAAGGCTGTCTGGCAGCTGAAGAGGTGAGACGACAGCGGCCAGAAGGGAGGCAAGCTGGATCCTGACAGGGGGGTCCTCTATGGGGAGGTGATGGCTGGGATGAGGAGGAGGAGTTATGGATGTGGCTTCAAAACCAGAAGAAAGTCAGCAGCTGCATCATCATGGGAGCCAGAGGGAGAGACAGTGGCAAAAGTGGTGTCCACTGCTGTCACAGACAGCATTCCAAGGGGGACAGTCACCAGCCTGGTGCTCAGGGGTCATCCCCTGAGGATACTCTGTTAGCAAACAGAGCAGCAGGGAATGAGGAAAAGCATGAGAAGCAAGGTGGTTGCTGCATCACCTGCTGAGGACTTGAGCCAGAGCAGCAGTCACCACGAGGAAGGGAGTGGACGAGAATCCAGGAGGGTGTGGAGTCCAAATGGACAGGAAGATGACCAACGCAGGCCAGTCTACCTCTGACATAACTTCCAGGAGATTTGGGGCAAATGTCACAATGAATGTGAGCCCCATTGTTTTAATTTTGTATTAATATTTTGGAAAACTTTCAAGCACCTTAGGAAGAATAGTGTATTCCGTCACTCTGCTCCTACAACCACTGACCCACAACCAATCCCGATTTACCCTTACTCCATCTACCTTCTTTCCCAATTGATTCATCTGGAAGTTAGGTCTAGATCTAACTCCTTTCAAATCACTCCCTTCCTTCATTAATTCCTTGAATGCCACTTGAAAAGATAAAGGCTGTTGTTCAGTTGTTTTCGACTCTTTGTGACCCTATGGAAATCATTGCTACATCTAAACAGTTAGCAGTAATTCCTGAACAGCCCAAAAGTGTTTGAATTTCCCCAGTTATCTCACAGAATTGCAGGAGGAGGAGGTGCTTTATCCCAGTGAAAATCCAAACACGGTCCACCCATGGCGTTTTGCTAATGTATGTTTTCAGTCTCTTTTAAATGATAAGTTCACCCTTTTACTTTTTTTTTTCTTTTTGATGGTTATTTTTTGCAGAAACACGGTAATGTGTCCTGTTTTCTGACACAGGTCTTCACTGACAGCACCCACATGGTGCCATGTAAGGGGCTTCTCTGTCCGCTGCTTTGTCTCCTGCTGGCTAGAAATTAGACCCAGAGGCTCGATGTGGGTCACTTTAGACTTGTTCCTCTCACATCACATTGATGTGGATCCAACATCTTGTGACCTCTCTTTCCGTCATGCTCTGATTGGTGTGTGGATTAAGGCAATCCCCCCCCATCCATCCATTGTAAACCCCTGGTACTTTTCGCCACATTAGCAGAAAAATATAAGTTCTTTCTTTCCTACAGAAGATCTAGTTCTATTTTGATCAGCAGAAAAAAATTAAAGACTCTTGATACAGTAGATCAGCACGTATCCGTTCCGTTCCGTCGCTCAGTCATGTCCGACTCTTTGCGACCCCGTGGACTGTAGCCTACCAGGCTTCTCCGTCCATGGGATTCTCCAGGCAAGAATACTGGAGTGGGTTACCGTTTCCTTCTCCAGGGGATCTTCCCAACCCAGGGATCGAACCCGGGTCTCCCACATTGGAGGCAGACGCAGATCAGAACGTATAGAACATCAATATTTCCTAAATATAAAAGTTGTGTTCATGATGAATTTGATTTTTCTAAAATGAAGGCAATATTTAGACTGTGGCCTGTCACTAACATTGAAGCACTAGGTGTGAAATGCCTCTTGAAAAGTATGATGGTGGTACTTCCCTGGGGGTCCAGTGTTAAGACTATGTGCTTTCAATCCAGGGGGTGCAGGTTCCATCCCTGGCCAGAAAACTGAGATCCTGTGTTCTGCAGGATGCAACCAAAAAAAAAAAAAAAAAGTACAATGGTAACGAGGGGGAAAGCATCTGGTGCAAAACGCCCCCCGCCGCTGTGCAGGGACACAAATTCTAGAAACCAACTGCTGGTAACAACATAGGTGGTGCTGGAAGCTGGTTTTCTTCACCATCAAGATTTTCCTCGTCATACGGGACCTAGACTAGGGTGCTGGCAGAGAGAATGGAAAAGTCATGAAAAATGTGACCTTAAGAAAGAAGAGCTAACAGGATTTGGTAAATAATTTAAAAGGGGGAGAGACGAGATACTGCTCATACCTTGACCAGTGAAATCTTTTGTAACAAAAGAATGTAAATTGGAAATTTCACAAGGACGTGGAAACTGCTCCCTGGTTTAAGCCAATAGATGTCCCCAGCTGGTGAGACTTTGCAGATAACAGATCCTCAGATTGTCCCCAGAAATGTCCCTGGGCTGTCAGAATCCACCTTTTCATCCCTGGATTCATCTTAGAAAAGTGTTAATACATAACAAGGAGTTCCATCAGCTAGGGGATATTCTAAAACACTGGGCCATGTGCCAGACAGCATTTTAGGAGAGTTAAGTATTTACCTATTTATCTGAAAAGTACCCAAATGCTTCAGATCCTGAATGATGAATGGTTAAGGAACTATATGGGGTGGAAGAGCTGCTGACACCCTTGCACATATAAAGAGTTCTGTAGAATAAGTAAAAATTATAGGTCCTTCTATGTAATCAATGCTATCAGTGGTTTAACAATGGCAGAGCCTGCAGGGCAGAAGCTTGAGGACTGATGGGGTGGAGGGCACACCCAGGAACCCACATTTGGGTCCCCAAAACTAGGAAGAAATAACGGAGAGGAGATGTTGAAACATAGAAAATAAAGGTGTGAGGGACTGTCCTGGCAGCCCAGTGGCTAAGACTCTGTGCTTCCACTGCAGGGGGTGTGGGTTAGATACAAATGGGGAGTTATTAATAAGATCCCACAATCCCACGTGCCTCACTGTGCAACCAAAAAAGTGAAATGAAATAAAATGTCTGAGAGAAACCACTCAGCCCTGCATCTGGCCCCAGGACTTACTAGAAGCAACACGTCAAAATAAAGCATGTAGAAGTCAGCAGATTAGCAACATTCCCCCCCAGCCTGTCACTAAACCTATTTATCAGTGGACATTCCCAGACCACAAAATACCCATCAGCCAGCCATTTCTCACCCATCAAGGTACACAATAACCCTTGATCCAGGGCAAGGGTCTCACCCCTCCCAGCCACCTCCCTAAGATGAGACCTAACCACAGATGCTGGCATTGACAAGGGACAGCCCTTGTGGGCACACGGAAGCAAGTGTCCACCACAACAGCAGTGCAGGCAGGAGGCTGACGCCTGCGAAGAGCCAACCCCAGATGACCCAGCCCTCTCAGGGGCCAGCCTGCTGTTGAGAGGCCCGAGCTCAGTCCAGAGTGTTCCGGGGCTCTGGCCCAGAAGGAGTCAGTAGTTCCTGTGAACAAGCTGCAAAGGTGATGAGGAAAGCCTACACACCTCTTCTCCATTTAGGAGGAAGCAGTGGAGGCCTCTGCGCCCAGAGCTGGTGGCAAAAGATCATGGTCACTGTGGGAAAAGCAGCCGTGTAGGGTGTGGGGGGGATGGTGATCCTGGGAGACTTGTTGGCCGATGGGACTTGAGCGCTTGCCCTTCCTGGTCCTTGAACCTCACTTGAGACAAATTCTTAAGATAATCATAAAAACCATAGCAACCTGACGCTGGGAAAGATTGAGGGCAAGAAGAGAAGGGGGAGATAGAGGATGAGATGGTTGGATGGCATCACCGACTCGATGGACATGAGTTTGAGCAAACTCCAGGAGACAGTGAAAGCCAGGAAAGCCTGGCGTGCTGTAGTCCATGGGGTCCCAGAGATTCGGACACGACTGAGGGACTGAACAGCAACAAAAAACAACCTTGTTCACGTTGGGATTTGCACTGAGGTTGTGAACCGAGGGGTAGGGCAGGAAAAACAGCTTCAGCGTGTTTCCCAGAGCAGGCAAGAGGACAGGAGGACTGCCCAGTGACTCTCCAGTGCTAACTGCTCCATCCTCTCCTGCCCTGTGTTTCTAGAACAAGAAACAGACCTGAAACATCAACATCACTCATTTCGAGGAAATTTGTCTTTTAAATATCTGACTGTAAAATCGTTTTTGTTTCATCCTCTGACAGAGAGAGAGAAGCCGAGGCCAAAAGAGAGGAGTTGGCATTTCCAATCTTTTCAGGGCAGTGAGGCTGGATCTGGGAGCAGCTGGAGTCAGTCCTGCATCATGCAGCAGTGCAGAGATCGCTGTTTGGAGAGCATGTGACAGGCCACCTCCAAGGCAGGAAGACTCTGGATTTGTGATGGAAGGGTGAAAGGAAGAGAATGGTGAGTGGTCTCCTGTGTTGTCCCTTGAACCCAGACCAACTGGAGGGCACGAGCGAGCCTGGGGAGGGGCGGGAGGATCACGCTCTCTGCTGGAAGCAGGAGGCATGTGTGTACGTGTCTGTGTGTCTGTGTGTGTGTGTGTGTGTGTGTGTGCATAGATCCCACGAAGTGGACAGAGTGAGGACCAGGAAGATGAGGCAGCGAGAAAGAACGGTCCTGGGCTGGTCATGGCCACAGGCAGCAGGGGCCGTGTCAGCTGGAACCCTGATCAGAGCAGAGTGGGGGCCTGAAGGGTTGTGCCAGAGTAGCAGCACGAGTCCCTGTCCCTTGGGGGCTGGGAAACAGCTGTAGACAGAGATGGGGCCACCCTCCGACTTGCCGCTGGCCGGGCTAGGTCAGGGGGGCTTCCCAAGGGCAGAAATGCTGTGTCAATGGCCGCTGTAGAGTGACCCTTGGGGACTGACCTCCATGGTCACAGTGGGAGTTAGTGGGGAGGTAAAGAGACTGTGAAACAGGCCCCAAAGAAGCCCCATGCCTCCCAGAGCTGACAGAAGTTTTCGCTTTCTCACTAGACATGGAAGCCACTGACGGCCCACGTTGGCCTGCCCCTGTCTCCTGCCACCCTGCCCTCCGCGTCCTACTGGCCACTGTGCCTTGTGCCACACCTTGTCCACCAGGAAGGAGAGCCTGGGAGCCGTGTCCAGGGCAGAGCCTCTGCCCAGGAAGCCTGTGGCACCTCCCCGCCTGCCCGCCCTGATGTGAGGAGCCCAAGAGTCTGTCCTTAGACAGAGCGCAGTGTGGACCCAGGGCTTTCAGAACTGATTCACACAGGCGCATTTTCAAGTTGTTCTCTCTGACTCTGTGGTGTAAGGGTCATCGCTTCTCCCTTCCCCTCTCAGACAGGTTCCTTGGAAGGGAGTTTGAGCCTTCAGTTTCCCTCCAGAAATACTCCGAAAGGAGAGTCCCTCCGCCCCACCCCAGATCAGTGCCCAAGGCCCCTGAGCCCCAAAAGGAAGGGTGTGGGGCGGGGAGAGGGCATTCCTCTAGGCAGAGGGAGAGGGATTCGGGTCCTGCCCTCATGCCCACCGCATCTGGGGGATGTGATGGGGCTGCCGAGTTTCTGTTTCTTTGTTTGTGAGCCTGTGACCACGAAGGTGGGGGCTGGGACCCAAAAAGTATAGAAGTCTCCGATTTCCTTCTCAGCTCCCCAGGTGGGGTGAGTGAGACTGTCACCGCCTGGCTCATCTTCACTGCCTTGGATATTTCTTTTTCAAATAATTGTTGGCCCTTTCTTCGGGATCTGTATGATAACACGTCATTGTACAAAGTTCTTCCCCCAGAAGACACATCATGGATGTGATCTGTAATTGTCAAATCACAATTCAGAGATTTTAGGGTTCCTCCACCTCTGGCTCCCTTGCAGAGAGACGAGTCAGGAGACCCTAAAGGACGTGGCCAGATCTTCCCCTGTTTTTCCTTCCCAAAGCGATTACAGAATGAGTTGTTGTTTTATTTTGTTCTGTTTCTCATATACAGGCTTTCCAAGCCTTGGACCTTGGGCTGCTGGTATTTTAATTAACCTGACCGCCTGCCTGACCCCCCCACTCCCACCCCTTCCCCAGTGATTTCAGGAAGGGAAATAAAACAGCAACACTGCCTCCCCCTACCACAAGGCTGGGGTGATTGTCTTACCTCTTACAAAAGGAACACCAACCCTCAGGATGGCGCCCCCAGCTCCCTAACTGGCCTAACCTCTCCCAGCACCTCCAGTCAATTTTGAAGTTTACAGTTCAGATACCAATTCGTTGAGTCGGGAGAGAAATATTTCTCCTTTTAATAAGTAAAATAAAATTTTCCTCTGGATCAGCTTAGAGTCTCTCTTTTCTCATGCCAGGGTCACTTTTATTCTGAGGTCAGTACTACCCGTAAACCATCATTTCCCCACAAGAATGCAAGACAAATACCTCCAGATTCCCAGAATTTGGCCTTGAAACCAACCTGATGTTTAAATTAGCATGAATATCCCTCTGTTGTATCAAATCATAGTTTCCCCAGAGATATTGTGTTTCTTGTTTCTTTTCTAGTAAATTTTTATTTTTCTCCCCAATATTCACAGCTTAAGCATTTTTATCCAGTTTAAACGATGGGGATTTAAATTGCTATTTTAGTGGAAGAGGCTTGATTAAAACCTGTGTCCTCATCAAATTATTGGACAGTGGTTCTCGGGCTCTGTTTACATTAGTGTCAACCTTAATTTAAATTCTGCATAACTATATTTGCTTCACTAAATGCATTCACCAGGAACACACCACAAATTACTTTGCATTATGAGCAGACTGTCTTTGTCTATTGCAAAGTGTTTTGAAATTAGCACCGTAAGTAACTAGCTGTAAGTGTCACTCGATCTTCTTAATGCCTCATTAATCAAACCCCGTGGCAGCTGGTGTGATGTCCAAGCCCATCTCATAGAAGATCGGTATCACTTGCTTCTTGCTCCTGACCACAGTCTTTTAAACCTGATTCATGACTTGTGCATCCGCCTACCCTCCCTGTGGCATTCCCCACCCTCAGAGGTCCTCCAGCGAGGGCGGCTTTGCAAGGCAGACCAGTTCCTGAGTATTCTTTGCAGAAATCGACAATAAAAAAACCACTTCTCCTCTCGTGGAAACCCATGATCTCAAAAGGAGGAAGGTCATTTCCCTGTGTTATCCACAAAGAGTCAACATAATTTTCAGATCACTCTTAAAACGCCATTCTGGAAAAAAATTCCCTGGACTAGTTTTTCTTTATAGCAGGAGTTAGAGAAACGAAACATATTCTCCCAGGAGACTGCAGTTTCCACCCTGGCCTCAGTTTTCAGAAAGATGGTATACATTTAGTCTAAGCACCTAACAAGGAGAGGACAGTATATTTGTTCCTTTAAACATGGGGTGTGATTTCTGTCCTAAATACAAAATTTTAAAATTTGTACTTGCAGAGGAAATAAAAAACAACTCAGATTTGATATTTTTATTATAGTCCTTAAAGAAAAAAGACTGTCATTAACACATACATGTTTATACAAAGCCATACCAAAAATGACATATGTTACAAGATTCTTTTTTTTTTTTGGTCTTTTGCTGGGGCCATCAAACATGCAAATATTAAAAGAACACATCCCTGTTGTCCATCCTCTCTCCCTGCATTGCATACAGACTGGAACACACACACACACACGGAACACACACATACACAGACACACACACACAGACACACACACCCACACACACATAACCCTTTTCAATATATTTGATCTCCTTGGTGTCAAAACAACTTCACAGCTCTACTGGACAAAGGCCTCCCACAGCATATCCTGAGCAAAGTGGGCAGTCACTGAGCATGTGGGTGGGCGGGGTCACTCTGTCCCGCGTGGCCCTGGCCATGGCTGTGGGTCTGGTGCGAGGGATCCCGGCCTAGACACAGGTGCTCTGTTTCCTGCGGGGCCGCCCGTGAGGTCAGTCTTCGGGAGCTGCATCTCCACGGACAGCCTTTGGTTTTGTGGCCTTCCCTTCTGACAATCCAGCGGGAAAAATCCACAGCAGGGTTTTTTCCTACGGGTTTTGTCAGTGTGAAAAAAAAACACACACACACACAACCAGCATTGAAACTTCTCATTTCCTGCAGGTGGCTTTCTGGTCTGAGAACATTTTGTGCAATTTTAGTAAACTATTAATTTTCTTTGGGGTTACACTTTTTGCCTTTTCACCTCACAAAGCCTTTCAAGCTAAATAAACCTTATTAGAATAGAATGCAGCTTTGTTGCCTGGCTCCCAATCCAACGTCCATGGCAAAACCCACTGAGTTTGAACACACGGATGGTGCAGATCTTAACTTTAAAACCAACCTAATGTAAGCCATACTTTATGCTTATTTTTATATTATATCACGTCTACTTTCTCTTATGGCATTTAAAATAGGCTCTGACTTTAAAAGAGCAAATGGGAAAGAACATTTCAATCATATCTTAGGAGACATTTACTTTGATTAAAGGAGTAATTTACAGAAATTACAAACATATGTTTTATGTCCCATCACCAGCTCATCCTATTCTCTCTCTGCTTCTGGCAACCTCTATTCACTAGGACTCTGAACAGATTAAGTGTGGAAAGGAGACGTCCAAAATGATTTTCAGAAGTGATGAGATCATCATTGAACAGTTTCAAAATGGCTAATTCCAAACTTCCCCTTCTTTTCAGCAGCTGTAAGAGTGTGAGTGTTTAAACCAAAAATTTTACGTCCCCTCTCCTTCCCTGTTTTACACACTCACCTCCTCCCTTTTTGTTCCCCCAAAGGCAACATTTTGGCTTGGCAACCAATGCAAGTCACTGAACCCTTCCATTGAAATACTCCACAAAGATCCTGCCTGATCACAGCTTGGATTTCAGAAAGAAAGAAAAAACTCAGGAATTCGGACGCCGGGCATGTCACAGTCCCCCGCTCCATTCTGCCCTTCCCTCCCTCACTGTCCCCTGTGAAAGAAAAGACAGCCACGCCTCACCCGTTACAGTAAAGACACCCCGAGATTTAGGGGGATGAGTGCAGCCTTACTTAGCTGCAAGGCTGCAGCTGTGCTCTTATCTGGCTAAAGGAGCCAAGGGAAAACAAAAGACGGCAAAGAAGGGATGGTGGCTGCATGGGAAAGCCACCAGCCCCGCATTGTGGTGCCCTTCTGCTGAGCAAATAGTTCAAACTGTTCATTCCCATCTCCTATTCTCTCCCTGGTACATTGTTTGTGCCCTTGCATTTCATTCGGCAAGGAAGGTTGCTCTCTGGGCCTATAAGCAAACAGTCCAGAAAAGAGCTAGCCATCCCCTTCTCTTCCCCGGAGAACTAGCATTTTTATTTCGGCTCCAAGCTGTCAAAGACCTGGAGAGTTTATGTCAGTGTCCTGAATTAATTGCTTTAAGCTGGAGCAGGCTCCACGGGCTACCAAATGTCCAGGAGATGTTTATTAATAACGTTTCCTTCAGGATTCTGGCTCCAAGCCGTCCCTTGGTGGTGGCCTTTATCCGGCTGCCACCTTCTCCCCCCTGGCCCCTTGGTACTACGGGTGGTGGCGTGGCCAGTGGTAGAGTGGCTTGCCTCTTTTCCCGTCATTGTGACAAAATTTAGAAATGACTGGAGTGAAGAAATATCCACCTGTGTATCAGGACATGTGTGATGGTTATCTTTGTTCTGGCCCCAAGGAAGCTCCCAGAGTTACAGAAACTGCATGAGCGGACTTCGAAGTGGCCCAGTATGAGCTCATTTAGCCGATACAATTAACAGAAGCAGCCAGAGAAATTACCTCCCCCTGCCCCCTCCTGTCTTTCTCCCTCAAAAGAAAATTCAGTGAGGCTGACAACTTGATGTATTTTGAAGTTTTCCTGGTACCAAAAAAAAAAAAAAAGCCTCTTTAATAGAATGAAATAATAAACCAATTTATATACCGATATAAGACCAGGATCGTGAGTGCCATTGTGTAATTTTCCACTTGACTTTTCATTATCTACCTGAACAAAATCAATCTATATGTATGGGATCAGCATACAATTCCGGAGATAAAAGCTGAAAATAAATGTGCTTTGCATATCCCAGAGATAAAAGACACAGTCCTTCGGACAGCCTTTTCTTCTCCAGCAGATGTATTTATAAAATAAATCGTCTGTCAAGGAAAAAAAAAAAAGAGAGACACAGTGGTGTATCTGCAGTGTGGACTCTTTTGCTGGAAATATTGATCCTGCAAATGAGCACTGGTTAATAAGTGCCCTGCGGATGATAGCGGCTCTACCCCAGTGCTGGCTGGGTCAGCGCTGCTCCCAGTCAAACCGCCCTACCGCCAAAAAAAAAAGAAGAGAGAGAGTGAGGAGAGACTTCCCCTATTAACACGGATTTAAGGCTGAGGACTTCAAGGGCCTTCTGAAGCCTCTCCACAGAGACAAAGCAACTGAAAAAATAACACTATGTTAGAAAAACCCCCTGAAGCTTGTGAGGGACCCTCAGTCTTCAAAAAAGAAGTTGAGTTCCACCCTTTTTCTTTGGGGGGGGGGATACTTTATTTACTCTAATAGCTAGAAATGGAGCTAAGGGCAGTACAGCCCTGTTCACACTGGCCTCGCCTGGGTCCTGGCCAGTCCCTTCCTCTGGGGATGTGTCCTCTTCAGCACTGCAAGTGTGTGCCGTGCTGGGCAGATGGCAGAGGCATCCAGGCATGTGCCCATCAGGTTCTGGGCTCCTTGGGGCACAGGCACCCCCCTGGGGGGAGTTCATGGGGCTTGTTTCCAGGCTGGCCACTCTTGTCACTTCTGTGAGGCAGTGGCCAATTTGCCCATGCTTTATTGGCCAGCAAAGAAACCCACGAGGCATGGGTCCTGGACCACTTTTGCCCCCAAACAATCACTCTGAGCTCGTGGACTTTATCTGGTCATTGGGAAGTAATGATGTCTTCAGCCGAGGACTTAGACAACTTGCTGTTCATCGTTCTTCATTCATCAGAAGCTTTAGTAACTTCGGGGAGGTTAAGCGTCTACTTGGGCAACTTTAATGTTTTATGTTTTCGTATCTTGGTGCTGATTAGTTCTGGTGGTTGTTGGTCTGGTAGTTTGGCCCAAGTCTGCAAATCGTGATTTTCATACATCACTTCCCTTGTGCCAAGAGCTCATATTCACGTCCAGAGCCCACCTCATCCCCCAGACCCTCATGGGTAACTATAGGGTAAAGTCCTCAGGAGCAGGCTGACGGCAGGGTTATGGACTTTTAGGGACTATCCTGTGAAGGTCAGAGTTCAGCACCGGGAGAAGCTTGTGTGCTTTCAGGCATGTGGGCCTCTCAGGAGCACAAGTCTCCTCCCTCCGTCCCATCTTTTTGTCCCAGTATCTGCGAATAAGCAAATCTACAGAAAACAGAAGAACACAGTCGAGGAGAGTTAGGCTGTCTTTAGAATCTTATTTGAAAAGTAAACCACATCCTGACGGCCTATTCTGAAAAGTCCCTATATTTTCATTACAGAGTTGATGGCTTTTATGTCCAGTGTATTCAGCCTCCGTGAATTCAAGGCATGTTTTGTCCATGGTTTAACTACTCCATGATCCACACATTTAATCTGCATCCTGGAGAAGCTATACTGGTAACATGTGAGCTTCATCCACCAGGTGAAAAATCCTGTAGGAGTTTTGTAGCCCCCACCCCTCCAACCTCCCAGAAGAAAGAGGACGTGAAGAGCAGGGTGTTTCTACACCAAAAGGCACATTTACCGATCCTGCATAGCTGTCTCCCAGCATAAGCAGGGTCCTGACCCATATCCAAGCTGCAGTCCCTGTTTATGAAACAAGTATTGGCTAAAGAGAAGAAACTGAGATTTTCCCAAAGGTATTTTTAGTCATTGTGTCAGTAGTATCTTGGTTTGATGTCATTTTCCAGGAAAGAAAAATGGACAGTAAGAAGTCCAGTAAATGTATTTGGGTGGACACATTCAGATAAACCGAATCAGATGGAAAGTTAAAGTCAAATGTCTCTAGTGCTGACATTAAAAAAAATATATATATATATATATATGTATATATATATATCATGCAGTTAAAATATGTAAAGGAGATGAAGGATGTAACCAAATTCAGGCAGAGGGTGAACACACGCCCCTCTTGGTCTTCTTGGAGGTCAGTTAACAGAGGAGGATCAGCCCCCAGCCCCCAGCTTCTGCTCAACCCCTCTGGAACCTAGGAAACTGAAGACATTATATGTGAAAAAGCGCAAGCTGACCTGATTGTATTTATCTGCCTAGGTATCCTAAGTTAACTCACTTTGCCCCTCAATAGTTGTCTCGTTCTTCCCTTTCAGTGTGCGTACAGCATCTTGACAAAGAACCAAAGGGATCTCTTGGTTATCTCTTGAACTCCACCCAAACCAACAGACACAAACACAAAGGCCCACTGCAGCCCTTCCCACCAGGTTTGATGGAGAAATAAAGAGCCCATTTCCAAAGGAAACACTACAATGGCATCCTGCGCTGTGGATGAGGTACTTACCTTTTCAAGAATGGCCAAATGGGAATATGTTTCAACATGGTTTTTTGCTTTCTTTCTTCTTTCTTCCTGCCTTCTGTTTTGGAGGGCAGGGGGGAACTGAATGAAACACGGCCCTAAATCAGAATCTCTTGCAAACCCCTGGAGCACCTTCCATTTGAGTGCAATCAAGATAGAATCCCTCCTCCAGGCTCTATGAATTATCAACACAGAAATCCATTCAGAAGGCCGTGAGACCCAAAAATGAGGCCAGGAGAGGGCTCTGCCATGCCCTAAAGATGCCACAAACTTTTCCACAGCACTTAAAATGCATTTCAAGTGGTCCCAGAGCAAGAGTGCTGTTTTTTGAAATGAGAAGAAAAATAGCTATAACTTATCCATGGTGACAGTTTGAAAAATGAATAAAATTTTCATTTCTAGTGCCTACTGTTATCATGAAAAAATTACTGGATTATGACACTACACAATGCTAGAGAGACATGTATAATTTCTTGTGTGTCTCATAGTCTACAGCAAGTTGTTCGAAACATTTTTAAATGTGGAGAACCAAATGAAAAATCTCTACAATTAAATTAACATCTGACCCAGAAAGTGTTGCCTTAATCACAGGAAATATTCAAGAAGATGGATTGACACTCCATACGTGTGCTAACTTTTCTTGACTTGAAATGTTTTCTTTTCTTAAATTTAATTTTATTTTTAATTGGAAGATAATTATAATGTTGCAATGGTTTCAAACATATTTCTTAAGTATGTCCTTATTATCTGACAGTAAGAACTATGCATCCTTATTCAATTTCTTTCTGCCATGCTGTGCACAAAGAAAGCATGATACCAAGGAAAGGAGGGAAACAGGTTTCTTTTAAAGAAATACGAAAACAGTTGCTCTATTATATGATTTGGGCAACAACAGCCTTATAACAAACTCCTTTAAAACAACACTTACTACTCCTGTACAGAGGAGGGCATGACAACCCACTCCAGTGTTCTTGTCTGGAGACTCTCACGGACAGAGGAGCCTGTCAGGCTACAGTCCATGGTGTCTCAAAGAAGCGGACACTACTCAGAGACTAAGCACACACACCCCTGTACAGATGAAGGGCTGCTCATTCTATCCTGACTTCTGGCTGGCCCCAGCAGCGATTCTGTCCAGCGTGTTGACGTAACGTGGGCTTCATTAGAACCAAGTTAAATGTTCAAGTGCACCTCATATTCTTTTCCAGTGATGCTACAAGAGAAAGACGTGGATTTGCAGCCTCACACAGAGGATATTTAGTCTCCGTGAAGCCAGAGTTCTGTCTGTTCAGTGTCATTTTAAAAAGAACTGCCCATTCGATGCAGAAATGACAGTTCCTTGTCTCAGGCATCACTTTAAAAAGTTCAAAAGAAATATCTGCAGCCTGACATGGCAAAGTATTTTACTTCCCAACCCACTGGGACTTTATCACAGTTAATGATGGCAGCGGACTTAGGTGAATCAGGAAAACCATCAGATCATCTTCACACACTCATCTGTGAATTTTTGAAGCCTGACAACATTGGCAGAAGTTTTATCTCATTTTCTCTCACTTTTCTTTCCTCTGGGGGCTGGGGAAAGAGTGAAAGACCAGTAGGAAATACACCGGAACTCTTCTTTGAGGAAAGATAAGCCTTCATTTTCCAGTAATTTGAAAAGTGAGAATTCTGATACTGAACAATTTCAGCGCTGGCTTTCTTAGAAACTCAAGACTGATTTTCAAATAGCAAATACCAAGGTTCAATTTCTTTACAGTTGTGAGTTTCACTGCGAAAAGAAAGAAAGGGAGGAGGGGAGTAGATGATTATATATTTTGCTTGATATCACACAAAATAATTTAACATTAATGAAGGACTAGTGGATTTTACAATTTTTACTGTTCCTGTTGTAGCTAAAAAGTCATGTCATGCCCGAAAAACAGGCCTGAGTTGATAGGTTTTTTTAATACAAATTTTAGGTTAGAGTAGAGGATTTTGCAGAAGTCTAAGTCATGGTTTAGGGTGAAACTGAACAATATGTTTGAATCCAGTGTCCTATCTGAAGCTCATTTCTGTTCACTTCTTTCTCCTATTTTGCCAGCATCCTGCAGTTTCCCAGCTCTGGGGTCCGAATACAGATGGCTACATTCTCATACTGGGCACCCAGAAAAGGTCACATGCTTTACATCAATGGCAATTAGTTCCCCTTTTTAAAATGGAAAATGTCATTAAGTTCTTGAATAATTCAGGAGTAGAGGTCACAATACAGTGTCCCTTTTGGGGGTCTTTATGGTGCAAATGGCAAAACAAGGCGATCCTATCAGTAAGAGTAGATCTAAGGTTTACAATGTAGCTCTATTTAGTGTGACAGGAAAATTAAATTACACGAGGCACTCATTCATCGGCACCCGTTAACAGGCTTGGGAAAATTGTGGATCCCCGGGGGCAAATCACTGACAACGTGCGAGGCAAATAAAAATATGTCATTTTAATTGGCCGCCGTTTCCTCTGCTCGGTTTTGAAAATGACAAACACAAACTGGTCCCCCACAACTCTCCTTGGATATAGGGTCCCAAGTCGCCAGGGCACGACCACAGCTTAAGGACGGGTTAAAATTTCTGGGGGACATGAGTCTGTTTTCATAGCCGTAGTTGAGCTGGTCTGGATCCAGGGGTCCCTGGAAAGGAAATACAGGGGAAGGTTTCACATAGAAGCCGGCGTCCGCGGCTCC
This sequence comes from Moschus berezovskii, assembly GCF_049115385.1. Classification (NCBI taxonomy): domain Eukaryota; kingdom Metazoa; phylum Chordata; class Mammalia; order Artiodactyla; family Moschidae; genus Moschus; species Moschus berezovskii. Next base: position 43,126,094 of record NC_142474.1, on the reverse strand, counting down.
CCAACCCGCCCCTGGGGTTGATCTGTACGGCAGCCACTGCGTTTCTGGAACCGGGGCTGCCCCTCAACCTGCAGGGTGTCAGGAAGAGGCCAGCAGGGGGGACCGAACGACGCCGGGGCCACCAACCGCCCTCCCTCCCCAAGGGAGAGAAAACCCCCACGGGCCTCGGTGAGCCTGGCACCGGGCTCCCGGGCTGGGGTTCGATGGGTGGGATCGAACCAGAGGCAGCGCGTCCTCTGAGGTCACCGACCGAGAGGAAAGCTGCTCCCCGGGCCGCGCCAGCACGTCCTCGCCACACACGTCCCCTGCGGCTAGCACGATCCCAGTTCGGGCCAGTGGGCGTGGCCGCCGGGGGCCAGCTCGCCCCCTTGACCACCCCCGGGGCTCGCAGAGCTCTGGGCAGCTCCACTCGCGCGTCCCGCCGCTCGCCCTGCGCTCTCCCGCCCATCGCGGCGCCCTGCGCACCTGCGGGGCCCCCGCCCTGCTTCCCGCTTCGCCCGTAGCAGAGCGTGGTGGGGGCGGGCCCCTCCCCGGGGACGCCCGGGCGCCCTCCCCGGGGACCCCCGGGCCCCTGCGGGTGAGGCTGACCCTTCCAGTGCGTGGGGCGCCCGGGGTCGGTCCTCTGCGACGTACGACCTGGAAAAGGCAAGAAGGACCACCCGTCTGCCTGTTGGGTTTTTTTTTGTTTTTGTTTTCAAGAAACAATATCTATCTGGCGCTTCCCTTTTTCGGGCTCCCAGACCAAGACGCTGCGAAGTCCTGTGCTGGCCAAGTGAGCGCCGAGCGGGGCTAGCCGGACCCCCTGCCCGCACCTCGCGGTACTGCGCTCATCGCCGCCGCCGGTGCTTGGCCGCGCGGGGAGGCCCGGCTCGGATGCGCGCCCCAGGATGCGAGGACCCGGGAAGGGGGCGGCTGCCTGGCCTTGGCAGGGGGTCCAGGCTGCTGACGGGGAGCGGGAGGCCGGTTCAGAGGCTGCGGTTCCCAGAGGAATGAGGACCGCCGGGCCGCTGGGTTTCTGAAGCGGTCCGACGTTAGTAATGCTTAAGTAAAGCAAGACACTTCATTTTAAAGAAAAAGTTCTATTTCAGGGTGACTGCTGCCTCGGACGAATAATGGGTGGCTGAGCCTCCGTATCTTTGTAGTTGAATTAAAAGTCGAATTAAGGAATACATTTCCTTCCTGGGGTTGGGGGAGCAGAGGAGTCAATTTAGAGGTTTTTCATTTTCTAAATGCTTCAATTTAAGCAAACACATGGGGGCTCCGCGCCGCTGTAATTCCAAAGACAATTTTCCCTGGTTTTAATTTGATTTGCATTTTTTCAACTTTGATAATATTCAATTTCATGGCTGAATACACAGGTAAACACTGTTAGGTCGTGTTTTTTCGCCCCCCTGCACCAAACACAATGTCGCTTGTCTCAGAATGCCAGGGGAGGTGACACCCGGTCCCAATAATATCTGCGGGATTTTCCTGAATTATTTTCCGAAATATCTCGGCTTCCTCTGGGCACCAGAAGCGTGACCTATAGCTGAAGGGCTCTGCAGGGGTAGGGGGAGCAACACAAACATGGCCCAAAGGAAGGAGGCAAAGCAAACAGGTTCTTATACTGCATAGAAGCTACTCTAATTTTACCCAGAAACATTTTAAAATATTTTATTAGTAGTTTTAACCAATCAAAAAATGATCAAAATATTCACTCCCCCCAGAAATACTTTCAGTGTAAATTTTGCTGCTAGAAAGATGAACACTGAGAAATACAAAGAGATAGTCTTTGCAAGAAGTTTAATTAGCAGCTTTGAGCTATTTTATCAAACATAAAATTTAGAGGAAAATATGTCATGAAATTGGTTAATTAGCTTTAGTTATAGCAAAGCTGATATTTAACAAAATGCCACTGTTAGTAACCTTGGAGCCAGATGCTTGGAGCTGTGTGCAAACAGCTGCACCAAAGGCTAACACAGGTGGACAGTAATCCTTGGACACGCCATCCACCGTTCGTCTTGTAAAAGATAGTTGAGCATCATCAAATATACAGCTAGATTGGCACATAGTAAATCTATCACAATTCCAATGCATTTTATATTCCTTCACGAAACTGTGGCACAAGAGGTAAGTAGCAAAGAAACGACAAACTTAATCGGTCTGTCCAGGGGTATTTATATAACAAAATAGCACTCTCAGGAACAAGTCCTCATTTAAGGAATATATATTATATGTGTGTGTGTGTGTGTGTGTAATTTGCTTAATGGTCATTACTCTGAATCAGTTTCTATTTTAAATCCTAAAATTTTACAGATTTGAATGTCTGTCTTATTTTGTAAGATTTTTTTAAACTGAAGAGCTCATGGACTATATTAGTGACTTTAAACAATTATAAGATATTAGAGTTTTGGCATCTTGGAAAGAATAGATTCACTGGTCACAGTGGTGAGATGTTCAGAAATTTCTTTGCTTGAGGCTGGCTGATTTTGGCAAACAGTATTGTGCCGATCTCCTTGGCAAAATACTCCTTTTATCGTATGAAAGGGGTTTAAGCAAAAGAGAAAGGAATTTCTTTTGAGATAGTATAAAAACACCATCATCATAGAAGGCTTACTGCACCAAAAGCCTTCAGGAAAACTGACCTTTATCGTTTGACTTTTAATTTTTTTCAACAATTATTGAATTTTAAATGATCATTGTTTAGGATTCATCCTAATCCTCCGTATTGTGGGTGACTGGCAATTATGTCTTTCTGTTTATCTTACACAAATAGATGGTGGAGTTCGATGTCCACAGATGACAGCCGTGCAAACCTCCTCCTGGAAAAGACAGGGACTCAGCTAAAACACACAGTCCGCTCAGAGGATGGCAAACTACGGGCAATAGGAACCTCTTTTTCTTTCTCTAGTCCTAATGGAGGAGGAAATGGGGATCTTGCTAAGAACCTAAAAGCATTGATCATCAGAGTAAGTTTGCCAATTTCATTTGCTTTTACCCCCAAAGAGCTCTGTGTGCAGGCAGGCGATCTAGAAGCAGCTGTCAGGCATAGTGGACAGCAGTTGCCCCCCACCCCCAAATGTTTAGCTGTGTCTGAGCAGCCAAAGACGGAGGAGGCTCGGCTGTCCTGGAGTGGGAGGGGGAAAAGAGGAAGGCCTAGGGAGGTCCTGAGAACTGGGTCTTAGCGGGTAGGGCGGGGTGGGGCGCGGCCAGGAGGGGAGTAGGGGGAGGCTGGCAGGAGAGGGAGCCCAAGTCTCAGTAGGGAGCTTTCGCTACAGACGTAGGAACATGGGAGGCTGTGTCCTTTGGGGGAGACGTTGTTTCTCAGAGGAAGGAGTAGCACCCCCTGAAAGACCTAACTGCTTTAGGGAGGATAGCTGAGGGTGCTCCAGGTGACTCAGTGGTAAAGAAAATGCCTGCCAATGCAGGAGACTTGGGACATGCAGGTTCAGTCCCTGGGTCAGGAAGATACCCTTGAGAAGGGCATGGCAACCCACTCCTGGAGAATCCCATGGACAGAGGGGCCTGGCGAGCTACAGTCCGTGGGGTCGCAAAGAGTCAGACACGACTGAGCGACTGAGCACGCACAGATAAAGACTGTGGTCCCTCTGTCCCTTCATGATGAATAAGAGCAGGAGCCTAACGTGGGGGGAGGGGGGAAGGGGAGTGTGTGTGTGTTTGTGTGTGTGAGTGTGTGTGTGAGAGAGAGAGATTCCGTTAAATGCAAGGGAGAAATCCTGCAGTTACTTTTAGTTGTTTACTGAGCAAGGGCAAAATCTAAACAGCGATTTCCAGGATCAATGAAGGGATCGTCTCAGGTTCCAGAGCTGAGCCCCCTAAATGAGTCTGGCATCCTGATAACTGCAGGTTAGCACCTGAGATCAACTCCTTCCCGCAGCTCGATGCTGGCAAGAGATACGGAGGCATCTTGTTCTGAGCTCTGGGAAGGGCAAGGCGAGAAGGGGATTTAATTGTCTGCCTGGGTGAATCGAAATGTCCTTCTAAAGCAAAGAAATCAAGAGAGATTGGCCTTTAATTGGCAAACTCGGCTGGTTGGAGGGGAGTGGTGATTAAAGTAGAGGAGGATAAAATGCAGATCAGACCCCCCGCCCCTAGCTTGCCCCCACAGATTCCAAGTTTCCATTCTCCTCCTCCTCTCTAGAAGGCTAGGTGCCTGGGCTGGCCTGTGCCTGGTCTGACCGTGGTAACTCTGCCCTCCTCCCCATCTCAGTCTAATGCCTCCATTATCAGTTTGGAGTGGGGAGACTGGTTTAATCCAGAACTCTAATTATTTCCAAGGGCAGGTCATCCCCACACCCAAGACATCATTGGGTGCAGAGCAGGTCTTAGGACTCAGTTGTCCAGAACCTCCCCTGGAATCCCCAAAGGGGAGGGGCCCCATCTGCAGGAAGTCCCACCCCACTTAAAACAGTCTGGGAACTTATGTTCCAGTAAGTAGAAAAGAAAAGGAGACCTCCAGGCCAGGAGGGCCTGGCACAAGCAGGCAGCAGCCATCCTTGGCTTGCACACCCGTTTGCTTGTGTGCAGCTCCGCTGGGGTGGCACTATGCCCCCAGACCTCAGGCTTACTGAGGCGGGGTCCCAGTTTCCTTCTGGGATGGAAGCAGGCCAGTCCCCTCCCACCCCCTACTGCCCCCAGCGCCCCATTCTGGGCCAAACCTAGCTGCAAGTGTTTACCTGATCTGCATTTGTATGCGTGTGGGGGGAGGTGGCTGTGGGGGTGGGGCCTTGCTGCATGCACAGCTGCGTTGGGGTAAGGGTGTGCAGGGGCCCAGCTGTGGTCAGAGTGTACATTCCAGCTGTGCTGTCACCTGGGCTGTTGGGCCACCAGGTGCGGGTCAGAGGGAGGTCAGAGGCCCCTGATCAAGATCCCTAGCAAGGAGTAGAACTGACAGGTGGCACCTTGTCCGTGGATGATTTTAAGTCTATATGTAAGCTATTGTTTCTGTCCCTGACATTTTCCTCTTCTCTGGCATTTTCTCTCCTATTCCCACTACAAGAGTCATCTAGCTGCCAATTCTCTGCCCTTCTTCTCCCTTCCAGCCTTAGCCTGTGGGCCCCCAAAGCTTGAATGGGGAGGAGTCATGGTCCAGGCCTGACTGATCCTCTGGTCAGCTTTAGGTCCATGGCGCATGGGAAGTCTAACTCCAAGAAGGAAAAGGAGACCCTTTCTAGGACAGCTCTGGGAGGGGTCTCTGCCATCCTTCCAAGAAGTGCCCAAGCCTGTTCTCTTTGAGATCTTCTTGTGTCTTTCCAGCCTTCTTCTAACACTGGGGACTCCTCCCCCAACCCCCTCCTCGCTTACCCTCAGCAACTCACTTTGAAAACCTGGGGGTCCTAGTGAAAGCAGACCTCCTATTGCATTAGAATCAGAGAGTTTTGCGCCCAGATCACATGAAACCAGGAAAAGTTGAAAGAACACAAAGGTAAAAGACTTGGATTCAATGCTGAACTCTGAAATTGGAGCCCTTTCTCTAATTTCTCTCTGCCTCAGACTATCACCCATACATTCTGATGGCTGCTGGGGATAAGGGGTCTGAAATGAGGTCATCTTTATTGAAGACACCTAGCTTTGTGCATGTCATTCCTTTGTCATCTGCCCTTCCCAGCCCCTAGCTCCCACTTCACACCTTAGCTCCTCCCAAGTCCTGTCTGTCAAACATTTCCCAAGGTGGTTTTCTATTTTCCACCCACTCAGAGATGGTGGATGGAGTAGAGTCCTGATCAAGAAAAGAGGGGGAGGGGCTGGGGCAGGAATGAGAGAACCACTCACTAAGATGGTAGAAAGTTTTGCCCCATAATGTACTCATCTTTTTTGGGTAGATGGTAGATTTTCTCTGCTAGCAAGCTGTTGAGATTGCAACTTCTTTCTGTGTGTAAACAGCTCAGTTTCATGTAGCTCAGAATTGCAGACTGAATAGAAGATACATGGTGAAACTGGTGTCTTTTATTCTAAATTTCTTAGCCTGGGCTTTAGAAGATACGGTGAGTAGAAAGCTCAAGTGGAGGGTCATCTCTTTTTGAGCAGAGGGCACAGGTTGGCATTTTGATCTCTCTGCTAAAGAAGTCTCTGGCTTCCATACACAGCTGCCGGTGACCCAGGTCCTGTTTTGGCTGACAATCCACCCTGGTCCTCCGCAGAAAATGCATTCCTTTGTCATCTGCCCTTCCCAGCTGCTAGCTCCCACTTCACACCTTAGCTCCTCCCAAGTCCTCTCCGTCAAACACTTCCCAAAATTGTTTTCTATTTTACAGGAAGGCGCTCTGAACACTCGAGTCTTCAGATGAAGAGTTGCATGCTTTTCTTTATGTGAGCCAACATTTTAAGAAAATCCATTATATAACTACATCTGCTTTGTGAAAAGAAATAGGATGATGAATTGAGGCCATATTTCTAATGAAATCATTTGAAATTCACCCACATGTCCCTCTCTTTTGATTTGCTGGGGTCATGAGCAACCTCAGTCCAAAAACGTTCCTGCTTGTTCTTGAAACCTGTGTTTTACCTTTTTTCCCCAAGAAGTGAAACCATGGAAAAGCTGTTTTGCCTAGGAAGAAAATCTAGTCTTCAACCATTTAAGTGAGCAGAAGTGGAACCACTTAAGCAAGTAGAACTAAAAACCAGCAAACAGTTGTGATTCCAAAGTTTTCACCTACATTGTACCCCAGTATTTCCCCCTCATGCACCTATCTTTATGATGCACAAGTTTTCCCTCTCAGTTCATTTGACATATTTAAGTTCAGTCAATATGGCCTTGCTGCCATGGCATCGCGGGGAATATCAGTGCCTCCGAGTGTTTCAACGCCAGGCATTTGCCCTAATGAGATGTGAGAACCTCTAGTCTTACATAAATGAATGCAACTTAATTTGTGTCACTTTGTTTCCAGCACCAGGGCTATCGGTTGTGCTATCTGCCAGTGAAATTGCCCACCTTTTTTTTTTGAGAGAGAGGTGTGTGTGAAGAGTGAGCCGATGCCTTCTCATGGGAACCTGGCGGGGATGGGGGGGACATGTGTAACAGGGACATCTGACCAGTGTTTTGTTGGCAGCGAGCACAGAGCTCTGAGGAACAGTCACTAAGGTTAAAAAACTGAGGACACTGCTGTGCAGATGTACTCCTGACACCATCCTGTGTCCTCAGCACCTTCCGCAGAGGGTGAACAAAGAGTCTGGGACAAACCCCAAGGGTGCAGGGGCCGGGGGAGGGGAGAGTAGGGATCCCCTCCAGTCTGGCAATAGGGACCAGGGCGGAATGACAGCTTGTAAAATAAGCCTCCATCAGTCTCCCAGGAGACAGCCGGCCTCAACTTGGGTGTTCCCCGCTTGTTAGCCTCACTCATAATTGGTCTCCCCTCCCATCCCACGTTGTTGGTTTTCTGTGTGTGGCTTTTGGTGTGAGCGTGTTAGGTCATCAACAAATACAATGGCGGGAGGGGGCGAGGGGGGACACACACGATTGTTTTAAAGAAGAAAGGAGAGAAAGGATGAGAGAGGGAGCAGGAAGGCTGTGAACAGAATGCGGAAGATGCCCCAGGATTTAGGCTTCCAAGGCAGCCCCTGGAGTGCCGGGGCAGCACGCTCCCTGGGAGTTTTGTGTAAGGGAGGAGCAGCCTGCCAGGAGCTGGGGACCCCACTGAGCTGGGGACCCCACTGAGCACCACTGGGGGCACAATCTACTCCCGGCAGTTTTTGTTTGCTTGTCTCCGGAGGTGCCTGTAACACGCTGCCCATATCCAGTGCATCTCATCGAAAAGGAATTTCTCAAAAAAAGAAAAAGAAAAAAATCCCAATTCTTGTGCCTGCCCAGAGAAAAGATGTGGTCTCAGGTGCAGCCAAGGACCCACGGAGATGGGTGGGTTGGGTGGCCAGACACACAGGCCTGTGCCAACTGGCCTTTTCCACCTTCATGTTAAAATAGTTTCTCCCACCCTCAGGATCTTTCCCTCCAGCCCACATTCTCTTTTCTACTCTTCTCAGAGGAAACCAAGTCCTGGGAGTAGTGGCCATAAGAAACCTGTGGGCTGACCTCTGTAAAGTGGAGAGCCAGCTGGCTTTCCAGTCAAGGGGTGGTGGGCCTGGGAGGTGGAGTGGGGTTGCTGTGGCCACACTGTATTGTTTTCACTCCAAAAGGGGCATGCAAGGCTCTGAGACCCTCAGATATCTGTTTATTGCAAAAAGAACATTTGATGGGGAAAGGAAGCAACTGATAAGTAATTAAATGGAGCAGCAAACTTTTGGAGAGTTTTTCCTTGTGTTTTTGTTTGTGTAATTTCGCTCCACCGACCATTGGGCGGCCTGGGTTGCCATGGTGCTATAGCCGAGGCTGGTGTGCACTGGGTTCCTGGCTGGGCAGAGGCTTCTAGAGTCTGAAATCTTGCTCTTCTGTGGGGTTGGTGGCTCTCAGAGGGGTTGGTATGAGGGAGTCTCTTCTGTTGGGTGGGATTCGGTGCCTGTAAGTCTGCGGACACTGGCCACAGTTAGGTTAGGTCCATGGCGGGGGGTGGTTTGCAGGCTCAAATTTTTTCTCCTCCCTCCTAGCACAAAAGGGACATTCCCACCCCCAGAGGCCCTGCTATGTTCTCTGGAGGGTTCTGGGCAACACAGTTCAGAAGATCCCGGCCCCAAGTGGAGAGGATCTGCAGAGCCCCAGTCTCAGAAGGGTGTGCTGTCCCAGAGAAAACCAGTACCCCGAGGTACCTCCAGGTGCCTTGTTGAGCAAACACTCCCTCTCCCTACTCCCCAGCCCCATTGAGCTTTCTCTCTAGCCTCTCCCTGCCCCATGCCTCCCCACATTAAAAGGCCCCCAAAGCACTGACGACCGGCTTCTCTGTATAAAGCCGGAGGAAAGCAGGCGATAAACATCAGGCGTTTAAATTGGTCATTTGGAAGATTACATCTCTTCAGCGAGGGTCTTTCTTTCAAAACACTGAATTAAGGGCCGCGGCTACTCCGCACCGGCTCTCAGAGGCCAGGCACCTTTTTCTTTGGCCGTGGGGTGGGCCGGGCGCGGTGACCCGGCGCCATCAGAGGCCCGGGGAAAGGACGTGGGGCGACACCGACTAATGACAAGTAATTGACGGATTCGAGGCCGCGCATTACCAGCAGAACTGGGAGGCATTAATTATTTAAAAACGATTAGCCTCGCGTGTGTCCCGCAGGCGAGCCGTCTCTTTCAGGGAAAATAACCAGCCACGCGAACCGAAGCCGGGCTGGGAGCGCGGCTGGGCAGGCGCGCACCCCCAGCCGGCCTTGGGCGCGGTGGACAAAGGCGTACTCCGCTCCGCGGGGACGGGGGAAGGAGGAGACGGGCGCCCAGGCTCCCCACACAGGGCGGTGTCCACAGAACTGACCCTGCCAATTATCAGGACCGATTTCTGGCCTTTTGGGTTTGAGATGAGGGTGACTGCGGCGGGAAGGGAAGAAACTTTCCAGTTACGGTGGCGGGTAATTTCGGTGGTCCGAGACCTAGCGCGACCTACGTCCTGGCGAAATACCAAACTGATCGAGCCCGCGCGAGCCTCCGACGAGCCAGACACCCAGCCCTAGAAAGCAAACCCCCAGGTGGAATGCAGATTTGGAGTGGGGAGGAGCACCTGGTAGACCCCAGGGGAAAGACACCTTTTCTACCCTGCTCTCCAAAGTCGAGGGTCCTGCGGTGTCAACTGGCAGCCTCAGGGCCACTAGTTTTCCGAGCTGGCACTTTCCCGTAGGCGGGGGACAGATGCTGGGCGCGGTGACCCGGCGCCATCAGAGGCCCGGGGAAGGGACGTGGGGCGACACCGTCTGTCCGATCTCTCCAAACCCGGTGTCCTGGGCCAGCGCGGGGTGGGGGGAGTGGTCGAGGAACCGCCCCGCGGCCGGGTTCAACATTTCCCTCCTGGAACCGGCTAGTGGCCCCGAGGCTCCCGGACCTTCCTGCGGCCCTGCGCGCTCACGGCGAGAACCCGGGCTTCCCCGGCCGCTGGGGAAGGCGCTGCCCCTCCTCGGCTCCCGGACGGCGGGGCCCCCACCGCCGCTGGGCCTCCGCGTCCCTGGAACCCACGCTCGGGCCTCCCTCTGCAGCCTCCCAGGACCAGCGCGCCATCTCCCGACCCCACCCCCCCAGCTTCTGAGGCCCAGGCCGGCTCCCACCCCCCGCCTCCCCACTGTCCCAGGGCGGCAGGAGGCCCTCGGATCGAATCCCCTGCCCAGAGAGGCTGCGGGAAGCTGCGGTGGCTTCCCGGCGCTTCGGGACCCCGCCAAACTTTCCAGCTGTGCGCAGGACCCAGGTTCACTCTGGGTCCCCCAACACCTAGCATCCTCACAATTACCTGTAAAACGGCCACCTCCCCAACCCCGGATTCTCTCCGACCTGGCTTCTCCCTCCTTCCCCGCCCCTCAGGCCTCGGAGTCCCGGGCAGGGCTAGGGTCTGGCTGGGGGCGGGGAGGCGCGCGGACTGGAGTGGGGGGCGCACTCCCTACCTGCGGTGCGGCGGGCGGGCGGGCGGCGGGACGGGCGGCGGCGGCAGAGCGTCCAGCGCGCGGAGGGAGGCGGCCGACTGCTCCGAGCCGAGGCATCCCCGCATTTATTTGAGCTCAAACCGAGCGAATGTTGACTTTAGCACACAAAGCAAAGATTTCACTGCCCGCTAGTTTAAAAATGAATATTTTACCAAGATATCGATCAGCGTTATAAAATTCAGTTAAGTACAATGGGATCCTGCAAAAAAAAAAAAAAAGAATAATGAAGGAGGGGGGGCAATATAATATCTGTGCAAATTTGCTGAAGTGTGACGTGGCCTGGAAAGTTTACCCTCCTGGAATTCGGATCTAGAATGTTTTTTTCGGTTGTTTACTGACTGTTTATTCACAGATCACGGTTGCTTAAACCCGCGCGCGGAAAAGGAAGAAAAAGAGGGCGAGGGAAGGAAAAAGAGACGCTGCACCCTACTACGCAGAGTTGGGGGACGCGGGCGGAGGGCAGTGTGAGCGCCAGTTAAGCTGGGCGCCTTGGCGGGAGGAGGGGCTGGGGCGAGAGGGTAGGGGGCCTAAAGGCTCAGGATGGGCCGAAAAGCCTCCGGAGCGGCGGGCTCCCCGACATCCTTTTTAAGTATTCCTACAGAACTATATCTTATCGGCCGGGATCAGTGGAGGGGGGCGCGCTAAGTAGTTTAAAACGACCCTCTCACAATGGGCGTGCGATAGGAAACATAGCAGGTTAGGGCAGCGCTTTCAGCCGTCATTGTCCCGCACTCGGCCCCCGGCCCTGCCTCTCGGCTCCTTCGCCGCAGGAGCCTTTTATGTGATAATGAAACACATTTCAGGCTGGGCTCACGACGTGTGTGTCCCTGCCGGGGGAGAGACGGCCCTGATTGCTGGCTGCGGCCTCCGGATCGCCTACCCCCCCATCCCCTCCTCCTCTCCCTCCTCCTCCTCCCCAATTTCTCTTCCTTGTGTTCTTCGGGACAATGTGGCATGTTAAAAAGGGATTTGGAGGCGGGAGGCGGAGGAGAGGACAAACCCCCCTCAAGCGCGTGGGAAGGCCAGGGTTTGAGGGGCAGAGAGATCCCCCGAGGTGGCAGAGGTCGATCTGACAGGCGGTGTCCAGGCTTCGCGGGACTGCCAGGAACACTCCCAGTTTGGGTGGTCAAGAAGCCCAAAGATCTAGTCCGGACACGGAAGCCTGGACTGAGAAACCCGAGGCCAAAAGTTTTGGGAAGCTAGCTGTGCCCCGGATGACCCCAAGTCTCCGGGGCCCCCTAGAGCCCACTGGCTCCTGCCCTAGCCCGGCCAGCTGGCAGGCAGCAGATCCCTCCCGCAAAACCAAAGCCAGAGCCCACTCTGCCCACACAACCCCCATTTGGCCTCTAAGGTTTCCGCTCTTATTGGCCCTGATTTTACTCCTGCTAGGCTATTTTTGAAAGGAGGCAGTGTGATTTGTAAGATTTTATTCTTGGTCGTTCTTTATGCTTTGGGGTTTTCCTTCAAGGATCACAGCATACCCACTTATCCCCTTGGCCCTGTAATCCTGGCTTGCTAACCCAGCCTAACAGGTCACTTGGCAAGGTCCCAGGAGTTTGGAGGGTAGGGCGCAAACCGGAATACCCCTGGAATCCAACCCCTGGCAGGGGGCACCTGGCCAGACATGCCGGACACCCTCTTACCTCTGCTTCATTCCCCAATATACCTATATTTAAAGATTTCCATCAGAACTCAGAGATCCCTTTAACATCACTTCCAGGAGAAAGTCCTTTGTTTCTCCAGACAAAATGGTGAAATCATGATCCCAGAAGCCTCACTACCTCTGGGCTTCAGCAAGTTCTATCAAGGTTGTGCAGAACACCTAAGTGAAGCTGGAGGATGGGATGTGGGGTGGTGGTGGATTGTAAACAGAGGCCTGTGGTTGTCGAATCCAGGTAGAGACCCAATTCCAGGAAAAGGTGAATGGGTGCAGAGAGGCAACGATGAAAAGGAAAAGGGCTCCACCAGGAATTTGCAAGTCCAATCTGGACTCTCTGTGAAGGTAGGGCAAGGACTGGGAATACAGCAAAAAAAAAAATTAAAAAAATAAAACGCAAAATCCAGGATTTTTTTTTCTCCCAGAGAAACCAGCCCCAGGGTGCAAGAGATGTCAACAACATTTCACCTTCACATGGCCCAGCTGGAAAATATGGATATGGAGTATGGTTTTTGCCAGGCTTTGGAGGTGAACCTGCATCAACCCCATAACCCCCAGAATGGTTCACCTGGGATCTTTGAGTTTCATTTTGTGTCAAGTTAAACTCAAAATTCAAAAAGTAACCTTGAACAATGTTGAGTTCCATTAATGATGTCCTTGCTGGAGTGTTTAGGGTGAAGTGTACTGAAGTCTGAAATTTACTCTGAAATGCATCTAGGAACATAAGTAAACTGATTTAGGTGTGGATAGATGGTCAGACATCCAGTATAAGTATACTAAGCTGAGAACAATAGGATCTGAGCAATGGGTATGTGTGTTTACTGTAAAATTCATTCAATTTTAAGTTTGTCTGAAAATGTTAACAACAAAATGTTGATAAAGCAGCAACCATCTCCCCCCAAATAGCATAAAACCTGCAACCAGTCAGGACCTCCCTCCCTCAAACTTAAAATATATCCCGGATATGTTTATTTATTTCTTTTTAATCAGGCAAAGGAAAAAAATCTTGAAGATTCAAAGCAAAAAACTGGCAATAACACTTTAATATAGATTTGTGGTACTCTGGTCCTTGCAGTCAGAACACACATTTATAAGCCATAAATAAAGCACGCAGAAACCATAAATTAATCAGACTTGAGACCTGGATTTCACCGTATCAAGAATGGGAATGCTTTTTTTTTTTCTTTTCTTGGGCATTTACAACAGACCCTTACATTATTTTTCTCTTTTTAAAACAATAGTACAACTCTGTTTTCTGTTAAAACTACATAGTTTTACACTGAGTCACTCAAAAAAGTTTGTGTTTTTTCCTTTTTCTTATTTTAATAAAGTAAGACTTCCCTGCAACGACAGCAATGAAGAGGAACCACAACAAGAAGTCAAGAATTGGCAGGTTCTTAAAGAAGCAGGCGTCTACACAGTAGTGGAAACGGAGGCTTTTCTTCTTTTTTTTTTTTTAACTGTTTAGCTTTTTCTTTTTCCCTCCTTATATAGGATGATAGACATCACTGTGGCCCAGGCGAGGGAGGGAAGGACTGCAGAGGGTGAGGGGAGACCTCTGTGGGGGGGCGGGGCAGGGTGAGAAGGGTCCTTCTCCCTTGCACCTTTGCAGCAGCCCTTCCTCAGAGTCTCCACCCCACTTCCTGTCTCTCGCATCTGGGTCCCGGGCTAGCCGGGTAGCCGCTGTCTTCTTACGAGGAGTTCATAATGGGCCGGGAGTACACCCCCTGGTAGTAGGAGGTGTCTGCGGCCAGGGGCGAGGCATCCAGGCCCGCTTTGTTCGTGACCGGGCCCATGGCCAGGCTTCCCGGCATGGGGGACCCGTAGCCGGGGTAGTGCATCACCTGTTCGTAGGCCTTGAGGTCCATTTTGTGGGGCTGGTGGTGGTGATGGCTGTGATGGTGCTGCTGCTCTGACGACATGAGGTTGTTGATGGAGAAGGGGTGGTTGAAGGCGTAGTGGTGCTCCGGCTTCAGGTGGGCCTCGGGCGGCAGGCCCGGGTGATGCGGAGGGCCCAGCAGGTGGGCCGCGGCCTGCTGCTGCTGCTGCCCGGGCGAGGGCGCCGGCTCCGGGGGGCTCAGCGCCGAGGCCGGCGTCCCCTTCAGCTCCCCGAGACCCCCTCGCTTGTGCTCCTGGCACGGGGAGGCGCTTGAGTGGGGCGACTCCGTGCCCGCCGGAGTCTCGGGAGCCGGCCCGGTGGCCGCCTCTCCGAGAGGACCCTGCGAGGCCTGGGCCCCGGCGGCGGCGGCCGCCTTCTTGCTGCCGCCCGCGGCGCCCGCGGCCTCCTTCAAGGCCAGCTGCTTCTCGCACTTGAAGCGCTTCTGGCGGCGCAGGTAGCAGCCGTTCTCGAACATGTTGCCAGAGTCGGGGTGCAGGGTCCAGAAGGAGCCCTTGCCGGGCTTGTCGGGAGAGCGGGGCACCTTGAGGAAGCAGTCGTTGAAGGACAGCGAGTGGCGGATGGAGTTCTGCCAGCGCTGCTGGTTCTGCCGGTAGAAGGGGAAGAGGTCCATGATCCACTGGTAGATCTCGCTCAGCGTCAGCATCTTGTTGGGGCTCTGCTGGATGGCCATGGTAATGAGCGAGATGTACGAGTAGGGCGGCTTGGCGTGCGTGTAGCTGCGCCGGTACGTCTTGGGGTCCCGCGCGCGGCTCAGGCCCGCTTGCCCGTACATGGGGCTCATGGAGTTCATGTTCGCGTAGGGCGCCAGGCCGCCCATGGCCCCGGCCGCCTGCCCCCCGAGCGGGCTCAGGCTCGGGCTCAGGTGCGGCCCCATGCCCGCCACGCCGGCCGCCCCGGCCGAGCCACTCATGCCGGCCATGGCGCCCGCCCCGGGGGACATGCCGGCCAGGGACGGGCTCATGCCCGCGCCCACGTACGACGACATGTTCATGGAGCCGGCGCTCATGTTGCCCGAGCCACTGCCCATGGCGGCCGCCGACATGCTCATGTACGTGTTCATGCCGTTCATCCCCAGGCCGGCGTTCATGTTGCTCACCGAGGAGTAGCCCTAAGGACAGAGCCCGAAGGGAGGCGCACAGCGTTAGCACCGCGGCTGGAGAGCGCCCGGCCGCCTGGCCGGACCCCCGACCCACACCCCACATCCCACCCCCACACCCGGCCATCGGGCCAGCCCAGGCCCCCGCCTCCAGGGAGGCCTCCAGGGAGTCCTGCCTTCGCGCGGCCCCGTCCCGGGCCCCGACCCAACGTCCGTGTCACCCGGAGCGCGCCGCGATCGCCCTCGGAGAGGGGGCGCGGGGGCTGCGGCTCTGAGCTGGTGGCCACCCTTCAGCCCTCCTGCACCCGGTTCAGATTGTACAGCAGGGGTCTCCAGGAGCGCACTGAGCCAGGCACCCCAAACGCATCTCCCCTCTGCAGAATCTCCCCGACTCTCAAGTCAGTACACCGAGCAAGGGCCGCTGCCTCGGACGCCACCTCCGACCCTGGCCAGCGACCTGTGGGACAAGGCGCCGGGCGGTCTCCCGCGGAGACGATCCCAGGGTCCTCTCCGTTCAGCCTTCCTCCCGGATCCCATTCTGGTCCCCGGGAGAACCTAGACGCAGTTCCCGCGCGGAGCCTTTTGCCATCCTGAGACATTGAGTGGCGGGACGGGGAGGGGACCGCGAACTGAACTGCTTAGCTGCTGGGCTCTGCAGTCACAAACTTTCTTCCTCTTTGTCGCCTCGTCCTCCCTTTTTTTCTCTATCCCAGCCTCCGACTCCTGCCCACCTTCTCCTCTCCAGCTCCCCACCCCCTCGCCGGACGACCTCCCACCCCTCCCCAGCCGCGCGCTGCCAAACACAACTCTGTTAGGATAGTGCGTGGCTCGGCCACGGAGAGGATTTGGAGGCGCCGCAAGTCAATATTTGATCACAAAGTTAATATTATCTCAAGGCTAACAGTGTGTCGTATAAAAAAAAAGAGACCCATTTGAGTCGAAGGAGGGTGGGAAAGGCGGCTGCCCCGAGCGGCTGGGGTGGTGTTGAGGGTGGTGTTGGGGTGGGGGGGTGCCGGGAGCCGGCCAGGGAAGCGGTCCCGAAGTTGGGACCGAGGGCAGACGCCGCCACCCCGCTTTCCCCGGCAAAGCCGAGTGCCTACCTCGGGCTCGGCGTAGTAGCTGCTCCAGTCGGACGGCTCGTGCCCTTCCATCTTCACCGCTCCCAGCATACTGGAAGCCGAGTGCATGGCAGTTTAAAATTTAACAGCCACAACAAACGACCGGCAATCACCCCCCCCAACCCCCACCCTCCTTTAAAAAAAAAAAAAGTCGGCCGAGGCACGGTCCCCTCCCTCCCTCTCGCTCTCCCCGTCTCTCAGCCCCGCTCCCTCGGCCGGCCGGAGGCGGTGGTGGGAAGTGGGCGGGAGGGCTGGGTCGCGGGAGGAGGGGGCCGGGGGTAGGAGGAGGCCCGGAGCCGAGCCCCGCCGCCGGAGCGCCCGCCGCCGCCGCGCTCGCGGGCTGCCGGGTGGAGGCCGAGGCTGGCAGTGCCGAGCTGCCCGGAGGCGGCGGGAAGCGCGCGGCGCGGGGGCGGGTGGGGGGGCGGAGAGGAGGAGGAGGAGGAGGAAGGGGTGGAGGAGGGAGGGGGAGGAGGTGTGGACCGCGCGGCGGACAAGTGCCGCAGTGACGTGGGCGGCTGGTGATATAGCGCGGCGCGCCGGCGCGGGCCTCCAATCCCCAGACCCGGGGCAGCCTATTTGAATAATCAGCTCACACCTGGGTGAGAGGGAGCCCCGGCCTGCGCCCCGCACCTGCCCCGGCACCCTCCCCCCAATCAGCCGCCCCGTACCCCCGCCCGCGGAACCGCGACGGGCGAGCCAAGAGGGTGGACGCGGGCCCCTGGGGGGGTCCACCCCGCCTTTCGTCTGCTGGGCGTCCCCGCGGGAGGAGGGACCTGGGAGGAGGCCACCCGGTGTAGGGGCCCAGGGCTCTGACCCCCACCACCAACCCTCCCCCCGCCCGCCAGGTCTCATGGCGCCGGGCGCCTGGTACTTCGGTCCGAGGGCGCGTCGGGCCTCCGCTCAGGCTCCGCAGAGCCTTATCAAAGCCGCATTTATTTATCCCGGTTTCTGCGCTCGCAGGGCTCATTCCCTGTCAAAACAGCCAGCCGGTGTCAGAGCCAGTTTGCAAAGCGCTGTCCTATGTAGCAAAACTGTGTACACACCTTGAACTCCCCGGCCACTGCTGCTGGGAGGCCACTCTTGTTACTGTTAAGACCCAGAGCGGAGCTACGGAAGGGCTGCGGTCCCGCCGCCCCGGCTTTTTGCCTCCTCCGAGCCCGGCTTCCAGGGCCCGACCTGGCGGCTGGAGGGGACGAGCCCTGTCCCACTGTCCCGGCGCCGGGCGCAGGGCGCAAGCGGCCCCGCCAGCAGCTGCGACGGTTGGGAGACTATTTGTCTCTGACAGGACGCCGTGTTTCAAGGTTACTTTTCAGCCACAACCGAGGTACCCACAGCGTTTCGTAACTAAAACAAACAAGGCCGGAGGTGAGGGGTGAGGCGAGAGGAGAGAGGGGAATTAAGGAATCAATACTGGGGCAAAAAGAGTCCGCCCGAGGAGGGGCTCTGTGGTCTCCGCTTTCCCGAGGAACTGTTTTATGAGACTTAGCAACCCTAGCACCATATTCGTCCTTTTATTTTCGATGCAACTTCCACTTCAAATGATCGTCTGTTCTGGGTTAGCTACGGAGACCTCAGTGAGCCAGATTTGGGGTGGGGGTGGTACGGAATACTCCTACAGGTGTTTGGAGGTGGACACACTTTCTTGATTCTAAAAACCCAGCTGGGCCGTAAGGATGCAGCCTTGAGCCCTCAACCCCAAAGAGAAAGAGAAAGGAAACAGTGGGTACCTGCCCCACCTATCCAGAGTTGTGGGGAGTGTTGGCCGAAGACAGAAGCGAGGTGGCAGGCACGCAACAGAGCATCTAGAGCGGAAGGCTGGGTGAGGGTCAGGCCCAGAGGGCAGGGGCGGAGCAGTGGGTTGGGGCAACTCCCACCCCTTCCCTCTACTCCAGGGCGCTAGGGCCTGCAGCGCTTTGAGCTAAAGATGCAGGCACTGCTGGTCTGACCAATTCATAAAGAGAGCGTTAATGTACCCGCTGAGCTAGGGCCGGGGAACGGTTCCCCACAGCCAGAGTCTGCGTCTCGCCGAAAGAGAGGAAAGAGGTACAGGGCGGTCCTGCGTACAGCCTGGGAGTGCCCTGGGTGTGGGCACACATGGTGTCGGTGTGTGCGGGGGAGCTGAAGGGACCAGACCCTGGGCATCTCTCACCGGTCCCCGAGCGTGGGTGGAAACTACCTGACCACTCTCCAGAGGGCTGGGGAGAGACGGTGCGCACTGGCCTGTTTTTCAAAGCGTTGTGCGCTGGCCCAGGGCAGAAACACACAGACACAAACGCACACGCATGCACACACCCTTCCTCCTCCCCGCGGGGCCCTTCTCCCATTCATTAGTGTGTGTGTTTAGTCACTCAGTCGTGTCCGACTCTTTGCGACCCCACGGACTGTAGCCCGCCAGGCTCCTCTGTCCATGGGATTTCCCAGGCAAGAATACTGAAGTGGGTTGCCATTTCCTTCTCCGGGGGATCTTCCCGAACTAGGGATCGAACCCACGTCTCCCGCATTGCAGGCTAATTCTTTACCGTTTGAGCCAGTAGATGAGACAGTAAAACCGGAGATACGACAGACAGCTTTCCGGGGTGCAGGAGATGGAAAGCTCGAGCGTCCTGATTAACCTAGAATGTGCGTCTATGTGAATGTCCACTCCTCTCTTTTCGCTCTTGGTTCTGGAAACCTCTCCGCCCGCAAAAGAGAGCACGTCCCCGGGGAGGAGGGCGCGCCCCTGGGTGGCCCGGCCCCGGGTCCCCGGCTTCCGCAGTGACAGGGCTCCCCCTGTCGGTCGCGCGGCCCCGGGATAGACCAGAGCCCTACGGACGCCCGCGGCCCTAACCCCGCGACCCGAGCTCTCGTGCCGTCCGACGGCGTCTCCCAGTCTCCCGGAAAAGGCTTCCGGCGAGGAGAGGGTTGCTAGCGCTTCTTCCGGGTTCCCGAAGTTCTGCACAAACCCAGATCGGCCTCCGCCGCCCGTGGCGACGCCGCGGAGCTCTGGCGACGCGGCCCCTGGGACCCTCCCCGGGAAAGGCGAGCGCTGCCGGCTGATGCTGCGGGGAGCGAGCGCTCACGCCGCGGGCCCGCCGCTGGTCCCCGCGCCGAAGCCCGAGGGGGCGCTCCCACCCCTGCGACTCTGGCTCCTTCCCTTCCCGGCAGCTCGAGTTTCTAAAGGTTGATTCAGAGCGTCTGGCACGAGAGCCTCAGGCTGGAATGCTGTAAATTGCTCCGGGAGCTTCTCTCCAGGAAAAAAAAGTCCGCGGGTAACTCGGGATGAAAATAGATGTTTCTCCAGATCTCCCTCCACCCCCTTATCTGAAGGAGGACTGAAATCTGCGAAATTTTCCTTTGCCGGTGTCCCCTGTTACCGGCCTTGTCCGGCGCTGCCGGGTTTGCGTAAAAGTTGCCTTATAATCGACGACTATGCCAGGGGTTAGCGCGCGCTGATTTTATTCCGGGTGCTGCCCCAGCGCATTGACCCAGACTCAAATCTGGGCCTCCTCCGATCTCCCTGCAATTTCCAGTTACACTCCTTCATCCCCGTGGCTCTCCATCATGTGAAACTAGCCAGTGGGGAAGGGACATCAACAAGCAGAACTCAACTTCCCAAAGCGATGACCCATAAAATGCCAAAGGGTGGTGCTGGGGCGGGCGATTCTGGTAGATCAAGATTCCGGTTCTGTAAGCCTTTTGGAGAATACATACCGGGACAGGCCTTGCTTTAGGGAAGCTGTCCCCAAACTTTTTGGCACCAAGGACCTGGTTTCATGAAGGACAATTTTTCCAGGGACCAGGGTGGGGGGAGATGATTTCCAAATTATATTTCCTGTGCACTTTATTTCTATTATTATTATTACATCAGCTCCCACCTCAGATCACCAGGTATTAGATCTCAGATGTTGAGGACCCTTGCTTTATTTAGCGCATTACCAGACAGGTCTGCAGGTGAGGTTAAAACAGAAGAGACAGAGAAAGTTGACTTAGCAAAATCTTTTGAAAATACACATTTTACCTTCAAATAACCTTTGGTTTTGGGGAAATCAGATACCCACCCCCGCCATTATTCATTCACGGTGGCAAGAGGCATATAGTTGTGTCAAAGATTGTAATTAACATTTCACTTTCTGTGGGTTGCTATTTCTGAAATTTCCTTTAGAAAAATCAGACTATCAAAATTAGTCTACTTGGCATTGAACATTCAAATACTTTTTTTGCTGGCTTTCATAGTTCTCTGATGGCCAGAATCCCAGTTGTTCACAGAGAGGGCAATGGAAAAGATAATTAGCAAAGAATATCTTTCAAAGGAGATTTATGTGAAAACACACACACACAAGAAAGTGATTTTCAAAATAAGAGAAAAGCAAGATATGACACTGTAGGTTTATACACAGTAAGTTTATACACATGCACACAATCTACCTCTCTTGGCAAGATTCACAGGAAAAGATGGGAAATAAGTCCTAATAAATAATGATAAGATAAATATGTTGCTAGCAACCCTGGTTGTGTTTGGTGGTAGGATTATCTCTTCAATCTATATTTTTCCTGAAGTATAGTTGTATCATTTTATATAATAAACTATTATTTTATGACATTATTTTTTATTATTTTAAGTGAAATATATAATATTAGATTTGATGTCATGGAAACTTTACCGAAATAACTTACACTATCTGTGCAAGAAGTCACCGTTCCAAGGGAACAAGGATTTGAGTTCAGAAAACAAACCAGTATTATGTTCTCTGACCTGTGTCGGTGCCCTTCTTGAGTTAAGGGAGGAAGAGAAGCTATTTGCATGCCAACCCCAGGCGATGACTTCCTAGCCTGGTACCAGGGAGGGGCGAGGCTCTGTCCACAGGTCCCATTGGATGAATTTGGTACTCTCATCTCTTTCTCTGATGCATGTAGCATTTGATAGCTGTATGGATGGTTGGGCGCAGTTATGCAGTGTGCATCTTTTGTGAGCTTCCTCGGTAGTCAGGTTGAGCACTTGTCAACCCCATTCCCATCTTTGTAGGCCTGTGGAGAAGGTCAATGATCTGCCCATTCGGTTCCAGGGTCGAATATTTCTAGTATCTTCTTGGCATCCTGTCTACCATTGTTGAGGCCTTAAGCACATTTCTGTATGTGGGACTCTTAAGCAGGTAATTAAACTAATCGGAAGAAATAAAAATGAAATGACAATTTTGAGTAGCAGTAACAACATGTCAATGTGAGTGAGAATAAGCTCCTCGTAAGGAATGCCTAAATTAGATGTATCTCTGTTGGGCCCTGTGAGCTCTTTCATACATTTAGATGTTATGCTTGGAGGTAATCTGTTATTCCTGCCCAAAAGACCAGCAATAGACCTAACTGAGGATGGGGGTCATGGAGAATCCATCTCGCACCTGAAGAATCAGACCTGGACATTCCTTCTTAGGAAAGTGGAGATCAGAAGGAGGTTAGCAAGGCCTGGATTTGGCAGCCTTAGGTGGTTGTTTGTTTCTGCCTTCCATATCAGAGTGATTATAGGGGCTTTGGATAAACAGAAAAAAATAGAACCAACTTGCTGTCATATTAAGCAGTGATGATGAAGAGGAGTTTATAGATTTCTGGTCCATTCAGCAACTACTTTAATGAGTAATTCCTATATAGGGCGAGACCGCAGCCCTGACCATTGTAGACAAAGCCATGTGCTTGTAGAGGTCATTTTCTTCTACTTGCTCCTCTTCTTCTCCTCTTCTGACATGGGTTCCAGCAGAACTTACTCTGCTTATGTTTTCACGTTTCCTTTCAGCAATGACCCAGGGATTTTTCCCAAGGGCCAGAACCCCATTCCAAAGGGGAGTCTACCTGTCACTATTGAGAATTAACTGACCTGTTGGCAGGGATGCGTGCAAACCTCGGGTGAAGTACACTGCCTGTGTTGACCCAGAATTGATGGGGGAACCAAGGGTTGGGTGCTCTGAAGCCAGCCTGATGGCATGATGACAGAAGGTGGCCAGTCAGGGGCATATGGCAGGCCACTCCACTCCGGCTACCATTTGTAATCTCTCTCTAGTACCAACTTTCCATCCTACAGGTACTAGGGGGTTCTGGCTCTGGGAAGAAGGCAAAAGGAGCACCTGCTGTCTTGAGCAGTGCCCTGTGTTTGTGTGTGTGTGAGAGAGAGAAAACATGCAAGTGTGTAATACACGAGTCTGTATTCACTTCTCATCTACTTTATTTCAAGAGTCCTTCCCGAGGAAGGATTGCAGAGCTTCCTGAAAAGTGAGAGCTTCGTTTGACAGGGAGGGTTAGCATATTACAGCCACTGTGACCCACCGGGGCCCGGGTAATTAACCAGGGCTAGGACCACCCCTCAAATTTTTATGTGCATAACCTTCCCCTGGGGATCTTGTTAAAATGCAGATTCTGATTCAGCTGGTCAGAGGAGGGGCTTGAGAGTTTGCATTCTAACAGACTTCCAGGTGGTGCTGTGGAGGCTGGTCCGAAGCCCCGCTTCCCTCAGTCATCTTGCGGTCTGTCCTGACCAGGGTGGTGGTTTGGGCCTTGATGAAATGTGAAGTGTTAAGTCCATCGTCACTTTCAGTGGGTTCTCCCCTCCCACTCGCTCCGGCCACACGGACCATCTCCGCAGCCAGGATGCACCTTCCCAGGGTTCGGAATGTGTTCGCAGCTTGGGGCGTGGAGAACGTGCTCTCCCCCGCGCCCCTCCCCGCCCCCACCCGGCATTGTCTGCGGCCCGCACCTCCCTCAGCGCCTCTCCTGGGACCTCCCTGGTTGACAGGGCAGAAGTGGGAACCTACAGCAATAATCAGTTTGTGATTTGGAAGCTGTCATTTTCCGAGCACAGAAAAGTGGTCTAAACAAAGTGTCACCTGCAATCACGCTGGATTACAAAGATTCCCCCTTCTCTGTTCTCGAGAAGCGAGAGAGCCCACAGGACTCTCTGGTCGTTCCTCCCGGCGAATCTGGCGCTGGACTCGCTGGCCTTTTCCTAAACATTCCCCGACCTCATCACTGATCCCAAAGTGTATTTTTAAGTAGCAAAATAGATTCAAGGAAAGTGACAAGGAGATTCCTGTTTATCTAGTTTGGAATGGAGTTTGCACGTCCTCCTGGGGAAGACCTGGGTCTCCTGTGGAAGCGACTGGGACGAGGAATTTTCTTCCACAGACGCTGACCCGATGCTGAACTAGCACCGCCTGGCCGATACTCCAGAAAAAGAACAAGAGCAGGAGTGATGCAGTCTGAACCCGCAGACACGCCAGAATTAACCGCGTCCCCCTCCCCGCCAGGAAATACACTGTTTCTCTTGCTCCCACCCAAATATTTTCCAACATGTATAATAGGAAACGTTTAAAAGCTAAAATATGAGTCTCTAAGGTGAGAAGAATGTAAAAACTCAAGCTGTTCCTTTAATGCTTATTCTATTTGCAATGTGCACCCATAATTAGCACTCAGATCATCTTCCTCTTGTAGGAATTTAAATAAGTCATTCCTTCTGAAAAGGACTCCTTTCCAGGTAAGAACTGGTAGAAAGGAGTAAATGTATTTATTTACTCCTATGGGCATATTCTTCTTATTTCTACTATACTTATAAAAGCACATGGAAAGATCAATGTAAACATAATAAGAATTTTAGACCAAGTCCTTAATATGTTTGATTTTAAAGCAGCAAGGGCTGGGGGTGAAAAAGCTGGGGAGAACATTGTATTCAGCTGCTTTGAGATCCCTGGATGGAGCTGGATATAAAAAGCAAACTTACTTTGTAGCTTCTTTCACCCCTGCCGGCTACATCATCCCAGAAGTTGCCTCTGTCATACTAAAGGGATAGAGATTCGAGATGCTGTTTTCGCGTGTTTTGTTTTGCATCATATAACAAATGATCAATGCTGTTTAATATTCTCCAGAAAACTCTATATGAATAGATCTGTACCTTCCTAAATCCTGAGAGTTTAGCTCTCCCCTTTAAGAGGAAACCTGGCAAGGTCATCCCTCTAAGTCTTCAAAATAAAGTGCTAAGTGGATGCTAACGATGAAGACCATCTGGTCCTGGTGGGAGTTCTGTGTTGCTCCTACCTCCCCAGGCTTTGTGGTCACATAGAAATTGGAAGAAGTCTTTTTTTCTTCTTCCCTGTTTCTTTTTATTATTTTCTCCTTTTTATGCTTAATTTAGAACTACAGGTAAAAAATTTTTCTTTATGTTTATTCCTCAGGTTTACTGGCCCCCACGTGACCAGGATCTTCATGGTAGGAGGGGTAATATTTGCATCAATTCCCCAAACTCCAGGGTTCCTTAAACTCCAAGGTTCCCTCTTGAAGGTGGGAGTTCCCTTTGTCCCTGGGGAACTGGAGTGAGATGTTGCGGGCTTGCCTCAGACCACCCAGTCCCTCTGTCCCAACCTGGGACCTTTGATCCAAACCTTGAATTATTTTCTGAGGGAGAAATCATCAGAAGCACGGGAAAGAGAAAACACTCACGGGTAGAGTTTTCAGTTATTGGTACTCAGTGTGTGTGTGTGTCATTGGTCTACAATATGTCCAAGATTGTAACTCTCAAAGAATAAGGTTAAATAAACCATTTGTTGTTGTTGTTGGTTAGTCCCTAAGTCATGTCCAACTCTTGCAACTCCATGGACTGTAACCTGCCAGACTCCTCTGTCCACGGGATTCTCCAGGCAAGAATACTGGAGTGGGTTGCCATTTCCTTCTCCAGGAAATCTTCCTGACCCAGGGATCAAACCTGCGTATCCTGCATTGCAGGCAGATTCTTACCCAACTTAACTGTGGAACATTAAGAAATTGCTAAAAGAATGATATAAATCTCTCTGAAATTATATAGAAAATATATCGACTTTATGATGAAAGGTTAAATACACATTGGACTGGGGTAATTTGATTTAATTTTTGTAAAGATAATTCTAACTCTATGCACAGAAAAAGTCTGAAAGTTGCACACAAGGCTGTTAACAATTACACCCCCAGAAGTTGGGACTTGGAAGGCTTGTGAGAAGACTTGCCATTTTCACTTTATATTTTCCTCTATTTTTTTAAACAATTATTTCTTCTCTTTTTGTCATTAAATAATGTTAAGTAAACAAACATTGAAAAGTGCAGTCTTTGCCACTGGGTAGATGACAGGCTGCACATGGTATTTCTGCTCCTATAATTGAACATATATTTTTCTGCCTCTTGGTTTGGAGAAAATGAGTGACTCTGCTGAAGACACAAAGATCATATTTGCAAGAAAAGGATCAAACTGGGAACACCCATGGCCCAGGAGTGTTACGCAAGAAAACTAAGCTGCTAAGACCGAATAAATCTGTCCTGACTTAAAAACTAAAAAAACAATGTCCCAGGGCAGATCTTAAAGAACTGGGCAGTACTTAAAGTGCTGTGGGTCTTAATTGCTGATGGTTCTCAGGAAGGGAAAGAATTGAAATGGAGTTCTCTGTGCTTCAGCTTAATTAATATTTATGGCTGCAGAAGAAAATTAAATAAGGCAAACTGTGTAATTTTAAACAGTCTGTGGTCCTGGTAGCAGGACTCACAATAAATTCAGAACAGGAAGAGAATGCTGAGGAATGGTTCCTGATTTCAGGTTTCTTCCCCTCCCCCACCTCTCAGGCAACCTGACCCCCCTTTTTTTTTTGGTACTGCAGCATACTTCAGTACTGACATCTCTGAACGCTACTGCCTGGTTCACTTCTGTTTTTTGCATGTTTTTGTCTTTGTGACTGGTTATCTGCAGGAAGATTTTCTTTCATGGGGCGTGCTGATGGGAGGGATTATGTCCAAGGATGTTAGCTCTGGCACCAACTCTAATGGCCCCACTGAGTGTTTCTGGGGCGTGTATCTGCCACTTACTGATTCTTTCCATGGTTTGATGAGTTGAGCTTTTCTATCTGGGGCCGGAGAGCTGATGAGATAGCACAGTTTCCCTGTCATGGGGAATCCTGACCTTGGATCCACTTCTGCACACTAACATTTATTGGATGGATGGATGGAAGGATAGTTGGATGAATGGATGGAAGGAGGGATGGATGGAAGAACAGAAGACAGTTGCTATGCAACTCTAATGGAAAAACTCAGTTTACCCATGAGGACTGGTATTGGAAGGATAAAATCAGATTAGGACAAGTTGTGGGTGAGTGCTTTTCAAACTTCAATTGATGGCTCATCAGTGTGTTGAGGCGGTAATCTACTTCACTGAAATGATCGTTAATTAAAGGAAGGGAATACAATAGGATCTTTCTGTGCATCACACATAGAAAAGGCATGTGTAGTTCTGAAAAACTTGTTTTTGTTATAAATGTGTGTGTATCTGCAGCAGGATGGAAAAGGCATTCTCTACTGGGTTAAGTATTAGTCATGTCCAACACTTTGCTACCATATGGGGTGTAGCCTGCCAGGCTCCTCTGTCCTTGGAATTCCCCAGGCAAGAACACTGGAGTGGGTTGCCATTCCCTTCTCTAGAGGATCTTGATCCAAAAATCAAACCTTGGTCTCCCTCACTGCAGGCTGACTCTTTATCTTCTGAGTCACCACTCCAAACAACCTGAAAGACCAGGTCCACTGGGAACTCAGGACTTCTTAGCAAAAAAGCTTCAGATTTCCCATCTGGAGTGGAGATAACAGCAAAAGTCACAGAGTGGGTGAGGATGAAATGAGTTGAGGATTTGATGGGTACCTGGTATTTTGAGAACATCTGATCACTCTTACTTTCCCTCCCACTCCCTAGCATTGCACCAGGGGGAGTTCCAACCCTACCCAGAGAGACACGTCATGCCACATCTTACAGTTTGTCCTCTCAAATATAACCAAATCAACCTTCTTAAAAGACAATTAAACCTGCTCAAAATAATGCTACATATTTGATAAGATCATTTTCATTTCTGAGGTCAGAGCTGTGCTGAGTGCTGGGTCAAGGACCACTCCAGAATGAGCGAAAGTGTTCTACCCACTTGCAACTCTTAGCAAGAGCTAGACCTTGGTTTCGAGTCCATGGCTTTCTCTTCCTTGGAAGGTTAAATTCAATGCTGACAGTAAGTCCCAACCTCTCCCTATTTCCAGTTCTTTCTAAACCCTCTACCATGTGCTAATCCATGCCTCTTATTCCCCCCAACCCCGTCCTCTTCCTGAAGTCATTTGGTCCAGAGAACCCTTGCATCCCAATGTTTCTGTAAGTCCCCTCTTCACCCTTCCCAGGTCACCACTTCTCTTTCTGATTCCCATTTTATTCTCCTAGCATTCTTCACATTCCCCTTCTTCGCCAACCACCAAGCCATCTTCCACCCAGTCATGTTCTCCTGGTGACCCAAAGCTGGCAGAAGCCCCATTCATCTTTCTAGAAGGTCCCTCAGCTGCCAGAGCCAACCTGCTGCCCTTTTCCTGCTGGCTACTTCAGATCAACCTTGGCACCTGCGCTGGGGAGGAATGTTTGCTAAGTTTCAACCATTAGATTGAAAAAAAAAAAAAAAACAAACAAACACAAAACTTCCACTTCAACTTATTTCAGGTAACTTCAATGTTTTCATTCTCTTGAGAGGACCAACATAGCCACCTGTTTTGTAAGAAAATGAAAGCTTTGCTCTTAGTGATGGAAAACTCCCCCCGTTTCCATGGGACCTGGTGAGTTTGCAAACTTTGCTCTTACAATGAGTACTGCAGTGAATCTTCTTGTCCATGAATTCATATGCACGTGCCCATGTTCCTCTAGTGCCTGGAGCTTCTGGAAAGATCCACATATTACCCTGTAGAGGTCATTTTTGCAGATGAAAGGGGGTGTGCTGGGGTGAGGGCATAATAAAGGGGACTTTGTCTTTATCTGTCATGTTTTAATTTCTTTGCAAAGAGGATGCGTCCACATGTTATTTTTGTATTTAAGTTATGCTGAAATGTTTCCAAGAATATCAGCAAATTCCAACACTAGCAGTTCTCATCAAGAGGTTAGTCAGGCACCTCTTTGCTCTGTGTCTCCTCTGGGTTGCATCCAGTGGTCACGGTGATGGGACTGATCCTCCCTTGCATGGGTCCTCAAGGATTAGAAATTCTGTTCTGAAGTTTCCTTCTTTTCAGTTCCTGCCACACTTGTGGCAGAATGTGTAAACCAACCTTGGCCTTAAATCTCATTTAAAGACACTTTTGTCCATATTCTTGGAGCAGGTCAGCCAATGTGCATCTGATAAACGTATGCAAATCCCCAGCCATGCCCCTTGGGTTCAGGGCACACAGGGCATCATGGATATCTTCAAGGAGTTTCCAGGGTCGGGAGTGGACCAGAAATCAGCACAATGTGGTGTGTTAGTGCATCCCAGGGGGCAGCAATCGGATTTTCCTGGGATGGAAGGAAATCCTACCTGGGGGAAGGAGATGAGTTCCCTAGGCTGAAAGGGACCCAGAGCTCCCCTAGTGGAGGGAAGCAGCAGTGCAAAGGAGTGCCCCAGACCCAGCTGGGGAAGGCACAGCCTGGAAGAGACCATGAGCTGCAGGGGGACAGAGGATGGGTGTCACCTAGGGTTTGGAGTGGCTGTTCCCCTGACAGTGTGGAGGGAAGTCAGGCTGGACCCAGGACCACCTGTAATCTGGCTCTGGTCCAGCAGGCTGACTAGTGACAACAGGCCTTTTCAGCCTCTCAGTGTTCCTGGGCTGCAGAGGTCATGGTCCTTCCTGGTATGGCCCATATTCCATCCTGATAGAGGAGATCTCAGGCCCACTCCAGACATCTCTATGGGCTGCACTAGCTCCGAGGTACCCCATTGGGTTCTGTAAGGCTGCTTTGGGGCCACATGGAAGCTTAGCTTGCCCCTCTGCCCACAGCTACCTCCACCCCCACCCCCCACCCCCGCTCTGCTAGATGTTGAGCCCACCGGTCCCCCATGAACATGGCACAGGCTAAACCCCACCGAGAAGCTGTCTTAGGGAGTCCAGATGAACAACCACTTTGGAGCTGCAGCACCAATCCGGGTGGGGAGACTCCCCAGTGATGGAGACATCCTAGTTCTACCTCTGGCCTCTGAAAGTGTCTCCAGAAAGCTCCGAGCTGACACAGACAGGAAAGTATTGGGTGACATAAAAATACAGAACCGGGAGTCAAAATTCTCTTAGTTCCCATTTCCCCATGAAGAAGAGCCAAGGAATCGAGTGCAAACTGGCACTTGACTCAGCAAACACTGGGAAAGCACTGGGGATCTGAAGGTAGGAAGGGAAGGCAGCTGATAAGGGGCTGTGGTGAACCCAGTTCCTACTGTGGGCATCTAGAGCTTCACCTACAGCGGCTACTTAAGGCAGAGGAGAAACTGCACTGCAGATGTGTCCCTGGGAGTAGGAGGGAGTGGGGGGGGGTGTCTTTTCCCCAATCCTGCACTGCTGATTGACAGCTGCTGTTGGGGGTCTTAAACCTCCAGACACTTCCAGTCCTAAGCAGGGAGGGTAAAACCCTTTTGCTAGAAAGCTGCCTATGGAATCTGGCAAATGCAAGGAGGGTTTAGAGGGGGAAATATTCAGGGCCCTGCCACCATCTCTGTATGTTCCAGGGTCTCCATTTTTTAATAGCTCAGCCCGCCTGAGCCTCAGCCCTTGAATCATCAAATAAGGATAATGCTTATGAGGGCTTCTCAGGGGTGAGAACTTTAAATGTGATTTTGCTTTAGTTCTCAAATAATATGGTTAAAGATGGGTGACGTGGTGGGGAGATGGCCATGTCATAATATTAATTCTTGTCATCACACACCCTGGCCCAGCACTGCCCATCCTAAGTGTGGAGAAGCCACGAGTCCCCTCCAAGATCTCCAGGATGGAATCCACCTTCCAAATGTAAATTTCCAGAGTCACGTGCAGTTGGTCCCCTGCATTCACCAAAAGTTATGCTCTTCCAGCTCCCTCTAGCACTGTCAAAGGGGCCACTCTGAAGAGTGTTGCAGAATCCAGGCACCACGTTCTTTCCACATTTTTTAGGGCTAACATCTGAGGACAGTGAGGTCAGTGTCCAACCAGGGTCTGAACAGGATTGAAGGTCCTCCTGTCTCCATGGCAGTGCTTTCTGCACCACAAGGAAGGCAAATAGAAATGCCCAGTTTGAAGAGAAACCTTCTAAAAGTGTGCATTTTCAACACTCAGTGGCGAAAGAGTCAGCTGAAGTATTGAGTAAAGGTGAACTTTGTTCCTTATTAAATAGAAGGTAAACTGTTGCCTTGCTCCCAGTTTCCCAGTGAGATGATTCACTTGCAGTGAATGGGGACTCACGATAACATTATATCATCATGGAAAATCCTCTCCATAAAGGCCGGATCTCTACCTGCTCCTTAAGCCCCAGAGGCCAGAGAGTACAATACACTGGGCTCAAACAGAGCAGAGATCACAGAGGAAAGCTCTTATAAATCGACCCTAAACACTTTTGTGCAAAAAAATCCAAGACTGTTGTAATTCCCACCATGTGTGAGAAGGGATATCTCTTTTTCAGGGCTCTTTCTACAAAGTACTGATGGAATTTCTCCCATCCTTGTAAGAACTCTCACTCCCTGAGTCCCAGATTACTTTTAACAGAAAGCCTTTGATTAGATCCCCATGAGGTTAATGAGACCTTAAATCAGTCACAAACCCTTCAAAATTTATCTGGAAATTGCACCCGCTCTTTATTTTTATCACTGTTCCAATGGTCCTTCCTATAATTGAGTTTTACGTTCTAGACATTAATCATTGTAATTTTTAAATCTAGATAACATCTGAAAGACAAGTTCCTATTTCCTAATCTTGTTTTAGGCAGTCCGGAATAATAAGCTTTCAATTCAAGATTTAAAAAAAAATTCACACATACACACAAACTTGAGATATTTCAGACTTTATGATCAGAGCATAAAAAGGAAAGCGTTGAGCCTTTGATTCATATTCTATTCAATCACGGGTACACCAGTGCTGGAGGGATTTGCATGTTTAAAGGAGTGCGCAGAAAGGCAGCCCACATAATGAATTCTGCAGGGTCTTGGCGGAGGAATTGGTATTCATCCTTGGCGCTCGTGTCTGCTGCAGGGTCTGTGTTCTCTGAGTGCGCTGATTGGGCGCCAGTGCCAGCAGCGACCAATCGTATGGCGGCGGAGGGAGGACTCCATCTCAGCTGGACTTGGACTTGGGAGGAGAGATGAGTTGAGTGGCTATAGGGTCCACAAATTGATCGATAGGGTGTGTGTACGGCAAGAGTCGAGTCGTGGGTGGTAGGGTTGATTCCTTTCCCCAGACAATCTCTTGATTAGGAAGCACCTCTTTCTTGGGGGCTTGAAGACCCAGAGGCATCCCTTTCTCCAGTTTCTGTTGGCAGTTGCATGGGTCACCTCTTTTTTCTGGTGGGAGAATGTGCTGGAAAATGGTTTGAGAATGAGTCAAATAGTCTTTAGCTCTCAGACTGGTCAGAACTTCGACAGGCTGTGCTAAAACTGCCGCGGATCCTCAGGACCTGGAAATAGCTAGCTATGGTTGAGGTTATTTAAAAATTTACAAGAAAAGGCAAAGGCACATCACTAGGGCACACTGAAACCACTGTTTCTGAAAGGGTTGTGTGAGAAGGAGCCGGAATGGGGGACGGGGAAAAAACCTCAGGTTTCCTTTAGCTCAGGCTTACTCATCACCTTTTCTCTCCAACTGTGTCAACATGGGGGCAGGACCTCCTGTCAGTCAGCAACTTTGATGTCTGGGAATCCCTCCTCTCTGTCCTCATCACCCACTGACTCTGCCAGGGGCTGCTGCTTCCCCGGAGCTTATCATCCAGTCGAACAGGTGGTCCAGCCCAAAAGTTTTCATGGAGTGAGATAAATGGATGATTGTACTTAGAGCATGACTTTTAGAATCAAGACTTTGACTTGAGTCTGATTCTGTCACTTCCGAGCTGGGTAACCTTGATGAGAATCCAGAGCCTCTTCAGTCACACTTCCTTGATCTTTCAAGGAAGGTAATGGTTATTTCGTTCTCTCAGGATGGTAGGGACCATGCCTGTCAGGCACCCAGTGGTGGCTCCCAGAGAGGGGTTATTCATGGCCTCTGAAAATACAGTACAGTTTATCCCCCTAGTGGCTACAGCTTGCTGTGGAAAGAGCCAAATGGATTTTCATTGAATTTGGAAGTGGCCTGTCTTCCAACACTATGAATCTCCTTTGGGGGGCTCTGGGAGGTGATGTTATCCAGGGCAGCTAGAGCCCTGCCTTTCATCCCCCACCCTGCCCACCTGTTCAGCCAGGTGGGGGAAAGAGGAGCGTATTTCTTTTGAGGATGCTTAATGCTTCATGCGAAGAGTTGACTCACTGGAAAAGACTCTGATGCTGGGAGGGATTGAGGGTGGGAGGAGACGGGGACGACAGAATGAGATGGCTGGATGGCATCACCGACTCGATGGACATGAGTTTGAGTGAACTCTGGGAGTTGGTGATGGACAGGGAGGCCTGGCGTGCTGCGATTCATGGGGTCGCAAAGAGTTGGTCACGGCTGAGTGACTGAACTGAACTGAACTGAATGCTTCCTCCAGTCAGATTGAAGTTCTGACCAGTTGTTATGGCAGCTTGCTCCTTCTCCTCATTGTTACAGGAGAAAATCCTGGTGTTTGAGACTGACACCTGGAGAGAATCCTATTCTCCCACAGAAGGGGACATAGAAGACAGAACTGTTCTGACCCAAGGCACGCATTTCTAACTTTTTATCATGGTTATTTCTAAAGTCAGAGAAATAAACATTTTACTGGCTCTGTACTTTCCAAATGTGTGGGAAAGACGGTGGGCAGAGACTCAAATGATCCAGCTTTGCCCGGAGTTTTGTCTCTTGGAAGCTGGGTGGCCCTGAGTAAGCTGGTTAAGCCTGGGAGCTTAACCTTTAAACTGAGCAAGGACATGCACACGAGCAGAGACTATGAAGGTGACCAAAGATCATGGTGAAGGGGCGGCTCAGTCCTATGACCTGGTGTCCAGGGACACAGAACTGAAAGGGTCTGAGAACTCCTGTTATGAATCAGTTACTTGTTTGGGGGGACATGGAGTGGGTTTGGCTCCTCCTAAGAGTTTCAGTTCAGTTCAGTCACTCAGTCGTGTCTGACTCTTTGTGACCCCATGAATCACAGCACGCCAGGCCTCCCTGTCCATCACCAACTCCCATTACCAACTCCCGGAGTTCACTCAAACTCATGTCCATCGAGTCGGTGATGCCATCTAGCCATCTCATTTTCTGTTGTCCCCTTCTCCTCCCACCCCCAATCCTTCCCAGCATCAGAGTCTTTTCCAGTGAGTCAACTCGTCGCATGAGGTGGACAAAGTATTGGAGTTTCAGCTTTAGCATCAGTCCTTCCAATGAACACCCAGGATTGATCTCCTTTAGAATGAACTGGTTGGATCTCCTTGCAGTCCAAGGGACTCTCAAGAGTCTTCTCCAGCACCACAGTTCAAAAGCATCAATTCTTTGGCGATCAGCTTTCTTCACAGTCCAACTCTCACATCCATACATGACCACTGGAAAAACCATAGCCTTGACTAGACAGACCTTTGTTGGCAAAATAATGTCTCTGCTTTTTAATATACTATCTAGGTTGGTCATAACTTTCCTTACTTTTTGTTTTTTTTACAAGTGTTCACATCTACTCATGATGACTAGGATAAACCCTCGACATTGAACCAATGCCTTCTTAGGTTCCTGCTAATCATGCTCTCTTTTGTTCCATCCACTCTGAAAGTGAACCCATGAGAGAAGGGTTTGGAGTGTTTTCTAGACTCTTGCTAGTTAAACTTGACTGTGCACCTGAGTCATGGGGTTTTGGCGGGGGGACTGTTTCCCATTCAAAAGGAGTTTCTGCCTCTGAAGGTCCCTGGGGGCGTGAAGATCTCCACTTCTGACAGGCTCCCAGGGAAGGACAATCCGCCACCCCAGAACCCATTTGAGAATGAAATAGTTATTGACCTGCTCTGAGGTGCAAAGTTCTCTTTCCTGAGTCCGTAGCAAGAAAATCATTTTGAAAGCTAATTTTTGGGAAAAGAGAAAAAGATGTTTGAAGCCCTAGAATCTTCCTTCATATGTCAGGAGTGAGGATGGTGAGATTCAGACCCTAAAGCTCTCCATGAGTCTGGGGAATTAGGGAGGGGCATGGGAATAGCTGGGAGGGGTTTGTCTGAGACTCAGGACATCGGGGCTCATGTTCTCTTTTCCAGCCTAGGGGGGAAGCAAGGGAGGAAGTGGTTTTGGGGTGGAGGGTCTGGAGCTGGTGTTTTGAGTCTTCCTCACCTGCCTCTGTTAGGGGAGGGGAGTCAGGCACTCCTGTAGGCTAAGGGGGGTGAGAGTGCCCAGAGTCATTGATGGACCGATCCATCAGGCCCTCTGGGCTGCCAGGTAATGGCAGAGTGATGGGGAACTGAAGCTGACGTTGAAGGTGAGCATGACTGGGACTCAGACTCTGCAACTCCACAGGTGAGAATCAGCCGTGTGTGGAACCCAGCCCTGATCCAGGTGTCTGCTGTGCAACCCCCGCCCTGGCACAACTCCCCCTAAGAACCACACGAAGCCAGCCCTGGTCAGTGGCACCAAAGAAGTGGAGTAGCCTTCACCCGAGGTCAGTCATACCAAGAAGAGGTCCTGCCTGGGACCAGGGGCCTCCCCACCACCTGAGGATGTGGGAGCACTTCCTGAAGCTGGGCACATCTTGAGGAGGACTCCCCATCACCCGAGGATGTGGGAGCACTTCCTGAAACTGGGCACATCTTGAGGAGGACTCCCCATCACCCGAGGATGTGGGAGCACTTCCTGAAACTGGGCACATCTCAAGGAGGACTCCCTACCACCTGAAGCTGTGGGAGTACTTCCTGAAACTGGGCACATTTTGAAGAGGATAGCGGTCCACAGCTCTGGTGGGAAGGTGCTTTTCCAATAGATAGGATAATGAGCTGACAGAGGCTGCTTAACGGGAGAAGGAGACTGTGTGATGTTTAATTAGCAACCTTGCTCAGCACCCTGAAACACCCCACCTCACCCCAGTCTTTAGAGGTAATGCAGGTGGGAGGGACTTCAAAATTGAGTCCAAGCAAGGGAAATAAAGAAACCCTTTTTTCTTGGCATGTGGGAATAGCTGTGTGTCATTTCCTGCTACAGTGTCAGGATCAATAAACTAAATCTCACTCTCCCAACACAAAACTATTTCATTCCTCAAACTTGTATCCATTGAGTTGGTGATGCCATCCAACCATCTCATCTTCTGTAGC
The DNA here is from genome assembly GCF_049115385.1 of Moschus berezovskii. Taxonomy (NCBI): domain Eukaryota; kingdom Metazoa; phylum Chordata; class Mammalia; order Artiodactyla; family Moschidae; genus Moschus; species Moschus berezovskii. Next base: position 43,090,636 of record NC_142474.1, on the reverse strand, counting down.
CTCTCTTTTCCTTCTGCCCTCAATCTTGCCCACCATGGGCTCCCATGGGCTTGCCCAGGCCAACAGGTCAGATCCTGAGTGGGGACACAGCAGGGGACATAGGGCCCTCCTTACTTAGTCTACTTATTTGTTAAAAAAAGGTATTTATTTGTGTGGCTGTGCCATCTTAGATGTGGCACCTGAGATCTTCAGTCTTCACTGTAGCATGCTTGATTTTTAGTTCCCTGACCAGGGATCAAACTCGAGTCCACTGCATTGGGAGTGTGGATTCTTAGTCACTGGACAGCCAGGAAAGTCCCCACTTAATCTACTACTACAAGTCCCCACTTCTACTTTGATGTTTATGCCATCAAAACTCACTGGAACACTCAGGATTATTTTTCAGCTGTAGGTTACAGAATCAGAAACCCATAGGTTATGCTGATTGTTGGAAAAACTGTGTTTAAGGTACACATATTTGAAAACCTTTGCTTACTCTGTTTTTCCCAGTAATCCTTCGTAACACCCCAGTCTTTATATAGTGCCATATAGTGAATTCACCGTGAACTGCTCAAAAGTTACCTACTTGGCCAGATTTGACTCCTGTTTAAGTGCTGCCTGATCCAAGTTTACACGAGTGACTCCTGCTGAGCAGTTGCATACAAAGCAGGGGCTGTCACTGGGCAGCTTCGCAGGCCCTACTGTTTTCACTGGTCTGGGTGTGTGTTTTAAGAGGAACATGGCCAAAAATCTGCAGTTGGCTCTACTGTCGTTACATGAGGATGCCAGCGCCCTGTGAGGGCCACACAAGGAACAGATGCTGAAAGGGTCTAGGTGTAGGTGGCAGGGTGGAAGGAGTCTCTAAAGTTTCCCTCCAGAGCCCATGGTTCATGGATACAGGGCATCATATCCCTGACTTGGTCTGGGATGCTGGGAGTGATGTGGAAAATTCAGCAGGCACCGTGTGTCTGGACTGGATGGGGAGGGGAAGGGAGGTGGACAAAGAGGGAAAATGCAACCAGAGGGAGGCAGAGTCTAAGATTTCCCATGACTCAAAACCCCTGGTGTTCACAGCCCCTGGGGGTCCCCTCCTCTGAAGCATAGCCGAGACTTGCTTCCAGCCAAAAGACTATGGCAAACGGGAAGGGACTTTTAGATGGGATTAAGGTCTCCAGTCAGCTGACTTGGCCTTAATTAGAAGGAGAGGATCCCAGCTGAGCCTGACTTTATCAGGGGAGCTCTCAATACTGGGGACAGAGGCTGTCCCTTGCTGGTTTGGGGAAGAAAGCTGCCAAAGTCAGCCTGCTGATGAAGAGGGCCACGTGCCAAGGGCTTGTGGTTCCTGGTACACGTTTGGACTAAGCTGGAGGAGGGGAGGGGGTGTTGGACCAGAGTGGATGGGGTGAGTGGGAGACTTCGGGGAGGCCTCTTTCTGAAGTGGTTGTCACCTTCCCAGCCACCCCAGAAGTCAGCTGGCCAGGCTGGGGCTTGCCCGGGTTTGGGAAGACCAGCGGGGTATTAGAAAAGCTGACCCACCTGAGGACGCCTCAGGCCTGTTCTTTCTAGGTAAGTCGGCCCTACCACATCCATTTCCTGGTCAATTCTTGGCATCTCTATAGCATATGTATCCATACCCTTTCCATGTGGTCTTACATTTGGGGTTGCTCGTACCTGCCTTAGGCTCTGGTGAGGGTCTTGGGGCTCAAGCCTGAGCTAATTAATTCCATTTTATGCCTGGACAGACACAGGTACCAGTTCAGGGGTGAGCTCTGAATCCATGAGACCCTCTGGAGACATGTGCTGGGAGCAACTGGAAAAAGAGCTGCTTTGCTCTTCTGAGATGCGATCCCCGCCTTCCCTCCAGGATGCGAGGGAAGAATGATCATTGTGAGAGTCTCCAGGAGCTGTTGGCAGCCCTGCGTGAAGCTGCCCACTCAGCGTAAGATGAGGAAAGCAGGATGAATCCAGGGTCTTGCTGTTCCTGCTGTACCCCTGAATCACACAAACCAGAAGCTTGTCTCCCTCTGGACCTCAAAGGATGTGATCCCTGCAGTCCATTCTGGTATGAGCCAGAGGGCTTCTGCTTGGGGATGGCTTTTCCCAGTCAGGGTTTAGTTAGTTTTCCTAAACTTCTAGCAAAGTAGAACCTTATTGGCAGAAAGAATGGCCCTTTGCTGTGTTTTCACCATTCAAAGACCTCACTGCCCAGCAGACCTCGCCAATGGTGGTAAATTTCCCTCAAACTGTTGTCAAATAAAAACCATCATTTCCAATATGTCTCTAAAAGCCTTAGAAGTGAAGTGAAATTGCTCAGTCATGTCCAACTCTTTGCGATCCCAGGACTGTAGCCTACTAGGCTTCTCCGTCCATGGGATTCTCCAGGCAAGAATACTGGAGTGGGTTACCATTTCCTTCTCCAGGGGATCTTCCTGATCCAGGGATCAAACCCAGGTCTCCCACACTGGAGGGAGATGCTTTAACCTCTGAGCCACCAGGGAGGCTTACACCAAAGTAGCATTTTTCTCTGCAACATATATACACCAGGATTCCAAAAATTATCAAGATTACTATTAAAAAGAAAAATTCCCAAAACTTTGGGGACTGGGTTTTGCATTTGCAAAATGATTTGCAACCAGACCTGTCAGGTAGCACTTCATGGAAATCAAGAAGTTAGGTTTTGAATATCTAGGTCGTTTTCTTCTCAGCATCCAAATCCATAGTAAAATCAACTTTCTAGCTGTCTAGACTCAGTGGAGCTAGATAATCAGGTTAGCGTTCCATCAGGTGCTGAGTAATTGTGATAAAAGTAGGCAGAGCTGGGGGCTTCCCTTGTGGCTCAGTGGTTAAGAACCCACTTGCCACTGCAGGAGACACAGATTTCATTCCTGATCCAGGAAGATCTCACATGCTGAGGAGAAACTAAGGCCAGGAGCCACAACTTGAGCCTGTGCTTGAGGGCCAGGAGTCTCAGCTGTGGAGCCCACGAGCCACAACGTCTGAAGCGCTTGTGCTTTAGAACCTGTGCTCCACAACAAGAGAAGCCATTTCAGTGAGAATCCTGCACACCACAGCTAGAGAGTAGCCCCAGCTCTCCAAAATTAGAGAAAAGCCTGTGTGGCCATGAGGACCCAGCACAGCCAAAAACATATACATACATAAAATTATTTTTTTTTAAAAGGTAGATGTAGCTGGGAAGCAGTCCTATTGAATTAACTTAATTCTTTAAATCCATTATTATTATTATTATTTTTTGCCCCAGAAACTCTTCAATTCGGTTGTCCTGTCCTGCGGCCACCTTCTGTAGTTGGCAAACCTGGCCCCTCCACCCTAAATAACTCTGAACCTGTGGCATTGGATCTGGGCTGGTTTGAAATGGCAGTATTTTCCCACTCATTTCTTCATTCAGGATTTCTTTCCTTCAAAGGATGCTTGTGTTTTCCATGTCTGCGTCCCTGCTTGTATGAATCTAAAATGAATCTGAACTAAAAGTACTTGTTGAGTGGTTATGCTCCCAACTGTAATTTGGAGTCAAGGTATGAATATTTTATACTCAAAGAGTCACTGAAAATTTGTAGGAGACCTTTTTTTTTTTTTTAAGTAAATGAATACACTCATTTTTGTTGGCATAGGTAGACGATAGCTGGGGGAAAACAAAAATACAGGACAAGTCCTCAGTCATCAGTCTTTCAAAAATGAATCTGGATCTGTGTTTGGGGATGATCAGGAGTAAGTGTGGTGAGGACACAGTGTCCTTGGGAGGATAGAAATCCCAGGATGAAGGGGAGCGGAGTAGGAAACAAACACCAAAGCCACCCACACGCTCCGATCTCAGTTTGAACCCACCCAGATTCCCAAGGTGCCTTTCCAGAAGGTTGTCTTCATGCCCTGGCAGAAACTAGGTGTCGAGCAGGGGAGCCAGTATTCAGATGTCTGTGGCTTCCTTTCACTGCAAAAATAGATTTACAAAACAATCCAGTCTTTGGTCAGGTCTCTTCCAAGACGGGGAGACCTGACAGCCCCTGTGTGTTGGGTGTTCCAGCTGCCCTGAGCCCACATTTCTGTGAGCTCATGGGTTGCTTCAAAGCTGTTGAATGCAGTTGAAACAGAATATTAATGCATCTGAACTGAGCCTATGCGGTTTATTCTCTTAATAACATCTCCAGGTTTACAGGGAGGGTCCTGTTAAGTGATTTTCTTTAGCTTTAAAGAACTAGGAAGTAGAGAGAAAGTGTTTGGGCTCTTTTAACCTTCAAACATGACCACATTGAGGACAGCGATTACCCAAGAAATGCCAGTCTCTTTCCTTAGACTTCTGAAGGACTGTCGTCACAAGTCCTTTCTGACCCTCATCAAGGGCTCAAAATGCATTTTCATTGTGCCTGATGCATAGTGCTTCTCTGATCACAATTCCGGTCTTACTAAGCAAAGTATGGGGCAATTTTGAGGGGGAAAGAAACCTTTTTAAACTTTGATGGGGCAATTGCCAATATCGTGACTGCTTGTGGGTGTTGGGCACACTGCCCTTTAGTAAATCTTAAATGGCCACACTTCTCTCTTTTTTCCCACCATCCCTAAAGGTTTCATTCTTAATGTCTGACCTTTATTCTGGTCTCAGGATTCTGGATTCTTTAAGTAGATTCAACCTGGGAGGAGTTTGTAAAGATTCAGATCTCTGCAGTGTAAAAAGCCCAGATAAAATTTTTATTTATTAAATTGGACAAAGTTTTACATTTGTTAGTGTGCAGCATTGGACAAAGTGTAGCTAAAAATGCTAATTCTTAGGTTGGCTGTGAGAGTAAAATGGCTGCAACCTCTGAGGATGGATTGGTGCCATTATCTACCCTAAGAATTATCTTTTAGTTCTTTATCCTCCAGCACTAAAACTGAGCAGAGCTTTACAGGTTGCATTTGTGTTGATAGCAAAACAACTTCTATGCTAACCAACAGGGGCTCCAATGCATAAACTAAGGTATAGACCCACAAAGGAATATTATGCAGCTGTGTAAAAGAAAAAGCTGATTGGACTGTGGTGTCATTAAGAACTCTCTAAGACATGGTGCTTGAAAAAAGGCAAGGGGTAGAACAGTATAGTTTAACCCCATTTGTGCTAAAAAGAAGATGTACGTGTGTATTATACATCTGCAGAAAATTTCCGAAGGGACAGACATCAATTGTAATGATTGATACTCTCTTTGTTGTGGAACTGGTGACCTGAGAGGAGAAAAGGGAGAATTTACCTTTTGTGTTATATGCTTTTGTGTTACTCTAAAAAATTCTGATGGAGACATTCCTGGTGGTCCAGTGGTAAGAAATCAACCTTCCAATGCAGGGGATGCAGATTTGACCCCTGATCAGGTAACTAAGATCCCACATGCTGTGGGGCAACGAAGCCCATGTGCCTCAGCTAGAGAGAAGCCCGAGTGCTACAATTAAGACCGGACACACCCAACAAATAAATATCTAAAAATCATAATGTCTGTATTGTTTTATTGTGATTAGCTTGTTAATTTTTTAAATAAGCACATAAATCCAGCTGTGGCTGTGAATCTACATCACTTGCATCAATCCAGACTGCCTTCTGTTTAACACTACCGATCCTCCCACGCTTATCCCAGTTCCTTTGCCAGCCTCTTTGTGGCCACATCCATGCTCAGCTCTTCCTGGTCTGAATACAGGAGTGCAATAAACCCTCCAGGAAATGCCAAGGGGCTGGTTGTGCCCCTGACGTCTTTATTCCCAAGTGATGATCTGATTTCTCTCAACCCGGGTCCTAATAACCTCCATGAACGCCATGGTATTTGTTTTCATAATAAATTTTCACAAAGGCAGTAGCCCAACATGACACACACTTATTATCTCACCATTTCTGTGGTTAGCAGTCCAGCATAGCTCAGCTGACCCTGTGCCTTGGCTGAGTTTCCAGAAGGCTGAGTTCAGGGTGTTGGCTGTGTCTGTGATCTTATCTGAACACTCAGCCAGGAAGGCCCTCCTTCTAAGCTCCGAGGTTGTTGGCAGGAGTCAGTTCTTTGTGACTTATTGGGCTGGGGGGGCCTTGGTTTCTGACTGGTGGTTGGCTGGGGGCTGTCTTGGATCCCTTGCTTCACTCAAGCCAATGAGGGAGACTTGATGGACCTGCCTTTCATGTTAGGTAATCATGGCTGTGATGAATCAGTGCTCATCTGTTGGCCAGAAGCCAGTCACAGGTTCTGCTCACACTCGGGGGGAGGGATTGGTTGGGCAAAGGCACAGACACTAGGAGGTGGGGCCATTGGGCACCACTGTAGAATAGTCCCTTCCCATCATGAACTTGTGTGAGTGATGTTCAAACAGCCAGATAGAACTCCATCAGAAGCACCTTATTGCCTCAGATTGTTTTTTCCTTATAGGCTCCTTACATTTCCAGTGACTCACAACTTCCCAGGGTCTTTCTAGACCATTTTCCATGTCTCTTGTGCTCATTCCTATATTTCCTTTTTGTCTGGCTTTAGCCAGTGATGTCAGCCTGTATTGAAAGATTAATTCCCCTCTTTCTTCATTTGCGTCCAACCCTCTAGTCCTGAGCATTGGAGGAAAGTGACTTGGGATCAACGAGGGCTCGGATACGTAGCAACTAAGTGATTCTGGTTCCTCAGGGCTCCGGTACTCGGCCACCTAGTCAAGGTGCGAGAACCCCTGCGGCACCCCTGCTCTGTCACTCACTCCATGTCACTTTCTCGTTGATTTTCTTCATGAGCAATCACTGCTTGATGCTCTGTGGTTGGTTATCTGCCTTCTTGTCTAGTATCTGCTTCCCTCCTACTTAGTGAGAAGTAGGGACACAAGGAATCTTGTTTTGTCTGGTTCATGCAATATCTCTGAAATGTAGCACATGCTAGACATTTTACAGGTATATGTAGAATTAATAATGGATTTAGTCAGTGCCTGATCAATGTACCCTGTGAATCTTTTATGTGGAAGTAACACAATTGCTGCCCTGGCCTTGGCAGTCATTTCTCACAGTGATTTCAGAGGTGCCTGATGACCTTCCGATCCTAATGTTACTAACTTTGGCCTTGGTGATGTCTAAGCATTTCCCACTCTTCACTCTCTCCCCACATTGCAACCTGCTCCAGTGACCCACAGCGTCTAGCAGTTGTTGTCAGTCTCCATGTTAGCCATTGGCTTCCCCCAAACAGGCTGTAACGACAAAATAGTGCAACATTTGGAGCCTAACAACTGTTCCTCTTTATCTGAATATTTGTGGGCATAGATGACCTAATTATAGATGGGGATTGAGAGCAGTAATAATAATAAGAATTATTACAATCAAATATTACTCAACCAACTAAGGAATGAAATAATGCCACTTGCAGCAATACGGATGGACCTAGAGATTATCATGCTACGTGAAGTAAGTCAGGAAAAGAAAGGCCAATGTTGTAAATTAAAGCATATATATGGAATCTGGACATAGTACTGATGATCCTATGTGCAGGGCAGTAAAGGAGGCACAGACATAGAGAACAGACTTTGGGACACATCGGGAGAGTGTGGGATGACTCGAGAGAATAGCACTGAAACATATACATTACCATAAGTAAAACAGATAGCCAGGGGGAGTTTGATGAATGACGAAGGGCACCCAAAGCCGGTGCTCTGTGACAACCTGGAGGGGAAAGGGAGGTGGAAAGGGGGTTCAGGCGGGAGGGGACACATGTATGCCTATGGTTGATTCATGTTGAGGTATGACAGAGGCCATCACAATATTGTAATTATCCTTCAATTAAATAGATATTTTTGTTTAAAAAGAGAAAGACAAATACCATAAGATAGCACTTATATGTGGAATCTAAAATACAGTACAAATCAAAATTATCTATGAAACAAAAACAGACTCACCGATGTAGAGAATAGATTTGTAGTTGCCAAAGGAATGATGGGGAGGAGAAGGTAGGAATGAGAGTTTGGGATTAGCAGAGGCAAACCATTGTATATAGATTGGGTTAAACAAGGTCTTACTCTATAGCACAGGAAACTATATTCAGTATCTTGTGATAAACCGTAATGGAAGAAAACATAAAAAAAGAATATATCTGTGTAATGAAATCACTTTGCAATGCAGAAGAAATTAACGCAACATTGAAAATCAACTATACATTGATAAAATTTTTTAAAAATAAAGTTATTATTATTTTGAAAGTGCTTGATGTGTGAGGCTCTCAGTTGTGCACTGAATCTGCAGTAGTGTCTCCTCCAACACTCACAGCAGTCTCATCAAGAATGGGAGATGAGGGGCTTCCCTGGTGGTCCAGTGGTTAAGATTTTGTGTGTCAAGTGCTTCCATTGCAGGGGGCACACCTTCAATCCCTGGTTGGGGACTAATATCCCACATGACACATGCTAAGTCACTTTAGTCATGTCTGACTCTTTGCAACCCCATGGACTGTAACCTGCCAGGCTCCTCTAATCATGGGATTCTCCAGACAAGAATACTGGAGGGGACACCATTCCCTTCTCCAGGGGATATTTCCGACCCAGGGATTGAACCTGCAATTCTAACTGTGACAAAACCAAAACAAAAGTAATGGGAGATGAGATTCCTACTCACTGGGCCATTTACACTTCTAGAAACAACTACCCGATCCAGTGGAAATGTAGTCTCTAAGCCATCTTATTAGGCAAATGTCAATGAAAATAATTTTAATGGCATTCTTACATTAGGAAGAAACCTTAATGGAAACACAATTTTGCCATAATTAGATTGAAATAGTTCAGCACTGTATACATAATCTGAACTGATCTTACTTAAGCTCAGCTAGTACATTGACAAGTCACTACCGTAAGCTTTTAAGAAATGGATTTCTAATATTTGATTTTTCATAGTGTTTATTCAAAATTTAATTTTACCATTAAAATTTGCACTATATGAGTCATTAAGCTACACCTTTCTCATTACTGTAACAGGTAGACACATTCAAACAAAGGCATTTCAGAGTACTCAAGGCTGACTAATGAAAGTCCACACCTAGAGGCTTTCTTTGAGCTGGTCAGGGCTTTCTGTTCTTGATGAAGGGCACCCTCTTTCCCAGGGATAGGAATGGTCATTTTACAGGCTTTAAGCCATTTTAAAGGCTTGCTTTTCTATTATATCTTTTTCTTGCCTCCTCTCCAGAGTCTATCTCTGAAAAACAGGCTTAGAAGCCCTTCTAATGAAGGGGAGAATGTCCCTGCTCAATGCCATTCCCAGAGAGGCTTGACCTAAAGTACGTGGGGACAGGCACAGTGAGTAAACAGCTGGGAAATTTTTTCCACTGGACTGGGACATCTCCTATATTCTGTAGATGGGTAATTAGACTCTGGCTTAGATGACTTAATTGCAGCATTTTCAAGGGCTTTGCAGGGTCTTAGAGGCAGTGAGCCATGCGTTCAAACTCTGGAATGAGATGCGACACTCAGGTTAGTCCTTCTGGACCACAGAACAAAGGCTTCTCAGCTTTTTTGCAACTCCAATTTCCTAGTCTCTGAATCAAAAGTAAACTGAGATGGTATCCTCATGCGGTCTTTGGAGGCTTAGTATTAGATCAACACAGTTGTATACGATAATATTCCTTGGCACAAAATAAGCAATGAAGTCGTGGTCCCTCCTGTCCTATCCTGATGACCTGCCACCAATTTCCAACACAGACCAGTGCCCCTTCCCATGACTCAAATAAAGGTGAGGTTCTGGTGGTGAGGAAAGGGAGCAACCCCAATTATCTCCTCAACACGCCAGCAAAAGAGAGATGAAGAATCATCTTGGGAGAAAGCCTCACCCAAAGAAGGAAAGAGAATTCCCTGAATGAGTCCTTCATGTCATGTTTCTTTTCATTTGTGTGTAAGAGAACTCCTGTTTCCGATTCCATTCACCCTGTGTCCTACTTTCCTTTTAAAAAGATTTTTATTGGAATATAGTTGATTTACAATGTTGTATTGTTTTCTGCTGTACAGCAAAGTGGATCAGTTATGCATATACATAGATCCACTCTTCTTTTAGATTCTTCTTCCATATAGGTCATTATGGAGTATTGAGTAGAGTTCCCTGTGCAGGTCCTTTTTAGCTGTTTATTTTATGTATACAAATGACCTTCTTCCTCAAGTTTTGTTTTTATTAGATGTCCCTCCATTCATGCTGATGCTCATCCTCTCGGCCTTCCCTTCTCACTTCCCCACACTCCCCACATCTGCACAAGTAAGACCTGTTAGCCCAACCTCCAAGACCCTGTCTCTACCTCCAGTGTTGCCCTCCCCACCCAAACCACCATGATTTCCTTGTTGTGTTAGTTCTCAGGGCCCTTTTAGGTCCTGCTCGGTGGGCTTTCTCATTCTGTGCTTGCCCGCAAAACACAGCAAACAGGGCAACGCTTTAAGTGTGTAAATCTGATCACCGGCCTTCTGCCGTGAAGCCAATAACTCCCCATTGACTTCAGAGTAAAATTCCCTGCAAAAACGTAGACAGAGTGCAGACCTCAGTTCCTAAATTGTAACTCAAAGGGGAGGACAGTCGGGATTTAAATAAAAGTGGGAAAGACTTCAAGGACAATTTAGTCACATGCCGTCAGAGGAAGCACAACGTCTGGACAGAACTGCTCACCTGAAGCACGAACAGGATCGTTGTTGTTGAGTCATGTCTGACTCTTTTCAACCCCAGATGGTGAATAGTGGAAAAGCAGCAAGGCAGTGAACTTGAACAGAGAAGAAAAAATAAGGAGACGCAGCATGCTCTGCTATTAGAGCAGATCTAGCTGCAATTCTCAGGACATTTGGCTAGGGATGCCTTAGATAAGTAGGGAAATCCCCTGTCACATCCCAAGCTGAGAGGTAGGTGGCTGCTTGGCTTGGTGTAGGGCTCATTGACTTCAGGGCTCCAGATCCACAGCTCTGCAGTTCTTGCAGCCTCTCCCTCATAATAGTGAAACAACAACAGGAGCTCAAGCTTCGTAACCATCCAGTACAGTCAGAGGCAGGGGACAGAGGGCAATGCAGGACATGCTCTTTTCCTCACTGACCATCCTTCTGTTACAGAGAATCACTCCTTCCCAGAATTTCCCTAGCCGGTCCAGACTTTACCTTGAGTCTCTTTGGCCAAGACTGTGTCATAAAACCACTCTGGCCCTTTGGTCTGGCACATCGTGTCTGAGATTAAGAATCTCTGCTCAAGACATGAATGAGGTTGAGGTTTTGTAAGAAAGCCAAGAAAAAGGAGGGTATTGCCCAAACGGGTGGGCAGCCACCACGTCTGCACAACATGCCAGATAGGGAGACGGAGAATCCAGTTTGGAAGAAGGCAGAATCCCCAAAGAAGAAAATTCCTTACAAGGGAATGAATGGTTCATGTTATGGAAGGACTCATTAAGAACACGAATTAGGACAAAGAGAAACAGGCAGTAACCCAGTGCAGTGTGGAAGCCCGGAAGGGCTCCTAAGCTAGATAAAGGGTATTAGTGAGGGGGAAAAAAAAGATGAGATTGGAAGCTTAACTAATAATACTGTGTTAATATTACTTTCCTGATTATAATCATTGTACTGTGATTATGTAAGACATTAACATTTGGGTAAGCAGGGTCTGTGGAAATTCCTTGTACTATTTCTGTAACTTTTTAGTGAGTCTAAAATTATTTCAAAATGAAAATTGAAAAATAAAAAAAAGTTCAGAACCAAGAAAATGAAAAGAGTAATATGAGACGGTGGGATGTTTCCTTGCTTTAGCTAAGAGCATAAATTGATAAAATATTATTTGTAGCTTAATAAACAAAATGGGAATGACAAAGGGATGGATAGGGCTAAAAATTTTATGAGTGATAATAGAAAAAAAGCTTGCTACAATCACAATGAACCATAATTAGAAAATTAGTGCAAATATTTTAGATATATAATTTCCTCCTCTTTCAAAGCAAGAGTCAGATATTGTACATAGTGGAAATATGATCATAAAATAATATCCATAACAAAAGCTTTTATATTCATTTTACCTTTAGAAAAATTGTTTGGAAATGATCTGCTCTATCAGATCATATTATATGAATTTTAGCATTTCTTCAAATTTTACTTCATCCTCTTTTTTCTTGATTAAATAAATAATTAAAGTAGCTAATCAAAATACTTTAATCCAATTAAAATGTCATAAATACTATGAGGAAATTTTTCTAAAGGCCTCTGTTTCTCTCTGTCTGGCTATCTATCTTTTTTCTGTCTACCTATCTATTTGTCTATCTGCCTATTTGTCTGTCTATCGATCTTGCTGTCAATCTTTCTGTCCATCTGTGTATATGCAAAGATGGATGCTTTGAGTAGTGTTTACTGACTGCTTGGAACCCCGCTTGTTTGAGTTTGGTGGATTTCTCTTACCTTTTTGTGTCACTCTGAATTTTTAAAATTCAGTTTTTGAAGTGAGTGTGTGTTTTGTTCCTAAAAGCATTTAAAAGACTAGATGATTTAAAAAAATAAAACGAGTTACATAATTGGAGATGTGAAAAATAATATTTCTGTGTGTTGCATGTTCCAACAAAATAAAGCATTAGTATTTGAAGCAGTGATTGTTCCCACTGCCCACCGCCTGGAATGCCTTCCTATTGCCTTTCTTATTGTTCTGCCTCATTCTTTTCTCTGCTTAGCTTCTCTTCTTTTTAGACCCAATTCAAACAAGGATCTCTCTCTGTGTGTCTCTCAACTGCTGTGACATTTCATGTTATTAACTATCTTACATTATTGCAGTGGAACCTGTGTTGATGGCCCATCTTCCCATTTTCACACTGTTAGGACCAGGGCCACGTTCTTTGTAATTTCCATGCTCGTCACCATGCTTTGGGCATATTCTAAGCTTCGTAATTGATCATCCTGCATTTGAGTAGGTGATTATAAAGCTGGAAATGTCTCCAAGGAGAACAGAAGATACAAAATGAGTTTGAACTGAAACATCAATAAGTATAATAAACATTTGGAGTTTATGGGATTCTAGTGACAAAATTTCCTCATGTGCTTTTACCTGGAGGATGGATTAGACAAAAGAAAGTCCACAGACACGCACCCTCAGGACTGAAAAGTTGCATGCAGTCTCAGGCACAGCAGGTGGGCATCCAAGGCTGGTGTATTTCCTCCAAGTCTTGTGGAAAAGCCTTGCTTGGAGGCACAGTGTGTTGGTCCATCAACACAGGAATCCATGCTCAGCAAGTGAGCCTTCACACGCTCTCTGTTTTTAGCAAGTGGTCCTTAGGAGCAGAAACTGCAGCTGGGCAAACCAGAGTTTAAACCTCAGTTTTCTCGCTTCCTATTGAGCTGTCGTTTCTGGGTACTATGGGGCCAGCCCTCTTAGGACTCACCTTTTAGGCCTATTGTGAGGACAAAAACAAGATAGTAGCTGAAAGGCAGTTACTCCAAGCCTGCACTAAGTAACAGCAGGTTAAGGAAGATTGCAGCCCAATAGTTACTGTAGTTGACTAGCTCTTCATTGTTGCACTGTTCTTCTTGCGTTTGTGCATGCTCAGTTGTGTCTGACTCTCGGCGACCCCATGAACTGTAGCCCACCAGGCTCCTCTGTCCATAGGATTTTCCAGGCAAGAATACTGGAGTGGGTTGTGATTTCTTCCAGTGAACTTTCTGACCCAGGGATCGAACTCAAGTCTCCTGAGGCTCCTGCATTGGCAGGCAAGTTCTTTACCACTAGTGCCACCTGGGAAGCCCTTCTGTTCCTTTTGCTTTAGGTTAAATTCATGAATGCTTTTGTGCCTCTGTTTCCCCAGGAATGAACTTGGGAATGACCTGGTCTTGTAGTTATCAGGTGCCAAGAGTGCACAAACATTTCGTACCAGGAAGCTGCAGTCGGCTCCAGGCCGATGTTGGCGGGACGGCTGACCCTCTTTCCTGCAGAGTCTTGGCTCCTTATCTCTACAACAAGCACCAAGGAGTTGGCCTTTCTTCCAGGGCTGCTTCTTGGTGGAGCTCATAGCTGATGATTAAGTGCTTGACAAACATGGGGTGCTGAATGGTATCTGGTTGGAACCAGAGGTGAGACATTGATAAGGAGGAGGATGGCGACAGGTTTCTGACACCCACCATAGGCCCTTATGAACACAGTCTTTCCTGGATATTGTCATGCAGTGCAATACACCAGCAAGATTAATCACAAGAATAACCAGCATTTATTGAGAGCTTATTCTGTTCCAGACAGTGGAATGCCTGGTGGATTTGGGGCCACGAGCAGGTCATTTTTTTAAAACAATCCACCTTCTGATACAATTATTTTCAGTATAATCTTGAAATAAAACAAGGTGTATTAGTGGTCATAAAATAAACACGGGCCTTGGAAACTTTTTGTTTATTGAAGTAGAATTGATTGGCAATATTGTGTTAGCTTCAAGAATATAGCAAAGTGATTCAGCTATATATATATATTTTTTTTTTCCCCAGATTATTTCATTGAAAACTTTTGATCAAATATTGTATATATAATCATGCCTGCAAAAGTAACAATGATACAGGGACTTCCCTGGCAACCAGGTTGTTAAGACTTTGCTTTCAAATGCAGGGAATGGTGATTCCATCCCTGATCTGAGAGCTAAGATTCCACATGCCTTGGGGCCAAAAAAAAATCAAAACATAAAGTAGAACCAATATTGTAACAAATTCAATAAAGACTTTTAAAATGGCCTGCATAAAAAAAATCTTAAAAATTAAAAAATAAATAAAAGTAACAACAGTTTAGTTCACTCACTGAACTCAACAGTTTAGCTCAGTCACTCAGTTGTGTCTGACTCTTTGTGACCCCATTGACTGCAGTATGCCAGGCTTCCCTGTTCATCACCAACTCCTGGAGCTTACTCAAACTCATGTCCATTGAGTCAGTGATGCCATCCAACCATCTCATCCTCTATTGTCCCCTTCTCTTCCCGCCTTCTATCTTTCCCAGGATCAGGGTCTTTTCAAATGAGACAGTTCTTCAAATCAGGTGGCCAAAGTATTGGAGTTTTAGCTTCAGCATCAGTCCTTCCAATAAATATTCAGGACTGATTTCCTTTAGGATTGTTTGATTGGATCTTCTTGCAGTCCAAGGGACTCTCAAGAGTCTTCTCCAATACCACAGTTCAAAAACATCAATTCTTCCGTGCTCAGCTTTCTCTATAGTCCGACTCTCACATCCATACATGACTACTTGAAAAAAATAGCTTTGACTAGATGGACCTTTGTTGGCAAAGTAATGTCTCTGCTTTTCTTCTGAGAAATCTGTATGCAGGTCAAGAAGCATGTCCAGTTAGAACTGGACATGGAACAACAGACTTGTTCCAGATCAGGAAAGGAGTACTTCAAGGCTGTATATTGTCACCCTGCTTGTTTAACTTATATGCAGAGTACATCATGCAAAATGCTGGGCTGGATGAAGCACAAGCTGGAATCAAGATTGCTGGGAGAGATATCAATAACCTCAAACATGCAGATGACACCACCCTTATGGCAGAAAGTAAGAAGGGAAGAGCCTCTTGACGAAAGTGAAAGAGGAGAGTGAAAAAAGCTGGCTTAAAACTCAACATTCAAAAAAGGAAGATCATGGCATCCGGTCCCATCGCTTCATGGAAAATAGATCAGGAAACAATGGAAACAGTGACACACTTTATTTTGGGGGGCTCCAAAATCACTGCAGATGGTGATTGCAGCCATGAAATTAAAAGACACTTGCTCCTTGGAAGAAAAGCTATGACCAACCTAGACAGCATATTAAAAAGCAGAGACATTACTTTGCCAACAAAGGTCTGTCTAGTCAAATCTATAGTTTTTCCAGTAGTCATGTATGGATGTGAGTTGGGCTATAAAGAAAGCTGAGCACGGAAGAATTGATGCTTTTGAGCTGTGGTTTTGGAGAAGACTGTTGCAAGTCCCTTGGACTGCAAGGAGATCCAACCAGTCCATCCTAAAGGAGATCAGTCCTGAATAACCAATACTTTGACCACCTGATGTGAAGAGCTGACTCATTGGAAAAGACCCTGATGTTGGGAAAGACAGATGGCAGGAGGAGAAGGGGATAACAGAGGATGAAATGGTTGGATGGCATCACTGACTGAATGGACATGAGTTTGAGCAAGCTCTGGGAGTTGCTGATGGACAGGGAAGCCTGGCGTGCCTCAGTCCATTGGGTTGCAAAGAGTCGGACATGACTGAATGACTGAACTGAACTGAGTCTCTCCTCTCTGAGACTTCACTCATGACCAGAGTTGCTGCACTGTCTCCAGAATACACACATTACCGTTATGTAGCAATAACTCACGTTTTCATTGTTTGTGTAGTCTTCTCTTCTTCCTCCTTTTTTTTCTTTTTAAAATAAATTTAGTGGTTTTGTTATTTTATCATCTTTATTTGAAAAATGTTTCATAACTGCATTTTATCAAGCTTATAGAAAAAGTACAGAATTCAGTTAAATGAAAGCAAGTGTTCACTATCCAGGTCTTCATTTGTATGTATGGATTAAATAAAATAATATAAAATCTCGATTGTCATCTCCACCTTTCTTCCAAGGTTCAGCTATATCAGTATCTTTCTAATTAAGTCTAAATTATTTAACATCTCTGTACCTTTTCTAAGTGAAAAAAAATACCTGAGAACGTTTTCAGTAACTATTATGAATTACTCTGTCTTTATTACAGTTTTCTAGAGATAGATTATATATAATAATAGCAAAGTCATGCTTATTATTTTCAGAGGATGTAGTAAATGTATCAGCTTATTTTATCCTTTTTTTTTTTTTTTTTGCAGTTCAGAGTGCATTTGGGGAGGCACAAATGATCTGAATTCCTGGTTCCCTGAGAGATGCTGTAGGATTTAAGATGGAAGGCATCTCAATCCACATTTGAGAAGATGCGTTTCAATGAAGAACCTGAATGTCCCAGCCAGACTGTAAAAGAAACATGTCAACTGCTTCCTCTGTAAAGACTATTAAAAGCACAGAAAGTAAGGGACACTAATAGAAAAGTTCCAGAAAGGCTTAAGAGCACAGCTTAGAAAATATCACATAAATGACTACTTTGGATTCTCTGTGGAGTCTCTTGCAAGTAAGGGAAGCCATTGAGCAGTTCACATGTTTTTGTTTTTACTGCTGTAACCTAGTCATTAAAATTTCCCAGGGAGCCTCTGCTCAGTGGCACATGAACTGAAAGCAGAAAAGGCCCTCTTGTCTATCACCCCCACATGTCAATGTTTGGAGCTATAAATCGGGATGTTCTAAAAGCTTCTCTTTCCCTGACGTAATCCCAAGTGTATCCATTATACCTGCGGAATCATCTTCCAGGGATGTAGTGCCATCTTGCTCACATACCTCAAGACAAACTTCTTCCAAGAATCCAGTCCCTTCCCCAAAATAGAGGGGGAAAACCTCCATTTTGTCTAAATCTCTTTAAATCATCACAGTCTTTGTCTGTTGGCCTGATGTTCCATTATTCTTTCTAGCTTAGATTTTAAGACCCTACAATAGGTAATGTCAGCTGGTCGACTGTCACGTATATAACATACCAGTGACACACAGGACAGGTTGGGTAGGTTTAGTCCCATAAAAACCAACAGAAAATCACTGGTGTTCAAGTGGAGGTTCATTCCATTCATGTTGAATGATTCTGATACAAAATAATTTTTTTTTCAGTGACCAATATTAGGCTCCCCAGTTCTCGCAAGTAACTGACAAACGTAAAATTCACTTTTCAGTTGTTTTCCTGGGACTGAGCCACAAAGTTGAAGGCTTTGCAGCAAAGGTGACACATGGAGCCATTACTCACTGGGCAAATAACCCTATCACAGGGCAAGAGAGTAACATTCACGTCCACCACTCCCGGAGCTGCCCCGCCTCCCAAACAGAAATGGAAAAAGGGACCCAAGGGCTGCGTCAAAGACATTAGTTCTTGGTGTTTGTGCAATTTTTTTATGTGTTAGTTTTTTGCAATAAATGTCAAGTTCTGGTTGAGTTGAATATGTGCAAGTAGGTAGCAGGGGTACAAAGGAGATGAGAAAAAGACAAAGACACACAGAGTAGCTGGAGTTCATCCTGAATTAAGTACAAAATAAAATTTTAAAGCCCCAAGTTGCTGAATTAAAGAGTGTGTGTGTGTGTAAGTTTGCTTGGATCTCAACAGAAGCAGAATATCAGATTTTCTTCATTTCCACCAAAGACAACAATAAGAAGTTGACAAATCATTTCTCAAAGGATTAGGGTTCATGACAAAGGGTCACCCTGATGGTGGATATGCTGCAAACACTCCTGAGATGGTTACCCAGGAGAGTTGGGGAATTTCTCTTCCTGGGGCCAGATTTGGGGTCGGGGAGGGGTAGAGAGATGCCCCTAGATGATTGGTGCAGTCTTGGCCTTGAGGGCACAACAAAGCATTCCATCCACTCCCTCCTAGGGTCCCAACCTCACAAAGCAGAGCAAACCTCTGGTGCTTGGATAGGTGACATTGTGGACCGTATTTATCTTTCTAGGAGGCCTCCAGCTGGTGTCGTAACCAGGGCAGAGTTGAAGTGACAGAAAGTCCTCTTGAAGGAGACTTGGGTTGAGCATCCACCCGATGTCACTCTTCAGAGAAGCCCGTCTGCCCTTCCAAAGGCTCTCCATCATCTTGACAGCATTCTTGGTCAGCAGGTATTATTATGATAATACCTTGAGTTTATTTAGCCCCCAGCACCCTTTCAGATGAGGTCAAAGCCAGTTGGGCAGTCAACAACAGTGATTGAAGTCTCTTGGTGTTTGGAGCTGTGTATTAAATCACTGTCAAACCCCCACCAGCCCCATCCTCACCACACACCAAATGCACCCCGGGGGCTGCCGGCCCGAGCCCACATGGCCGCCTGCCCCCAGGCTTCACCCCGGTCTCATACTCACTCAGCGGCTTTTATTGACTCACGTTTACTTAACGTTTGTACAGACCTCTCTACATACACACTTGGAGATTTCTCCCCTGCACATTCTCTCTGTGTCTGACAAGCCACAAATATCCTCTCTAGCTGCCTAAGCTGCCCACGTAGTTAAAAGCAGGAAGCACAGAATGCCCAGAAATGAAAAAGAGCAAACTGGCAGAGAAGTTAACTTGATGTTTTAAGCCAAGAAAAAAAGGCTGCTTTCTGAGAGCCTGTCTGTCCACCCCGTGAGTGGACGGTGGACTTTGGCCCACATACTCTATCTTTCACTGCTTCTTTCATGGGATAACAGGAAAGGGCCGGTTTGTGGGGGAAGGAATGTAGGTTGTGAGACTTTTCAAATGACACAGGTTGCCCCAAAGTGAGACAATTGAGCTGAGCAGAAAAAAAAAATGTCACCAATCATACATAGTCCAAGAACATCTGTTTCCATTTTTACGAACTTCTACTCCATCCATTCTCCCTTCATGTGTGTTTCCTATGCTTTTAATTTTTTTTTTTTATTGGAGATAGTTGCTTTGTAGTGCTCTGTTAGTTTCTACTGTACAGCAAAGTGAATCAGCTATGCATATACATATATTTCCTCCTTCTTGGATTTCCTTCCCATTCAGGTCACTGCACAGCACTGAGTAGAGTACCCTGAGCAATACATAGATTCTTATTTGTTATCTATGTTTTGTATAATATCAACAGTGTGCATTTTTTGGTGTAACTAAAATTATGTTGTTCAAAATAAACTATTTTATGTACATGTCATAACATGAAGCAAATGGTCAAGTTTTGGATGGCCCTTTGAACTTCTTTATTTCTCCACACATAATGTGGATAGGATGCCTGTTACATTTCTAAAGCTGTGCTCCAAGAAACATTGGTGTTAACGGAGCAATATTCAAGTGCCATGTTGAAAAAGTATTCGGTTTTATGACAAATCATGAAATGCCAAATAGAAATTGATTTCATCTCATGAGAGTCATGCATTACTTTTGGTTTTTTTTGGTGTTACTTTTCTAAGTAAGTTGTCATTCATTTTCACATAAAAAATATTGTTTTTCTGGAGTTCTGAGATTAGTCATTGCCATGAACTGTGAGTGGCCAATAGTGGCCTCAATCTCAGGTTTTGAGTTTCTCAGGTAAAACACCATCTGAATCCAGACAGTTCTGGGCTGGAGTGGGGACGTTGGAAAGTCTCCCAAGACAAAGTTTCTCTGTCCCCATGACCCTTTGTCATTCCAGACAGCAGGAATCGGCAAGAAGGAGGGACAGGCTGGTCCCTGACAGAAAAAATCGGATTTAAAAGCCATTATTGATTGAAATAATTAGAAAATTCCAAGACCTCATTCTAATCAGTCTGCATTTACTTTTCTATCTTCCATTAACAGAACTGTCAAGGGTGGGGTGCTCCAGCTCTATGTCTCATTATTTTAATACTTGGGATGTGAGAGGCCCCCAGGGAATGGAGAGGGTGCCAGGAGCTCCAGGCTGGGGACGCAAAGACCTGAGAACTTGGGCAGTGATGAGCTCTCCTTTCTCTTTGACCCTTGAAAATGCAAGAAAAAAACATTCTTGGAAATAGTTTTGTCAAAATAAAAGGAACATACAAATAGTCCTTGCTGTGTATTAGCACTAATGTAGCTTTCCCAGTTTGGGATACTTAATACTAAATTCAGAGAACTAACTTGGAATTTTATTTGTTATACGCCAACCTTTAAAAAGATCCAAAGCCCTAAAATTTACTTCAGATAGTCCCTGTTGTTAGAAATAAGTAATCAGGACTACCCTCGCCATCCAGTGGTTAAGACTCCATCTTCCAATGCAGGGTGTGCAGGTATGATCTCTGGTCAGACAGCTAAGGTCCCGTATGCTGCAGGGTGTGGCCAAAAATTATAAAAAAGGGGAGAAAGAAGTAATTAGCATTTTCACTGTATAGTAAGCTTTCTCTGTGATACAGTGTAATTCCCAGGGCTGCCTCCTTTACTTATCAATGTGTTTTTTTCACTGGACAGGTGTTTACTGAACACCTGCTGTGGGTTATAGATTGGCTTTCTTTCTTTATATATTTATATATATTCTATTTTATTTAAATTAATTGATTTATTTAATGGGAGGATAATTACTATATGATATTGTAACAGTTTTTGCTTCTTGGGAAACAGATCTGAGAAGGAGTTTATTGTGAATAATGCTCATTAGGGAGCAGGTTCAGGAGTGATCCCCTGTGGCAGGAAGGAAATGGGGCAGGAGGAGGAGCTGAAGTCAATGCAGGCTCAGCCAACCCCAGGGGGACTGAGGGGATAGAGTGGCCATTCAGATTGGTCTCTGAATGGCTTTGTACCCCCATGAGCATCAGTTACTGGGTCTCCCTGGGAATGACTATGACCTTGTACTGGGCAGCTCCCTGCAGGGTCCCCTGGGTGTATTTATTAGGGTAGCTTAGTGAGCCATTCAAGTGAACCAGCTTAGTGAGCTGACCAGAAGTGTATTTCTCTCTCCTATGACTGTCCTCAGGGGATTAGCCTATGTGGTAGGACCAGGTTCTTTCTCTCTTGTTCCCATGTCATTCCAAGGTCATTGCCAAGAGCAGCATGGTCAAAGCTCCACTGTTGCTATGGTCAGGTTTCAACAGTGGAAAGGTGGAGTGCAGAGTGTGCAGCCCTAGGCCAAGACCCAGCACCATGCTCATCCCTTCTGCTCTGGACACACATAGCTGCAAGGTATCCTGGAAACGTAATTCAGCAGGAGTCCTTGAGTCCAGTCACAGCTCCATTACTGTGGAAGAAGGGCAAATGGCACTGCTGACAGCAGCAGTCTTGATGACGGGGAGTCAGAGAAGCCTCCAGAGTTGCTGTGAATGGATCCTGTCAGGATTTCCATCTCACAGATGGTGAGCTTCCTGCAGGTCACAGTGGTACAGCTGTGCCTGGACCCTGATTGTCCTGGTACTGACTGCTCTGCTTTGAACTTGCTCTTGCTTGGTTCCACCCCAGAGTTTCTGATTTTGTTGGTCTGGGTCCTAACCTGAACACTGGGGCTTTTAAAGCTTCCCAAATAATTTTTGGTACCATCAAGATTAATGGCAGCTAGTTTAGTAGAAGTTAACTTCTGGATCAATTAGATGTGTGTGTGACTGTTTGTGTGTATGTGTGTGTGTGCACATGTGAGTATAAACAACTTTCTCCTCATAGTTTGGTTAATGGCTCAGGTGAAATGGCCATGAAGGTGGATCTGGCTCTAGGTAAGACTTGATTCAGAAACAGAAGTAAAGTCATCCAAACACAGTCCCTCTCAGTCTCCCTCCCTCCCCCTCTATCCATGCCCTCAACCCCCGTGTCTCTCCTCCATGTCTGTCCCCTCCCAGCCTGGCTATGACAGTAAGATGCTATCAGCCAACCTCCTCTTCAGATCTAATCCAGCAGGAACATAGAGGGCTTTCCTTTTATCCTGGCTCGATTGCAATCACAGGTGCCATATATACAAAAGAATGAATGTGAGGCATGTGTATAAGTGAAAGTGTACTAATAAAACCGAGTCCTATTCTGCCAGCACACAGGAGAGGAGACAGAACACCATTCACAGTTTAGAGACCCCTCTCTGCAACCGTTCTCCCATCCCATCCCCGACTCAGCACACAGGAGACACAACTCATCTGTTGCCTCCTTCTGTGCTGTTTTGACTTTATGTAAATGGACTCACTGACTACATTGACCAGGCTAAAATCTGTGACTGTGTGGATCACAAAAAACTATGGAAAATTCGTAAAGAGATGGGAATACCAGACCACTTTACCTGCCTCCTGAGAAACTTGTATGCAGGTCAAGAAGCAACAGTTAGAACTGGACGTGGAAAAACGGACTGGTTCCAAATTTAGAAAGGAGTATGTCAAGGCTGTATATTGTCACCCTGCTTATTTAACTTATATGCAGAGTACATCATGCAAAATGCTAGGCGGAATGAAGCACAAGCTGGACTCAAACTTGCCAGGAGAAACATCAATAACCTCAGATATGCAGGTGACACCACCCTTATGGCAGAAAGTCAAGAGGAACTAAAGAGCCTCTTGATGAAAGTGAAAGAGGAGAGTGAAAAAGCTGGCTTAAAGCTAAACATTCAAAAAACTATGATCATGGCAGCAGGTCCCATCACTTCATGGCAAGTAGATGGGGAAACAATGAGAACAGCAACAAACTTTGTTTTCTTGAGCTCAAGAATCACTGCCTATGGTGATTGCTGTCACAAAATTAAAAGACACTTACTCTTTGGGAGAAAAGTATATTAAAAAGCAGAGACATCACTTTGCCAACAAAGGTCCATCTAGTCAAAGATGTGATTTTTCCAGTATTCAGGTGTGGATGTCAGAGTTAGACCATAAAGAAGGCTGGGTGCCAAAGAATTGATACTTTCAAACTGTCGCGCTGGAGAAAACTCTTTTAGAGTCCTTTGGACAGCAAGGAGATCAAACCAGTCAATCCAACAAGAAACCAACCCTGAATATTCATTGGAAGGACTGATATTGAAGCTGAAGATCCATACTTTGGCCACCTGATGCGAAGAGCAGACTCACTGGAAAAGACCCTGATGCTGGGAAAGATTGAAGGTGGGAGGAGAAGAGGATGACAAAGGATGAGCTGGTTAGATGGCATCACTGATTCCATAGACATGAGTTTGAGCAAACTCCAGGAGATAGTGAAGGACTAGGAAGCCTGGTGTGCTGCAGTTCATGGAGTTGCAGGAAGTTGGACATGACTAAGCAACTGAACAACAAAAGATGTACTCGTATAATCTTTTATAAGTGATTCCTTAACACAAAGGAGTGCTTCTCAAATTCACCCACAATGATCCATCTCTTTGCAGTTTCTTTTCATTATTATATACTATTATATTGTATGAATTTACCTCAATTTGTTATCCATTCTCTATTCCGTGGACATTTGGCTTTCATATTTTTCACTATTATTATTAATGCCACTTGGAAACATTCTGATATGAATTTCTCCAAGGCACTTTACAAAAAGTGGACTTACTGGGATGTAGGAAAGCAATAGACATATGACTGCCAATCATTTTTGGAAGGACATAAACCTTCAAAAAATGCATAGTGACTTAGGAGGATCTTAGATTATCAACAAATGTATATAATAGTAGGGGCAGTTCCAGTGGAGCTCTGTGTGGGAACAGCCTAGGAATGGTGTTTAAAGAAAAGATGCTCTTTGTTTTGAACCAAATGTTCTCCAGGCTGTGAAGTAACTCCACAGCACTCACCATGTATGAGAAGGCATAATAGGGAATTACCACGATGACACTGGGTCATATTTACTCAGCTATTTGAAGAACGCTATAGCTGAATCTTTGCTAATTAGATTCTTAATTCATGAAAAATATTTTCAGAGGATTTGATGATCTGAATAAAGCAGAAGTGCAATGTGTGGCTCACACATTTAAATGGCTCCTTAAAAATTGAAGGGGATGGGTCTGGGACATTTGGCCTCCCAAAATCAGAACTGTGCTCTCAACTTCTGTATTTCTATCCTATCAAGTACTAGGGACTCCGCTTGAAATGAGTAATTTGGAAAAAAATAAACTCTCTCTGTGTTATTTTATGGTTTAATGGAGTTGTTTCAGCCCAAATAACTTTCCTTTAATTGGATTTGCTGGAGAAAAACAAAGGGAGGGGAAGGAAGAGAGAAGAGATGAATTCTTACAAGTGATCTTCTTATTTCATTATTAAGGCAGGTTTTCCCTTGAATGTTTGGAATCCTGCCTCTAGTTGTTCTTATAGGGAAAAAGAAAGAAACCAAGAATTTCAGACAAGGGTGAAATTCGCCACCTCTCTGTGGACAGTGACCTCTCTGGGGTCAGCAATTGTATCTTATGTGTCCCTGTCTCTCCAGGGGGTGGACAGAGAGAGCCAAGGAGGAACTGGTCCATCTGGGCTGTGCTTCATTTGACGGCACTTGGATGCTCTTCAGAGGAGACAGACTTCGAGCATGTTTCCAAAGGAAAATGAGCCCAGAGAAATGGGTTTAATTAGAACAAAAGAGCTTTGGATGGGGATAAGACCTCCGTTTGTCAGAGGATGGAATGTTGGAATGAGTACGCGACTGAGTTGCCATTGTTAGTCACAGAAAGGAACAGGGCTGTATATCCCTTTGTCCAGAGGGTGGCAGGAAGGAGTGATCCGTGTGTGGTTGTCCTGGGCAGGGTGGTGTGGTCCCTCCAGATGGTTTCATTTCCTGAGGCATCTGAAAGTGTCCTGCATGAGCTCCCCATTAATTCACTGCAGAAGCAATAATGTTTTTCTGCCTCTTGACCTTCTAAACACTATCCTTTTCCCAATTCTCATGCATCTATAAAATGTGTCACCCCCAGGCATTTTTATGCTAATGCAGTTGTTAATGGTGCTAGACAGGAAATATTTCCTTCTCCTTCACAGAGTGTTTAGAGCTCCTTCCAAGATAAAAAACTACCAATGAGATACACACACACACACACACACCCCTACATCCATATGTTTATTTTAGGTAATGTGTGTGTGTGTGTGTGTGTGTGTTAGTTGCTTAGTTGTGTGTCTGATTCTTTGTGAACCCATGGACCGTAGCTGGCCAGGTTGCTCTGTCCACAGAACGCTCCAAGCAGGAATAATGGAGAGTTACCATGCCTTTTTCTGGGGTATCTTCCAGACCCAGGGATTAGAACCAGGGCCTCCGGCATTGCAGGCAAATTCTTTACCATCTGAGCCACCTAGGAAGCCCCTTGTGTGTGTGTGTATGTGTGTGTATATGTGTGTATATCTTTGATATCAAACATCTGGCTATCTTTAGATTTCTAAGATTGACGAGCCTATCAATAGTAGTTTATACAAAAGTAGGTTGTAATTTAGGAGTCAACTGGGCTAAATGTGGTCAACTCAGGTTTTATTTGTGTGTGTGTGTGGGCATGAAAAATGATTTCTTTCATCCTCTGTCATGTAGTTTAATGAATCACACTTGTTGATTAAACTTGCTGTCTGAATGATTAAATTGATAAGCTAACCATTCATTTCAATCTTATTATCAGGTGAAAGAGAATAAGGAAACAGCATCATTTGATGATCTGAGGAGATGCTGACTAGGACGCAGCTGTAGCCTGGAGGTGACAGGAGGCTGCTCTCGGATTTTCTTGCTTACTGATCCAGGAGATGCCCTTTCCTCCTATGCATTTATATACGAATATATGAAAATGGGAAAGTGAAGTCGTTCAGTCATATCCTACTCTTTGTGGCCCCATGGACTGTAGCCCACCAGGCTCCCCCATCCATAGGATTTTCCAGGCATGAATACTGGAGTGGGTTGTCATTTCTTTCTCTGGGGGATCTTCTTGACCCAGGGATGAAACCTGGGTCTCCTGCATTGCAGGCAAACTCTTTACTGTCTGAGTGTGAGGATGGAGAAGAAAAATAAAATTATCGTTTGGAATTAGGTCTTCTGCATTAATTCCAGTCCTCTCTAAGGAAGCATCCTAGGGAAGACAGGCTGATGTGTGCCAGCCTCTTCTTGCCACAAATCCCCATCATAATTACTTGTTGTCCTACAGTTCTGCAGGCTGGAATCAGGGCTGGCAGGGGACCATCAAACAAAGTGCGGGCGTGTTTGGCAGGGGCTGGGCTGTGAGCACACATGCTGCACAGAGGCCAGCTGGGCACTGCCACCTGTCACTCCTGGTGGTGCTGTTTGCTTGGGGAACCTTCAACTTTGAGGGTGACTGGATGCTGCTGCAGAGAAAAATGAAGCCTGGCAAAATGCTCTGACATCATGAAGGTTTTAGCAATTTTGCTTCTTTGGTGACCTTTCACACTCGAATATTTTCTCTTTCTCAAACATTCATTTTCAACTCTCCATAAATACTGTGACTTAAAGTACATTATTAATCTTAAGGTAGAACATTCAACTACAGGCTGGGAGTAGGTTTCACTCAGTCCTACAAAGGAATCTTCACTTCAGTCAATGGAAGGACAGAAAGTTCTGGGTCTGAGATTTCTGAAATGTTGTCCTCTTCTTGTAAAGCTTCCTTGATTTTTAGTCATACTGAAATTCCTGCTCTGGAACTCTTTATTTTCTTTAGTTTATCTGGAAAGACCTTTATCAGAGAGGATTAAAACTATGATCCAGGAGGGAGACTTCCCTGGTGGTCCATTGGTTAAGATTCTGTGCTTCTAAGGCAAGGGGTGAGAGTTTGATCCCTGGTCAGGGAAATAAGAACCCACACGCTGCATGGTGCAGCCAATAAAGAAAATAAAGCAAAGAACCGCGAACCAGGAAATGAGGTTTGAGTGCTGGAGCCACGGGAGTTTGAGGCTTATCTGACTTGATTCGTGTTCACTGCTGAGTTGAGAACTCAAATATGAGAAATGTGAGGAAGCTTACGTCTCCATCGATATTTCCCAACTTCGAGTTGGAGAACACATGTAATCAGAAGCCCAGGTATCCTTCTCGAGGATTACATACAAGATGACACCTACACTTCTGTCTTTTTTATACAAAGTGTTTTAAATTGGCACAATAATATGCTCTTTCAGCATAAGTTTAGAAAGCATCACCACCATTCTTGACACTTAAAGGTTAAAATGTGAAATCTAGGTGTATCTTCTATGGCTCTTTCTCTTTAGTCACTGAGAAATTCTTAAACAAAACACTTTCCCTTATTTTTCCAGGAGTTTTATTTAAGGTATATGTGTGCATGTGTGCATGCTCAGTTGTGTCCAGCTCTTTGTGACCCATGGACTGTAGCCCACCAGGCTGCTCTGTTCATGGAATTTTCCAGGCAAGAATACTGGAGTGGGTTGCCATTTCCTTTTCCAGGGATCTTCCCGACCCAGAGATCTTCCCGACCCAGGGATCAAATTTGAGTCTCTTGCATCTCCTGGACTGGCCGGTGGATTCTTTACCACTGAGCCACCTGGGAAGCCCCATTTATTTAAGGTGAAAAAGGCCAAATGATGAATTGAATCATTTGCACTGCAAGGGTGTGAAATAAATCCAGTTTTGCTTGAATGTACATAGTTTCAACTGAATTTTATTTAACATTATGTTTTTACTTAACATAATCATTTATTCCTGGAAGGAAACAGAAGTGAAAATGTGCCCCGCTCTGAGAATGGATGTGACAACTGTCCATTCACAGCTGCTTCCAACAAGTTTCGTTTCTGTGTAAATGGATTAAGGAGAAATCCTGAAGCTCTCTATGACCATGGATCCCAAAGTATGATTTTTACAACCCTCATTCCTAAGTTGTAAACTACCTATTACTTGAAGAAGGATTCTATGGTTGAATATCAACCAAGATTAAAGGGTTTCCTTGCTGCCCTGGAATTGCTGGGGACCAGGGTGTGTAAGTGTGTCTGTGACTGCCCAGAAGGGGCCACCGCATCCCCCACACACATGCCAAATAATGTGACCACCGGCATCACCGACTCAATGGACATGAGTTTGAGTGAACTCCGGGAGTTGGTGATGGACAGGGAGGCCTGGCATGCTGTGATTCATGGGGTCGCAAAGAGTCGGACACGACTGAGCGACTGAACTGAACTGAACTGAACCCCTGCCCCAAGGTTATGCAGTACCACTTCAGAGAACACGCTTTGGGGAAAATGAATTTGTACGTATTGTGGCTCCTTTGGTAAAGAATCTGCCTGCAATGCAAGAGACCTGGGTCTGATTCCTGGGTGGGGAAGACCCACTGGAGCAGGAAATGACTACCCACTCCAGTATTCTTGTCTTAGAAATCCCATGGACAGAGGAGCAAGGTAGGCTCCAGTCCATGGGGTTGCAAGAGTTGGACACTACTAAGGGACTAACACTTTCTCTTTCACTAAACCACAATGCAATTTTATTTCCAAAGACATAATTTCTACTTTACTTTTATTTTCACATTTTTACTCTTTCATGGTCTTCTTCATATTCAAAACTAAATTTCCCCAGAACTATTGGTAGGCTGTAGCAGGGTCGGTCAGAAGTCTGCACTTTGATCACTAAGGTTGTAGGTCAAGACTCTCAGATGGAGGATCCAGCCATGCATCTGGGATTCAGAATGTGAAGGAAGCCTCAACGTAGATGAAAACCAGCTCTCTCACTAAAGACACTTCTCTTTGGAAATTTTTATTAAATCACTTGTCTTCAGGTCTTTGCGTGCACTGTATTATTAAGGAGATATTTTTCTTTTTTTTAAAAAAAAATATTTATTTGACTCTGTCAGGTCTTCGTTGTGGCATGCAGGCTTAATTGCTCCATGCTGCATGAGGGATCTTAGTTCACCGATCAGGGACTGAACCTGCAGCCCCTGCACTGCAAGTAAGATTCTTAACCTCAAGGGAGGTCTACATAGCAGATGTTACTCTTAGGGCTTGAAGAGAGGGAAACAAAGCAGGGGGTATTTAAACTATAACTGTAACTCACCAAAGAGATTTCAGAAGAGTTTGGTAGAGAATGAACTTACGGTTTCCAGTGGGGAAAGATGGGGGAAGGGATAGTTAGGGAGTTTGGGATGGATATGTACATACTGCTGTACTTAAAATGGATAACCACCAAGGACCTATTGTATAGCACAAAGAACATTACATTGCACAATGTAATGTGGCAACCTGGATGGGAGAGGCGTTTGGGGGAGAATGGCTACATGTATATGTATGGCTGAGTCTCTTCGCTGTTCACCTGAAACTATCACAACATTGTTTGTTAATCGGCTATACCCTAATACAGGATAAAAAGATTTTTAAAAAAGAAGTGGGGGTAGCATAATGGGATTTCAGGGAGAACCAGAGAAAGCAGCATGAAGATACAGGGGATTGCTCGCCTGTATTGAGGGCACCTCACCTTGCCCTGACATAGGAAACATGCCTCAGTGAAGATGGATTTGGAATAACCTATAAGCAAAATGACTGTGTGGTTTATGAAAAAATATGGAAAAACTGGAAAACAAAATAAATAGCATGCATCTGTTGACTGTTTGCTGTAGCTCACGTGACCTCCTCAGCGTGGGTACCACAGCCTCACACATTTAGTTAGGTAAACATGAGATACATGGGGGCCAAAGACGTCTCCGGAAGAGGACTTCTGGCATCAAAACCCAAAGATCACATCATTCCTAACCTGAGCACTGAAGGCTCTGATTCCATTTCTAAACTTTCCTTGTTGTCTGTAAATGGGTTCATAGGGTATTTCACAGACATTTAGTCTCAATGGGCTGGTTTACATTCCCAGTGCATTTCCAGACAAGGCTGCTCAGTGTATACTCTGCCTCCCTCACGCACAGCACCTTAAGTTGGTCCCAGGAGCAGGGCCAGAGAGAGATGCTGGGATGCCCAGGACTCATGGAGGAGGGGAGGTCATGAAGAAGTGATGCTGCCTCAGGAAGGGAAGGAGTAGGCACAAGTGTGGTCTCAGGGCAAAAGTGAAAGTGAAGTCACTCAGTCGTGTCCGACTCTCTGCGACCCCATGGACTGTAGACTACCAGGCTCCCCCGTCTGTGGGGTTCTCCAGGCAAGAGTACTGGAGTGGGTTGCCGTTTCCTTCTCCAGGAGATCTTCCCAACCCAGGGATCGAACCTAGGTCTCCCGCATTGCAGGCAGACACTTTACCATCTGATCCACCAGGATCTCAGGGTAGGTCTAAGCCAAAGAGTAAAGCAGCTGAAAGGGGTGGAGAACACTGAGGTTAGGATCTCTTTGAGGAGGTGACAGATAAGCAGGGACCAGATGATGTGAATATCTGGGCAGAGAGCATTCCAGACCAAAGAGGCAACATATGCAAAGGCCCTGAGGTGAGCACCTGCTTGGTATGTCCAAAGCTCAGCAAGGAGACCCATGGGGCTGGGAGAGAAGGAAGCAGAGAAGAGCACAAGGGGACGGGACAGAACAGTGTCCAGGGTGCAGAGACAGCAGGGCAAGCTGGGTCTTGGTGGGGAAGGAGCCCCACTCCAGTCACTGAAGGGCACACATTGCCTGAGGGGCCCCTGACTTCTCCAAGTGCCAGTGCTGTCATCTATAAAATAAAAGAATTCTGTGATTCCAAAATGATGGCCCTGTGTTTCATGCCTCATTTCCTTACTTGTCAGGTGAGAACAGGCTGCATTTAATCCTGAAGAACAATTTGTGGGCCCTGCGCATTGGCCCAGAAGATCCACAATACAGTCATAGAAGGAGGGGCATGGTTTTTAAGAGGGTAGGATCTTGAGGAAGCAAGCATCACAGGAACTGTGCTGGAGCCAAAAGGCCATCACAGGAGGCCATCCTTCCTGCCTTTACATCTGAGCATAAATGGAGGCCTTATTGATTTTAAGGTTCTGGAGTATCAGAGAGATAAGCCAAGGCAGAGAGCATTTTGGGTTGCCATGTACAGAATACACAGTCTAGCAAAGAGTGTAGAAGAAATGCATTATTGATCTTTCAATAGTGTAAGAGGAATTCCGCCCTGCTGGAAGACAGAGTTATTGAAATTCCTTCAAGTGCCCACTAGGGTAGGACTAAAGAGGAAGGAAAGATAAAACAGGCCATAAAGTTCCCACCTTTTAATATAAGATTGCAACTGAGGGTCAAGAGTGGGACAATGAAGTGTTTTTGTAACATGATCATTTTTATTGAGATATAATTCACATACTATTAGGTTTATCTTTTAAAATTCAGATTTTTGAATAAAGTTTATTTTCATGTATTTTATTCTTTGGGGTCTTATAAAAGAAACTGTTTTCTTAATTTCATTTTCAGATCGTTCATTGATGTATGTGGAAATACAATTGATTTTTGTACATTGATCTTATATTCTATAACCTTGCTAACTTATTTATTTGCTCTGGTCAAATTTTTATATATTTCTTTGGAAGTTTTGTATGCAAGATCATGTCGTCTTCAAATAGCTAGTTTCATTTCTTCTTTTCCAAATTGATTGTCTGTTATTTTTTTCTCTTGCCTTATTTCCCTGGTCAAAACTTCTAGTACATTATTAAATAGAAGTGGTGTCTTGTTCTTGATCTTAGGGGAAAAAAAGAGCTTCCTGTCTTTCATATTAACTATGAGACAGTTTGTTTTTTGTGAAGTGGAAGTGTTAGTCACTCAGTTGTGATCCCATGGACCTGCACTGTTTTCAACCACGGGGACTGCCAGTCTCCTCTGTCCATTGGGTTCTCCAGCAAGAATACTGGAGTGGGTTGCCATTCCCTTTTCCAGGAGATCTTCCGGATCCAAGGATTGAAATTTCCTGCATTGTAAGCAGATTCTTTACCATCTGAGCCCCCAGGGAAGTCCTGGTTTTTTGTAGTTTTTTTTTGTAGATGCCTTTTATCATTTAGAGTACCGTTCAATTCCTAGTTTATTAAGACTTTTTAAGATTTGTTTGTTTTAACCTGAAAGGTTGTTCAGGCTTTCTTAAAAAGGCTTTCCCTGTATCTGGTGAGATGGTTATGTAGTTTTTACCTTCTATTCAATTACTAAAGTGTATTACATTGATTGATTTTTTTTTCTGTTGAACCATCTTTTCATTCTTGGGATAAATCTCAATTGGTCATGATCCATGATTCTTTTTATCTTTTGCTAAATTTGGTTTACTACTATTTTGTTGAAGCTTTTTTTTTTCATTCAGTCATTAGGTAAATTGACTTGTAGTTTTGTTTTTCTTGTGATATTTTTCTAAGGCTTTGCAATCAGGGTAATGATGACCCCAAGAATAAGGTGGGCATCATTCTTTACTTTGAGAAGAGTTTTTGAAGAATTGATGTTAACTTTTCTCTATTCATTTGGTAGAATTCACCAGCAAAGAAATCTTGTTCTGGAATGAACATTGGAGTACACGTGTCTCTTTCAATTCTGGTTTCCTCGGTGTGTATGCCCAGGAGTGCGATTGCTGTTTATAATAGCCAGGACATGGAAGCAACCTAGATGTCCATCTGCAGATGAATGGATAAGAAAGCTTTGGTACATATACACAATGGAGTATTATTCAGCCATTAAAAAGAATACATTTGAATCAGTTCTAATGAGGTGGATGAAACTGGAGCCTATTATACAGAGTGAAGTAAGCCAGAAAGAAAAACACCAATACAGTATACTAACACATATATATGGAATTTAGAAAGATGCAAATGATAACCCTGTATACGAGACAGCAAAAGAGACACAGATGTATAGAACAGTCTTTGGGACTCTATGGGAGAGGGTGAGGGTGGGATGATTTGGGAGAATGACATTGAAACACGTATGTTGTCATATGTGAAACGAATCACTAGTTCAGGGTCAATGCATGTTATAGGATGCTCGGGGCTGGCATGCGGGGATGACCCAGAGGGAGGATAAAGCGAGGAGGGAGGTGGGGGGCGGTTCAGGAGGGGGAACTTATGTAAACCCGGGGCAAATTCATATCAATGTATGGCAAAACCAACCAATATAATACCAACCAATATAATATTGTAAAATAATTTGCCTCCAATAAAAAATAAATTAACTACAAAAAAAAAAAAAAAGAAATCTTGTTCTGGGCTTTTACTCATGGGTAGTTATTATTATTATTACTATTTCAATCTCTTTGCTTTTTATAGGTCTGTTCAGATTTCCACTTCTCATTTGGGCATTTTTAATAGTTTGTATCTTTTTAAGAATTTCACTTAGGTTACCTAAATAATGACTTGCAATTATTCATAGTGTTTCCTTATAGTCCTTTTTAACTTCACTGAGATTGGTAGTAGTGGCCCCTGTTTGATTTCTGACTTTAGTAATGTTTTTATTGGCCAGTTTAGCCAAAAGCTAGTTTATTTTTTGTTGATCTTCTTAGATAACCAAGTTTTGGTTTAATTGACTTTCTATTCTCTGATTTACTTATTTCTGCTTTAGTATTCCCTTCCTTCTTCTTGCTTTGGATTTAATTTGTTCTATCTTTTTTGTATTTTTAAGATGGAAGGTTATTAGCTTGAGATTTTTCTCTAACCCTATCTTCTAAAAATAACTGTTTACTGGCAATCTTTTCAGATTAAAAATGAGATCATTTATATAAGTGAATTTAATACTGTTTTTTAAAATTGAACGATTAACATATTTTCATGTTGACATTTTGTGGTAGACTTCATCCTCTCCAATAATATTTTATTGTGTGGAATTTACTATAATTTTCTTAAACAGCTTAGGAATCCTCAACTCTTTGGTATCTTCTAAAATGTAGTCATCTGATCTGTCTGTCTTTGCTCTACTATGGTGAGCAGGCAGGGGAAAGATGTTTTAAGAGAAGAACCAGGAAAAAAATTCACAACTTGGATAAAGCTTTCTCCACCCTCCCGTTTCCCTGGAGTACAGGTGGCAGAGAGCAGAGGTGTCTCAGATGTACAAGCCGAGTCAGGAAGACATGATTCATTTAGCCACGTGCCTGGTTAAATCATGAGACCTTTACTGATTCTCTGGGCCTTTCTTTGGATACTAGAGATTTAGATTCATGTTTCCCAAACCTTTCCCTTTCATAAGAGAGTTTGTGGAAAAGATGGAAATCTGAAGCAGCTCTTCACAGGTTTTCTGCAAAGTTTCTGCAGTTTCCCTAGTGAGGTGGTTGAGTTGTTGTTCAGTTGCTCAGTTGTCCAACTCTTTGCAACCCCATGGATTGCAGCACATCAGGCTTCTCTGTCCTTCATCATCTCCCAGAGCTCACTCAAACTCACATCCATTGAGTCGATGATGCCATCTAACCATCTCGTCCTCTGTCACCCCCTTCTCCTCCTGCCTTCAATCTTTCCCAGCATCAGGGTCTTTTCCAATGAGCCAGCTTTTTGCATCAGATAGCCAAAGTATTGGAACTTCAGCTTCAGCATCAGTCTTTCTATGGGTGGTTGAGTACAGACCCATTTTTTCTGTTTTTTTTCTGCTTGCTTTCACTGTATGACCCCGGAGGGCCAGTACATGCTCAAGTTTGAGAAGCAAAAGCCTGGATATTTTTAGTGGGTCAAAAGTCTCCCATTTTAGTTGGAACAATGTGCATGTTTCAGAGACACAATCTCCACCTTTACAGAGACAAAACAACCATTCTTTAAAACAAGGCTTCATGTCAGCATAGGTGATGAAACTGAAGCCAGTAAAAGGCCAGGAGCTCCCACACTTACACAGAGAAATCTGGTCTCCTGGTGTTCAGGGGAGGAGGCATAATTTCAAGTCTGTTTTGAAAATTTCACCTGTCACCAAGATCATAACATAGTTGGGAGGTTGTAGCTGAATAACTAATTCATCTTATATAGATTATCTGGCAGGTGAAATCTCATTTAGCGTATATCTTTAAAGCAACATTTCTCCAGGCTGGTGTCAAAGAACAGCAGTAGTGTGAGATGTTCAGTAGAAAATGGTTTTCCTGGTCAAATAAGTTTCTGCAGTGCTGATTTCTCAGGGTTCACCTTGGAGTGTCTCCATGGCTTTAGTATATCTCTCTCCGAAGAACTGTGCAGAGCACAGATGTAGAGAACAAACACAAGAATACCAGTGGGGAAGAGGAGTGCTGTAATTTGGGAGACTGGGATTGACATATACACACTACTATGTATAAAAGAGAAAACTAATGCTAACCTACTATACAACACGGGGAGCTCTTCTCAATGCTCTGTGGTGACCTAAATGGAAGGGAAATCCAAGGAAGAGAAATATATTTGTATATTAAGAGCCTGATGGGCTGCCGTCTGTGGGGT
The DNA here is from genome assembly GCF_049115385.1 of Moschus berezovskii. Classification (NCBI taxonomy): domain Eukaryota; kingdom Metazoa; phylum Chordata; class Mammalia; order Artiodactyla; family Moschidae; genus Moschus; species Moschus berezovskii. The sequence continues at coordinate 43,055,086 of NC_142474.1, read as the reverse complement.
CGCACAGAGTCGGACACGACTGAGGCGACTTAGCAGCAGCAGCAGCAGCAGCTGATTGACTTTGTTGTACAGCAGAAACTAATACAACATTGTAAAGCAACTATACTCCAATTAAAATAAAAAGGAATTGTGCAGAAAAGCTAGGAAAATAGTGTCTGAGTCTTGAGAAACAGACCAAGAAATAAGGTTTCACTTGCAAGTGGTGGTTGGGGGGTGATGCTAGGAAGCTGCTGGGGAGTCAGGAGGGGAGACCGGAAAGGGAGGAACCACAGACCACTGTGATTGACAGGCTGGCTAAGCCTCCAGGGGAAGGTGCAGGGGACCTCGGTGGGGGGAGGAAGGTGTGCTGGTTGTCTTCCCATCCAGTCCATCACTACCCATAATGCTCCAGTGCTGTCACTCCCTGGATCTTCCACCCATGATGCTCCAGTGCTGACTCTCCCTGGATCTTCCACCCATGATGCTCCAGTGCTGACCCTCTCTGGATCTTCCAACCTGGGAGGCACAAGCTGCACACCTCAGGCACTGAGGTGCAGGCACTGTAGAGGAGGCTGTGAGGTGCCCTGGACAAAGGAGTGCTGCATGGATGTGGGGGGCACCCCATCTCCTTGACACCTAGGATTTCTCCAGTTTCACCATTTCCCTCTCTTTCCCTGTCTCTTCCCTGGGGATTTTTTCCCTTTTTTTTTTTTCTTTTAAGATATTTTTTACTTTTTGATGTGGACCATTTTAAGTCTGTATTCAGTTTGTTACAATATTGCTTTTATTCTGTGTTTTTTGGCTTTTTGGCTGAGAGGCATATGGGATCTTAGCTCCCAGACCAGAGATCGAACCCACATGCTCGACACTGGAAGGCAAGGTCTTAAACACTTGACTGCCAGGGAAGTCCCTTTCCTTCTTTTCCTAACAACTACTAACATCACTGGAGCTTCCCAGGTGGCTCAGCAGTAAAGAGCCAGCCCCGTGGACCTTTATTTCAAACCCTGGCACTCTGATCTCCTCCAACGAGTGGTCCAGAGTCAGCAGGGGGGCTGGCTCACCCCCTCCACGCCTCTCAGTGCTGCGAGGAGCCCTCCTGTCCCTGTGGCCAACTCCATCTCTCCTCTGCGTGCCCTGCATGTCCTAACCATTCAGCCAAACGTGAGGGAACTTGGGCTCATTTTTATGTTTTGCTCAGGCAACAAATTCACTTCACTGGAGCTACAACGACTTGTCCTGCCAAGATGTCTCAGTGTCCCCAGGACACAAGGAAAGACCACCCCTTCAGCGCGTGTGGCTTGCGGCCTGGCAACAGCTGTGGAAAATCTGGATGCCCCTTGACCTACTTCAGTTGAAGGCCTCCTCTGTCCTGTGACGAACTGCTACTATTTTAAGATCGAAAGAGTTTTATGTGATTTCAGAAGTTTACAGTTTTAGATTAGAAGAATTCAATCTAATGTTTTCAAGGGAATTCTTACATGAGGCCTGTAAATTCTAGAACAAGGCAGCCACAGATTCCGACGGAACTGATCTGCATGGAACTCCCTCTGAAACCTTCTCCCTGGTGAGCTCTGGAAAATATTGGCTGCCCACAACCCAGGGGCACGGCCAACAGCCCCCCTCCCCCATGGTGTGGGCCTGGTGCCGGGCGCCGAGGGCGGGCACAGCTGTGGCCACACCGGTTGGCCCCGGCCTGCTGCCTGTCACAGGCTGTTTACCTGAGGATAGATTTCGAGGCCACAGGGCCTGACTCTGTCTCAAGGGCAGAGAAAAATGCGTGTAGCTATTTTAAAGCCGGGGGCTGGACATCTTGTCCACAGGCTGCCTTTCACAGGGACAAACAGGCTCACCTAGGGAGGGGACACTCTCCAAACAAGCCCCATGACACTTGAGGGGCCACCTTCAGACAGAAAAGGAGAAGGGACAAAGGGTCTCCCATGTGCCTGTGGGGAGGGGTGCACACAGGCCCGGGGGTGGTGCTGGGAGAAACTTGTGGGGCTGCCTTGGGGCACACTCATGCCCATGGCACCTATGCATACACACGCACACACGAGTGTGTGCTCACGTTCACATACACAGACAGGCGTGCAGTCACATGTGTCACACACCTACACTCACATATGTGAACACAAATGTGAATGCACACGCACATACAAATGCACATACACTTCCACAGACAACTCACTAGCACACACACATGCTCCCTCTCAGCTCACACACTCATAAACATATACCCACACTCACTTCTACACACCTGTGCACCCACAGACACCCATACACATACATTTTCACACACAGCGCACACACACAAACTCACACACTTACACAGTACCCCTCACACTCGAACACACAAGGGCAGGGTCTCCAGGTCTCTGAGCCTTCTCAGATGGCTTGGCATCTCTGACCATGGGTGCCTCCTAGAGCCCAGGGGGCCCTGTGGTCCTTATGCCCCCAGATGCCAAGTGGGGTCTGTATGGAAGCAGATTTGTACTCTTTCTCTCCTCCATCCTCTGCCTGGGGGACAGCGGGCGTCTATGGTGTCTCTGAAGCCGGCTGGGGACTGTGGTGAGTTCTCTTTGGCCAGTTGAACCATCATGATCAGATTCATGGACTCCAAAAGTTTACGAGCAATTTGCCTCTTCCTGTTTGATTACCTGTATTTTGTCAGCTGAAGTTTGTCCTATGCAAACCACTCCCCACCTCAGCATCCTTCCCTCCTTCCCAGGTGTTCTCCTGCAGCTGTGAGGGATGAAGTCACCTGCTCGTCTCTAACTTCTGCTGCTAAGTCACTTCAGTCGTGTCTGACTCTGTGCAACCCCATAGACGGCAGCCCACCAGGATCCCCTGTCCCTGGGATTCTCCAGGCAAGAACACTGGAGTGGGTTGCCATTTCCTTCTCCAATGCATGATAGTGAAAAGTGAAAGTGAAGTCGCTCAGTCGTGTCCGACCCTCAGCGACCCATGGACTGCAGCCCACCAGGCTCCTCCATCCATGGGATTTTCCAGGCAAGAGTACTGGAGTGGGGGCGCCATCGCCTTCTCCGTTCTAACTTCTTGTTGTCTTGAAAAAGGCAAGACAAGCAAATGCGTGCGAGATGTTCCAGGGAACTTTGGATACAGAAGGTGAGTCAGGACCCTCTTCATATATTATCTGGAAAACAAATGTAGTTTTGGGCATTTAAATTATTGGTACTGCACAGACTACTACAAAAATTTTTGTTAAAATTAAAGGTTATTAATACTTCTTTTTCAACCCATCAAATCATTTTCATGTTCACATGATGCTTTGGAGGCCTTATTCATACAACCAAACAATAAAGTTCCTGAGTTTTGTAAAAATTTCGCCCTCAAGTTCTCTGAATTCCTGGGTCCTAATCCTTATTCTCCAGGATAATCAGACATCCTTCTAGGTAGATGTTGATACCTTCTAGGAAGATGCAGATATTATTGGAGAAGGTAGTAAAACAAAGAAATTAGAAAGAAGGCCCACACAAGAGTCAGTCTTTTTTGCATGTGTGGTAAAACGTATGCCTCATTGTTGTGGTTCAGCCTCCCAGTCGTGTCTGATGCTTTGTGACCCCGTGGATTGTGTCACGCCAGGCTTCCCTGTCACTAACCATCTTCCGAAGCTTGCCCAAGTTCATGTCTATTGCATCGGTGATGCCATGCTGCCGTCTCATCCTCTGATGCCCTCTTCTCCTTCTGCCCTCAATCTTTCCCAGCATTAGAGACTTTCCCAATGAACTGACTGTTCCCATCAGGTGACCAAAATACTGGAGCTTCAGCTTCAGCATCAGTCCTTCCAGTGCCTTATAATCATAGTCATTTTTTTTTTCATAGTCATTTTTAAGTGTACAGCTGAGTGGCACTAAGTGTATTCACATTATTGTACAACCATCCCCAGCATCCAATTCTGGAACTCTTACATGTTGCAAAACTGAAACTCTGTCCCCATCAACCACTGACTACTTATTTGTCCCTCTCCCAGCTCCTGGCAACCATGATTTTACTTTCTGTGGCTGTGAATTGGACTATTCTAGATACTTCTGTAAATGAGACTGTGCATGTCTGTTCCCTGTGACCAGCCTATTTCACTTGTCATAATGTCTTTATGCCTTCCCTTGTGGCTCAGCCGGTAAAGAATCCACCTGCAATGCAGGAGACCTGAGCTCGATCCCTGGGTTGGGAAGATCCCCTGGAGAAGGGAAAGGCTACCCACTCCAGTATTCTGGCCTGGAGAATTCCATGGACTGTATAGTTCTTGGGGTCGCAAGGAGTTGGACGCAACTGAGTGACTTTCACTTTCACTTTCAATACCTTTAAGGTACATCCACATGGTAACATGCATTAGAGTTTCTTCACCTTCAGCTGACAAAAGTCTTATTCATAGTCTTATTAAAAGACCTAGTAACTACAGATTTCTTGTTGAATTGACCCTCACTTGGCAGTTTAGAGTCTTGGGTTCCTTATCTGTAAAGAGACTTGACAAAGGCCACACAGTAAATGACGTGGGGATGGCCATTAGCCAGAAATGACGCCAAGTTCTACCTGAGGCTCAGAAGAGCAGTTCAGAGTGGCCCCAGCAGGACCCAGGGGCACATGGGATGGTTTTCAGGCTCAGATTATGAGTTCTTTATAGCAAAATTCAGACTTAAATGGAAGAAAGTAGGGAAAACCACTAGATCATTCAGGTATGACCTAAATCAAATCCCTTATGATTATACAGGAGAAGTGACAAATAGATTCAAGGGATTAGAGCAGACAGAGTCTCTGAAGAACTTTGGACAGAGGTTCGTGGCAGTGATCAAGACCATCCCCAAGAGAAAGAAATGCAAAAAGGCAAAATGGTTGTCTGAGGAAGCCTTACAAATAGCAGAGAAAAGAAGAGAAGTTAAAGGCAAAGGAGAAAAGGAAAGATATACCCATTTGAATGCAGAATTCCAAAAAATAGCAAGGAGAAATAAGAAAGCCTTCCTCAATGATCAATGCAAAGAAGTAGAGGAAAACAATAGATTGGGAAAGACTAGAGATCTCTTCAAGAAAATTAGAGATACCAAGGGAACATTTCATGCAAAGATAGGTACAATAAAGGATAGAAATGGTAGGGACCTAACAGAAGCAGAAGATATTAAGAAGAGGTGGCAAGAATACACAGAAGAACTGTAAAAAAAGACCTTCAAGACCAAGATAATCACGATGGTGTGATCACTCACCTAGAGCCAGACATTCTGGAATGGGAAGTCAAGTGGGCCTTAGGAAGCATCACTATGAACAAAGCTAGTGGAGGTGATAGAATTCCAGCTGAGCTATTTCAAATCCTAAAAGATAATGTTGTGAAAGTGCTGCACTCAATATGCCAGCAAGATTGAAAAACTCAACAGTGGACACAGGACTGGAAAAGGTCAGTTTTCATTCCAATCCCAAAGAAAGGCAATTCCAAAGAATCTTCAAACTACCACACAGTTGCCCTCATGTCACACGCTAGCAAAGTAATGCTCAAAATTCTCTAAGCCAGGCTTCAATAGTACATGAACTGTGAACTTCCAGATGTTTAAGCTGGATCTAGAAAAGGCAGAGGAACCAGAGTCAAATTGCCAACATCCGTTGGATCATTGAAAAACCAAGAGAGTTCCAGAAAAACATGTGCTTTATTGACTACACCAAAGCCTTTGACTGTGTGGATCACAATGAACTGTGGAAAACTTTTCAAGAGATGGGAATACCAGGCCACCTGAACTGATTCCTGAGAAATCTGTATTCAGGTCAAGAAGCAACAGTTAGAACTGGACATGGAACTACAGACTGGTTCCAAATCGGGAAAGAAGTATGTCAAGGCTGTATAGTGTCACCTTCCTTATTTAACTTATATGCAGAGTACATCATGCAAAATGCCAGGCTGGATGAAGTGCAAGATGGAATCAAGATTGATGGGAGAAATACCAATAACCTCAGATACGCAGATAGCACCACCCTTATGGCAGAAAGCAAAGAGGAACTAAAGAGCCTCTAGATGAAAGTGAAAGAGGAGAGTGAAAAGCTGGCTTGGATTCATGTCAATATATGGCAAAACCAATACAATATTGTAAAGTAATTAGCTTCCAATTAAAATAAATAGATTTTTTAAAAAAGCTATGATCATGGCATCAGGTCCCATCACTTTATGGCAAATAGATGGGGAAACGATGGAAACAGTGAGAGGCTTTATTTCTGGGGGCTCCAAAATCACTGCAGATGGTGACTGCAGCCATGAAATTAAAAGGTGCTTGCTCCTTGGATGAAAAGTTATAATCAACCTAGACAGCATATTAAAAAACAGACATTACTTGGCCAACAAAAGTCTATCTAGTCAAAGCTATGGTTTTTCCAGTAGTCACGTATGGATGTGAGAGTTGGACCATAAAGAAAGTTGAGCCCCGAAGAACTGATGCTTTTGAACTGTGATGCTGGAGAGGACTCTCAGACTCTTGAGAGTCCTTTGGACTGCAATGAGATTGAACCAATCAATCCTAATGGAAATCAATCCTGAATATTCCTTGGAGGACTGATGCGGAGGCTGAAACGCCAATACTTTGGCCACCTAACGTGAAGAACTGACTCACTGGAAAAGACCCTGATGCTGGGAAGGATTGAAGGAGGGAGGAGACGGGGACGACAGAGGATGAGATGGTTGGATAGCATCACTGACTCAATGGACATGAGTTTGAGCAAGCTCTGAGAGTTGGCAATGGACAGGGAAGTCTGGAGTGCAGTAGTCCATGAGATCACAAAGAGTCGGACACAACTGAGTGACTGAACTGAACTGAACTTAGCCCTCAGTCATGCTCAGGTGGGCAGCCTTAGACCTTCAGTGGGTTTGCCAGGCAGTTGCACAGAAAGAGGCAGATTCTGTTCTCAGTGGGCCATCAGGCACCAGTTCGCATGAATTGGGTGAAGGTAGAACTTCCCCAGCTGAAGTTGCTCAGCAGACATGCACACGCACACACTCACAGACACACACACCTCAGAGACCAGTTTTTCCTTGGAGAGGCCAGAGGGACATCTAGTCTAAAGACAGTGCAGCCTCAGAGCTGCAGGAGGCCCGGAGTCTGGCATGGGGACTGCCTGGCCATGGGGGCTACTGAATGAATGAACAGCTTCCAAGGTCAGCTCTGTCATAACCAGGAATGTCTCTCTCTCTCTCTTTTCTTTTTCGCTATGTGGATGGTTCTAATGTCTCATGCAGATATTGTATTTGGGAGAAGCATTTTTTTATTTCTTAAAGCATTAAACTAGGGAAGAAATGCGTTTAGAAAATGTAAACATACCTGAAAAATTAATGCCTGTTTTATCCTTCTCCTGAAAAGGCCAACATAAAGGAAATTAATCTTGGGGAAAAAGCAGAGAACAAAACCCCACACCCCTCCTGTGCGTCCTTCCTGTCGGGCCACCATTCCTATCTAAAATCTGTCTTAAAAGACCCTTGGAGGAAAGAGAAGGAGAGCGGTTACTGGGCTCTGTCCTAGAGAAGGGGAGGTAGGATGCCAGGCTAGTGCTGCTTCCCCATCGCTGGGCACCAAGCCCCCTTCACCACAAATCACCCAAGACAGAACCATCCAGGTGGGTTGGTAAATAGCAGATCTTCTGAGAAGGGTGCTTTTCATCTCTGCCCATCCTCCCATCAGAGGATTATCATTATATTTCTGGTCCCCTTCTCAGCAATTCTAAGTTTTCGAGGGAAGCTGGACACAGAAGTTTTGAAGAAGCACCGCCGCCTCCCCGCCACCGCCAGTGATTTTAATATGTATCTGGTACTAAGACCCATTTAGGAGATGAGGAGAAACCCAGAGCTCTCACTGGGGAGGGTTTCTGAGCAGGAGGGTCCTTGATCACAATGTCTAAGTTCAGCTCTCCTCCAGCTCCCAGAGCCAGATTGACCTGGCCCCCAGTGGATAAGATCTCCGGAAGGAAAACAAACCTACTTCCTGTAGAAGCAAAACTTGTCTGTTCAGCTGATCAACAAATAATCTTAAATTCTCTCTTTTTTTTCCTTAAGAAATGAGTGACATGGGAATTCCCTGGTGGTCCAATGGTTAAAATTCTGCACTCCCAAAGCAGGAGGCAGGGGTTTGACCTCTGGTCAGGAGGCACTAATGGTAAAGAACCTGTCTGCCAATACAGGAAACATAAGAGACGTGTGTTGGATTCCTGGGCTGGGAAGGTCCCCTGGAGGAAGGCATGGCAACCCACTCCAGTATTCTTGCCTGGAGAACCACATGGACAGAGGAGCCTGGCAGCCTGCAGTCCTAGGGTCACAATAGAGTCGGATACAACAGAAGTGAGTTAGCAGCACATGCCTGTAGGCAACTAAGGGCCCATTTGTGCATGTGGCACAGCGAAGCCAAAAGAAAGAAGAAAGAAATGACTCGGTGACAGCCATGAACCTCCCACCTCGCCACCTCCAGTATCTGCATTAGCCCCTGCCCTCACCCTGGCTGAAGCTGGCCCTCTCCACTATTCCTGGCATCCCGTGTGCTATCAGCCCAGGGGAGGGGAGGGATTTTGCAGCTCTGCCTTCCTGTCAGTGAGGTCCCCCTGGTTCTCTTCCAACAAAGCTGTGGCTCATCTCCACGTGTGAGTGCCAGTTCTCAGGTTTATCCTGATCTATGGGGATGAGAAAGGAGGGGATTAAGGGCTCTAGCTACAAAGTTCCTTTCTTCCCCTACGTCACTCTGAAGTTCGCCTACCCTACCAGGACAGGGGCAGTGGCAGCCAGAGACAGTTACCCAATGAGTGGAAAGTAACTTAGATGAGGGACAGCAGAGCTGTCCATTCTTAGATGTTCATTCTTAGACCTTCTCAGTGCTCACCGACTTAGAACCACATCTGAAAACAACAGCAAAGAATAGAAGGGATTTGTCAAGATAAGGGGATGCCCTGCAAAAGGAAATAGGGTGATCCCTTCCAGAAATTTCTAGCTAGCTTTCCGGAAAGCCACCTCAGGACTAATCAGAGTGAGTAAGGCACGAGTAATAGATGCTTCTGTTTGCTAATGCCTGCCATTGAGAGGGACTGTGCTTTATCTTCATTATCTGATTTAAGATTTCAATGAATATAGCAAGACAAGCAATATTATTGTCTCCACTTTACAGATGAGGAAACCGAGGCTTTGAGAGGCTGGCTCCTTTGCCCAGAGTCACACAGTCACTAAATGCTAGCCATGGATTCCAACCCAAGTTGTTTTATCTGAGACTGTATGACCTCCAATGCTAACTACCATTTCTTCATCAAAATATTTCCCTACTGGGCATCCTCACTGCCACCCTCCTGTCAAATCTTATCAGCTGTACCTGGGTCAGAATCCATTTTGCTGTGTAAGGTGCATTGTCACCAAAACAGCCTGCTATTCAATACCCTTCCCTGTATCTATGGGGTAAAGTTCTGGGTGTATCACCTTCAAGTCCAGTATAATAATTCTCCAGGAAAACAACCTAAGCAGGTACACATTCTTAACCCTGGCCTTTCTCTCCTGGGTTTCCTTCTCAAGTCCTCCCTTCTTGTTACTTACTGAGTCCCTACTGTCCTTCCAAGGGGCCATGTGGGGTCATGACAGTCATGTATTCTGGAGTTAGCCAGTCCCCAGGTCATTCATTACATCTGCAGTGGGGCTATGGTGTAACAAATGCGTGAGAGAAAAGCAAAGGGCCAGAAGATGCTTGGTATCCAATAAATCAACATTTTGAAAACTGAGTCACATCTAAAGCATGGGTTGGGGCCAGAATTTTTATGTGTTGACTTGGACACCATCCTTCCACATCCAGTCAAGCTCTTTTTCTTGTTGGAGTTTAAATGTTCCTCCTTTGCCTCCCCTCCCCAATCCCCTGAACTGAAATTCCTGGTTCCTTTGTCTCACTGTGTAGCATTCCCCTTTCCTTCAAATGCTTCAATTTGGCAGAAAAATGAACTGCACATTCTTTTTTTTTCCTCACTGACAAACTGTTTATTGAGTTTTGTAGCAGTTTGGGGTGTCTCTTTTGGATCTTAGAGTCTCAGGATTCAGAGCGATGGTAATATGGCCATGGTGAATTGGAGAAATTGGTCTCCCATAAGTACCTGCTGCTCTACCCCTGACTCTGCAATGGCTGCCAGGCGGTCACCCCTCCACTGGAGCTGTCCTGCTCCATGGCCAACTCGAGAGCACTGGCAGTGAACTGCAAGCCTTCTTCCTTGGTCACGCCTTCCCAGCAGGTAGCATCGGCATAGTCATAGATAAAGGAGCTCCCAGAGCCTGTGCTGGCAAAGGCCTGTCATCACACCCACCACGGGCACCGAGGACACCTGACCCCCTTCTTGGGGGTCCCAGCCGGCAGTGATGATTCCTGTCATCAGGCCTTCTTGGTGTCAGTGACAAATCTCCTTATGGAGGCTGGCCGCTGTGTGTACCAGTGGAGGCTCATTCCGTTCAATGCTGTGGAAACCAAGCTGATAGATGACTACGTCAGCTCCTGCCTGGGTGTCAGCTGCTGAGCCTGAGGGGCAGCAGAAAATACAGTGAATAGGGATCAACTTGGCAATGTACGACCCAGTGGTTGTTCTGGAGCCTGCTCCTAGAACCACGCCCCCATCAACTTGCACAGCCGTGAAAGTGGTCCCTGTGGAAACTTCCCGGTGCTCCTAGCTGGGGGCGATGGCTTCAGGCCCCAGGCTGGTGCCGGCCCGGCTTCCCGAGCAGCTACTGAGGTGGCTACCATCTTCTTCCTCCTGAACTGTACATTCTTGAAGTCAGCTTCCCAGGGGGTTTTTTGCTTTCTTGGACTTTGGGCTAGGTACACAGTGAGGTAGTAAGACCATTCTGGACACTGACTCTTCAAAACAGTTATTTTTGGACTCTGTTTAGAACAAGAGAAACTCCAGAAGGTGACTGCAGCAGTGCTGGTCTGAGTGCTCTGGGGAAGGCTCAGATGCTTATTGCTAATGCAGGCCAGCTGGGCCTGCAGCATCTTCCACACCAGGGGTGAAAACCCACCAGATGCACAGACCACACCCTGGCCTGGGAGCAAGGCTATTCACTTTGCTGTCTTTCATATGTGGGAACACCTCGATTAATACAGGTGATAGGATATACCAAAGTGGTAATTTTCCAGCCTGTGGAGCAGAAGATCTCTGGGGAGAAGCAGAATTACCCCCAAGAGCATGGCCTGTGGGCTGAGTGACACTATGCTTCCTAACCGAGGTGTATTTCACTGACCTTTGGATTGGTTGTAAACCCATCAGTGTTTATGTGCACTAGAAAATAAGCACTGATATTAGATTATCGACACAATGGCCAAGATTTCATCAATGGTCAAGAACACGACGTTACTATAAATACAGAAGCCTAAAACAGAAAGCATTCTTTGAATTTGCTAAAATAGTATATGGACTATTTGGACTCTACTCTATTAAAGTAGGCATCTTCTTAAGCCAGATTTAGTAACATTCAAGTTTACTTTAAAATGTGAACTGAACTCATGGTACCATTTTCCATTTTTCAATAGCTGTAAGAAACACAGCTATTAAGGGTGATTTTGATCTTAAAAGAGACTTTCCTTTTCAATAATGTTGAAACTCCCTGGGGGTTCCTGTGAAAAATCATTATCTCTCAGGGAGCAGATGAAGATTGAGCAGTGGGTCCCAGAGGGGCTGCTGATTAGAGACAATCAGTAAGGGAACAGTTCTATCCCGAAGTGTGGCTACCACACTCTGATCGTGTTACGCTCTAAAGTGAATATACTGTAGTTTCTGCCAAAATCACAGAAGGCCATAAAATAGACTAAGAAACATTACCCCTGGGAAGTGAAGAAGGCAGGATGTTCATTGTCAAAGTATTTCCTTAAACTCGTGGCTCCATCAAATCTTTCCAAAGCACATCCTCCTGTCCATAATCACATTTTAATCTCACGAGTCTGACCAGAAAATCCAACTGGGAGACTTCTGCCTTTTGACTATTTGTGTGGCAATGGACATTCAGAGAGGACGTTGCACATGATCTGGACATGAAGCCTACCCAGAAGTCTTGGAGTCACACGGGCACTTTCGGGAAGCTGTGTGAAATTCTGAATGACCATGACTTGTGTTTTTACAGCTTGGTTTCTGAGGCCTGAAGGACTGAGTCTCAAATACTGAAAAACCGATTGACATTGGAAGATCAAAGCATTTCGTAGTTGCAAGAAGACATGTCAACAATGACTTCATCGTTTGAACACACCAGCCTTGGTGGATGTGACGGGATTCTGTGGCTGTCCTGGCATCAGAGGCTTAGTGATGCTGAAGATGCTGCCTCCTGAGTCTGCCTTCTGGTCCCTCAAAGGCAGCAGCGGCCCCTCGTCTGCCTGTGTCACCTCTACATCAGGCCACTGCCCTTAGAGGGGCCTCCTTCTCCCTTAGCTGGACACCCTCTCGGGGTGTGAACACAGGAGGCATCATCACCTTCAGAATACCTTCCTCACTTCTGAAGATCAGAGTCTCAGAACCCAGAGGTCAGCTGTGCAGTTCATGTGACCGGATTCGTCTCCTGGTGTCTGCTCTGGACTGGAAAGGACAGGAGGCAAGGCTTGGAGAGGACACCCCTTCTGTTAGCAACTCAGTGATCTGGATGCCAAAGGAGCAAATCATTCTATCTCCGCATTTCTTATCAGTTCTAACTGGCTGTTCCCGCGGACTGTTTCTCTAGAGGTTTTAATGGACCCCATTAGACTCACATCTAAGGCCCCAGGATAATTAGAAATACACTCAAGCCTCTTGATATCCAGTGAGATTCAACTTTTCCTATTTGCGAGAAAGATGATTTTACCCAAGTTAGGGGAAAATTGCCAGAAAGACAAGTGATAAAACAATGAATGGTTTCTTTGAACTGAAGTTCTTGAAGGCAAAGCATTCTTGAAACTAGACACAAACATACCTTGGGGTCATTTTGGCTGGAAGACATCAGGCCCAGCAGAGCTGGTGGCTGTCTGTCCAGCGCCAGCTCTCAGAGGGCTGTTCCTCAGTCTTTAGGGGAAGTAGACCACTTAAAACTAAGGCCAAATGCTATCTCCCTTGCCTGGAATTTGTGAAGTTCCTGCTACAAATACAACCAGGACTAGTCATCTGGTGCTGACAGCTAGCTCCAAATACTCTTAACGGGGGTCAGAACCAACTCACCAGACGCTTTAGAGCATAGGGCAAAGGGCCCATAACCTAAGGGATTAAGGGGTGATAAAGACTGAAATCCCAGAAGCCACACAAAAGAATCAACGAGAGCTTGCTCCTAGAGGATGCTAGCATGTGTCCTGTTTTTCTGATTGTAGGAGCTGAAATTTAGCTCCTAGTGAGTTGGGAGATTAGGTTTGACATAAATGCACTACCATGTGTAAAGCAGCTAGCTAGTGGGAAGCTGCTATATAGCACAGGGAGGTCAGCTCGATGCTCTATGATGACCTTGAGGGGTGGGATGAGTACAGGGTTGGGAGGGACACCCAAGAGGGAGGGGTTACATGTATACATCTAGCTGACTCACTTTGTTGTACAGCAGAAACTAACAACATTGTAAAGCAATTATACAGCAATTAAAAAAAAAGAATACCATTAATTTATTTGTGTCTTACTAAATGATTTGGGGGCTCCTGGTTTGTACCTTGGTGTTAAAAATGAAATGAACCTTGTCCCTGCTTTCCACAAGTGTGGCTGAGGTGTCAGGGACACCGACCCGGCCAAGAACACATCGTGACCTGGATGACTCACACCGGGGCCACGGGACTCGCTTTGCAGTGTGACGCAGGTGGGTTTGCACCAGGCAGCTCCCCAGAATTATGGCTCGAGGACCCCCTGAGCTGCCTGGGAGGGAGCACAGCCCCCTCACTCCTCCACTGCCCAGGGTGCTCAAGTAGAGGTGGGCAGGTTTATACAGAGTGGGGCAGGGGTCGGAGTAGGGCGGGGCTTCCCTTCCAGACCCTTCCCACAGCCTGCCTGCCTCCTTCAGCCCCTGGATGGGACACGCCATGTACAACACCCAAGGGTATTGGGGTAGCATCTTCATGTCCAGTCTGGCTTTTATCTTTTTCTCATTTTAATGCATAAAATGCAGCCTCACCTTTGATGCTTGTGGTTTTGCTTTGTTTGACATAATCTGGACCAGGAATCCTTGTTCTTTCCCTGTGGTTGAGCATTTCCAGACCGATTCTGAAAAGGCCAAGCTCTCCTGTACTGTCATCTTGCCATTACGGAGGAATCAATCCCAGTGCAAAGGACCTGCAGGGGCAGACAGGCCAGGATGCCCGACATACATCTCCCCGGGCTCCTTGGCAGGGTTAGCCTTTGTTTTCCATTGAAACTGTCGTTACCCTGTTGGCTTCTCTGACTTTGTACTGTTTGGAGGAACCAGCAGGACATATAAGTGAAGCCTGGGACTACAGCAGTCCCTTTTCTGGAGCCAGACCAGGCTGGCCGGCCTTGGCCTTGTCCAGCACTGGCCAGTACAGCTTGCAGCCAGGCCAGGCTCAGAGGGGGTCCAGAGGCCCCTGGTCCCCAGGTCATCACCTCATCAGCTCCCTGGGGTCTCAAACAAACACTGCCTTCCCAGCCAAGGAAATAATGTGTTCCTTGTGATGCAAAGCCCCCTGGAGGGCTCGCAAGGAGCTTCCTGGCCCCACTTTGAGCACAGCTGTCAGAGGTTCCTTGGCAAAGCAGCTGGAAGATGGGCCCAGCTGGGCTCAGGTGGGCAAACAGTGGTTCAGAAGGGAGAGCCAGTGGGGGGAGGCGGGTGCTGGATGTGTATTCCCACCCCCCTCCCAGGGAGGTGCAGGCTCCGTGTGGCTTAGTGATGTAGATTTCCCCTCTGTTTTCCGGTGTCAAAGCTAGAAACCTGGTCGGAGGCTTCTCAGGGCGTCACACCTGGGACCGCTCTTTCCAGAAGGAGGGATTGCACTTATGTTTCAGGGATGCTGGTTGAACCCTGGATCTGACTCTTTTCAAGGAAAGCATCTTTTGCAGGGAGAGGTCTGGGGCTTTTGCACCCACATCTCTCCCAGGGACTGCTCCCCCTGGCATTCAAAGGCACCTCTGATTTTCTTAGTGACCAACGCCTGCTTGAAGATTTCGGCCTCTGTCCCTCCTCCCCTTCACTACAGACACTTCTTACAAACAAAACAAAAACCTCTTGGGGACTTCCCTGGTGGTCCAGTTAAATACTGGAATCCACCTTTCAGTGCAGAAGATGTGGGTTCCAGCCCTGGATGGGGAACTAAGATCCCACATGCCTAGGGGCAACTTAGCCCATGGCCCACAATGAAGACCCAATGCAGCCAAAAATAAAATAAATTAAAAAAATAAAACACAACAGTAAACTTCTTGGACATCATACCACTGTGACTGGCAAGATCTCGATCCCTATTTTATGAGAGCAAGAGGTTCACCCAAACATCATTGCTTCAGTCTGGCCCCACACAAGATCCCTCCTTTCTCCTTGAGAGCAGGACCAGGCCCAGCATGCCTGCTGGCTCTGGTGTCCAACTGGACACTGGACACAGTGAGTGCATTAAAAAAAATTTTTTTTAATTTATATTAATTGGAGGATGATTACAATATTGTGATGGTTTTTGCCATACAGCAATATGAATCGGCCATTGGTATACATGTGTTCCGTCCACCCTCAACCTCCCTCCTACCTCCCTCTCCACGCTATCCCTCCAGGTTGTCACAGAGCATAGATTTGAATTCTGCCCTGCTCCTGACACAAGGTTTTAAGACTCCCACCTGCATCTTCCTTGTTGACACTGATGCACCCGACTCCTGATTTCTGCTCCCAAAGAGCCACTCCTGGGGCATTCTTCAAAGCCCTATCTGTCTTATTTTCTGCTTGCATACTTGTGTAATAACTGGAGCCTCCAGTTTTTTTCTTTTCATTTTCCCACACCTTTCCACTGTTTATCATGTTCCATAAATTAGCATCTGAACAACTGTTTTATTTCTCAATCCTTTGCACCAAACAAGTTCGCACTGTCTTGTATCCTAGTGCTGAGCATTAGAAAAATGTATAAACATGCACGTGTGTAAGGCACAGAACAACACACAAGCAACTAGAAGCTGGATTGCTCACCACATGGCAAGTCTATTCAATTTGTATATGAGCTCCCAGTGGGGAGAAATCATGGTTTTTCTCTTGTGACCATTAGCTCTTAATATCATTTCAAAAATGTATACATTATAAACTAAAACTTTTTAAATTGAAGTATAGTTGTTTAACAGTGTTGTATTAATTTCAGTTGTACAGCAAAGTGAATTGGCTATGTATATATATCAATAGATAGATATGTATTTCTACTTATTTATTCAGATTACTTTCCATTATAATTTATTACAAGATACTGAATCTAGTTCCTTGTGTTATCCCAGTTTATGTGTAGTAGTTTGCATCTATTGATCCCATACTTCTAATTTATCCCCCTTCCCTCTCCCTTTGGTAACCATAAGTTTTTTATGACAATGAAGCTGTTTCTTTTTTGTTTATAGCTTCGTTTGTATTACTTCTTTAGGCTCCATATATAAGTGATATATAATATTTGTTCTTCTCTATCTGATTGCTGGGAGAAATATCAACCACCTCAGATATGCAGATGATACCATTCTGAAGGCAGAAAGCAAAGAGGAACTAAAGAGCCTCTTGATGAAGGTGAAAGAGGAGAATGCAAGAGCTGGCTTAAAACTCAGCATTCAAAAAATGAAGATCGTGGCATCTGGTCTTGTCACTTCATGGCAAATAGATGGGGAAACAATGGAAACAGTTGCAGATTTAATTTTTCTCTGGACTCCAAAGTCACTGAGGACAGTGACTGCAGCCTTGAAATTCAAAGATGCTTGCTCCTTGGGAGAAAAGCTCTGACAAAGCTAGACAGCGTATTAAAAAGCAGAGCTATGCAGCTACACCCTGAATCTGGCAGGAAAGGGTGTGGAGTAGTCCTCCCGCCCCAGTGGATCCAAGAGGCAGAAGGGGCAGTGAGGAGCCACTTGGCATCTCTCCCCATCCAGCCAGGGGTGGCCCTTGCACCAGATAGGCAGAAACTGAAGCCAGAGAATCTCATTGGATACCCAGGAAGTTCAGAAGGCAGGGCAGACAGGAGGCTGAGTGACACCAGCATGTCATGGGGAGGGAGGCCAGACCCCAGCCCCTCTCTCAACTCCTCATCACCCAGAGCACAGGTGCTCCCTGTGAGTCCTGCTCCCCACCCACTCTTGACAAGAGTTTGAAAAAGTCTTCTCTTTGAGACAAGTTCTCCCATCTTGTTGGGGTGGGATTCACCAGGGAAAAATCAGGGTCATTGTTTAAAAAGTACCAACTCATAATGCCTTGTTGCCTCTGTACTCTTAACCATCAGGGTATCCCATCCTGCCAACGATTCACTGAGTACTGCTAAAAGGATTCCTGAACCATAACCATAGTCCTTATACCATAACACCATATGTAAAAATAATCAACAGTAAGTGTTCAATATCATTAAATATGCAATTAGTGTTCAAATTTCCAGTTGCCTCAAAAATGTCACTGTTTTGTGGATTCTTTGCATTAGGGATCAAATCATTTCTATATGTGGCCATGGGTTAATAGATTTTCAAACTCTCCTTTAATCTATAGGGCCTCTCTCTCTCCTCCCCCAGCCCCCTTTGCAATGTTTGTACATGTGGTCTTTCTTGCAGGAAGGCTACCTTCGTAAATGCTTGTGCAAGGGACATACACGCTCACACCTTCGGCCCCAAGTTCAATCAGTGACTTATAAGGCATTTCCCCCTGGAAGGTGCCTTAGAGGAGGGAAAATCCCACCCACTAAAGTCCCAAGAGCTTGTCCACCCCCATGGTGATTAAACCAGCAGGACAGAGTGGATGAGGCCTCCTGCTTGGATATAAGAAGGCTACCGCAATTCTCACAGGTGGTCATGCCCAGAGGCCGTGGGCCAGGATGCCTCTTAGAGGACAAGTTTGCATTTTATTTGCTTATTTTTGACAGTGTTACATGAGAAGTGAAAAGACAGAACAAAATCAGGGAATATTATCATTATACACCTTAAGTAATGAAAGCGTCTCTCCTTGCTGACTCTGCGGCCGGCACCTCCCCCACCCCAGTTATCTATTTGTGAATCGTGGGTGAGAATTCATTAGGAAGCCTGGACGTGCTGATTGGTGAGAGCTCGGTGACTGCTTGGTCAGCCTTTCCTGAAGGATTTTACTCCAGGTTTAAGCCAAGATGAAATAAGTGCCAGGCCAGGGACTTCGATTAGCCCTTGAAATTAGTGATCTTCTTACAGATTTGGGCACAGGATGAATCTGGGCTTCCCTGGTGGCTCAGACGGTAAAGAATCTGCCTGCAATGCAGGAGACCTGAGCTCCATCCCTAGGTTCAATCCCTGGATAGGGAAGATCCCCTGGAGGAAGACATGGCAACCCACTCCAGTATTCTTGCCTGGAGAATCCCATGGACAGAGGAGGCTGGTGGGCTACAGTCCATGGGGTCCCAAACAGTCAGACTTGACTGAACAACTAAGCACCCATGCAAGGATAAATTCACCGAAAGGCAGGGACCTCCTGGATACAGGAGGGGTGAAGATTTAGGGCAAATAATGCAATTGATCACAGTGGTGAGCTGTTGACAACAGCAAGAAAAGCATGGTATTGGAGGTGGGAATAAATGCTTTTAAGCACATATCAGCCCCTGGAGTTACTGGATTATGAATGTTATTTAATCGTCCCTGCTGTCCTACACTACAGGAGAAAAATTACTGTTTCCTGGTTAGTACAGAAATGGGGTGCCTCATGCTTCCTGAAAAGTCACAGTCATTAAATGATAGAGTCTGGATCTGAGCCCAAGACTTGGAACCTGGGGGATTTGATTCCAAAGCCCAATCTATGTCAACATCATACCTCTCCTTCAAAAAGCTCTTGGCTATATCGACTCCCCTACAAGCCACTTTTTCATTCAACCTCAATCATAACATGTCTGAACTCTAGATGCAGTGGTATCGGGCACAGAGACTTCATTCCAAATTGTGCTGTGGTCTACTACTTTTGATGGAGCTCAGTGTTACAGAATTTCACAGCAGGCAAACTGGGAATAAACTAACTACACAAACATGGTACTGAAGGTCTGCGAGGGATTCAATTGTTTTTCACATAAGATGTTATTTGTCAGATAGAGTCCTTCTCAGGAGATTAGAATGTGTCAACTCTTTTCATCGTCCCAGCATCGAAGGTAAGAACCTGGAATTGCCACATAGGAAAATGCTTTTCCAAGGTCACTGAGCTTCTGACTAGAAGCACCAAACAGAACTGACGATCAGAAGAGGGTGGCTCTCCTGGACTCCTGCTCCCTGGAATGGAAAATACTTTCTCACAAGCACGAGTATTTCTGCCTTTTGTTTAAATGAGGTCTAACTCTTGAGGGATATCTAGCACAGCCAAAGTGTACCAGGCCCACCTGGTGATCCCGGACATTTTATCTGGACAAGTTGCATACTTCTTGAACTTACGCTCTTGAGAAATTCTTTGAGAAATGTCAAGGTGACTGGAGCCAGAGCAAACAAGGATGACATTCTTTGCGTTCTTTTCCTGGGAGGTCATTTTCTCTTTACCATCCAGGTCTGTGGGCCACCATCTTCCGTAACAGACCATCAGCTTGCTCAGAGGTCCGCCCTTGAGGGAAACTGGAAAGTTGGTGAGGTTTTTAAATCAGTTTACCCCAGAATCCCCTTCACTTTTTCTCACTGTGACTCCAGCTGATTGGAACCCTTAAAGCTGGAAAGTGAGAAAAGCATGCTGGCAACTTACCTGGGCGACACCTTCTAACATGTTAAGAACGTGGATTACAAATGATGACATCATCCATTGGCCAGTGGGGAAGAGGTCACAGCGTCGGGTCATCTGGCTCAGTTTTGTCTCTCTCTACTCCCCATGTATTGCCAGATTTGCAGTTTGTTTGCTAGATAAGAAGTCACTTGAGGGAGGGTTTCAATTTGGAGTCATGTTTGGGCAAAATTTTTCCAGTAAGAGTGGCTATGTGTCACATGGATAACGCTGATAACCTGAAATGTTTCGTATTGAGTTGAATCCTATATGTTTGCTACTACTTGACTGCTTTTGGTCTACAGAAACAATTATTCCACATGTTTTTTTTTTTTCACATGGTTTAACTTAAAAAGTTGTTGGCTTTCATGATCCAAAGAAGAAAAAAAACTAAAGAGGTGCAATCATTGGTGAGTTCTGAGAAAATATGCCATTGGGAACAGTCCCTAAATCTGACTTCTCTATTGAATGTTATTTTCTTCTCACTTGGTAAAATCACAACCAAATCAGAGCTGTTCCTTCAGAAAACTACTTGCTCTCTAAACGTTATAAAATCACATTTAAGAAAGAAAGTGACATGAAAGAAGGTTGAGAGAAAATCGGAATGTGAATGTGTCACCATTTGTCCAACTCTGAACACAAAGTAAAATTTTAGAACTGGCAACATCAGTATCTTGGGTAAAAGGATTATTGCAGCACGGGAAAGCTACCTTCCCAAGGATATCCCCACAAACCGAAGTTTGAGGTTTGTCTCTGGGGTCTTCAAATCCAAATGAGAATTTTAAAAATCTCCATCTCTGTTTAGTTGGTAACCTGGAGGACACTGTCACTGTTGCTCCATGACGGCTAAACTTCGCTGTCATTTACGTCTTTTAAGTGTGGCCAGGGGCCAGACCATGTGGAAAACAGTCCATACTGAGTCAGAGAGAGAGAAATGACTAGATCTCCAGCCACACCCCACAAATCCCTAAAGAGCTGCTGACAGCAGAGACATATTCTTTTTTGATCCTAGAGCTTTCTCAGGCTGATTTAGAATGTGTCCATCTGTAGCAGCTCCAGAGTGATAGGTAACATGCAGAATATGAAAGAAAACTTTTGTCATTATGTGGTATTTTTTGCTTTAGAGTCCTGTATCCTCTGGTGGGCTAATAAAGCTTTTGGATTAAAGTAATAGTTTAATGAGTTCATTACTAAAGGAAAAAATACGTTTTTAGTTTAACCGAATACAAATTTTAAAAATAGAGTAATTTTTTAAAAATCTAAACAAAATGTTAAAAATAATAATGACACTGTCACAAAAGCCAGTCCATGACTTCTAACAGCAAATGAGACAGGAAGGCAAGCAAGTACATCTTTCTACTATCAAATTCAACATGGACAATTTGGATTTGCCAAAAATACCGTCTATCAAGGTACATTCGTGTTGATCATCTGACTTTCGTGGCTTTAAGTCTTGTTTGTGACAGATGCATACATTTGGCTCTCGTCTTGTTAGAAGCTCGACTCATTAGATTTCCTTCCTGTTTTATTTCCGTACAAGTGTATGTGATATAACATAGTTGCATGACACTTTTTCTTTCCCTAGGGTGGCTGCTTTTCTCAGGCCTGGGGAGCACTGTTGTAGAGTGACCGCCCAGAACTCACACGGTTCCCCACCGCCGGGTCCTTGCACTGAGGCAGTGCTGGGTCAGGGACAATCAGAATGACGTGTCCCTGGAGAGGACAGGGCGGGGTCCCTCCCTAGCAGAATTGACACGGGGAGGCCCCCACAGGTCAGAGCCGGCCGACCTCTTGGTCTCAAGGTCAAAAGAGTTGCACAGGTGGGACCAGCCACCCAGCGGCCCTGCCTGCACTTGGGTTCTGGGGAGGGAAGAAGCATGTACCTGAGTTTCAGGCATCCGGAGCTAAGCAGAGATGCACTGTCCCCTGGATGGGACACCAGCCATCTGTCTGGGATGGACCCGAAGGACAGAGGCCAGCTACGTTCGGCGTGCCTCTGTCCTCGTTTCCCCAAGGGTCCCTTGTCCCCAGCCCCGTCCTGGTTTTCTCCGCTTAGAAATCCCTTGTTAGGAAACCCAGCTCTCTTTGTATGTGGCCATGCGGGAAGTCCACATTTAGATGCAGACAGGAGTGGGGATGCAGCTTTTGTTCAGGGAAACACAGATGGAGATTTTTATGGTGGGTCAGACCGAAACCTCAGGTACAAGTTCTGGTGAGAGGCAGGCATTGGATCATGGTGGCAACCGGGGCCCAAGGGCCCAATCCAGCTCACCACGGCTTGCACAAGAGTTTCACTGGTGCCCAGCCACGTCCGCTTGTCTTCACTTGATCTGCAGCCACTTTGTGCTGCCATGACTGAGGTAAGGAGCTGTGACAGAGACCAACGGCCCAGGAAGCCTCAGCCACTTACTCTCTGAGAAGGTTCACGGCCCCTGCATTACAGGAAGAAAAGGAAAACAGCCCCTTTCCAGGAGACCCTGGGAGCACCACCAACAGCAGACCCCTGGTTCCATACCTGCTCTTCACTCCCCACCTCCCTCCCTGGTGCCTGTGAACAGTCAAAGCACGGTGCGCTTTCCTTGCTAAAACACCCCAGCTTCTGTGAGCCAAGCAGCCGTCCTTTTGCAGGAGTGAGAGACGCCGAGAGACCCCTTTTCCACGAGGTTATGTGGGGGGCCAGCTCTGCGGGCTGAGGCCTGAATGCCTCCCACTTGGTTATTGGCGAGGGAACCTGGTTATTGGTCGCTCCCTGGCCTGTGTCCTGCTGTCCTGTGCAGGTTGAGGATAAGAAAAATGCAGCTCTCTTCAGGCTTTTTTGAAGAAGAAAATGAGGGGTAAAACGCTGAGAACCCAGCCTGGCATCCGCTAATTGACCTGTAGATGCCTGAGTTGGAGGGGACTTGGGAGGGTCTGCTACCCACCCCAGGAGGAGGGTGGCCCTCCCGACATCACACTCTCTGTGTCGGAGCAAAGTCCAAGTCTCGGGTCTGCTGCTGTTTCTTTGTGTTTGCTGTACACTGTGCTTGGGTTCAGACTCTACACTCAAGGCTCACAGGTGCCGTGTGAGAGCAGAATCTTGCTCATCCCAGTTTGCAGATGAGGAAATAGAGGTGAGGCGGCCTCGCCTCAGGTTCTGGAGGTCAGGGTGACTCTCCCATCCACACGCTCCCCTGGGCCCCACTCCTGGGTCCGGGGGGGCTGTGGTGGAGTAATCTGGGGTCCTGGGTAGAGGAAGTCTGGGGGAGGAGTGGTGTGAACACTGCCTTCAGCCTTACTGGGATGCTGGAAGGGGTTTTCCTGGTGGGCCCTGGACTCTCGGGTCCAGCATCACGAGGGGTCCATCTAGTGGTCAAAGAAGGGAATCGCAGCCATTAAGTAGGGAGAGCCACTGAACCAGTCTCCTGGTTCGCGCAGCTCCACTTGGTCTCGCTGACCCCCATCCCAGCACGTCAAGGGACCGGCACTTTGGTCAGATGCTGGCCTGAGGTTCCCTCGAAGTGGACACGGCCAAGAATGTTCTATAGAAGGGAGACATTTGCAGCGGCCAACTCTCTCTTCTGGACAGTCTCTTTCCCCCGCTGCAGAGCCTCTGCACCTCAGCTTAGCCAGAGGCGACCCCAAGGGCCATTGGAGCACATTGAGGCAGGTCTCTGGCTGTCACAATTGGGAGGTGCTGCTGTCATCCAGTAGGAGAGGCCAAGGATGCAGCTAACACCTTACAGGGCACAGGACGGCCCCAGGGCAAAGAACATCCCACATCACGCGCCAATACGGTCGCCCTCTACTGAAGGAGAAGACTGACCATGCCCTCCTTCGAATGGGACAGCTCGTGGCAGAAGGGAGGATGGATGGAGGCTCAGGCCCTCTATATGTGCTGTTTCTCCCACCTGGACAACTCGGGTCAGGTGAGCCTTGGACTTCTCTCCTCCCAGGACGGGGAAGCCAGGGTGTCAGTCCCTCATGGGTGGGGCTCTGTCCCCCCTCTGCTGGTGCACTGACAGGGAGCGACAGACATGGACATAGCCTCAACTTGTCCTCAGGTGCCCACGCAAGACGAAGGACATCCAATCTGTGCTCTGTCTCCCCGGGTTCTTGGACACTGGTGGCTCACTCCTCTTGACCGAAGCTCCAGAGACCAGAACCAGTGACTGGTTCAGCCTGGCCTGGAGGATTTAGGAGCTGTGACAGAGACCATACCGGCTCCTCGTTCTCTGGGCCACGTGGTCAGGGCTATGGAAATCTGGAGGTTCCAGAGCTGACCACCATGAGAATTGTTTTATCACTTCCCCAGCTACACTGGGCCCAGTTTGCTTAGTAAGAAAAGCAATCTTTTTTGTTGAATTTCACATTTTCTACCAAGTAATGAATTAACCTTTTTGAAATCACAAAGGGGATCACAGTAGGAAAATGAAGCCATAGCCTGTCCGAGAAATAGAGAGATGCCTGGATCACAGACCTGAAGACAGAATATGAAAACATTCAGTCCTGACTGATTCCATATTCGAGGCGATCACTAGTTAGCAATGGGATGCGCCAGCCTGCCATCTCACTGTGGACAGATTCTGTCATCATGAAGTTAGCTCTGGCTTAATGAACTGGATTCTAGAAGACCTAGGCTTATCCGCACCCGGTGTCATCAGGACTTCTTCCAGTTTTCAGCCACAGGGGCTAACTGTGAACACTATGTACTCAGAGTGGCAGAGAAACTGTGGAAGAGCTTGCAGTTCCCCACCTTCAAGATCCAAACGACACTTCTGATTAATCAGGCAGACAGGTGAAGGAGAGGGCAGGCTGGCTGGGGGTGCAGAAACTGATGCTGATTTCAGATGCAAGGTCTAATGTCCTCGACATCATTTGCTCAGATTTTTTTGTCATTTTTGAGAAAAGTCAGCAATCTGAAAAGCACTTATTAAGCACCCAATGTTGCTGAGTTACCAGGAAGCACTTATTAAGCACCCAGTGTGGTTGAGTGTACTGAATAGAGCAGGAATGACATGGACCCAGGGTGAATGCTATTCCTCCCCACCCACCCCCCTTGCCCTGCAGGGAGATCCAACTAGTGGGAGGCACTGGCAGAAGAGCCACTTGGGACGGAGGAGAGGGGCCCAGGCATCTCCAGCTGGGCTGTCTCCTTCAAGACTGTGGTTTCTGCCAGAGGCGGTCCTCCCTGAGCTCCTTGATGTGTTTGGCTTGAGGACTCTGATAACCCTGAGCCCCCTGCCCCTCCAGGGATAGAGGGCAATGTGAGGGGGGTCAGTTTCCTGGCATTGCTAACACCTGGGTTCATCACTGTTTCTTGGTTGGGCCCTCGGCTCCCCATCCCTGTATAAAAAATCCCCCCCCCCATTAACTTCTGTAAGCTGTAAGTGCCCAGCATGTCTTCTGCCTACTCTAACCAAATGCATTTCACATCCCTTCTGCTTCCTCTCTCAAGGCTTCAGACTCCCCAGCATCCTTTATGTTCCTAGACGCCTGCTTCTTTCTCACCCCAGGGCCTTTGCACCTGCTTTCCCTCTGCAACATATTCTGTGGCTCCACTTCTCCTACTGGCTGATACTGCATCCCCTTAAACTGTAGCTGACATTTTTATCTTGGCAGAGACCTTGGCCAACTACCTTTCTAAAGCAGTTCCCATCATCACAAACACAACTTTCTCTCTCACTATTTATTTCTTTCAAATTATGTGTCATGATCTGTGGTGATTTTGTTTATGTGTCTAAATAGTTACTTATTAATAATTATTTATCAGCTGCCATCTCTGTGTTCCTAATTGAAGCCCTGTGCCTGGAACATGGAATCAAGATGGTCAAATCAATGAATGAATGAGTGTTTTAAAAACTTTGAACCCATGACAATGTCAAAATGAAAGAAGTTTCAAATTTGGTGCATTTCTGTGTTGCTTTTGGAGATAAGTCTGGGGAAGTGGACACAGGTGTTAAGAGTCTGTGAATTTTTCTGTGGGGCGTGGAATTGTCTTTGCTGGCATTTCTCCTCCTGAACTGGGTCAGGTCTGTGTTTAGACTGGGATGGGGTTGGGAAGGTGGTGTCTCTCTGCCCTTTAGCACACGGTGTGCTCTAGACCAGAGTCACTGTCTGGAGCCCTCCTCCTGATACTTCACGGCTTAGGAGCAGCTCAGTGCAAAGCAGAGACATTGCTACTTGGCAGGTGAATCGAACCTGTAATAGGGGTCGCTGGTGCCCTGGTTGTGTCCCTAAGCCTGCCTGAGTTCACCTTCAATCCGGCAGGACAGTCCCCGCCAATATACTTCCCTTCCTGCCTGGGTGGCTCCCTCACCACAGCCAGAGGCATCATTGCAAGCCAGCCAGCCCTGGTGGAGGAATGTGTGTAAGACCCCTGGTCAAGAGAATTGGGTGGACATATGAGGTGGGGAGCAGGGAGGGGTTGAAACAAAGTGCCCAGGCTCCAGCTTTCCTGCAGACGACTCCCAGGCGTGACCCACAGTGTCTCCATCTTCCGCAGGATCAGCCCCAGGTGTCCACAGGGATTACCTGTTCACTAACATCCCACTACCCATCTCCTTCCCCACCCTGTCTCATTTTCGGGTTCCCTGGAATGGGCACTTCCCCTCACAACCGTGACCCCAACGTTGCCACTGTAACCCTAATCACTCCACTATGACACCTCCACTTGACACTGACTAGGCAGGTGGTCGTGTCTCAGGTCAAAGGTCAGCCTGTCATTTCTCCTCATTTGTCACGAGCCCCCAGGTACCTGGAAGCGGGTAGAAGGTAATCCCACTGAACTCCACTGAACTCCAGATGCCAAGGAAGGGGCTGAACCAGCTGCAGTGAGGCAGCACAGGCAGCAGAGGGCAGCAGAGGATGCTGTTTCGTGGCTGGATCTTGTGCTGGCTCAGGCTCCCCATGGACCCTACAGGAAGGCAGGCCTTGCTCCCCGAAGCCAGTCCTGCCCAGGTGCCAGCCCCACCCCTCAGACATGTTCATGGGACACAGAATTAAAGTCTCTGGCCTCAGGCGGGTGATGGAGAAGCTCGCTGTGGGAACAGCCTCTAACTGAAGAAGAGATAAGTTAAAGGTGTTCGCTTTCCCAGCAGCCTGTCCAGGAGCAGGGCAGGTGTCTGCTGAATCCAGATGGGTTATCACGGTGGACAGGCTTCCCTGACCCTCCAGTAACTGGCAACAGGGCCTTGAGCCCTCAGGAAGATGATTGTTTTATAAAGATGAGGACAGTCACCTAGAAGTTCGGGTCCTCAGGCATGTGCCCTTGGGCAGCAGGGTCAGGGTGGATTAGGCTGACCCTCCTTGTCCTGCATCCCTTTGGGATGTTGATGACAGGACTATGGGAATACTGATGTGGAGAGGAGGAAGGTGTAAGCGCTTGGAAAGAGGAGGGTGCATGGCAACTCAAGGTGAAGTGGGTCCCATTTTGAAAAGCCTTTATTGTATCTGAAGTGTCCAGTGTGGTGATCTGACATGCATGCGTGTGAAAGGATGAGTACAGTCAAGTTAATTAATGTCTTCATCACCTCACAGTTACCTTTTTATTTTTTTTGAAGTGGGAACACAAAATGTTTACTCTCCGAGCAAATTTCTACTCTCTTAGTAACATTCAGTATGCAGTGCATGCATGCACGGTCAGCTGCTTCAGTCGTGTCCAACTCTTTGTGACCCTATGGACTGTAGCCTGCCAGGCTCCTCTGTCCATGGGATTTCTTAGGCAAGAATACAGGAATGGGTTGCCATGCCCTTTTCCAGGGGTTACATCCTATTAACTATGCCCTCTGTGAGGTACAGTTACCCCCTAGATCTTATTCATCTTAAAACTGAAAGTTTGTACCTTTGAACCAACATCCCTCCAATTCTCCCACCCCTTCGTCCATGGCAAACAGCACTCTACTCTCTATTTCTATGAGATGGGCTTTGGTGAAAGTGTTAGTCGCTCAGTCGTGTCCAGCTCTTTGCGATCCTACGGCCTGCAATCCGCCAGGCTTCTCTGCCCATGGGATTCTCCAGGCAAGATTATTGGAGTGGGTTGTATTCCCTCCTCCAGGGGATCATCCCAACTCAAGGACTGAACCCAGGTTTCCGGCATTACAGGCAGATTCTTTACCATCTGAGCCACCACGAAAGCCCCTTTAAAAAAACAGATTCCAGGTGTGCCTGTATTGCTATGAACCTTCCCCTTAGCACTGCTTTTACAGTAAGCCAGAAAGAAAAACATCAATACAGTATACTAACACATATATATGGAATTTAGAAAGAGTGTAACCTTAACCCTGTATACGAGACAGCAAAAGAGACACAGATGTATAGAACAGTTTTTGGGACTCTGTGGGAGAGGGTGAGGGTGGGATAATTTGGGAGAATGGCACTGAAACATGTATATTATCATATGTGAAACAAATCACCAGTCCAGGTTCGACACATGATACAGGATGCTCGGGGCTGATGCACGGGGATGACCCAGAGGGAGGATAAGGGGAGGAGGGAGGTGGGAGGGGGGTTCAGGAGGGGGAACACATGTACACCCGGGGTGGATTCATGTCAATGTATGGCAAAACCAACCAATATAATATTGTAAAGTAATTAACCTCCAATAAAAATATATAAATAAAAATAAAAAAACAGATTCCACAGTGAATGAGATCACATAGTATTTGTCTTCTCTGTCTTATTATTTCACTAGTACTTCCTCTGGGTTCATACATGTTGTCACAAAAAGCAGGATTTCTTTCTTTTTCATGACTAAATAGTATTCCACCATATAGGTGTGTATTTCACATCATCTTTATCCATCTGTTGATAGACATTTATTTTGTTTCCATATCTTGGCTGTTGTGAGCAACAGATTCATTGTTTTTTTGTTTCTGAGGATGCTGCTGCCCTTAGTTCTGGGTTTTCACATTCCTGATAACCTTGGAGACACACAGGGAGCCTAGGTCCCTTACAAAAGTCACAACTAATGAAGCTGCTTTCCTCTTCATCCCAGGTTTCATGTTTTCATTTATGCTGTCACCCTTCCGGCCATTTGCCCAGCCTTCCTCCCTGCCTCGAAAGAGGCGTCTGGTCCCCACTTTCACAACCTTCTTGTGGTGGCTGAGCCACCATTCTGCTGTTTTCCTGCTCTTCCCAGCCCTACCCGCCCCCGGGCACTGAGGCCACCCTGATCCAGGCGTGAGAAGGGACATCAGAGGCTCATGACTTAGAGTAACTCATCATGATACTGGACTCAGTGCCCGGGAAGAGGTCTGTCCACCCATTTCCAGGGGTTGGATGTCCTGTCCTGTATCCCAGCTCCCTCATCACATCATCACCACCTAGATACCACCCCTCACTGGTTCCTTCTGCCCTGATCATGTCTGCTGCTGTCAGGACTCTGGATGCATTTCTACTTTCTAAGAGGTCTCACTCACAGGATGAAAGTGGGTGCCGGCATGAGGATGAGGGGGAACATCTTTTCTTGTTTAAATTTCTGCTTCCCTGGGCTCTCAAAGCCCTCAAAGCATTGCTTGGACAGATCTGAGGGTGGGTCACAGATCCAGGGAGAAGGATGCCCTCGGAGCCCACAGAGCCCTAAGGGGTGGAATTCTAGTCCAGTCACCCCAACAGCCTCAACTCCAGGCTGAGAGCCTCTCTCTGGCAACAACACAGTGTTCTGAATTCATCTCTAGGCAGCCCTATCTTCAGTCACGCAAGCAGATTAACTTGAGTTAAACTGTTCACTTTAATTTCTATCTTTCATCCCCTAATGCCAGGGCTCTCTTCACAAGGCTCTCAGACAGAAGCTCCCCTGAGACATTGCCCTGCAGGTGCCAAGTCATCATCCCGCCCACAATGCTGCCGGAGGGTTGTCTCAGCTGCTCCAATAAGTCCTGGACCGTCAGGAGCCCACTCCTGCCGAAACTGGGGGGACATCAAGCTGGTTCTAAAGTGCGCCAGAAATACAGAGCAACTGAGAGGCGTGAGGACACGAAGCCCAAGAAATACTCCATTAAATACGGCACATTCTAAAGTGGTTCAAGCTCAAGACAAGTGAAAAGTTCAGGCTGGATAATCCCATCAGCATCTTCCAGAAATGAGCTATTTCCAGATTGATCACATCTGACCTCCAGCTTCATTTCTCAGCTGCTGCAAAGATCAGATGGGGGTGGGTGGGGTGTCTGTGCTTTCAAGCCCAGTTCCTTCACCCACGTTGTTCCCAAAGCAAGTCCATCCCACTGACTGGGCCTTATTGTCCTCCTCAGGGTCACTTCCCTTCATCTTAGGCCAAGGCTGTTGTTTAACAGAACTGTCTTCCACGGAGGAATTACTCCACGTCTGCATTGTGCTGTTTGGTGACTGTTGAACACTTGAAAGGTAATTACTGTGATTAAAGAAGTGGTTTTTAAATGTTATTTTATAATTTCAGTTTAAAAATTAAAATGGAAATTGCCAGTCATGGCTAATGACTATTGTAATGAACAGCACCGTCATAGGTAATTGAAGATCTTAACTCATTGTCGTTCTCTCCAATATAACGTCGGCTTCGATTCTTGATAGTTTCAATGCTCTCATGCATGATCCTGTCCACAACTTGGCCTCTCAGATTTTATCTTCCTCCAGCGTTTGTTGCTTTCGGCCTCAAAGCACAGCATGTGGGATCTTGGTTATCAGACCAGAGATGGAACCTGTTCCCCTTGCATTGGAAGTGCAGAGTCTTAACCACCAGACCACCAGCAAAGTTCCTTCTCCAACTTTATTGAAATATACTTGACAAATGACAGTATGGGCTTCTCTGGTGGCTCCGATGGTAAAAAATCTGCCTACAATGCAGGAGACCCAGGTTCGATCCCTGGGTTGAAAGGCTCCCCCGGAGGAGGGCATATCAACCCACTCCAGTATTCTTGCCTGGAAAATCCCCATGGATAGAGGAGCCTGGCCGTCTATAGTCCTCGGGGTCGCAAAGAGTTGGACATGAGTGAGCGACTAAGCACATGCACATACTTGACATTGTGTAAGTCCAAGATGTACAATGTGTTCATCTGATACATGTATGATATATTTACATAGTACAAAATGATTCCTGTCATAGCTGACCTGAAGTTTCCATCACACCATATAATTATCATTTCTTTTTTGTGGTGATAACATTTAAGATCTACTCTGTTATCAGCATTTGAGTATCTTTCTCTCTCTCTCTCGAAGTAGCTTAGTCTTGTCCGACTCTTTGTGACCCCATGGATTGTAGCCCACCTGGCTTCTCTGTCCGTGGAGTTCTCCTAGCTAGAATACTGGAGTGGATAGCCATTCCCTTTTCCAGGGGATCTTTCTAACCCAGGGATTGAACCCGGATCTCCCACATTGCAGGCAGATTCTTGACTATCTGAGCCACCAGAGAAGAAACCCATTCAAGTATATAAAACACTATTATTAGCATCCCAGAACCCACAATGAGATCCTCAGAACCTGTGAATCCTACAGTTGGAAGTTTGTACCCTTTGACCAAATTTCCAATATCTCTCTGTATCTCCCATCCCTAACCCCTGGTACCCAGCATTCTTCTTTCTGTCCCTATGAGTTCAGCTTTTTCACATTCCACATGTAAGTGAGATCATATGATACAGTATTTTTCTTTCTCTGTCTGACTTAACTCAGTCTAATACCCTCAAGTTTCATTCTTGTTGTTGCAAATGGCAGGATTTCCTTTTTTTCTCGTGACTGAATAATATTTCATCATATATACTCAATGTGGATTTTTTAATGTGGATGTTACACCTTTTGTTGTTGTTCACAGTTTGGGATATTCTGCTATTGCTTTGTTTTAAATCTTTTTCTCTTTGATATTAAGTTTGGGGAGTCTCTGTACCCTAATCTCAGAGTCTTTCCTCAACCAAGTCCAGTCTACTGCTGAGCCCATCAAAGGCATCCTTTATCCCTGTTACAGTGTTTTTAATCCTCAGCATTACTTGTAGACCCCTTCTTAGAATTTCTCTCCACTGACATCACCCATCTGTTCTTGCATGCCATCAACTTTATCCACCAGAGCCCTAGCCTATGAGTCATAGTTTTTAATATTCTAGGTCTCATAATTCTCACATTCCTGTCTGATCTGACTCTGGGTTTGTTGCTTGTACAATTTCTTCACCTGTGTTTCTGCCCTTTAACTTTTTGTTGAAAGGTGGGTGTGTTCTATGGGGTAAAAGACAAACAGACCACAGTTAGTGAGGAGATGATGGGAGGTGGAGGGGATGTTTCTTCTTCTAAGTCACTTCAGTCCTGTCTGACTCTGTGCGACCCCATAGACGGCAGCCCACCAGACTCTCCCGTCCCTGGGATTCTCCAGGCAAGAACACTGGAGTGGGTTGCCTTTTCCTTCTCCAGTGCATGAGAGTGAAAAGTGAAAGTGAGGTCACTCAGTCATGTCCGACCCTCAGTGACCCCATGGACTGCAGCCTACCAGGCTCCTCTGTCCATGGGATTTTCCAGGCAAGAGTACTGGAGTGGGGTGCCATTGCCTTCTCTGGGAGGCGATGTTAAGCTCCTAAAATTAGTTCCTGTCCTTCAGTGAATCTGTGCCTCTCAGTTGTGAACTTCGCAAATGTTTCTCTTTCTTTCCTCCCCCATCTTAGACGGGAAGGGCTTCCCTGGTGTCTCAGACAGTAAAGAATCTGCCTGCAATGCAGGAGACCCGTGTTTGATCCCTGGGTCTAGAAGATCCCCTGGAAAAGGAAATGGCAACCCACTCCAGTATTTTTGCCTGGAGAATTCCATGGACAGAGGAGCCTGGAGGGCTACAGTCCATGGGGTCACAAAGAGTTGGACACGATTGAGTGACTAACACTTTCATTTTCACTTTTCTTTGATGGGGTAGATCAGCTGGGCTCTGATTAGACTCCAATAGATTAGGCTGGAGAGAAAGCCTTATTAAGAAAAACAGGGTGCTGTGGTATATTTTAAACGCTAGGAGCACTAGGGGATTTTCCTAAGATACTCAGTGTGAGGATGGTAGACTCTGGGAGATGAAACTCACAAAAGTATGTCCCTCCCCACCCCACCCCCCGCCATGTCCATCCTACCCACCCACCTCACTCCCCAGAGTTTTAAACTCAAGCCTGTGCACACCGAGCTTCCAGCAGACTTCAGTTCCAGGTTCCCACAGGGGTTTCTGCTCATGGTAATGAATTTCTCCTCCAGTAAGGAGTGATTCTGTGTATCTGCCTGTCAAGTCTCTCCAATTTAGGGGGGCAGCATCTTCCCCTGGGGCCTCACCTCCCTGAAGGATCCAGGAAGAGCTGTTGGTTTTTCAGTTTGTTCAGCTTTTCACTTGTTGCCAAGACAAAGTCACAGTTTCCAGGCTGTACTGGAAACTGGAGGGCAGCCCTGCCCCACGCGAAGTGGAGGAAGCAGCCTGGAGAAGGTGGGGTAGCTTCCCAAGTTTGCCTGGGAGCAGCAGGGACGCATCTAGGAAGCAGGTTTTGAACTTTCAGGCAAGAGTGGATAGTGTGCCTTCCCTCTAGCTGTTCCGCAGCACTGCCCCAGGGCACAGTGACTGACCTTTGCAACGTGGATGTAGCTTCACTTAACTGAGTTCAGTTGTTGGTTGGAAACTAGTTTTCTCTTTGGTTGGTCGTCCAGTGATGTGGTTCAAGAGGAGACATTGTCTAGCATCCACCACATAACAAAGATGGTGCTGGGGACTTTCTGGCTTTCTTTCAATGGGGTCAATGGGCTAGAGGTCATTTCCCCCCATTTAAAGGTAAGAGAATAGTTAAAGGTCAAAAAAGGTGACCACAGAGCTTCTTTAGATCCCTGAGCCCCAAGGTCTTGTGCATGGTGTTCAGAGTAAGGTCAATGGAAATGCGGTCAGTAACCCTGATCACAGTAGTGAGTGATACCTCAAAATACCGTTGGTACATGGTAAGTCTTTCAGGGCTCGATTGCTGCATAAGAGATGACTCTAAAGCTCAGTTGATTAAAACAACAGAAGTCTGTCATCTCTGTGGATCAGGAATCCAGGTGTGTCTTTGTTGGGTGCTTCTGACTCCATATCTCTCATGAAGCTGCTGTCGAAATGAGAGCTGGGGTTGAGGTCTCATCTGAGGGTGTGGTGGGGTGGATGAGGATGAAGGTCACCCGTGGGGTGTTGGCAGGCTTCACTCTTCACATCACAGGCCTCCCATGGGGAGAGTCCAAGAGAGAGGGAGAGATGGTCCCCAGGATGGAGGTTACAGTCTGGAAGGTGATGCCCTCCTCCACTACCACTTTTTCCATATTCTGTTTATTAGAAGTAAATGACCATGTTCCGTCCACCTTCGAGGGGAGGTTAAGGCACAGGGATGACAGAAGAGCCACTTTGGAGGTTTCCAGTCACAAGGGCCAAGTGTCTACAGGCCCAAGACCGCCCCATCTGTGTCTTTGTATATTTGTCCTGGTTTGACTCATCCTTTTCCTCTCTTTGCTGCCTTTTCCTCTAGTGTTTGTAGAATTCAATCCAAAAGCCATCAGTTGGAGCCCAACAAGTCTGACAGGAATTTGACGAGATCCAGGATACTATGGAGTCAAAAATACTCAATGTACGTATTTTTTACAAAGAGGGGAAGAGGAAACTTTCAGTGGAGAAGTCTGGCAGAGAGCAACTCAGTTCGGTGAATAAAAAAACATCACCGGTAACAGGACAAGTTGTGCCACTTGACGAGATGCAATCAGAAGAAAACAGTGTCACTTAGGTGAGGTTCCTGCTGGAGATGCAACCTGAGTTTAATCAAGAGAAAACATCAGATGAACACAAACTAGGAGACATGCTATTGCCTGTACTCTTCAATATGTGAGAGCCACGAAAGCCTACAAGAGGCCAAGGAACTCTAGGTTGCAGGCAACTAAAAGTACATGATGACTAAACTCAACACGTGATTCTCCTCTAGATCCTGTTTCTATAAAAGACATTATTGAGACTGCTGGTGAAGCCTGAAGTGAGGCTAAGGACTGATGGGGTAAAGTGTTGGTTTCCTGATTTCCATGGTTCTATTGTGGTTGGATAGGAAAACGTGTCCCCTCTTGTAGGAAAGACTCATTACCATGTTCAGGAATGCCGGGGCATCATGTTAGCAGCCCACTCTTAAACAGTTTCAGGGAGCAAAAAATAATTCTTTGTACCATACTTGTAATTTTCCTGTAAGTTTCAAATTTCTTCAAAATGTAAGGTTTTAAATGCTCCGATGAAGATGGGAAATTATACGATTACATCGTTTACAGATGAGTGCCTCTAAAAGCTTACTCCCCAAACTTGTTACTGCCTCAAACACTGATTCATCATCAGTGTCAAGTGTCTTCCTCTGGAGAAAAATTTTCTCCAAAGCAACACAGAGAACACAGCCCTTGGACAGAGCTTGGGGAGGTCACATCTAGTCGAAGTCTCCTTCGCAAAGGAATTAACAGAGCAAAAAAAAAAAAAAAGAAATCAAATCCCAGGTTTGGAAACTGAAAGCATATCAAGGAGGTGATAAAGATGACATTGCCCAGCAAATTCCTAAAATCTCATTTCAGTCTAAAAGTAGAACTCCTGATCCTTTACACATTAAATAGCTGTCATTGTGTTTCCATATTAAGTCTATAAAATGGAACAAAAAAGCATCTGTGCATACTACCTAACTATCTGCAAACTGTCAGAGCCAAAACCTTTTACTGCTGTAGTCCGTCAAGATAATGGGAGCAAAAGTAGATGCCCTCAGTCATGGGGGATCCATGGGGCCTTGAGTCAAGCAGCAGGGAAGGGAATTTACAAAATGCGGGACATTGAGATAAAGATCCTTTAGAACAACAGAAATTCCAAAACTGAGAAACATGGAACTAGACTGAAAAATGAGAGAAATAGAAAGGAATAAATAAAAGTTTATTTTTGGAACTACTATGCACAAGATATAAATGTAACAGGTTTGGAAAAGTAATTATCAAAAACATTGGACTTCCCTGGTGGTCCAGTGGCTAAGACTCCGAGCTCTAAGTACAGAGGACCCAGGTTGATTTAGTCAGGGAACTAGATCCTACAGTAGAAGTGTGAAAGTCAGTCGTGTCCGACTATTTTTGACCCCATAGACTGTACAGTCCATGGAATTTTTCAGGCCAGAATACTGGAGTAGATAGCCTTTCCCTTCTCCAGTGGCTCTTCCCAACTCAGGGATCAATCCCAGGTCTCCTGCACTGCAGGTGGATTCTTTACCAGCTGAGCCACGGGGGAAGGAAACCCACATGCTGCAACTAAATATCCCACATGCTGCAACTAAATATCCCGCATGCCACAATGAAAAAGACCTCACATGCTGCAATGAAGATGGAAGATCCCACGTGCTGCAACCTGCATGCCGCAACGCATCTAAGACCTGGCACTGTCAAATAAAATAAAAACATAAATGTTTCTAAAAAGAGCATATGAGATGCAAATATATTTTGTCATTTTGGGGAAGGTGGGTAGTGGGAAGATGGTGACCTCCAGAATCTGTTGGGCTTAAAGCCATCAGGCATCACGGCTCTTCAGACAGGCTAAGGATGCCTGCATTCTCTGCTCTTCTCTCTCTCAGGACCAGGGCTCTCTGCTTCCTACCTCATCCCACACTCTCCCTTCCCACTGACACTCACATTCCCGAACAGACCATTTTTAGTGTTCGAAGCATGAAGGTCAGACGCAACATTTCCCAATTCAATCTAATCAAAGACAAATCTCCCCAAATCTAAAATATGTCACACAGCCCATAGCCCATACTCTGTTGATTCTGGAAACTATACCAAATACAGTTTTAAGACATGAGCTGCTTCTTTTCTATCTACGGTCACTCTTTGGTCTCTTCATATTTTCCCTCGAAGCTGTTGGACTTATTTCTAAGCTCTGTAACCTTGGCTGGAATGAGTCATATCCTAAGTAATTTTTCCTTTTTTATACATATCTTGAGTTATATGTTTCAAGGAATGTGTCCATATTCTCTAAGTTGTGAAATTTATGGGCATACTGTTGACCATCTTATTACTAGACAATTCTTTTAGTATCTGCAGGATATATAGGCTTGCCTCCTCTTCCATGCCTGATATTGGAAACTAGAGTTGCTTCCTTTTTGATGAATCCATTCAGCTAAGAATTTATTCCATACATTTAAAAACACATGACATGATTATATTTTAATATACAACCTAAATATAAAACATCATAATAAGCTGATGGTGATAAAAACATGGTATTTTATTTGTATTGCATGACAAATAATTGACATCCTTAATCATAAATGAGTTCTTAGAAACCAGTAACAAAGACATTGATATTCCAAGGGAAATGAAAAAAAAGCAGAAGAAAATGAAATAACACATGTGGCTAGTAAGGATTAACCACATATGAAGATGAACGAACTGAACAATACAGAAGAAAAACAATTTCTTTGCAATATCGTATTATCACTTCCACTTCACATCCACTCAGTCGTGTCCGACTGTTTGCAGCCCCATGCACTGTAGCCCACCCAGCCCCTCTGTCCATGGGGATTCTCCAGGCAAGAATACTGGAGTGGGTTGCCATTTCCTCCTCCAGGAGATTTTCTGACCCAGAGATCGAAAGGAGATCCTAGCTCTCCCGCACTGCAGTGGGATTCTTTTCCATCTGAGCCACTAGGGAAGCCTGATATCATATTACGAAAGAGTAAAATCTAACATTTGTACAGTTTTAGGAAATAGACTCACATAATCAAACATTGAGGGACAAGACTGGTGACGTCCCATATACGTAGTAGGGGGAAATCTGTAGCTTGGATTCAAAATAGACATTTTTTAAAAGATACTTTTAAAAATAAATGTGGACCATTTTCAAAGTCTTTATTAAATTTGTTACAATATTGCTTCTGTTTTATGCTTTACTTTTTGGCCATGAGGCATATGGGATCTTACCTTCGGAACCAGGGTTAGAACCTGCACCTCCTGCTTTGGAAGGTGAAGTCTTATCCACTGGACCACCAGGGAAGTCCCATAAATTTTAGATACCCATTTAAAAATCCATGTTCAAGTCCGATCATCTCTGTCCTTTCTGCTGGTCCTGGAGTGTGGGGAGGTCAGTGGCTGATGAATTGACAGAACCGGGTGAGGCCCCAGTGAGGTGAGGAGGTGAGGGTGCGGGCAAGGTCAGAGGCAGGGTCTGTGGAAGGTGATAAGGAGGGAGGTCCGTGACTCAGCCGCTGGGCGGGTGCAGAGCAGAAGGCAGAATAGCACTGGCCACTCCCTTCCGCAGTTATTACGGGACACTTCCTGGTAACGCATTGTTAGGTGCCATTCCCCAGTACATTTTGCTGAGGCAGAAGGAACTGACTCCTTGTGCTCTCCAGCTGTACATTAAACTCACAGAAATCTCAGGAACGTTGAACTATATATAGAGTATACATTCCCCTGCAATATGGGAAGGAAGAGACACACAACTTAGGAGGCCTCCAGGGAGGGTGGAAGTGCTCCATTTTCAAAGCTCTTGTTTCCGCAAGTCATAGTTTGCTCTCAGATATTTAGATTCTGGGTGATTCTTAGTTTCCAATTTTTCACAACGGCTTGTGTTATTAACTATTTCATAATAAAATACATATTACTATACATGCTGCAGTGTGGTGACGTAGAAAGTAGACTAAACAGCAAAGAAAAATTCCAATAAAATGGGCTGTCAATAATAACAAATTATATAAACATTTACCACCAGGTTGAAAACCCACCAAGAGCAAAATATGAAAGCCCAAGTTTCTTTTTATCAGACACCAGCTCCTCCCTTTGGCATAAAGGAGGACCCCATCTACATTTTCAAGCACAAGCTGTGATTTTTAAGACTTAGGTCTGCTCGGCTCTGATCACATGTTCCCTTGTGGTATATGGTACAATTTGGAATTGTTAGCAGACCTTCAGCAGAGAGACACAGAGGTACAGAGATAGTTTGTTGAGCTCTCAAGAGAATCTTGACTAGATAAAAGGCCCAAGCTGAAAGTCTGACTAATACGATTCTCTAAGAACTCAAGCTTTTCCAGGTCAGCGATAGGCATATGGAAGATGGACAACCCTTGCCCCCTGAGCCCCTCATCAGGGTTCTGGATTTGACCTCTGACTTTTCAAGAGTCTTTTGCTCTTGGTTTTAAAATGAGAGCCCTATCCATCTCACAATTTGTAGGACAGAATCTTCAAAGTGATAGCTAACCCTGAAAGAGACTTGTGTCCAGACATGATATGGTACCTTCAAATCTCACATTTACCAAGAACACACCAAACCCACCGTCACTTGGCACTTCCCCTGAGAGTCCTGGTTCTCATCCTTTGAGGGGACTTGGGACCCTCTGTGAGCTGATGAAGCCGAAGGTCCTTGCTCCATAAGGGGACACGTTGGGCATGCAAAGCATGGCTGCAGGTTGCTCTACAATCCACCCATGAGGGGATCCTGGTTCCGAACATCTGCTCCAGGGGAAAGCTTCTGGGCAGTGTTCCCTGAGTGTGTGTGTGGGGGGGGGGAGTGTCGTGAGGAGGATTTGAGGGGCACTCCAAGATGCCCCTTCATTAACTACTCTGGGCTCACCTGTGCTCAGGGGCAAAGCTGAGTAGCTCTGTTCTCCTACATTTTACTTTTAGGCTCCTCGGAGCCTCCGTCTGTTAACGTTCACAGGGTACCTTCAACTTGTTATTTCCCGAACACCTTTCCTCCAGTCAGGAAGTGTGTTCTACGGCCACAACCCCAGAGGACTGTAGCTTCCTGGCTTAGAGCAGCAGCCATGCAGATGCCTTCATCTGGGAAAATCATAGCAGAGAAGATACCCAGGGGAGGAGGTGGTACAAGACCGGGGAACTAATGATATCCTATGGCCTCTCATTCAAGGACGAGAGAAGCCGGGTGAAACTGGAGACGAGCCTAGGGGAAAACACAACAGCCCAGGGCGGCCTCTGGAGGAAGATGGAGCCCTGGGGCCCTGGGATGGGATGCTCCCACCAGCCTTGGGGAGCTCTCTGTGGCTGGCGGCCAGCTCTGCCTATGTCTGGCCCGGTCGGTCATCAGACACATGCTGGGAGGACCAGCCAGGCAGCCAAATGTGGGGCGCAGTTAGGAGATTTCACATCCCCAGCTCACAGCTCACACTGTGAGGCAGCACCAGCCTTTTGTTTCAAAGTCAGATTGTATTTTAACATCTGTATTTTCCCCTTTGGGCCCTCCCCAAAGCCATATTTAAAAAAAATGATCTATGGAGTTTTCCCTCCAAAAGTACAGAAGTAAAGAGGTTATAACACAATGAATCCCATACCCTTTATTAATGTGGCCCCAAGTTGTACCCTCTGTGCGACCCCCAGCCCTTCTTCTTGTCTTGGTCTGTACTTGGGTTGGAAAAGAATTTCCAGACACTGGAGAATGAAAGGAGAATAGAGTTTAGGAGACCCTGTTAGATCAGCGGGTATGCTCAAGGAAGAGTTGATCCCTTTCATGGGTTAGTATCCTCAAGACTAAGAAAATTCCTGCCGGAAGGGTGGCATTAGATGACTGGCTAGAGTGCTGGAGGGTGAGTATTTTTACCTAATGTGGAGTCAGCGAGCTGGTCGGTTTAGATGAAGAGGGCTCATGGTAACAGTTACTATAGGGCTTAGTAGTTTTGGAAATGACCTTGGCACAGGTCTCCACATCTATGACTTTGGTACAGAGTTTTCCACCTTGGTATAGGGCTCCATATTTCCAGACCCCACTGCATTATGGTGAAAAGTACAAGTGTTCATTGCTCAGTCACGTCTGACCCTTGGCAATACCATGGACTGTAGCTCACCAGGCTCCTCTGTCCATGGGATTCTCCAGGCCAGAATACTGGAGTGAGTTGCCTTTCCTTTCTCCAGGGGATCTTCCCCACCCAGGGAAGGAACTTGGGTCTCCTGCATTGCA
Source organism: Moschus berezovskii (assembly GCF_049115385.1). Taxonomy (NCBI): domain Eukaryota; kingdom Metazoa; phylum Chordata; class Mammalia; order Artiodactyla; family Moschidae; genus Moschus; species Moschus berezovskii. Next base: position 43,014,413 of record NC_142474.1, on the reverse strand, counting down.
GGCAGATTCTTTACTATCTGAGCCACCAAGAAAGCATACAGTGAAGCAAAGTCCAAATATCCTATCATTTCAGTTCCAGCATGAATTCCATCAGAGAAGGACATGAGAACATATCTTGTGATGCCATCAGCATACGTCCGCCATCATTACCCAACATCAGGTGGTACTGTCAGGAGCACCATGTCCGGCCAGTGTCATGAATGCCTTTCTCTAACCATTATATTCAAAATGGGATCCATGCAAGTTCTGCACAACACATTCAGCTAACATGCCTCAAGTGTCTCTCTTTTGCACGTGTGCTCTGTTGTGACCCCATGGACTGCAGCCCTCCAGGCTCCTCTGTCCATGGATTTTTCCAGTCAAGAATACTGGAGCGGGTTGCCATTTCCTCTTCCGGAGAATCTTCCCTATCTAGGGATCGAACCCAGGTCTCCTGCGTCTCCTGCATTGGCAGGAGGAGTCTTTAATATTGAGCCACCTGGGAAGCCCTCTCTCTTTTTAACCGAGGCTTAAAATACGCATGGCCAAGTACACTGACTTTACTTGCGTGTGTCATGTGCGTGTCCGGAGCCACACAACCACTGCCCAGATGGAAAGGCAGGGCATCAGCAGCCCCAGGTCCTCCTGTCCCTCCAGTCAGCCCAGGAGGAACCTCTGGCCTGTCCTTGAACTTCCCACAGACAGGATCACAGTGTGTGCACTTCTGCGCAAGGTCATGGCTGTGAGATTCACCCAACCGTTTTTTGTTTTGTTTTGTGTTGTGCTGTATGCTTGTACTACTCCATTGGCGAATGCTATATTTTGTCATCTATAATGATTTGAATATAATTAATAATGCTGTTGTCAGCGTTATCCTTGTCCATGTTTTTGGAAACATAGCGCTTCTCTAAAGAATGTCTGGATAGTAGAGTAGACGTAGTTCAGCTTTTAGAAAGACTCCCAGACAAGCTTCCAGCATGTATGGATTCCAGTTGCACATCCTGACATGCACTGGGTATTTATTTTTAAGCCACTTTGACGTGTGGCTGTATCTCATTGTGGCTGTGATGTACAATTTCCTGATGACTAATGATGTTGAGTATCATTATGAGCTATTTGGATATCTTTTTAGGTAATTTAGGCATTTAGGTAATTTTAGATAATTTTGTCCATTTTTTAAAAAATGGTTTTTTAAGTAAGTTTTTCTCTCCAAAATGTATCATGAATCATCCCAGTGGACTAGAATGGAGCTGGCTATAGACAGACAGTTTGGGGAAAAGAAAGAGATGAAACAGTGAAAAGGTTAAAATGTTGGTTCCCTTAGTGGATTTAGAAGGGGTGGGATTGAGCTATTGGTCTCTTGCTTCCCAAAGGGAATCTGTTCCTTGGGAACAAGATAAGCATAAAAGTAAAACAATGACTGAATGACTTATATAAATGGTGAAAAAATGGATGATTCCTGGAAGGATATTATACCAACAGAGAACAATGGAGAGAAAATAAAAAGAGTTACACATATATATACATCAGGATACAATATTTATCTTTCTCTTTCTGACTTAACTTCACTCTGTATAATAGGCTCTAGGTTTGTCCACTTCTTTAGAACTGACTCAAATGTGTTCCTTTTTATGGCTGACACATATGAATGGAATCTAAAAATATGGTCCTGATGAATTTATTTTCAGGGCAGTAGTGGAGAAACAGACATAGTGAACAGACCTATGGACATAGCGGGAGGGAGATGGTGAGATGTACTGAGAGAGTAACATGGAAACTTACATTACCATCTATGAAAGAGATAGCCAATGGGAATCTGCTGTATGACTCAGGGAACTCAAACAAGGGCTCTGTGACAATCTAGAGGGGTGGGATGGGGAGGGAGGTGGGAAGGAGGTTCAGGAGGGAGGGGACATGGGTGTACCTATGGCTGATTCTTGTTGATGTATGACAGAAAACCACAAAATATTGTAAAGCAATTATCCTTCAATTAAAAAAATAAATAAAATAAAATATACATATAAAAAATAAAAGAGTTGCACAATTTGGAGAGGAATGTCATGGCTCTTTTCTTTAAATTTTTATTGGCATATTGTTGCTTTACCCTGCTGTTAGTTTCTTCTGTTCAGCAAAGTGAATCAGCTATACGTGTACATACATTTCCTCATGTTTGGATTCCCTTCCCATTTAAGTCACCACAGAGCACTGAGTAGCCAGTTCCCTGTGCTATACAGTTGGTTCTTATTAGTTATCTATTTTACACACAGTCTCAATAGTATTTATATGTCTGTCCCAATCTCCCAATTCTTGTCATGGCTTTTATATAAAACTGTTCCTTGAAAAGGGCTTCCCAAGTGGCTCAGTGATAAAGACTCTGCCTGCAATGTCGAGACTCAGGTTCGATCCCTGGGTTGGGAAGATCCCCTCCAGGAGGAAATGGCAACCCACTCCAGGATTCTAGGAAATCCCACTGACAAAGAAACCTGCATCCCATCCCCACACCCCCACTGAAGCTCCTTAGGGGTCTCTTCTCAAACTATTGAGTCCATGGAGTTCTCAGGAGAGACAGACATGACTTAGTGACTTAACAAAAATAACAAATTCCTTGAAAAATACCGATCCTAGGGAATTCCCTAGTGATCCAGTGGTTAGGACTCGGCTCTTTCACTGCTGAGGGTCCAAGTTCAACCCCTGGTCGGGGAACTATGATTCTGCAAGCTGAGAGTCGAGGCAAAAGAAGAAAAAGAAAGGAAGGAAACTATAAGGAGAGTCTCGTGTGTAAATCGCAAGTGATCAGTTTTTGAACTTCGGCTCCCAACATCCCCGACCTGCTTTGTGGGACAGCAGGGCTGAGGGCTGGTCCTGCCAGGTGAGAACTTCTTGCTCTGGTGCCTGGTCTTTCCCAGAGGAGAAGGAGGCTGGCCCAAGTGGAGGCAGGATCACTCAGAGCTTTGGAGTTGCGTACCCCCAAGACAGCCTTGTGGGCACCCAGCAGGGAGGCCCCCGGGGGCTTCTGATGGGATGGTCCACTGGATATTGCCACTGAGCCAGCCCAGGGCAGTGCCAGGCTCACCTCAATTCTCCTGTGGCCGTGTTGGGCCAGCTGAGCGGGCCTGGCTCAGGGCTGCAGGGGGCTGGGCCAAGGAGCCTGAGGGGAGGCCCTTCTGGGCACAGAGACTCTAGGCCCCCTGTTGCCTGGGTGGGTACTGGGAGCAGCTTGGAGGATGTGGGGGAGAGAATTGAGCTAAGGAGGGAGAAAGGGCTTAGGATGAGTAAAGAAACTGCCAGCACCCACCAGCCGCAGTGCAGTTACCAGCACCAGGCCTGGGGCAGTCAGAACTGGGGGGCCGAGTCCAGGACTGCCTCCTCTGGATTTGTCCCAAGGGGACTCCTGCTGGGAGACGGACTCCCTATGGGGCTGCAGTTGAAATTAGAGTGATCATAGCTCAGGAGTCTGAAAACAGAGTCAGAGGGGCTGATAAGGACCCAGTCTCAGAGTGCCTGCACCCCAGGGAACTTGAACTTCTCTGCACTGCATCAAAACCATGGCTGCCACCAGCCATATTGGAAACAACATCCGCCAGCTGCAACCTGATGGTCTCAAGGTCGCCCCTTGTAACTGTGCAACCATTTTGGACCCAACTGATATTTGATTAATAAGTCTCCTTATATCCTGCCAGATCCAATTATAATTCTTGACAAACAATTTATGTAACTAACTATGGCCTTGCAAGCTTTTTAATTCATCTCTCTGTCTTTGGTGATGTCTGGTTCCCAGTGCTGATGGTGGTTTAGCTGCTAAGTCAGGTCTGACTCTTGTGACCCCATGGATTGAAGCCCACCAGGCTCATCTGTCTTTGGGATTTCCCAGGAAAAAATACTGGTTAATCCATAGAAAAAACTTTCATGCTTTAACAGTGCTTCTATGCATATGTAAACAGAACAAATGGGAGTGTGTCACTTTCTTCAGGAACTCACTTCTCAACATTGCCAAGTAGGCAGCTTGCAGAGATGCTGACAATTCTCAGGTCACATGAAGAGGAGTTGCCACACTTCCTCTAAACACCTCTTGTGTGGGTGTGCTATGCCCGTACCCATGCGAAGCCGCTTCAACTGTGTCCGACTCTGCAGTCTTAGATTGCAGCCCGCCAGGCTCCTCTGACCTTGGGATTCTCCCAGGCAAGAATCCTGGGGTGGGTTGTCATGCCCTCCTCCAGGGAATCTTCTCAATCTAGGGCTTGAACCTGGGTCTCAGCTGCAGTTTATTACCTGCTTCTCCCTACAAAGCAGATGAGATGCTGGACAGGCAGGCATGTGATAAGCATGGCAAGCTCCTTGCTTTTCCTCTGTTGAAGGGAGGAATTCATTCCCTGGCTGGACGCCATAAGTTACTCACTCTGTGCATTACCCTATGCCTCCTGGAACACAAATGAAACTTTCACGTAAGTGTTTATAGAACATGAACGTTGAAAGCCCCAGTCATGCCTTCTAGGTGCCAACCAGCCTGCTTGATCGGTTTTCATGGCATCGCCAACCATCTGCAATGGAAATTGTAAACGGAAACCTTCTGTAGATACTGTGATCAGCCTCTGTTACCTTGGATGTGTTTGCTGGTGTTTTTTCCTTTCATAAACTGTGCGATGCCTCTTATCAGGTGATGATTAGCTAATGGACTTGTCATTGTTTTATCTCACTGAACAATAGTGGGAATTGAAAAAAAAGAAGAAAATGTTCTCCAAATGTTCCCCCATGTCTCTAAATATCCACATACATCAGCCTTTCTGGATATTATTAAGCACAAGTCAGCAACTCTAAACGGCTAAAATAGTATCTGACACTTATTCGATCAATTTTCTTTTTTTTTTCCAGATAGGGTAAATTTGGGGAAAATTTGGTGGCTTTGGGGCAACGAAGTTAAGAATAATCCCCCCCTTTCTTGCTGCAATTTCCTGAAGTTTGAGACTTCAGTCATTCTAACGAGAATGATAACGTCACCATGCTCTTTGATTTTCAAGCTACATCCATATATTATTTCTATTTTACCAACAAGGAAAATAAGGGTGAGAATGGGATTTATACCCTCAACGGCACAGTAAGGGGCCAGAGCAAAACCAGTATTCAGATGGCCCGGTTTCTAGGCGGCCGTGTTTTCCTTCATGGATGCAACAGTTGAACCTGCATCAGAAGGACCAGGGCAACGTCCCACATCTCACAGTCTCTACTCACGTACAGATCAGACCAGTTTGTCCTGGAGAAGCCCTCAGGGTCAAGGTCCCTGGGGACCATCCCTGTAATTTTACTAAATCACTGGCTGACTTGATTCCTCAATTAAAATGCTTTTTCCTTAGGTTTACAGCTGTGGTTCCTTTTTGAAATGAAAATGCCCCAGGGAGGGCTTATCCATGTAGGTTTCTGTCATTTCGATGATAGTATTGGTATCAAGAAGAAGAGGAGAGAATTGTTCCAAGAACCATGTTCAGTCAGTCACCTCTTCTATTCCAGGACTGCGAGCTGGAGCTGCTTGGTTCAGCTTTAACATTTTTCCTTCTAGGGTTTAATCACACCAGATAGAGGGACCTTGATAACTCAGTCTAGTCTCGTTAGTTAAAGTTAAATAAATCACAGAATATGAAGAGCAAGATATTAAGAAATGCCATTTCAGGTAAAGGCTTAATTTGATTACTTTCCTTCTGGTTCACTTTGCTTTATTCTCAGTCTGCCCAGACCCCGAACCCTAAAAGGCAGGATGTGCAGGTGAAGAAAGGACAGGAGTGGACACGGTGGCGGGGAGGAGGGTACTGTGAAGCAGTGTTTGAGACTTAGATTGCTTCCGTCAAGTTCCAACCCTTACACGAGCTCAACACCTCTAGGACCATCCTCTTTGTTTCAATTTTAATTTTTTAAACTTATTTTCTATTGGGAGTATATTTGAATTACAATGTTGTGTTAATTACTACTATACAGCAAAGTGACTCAGTTATATATAAATACGTTCTTTTTCATATTCTTTACCACTGCGGTTTATCACAGGATATTGAATATAGTTCCCTGCGCTCTATAGTAGGACTTTGTGCATCCATCTTATACATATAACTGTTTCCATGTGCTAATCCCATACTCCCTATCCAACCTGTTTCGCCACTCCCCTTGGCAACCACCAGTCTATCCTATGTCCCTGATCTGTTCCATAAATAGATTCATTTGTGTCATATTTTAGATGTCACATATAAGTGATACCGTATGGTATTTGTCTTTCTCTGACTTACTTCACTTAGTATGATAATCTCTAGGTCCAGCCATGTTGCTGTAAATGGCATTATTTTATTTTTAATGACAAAGTAGTATTCCGTTGTACATACGTCATACCTTCTTTATCCATTCATCTGTTGATGGAAATTTAGTTTGTTCCCATGTCTTGGCTATTGTGAATAGTGTTGTTATGAACATAAGGGAGGCTGTGTCTTTTTGAATTATGGTTTTCTCTGGGTATGTGCCCAAGAGTGGGATTGATAGAGCATATGGTAATTCTATTTTTAGTTTTCAGAGGAACCTCCTTGCTGTTTTCCACAGTAGCTACACCAACTTACATTCCCACCGACAGTGTAGGAAGGTTTCCTTTTCTCTATACCCTCCCCAGCATTTGTTATTTATAGACTTTTAAATGATGGCCATGCTGCCCAACATGAGGTGGTACTTCATTGTAGTTTTGATTGGCATTTTGCTAATAATTAGCAGTGCTGAGCTTCTTTTCATGTGCCTATTGGCCACCTGTATGTCGTTTTGGAGAAATGTCTTTTTACATCTTTTGCCCCCTTTTTAAAATTGAGTTGTTTGGGTTCTGGCATCAAATTGTATGAACTGTATATTTTGAATATTAAGCCCTTGTTTATCATATCATTTGCAAATGTTTTCTTCCATTCTATAGGTTTCCTTTGCTGTGCAAAACTTGTAAGTTTGATTAGGTCTAGGAAAACCTTCTAAGGCTGATCTTAGACTGTGCTTTTCTCACCCCTCATGTGGGATCCATCACTTAACAGCATCCTGCCGCCTCTTCCTCCAAAGGAATTTTTATCATTCCTCTGGACCTCTAACAGAATGTTGGCAAAGTCATGGACTCATTATTCATTGTCTTCCTCCTGGATAGCTGCCAGACTCTTCCCACGATGCAGATGCCCCTCTGGGAGAGTATTCTTTCCCAAAGTAGATGCTTTGGGGAAGTAAAGACCCGTCAGACAACAGCTAGCAGTTAGGGGAAAAAAATCAGAAAGCAGTTGGCAGCAACTAAGTATAGGAATGGAATCTTGAATGGATTCCTGGTGAGAAAATTAGGCCGCCTAGAGGTCCAGTTAGAGAGAGGGACACTTGCACACTCAATAGTTAGTGATGAGAAATGGGAAAATAAAATGATAATTCTTTTACCAACTGACCAAAACCCCCAATACAAAATGCCAACAGGTTCTGCTGAGAAATTTGGAAAAATTATCATTACTTTTTCCTAGGTTTAATGTGTAAAAGGGTGAAGAATTTTGTCTCAGCCCTAGCAAGGCTTCCTTTTTTGGACGCCTATGAGGATGATAAAATACATTTCCAGAAACAGATGAACTTATTTGTGGAGAAGGCTCCAAAGAGTGGATGGGTTTCAGAGAATGTTTATGGGCTTGTCCTCCTTTGCTTTTCTTGGTTCCATTTCTGAAAAACAAAGTCTTTCTTGAAATCCCCTTACTCTATCTGAGACACTAAGTTCAAAGGATTGAGCTGTGTTCTTTGCTTTACTGCAAGGCTGAAAGCTTTTTCTGTCTCAAGATCATTCCTCCTTCTTTACTAAACTAGAAAAAAAGCCTGAAATGGAGGCAGGGAAGCAAGATTCCTTAAATGTGGCTTGAAGCTGCAGCTTCACTTGCAGCCTTTGTTTCGTATTTTTAGTTACTGATCAAAAGCCTTAGCTTGACTATACCAAATTTATTCCTAGAATTGATTATGCTGATAAAGGTCACAGAACTTCTTCGATGTGCCAGGCCCCAAGAGACTCTCTCCATCTCATGTACCTCCTCGACCTTTCAGAAGTCTTTGCCTGTGGACCACCTGCCCTCAGCCTTGAGCTCCACAGCCTTGCGCTCTTATTCTTTATTAAAAAAAATTTCATTGAAGCATAGTTGATATACAATGTTGTGTAATTTCAGGTGTACAGCAAAGTAAGTAAGTTATGTATATACATATATCCACTCCTTTTTTTAAAGATTCTTTTCCCTACAGAGTTTTGAGTAGAGTTCCCTGTGCTATACGGTAGGTCTTCATTAGTTATTTATTTTAGAAATATGAATAGTGATGTGTCAAACCCAATCTCCCAACTTATCCCTCCTCCTCCTCCCCTGTGTTCTCCCCTGGTAACCATAAGTTCATTTTCTACATCTGTGACTCTACTTCTCTTTTGTAAACAAGTTCATTTGTATACCCTTTTTTAGGAATTCCAAGTATAAAGGACTCATATTGTTCTTGTTCTTTTGAGGAGGGTTCATCGCTGATCATTTTTTCCATTCTGTCCACCGAGTCCCACCCACCTTGAAGGTCAGTGCCTGCCGACTTTGTGGACCTTGAACTTGTCCATGCATTGCTCCTTCCCTCTTCACTGAGTTATAGACCACCCCCCCCCCGCCCCCCAGCCCTGCGTTCTGAGTCCTGCATGCGCACAGGACCGCCTCTCCTAGCAGCCCAGGACCTGGAGCTCTAGGTCTGAGGGTGGGCTCCTGGAGCACTGGGTCACTCAGAGCACAGCTAGCTGTCCTGGTCCTCAAGCTGCTTGTTTGAGGTGGATTTGGGGGCTGGAGGTTCTCACCTGCCTCCTCTACCCTCATCCTTGACTCCTTGATCAGAGGAGAACTCAACACCCCCCCAATCCAGCCATATCTCCTGCTGTGTTATCTCCTCAAACTAGAGATTCTCTTGGCCTCCCCTGGGCTGGGCACCTGCAGGGCCCCTGCTGCACCCACCACAGAAGGATTGCAAGTCCCACGCGAGCTCAGCCCACTCAGACTCCCTGTGGCCCCAGTCCAGCCTCCATCTCTGGACTTGGACATGCCTGAAGGCATCCAGGTAACATAGCCCGGAGCAGTGGAGAAGCTAACGTCTCATCAAGAGAAGGCGATAGAAGAGGCCACAAAACCAGTTTCCCCCTTCCTGCCCTTAAAGGCCATGAGACCAGGTGTCCCCGCTGGCTGGACCAGAAGTCACCACGGTGCTCCTACAGCCAGGAGCCAGGATCTTCTCTGCTCACCCGACATGGTCTCTGCCTTCCTCCTCTGCCTCCCTCCACGGTCACTCCCGCTGCCCTGAGATCACACCTCCCATGAAGTCAAGTTGGAAGCTTGGTCCAGATTCCTGAGCAAGCAGAGCCCATGGTAAAGACTCTGGTGCCCCTTGGCTGAACCACACATACCCTGTACAGCATCCTAACCCAGAAGCCTGGGACGTACTCACTCCTCTCCTCTGCTCCTGTGGTCCAGTCACTGCCAAACGAGGTTGTGTCCCAACATAGAACACCTCGGAGGTCCCCTGTCTCCTTGCCTCACAGTGACCCTTATGCTGTAGCAGCCTCCTGACCGTCCTCACCAACAGTCACGAAAGGGGCCTTTCTGAAGCACAAATCCAGATATGTTTCCTGCTTAGGATCATCCCTCTTTATCCATCACTGTCCCTGAGGATAAACTTCATGTTTATTAGATGAAGAACTGAGCTTTCTCCTCTTCAGCCCTATTCCTGACAACTGCTTCTTCCAACTCAGTGGGAATGATCCAATGACCAGCTCCAGTGACTATTAAAATCTACTTTCAAGCCACCAAATAGCTAATCCTTATTTCTTTTTCCTACATTTTCCTCCCAACAGTGAGAGAAAAGAACAACTTAGGCATTCTACACATATAATGAAGCAGACACTGGACAGTTGGGGATTCCAGAGGGAAGTAATGGCCTGAGGCAGGGCTTTGTGCCCTGGTTTTCACTGTTGTGGCACCTGGGGACCTGCCTGATTCTCAAGGACCATCTGTAGCCAGAGGAGGACCCAGAGCCCCCAGATACAACAACTCATTCAGGATGTGGGCCTCACAGAGGCCTCCAGAAATCCTCTAAGAAAGAAAAGAAATTGAATTCCAATTCCCAGTTCAAAAAATTCTTGCAGAAAAGCTTTCCAAGTCTCCTTAAAGCCCTGAAAACCAAAATGAAACAAAACCTGCCTCAGCCCTGGGTGCACAGGGAGACAGGATGCCCTGGGAGAGAGAGAGAAAGATGGAAGGCTCCTGTATATCCCAGGAGAAACCCTCAGTGGCTGGACCACTGCAGGCACCAGTGCTGGGAGGTTGTGGCTGTGGGCTGACCTCCAGGGGCAGAGAGGCTGGAGCATTCTTCCTCCTGGTCCTCTGCTCCTGGGTCAGGATGGACGGAGGTGGCCGTCTGGTCCCCCTGCATGGCATGTGGAGCTGGCTCACCACATGCACACTAACCTGCACCCACCTCCAGCAAACACTGCTGAGGTCCTGAGGTTGTTTTCCAGCTTTCTCTCCTGGACTCTGCTGAAGGCCCCAATCATCTTGCTCCTCCAAAGCCCCCTGAGTGGAATAGTCTTGGGGTTGGGTCTGTGCTGCTGACAGCTGCTGAATCTGGACGCAACCAGATTCAAGGTTTGGACGGGCCCTGGTGCTGCCCAGGAGACTGGGTTGTGATCCACGGAGGGGAAAAAAACAGATTCCTTTCCTGTCCTCCAATCCTGTGAGTGTGGACACAATCACTGCTGTGATCTCAGAAGCCAGGTTCCCCCTTGCCCCTGCTCCCACCCCGTCATGTGGCTGTAACACACGATTTCTGAGGGCGTGCAGGAACGTCTCCTCTTCCAGGCTCAGTCTGACCTGCTGAGTTAAGCACTCAACTAAATGAGCCGGAAGTGTTTGAAAAATTCTAGCCCAGTTGACCGACAAGGGTGGTTCCTTCTAGAGCAGACACTTGACCTGCCTCCTTGAGTTGGCTGAGAAGGAGAAGGGGGTGTTCAGCCAAATCTCCCTTTAGCAGCTCATAAAAACTCGACCATGCATAACGACGGCTGACATTTCCACAGCATGCTTTCCTTTCTGAAGGTTCATGGTTTCAACTGTGGTTCTTAATGACTGTTCTGCAAATGAGGCCAGTTAATGTTGGTGAGGATAAGTGACTTTCCCAAGGTCACACAGCTAGTAAGGACCAGTCCACAGGCTGGGGTACAGAGTCCTGAATAAACCCCCTCCACTCGGGGTCCTTTCCTCCCATGGTAGGGTCCTGAGGGAGACTCATTAGAGTCCAAATGTGGGGACAGCCAGCCAGTGTCCCCCACACTGTGAGGACAGGGCATCAGTCATACACCTAGGGCTAGTCAGAGGGACCCCAAACTATTTATGCAGTGAAAACCACCTTTGTTGGATGCATCCAAAAAGATGGGGGATGGGACAAGAGGATGGAGTCCCCGCAGTTCAGCTATATTATGGTGTCTTGATGTAGGGGTGAAAGGAGATGGTATCTTGTTAAACTCCATGAAAGTCACTCAGTCATGTCCAACTCTTTGTAACCCCTGGACTGTAGCCTGCCAGGCTCCTCTGTTCATGGAATACTCCAGGCCAGAATACTGGAGTAGGTAGCCGTTTCTTTCTCCAAGGAATTTTTCAAACCCAGGGACTGAACCCAGATATCCCACATTGCAGGTAGATCCTTTACCATCTGAGGCACCAAGGGAGCCCAAGAATATTGAAGTGGGTAGGCTATCCCTTCTCCAGCATATCTTCCCGACTCAGAAGTCTAACTGGAGTCTTCTGCATTGCCGGCAGATTCTTTACCAGCTGAACTATCAGGGCAACTCAGTGAATACTGATTCTTCCCACATAATTCTTGGGGGCAAGTTTGGGGGATGGACACTAAGCAACCATCAGGACCAGTGGCTTCAATCACAGGGTGGGTCTGCCTTCACCACCTACTTGGATTCCTACCCTGTACCCCAGGTCCTGCTCACCCCATGGCTTGGCAGCTAGCTCCTGCTGCCACAATGAGGTCCCGAGTGGGTTTCCTTCTCAGGCAGCCCCTTCCTCAGGGCCCAGAGTCTTGACTGTGGCCCTTTGTCATGGGAATAGGACCCTGGAAGGAAAAGTCTACTGGAAGAGGCGCCAAAAGAGTAGAAGATCCAGCCCTTCCAGCCTCAGCAGCCCCCATGCCTTTCCCACCCATCAAGTTATCCTTTCCTACCCGGGAAGTGGGAGACTCAAGACTCCTTCGGTGATAACCACCCCACAGGATACTCGGGCTGTGCTGAGCTCCCAGGCCTGGTGGGGACCCGCCAGCTGGGGGCTAGTCTCCTGTAGGCCAGAGCCGGCGGCAATGACCACTGCAACAATGCTCTGATGAGGTCAGCCCGGCCCCCTTCATAGCTCCCACCACAGGAGAGGAAGGAAAGGTAGGGGCTCAAGAACCTTCCAGAAGGCCGAGGTCAGATTTCCTGTAGGTCGTGCCCATGAGCAGAGACAGTCAGAGGGGCAAGAATATCACTCCCTTAGGGCAGGGAGGGGGAGTGTTTCTAAGTTGGGCCTGGATTCACCTTGAAAGTGAAAGTTGCTGAGTTGTGTCTGACTCTTTGTGACCCCATAGCCCACCAGGCTCCTCTTGCTCCTCCAGGCAAGAATACTGGAGTGGGTTGCCATTTCCTTCTCCAGGGGATTTTTCCCAACCCCAGGTCTCCGGCTTTGTAGGCAGACTCTACCATCTGAGTCACCAGGGAAGCCCTTACCTGAGTCTAATATCAACACACATTGGGCCCACGGGACTGCTGGTAATTCCTGAACAGATGCTGTGGTCAGGGTCTTTGAGTATCAGGTTTCTAGTCATAGGTTAAGGACCCCTTGGCACAAAGACTTGTCCCTCTGCAGACTTTGCATCTGTCTGCCTGTCCATCTGATTTCTATTGGGCTAGTTGTTCTGCTTCAGCTGATCTGGTTTCTCCAGGAATGGACGAGATGAAGCCCTGGAAGGGTGAGTTTCCCAGCCTAATTTGTTGGGGCCCCGAGAAACACTGGGAGCTATCGCCAGGCCTTTAGTCCAAGACCACTGATCTCTGGAAAAGCAGTACTTTGAGACAATTTCTGACTCACGTCCTAAAAGTAAGAAAGTTCAACGAAAGAAAAAAAAAGTCCACAAATGGAGAAAGTGTTGCTGACCCTGTGACCTCAGAGGCCCAGGCTCAGCTCGGGCCCCCACCCGCCTGCTAGGGAGCCCCCAAAGGACCTTCCTGTTGTGTCCCACCCTGGGGTCAGGGCCAGGAGTGGTGCTGACACTCCTGGGTACACTCACCACCAAACCCTCTGCCCGGGGCAGAGTGTGGGGCTGGCGGGAAGCAGGAAGGGCCAGGGCTGGGCAGTGCCCGGGTGGGTGGGTGGGTGGCTGGAAGGGCCCTGTGTGCTGAGTGCCCATGCCGGGCGGTTCCAGGAAATTCCAGGCCGGCCAACCTAAGTGCATTTCAGAACAGCCATGCTGCTATTTTAAGGGCTGTGTTGAGGGAAAACAGCTCAATAAAAGCAAGACAATTGTTCAGAGGAGGAAGGTCGCCGTGGCTGGAGCAGCCCCCCTGTGCCTTTTGGGATGTGGCCAGAGTGCGGGGCGGAGCTGTGACCATGACGCCCTCTTGACAGTTGCTAAAGGGCTCACCATCCCCAGAACCTGGCCAAGCCTTCGGTTCCCTGAGTAACAACAGAGAACAGGGTCTATCCCCTTGGGGGGATCAAAGATCCTGGTTTTCCCAGCTGGACGGTGGTGGCCTGCCTGTCACCTCTAAGCCTGGGCTCTGTGGAGCAGAAGTTCCCAAGTGAGGGCCCACCTTCCTGCTGCATCCAAGGTGACTGTTTGGGTCTCAGGTTCATGGTCCCTGCACCTGTTTGCAGACTTGGATGGTGCGAGCTCAGGTCCTTCTCCAGTGTCACACCGTGTCACTCACCATTCCTGAAGCCTCTTCCCTCCATCGAGTGGACAACGTCTCTCATCCTCCCCCTAGAACATGCCCTGACTGGGGTCCAGTGCTCATAGCATGGCCCCCTACCCCGTGCCACCTGTGTACCAGGGGCTGGAGGACCAGGAAGCCAGGGAGAGCCCGAGCAGGACTTAGTTCCCTTTGGACCAGCCAAAGTAGGGATCTAGTTTGGAAGGTATAAGAAAAGACCAAGAGAGGGGTGTCCAAGGGTGATAGACGGGTTTCTGAGCTGGCCACCTTGAAATGGGAGAAGTCAGTGTATTTGAGAGAAGAAAATAAAAGAGAAAGAGAGAAAGAGAGGGATGCTTTCCTTCTAACTCCCTGGTAATGAGGCCCCAGCTCCAGAGCCTGTGAGGAGAGGAGGCCGGACGCGGCAGAACTGTGGTCTTCCCCAGGGCATTGCTCTGTGCCATCTCCTTGTTGCTGACTTGTCAGTGTACTTGTGGATGCGGGATCTGTGTGCATTTCCTCATCTAATCCCAGTGCCCAGTGGGCATTGTCCCCACTTTTCCAGGTGAGGAAACTGGAGGTCAGAGAGGTTAAATCACTGTTCTAAGTCATGCAGCCTGTTAGTAGACTAGGTCTCAAGCCACTTGCTCCCCCATAACAGGGACCCCTCCTGGGCAACTCAGGTTGACCTCCTCAGTCCTCACAGGTTGGAGAAAGGCTCAGACCCTCTGGTGGGTTGAAGATGGTGCCAATTCTCAGATGCATCTCCAGCAGGAGGTGGGCCCCTGTCCCCTCTGTTCAGCAAATCACTGATGCAGTACGTGATGCTGCAGGGACACCAAGGACAGAGAAGAGGAAATCTTGCCACTTGGCTTTGGTCTCACAGAACATTCACTTTCTGGACATTCCTCTGGAGATGTCCCCAGGTGAAGCCGGCCCTCATGCTGTGACAAGCTGGCCATGTGAACAGACACATGTGGATGCCCTGATCCATAGCTTCAGTTGAGCTCCCTACCAACAGCTGGCATCACCTGCCAGCCAAGCCAGTCACTTGGAACATGTAGTCTGGGTGGAGATAGAAGCTTCAATAGGTGTCTGATAGTACCCACTTGAGGGATTCCAAGTGAGGACTCCCTACCTGAACCCACCCAGACCCCAAACCCGCAGATTGTGAACAAGTGGCTGAGTATGAGGGTAACTGCAGAGCCATGAACAACCACAAGGGTGCCTGCGTGAACACCTGGGTCAGGTGAGCTGCATGCAGGTGTGGGAGTGTCACATGATGCAGAAGCAGCAGAAGGGCCTGGACATACCTGTTCTGCTCAAAAGGACCAAAGATGTCTCCCGGCAATGTGGCCTCAAGTACAAACTCACCTTCATATGAGTAGAATTCCAAGTAGAGTATGGGGAGCAAACTTGTAATTGGTGGTGGAAGCTTGTCTCAGCGAGAACAAAGAAGGGTGGCCAGATCCAGGAGTGGAGATGAGCTCAGAAACTGTCCAGGCAGATTTTGGAAACAGACAAAACTCCAGGGATGCAGGAGGACTATTTTCTATAGAGGGGAGTAAAGCAAATACAATGCATCCCGATGTGAATGGCAGGGTGACATTTTGCTGTTATTGTCGGTGCCCCTTCTCATTTGGCTGCCAACTTGTTTCAGGATTGGAGCTCTCAGGGGACAGTGTTTGTGTTACTCATTGTCCCAGAGGTGAAGATAAGGGTCTTTCTCTTCTGAAAATAATCTCAAAATTTACTGAACTTCCGAGAGGCTGAAGTTTCCATGTAGCCACCGTGCATGTCTGTAGATTGGGCTCCAATATGCCAGTGGCTGGTCTGCAAACACAGTTTAGCATCACTCTGATTTCAAACTCAGCACAACTTGTGTTCTGAAAATCACACGTGAATTTCCCAAACTTCATCTCAATGTCTTGAAATACAGTTTGTCTGTCCTCCAGCTGTTGAGACACTTGGTGGTGGCCTTCTGGGCAGGTGCGACCTCCATAGGATTTTATCTTTTGGTTTCAAGTTTTGTATGGATCTGAAGTTTGAAAATCAAGTCAGGGCCCCAGAGCTCATCCAGGGGAGAGGGAAAGCCAGGCAGGTATATGTGTATGTGAAAATGCCCCTTGCAGGTGGCTAGGTTCACCTTCTCTTGTTCTGCAGGAAGCACCAGGAAGGCAGAGGAGGGACAAGGAATTGGAGAGGTGGGGAGGCTTTTGCCTTCAGTTTCCTAGATTCCACCAGGCTAGCTCTCCAGACTGGGGCTAAGCTTAACATTGAGTCAGCAGCCAGACTTGATCCTTGCTTTTCAGCCAGTTGAATATTTGCTTGTTTGTTTTTGTTTGTCTGGAAAAAAGGATGATTTGATAAGATGAAAGATAAAGAACTGTGACATCTGAAGATAAGCCACCAAATAAAAGAAAGGAGAAAAATGATGATTCTGTGTCTTGAAGGAAAGCCAGAAATTGATGATATTTGAAATAATACTTTAAGGTTGTAAAAATCCCTCTGTATGTTAAGAAGCACAAAAATCAATAAATAAAAGTATGAACTTGTATTTGGCTGGAACTTTTGGGCTGCCCTGGTAACTCAGTGGTAAAGAATCTGCCTGCAATGCAGGAGACCTGGGTTTGATCCCTGAGTCAGGAATATCCCTGGAGAAGGGAATGCCTACCCACTCCAATATTCTTGCTGGGAGAATCCCATGGACAGAGGAGTCTGACGGGCTACAGTCCATGGGATGGCAATGAGTCGAACATGACTGAATTGACTTAGCATGTATGCACACGTTTTGAAGAAGGAGCAAGAAAAACAACAAACACCAAATTGGAGGTAGGAGAAATCAAGCAAAACCAACAGAGAAAACAGCTGGGAAGGGCAAATGACTCCTGCTCGATCCGAAGGAATGTCTCAAGAATGGGAAAACGAAAGGTTCTTAAAAGCATCTTCTGTAGCACTGCCTTGGGGCTATCAGGAAATAAAGTTTTTACTTTCTTGTTTGCTTTCAACAAGAGTTGGTGGAATACCAGCAACAAAGAGAGGCTGAAAAGATCTGACAGCCCTGAGGGGTCTCATTTTTTGGTTGAAAGTGTCCCTAAAGGATTCCAGAACGCGACTCCTTTCAGACTATTGATGGACACAAAGAATATATGTTTGCCATTATGAGAAATAATATGAAATTTGCTAATATCTAGTAAACAGGCTTCCCTTGTGGCTCAGCAGGTAAAAGAATCTGCCTATGATGCAGGAGACCTGGGTTCAATCCCTGGGTTGGGAAGATCTCCAAGAGAAGGGAAAGGCTACCCACTCCAGTATTCTAGCCTGGAGAATTCCATGGTCTGTATAGTCCATGGGCTCGCAAAGAGTTGGACACAACTGAGCGACTTTCACTCTCACTATATGAAAAGTACAGAAACCGTTTCTTTGTTGGTGAAAGGGACTTACCTGCGTAGTTCGGTAATCCCTACAACATGACCATTGCCCATCCTGTGCTATGCTTTCTCACGCACTATTGAATCTATTCATAAACCCTTATCACAGGATGTATTAGGCTGCATCTTACTGATTAGGAAACAAGCTTAGAGAACATATGAATTATTTTTTAGATTTTTTTTTAAAGAGTTTTTTGATTTGGACCATTTTTTAAAGTCCTTATTGAATTTGTTACAATGTTGCTTCTTTTTTTTTATGTTTTGGTTTTTTGGCCACAAAGCATATAGATCTTAGTTCCCTGACCAGGGAGTGAAACCACATCTCCTGCATTGGAGAACTGTATCTTAACCTCTGGAGAACCAAGGAAGTCCCTAATTTGTTTGTTTTTTAACTTTTTTTTTTTTTTATTGGAGTACCAAGATGGTAAAGAATCTGCCTGCAATGCAGGAGACTCAGTTTCAATCCCTGGATCAGAAAGATCCCCTGAAGAAGGGAATGAACCCACTCCAGTATTCTTGCCTGGAGAATTCCATGGACAGAGAAGCTTGATGGGCTACAGTCCATGGAGCTGTAAAGATTAGACACGACTGAGTGAGTGACATCTTCACTTTTCATAGTTGATTAAAAATGTGTTCGTTCCAGGTATACAGCAAAGTGATTCAGTTACATGTACATGTATCCGGCCTTTTTCAAATTCTTTTCCTATTTAAGTCATTATATAATATTGAGCAGAGTTTCCTGTGTTCTACAGTAGGTCTTGTTGGTTATGACTTGCTGAAAGGCTAACAGAGGCACGTACACATTTTAAAGAGTTTATTTGAGCAAATATTAACTTGAATCAGGCATCTGCAAACCAAATGTGGTCAGAAGCACTATACCTACATGAGCCAGGGTGCTGTTTTTTGAAGAAGATGAGGGAACCAAGCAAGGAACTTATTTGACTCTCTCTGGCTTAAACAATTGCCTTTATTTGAGAAAGTCTCGTGGCTGTTTGTAATTGATTATTCTTGATTTTCATCTTTCACATTCAGGTGTGTTATCTCTGGCTTAGATTTTGGTTAATGATGTGGATTGCCATGGCATTAGAGCCTGCCATATCCAATGGTCTCCTTGTTTAAATGCTTTGACAGTATTATACTTAAAGTCGAAGACTTACCAGATCACAAGCTCAAATAAGGCTCACACTTGTGACTCCCAATCTCTTCCTTTCACAATCATTCCATCCATCCTTCCAGAAACCAAAGGTGTCATGTTGCGTGACAAACCAGAAGGAAAGCTGCAAGGCATTACAATAACATTAGATCTTCTAATATAAAAGTTAAATTCTACTTTAACGATATTACACAATTAACATAGAGAAGGACTTTTTTCTCCTTATAACCCCTCTTGAGGCTAGAATCTTCCTCAGAGAGAGATGCAAATTTGTGCCCCAAGAAAGACGGGATCTCTTCTCTAAGAGGAAACAAAGTCAGTGTTTGATAAATATTTGCAGAATTGCTCCAAGCTCTGTTTTCTTATTGGAACAAATCAAGTCCTGTGCAGATGAAACAGTTTGATCACCTTTCCCAAAGGGAGGTTGCAGGAAGACTTGGGGAGATGAAGAATGAACTTGACCGCCTTTCTCTGAAGCCGGGAGGCTGCTGCACTTGAAACAGGATTTCCTGGTGACCGTTTCAGTAATGTTCTACTAAAAATGGAGAAATCTGAAGGAGAAGAGTGAAGAGGAAAAATGATGTAATATAGGATGCTTCCACAGCAGCTGCTGAGGCTCTGAGGGGAAATAAGGAAACTCCAGTCCTCTGGGGAGGGCGGAAACACTGTACATTTGGCTTGTAGGCGGCATCTTGGAAGATCATTCATATACGCTTTATCTGAGAGATGGTTTAGGTGTGTAGGATGCTGGAGGAGGGTGTGCTTTTGGGGAGGCCGCAAAGAAGTGGCTTTAGCAGCAGGAATGACCCTGGGCAGAGGGACAGTGTGGAGAGGGGGTGTGCTCTGCACTGAAGGTGGGTCCCTGGAGACTGACTTGGAAAAGCCTAGAAGCAGGGCAGTTGGCCACATCCTGACGCTCAACTTTGCTGCCCTGAAACTAGTTTTCTGCACACAAAAATAGAGGTACTATTGGCCCTCCTTACTACCCCTGGCATATGGGTTCCAAGAACCCCTGGACCCCCAAATCCACAGAGGCTCACGCCCTTTGTTAAAATAGTGCACTATAGTCGGCCTCCACATCCTCGAGTTTTGTCTCTGACAAGTCCACCAACCAAGGCAGGAGGCAGATGCACTGTACCCCAGACCCCCAGGTAAAGCCACTGGAGATCCATCCCCTGCGAACCCACACTCCAAAATGAGACTAGCAAGGCAAATCAAGAGAGGAGACTGAGTCCTGCTCAGATAGAAGATAGGAGACCATGGATTTTCATTCTTAAAGTCAGGAGGCTTCCTCAACCACACAGGCACAGAAGGGCTCCTTGAAGTTCAAAAGGGGAGTGATGCGAAGTGAGGCCAGGCTACCCATAGGCCTCTGCGGTGAAATCCAGCTTAGCTAATAGATAAATGAGCACACACAGGGGAGGAACCTGAGATATACCAGATATGGACTGTAAACCAGGCCAATAAAAGTGATTGGCCAAAGGAAACTTGGAAGAAAAGTAATTCAAACTACCACGAGGGTGTGACTCGGCAACACTAAGTCTGCCCCTGTGTCTTTGGGAATCAACATTTCTACCTGCTGATTGACAAGTATGCCTCCCTTTTCCATGTATTGCATCTTACACCTTCACACTGCTTTATCCCTGCTGACAGGTTGGTGCCGATCAGCTTGTCAAGTTCAGAAGCACCATACATACTGTACTCTTTTTTTGTTCTAATAAATGCTTTGTTTGTTTCACTACTTTCCATCTTTGTGGGAATTCTTTTCCTGCAAAGCCAAAGGGCCAGGGCCTTGTCACTGACCACTGGTATAGTGGTTAGGATTCGCTGCCCTTAACACCAGTACTATTGCCTAGAAAATCCCCTGGATGGAGGAGCCTGGTAGGCTGCAGTCCGTGGGGTCGCTAAGGGTCGGACACAACTGAGCGACTTCACTTTCACACATTGGAGAAGGAAATGGCAACCCACTCCAGTGTTCTTGCCTAGAGAATCCCAGGGATGGGGGAGCCTGGTGGGCTTCCGTCTATGGGGTCACACAGAGTCGGACACGACTGAAGTGACGCAGCAGCAGCAGCAGCCCTTAACACCATGACCCGACCTCAGTCTCTGGCCAGAAACTGAAGCCCTGCTTCAAGATGCTGCAGGTTGTGGCCAGCCGAGATCATGACCGTGGATGGAAATTTCGATTTAAGGTTAGTTGAACACACGAATGAGAGACCCTTGAATACAGAAGTGACTGTACTTACACCTCCTTCACAGGAGCTTCTGAACTTGACAAGCTGATTGGCATCAACCTGTCAGCAGGGATAAAGCAGTGTGAAGGTATAAGATGCAATGCCTACTGGAAAAGGGAGGCATAGTCAATCAGCAGGTAGAAACACTGGCTCTGAAAGACAGGGAGGCCAACTATGGAGCTTGGCCGCTGTAAGGAACCAGCTGGGTATCCCAAAGCTCCCCTCCCTCTAGCCGACATGGTGCATGTTTATTTTGGTGTGGGCTGGTGTGTGGGTGCTACTGTGAGTATGCGTGCATGCATGTGCTTTTGCCTGTGTGTGTGTTCAGTTCAACACAGCATAAATAGGGGTGGGTGAGGAAGGAGTGGATGAAGTTTCTAAAAGGAAAGCTGAGGACATGTTCCCAGGTTCTGGCAGGTGGCGAGTGTATTTATCAGGAGTGTTTGGGTCTGAGTCAGAGGTGAGTATAGAGCATCAAGTGAAACGCGAGACTCCAGAGCAAGGCTTTCCTTGTGGACATCCTAGGAACACTGGCCATGAAGACCGTGGGAGGAAAGGGAGGTGATAAGCAGTTAGAAACCCTGGAGGGCAAGCACGGTTGTGAGCTTCTCCAAGAGGAATGGCTCATTCCTGAGTAGCTGATAAAGCAGAGTCCAAACCATGCCATCCTGTTACAGAGTGGAAGGGCAACTCAGGAATTCCAAGGAAGCAGTTCACTGGTGAATCAGGGCATGGGAAGCCTGGGGTGGGTGTTTGCGTTTTCTGTCAAGTTCCTCTTAACTCACCTTTTCATCTTTATCTGGAAAGCTTTACTGTCTGACCTCATGGGGTGAAAATGTTACTGGTCACTCAAATATCAAACATAGCGTCCTGCATCCCTGGCCCCTAAAACATAGACCACAATGAGCTGGATGCCTAAGCCAGAGGGACTCCAGGCCTCCATCAGGACTCCTCTACTAGGAGCCTGGGAATAAAGAGTGATGAATCCCTGGAGCCATAAGACGACCATCCACGCACCAGCCACCATGGGTCCAGGCTCACAACTTCCCCTCCTCTGGCTAACCCCTGTCCCCTGCCTCCAGTGAGAAACAAAACCAGGATCACAGTTAGCATCTGCTGTGGAAAAGGTCAACCCATGGTTGACGGATGTGAAAAGCCTGCACTCGCTTCATTCTTCAGCCCTCTGATGGCCAGGTGATCTCCTGCTGGTTTCTTTCTTTGGCTCCCTTACCAGGCTTACAAGCAGATGGGGGTTGGGTGGGACCAGCTGATGGCTGGCTACATCCCAAGTGCTCAAGCCCCAAATGCAGAACTTAACAAACTGCTTGCATCATATTTGCTGATGTATAATTGTCTGAAGCAAGATACATGGCCAAGTGCAGAGTCAGGGTGGGGGTGATTGGCAGTAACCATTGATGCATAGCGGGGCATAGTTAGAACAATCTACCACACCAAGGATTAGATGTTTCTGGTGGCATCAAAGTCCATGGCTCTCAGAGGTGGAGTGGCCTTTGATTTGGGTCCCTGTCACTTGAAAGATCCTTGACTAGTGAAAACCTCCAGACACCAGAGGATGCTCTCATCCCATAGAGCAGGGAAATCTCTCTACTCAGACACATACAGAAAATCAGTGTGCTTTGCTCATTAAATCTGCAGTTATTAATAAGTGTTTATTGAGAAACCACAAGAATCCTGTGTAATATAAACAGAAGGATTATACACTCTTTTTAGACTCCAAGTAGTTCACAATCTCCAGGGAAAACAAGTCATTCCCACACGGAAAGTTAAAATGCAGCCTAACAACATGAGTCTTGAAGTTGCCGGTGTGCAAGGCAGATGCTGTATGAATGGTTAACTTGTTGGGAGCAGCTTAGGGAGGGGCTGGTGATGGGGGAGGCAGCGCCCCACTTGGCACTGCCCCTGCTGGAGGGTCCACATGTTAGAAACTCCAGCTTTGTTGATGACTGAAGAAGGGTAGGTGTTGAGGAGAGAAGGACAAAATCCAGAGGGGGCTCGGCGCCCAGGCCTGTCAGCCCAGGGTCTGAAGAGGGAAGGCTGAGTGCCAAAGAAGTGATGCTTTTGAACTGTGGAGCTGGAGAAGACTCTTGAGAGTCCTTTTGAAAGCAAGGAGATCAAACCAGTCCACCCTAAAGGAAATCAGTCCTGAATATTCATTGGAAGAATTAATGCTAAAGCTGAAGCTCCAGTACTTTGGCCATCTGATGCGAAAAGCTGACTCTTTGGAAAAGACCTTGATGCTTGGAAAGATTGAAGGCAGGAGGAGAAGGGGATGACAGAGGATGAGATGGTTGGTGGCATCATGGGCATGATTTTGAGCAAACTCTGGTTGATAGTGAAGGACAGGGAAGCCTGGCGTACTGCAGTCCATGGGGTTGGAAAGAGTCAGACACAACTTAGTGACTGAACAGCAACAGCAGCAGCATGAGTACAATGAGCCAAAAAATACCTATCAGGTGTGTATTAGGTGCTTTCACAACCTTTCACTGTAGCTGAGATTTCATCCCGGGTTCAGAAACAAACCAATGAAGCTCAGAGGACTTATGCCTCCTACTGGAGGCAGATTTGATGAAATCAGAAGTCTTCAAGTAGAGAATGAGGAATACCCAGGATAAGAGCCATTGAAAAATCCATCATAGAGGAGGCACTGTTGGCTGCACTTTCTTTTTTTCTGATTTATTTTTTAATTGAAGGATAATTGCTTTACAGAATTTTTTTGTTTTCTGTCAAACATCAAGAAGAATCAGCCATAGGTACACCCATGTCCCCTCCATCCTGAACCTCCCTCCCATCTCCCTCCCCATCCCACCCCTCTAGATTGTCACAGACCCTCTGTTTGAGTTTCCTGAGTCACACAGCCAACTCCCATTGGCTATCTATTTTACATACGGCATTGTGAGTTTCCCTGTTACTCTCGCCATTCTGTAAATTGATGCATGAATTTCGTCCACTAGCTGTTCTCACATGTCTCAGTCATTAGAGCTGCTGTAACAAAAACACCACAGACTAGAGGTGGGGCTTACAGACAATAGACATTCATTCTTTAAAAAGCAATTATTTTATTTTTCTATTTTTGGCTGTGCTGAGTCTTTGTTGGTGCTCGAGCTTTTCTCTAGTTGCGACAAGCTGGGGCTACTCCTTAGTTGTGGTGGGCAGGCTTCTCATTGCTTCTCAGGACTCTTCCCTTGTTGCCGAGCACGGGCTCCACGGTGCTTGGGCTTCAGTAGTTGCGGCACAAGGGTCTCAGTAGTTGCGGCTCCCGGCCTCTGGAACACAGGCTCAGGAGCTGCGGTGCACGGGCTTAATTGCTCCTCAGCACATGGGCTTCTCCTTGATAAAGGATCGAACCCATGCCTGCTGCATTGTCAGGAGGATTTTTTTTTTTTACCACTGACCCACCAAGGAAGCCCCCTGGAAATTTATTCTCCACAGTTCTGAGGGCTGGGAAAGCCAAGATCAAGCGATGGTAGGTTTGGTGGCTAGTGGGAGCCAGCTTCCTGGTTCCGAGAGGGCCATCATGTTAGTGCATCTTCACATGGTGGAAGGGGTGAGTGCTAACTGATGGTTCTCACCCGTTTGATGATGATGATGATAACGTCATGTTTTAGAGATGGAAAGGGTTTTGACATCTGGTCTTAACCTCCATCTTTACCCAGATGTTCTTGATTATGATTGGTCAAATGTTAGAATTTTCACTTTAACCTCGTTTTTAAGCCAGTGATTTTTAAAAACTCATTTCATAATAACAGATCTCCTTTTTTGTATTAATTCATCCTGGAAAGTGAAAGTGTAGCTCCATCGTGTCAGACTCTTTGCGACTCCGTGGCCTGTAGCCCGCCAGTTCCTCTGTCCTTGGAATTCTCCAGGCAAGAATCCTGTAATGGGTAGCTATTCCCATTCATCCTGGGGCTATGGTTTAATAGTAGGTGTTTAATTAGGTAACTTGTGATTCATTGTTAAGGACTACTGTGCTACCTATAGAAAAATCACTTTTAGGAGAACATTTATTGGCATGAAAATGCTCATGATATATTCACAGAGGAAAAACTAAACCACAGAATAGTAGAACAACGTGGAGACATTTTTGCAGTGTTACACATTTACATGTATATCAGAGACATACATTGATATGTTAATATAAGTCATCTCTGAGCGATAGGGTTTTGAGCGATTCTCATTTTAATCTGAGTTGTTGTATTTCTCAGTTGTGTCTGACTCTTGGTGATCCTATGGACCGTAGCCCGCGAGGCTCCTCTGTCCATGGGATTGTCCCAGCAAGAATACTGGAGGGGGTTGCCATTTCAACTTTAATATACTGAGTATGAATCAGTTTTAAAATTATAAAACAAAACATAAAATAAACACAAGCTGTATAACAAACCCTAAAATGAACATAAGCCATATAACAAAGCCGGTGAGGTGAGTTTTAAGACTCTATGCTAATAACTTCTGTTGATAGAAGAGACTGGAACCAGCACTGGGTCTGACAGCCCTGGTGGGAGAACCAGCTCATGTTCTGAACGCCCAGCACTATTCTTTTATATGCTGCCCAGTGAGTGGAGGACCCCCTCCCTCTGTAGGTGCTGGCGTCCTGATCATTTTCCTTGACCAAAAGTCGGTGGAAACATAGCAGCATATTTGCAGGTAGACTGCTCACTTCCCAGGAGGAAGAATTCAGACAAACCGTGGATTTTTCAGTGCTACTTGAATTACCCAGATTGGTATGTATTTGTTTAGGATTTATACCTCCAGTCTCCACATCTCTGTCCCAGCGGGGAATTACCCAGATAATCGTGCAGCTGTGCAGACTTCTCCCCGAAGGTCGTAAGCTTTGGTCCTGATATTGGGAAACATGTGTTTCTCGTCCTCGAAAAAGATTGTTCTTGGCTTTAAATCCCAGCACTTAGCACTTGTAAAATTGAGATAAAGCACATTGGCAGCTTTGGGACTTGGGAGCGCCAACAGCTGAGACTGGACTTTGGAACGACTAAACTGCTTCATCCATTCTGAAGCTGCATTTGGTCTTTTCTCCGAAAACGGTCCACAGCTCTCACCTTGGGTTTCCAAAGCATCTCAGAGAAGCAGCCAATCCGTTCTGCCGCTCTGCCATGATGTTTACCTCCCTCCGACATGTTCACAGCAGACTGAGATTGTTCTGACCCTCAAAGCAGGCTGACCTCAAGCATGCAGGAAGACCCAGGCCTGGGCCCAGAACCAGAACCTGGCCCGAGGCTCGGGGGCCACCCAGCTCTGCTTCCAGGCTTGGAGCACGCACGAACCCATGTGCAATGCTTCCAGGGAAGGAGGCTTGCCCCCATATGTCCAACACACTCTGTGGTCCTGAATTTAGGCTCATTGCTTAGAAATGGTGAGAGGTTCTAAAAAACATCTCAGGGGGAATGTACTTGAGATAGAAAAACACAGACAGTTCTTTGGTGTAGGTTTGATAAGCTTTGCGGTTTGTTTGCACCTGTGTACCCTCAGGACTCGGCACAAGGTCGAGGACCCTCACAACCCATAGACAAGCCAGTGCTCCTTCCCCACTGAGCACCCCTGACCCAACCGAGATAACCACCACCCGACTTCAGTGCATCGACTCTGCCAGGCCTACAGCACCATATAAGTGGAAACATGCTATGCATGTCGGGATTCTTTAATTCAGTGTGTCTGTCATATTTAGCCACAGTTGTGTGTGTGTCAGCAATTTGTTTCTTTCCACTGTCGAGTAGAAGTCCATGAATACATCCTGTTGACGGACATTTAAGTGGCTTGTACTTTGGAGCTATTATGAACAAGGTTGCTATTAACATTCTCGTACAAAGCTTCTCGTGGATATATGCTTTCATTTTTCTTGGGTAAATGCCTAACAGGGAAATTGCTGGGTTGGTGTATGAATAAGTTTATAAGAAACAGAATGGAGTGATTTTGAAAACGGAAACTTCTGGTAGACTTGTGGCCTCTCAGAGGTGAAAGGGGGCTTTGATTGCTTGGTCATTTAGTCCTAACCTCTCCATTTAGGACAAAGGTGGCTGAGACACCAGAGGGGTCAAGTGACACCCCCACCCCAATCCCGCCTGCATTGCTGGTAGGTTGAGTAAACAGCAGAGCAGGGAGTAGGCCCACCCTCTAGTTCTGTGCTTCCTTACGCAAAGCAGAGTGATGCGGAGGGCTGATGGGGTGGAGGTGGCAGCCATCATTTCAAATAAGGCCGTTGGGAAAAGCCTCACTAAGAAGATGAGGTTTCCTCCAGGACCTGAGAGGGCAGGGACTTGACCTCTAGCGACATCTGGGAAAGTGTGGCCTCAATCAAGGGGCCATGCTGCTCAGGCCCTTGATGGGGAAACTGGCTGGTGAGGCTGGAGTGCAGTGACCGGATGCAGAGGACAAGGAGGTGATCTCCGAGGATGGGGCCCTGGTTTACAGGGTGCTTTGGCATCAGTTCTGAGTGAAATGGCTGCCTCAGGGGAATCAGAGCAGAGAAGCCCCGTGAGGTGCCTCTAACTACTGTGTGGAGTATGGATAGGGTGTGCGGTGAAGGGGGTACAGGCAGGAGGTGACGGGGGACTGGCCAGTGGCAACTGGGATTCAATTCTGGTATATTCTGAAGATTGAGCCAACAACTTTTGCTACTGGGGGTGTGAGGAAAGAAGAGGAAGGATGCCTCTGAGACTTCAAGGTCAGCCACCAAGAGAACGAGATGGGGACCACAAAGAAAAAGGAGATAAAGCGGAGAGGGGAGCCAAGTGGTTCAGTTTTGGAGAAGTTAAATTCAGATGCCCAGTAACGTGCAAGAGGGTCTCTGGGTAGTTAGACACAAGAGTCTGGAGCTCAAGGGAGACACGCAGGCTGGAATCGTAATCACGGGGTGTCGCTAGTGTGTGGGTGGTTTCCCAAGTCATCAGACTGGACGAGATCACCTGGAAAGTGAGCGAGGTGAGAAAAGAAAAGCTGATTATGGACAGAAAGGGGAACTGGTAACCCAAACTGAGATAGGGAATCAAGAGGCCGGCAGCCAAGTGTGGGGAGTGTTTAAGGCGCAGGGATGACGAGGGGATGCCGATGGGTCACAGGGGAGGTCGGCCCTGGCCAGGACGCAAAGGTATGGATGCTGCATTGTGACCCATACCTGACAGTGTGTAAAATCGAGAGGTGCTAAATGATTGAGCGGCAGGTGCATCTGAGCTTGACTCACAACCCCTGCTTCGAGCCTTCACAGGAGAAAATGGGAGGAGGGCATGAGGAAACTAAGGAAATCAGGGGGTACCTGGAGGGGAATATGGGTTAGGACAGAAGTTCTCAGATGGGAGAAATGACCGGCCGTTTACACGATGGCAGGACTGATCCAGCAGAGAAAAGTTAAAAATGTTCCCCCAACAACTGTGAGAGGTGCTAATCTAACAGATTGTTGAGGTGAAGGTATCTTCATCAGCACAGAATAGAAAGGCAGGTTAGCAAGTCATGGGGGTGAGAGCCCTAAGTGGGCAGAGTGGTCTCCTGAGCCCTGCCTCTTGTTCTGCTCCAACTCACTGAGGAACCGGAGCATCAGTCATCCTCTCTGGGTCCCTGTTTCTCTAATGACACAATGAAGGGTTGAGATCGAAGCATCCCGGCTCGCTCACTCCATAATAACCACCTAAGTGTTCCCAAAGAGCTGTCAGCTCCCTGACGTCCCTGTCACCAGAACCCCAGGATTCATCCCATAACTGTGTGTGAAAGCCCACATCCCCACAGGGAGAGTTTCAGGCCATCTGTGTTCAGCTGGGAACACAGATCCTTGGAAGAGCAAAGACTTACCCAACATCCTGGGAACATTTTCACAAAGACCTAGGATCAACACCCTATCAAAGGCAACCATCAGATTTTGAGAACCGGAATGGGGTGAGGTCAAGGGAATGTCTGACAGCTGAATGAAGGAGAGGGTTAGAAGGGCTCTTGTCACATATTTATAAAACAGAAACAGACTCACAGACCTGGAGATGAACTTATGGTTGCCAAGGGCAAAGGTTGGGCAGGGAATAGATTGGGAGCTTGGGATCAGCATGTATACACAGCTCTATTTAAAATGGATAACCACAGTCACCTACTGTATAGCACAGGGAATTCTGCCCAGTGTTATGGGGCAGCCTAGATGGGAGCGGAGTTTGGGGAAGAATGAATACAGGCACATGTATTGCCGAGTCCCTTTGCTGTCTACCTGAAACTATGCTAACTAGTTAAACATTGTTAATTGACTATTTTCCTATATAAAATAAAAAGTTAAAAAATAAAACCACTAAAAAAATAGCTGAAAATAGTTGTACATATTTTAAAGGCACATTATAACTACTTTACAAAATATGTTTATTTATAATAATGAATTCTTCCTAAATTCTCATTATTGCAGATGACGATTATTCCAGGTATTTTTCCAGTTCAGGGCAGCTAATTTCAGTTCAATCTACTCTGACACCAAATTCCTAGAAAAGCTGAGTGTTGTTACCAGCAGGTATATTTTAAGAGCTCAATTGATTACCAGCAAATAATGTTTGGAGAAGGCAATGGCACCCCACTCCAGTACTCTTGCCTGGAAAATCTCATGGACAGAGGAGCCTGGAAGGCTGCAGTCCATGGGGTCGCTGAGGGTCGGACACGACTGAACGACTTCACTTTCACTTTCATGCATTGGAGAAGGAAATGGCAGCCCACTCCAGTGTTCTTGCCTGGAGAATCCCAGGGACGGGGTAGCCTGGCGGGCTGCCGTCTATGGAGTCTCAGAGTCGGACACGACTGAAGTGACTTAGCAGCAGCAGCAAATAATGTTTAGATGCCCACTTTGTGAATGTCAGTTAATCAACAGGACAGGTGTCTACAGCTTTCTCTGACCACTCTGAAAGTGAAAGTCACTCAGTCATGTCTGACTCTTTGCGACCCCATGGATTATACAGTCCATGGAATTCTCCAGGCCAGAACACTGGAGTGGGTAGCCTTTCCCTTCTGCAGGGGATCTTCCCAACCCAGGGATCAAACCCAGGTCTCCTGCATTGCAGGTAGATTCTTTACCAACTGAGCTATCAGGGAAGCCCCTAATTAAGATCATTGTACTTAATATTCAGGAATTTTCCAAATGATCCTAAGGATGATCTGATCTTTACTGGATGGGGTATAGATGAAGAAGTCTTGGTCATCTAACTCACTTCTTAGAGGTCACTGGGGACATTTTTATTCCTCCAAAGTCTCCCCTCACTTTCCAATCCACACCCTCCTCTGCTCCTTCATACCCAGTGAGGTATTCCCTTAAAAACATTGCCTCACTAATTAACTCGGAAAATGTTTACTGAGCATATCCTATGTTTCTGGCACATGTGACAACGGGATTAAGACATCATCCTACGTGGTCGGGTGGCAGGCAGCAGCATCACTCCATGCAACATTAGGCAAGTTTGGGGTGAGGCAAACTGAAGGATGCCCTCCATTCAGCCTTTGGGAATTAGAGAGTTTGTAGAGGGAGGGGTATGCACTCAGGCCCTGAGGGACAGGCAGGAGTCAGCAAGGGCCTAAGGACTGGGCAAGGATGGAATGGGACAGAGCTCACCAGGGGAGGGGTCCCTGTGTGTCAAGGTGCCAGTGGAGCCAGGCAGTGCGACCACCTTGGGATCTGATGGGGGGACATGAGGATGGGGGCTGGGAGGCAGGCAGCAACAGATCCTGGGAGCTACAGGCCAGATGGAAGAGATAGAAAGTCGCAATGAGGAACCAAACGGGACGTGGTCACCAACTTTAGGCAAGACCTGGGAGTAACCTAACCCAGCAGAAACAAGGGTGGAGAAAAGTGGCTGATCCCAGAGACAACAGAATCACCAGGACTTTCGATGGTTCATGGGATTCAGGCCTGGAGTCCTGGGGACCCTTCAGGGGAAGCAGGCAGTTCCAAAACCAGAGATGTCGAGTTCAGCCATGATCATTTTTGAGCTGAGTCTGCCTGTCGTGATAATAGCAACTTAGCAGCTGAGATGAGCCATTGGCTGACTTCTCCACCCACCACCAAGGTGTCCCGCTGCCCCAGCCATTGGGCATCCTCATCTGTTAATGAAATGCAAGAGCAAGTGAAGGACTAAATGACTGGTGAATCCAGCTGATATTTGCATGGAATTTGAACGTGGAGAGAGACCAGTACTTCAGGGTAGATGGGGGAGCCGCAGGGCGGAGACATCCCCTTGAGGGTTTGTGTGCAAGAAGACACGGCCCTTTGGGCACGACCTTGGGGACCAACTTGGACAGACTGGCAGAGGAGGGATCCTGGCAAGAGAGTGAGAGGGGCCAGAGGCCTTGGGGGAGAACACCCAGTGCTGCAGGGAACCATGAGAGTGAAAAATGAGAAGGGCCCCTGGGTGTCACAAGGCAGAGACTGCAATAATCTTTATGAAACAGTTAGGGCAGGGCAAAGAAGCCTTGTCCTCCAATCTGCCCTTGGATCCATGGCCGCTGACAGCAAGTATCACTCCGTTTTTGAAACAGAATGCGGAGGAGCCAAGCTCAACCCTTGGCGGCTATCTGCAGGGGAAAAGGAAGAGTGAGCATGTGAGAGAGGAGGGTCCATCTCCGCAGCCTTTTTCTCTGGCTCAAGGTGATGTGATGGTTTCTGGCTTTCCAGAAGAGCCCAGCGATTCCTACATTCCTGAAGCAAGGCAAAGCCAAGCACAGGGCAGAGGCCACCCTGGGAATGTTTTGTTGTTAATTTTTTGGTAGTTGAATCATATTGGCAAAATTGTTTCCAAGTTGCTCAAATATAGATGGAGAAACTCAGTGTTATGCTAGAGGTTCGCATTCCTCTGAGATGACATCACAGGGCTTGTGTCACCAGTTAATGGATCATCAATAAAGCAAACGTTCAACTCTGGATGCTGGGAAAAAAACATATTTCCCCTCAAAAGATAATAAAGGACGGGGAAATTGAATAGGTTCTAACCTAGACACTCTGTCAAATTTGACGATCTTGTTAATGGCTGCCTAGGTCATGTCTTAAAAACAAAAATTGGTAGGGAAAAAATCTGTTCTTCCCTGGCATTTATCTTTTAAGTCAAGCAAATTCTGAGAAAATGCTGAAAGGATTTAACTCCAGAGAAGTGAAATGCAAATGTAAGAGGAAAACAATGCCAGGGTTTTGGAATGATGCTACAAGTCTGAACCAGAATTACTTTCCAAAAAATACTCTCCTATGACTTCCTATATTTCTGTTTCTGGGTTGCAGAAGAGAATGTTTTCACAAGAGCAAATACGGAGGACACAGGAGTGACTATTGGCTGACCCAGGAAATTCTCTCCAACATGTGCACGCATGGGACACATAACTAAATCCAGTGCTGCCCTTGAGATCATGCAACCAATCAAGCGTTGGCTGTATGGTAACTGTGTCAAATCTCCTCTCTTCTCCAGAGATACAAGGGTGGAGAAAAGGAGGAAACTAAGCAAATGTTGAAACAGAACTGTTTGTACTGTGGTGCAAGGCAGAAAACCAGGAAAATGCTAGGTAGGTGTAGAATCACAGGCTCTTCAAGGTTGATCAAGATGGCACCATGGAGATTCACTGAAGTCAATTCTGCTAAGGCTGCTTGATGCTGCACCAATCTTGCTCAAACTCTGTCATCTAGCTGATGGTGGTCACTAGTAAACACAGACATTCTTCCTGGATTTTTCTTTTCCAAATAAATACTTCTTGAAATAGTTTACCATTTGGCTTCCAAGGGTCATGATCTCCTTGAGTTGCTCCAACCCCACTGGAGACATTTACTCTCCTTTGCTGCCCTTCATCTTCCCTCGTCTGAAATGCAGAATGCCCCTTCTCTTGTCCCTCCAAACGCTCTTCCTGGCTGACCTGATCCAGTCTATTGATTTAAACCTCATGAAACTATTGATGAATCCCCAGCCCATATCCCTGACATTACCTCTTCCTAGAGCTCATATACTCTTTATACCAAGGTGTCAATGTTATCCTGGATGACAAAAATTCCTGTTTAGGGACTTCCCTAGTGGTTCAGTGGTTAAAACTTCACTGTCCAATATGGGAGATGTAGATTCAATCCATGGTTGAAGAGCTAAGATCCCACACGCCTCTTGGCCCGCCAAAAAAAGCATAAAACAGGAACAATATTGTAACAAATTCAATAGACTTTAAAAATGGTCCACATCAAAAGAAATCTTAAGCAATTCTGTTTCGTTTGTGTCCAAGCTGTGAAGCTGGCCATTCCTTCCATGCTGTAGATCCAATAGGCATCTTCAAGTCTCCCTTGGGTGACTGAGCAGATTCCAGCTTCTGACTCTTGCCACTCCAAAATCTGAGCTCCCCGTAGCCTTTCAGAGTAAACAGAGATCGGTTTAAAATCCACCAATGGCTCCCCATAGATATAAAGTAAACCCTGCCCCCTGCCCCCAGGACTGGTCCCTCTCTGCACCACCACCACATCTCACAACACTCTCCCTACCTCCGATTCTGTGGTCTGGCAACGCCGAGTTTTCGAAGATGGGATGCTTGTTTCAGCAGCAATGTCTTTGCGTGATATTTCTCTCTACTTGTCATGCACTCCATAATCTGTGCGGTAATTAATTTTAGCTCATTCTATGTCATTCAGGATCAGCTTGAAGGTGACCTGCCCAGAGATATCTGCTAGAATGGTTCCTCCACCTTAGCCTTCTATTTCAGTCTCTGTCTGGTACTAATTTCCCCCTATGTTCAGTTATGCATTGGTTTGCTTTTCTGTCTACATTGGGATGTACTCTCTTCTACATGAAAAGGTGCCTGTCTCTTCAGGGTGTAGGATGGCCCTTAGAGCAAAGAGGAAACCCTGTAAATGTTTGTTGAGCAATTGTTGAGTCAGAGACCAGTTCATGGACATCCTCCTGGACTCTGCTTCCTGGGGCTTAACTCGGATAAGATGTTGAAGGTTTGGCCTTGATTCAACATGACTGTGAAAGTTCCAACAATTAGAACGAAGTTCAAGTTACGATTGAAGGTGTTTTCTTTAATGAATGAGTTTCAGATTTGTTTTTCTAGAACTTTCACAGCAGGAGTCATTCCAAATTTCAAATTGATTCCACCTTTTATTTGCCCTTCCCTCTCATCTTTCACCTCGTTGGATCTGAGAACACCCTTCAGTTCTGACTCTGCCTTTTTCTTCTTCATCATTCATAGAAGTGATGGATACAGATAATTTTGATGCAAAATGATACAACATAATACATGATTTCCCCTAAACACTGTTGTAATTTATTTGACTGAAATCAGCCTTTAATCATGTCCCCAAATCAAAGTTCATTGACCTATAGAGATAGGAAGCAGATTAGTAATCTTCTGGTATAGGGATGGGGTGAAGGTTTACTGCAAATGACTTAAGGGCTTTGAGGTTATGGATGTGTTAGTTTTATCAGGGTCATGTTTGCATAGAAGTATGTGTTTGTCAAAACTCATCACATTGTATAACTAGCATGTATGCATTTATTGTATGCAAATTATACCTGCCCAGAGATGATTTTAAAAATCTGTAAGAATCACTCGATAACAAGCACTCTATTCCCTCTTGCACTGATTACCCGAGTGTCGCAGAGCTGACTAGCATGTTAGAGAATGTGGATTTTGAGTAGAGTTGCTCTGCCATGGGCAACATGTGATCTTAACCTTATACAAAACAACCCAAAACAAAAACAACCTAAATTAGTTTTTTGGGTTTTTTTTTTTTTCTTTTTCTATTTGAGTAGAAAAGAAATATTTCTTAGTCTTAATCCATATCTTTAGTGGTCACCTGAATATTTTCATGGAACAAAGTAGCTTCCTTAATTTGGCTTCCCCGCAAAAGCAGACCCTCAGTTAAGGATTTGGGTTCAAGTTTGGAATATGGGAGGTGTTCCCGTGGCCCTCAGTGTGATGGAGGCTTGGGCAGGCAAGGCAGAACAGAGCAGGATGCCAGGACAAGTTGTGTCAATGATCAGAAGACTCTGCTGGAGACGTGCGGCTCAGTCTTGAGGGAGACCCGTGGGAAATGGTGTAGACCATGCTCCAAGTCACCCCACCTGGGAGAGAAGAAGCAGTGACACTTGCCCACAGACTCAACTCTGTGGGCTAAAGTGTGTTTCACCAGACTTTCCTCCCGCCCAGCTCACAAGTGAGCATGCTTTGGGGACCAGAAAAAGTCATCAAGGAGGCAGCCAAAGAAGCTTGGGCTAAGATGCCACTGGACTGGGCTTCAGGGAAACTGGGTGCTAAGTGGGTGTGGTGATCACAATCACGCATGCCAAGCTATCTTTCCTTGGACATGAAAAGTCCATCCGAAGGGTTCTTGTTTTGCTCTTGTTAGTTTGTAGTTTTTCTTCCTTTCTCTACAATAACGGTTGATTGATTCTTTGTCCATTTTTAGCTCTAATTTAAAATGCCAAGATTAATCATGGTCAAAGGTAATGACTGATACTAATCACGTTGATAAAATCCTCCTGGATACGTGAGAATGTTAGTCTGATTCACTGAGACTTGTTAGGAACCAGATACCAAATCAAGTACTTTCTTGGCTTACTTGTGAAGGTAACCCTAAACTGAGGCTAGGGATGTTTATCCTACATTATAGACGGAGAAGCTAGGCTTTGAAAGGTCAGTTATTGCCCAGGTTCTGGAATCTGCAGATGTGGCCAGAGACTGGAGCCAAGCTGCCGTGCCCAAGCTCTCAACTCCAGTCCCCAAGCTTGGTCTACATTCCCTGCCAGCAGTGTTCCTTCCCTAGTGGGCAACTCCATCTCAGAAACAGAGCATCTGGGATCAAACTAATACACAAAAAAGATGTTGGTGGGCAGAGAACCAGAGACAAAAGATACAGTGTGCTTAAGGACGTCATGTGCACGAAAGCAACCTACACGAAAACTGTCAAGATGCACACCAAATGTGTACAAAGAAAACTCCATTTTCTCCTCCAATAATATGATAAGAAAAAAGAAATAGTTCACATGAGGATGCACTGAAAAAAAGAATCGTCTTAACTCACAGAATCATAGCTAATTTATTTGAATATTGGTTTGTCGAGGGGCTGTGATGGTTGGGTCTAAGGGGTAGACGCTGACCACATGCGCTGCAGCCGGCTGAGTCTACAGGCCATTGGCCACTCACAGAGAAGTCACCCTCTTTGATCTCCCCCACCACAGCCAGCACCCACGGCCAGCTCCTCATCTTCCCGTTTCCTGTTCAACAGTCTCATGGCATGAGACTGCCTTTGCTTTTTCTCCTCTCTTTCCACCATGGACATGGTGGTTAAACACAGGACTGGAGGGCTGATAAGAGCATGTGGGGGTTATCCTCTCTTGTTTAAACCTCCTTCCTTTGTTCCCAGCTACAGTACTTTGCAATGACTGCCCTTAGCATTCGGGAACACTGATCGTTGGCCTCCTTGCCTGACTCACTTCTGTCATTCTTCTTATGCCTTCTGGGGTCACCCGAACAACTGCCCACCTGGCTCCTAGAACCCAACCTAAGCTAGTGTGTTAACATTAGCAAGTTGAGCCCACTTTGTCCTACTTCACGCACAGATCTTCCAAGTCTCCTGAGGGCAGAACCCAAGTTTGATATGTTCGTGCTATCTGTCCTCAGCCTGGAGCCCCAGACAGCAGACCTACAATCTCTAGGACATGAAACAGATTACCATTTTCACAGCACTTGGGGTTAAAACATTAGATCTATAGGGTGGAAGGCACTAACCAGAGAAGCCTGTGGCAGGCCAGGTTCCAGGTCACGATCCGTCTACACGTAAGCTGTGACCTGGGTGGACAGGGTGCAAACAGCCCGGGGAAGGGAAGGAGGCCTCACAGTGGAGCTGGTAAGGGACCTCAGGGGCCCCTTTGGGTGCTGGTCCCTTCGAGTACTGCTCACCTTTCTGTTTTTGCACGGGCTGCTGGGGATTCAAATCTACCACATTTTGGCTCATTCCTAGCAAAGAGTTGACTGTACCCCCATGAGTGTTTCTATAGCAACCTCATCTCCAGCTCTGCCACTTCTCCAGCCCCACCCTTTCTATCTCATCCGTTTTCTTTTTTTCCCATATCCAGTGAGGTAAAAACACTCCTCGGTCCTTCCTGTAGACATGGACGCTCCATCCGCAGAGAGGCGGGGTATCAGTGTCCAGGATGAGCAGCAGCCCTGGGACTCCAGTCTGGGTCACCGTCCCACTTCACGGGACTGGCTTTTGCCGTGTGCATGGGCCCCTCTTCTGCCGACTTGGGAATTCAGTCTCAGCTGAACAGGCATCAGAGCCTGAGAAGATGCACAAAGAATAATATTCTTTCTCATGCAACTGACAAAGTCAGCGTTAGAACAATCAGGGTGGCCAGCAATTTCACGGTCAGCGCTCTTTTGAGAGCCTAATGATTTCCAGCTGTGGTTGCTGGATGCCCAGCCTCTGGGAAACCACAGATGGATGGAACCCGGGCTTCAAGCTTGGCAGCACTGAGTGCCAGATTTCCAAAGGAGGGATGCTCAAAATAACTGCCCTCGTAAGTTGAGAGAGGCACTTAGGGAACTCCAATGATCGTGGCCTGTAGCTCATCATTGGGATTAAAAGGCAGCAACAACATCAACAATGGTCCTCTGACTAATCAGAACGAGTGTCTCCTCCTAGACTTTTCAGTTTTATTCCCTCAAAGCCAATTTTATGACAGCTTCACTGCTGCCATTTAGTGAGCATGTTCTCAACTTCTTTCTTTTTCTGTCCCAGGAAGATACCAGCTTATTCCACTTTCTGAGGGTTCTAACATTTCATTGGGTTTTGAATATTCCTTAATATTCATCATTATTTTTTAAAAGTCTGATGTGACTTAACAACGTGACCCAAAGCCATTAGCAAAGGGTTTATTGGTGTTCTGTTATTGACAAGTTAAACTTGGAACTGAGACTTCCTCTTTGGTCCCGAGTTTCTTCAGCTGTGAAATTGGAAGTCGACAGCAGTCAGTCCATGCATGGAGGAAGAATTTCAGGCTTATTCTCGAGGAGATGGCCGGCCCTCCATATTGGAAAGTTCAAGGAAGGGGTCCACTCTTCACCTAATAAGTCGAGCCATCCCCTGGGGGTAAATGAAATGCCAGGTGCAGATGGAGTGAGAGCCAGGGGGCCGGCTGGGGAGCATGGGTGGGAGGGTGGTAGCTGGGTGGTGGCAGCCACAAGAAGAGAGACACATGCAGGTAAGGTTTGCTCCAGATGCCCCAGAATGTCCAGACTCCATCTCATTCCATAGTACTGGGCACAGTGAGGAGGCAGGCCAGGGAAGAGGGAGGAAAGAGGGTGGCAAGGAGAGGAGGGTGGGTGAGGGCAAGACCGTCCAGCGTCCAGGATTGGGGTGGAATGGGGAGAGACCCAAGTGGCCCACCCTCTCACTGGAGGCTGAGGTTTCCCGGCTCTGCTGAAGCTCACCTGTTGCTCAAGCTTCATATTTGGCCTGATTTAAATTTCACTTCAGCCTAATAAGGGCTTCCCAGGTGGCGCTAGTGATAAAACACCCGCCTGCCAATGCAGGACATGCAAGAGACTGATCCTTGGGTCGTGAATATCCCCTGGAGGTGGGCATGGCAACCCACTGCAGTATTCTTGCCTGGAGAATCCCATGGACAGAGGAGCCTGGTGGGCTGTAGTCCATGGGGTCACAAAGAGTCGGACACAACTGAAGTGACTTAGCACTCACACACAGCCCACTTTCCCAATGGCTTACTTTCTCCCAATGCTATAGTATCGCTTATGTTCTTCTGCGAGGAGATGAAGGAGTCCAACAGCAGAGGAAAAGCCTGGAGATGAAAGCAGATCTGGTGAGATGGTCTACACAGAATGCTGGTTTGGGACAATGCCAAGAAAAAACCAGGCCAGAGTAAAGAGCCCATTTTTCACCATCCTCAACAGAAGAAGAAAACGAACCCATGTTAGTGGAGGGCCTACCCTCCACAAACCATTAGAGATTCACACACATTAATTTCTTCTGCCATTTCTCAGATTAGAAATTTGAGGTCCTACAACTTTCTCTTTGATGACACGACTGGCGAGTGAATTTGAACCCAATCTTTAAGAGGCAAGATGTGTGTGGGGAGGTGAGGGGGGATCCTGATGCCAGAGAGGAAAAGAGGATGGAGGGGGAGTGAGGGGGAGGGGAGAGGGGGTGGGCAGCACCCACACAGGCAGCTCAGTGTTGGAGGATCTTAGATGGGGTGTGGCCTTACACCCTTCACCACGGGCAGGTGGGGACCCTTTGAGCATGAGTGGTGAGTGGCTGGAACGGCCTGTGAGGTGCAAAGGAACTGCGTTTTGATTTTCCTGGATAAACCCAGGGCACTCTCAGGGTGAAAAGGGACGTCAGCTCATTCATCAGGGTGTGGGATCAGCTTGATAACCCTGCAAACCTCCCTCCTGTGGAATCGAAAATTGGCCTCTGAAAAGCAGGATCTTTACAGATGTTGGAATCTGTTAGGAGGGAAGTTTCAAGTGGGGGCCAGCAGCCCCCCAGCAGAAGCCCCTGGGCTGGGGAGCACTGAGCACTGTGGTCTGCTTTGACACGTGGGAGGAATCTTTTCTGGACAGATCACCCTCACCTCCATCCTTGAACTCAGCAAAGTCAGGGAGAATCGCCCTCCCTCCCTTGGACAGAAATCATTACTTTTGGTCCTCCTGGTTAATTTGGCAAATCTACTCAATTCCAAACTTCCAAGTGTTTCTGTCTAGTGTTGTGTGGTGATCTGAGAGGCCCTGTAAGGCCTGCCCTGTTCCGTGCCTACCCTCCTCCGCTACAGGAAGGCATACCAGCTGCACTAGCCCCTGGAGGTGGACCTGTAACCTCTCAGAACCCTGTAGTCATAGCCTTGATCTACGTTACTAGGTAATCACTTCGGAACATCAGTCCTGGGCTTGTATAATGAAATCTGAAGTCGGGGATGCTTAGAACACAATTGCTATTAAAGGCTGATTGCCTCCTTATTCCTTAGAATACACTTATTTTCCTTCCATGCTATGTGTTTTGTTTCTGTGTTAGCTTGATTTCACGGGGCCCTAGAAATCATGTCTGAGTCCAGAACCCTTTGAAAACAGTTTAATTTCCTTAAAATGGAAAAGTTTTTGGAAGCATGAGTGGGGTTGGGGAGGATAAGTTTCAGAAATAGGAAACAAACAAAAAAACACAAAGCTATGAAGAGCTGCGACAACCCCAGTAGGAACAGATAAAGGGCTGATTGCATCCTTTTTCAGTTAAAAAGACTCTGGACAATTTCCTGCCTGCCCATGTGCCTCAGAGTCCAGTGTGATGCAAGGAGAGACCAGCAGCAGAGAGAGAAGTTCAGGCCCATCTGTAGAAGCTACAGAGCGAAGGGAGATAAAAGAAGATTCCCCAGAGCTGCTGCTCTGGGCTGGGACGACCTCTACATGCAGCCTCACCAGGTCCTGCTGAGGGTGGGACAGGGGACACATGACCCAGACCAGTACCAGAGTTCTGTGTGATCTGGGGTAGTCAACGGGCCATGCAACTGGAACTCTGACCTGAGTGGCAGCTGCCCAGATGGAGCTGTGGGGCTCCATTCCCACTGGAGTTTTGTTAACAGAGAATCTTGTCTTTGTGGGTGCGAGTCCACATTTGTCTGGCAGCCCTGAAGAATGAGGGCAGAATTTTCATGAGAGGCCAGATGGACAGGCTGAAATGGGGGTGCAGGGCTCAAGTGAAAGGCTCAGAACCAGGTAGTTGTAAGGACAGGATGTGCTGAAACCACACAGAAGGGACGAGTCAAGGCAGATCCCAGCTGCAAGAAGAGCTGGGAGGCAACCCGTGAGTGAAACCTGAGGGCAGGGGCTGTGGCAGCACCATGGATAGCTCCCCAGGCAACAAGGTGGGAGGCGCTGTGTTAAGAAGGATTCTGAGGCTGTGAGGGGCCAAGCTGGAAGGATTGATTGCTACGATTGATTAATAATGCCTCCCATGGACATGCAAAAGGTAGGATGAAAAGTCTGCAGCTGGCTTGCCTTTCCCAGCCTAGATCTGGTCTCAATCCACCAGAAGGCCTTCCATGTCTCAGTCAGTTTGCACATGGGGGATTTGGGTCTCTGAGCTCTGCATGGGATCCTCCTGTGTGCTTGGGATTCATCTCATCAGCCTCCTCCCTCCAAGACCTCTTCTCCCATCATATCTCCTTGGGGCAGGGAGGTTCCTAAGAGCTAGACTTTCAGCTGGAGCCTTGAACCCTCTTTCCTAGTGACTGACCATCAGGTGGTGCTACCTGGACCCAAAGAACCATGGCAGCCCATCTAACAAGAGTTCAGTGGTAGATACCGAACTATGATACTGGAAAACTCTGCCTTCTATCCTTTCCAGCCCAAGGGTCATCCTGTAGGATCCCCAACCAGGATCCTGCCAGGTGGCACCACCAGGGATGCACTGCCTGGGGATGTGTATTGCTCGTGAAAGCATTTTGCTGAACCATAACCACAGTGCTTGTGACTCTGGCACACATTGCATGGAGTCTTCCGTGTGGCTGAAATGTGACACGAGCATGCTCGGAGCCATCTGTTGCCGGGGAATGTTGATCTCCTTGGCTCAGAGACACTCACGATTTCTCAGCTCTAAAAGCATTTACAAGCTGAACACAGGGCCCTCGCTCCCCTCCCTTGCTCGTTGCTGCCGTCCATCCCAATGGGGTGCCATCCAGCTGGGGCCAGGGCCCTTTCTTTCTTCCTCTGCCATCACCTTGACTCCTGGCCCATGACATTCATGCATAACTGATTTTCTTGGTTGCCCCAGGCAACCAAAGGGATGGGAAAATGATTTCTTCTTAAAGTCCTTCAACACCCCTCCAGAGACCCTAACTCCAGAGACCCTAAAGTGGCCCGGCTTTCACTACCAGCCGCTGTGATATTACAGGGGGCATCATATCCAGTGCTTTAATCCTGTCTTTATCCATAACTGCCTGGCTCATCTCAAGTGCCCAGTGGTTTGTCCTGGTGGCTGGGAGGGCAGCGGCTGGTCCCCCACCCTAAGGTGTTAATGACAGAAGTTGTAACATCCCCCAGGACTTTGGGGAACTTGACAAAGAAGTAAATTATTAAGGCTGAAATTTCCGGTTCAGAGGCACTGGCTCCACCCTCAACCCATGTATGGTGGCCCAGGTCACATCGTGCGGGTGTGAACATTCAAGCCCATGGGTTTGCTGAGCGCCTGCCCTGGGTGAGGCTCCCTTCTGGAATTGTTCTTCATTTAACAATCTTAAGCCCTGTGAGATAGCTATATACCTATTGCACAGATTCAATAAGTGCATTTAGTGAAACCAAGTCACACAGCTTCTGGATAGAATTCAGCCTCAAGCCCAGGTTTCTGATCTACTCTCTGCAGATGTGACAGTGGAAACTCAGGAGTCCCTTCAAAAGAGGTCTGCTCCCCCCTGCAC
This sequence comes from Moschus berezovskii, assembly GCF_049115385.1. Lineage (NCBI taxonomy): Eukaryota > Metazoa > Chordata > Mammalia > Artiodactyla > Moschidae > Moschus > Moschus berezovskii. The sequence goes on along the minus strand of NC_142474.1, from coordinate 42,972,222 downwards.
CAGGCTGTCCCTCTCTCCCTAAATCTCTGCCCTACCCCAGCAGGGAGGCACAGGAGTGAAGCTTCACTCATTTCTGATCATTAGTTCCTGGAACACACCCAGCCTTTGGTGGATGTTTGCTGAATAAAAGGATATTAGAATCTATTTTACAAGCGTGTATTAGTTTCCTGTGATGGCTGTAACAAACTGCCACAAAACTTGCGGCTTAAGATAACACAGATTTATTCTCTCACAGTTCTGGAGACCAGAAATTCAAAGTCAGTTTCACTGAACTGGAATCAAGGGTTGGCAGGACCATGATCCTCACCCACTTGCCCCAGCCCAATGCTTGGGGAGACTCCGTTTCCTGCTTCTTCCAGCTTCTGGGGGTTGCTGGCACCCCTTGGCTTGTGGCTACATTGTTCCAATCTCTGCCTCTGTGGTCACGTGGCCTCCCTCTGGCTTCCTTCTTGTAAAGAAGCTTGTGATTGCATTGGGGACCCATCTACATAAATCCAGGAACATGTCTCCTTGTGCTGCTGCTGCGTCACTTCAGTCATGTCCGACTCTGTGTGACCCCATAGACGGAAGCCCACGAGGCTCCCCTGTCCCTGGGATTCTCCAGGCAAGAACACTGGAGTGGGTTGTCATTTCCTTCTCCAATGTGTGAAAGTGAAAAGTGAAAGATAAGTCGCTCAGTCGTGTCTGACCCTTAGCGACCCCACGGACTGCAGCCTACCAGGTTCCTCCATCCATGGGATTTTCTAGGCAAGACAACTGGAGTGGCTTGCCATTGCCTTCTCCGATGTAAAGATCCTTAATTACACCTGCAAAAATATTGCCAAGGAAGGTGATACCCACAGGTTTTAAGACATAGATATCTTGGAGGATCCTTACTCAGCCTGCCATTCATAGAACTCCTGTCTTCAGAAGCCCTGATTTGAGGCTGGAGGAGCTGGTCCAGCCCCCTTCATGTTGCTGTGAGGTTAGTGCTCACAAGGACTGGGGGGTCTCACCCCTTTCAGAGGGATGGACTTGCTGTCTTGACCTTCAGGAGGAAGGCATCCTGGCCTCCATGAGAAAAGCTCTGTTCAGAGTCTTTTTATCACTTCCCAGCATGTCACGTGGGACCATGATCTCAGCCTCCTAGGCCTCAGTTGCCTCATCTATGAAACGGGAACAATAAAAGTACCTCCCATAAGCTTTGTCATGAAGGTGATGGTACAGGGATCATGTGCTGGGACACCCTCACACAGCTTAGAATGTCAGCTACTAGCATTGATCTTACTGTTAGCGACGTCTCCTGGGAACTCTATGGGGGAAACCGGTTGTTTTCAAAGACTTTCTGATTCATTCCTAACTACTCAGCAATATTCCTGACAGGTCAATGGCCTGGGGTGAGTGGGAATGAAAGTCAGTGAAACTTCCTTTTGTGGTCACATCCATCCTTTGGTAAATTTGGATTTACTCTGACAAAACCACTTGGGCGCGTAAGATGCTTTCTTCCTCACCAGGGGCCAAGTAGGTGGCAAACTGGGGAAGGATGTCTGATTTAAATACTTCTTTGCGGCCTGGAGTGAAATACTGAACATCAACATCTTGAGAAATTTGGTTAGAAAATCTCATCTCTTCTCTTTGGAGCTGTACAGCATGAGCTATTTTCCCCTTTAGACTAAATTTGGAATTCTCTTCCCTCATGGAAAAGAGGATCTGGCAGGTCAGATTTAGTTAGAACTAAATAAATAAGAGGTGATGAAAGCCGTCAGTGTTGATATTTAAAGTTCTGCCTTAGCGTCAGTTGGTGCTTCCCTCTCTTGACACACATCAGAATTCCTGCTGATGCTGTGACGTAAGCTGGTGAGAAGGTCCCCTGTGCTTCCTGCCCAGGACTTCTGTCCTGGGCTCCATCAGACCTAGATTACAAAAGCTGGAATGGTGACAGCAAGGAACAGCCACTGACCCTCCCTGAGTTGTGCACTTAGGGCTTCATGTCCTGGTGGCATTCTGCTGACCTGGTGTGTCTATGGTGGGCCTTCTCCTCAGGGTTTGAGCAGAATCCCCATCAGAGTAGGTGGGGTACCTTTCCCATCCTTGGGAGGCTGGGTTCGGCCAGTGGAGCTGATTTCAGCCCCGAGTGCAGCCTGCAGGCCAACTCAGCTGAACCAGCCAAAGCCAGCCAAGTGGAGCTGAGCCCCAGCCAGTCCTCCAGTCTGTGAGTCAGAGAAGGAAGTGTGCACCATTCTCGTCACAGAGGATCCGAGGTTCCCGGTGACGCCGCAAATGGGACCAACAGACCCTTCCCCCACCAGCCTGCGGTTGCCTTGCGGAGACGCACCACACATGGTCACCAGGTGCCGGGGCCAGAGTAGAAGCTTCTGCAGCTCAGAACAATGGCTTCCTTTCTGATTCAGATTCTCTTTTCCCTTTCTGAATGTCATGAGCCTGTGACTGGTGGTGCGGTAGGGCTGGTCATGAAAGCTGGAAATGCGTTGGTGATGGTGCGGGATAAGACAGAGCTCCTTACATGACTCACGCTGATCCAGCCACAAAGGCCCAGAGCTCCCCATCTGACCCTACACCAGCTGGGTGCCTTCTCCAGCTCTGTCTGTGAAGTGGGCTCAGAGGCGGGTCATCACCCGGTTGCCATAGCTATGAGGTATCCTGAGATTCACTCAAGCTTCAGGGGCTGGGGCCCAGCCAAGGGCCACCCCAGAGGAGAGAGACCGGACTGGCTGGAGGGGTCATTCTGAACTGGGTGAGGCTGAGGTGACCATCCTGGTGGGCGTGAGAACCAGAAGCTGGAAAGGGCAATCAGGCAGGCTGAGCCTGTCTACACTGGAGTAGGACCCAGCACACTCTGGGCAGAATCGGATGAAGGCGAAGGGCACCTAGCTCCACGCTTTGGGAGCTGGAGTTCCGAAGCTTGTGAGGAGTGACACAGCAGGCAGAGTCCAAGCTGAAATCCAGGAGCCAAGCAGGAGACGGGAACTGCCCCTAGAAGCCCAGGAGGGGGGTCTGGGTAAAGCCCTTGGGAGCTAAGAGGAGGACGTGACTCAGGGATGGTGTGGACCATGGCCAGCTGTGGCACTTCCATAACCCCACTGGCCCCCAAGGGCCCAGGACAGCTCGTCTGAGCAGCAGGGCTGGGCAGGTCAGGCCTGGGGGAGGTGGGGTCCATCCCAGCCACGCTGCCTGGGGGTTCTGAGTCTTCAGAGCTCGGAGATCTGGCTCCTGCCTGTGCCAGTGGCTCCATTCTGCCCCGGTCCCTCCCAGCTTCCTGTGATCCTTTCCTTCTGAGCCCTCCGAGCCTCTTCTGTAGCACTGGGTAATGCTACACCGATCCATCATCTCACCTCTGCCCTAAGTTCTGCTGCTGCTGCTGCTGCTGCTAAGTCACTTCAGTCGTGTCTGACTCTTAACGACCCCATGGACTGCAGGCTCCTCCATCCATGGGATTTTCTAGGCAAGAGGACTGGAGTGGCTTGCCATTGCCTTCTCTGCCCTAAGTTCTGAAAGGTCGGGATTTTGGTCACTGTCACAACTCCAAAGCCTGATACACAGCCTGACTCCAGGAGAGTGAGTGCGTGAAGTCGCTCAGTCGTGTCTGACTCTTTGCGACCCCATGGACTGTAACCTACCAGGTTCCTCCGTCCATGGGATTTTCCAGGCAAGAATACTGGAGTGGGTTGCCATTTCCTTCTGCAGGAGATCTTCCCGACCCAAGATTGAACCCGTGATTGAACTCAGGTCTCCCGCATTGTAGGCATACACTTTACTGTCTGAGCCACCAGGGAAGACTGTGGGGGAACTTTTGGAAAATACTGGTTAAAAAAAAAAAAAAAAGAATAAATGAAGAAGAAAGAAAAATCAAGGCCAATCTACCAAAAAACAAGAAAACTAAACAGGTCACCTACGTGTTCCTTGAGTTGGTGGCATTTGGTAAACAACTTCCTCCTGCCCTCCACCACCCGCTACATGGAAGATGCAGATGGATGACACGTGGTTTCTGAGCCAGGGGCTGTATATCTCTGCTGCCTCTCCCTGGCAGAACTTTAATTGTTCTAATCTGGCAAGCTCTGTTTTTGCATTTTAAAGATGGAAGTAATAAGAGCAACTTCATGAAGCAGTAAACAAATGAATGGATGCAAAGGGCAGTGCTTGTCACACCAACGGAGATAAACACATGCTGGCTGGTCCTCCCTCCTCTTGGACTTAAGCTTTGATTCTTGCTGGCAGGAAACAGGATTCAACTTGAAGTGAACTTCAACAGCAGGGGGGATTTACAAGAAGAACCCTGGGGTGTCTTGTGGAGTTGGAAGGCCATTGGCAAGTCATGCTCAGGAGGCCAGTTCTAGGGCCCAAGAAGGGGCTCCCACGTGTCACCGGCACTTTCATCCCCTGCCTGATCCCTCTTGGCCAGGGATTTGGGTCTCAAAAAAGGAACATGGAAGCCAAAAGTCCACCTTTCAGCAGAGGAGATGGTCAAGAAACAGGAGCAGGATATGGACAGATGGCCCCAAAGTCCAATGACACTCTCCCATGTTACTTCCTCCTCAAGGTAGATCCCCAAATCTACAACTGGTGATATGAGTTCCCTCCCCAGCATGACTTTATCCTTTACTTTAGGCACTTACACTGTCCCTTGTAATTTGGCATCTGTACATATATGTTGCACACGCCCAGACGCTGCTCCCTCAAATGTCTGATTACAGCAAGCAAAGGACCAGCCCCTTATAAGCATCCCAGCTGTGGGCTTTGTTAGCTTTTTGTAAACAAGAACAGGAGACTAAGTGCTCCAGTTCAGTTCAGTTGCTCAGTCGTGTCTGACTCTTTGTGACCCCATGGACTGCAGCACGCCAGGCTTCCCTGTCCATCACCAACTCCCGGAGCTTACTCCAAGTACTCCAAGATGTATAAAAATAGCTCTACTGCCCTCATCCCTGAAGTTGCATGAGCCAGTCGTGGGGTGTTTTGCCTGCCTGCCATGCCTCAGGCGTGGTGTTGGGCCAGAACCTTGCTTTCTTGATCTGCTGCCCAAGGTGGAGTCACAAAGGGATCGTATTTAGGAGACAGATCCATTTCCAACTCATTTGACATGGCGGCTGAATACAACTTTTATTTCTCTTGTGCCCAGTAACTTTAGCATTTCTTGCTTCAATATAGTACCAGTAACAGAAGAACTTGCTTTGGTCCACCCTTAAAAGACAATTCGTTCCCTATGTTTTACTCTGGCCTTTAGATCAATCATATTGTCTCATTTCAAATTGTACACTTGTATAACTTTCCAGGAGTTTAGCCAAATACTCAAAAAAATTGCTGGTTTGATCAGTGAATGCCAGAAACTGAGGAGTCCTAGAGATCTTATTTTAGGAGATGAAATGGCAGATTTTCCTGTGGGACTATCATTTGACAATAAATGAATATTTCATTGGACCTATTGGAAATGTTTTTCTTTGAAAGTTAATTCATGGTTTGGGCTCCTGCTGGTTGCCCTCCATCTCAGAGTCCAGGACTTATGTTAGATTCAGCTTTTCCATTCCTGGGAAGAACACTCTAAAATTTCAAACCAAGGCACAATATCTTTTTCTTGAAGAAAAAAAAATCCAATGACTATCTACATTTTTGCTACAAGTAAGAATCAATTGGAAGGAACCGTATGTTGACAATCTGAGAGCGTGTTATCTGTTAAAGTTTCTGTCTTTTTAAAAGTCATTGCCTAGAAAATCCCATGGATGGAGGAGCCTGGTAGGCTGCAGTCCATGGGGTCGCTAAGGGTCGGACATGACTGAGCGACTTCACTTTTCACTTTCACACATTGGAGAAGGAAATGGCAACCCACTCCTGTGTTCTTGCCTGGAGAATCCCAGGGACGGGGGAGCCTGGTGGGCTTCCATCTATGGGGTCACACAGAGTCGGACACGACTGAAGTGACTTAGCAGCAGCAGCAGCAACCCTCATAGAATGTGGATAAGCTTGCTTATTTCCGAACACATAAATTGTGGACAGTGTCTGTTCTGTGGTTTGAGAGCCCACGGCTTCTATACTAGATCATCAAGTATAGAATGTGTCCAAGTGCCATATAACCTTCTCCCACTCTCCCCTCAGTCATGTCCCAATGGAGAAGTGCACAGTTCTACTACACATGTGACAAACAGCAATGCAAGTCATTGCTCTGAGCATGAGATGGAGGATGGATGGATGGATGGATAGGTGGCCTACTAGTTGAGCACCAAATCCTCACCATATTCTACCATTAGCAATGGGTGGGTCAAAACTGCCCACCCTCTGATAGGCTGAAATAAGAACCAGTATCACCTCTGAGATATTCCTGCCCAACAATGCATAGTCTGAATCTAATCCTAAGGGAATATCAGGCAAACCCAAACTTGGGCACCTGGTATAATATAACTGTCCTGTCCTTCTCAAAAGTGTCAAGTTTGGGCAAGCCAGGCAAGCCCCAGGAGATGTCACAGGCAAGATGGTTAACAGTACCTGGCAGCCAAAGACAGCCCTGAACTGTGGTACTGATGAGCCCTTTTGCTGCAGAGCACATTCCTGGGGCCACAGGATACACTGGAATGGGATCCAAGGACAACTGAGTGTTAACGCTGTCCATGCACGTTTCCTGGTTTCTCTAATTGTGTGTGGTTATGAGGGCATCAGATCTGAAACTTACTCTCAGACAGCTCAGGAACGAAAGGTGATAACTTAAGATCACTTTCAAATAAAAAATGGGTTGAGACCTTCTCAGTCTACCCTATCCACGTGACAACGCTTCATCCCCACCAGCCCCCGTGACCCCCAGACAAAACCTGTGCTTCAGGCTATAAATGTTCTTAGAACAACAGCCCAATCCTGAATATTACCAGCTCAGGCTGAATATTGCCTTTTACATCCACTCATTTATTTTTGTTTTGCTACTAAATAGCACCTAACCATCCTCCCTAAACAGCCTGGGGATTTTCATCAGTTGGAGGGCCAACCTTTGGAGGGAAAAGGCCACGTCAGCCGTGTGTGTGGTGACACAGAGGTACTAGACCCACAGACCACTGTGTTCAGACCTCTCCCTGCACAGGTGAGGATACAGATGTAGGTACAGAAGGGCAGTCAGCAGTCGTCCCCTCTCGGGCCAGCATGCTGGCCACTAAGTCTCTCTGTGTTTCTCTGGGGAGAGCAAGCCCTGATCCTCGATCCTGGATCCTCTCTGTGGCCCCAGGGCTACGATCTTGAGCTAAGCGTGAAAAGAGAGACAGAAGCAACATCAAGTCCCCGAGTAAACCAGGAGGGCACGAATGGAATCAGAGCTGGGAGAGCACCAAAGGGCAAAGAGAAACGGGCTACATTCTGGTGGCTTTTACTTTCAGTTACTTGTAACAGGAGTCTGTGCTCTGAGAGCTCCAGGGAGAGTGGTTCCTGGAGAGGGTGGCTCATGGTTAAGAGTCTGAGCTCTGGATTTAGGTTTCAACATAAATACAGGTCTGGTGAATAACGCGGACTGGCGCCCAGCAGGGTGGACCTCACCAGTGCACCGGGAAGGCTTTCGAATGGTTCTGGAGACTGGCCAGCGATGGCGCAAAGGCGAACAGAGGTGTGACTGCCAATAAACCCAGTGTAACAGCGTCTGAAATTCTCCAGAACCTGAGGGAGCAGACATGTGGCGATGCACAAGGTTAACATTTATCTATTCCACAGTCACATCAAAAATACCTTTAAAAATGAACACAGATGTAGAAACAGGGCAGACAAAGAGTCCATCCTCTGAGATGAGTTCTCCTGAGAGGTATACACCCTCAAGGGAGTGCAAACCTCAAGATGGTCCTTTGCTTGAAAACAAGCTCCAGGCTGTCAGTCTGGCTGCAGAAAACTCTGGGAATCATGCTGGGCACCAGAAGGAGGCAGGACGGTCGGGGTGAGGAAGGGAACTCACCGTTGCCCATGTTTGCAGGAAGGAGGGAGGAAAGGCTGCGATCGGGGAAGAGGAACCCCAAGTGCTGCTGGCACTGGCCAGCCAAAAAGGAAAGAAGGGGAAACCAGCAAACACAGAATGTCATGACCTTGGGGCTTCAGAACGAGCCTGGAAATCTTTGCCTACCCAGAGTAGAGATGTCAAAGCTTCCCCCCTCCCCACGAATGGCTGGGGATTGCCAGACAGCAGTGTGGCTAGCAGTTGGGGACACAAGCCCTCTGTCCCAAAGGAGGGTCCAGGACAATGTGACTGTAGCAAGTGCACTTGAAAAAAATGAAACTAAGGCTGGTACTTTTGTATCTGGAGAAAAGCTTATATATCTGTTAGAAGTGGAACATTGATGCACCAAACAACATATTCTGAACACAAAATAACCAAAAAGCTGATCCAGACCACCCGAGTGCAGGTCAGGGCTCAAGGAGAAATCCAGCTCATGTCTGGTTGAGAAGCTCACTGGGCAAAATGGGTGAGTTTGAGCAGGTCTCCCAAGTGATGGTTCTTGCCTGCCCTGCTAAATAGAAGGCGGGAGAGGACAGTTTTGTGGTTGAAATTAGACTTCCTGATTTTCTACGGTAAACAAGGTCTCCACTGGCTTGGGAATCATGCCACTGTCTCTAAACACTGCTGAGTCCTGCCGAGAGTTGTGGAAACACAGCCTGACCTCACAATACTTCCATCAACATCATACTTTGCAATGTGTACTCTTGAAAGAAGGAGACTAGAATTGCCTCTAATTTGAAGGATGCAGAAAGCAAGGGGAGCAGTTAGAATGAAAACTGGCTTGGGGTAAATTATGTACATAAAGGAAGAATAAAATCGAAAGGCAAAGCCATTTATGAGCTATCCGGCAGCTGCAACTCCCTTTCACGAGCCAAGAAAAGAATTCAAGGAATATGAACTAGTTATTAGAGGAAAGCACTACATCAGCTTTCATTAGCAAGAATGAAAAGCTGGCTGAAAAACAGAGGAAGAAACATTCAAATGGACCCTCATTAGTGCTTGGCTCGAGTTTGTAGCCTTTAAAGCTCTTCTGAGACCTGGAGGAAAAAAAAAATTAAAAAGCAAATAGGAAGGGGAAGTACATGATCCAACTGAGGTCGTGCTTACAGAAATGGTTTATACTGATTGAAATGCATGCTCCATGCAAAGGAGGCCTCAGTAAGATTTTTAAAATACGTTTGATACATGCTTTGAGTTGAAGTGCAAAAAGACAGCAAAAAGAAGAGGAAGACGGCACCGCGGTCAAGATCCCAGAGACAGGAGGTGATTTTTTTTCATGGCTTCAAGCAAGTGTATTAATATCCATAAGCCAGACTCAAAGGATGCAGAGAGAACAACTTAAAAATAATCTTAAACTGTGTGGAGGATAAGGGAAGGCATTTCTTTTTTTTTACTTTTTTATTGCAAGATATTGGCTTTACAATATTGTGCTGGTTTCTGCCATACATCAACATGAATCAGCCACAGGTATTTATGTCCCCTAAAGGAAGGTATCTTAATTAAGATACAGACCTGGGGTCCCTGGTGATCCAGTGGTTAAAATTCAGCACTTCCAATGCAGGGGGCAGGTGTTCAATTCCTGGTGGTGGCCCTAAGTTCCCATATGCCATGTGGCATGGCCAAAAAAAAAAAAGATACAGGCCTGGTTGTTTTAAAAGAGAACAAATAAGGGTAGCCTATATAACATAAACCGGAGAAGGCAATGGCAAGCCACTCCAGTACTCTTGCCTAGAAAATCCCATGGATGGAGGAGCCTGGTAGGCTGCAGTCCGTGGGATCGCTAAGGGTCGGACACGACTGAGTGACTTCACTTTCACTTTTCACTTTCACACATTGGAGAAGGAAATGGCAACCCACTCCAGTGTTCTTGCCTGGAGAATCCCAGGGACGGGGGAGCCTGGTGGGTTTCCGTCTATGGGGTCACACAGAGTCTGACACGACTGAAGTGACTCAGCAGCAGCAGCAGCAGCAGCATATAACATAAAAGTTTGATTCCCTTTCACATATAAGTAGGGCTTCCCATGTGACTCTAGTGGTAAAGAACCTGCCTGCCTGCCAATGCAGGAGATGCAAGACACGAGGCTTCAATCCCTGGGTTGAGAAGATCCCCTGGAGGAGGGCCCAGCCACCCAATCCAGGATTCTTGCCTGGAGAAACCCACGGACAGAAAAGCCTGGTGAGCTACAGTCCATAGGATCACAAAGTGTCAGACACGACTGAAGCAGCTGAGCATGCATGCATGCACGTTTAAGTCCACACGGGTAGGCAGCCCAACGGGGTAGAATGACTTTACTCCCTAAATGGTCCAGGCACTGAGCACTGCGTGACCTGGCTGGAGATGCATCCCGCCCTGCCTCCCGCACCACATCTGTCTTCCTGGCTGGAAAGGAGATGGTGGAGAAGTGTAACTCCCTTTTTCACAACCCAGAAGTTGCAATGAACTTTAATGCTCACAGCCCACTGCACACAAATTGATAGTGTGGCCACATACAGTCACCAGCATCCAGAAGATTCAGACTTGAGCTGGGAAACCATGTGCTAAGACTGGATGGAGATGTAAGTGATAAAAGACAAGTAGCCATCTGGGCACCCAGCTCCTTCCAATGTCTTGCTACACTGGCCCCTGAGTGGTGCCTCTGCCACCCACAAGAGCTGCCCAGTACTGCCTGCCTCATTTGCATCCCAGCCAGTGGAGAGGGAAGGAGAACATGCAGGGCCAGCAGCTTCCTTTGAAGGATACAATGTGGACTTGCGCATGCTGTGTCTGGTCAATTCCGTTTGCCAGGACACAGTTTTGTGCACACATCTGTCCGCAAGAGAGGCTGGGGAATGTCTGGGGTTTGGGGATTCTGTGAGTAACAGGAAGAATGAAAGAAAAACTATTGGATGATGAGCTGCTTCTCAGAAACAAGCAGTATAAGCTGCAATTGCTGAGAGCACGTTCTGTCTTCTGAAGACACCAGCAAATTACTTTTAGTTCCTCAAAGACCAAACGGGTTTCTAATTAGCAAGGGTCTTTATTAATTGGATGAGCCCATCTGGCTTTCCAACTCTAACACACTTCGTGTGTTTTTTAAAAATACTACTCATTTCCTTTAGAAACAATTTGTCATTCAGATGGTATTTTCAGCAATTTTGTTTGAATTAGAGAAGCTTAACTGTAAAAGGGCAATGCAATCCCAGAACACTTTCCCAAACTGTGTTTTGTGTCTGTCCTGGGAGATGATTCTGGAAAACAGATGCACGAAACATCCCCCAGCTTGCCCTCGACAATTCCGTGGAATGTGCTGCCCGTTAATCCTTTGAGGCAGAAGAAATCGCCCCATTTTCTAAACCCAGTGTGGGACTGACACAAGCAGTCCCTGAATCCCTTCCGACCATGACCTTTAACCCTTCCACGCTACCGCACTTCACAGAACACACTTTGAGAAACACTTTCTAGAGTGGTAAAAAATGAGCAAAAATAAGAAACATGGTTTAAAACAATCAGCAATAGACACAGTGCACAAACTATCGCCTGTCACAAGGTGCAAGAGCGGGCCCTCTCCAGCAAGAGCCTGAGCACATAGGCTGAACTCTCCCTCTGATGAGAGAGGATTAGGCTGGGTCACATCTAATATCACGGATCACAGATCGTGTCTTCTCTTTACCTCTCCCTGTGTACTGAGGAGATCTAAAGGATCATGCCTTTTGTAAGAAGAGTATCCTGGAGGCCAGGACTAAGTCTGTCCTCCGCGCCAACCCCACGCCCTCCCTGGAACAGGCCGCTATCTTTATGGATGTCCTTACGGTGAGGAAGTGAGTGAGTGCGGAGCATCCCGAGAGCAGGTGAGATGACCAGCCACTGGCCAGGGAGATGACATCTGATCACCCCTCGCGGGGGAAGCTGCGGAGGCCAGCAACGCCAGCTGACTTGGTCACTGAGCTAGAAAGTGGCGGGAAAGGATGGGGTTCCAGACGGTTCCACCCACCCCCAGAGCCCATTCTTCCCCCCTCACTGAAACGTCTCACACAGGGACTGAATCCAGTGACATCCTTGAAGCAGAGAGGGGCCTGGAACAAAGGCTTTGTGTTGAAACCGTTCACAGAAGCCAAACATTTCCCCCCATGGCTCTTTGGATCAGAATTCAGCTCTGATGAGAAATCTTCATCTAGTCATGGGAAAATACTTATTAGAATGTTAAGGGGAAAAGCAAGATTGGAATCTAGGAATTGGTGAGTATCATTTCAAGCCTGTGAAAAGAAGTACACCACAGCATTTGTGTAGCTACAGACACAAGTAAATAGGAAGGGAATACATGATATGCTAATAATTGCTCTCACCGGAGCAGGGTTATGGCTGGCTTTTGTTATCCACTGTTTTCCTCCTTCAATGAGCCTCTTTGGCTTTACATGTCCATGTTGACCTACAAAGCCACAGTCATCCTCAAGCCTCAGCTTCACCCGCTGGCCGTGGGGGCCTGGTGATGCCCCTAGCCCCTGTCCTGTCACCTCTGCAGGTTGCTGAGGGTGGGTGGCTCTGCAGGCAGCCAGAAGGCCCTGCTGATCACATTCCCTCCTCTGTCTTTCCTGGAGGGAGACCCTGAATCAGACCCAGAGCTCCCTGCCCCAGCCCCCGGGTCCTGGAGGGCTCTCTGGCTATCTCCTGCCTCCTCCCAGGGCAACAGGCAGGCCTGGAGCCCAGAAGTTGTCGTCAATATTCTTGTGAAATTCTCTGTCCTTTGCCTAGTTGTCTGCCTTGCACGGCAGAGAAATGGCTCATGGGATGACGGTGGACCTGTGCCTCAGGCTCTAATGTGTCCCTCGTAGTGCTGAGAGGCGAGCATTTGCTTGAAGGCCATCTCAACGTTCCTGCTCTTAAAAATGCCTTGGGCTTGGCTTTGTCTTCCCCAGAGAATGGCAAGAACCTTCTCTCCCCAGGAGCCTCCAAACTAAATAAGCGAAGTCGTAAGAGGAACACTTACTGTTGTTTTACATTTTAGTGAAAGCGTAAGAAGGCCCTGCAGTGAACCAAGGGCTTCCCAGATGGTGCTAGTGCTAAAGAACCCGCCTGCCGATGCAGGAGAAGAAAGAGGTGAGAGTTCAATCCTTGGGTTGGGAAGATCCCCTGGAGGAGGACGTGTCAACCCTCTTCAGTATTCTTGCCTGGAGAATCCCATGGACAGAGGAGCCCAGAGGGCTACAGTCCATGCAGTCGCAAAGAGTTGGACACGACCAAAGCAACTCAGCCCCCATGTATGCAGTGAACCAAGGAGGCCTGAGTGTGTGTGTGTGTGGGGGGGGGTGCCTGTGTGCACACACACGTACACGCACATACTCACACACACATGGACATCTCAGAGCATTGCTGAGGGTGTTCAAGGCTTTGGCAGCTCCCATGCCACAAGGCTCCAAATGCATTTAAAAAGGAACAAAAGCCAAAGCAAGGTTATTAAGCATGTGGCACATTTTAAAGGTCTACTTTGAACAACACTCTAAGCACACATGAGCTTTTCATGGGGACTCTGAATCACGTAATGGGAAGATCATGGAAAATTCTTGGTCTGCTGGGCCACACAGGCCCCAAGCCTGTAGAACCTGGGCCATCCCCATCGCAGGAGAGGCCAGGCACCCCAGTCAACATCCAGCAGAAGCAGGAAGAGAGTGGGGGATTTGCAGACATTCCAAGGCTGGGCATCTTCTCAGGTATTTCCCAGCCTGGACCAACCCTTGTCTGGTTAGAGGGAAAAGGAGCATGAGATCCAGTAGTGTGGATGATGCGGGCTTGGTCTCAGAGACCACTCGAGGTCGGAATGTTCCCTCTGGCATGAGTCCATCCACCACTCGTGGTTCCAGCCCTGAGCTAGCAGCCTGGGCAGCCTGGTAGCTTAGGAGATGCTTCCCGAATCCCAAAGTATGAGATCCCATCAGCTTCTCTGAGTCACAGGCTACAGTGGGAGGGTTCAAGTGTTCCTCAACCCATGCTCACCAGGTCTCCCAACAGCTACCCATTGCATCCAGTTTACACGGCAACTCAGAAGGCTCCCCAGGGGGACACGCTGGGCAGGGCCTGCGGACATGCTGACTGTGGGGCAGGCCGAAGGCAGGGCCCTCAGGCTGTCAGAAGGCATGTCGGAATTGGTGTTCTGAGAGGATGTTTCTGCAAGTCTGGGGCTGGGAAGGTTTGCCAGGTAGTCTCTGAGCCGCCAAAGACAGGTCCTGGCCTAGGAGCTCGCTGGGAGTGACAGAGGATGGTGGCATGGTGGTAACACACGTGAGAAAAGGAAATTCACCAGGACCGAGTATGTCCTTACAGACAGGGCCGCTCCCCGAGGCTGGGGCTGGGGCGGGACCTCCAGATACCCTACAGAGCCCTTCCTTCCTCTCCTGCCCGCGGCCCCCCCGGGGCCTCCATCCCATGACCCGGCAGGTAGGCTGCCCCACTTCAGCCTTACCGCCCCTGCCCTCCCATGGACCACTCGCTGCAGCTGGGTCCGCTCTCTCAAGGAGCAGCCCCCTGCCCAGCAGACCTCCAGGAAAGGAGGCTCCCCCGCGGGGGGCAGCAAGATGCTGGTGTGGGGGAGGGGTAGGAGGACCAGCGTGGAGGTGACAGAAAGATGCAGGATGCAGGGACCAGCCCTGAGGTTCCGGCAGGAGGCTCTGCCATGTAAATGGCCCCGTGCACATTAATCATGTGAGTGTCTACATCTTTCTGGGAAAGCGTAAAGATGGAACTAAAAGTGGAAGTCAGGTAAAAAATGAGGATCTAGACACTTAAACATTTTGTTAAACACTTGCTGTTTAAAAATTTTATGTTGTTGCACCTGAGTGGAGCTTCTGAGTTTTGTACTGCTCAAGATTTTCATAAATAACATTTTTTCTCACCAAAAAAAAAAATAAAAAAATCAATGCTATTTCAGGATTGCAGAAAAGTTGCCATAAAAATACAGAGAATTCCTGATGCCTTTCACCCAAAGACCCAGGTGTGAACACAGTAAGATGGTTACCATCTTTGTTCTCTTCCTCTCCTTCATCCTCTTTACCCCTAATTACTTCTCTGTGTGTCTCCTAAAAACAAGAAGTTTCTCATGCAAAATTTCAAAAATTATCAGAGTCAGCAAATTAAGACCTCTACATCCACCCCCGCCGCCTATCTGTGGTTTCACTTTTTGTGGCTGCAGTTACCCAAGGTCAATCTCAGTCTAAAAATATTACATGGAAAGTTCCAGAAGTGAACAATTCGTGAGTTGTGAATTGCACACCTTTCTGACTAGTGTGATGAAATCTCGTGATGTTGACTTGGTTTCACTGGGGGCGTGAGTCACCCCTTTGTCCCGTTTGCCCTGCCTCTCAGTCACTTAGTAGACACTTAGTGATCAGATCAAGGTGTCCTGTGCTTGTCTCCAAGTGACCTCATTTTACTTAATAATGGCCCCAAAGCACAGGAATATGGATGCCAGCAAGTCAAATATGCCAAAGACAAGCAGTCAAGTGCTTCCTGAAAAGTGAAAGTTTTCAACTTAATAAGGAAAGGGTCAAAAAAAAAAAATCATAGTCCAAGGTTGCTAAGATTTACAGTAAGAACAAATCTGTCTGTGACATTGTGAAGAAAGAAAAAGAAATTCATCCAAGTTTAGCTGTCACATCTCAAACTGCAGCAGTTTTTGGCCACGGAGCCTGATAAGTACTTAAGACGAAAAAGGCATTAAATTTGTACAGTGAGATATTTTGCCTGACAGATGCCACATTCGATACTTTTGTGACAACATATTGTGCTAATTGTTTTATTTTATTAGTTATGGTTGTTGATCTCTTACTGTGCCTAATTTATAAATCAAACTTTTTCATGGGGATGCACAAAGAAGAGAAACATAGTAGATTAAGGGTTCACTACTATCCTTGTTTTCAGGCATCGACTGGGGGTTTTGGAAGGGGTTTCCCTGGTGGCTCAGATGGTAAAGAATCTGCCAGCAACGGGGAAGACCCGGGTTCAATCCCTGCATAGGGAAGATCCCCCTGGAGAAGGGAATGGCTATCCACTCTAGTATTCCTACCTGGAGAACCCCATGGACAGAGGAGCCTGGTGGGCTACAGTCCATGGGGTTGCAACATAACTGAATGACTAGCACACTGTACTGCTACCTCTCTGATGGGAGGTAGGGGCAACAGAATAAACCTATTATCTAATATACACTCTTCCAGACTTCATCCATTGTCCCAATAATGAACCAGGGTAAAAGGAGCTCCCGGGTGTGCAGCCCCTTGGACGTGGACAGCTCCCCACATCACATGCACCCCATGGCCTGGGCATCCCACACGACAGCTCCCAGTCTTACAGCACGGTCGGTCTTCAGTCTGGGCAGGCTGGTTTTAAGCTTGCGTCATAGGCAAATCTTGACTCTCTCAGCCCCCCAAAGCTGCCCTATTTGGCAGGCATCTTATCTAAATCTCCAGATGCTGACTCTGTTTTGACAGAGGAATAGGACCATACCGTTGGCAGGCCCACAGCTCTGCTAATTCATCTTCATTAAAGTAAAGCAGCTGCCCCCACTCCCAACCTTCCCAGCCAACTGTTTTCTTGTTCTCTCCTCTGCCCCTCGGTGAAGCTGCCTTAGTCACCAGCAAGAGCAGTCCTGGAGCCCAGCGGTCGGCTCTGCAATGGAGAACATTCTGAGTAATCATTAGGATGTGTTTTTCCACATGGAAAATATCAGGCCTCGGGCACTACTGCACTGGCAACCCCAGGGGACCCCCGGGTTGGAAGTGCTGTGTGAGCCTCAGGACTCCCAGCCCCACGGGGAGCTCCGAGGGTCTTCAAACTCCTCAGGGCCGTTCATTAAAAATAACACGGTTTCCCAGAGATCAAGGAATTGTACACAAATCTGGTTTGCATTGTCTTGAGGGGGCTGGGGAAGAAGTGAGTGGATAAAAATATGAGCCTGACTCATAGCCGTGCTTGATAGGCCCGTGGTCTGGGGTCAGCCAGAGCCCAAGTGTGAGCTCACTGGTTTCTCATCCTGGGGACCTGCCATTTCCCCTTCTGCCCTGATGGTCCCCTCACCTCAAATCTATATCACACAACCCCCATCCACGCTGTGTGTCCTGCACATGTTCTCATGGACTAGACTGGCCAGGCCACCAGACACCCAGTGACACTGCAGTCCCCTCCCAGGCCAGTCCCCTCTCCTGTGGGCCCTGGAAGTGTTTCTGTGCAGGTTCTCACCCCGGGGACTCAGCCTTCGGACAAAGGGAGGTGGGGTGGTCACGTGGGCTTACGGGCACCTAGTGTGCTTGTTCTCCCCAGCCAGGCCAGCCAAGTCTCTGATCAACCCCACTCTGCCTCCCACCAAGCTAGGAGGTGGCCTCAGACTCCGAGCAGACACCAAGCAGAAGCCACTTTCCATCTGCTCTGGAAGCAGAGGGCGAAAGAAGGCCCTGCTATCTGTGGTTGTCCAGGAAGGCTTTAGGAAGAAACCCGTCTGGGGCATTAACTATGTCTGGGCAGATAAAAGGAATGAAACTGTGCCATTTGCAGAGACGTGGATGGACCTAGAGACAGAGTGAAGTAAGAAAAACAAATATCATATAATATCGCTTATATGTGGAATCTAGAAAAATGACACAGATGAACCTGTTTGCAAAGCAGAAATAGAGACACAAAGAACAAACATGCAGACCCCAAGGGGGAACTGGGAGCCTAGGATTGACGTACAGACTCTATTGATAACTATGCATAAAATAGATAATTAATGAGAACCTACAGGAAACTCTCCTCTGCTCTGTAGTGACTTGAATGAGAAGGGAAGGGAATACAAAAAAGAGGGGATATACGTATACATATAGCTGATTTACTTTGTTGGACAGTAGAAACTAACACAACATTGTAAAGCAAGTATACTCCAATAAAAACTTGAAAATAAATAAATAAACATGGTTGGGCCTGAGGAGGGTCTAAAGGCACTGGGTTTGGCATGGGGGGAGCTCTCTGCGATCCCTCAGAGTCAGTGCCTGCTTCCACCCGTTAAACCCCAGCCCATATGGGTGGGCACTCCAGAGCCTCTGGACCTTGCCGTGTTAAGGACTGGTGTGCTGGTCCCAGAGCAGGTCCAAGGAAAGGAAAGTCCTCAGGGTAAGGGACAGAAGTCTGTGACTTTATTTAGTATGACAGTAAGGACATGCACTCTTGTCAGCTTGTATACAAAGAATGATCAGTCCAATGGGAGAGCATGGAAGCAAATAAGACAGAGGGCTGGTCTGTACAAGCTTCTTAAAGGGAGGTGTTTCCTGAAGGGTAAGCCTAGACCAGCTGGCCGGCAGAAGGATGCTCCGTGCCCTTGGGTCTTGACACAGCTCTGTGTGTGCTGATTGTAGACACTCACACACTCTTTTCTATTTTTCCAGCATTGCAGTTATGACTCTCCTGTATGCTCAGTATGACACCATGGATGGAGAAGAGGTTGGGGCAGAGGGACCTGGGGCAGGAGCTGCGGGCAGTCAGGGGAGAGACCAGCCAGTTCAGGACAGCATCCTCCAACAGCTTATGGAGAGAGCATGCTGCAAAAAACTGTCCCTTATTAGAAAATTGCTAGAAAGCTTGTTGCTTATCCATCGTTCAATAAGTAGTTGTCAGCAGCCACTTCCATAGGCTGTGGCTTTATGTCACCCTGGGTTTGCAAACTGTCATTTGGACCCTTCCATCAGAACTGTCATGCCTCAGCCACTTCTGTGCAGTCAAAGAGATTGTCCAGACCCTGAAGAAAGGATAACTTTAAATAATGGGAAGAGAAGAAAGTCCAAGCAATAACTAATTGTTACAGGAGGATTCGGT
The DNA here is from genome assembly GCF_049115385.1 of Moschus berezovskii. NCBI lineage: Eukaryota > Metazoa > Chordata > Mammalia > Artiodactyla > Moschidae > Moschus > Moschus berezovskii. The sequence continues at coordinate 42,953,470 of NC_142474.1, read as the reverse complement.
TACCACCAATAAATAAATACATGGTCAGAAGAGGGACAAGGATGAAAGACTGACAACGCCAGTGTCTGCAGGGGTTACTGGGATGCACTGTCAGATAAAGCGCCACCAGAGTCAGACCCAGCCATCAGCCCGGTGGGCATTCTTTCTACCTCAGCTCATTACAAAACGCACTTACAGCCTACTGAGCACAGATGACCACTTTCTAATGTATAATAAAATGCAAGAAGATATGCTATTCTATCACAGAGACACAACTGAATGACTTACTAAATGTCATGGCTCAAATTGTTTATAATATGCCTAAATAAAAAAGAATAAGGAACTGACTTGGAAGAACTGTTTTTTGTTTGTTTGTTTTTTACAAGAGTATCTACATAAGCCACTCACACTTGGGGCTTTCCAGGAGAAAGTCTTCAAAAAGTACTGATAGGAAATCCAGTGCTTCATTGACTCCCAGAGCACTCCATAAATGCTGGTGGCTGTCTGAATGGTGACTCTGCCTGGGATGAACTGGAAAGATGTGGTCTCATGGTTTTAACCATTTTTATTGGTCCCACTGCCAGCCCCGTTCCCACGGGCAAGATGAGGGTCAAGGGTCAACTCCTGGCTCCTTTGCTCTGCAAGTTGCATGTAGATCCTTAGTCTAAAGTTAGACTTAGGTGGGAGGTCAAAGGCACTGGGGTAATTTAGCCTTGGGAAGTAAACCACATCTTCCAACAAGAAGGTCTTACTGGACAGATGGTGACCAGCTGTTCCTTTCACTGAGGCAGGAGAGATGTGGAGATTAGATTTAGACAGAGACTATTTGGATGGTGGGCTATGCTGGCATTGGAAGAGGACCCGAGGGACCTGTGATCTGCACTCCGAGAGATGTAAGCCAATGACTAAAGAGTCTTCCTTCTATATACATTAATCTTGGAGGTGAACCCTAACATTTAGTGGATGCTAGATACTGTCTGTTGGGGAATATTTATTAAGGAGGGGATTTCAGGGTATATAGGTGTGTGTTAAACTAAGACATTTGCATGATTGTGACCGTGTACAAGATCAGTGAAGAATCCAGCACTTTCTCCTCCTCTCTCCAAATTGCATCTCATTTTGAGCCCGAGTGACCCACTACACGCCGATGACCCCTGCATGTTTTAATATCTTAACGAGTCCCTCTTTTCTCCTTATGACTTTGAAAAACAACCAAACAAGCCTGGCCCTGCCTGTGGGGGTCCCTGTCTCCCACGGTGGGGGATAAGTGCTCACAGCTGCTAGAACCTTATTAACAACTTCCATTTTATAATAGCTTCTAGGGAGAAAGCACCACAATTATGACAGAAGAATATTTACAACATGTGAATTGCATCCATCTTCAAATTTAATGCTACAGTACAAGTAACCACCATTCTGGGCTATTGGATTTCAGGCATATTTGTGATTTCTGAGCTCTGCCACTAAATTTATAAACCTGCGGATGAATGCCTGTCTTAATGCATTATGAGAAATGAGATAATGAACTTGACACCCTCTGCCTAGTATCCAGTAGAGTCCTTCCTCATTTTACCCTAATAAAAGAAGTTAAAATGGGTCATGACCTTCATAAAATCAAGTTTGTCTCAGACAACACGTCTGACCACAGGGATAGGCATGTTTGAATTCATGTCTGCTGAAAAGACCCAGCTGGGCTTGGCTGTGAATGGACCTACTTATCTGTTTCATTTTGTTTTATGGTTTTTCAACAACTGTGGAAGAAACTAACCCACTGTCATGTGATTTTTCAATAAAAATAGAAATAAGATAAAGAAGAGCTGAAGAAAATGATTGTTTTTTACTACTTAAAACAAAAGTGTAAGTTGGTGTTAGAAGAAAATAGAAAAAAAGAGAAGGATTTAGTGAGTATTAGAAAGCTTAAAAAATAAAAAGGTCAGAGGTGGAAGGCATGGTAACTACATGAGGCTTGCTATAACGATGGAAAGCTCAAAATTTTAAAGGCTCAAAATGTCACTTTATAGTTCATATCTTAAAAGTATACGCTCCATTTGTGGTTGTAGCTGTTTAGTCATTAAGTTGTGTCTGACTCTGCGACCTACCGGCTCCTCTGTCCGTGGGATTTCCCAAGCAAGAATATTTGAGTGGGTTGCCATTTCCTCCTTCAGGGGATCCTCGTGAGCAAGGGACAGAACCCGCATCTCCTACATTAGCAGGTGGATTGTTTACCACTGAGTCACCAGGGAAACCTATATATTCTGTTAAATCACTCAGTGTCTTTCTTGTTGAGCTTAGTGCAATATTTCATTGTAATAAATGCATTTTCTTTTTTTTCTTTTGCCTGTATCCAAGAACTCAAGGAAAACCTATGACTTGACCTTAAAAATTTTTCTCCTGAAATCTGTGACAAAGGAATCTCTGACAAAGAAGTTTCTCACAATTCTATGACTACAAGTATATCTTTTGGAAAGATTAGCTGCACTGTATTCTCTCACCAGCTTTGGGAATTTTAAAATGATTCCACAGTAGAAAGAACATAGAGAAACACCCTTCTGAGCTACAATTTGTCTTTTCAAAGCTCCAGATTTTGGAAATATATATCTGATAAACTCATTATAAATAGACCAATGTCACTTCCCACATGGTACTTGTGGGAAAGAACCCATCTGCCAAAGCAGGAAACTCAGGAGACATGGGTTTGATCCCTGAGTTGGGAAGATCCCCTGGAGGAGGGCGTGGCAACCCACTCCAGTATGCTTGCCTGGAGAATCCTATGAACAGAAGACCCGGGTGGGCTATAGTCCATAGGGTTGCAAAGAGTCAGACAGGACTGACTGAAGCAACTTAGCATACCCACACATTTAGCAGTCTACTTGAAAGCAAAAATGCCAATCAATACTTTGCAAATTATGTCTATTTATATTAGCTTTGGGTTTATTGTTTGTTGCTATTTATCCACACATATAAACCAGAAGCACTTCTCTTTCTGAAGGCAGCATAGCACTGGATTTGGTGATAAAAGACCCACAGCAGTTGTGGTCCAGCTTCAGAGAAGAATCCAACCATCTTTTTTCATGTGTCTTGTCACCTTATCATTAGCTGACTGGCTATTTCTAGCTTTAAATCACATAAACCTAAGACTTTATTCTCCAGCTTTTAATTACAAAAAGATATTTTTAATTTGGAAAGAGATAAACAAAGACCTGTAATTTGGCTTCCCTAAGAAATAAACATGTATTTCTCCATCACTGCAGGCCCTACAGAGCTTAAAGCATGAGCGAATAATAACCATTCTATTAAGATTATAAAATCAAGATGGAAGCAGCTCAAAATTTTACTTGACTGAGTGATTTGAGTCTTTATGGGTGGGATTCTTAAGAACATCTTAACACCAGATGTCCTTGGTGTTGATAAAACTGGCGTTTATTTTGACTTGACCCTTCCCTAGGGGCTGCGCTCTGAGAATCAGCAGGGTTTGCTTAAACTCAACACTTTACCCATTCAGAATGCAGACTGGGGGCTGTTTTTCCTTTCCTTTTTCTCCAGTGACTGGGAAGTTGTTTCTGGGTCTCTATAGGACTTGTTTTTGAGAAGACACACACATACTAACCTGCAAGCAGGGAACACACTATAAACAGGGAGATTCATTTCTTTGATAATGCTCAACTAAAGTACCAAGTCTCCTGAAAGAAATAACCTTTAAACATCAAATAAGCAATTTATAGAAGCCAGAAGCCACACCCAAAAGGGTCAGAACTCTGTTTTTAATAGAGAATGCCCGGAGACTTCAAAATGGCCCATTACCCAGAAAGATAATATGTCTTGTTTTCATGGCAACGTGATCACTGACTTTTCCAAACCTTCGTAAAATGATGGAAAGTGGCTTTTCTAATGTAAACCCCAGTGTGATCTCTATTTACTAAACCACCAGTGGACCCACAGAAGGGATTTTGGACAAAGAGACATTTCTTGCTATGATTACCCAGAAGTGGAAAACACTGCCTTTTTAATACAAGATGTGGTCTGTTTTATGATCCCACCTTCCACTGAAATTCCTTCCAGTCCACATCGGTGTTCAGACATAGAATGAAGGGAAACGTCCACCTACGGACGGTTCTTGGTGGAACTAAGGACACTGTGCCTGACAGTTTATTTGCAGCAGCCTCTGGTAGTTCAGATGGCAAAGAATCTACCTGCAATACAGGAGACCCACGTTCAACCCCTGGTTCAGGAAAATCCCCTGGAGAAGGGAATAGCTACCCACTCTGGTAATCTAGAGAATTCCATGGACAAAGGAGACTGGCAGGCTAGAGTCCATGCAATCACAAAGAGCTGGACACGACTGAGCGATTAACACTGCAATAACCACACTCTTACGTTTGAAGGCTAACTCCCCGAGAAGCCTGCTGACAGCAGCAGCATCCCTGGGCTTCCGAGGAGTGAGACACACAGGCAGTCGGAAGATGCTTCCTTTCTCCATCAGGCTTGCCTCCCCCAGCATTCCTGTCACACACGGGGGACCCTCTGACTCTCCAGCTCCTCCTCAGTTTCCTCCTCCTCCTCCTTTCCTGCCCCTTCACCACTACCTAGAAGAAGAAGCAGCACCAGCCTGGCCCCGAGAAGGGCACAGATGTCTAGTGGGAACCAGGGACCACCTCTCCTGGCACACGCTTGCAGATCGGGGAGATGAAAGCAGCCCTTGACCACCCCCAGGAGGTTTGGATGGGTTCTGTAGTGACTCTGAGATGAGACCCAGAGACCCAAACACAACCAGATGCCAGAGGGACCCTAACAGGAGGTCAGGAGCCTGGGGGATTGTGTCATTTCAAGTGATGCTCCTCTTAATAGTTCAGCTAGTTTCATAAACATAGACACCCTGTCTCACGCAGAGACTCGGCCTTGGGAGTGACCACAGGAGTGAGGTAATTCCCTTCCAAGCAAAACACAAGAGAAAGACTTGTGGTTTCAGTTCTTGTAGAGATTGGGAGTTGTGACTCCAATGCTTACAACAAGAAAACAACCTGAACTAACAGAAAAGCACTGACAGGGACTTTCCTGGTGGTCCAGTGTTCTGTGCTCCCAGTTCAGAGCCCCTCTGTTCCATCCCTGCTCAGGGAACTAAGATCCCACATGTTGCACTGTGTGTCCAAAACTGGAAAAGAAGAAGAAGACAAAAGAATTAAAAGCATTGACATTTCCCCGACCCATCAGAGAACCAAGGTCACTGGGTAAACCCACCACCTCAAATCAGGAGGGACAAGCACAAGCAGAGGGGTGTCTCACCAGGAGGGTCACAGAGGAGTCTGCATGCCTGGAGCCAAGCTGCTGGAGCTGAAACCTGGTGGGAACATTTAAATGGTAATTTGGGTGAACTGTGGAAACCTGACTGTGGACCAGTGTGAGAGTGTGAAGCCTCTGGGGGCAGCAGTCTTAGTGAGGGGACCCCATAGTTTCATGGGTTTTACCACTAGGAACCCTACCTGACTCTTAAAGAGAGAGAGAAAAAAAGAAAAAAACCCTCTTTCTATCAGGGAGCAGGAAAAGAGTGAGCAAGTTGAAATAGACCAGAGCCTTTTCCATAACAAAGACCAACTCAACAGAAAAGGGCTTTATGAGAGCTTTATCTGATCTAGGGGAAGGGAAATTACCCATCTCCATCCCCTGCTACCTTTCTCATCTCACTTAAGGGAGAAAAACTAACTGGGAGAGTAGCATCGGCATGTATGCACTACCATGTGTAACATAGATAGCTAGTGGGAAGCTGCTGTATAGCACAGGGAGCTCAGCTCGGTGCTGTGATGACCTGGAGGGGTGGGAGTGGGGAGGGGAGGGAGAATCAAGAGGGAGGGGACACATGTATACACGTAGTTGGTTCACTTCATTGTACAGCAGAAACTAACACAGTCTTGTAAAGTAATTATACTCCAATAAAAAAAAGAGAAAACCTTATGAAGTCACAACCCAGAGGCACAGACCCACTAAAAGCCTGAGACCTAATCCCCCCCTCCCACAGTTTACACCTCCCCAGCAAGATCACCTAAAGAGCTGCACGGTTCAGAGTCTATTTAAAACAAGCTCTTAGAGAAACCCAAAGACAAAAGAGAAAAACAGGGATATTCAATTAAATTAAGGCCAAAGACATCCACAACTACATGAAACATTAAACATAGCACAGTCCTAGCTAGATGTACATAAAATTTCATACTGAAAGTCTATTAACTCAGTTTTTAATAGCTGATGCATTATATCTCTCATTCAATAGAAAATTACAAAGCATTTTCTATTGAAATAGAAAGTCAAGAAGAAACAGTCTAAAGAGAGAAAGTAAACCTCACATATGGCATAAAATTTGAAATGATCAAACCAGAGAATTTAAAATAACCAGGATTAATTTGTTAAGGGCTCTAATGGAAAGCGTAAACAACTTTAAGGACAGATGGGAAAAGTAAGCAGAGAGATGAAAACTCAGAAAGAATCTACCAAAAATGCTGGAAATCACAAACGAGGTAACAGAATGAAGACTGATTTTGATGAGGGCCTCTGTAGACTAGATGTGACTGAGGTTAGAATCAGTGAACTTAAGGATTTGTTGTTTAGTCCCTAAGTAATGTCTGACTCTTTTGTGACTTCATGGACTACAGACTGCCAGCCTCCTCTGACCATGGGATTTCCCAGGCAAGAATACTGGAGTGGGTTGCCATTTCCTTCTCCAGGGGATCTTCCCAACCCAGGGATCAAACCTGTGTCTATAATACCAGAAGAAGAAAGAGAGAACAGATTAGAAGCATATTGGAAGTATCATGGGTGAGAATCTTCTGAAATTAGTGACAGACAGGAAACTACTCCAAGGGCCACCCTGTCACTGGACCAGAGCCTCATGGCCCATAGACTCTGGGGGAATAACAGCTTTAGAGTTTGTTTAACGATCCTAGCAAGGCTTCATAGCATGTGGATTTTCCAAACATTCATCACTGTCCCCAGTGTTCACCATAATGGGTGTATCCAGAGGGAATAATTGCTTATAATTCTGAATGATGAAGCCATTTCCTTCACTCTTTAACACTCTTTAAACAAAATTGCTGCACTCAACAGTAAATACTATCCAAAACTCATCCCATTAAATCTCATTACCTGAGAGTGAATACCACTGTCTAATGGACCAAAGGATTTAATTAAATGAAAGTTAGGCAGAGGCTTGGAATCTGTGCAAACAGCAACCAAAATGCCTGCAGTATTTGGAAAATCATATAATTGAAATTGTACGTGGCCTCAGATGGTCATAGCTCACAAAGAGACCCTGGAATTTGCAGCAAATGGCTCTGCTGGACATACAAGTACTTTTCCCTTTTGTAGGATGGTTCTCTGTCTCCCAGGACCTCCCCCTTCCTTTCCTGTCATCAGCACTCACCCATCCTGGGTCCTCACGCCTGAGGGAGTTGGCAACATTTTTGTTATCTATACTGTGAATTCAGGGTTCATTGCCTTCTGTATAGGAAAGTTATGACCAACCTTGATAATATATTAAAAAGCAGAGACATTACTTTGCCAACAAAGGTCCATCTAGTCAAGGCTATGGTTTTTCCAGTGGTCATGTATGGATGTGAGAGTTGGACTGTGAAGAAAGCTGATCATCGAAGAATTGATGCTTTTGAACTGTGGTGCTGGAGAAGACTCTTGAGAGTCCCTTGTACCGCAAGGAGATCCAACCAGTCCATTCTAAGGGAGATCGATCCTGGGTGTTCATTGGAAGGACTGATGCTAAAGCTGAAACTGCAATACTTTGGCCACCTCATGCGACGAGTTGACTCACTGGAAAAGACTCTGATGCTGGGAAAGGTTGGGGGCGGGAGGAGAAGCGGACGACCAAGAATGAGATGGCTGGATGGCATCACTGACTCTGTGGACATGAGTTTGAGTGAACTCCGGGAGTTGGTGATGGACAGGGAGGCCTGGCGTGCTGTGATTCATGGGGTCGCGGAGAGTCGGACACGACTGAGCGACTGAACTGAACTGAACTGCCTTCTGTATGCCTTGCTGGAATTATTCCCTGCGTCTGAATCACCCCTCATAAAGCAGAGAGGTACCCTATGTTTAAGCAAGGCTCAAGTCCTTAATACAACAGACTCTCAATTACTTTATTTAAAAAGCAAAATACTCTTAGATTAAGACACACTAACCTGAAGTGACTCCATTAAGGCCATCTGGGATCAGTAGAGGAGAAGTTTCTAAGCGGAAGAAAAGAAAATTGGGAGCCATGTCAAAATTGTGGGTGTAGGACCATTAGTATCAAACACCATGGCACATGCTTTGGAGGTAGCTTTGCAAAAACACTACAAGTAGTGGTAACATGGTGCAGAAGGTGATAACGATGTCACCTTCACCTAATGTCAGTGATATTTGTGAAGATTTGGAAAGGTCATTTCACATTCATTTTGAAGCTACAAGTGAAATTACTGTAAGACCCAGAAATTGTGCTCTTGGACCTGTCTTCCAGAGAAATGAAAATCTACTCACAGAGGAACTTGTACACAAATAATAATAGCTCCAGGGACTTTCCTGCTGGCCAGTGGTTATGACTTCACCTTCTAATGCAGCGAGTGCAGGTTCAGTTTTTGGTTGGGGAGCTAAGATCCCACATGCCTCGAGTTCAAAAAACCAAAATATAAAACAAAAGCAATATAGTGACAAACTCAATAAAGACTTTAAAAATAGTCCACATTAAAGATATATTAAAATAAAAATAATAGCTCCAAACTAAAAATTACCCAATTATCCTTTGACAGGACAGGTTAATAGATTGCATGCCAGGGAGAACGGCTCAGCAATAAAGAAACAGACCAGTGATGTCCCCACAGCCTGATGGATCACAAGGAAATTACATGTAGCAAAAGGAGTCAATCTCCAAGCTTATGTGCCGCCAGTGTCCACCTGTGTGACACTTGTGTAAGAGAAGAGTATAGGGATGGAGAGCAGACCGGTGCTTGACAGGGCTTAAGGATGAGGGTGTGGTTATACACGGTGTGGCCAGAAAGCCTGGTGGTGGGAACAGATGTGAGTGTCCTGATGCGATGATGGTTCCATGAGGAGGTTACACATGATAAATCTACGTGCAGATACATATGTGTGCACACACAGACACACACACACACAGGAGTGCAGGTGAAACTGGTGAAACCTGAATAAGCTCTATGCATGGTACCACCATCAGTTTCCTGGGGTGGCTTTTCTCTGCAGCTGCTTAAGCATCACTATCAGGAGAGGATGGGAGTGTGCACATCTCTGTACCTTCCTGCGAATCTATGTTTGCTTCAAATTAAAAAATTTTTTTAATCATTTCATGAACAATGGGCATTCATGTTTTAAATAATACATGACTTTAAATGTGCATCTGTAATGCAATTAATGAATATAATATTTTGAGTATACATTTTGACTATTTTATCCACATCCACAATAATTAAGTAGTTGTCAAAAATGTCTCTTTAAAATATCTTTCCACAATGATAATGGGATCGCCTGACATTGAGGATGGCCTCAGATCTGACACAAACAGTTTGAGCTCCTCCTTGGTGCCCACGGCCCCTTGGCTCAATCCTATCAAAATAGGAAAGCTGTCTGTCGGTATCTCCCTCCACCAGCTTCGAAGTTCCCAGAGGTCAGAGCCACAGCCAGGAGGTGGGCAGAGCCGGCTTGACTCACCTGTCCCTTCTCCTTCCCTGGTTGCCTCTCTTGCCGTCATTCGTCAGGGTATGGGCTCACTCATTCATTCAACAAGTGTGATGGCCCACCGCCCGCACTAGGCACTGTGTGCTGGGGGCTGGGTGTACAGAGGAGCCCAGGATGTGAGATCCATATTCTCTGAAGCTGCATCCACATGGAGGAGAAAAAAAAAAGTTAAAACACGAAGGTAGATAAACTAATGAGGAAGATCATTGGAAACCGTGATTAGCCCACAGCAATAGAAGCAGAGGACAGAGGAACATGTGTGACAGGAGGGGTACAGAGGCCACTTTCGATCAGAAGATCAGAGAAGGCCTCTCCGGCTTGGTCCACAGAGCCTGAAGCCAGGCAATTGAAGGGGTCCTCAGGGCAGTGAGGAGGAGGGTGGGCCATTCCAGAGGAAGCGAACAGCAGGTGCAAAGGCCCCTGGGTAGGAAACAGCTGGGTCTGTCAGGCAGGAAGCCAAGGTCATGAGAGAATGGTGGCCACGGTTCCTTGTGGCAGGGACATGGTGGGAGCAAGACAGCAGCTTTAGGACCTAGAAGCTGGCCCAAAAGAGGGGATCTCGGAGGTTCCTGCTGTGCTGACTCCTATGTGATACCAGTTGTTCATTTTCAGAATCACATCCTGAATTTTGAGAAAACTGAAAGAACATTTTAAGGTTCAAAATCCAACCTGCTGAGAGTATGTATTCTACTGCAGACCTTCCAGAAACTTGCAGCTCTCTTTGGCCTAGTTCAAGGCTGAAAAGTGCAAAGCTGTGATGAAGCTGGATCCTAAGTCTCCAAACCCACTCTGGGCAGCCCTGGGTTGGTGGCTGAATGTGTGGGAGCCACCCACCCTATGCAAACCCTATACAAGCTTCTTGACCCAGCTTAATCCTACGGGTCTTAGGTGCTCTGTCCTAGCTTCACTTCCTCACCAACTCCTTCCACTTCACCCAGCACACCTTCCACCCCAGTTTAGACAAGTGGCATGCGTGAGTACTCAGTCACTCAGTCATGTCTGACTCTTCGTGACCCCGTGGACTGTAGCCCTCTGGGCTCCTCTGTCCAAGGGATTTACCAAGCAAGAATACTGGAGTGGGTTGCCATTTCCTTCTCCAGGGGATCTTCCCAACCCAGGGATCGAACACGCATCTCCTGTATCAGCAGGTGGATTCTTTACCAACTGAGACACTTGGGAAGTCCCATGTAAGTAGCAGCAGTATTAATATTTGTTTCCACTACAGGGGAAGCTTCATGGGAGCAAGAGTTTCTCCTGTCTGGCTCTCTGCTGTGTCCCCAGGGCCCAAGAATACCAAGCGCAGAGTGAGAGCATAGTAAAATATGTGCTGAATGAGCAAATAAGGAGTGGCTTGAGGGGACTTCCCTGGTGGTCCAGTGGTTAAGAATCCACCGTCTAATGCAAGGGATGCGAGATTGCTCCCTGGTTGGGGAGCTAAGACCCCACATGCCACAGGGCACCTAAGCTTGCGCACAGCAAAAAGGGAAGCCCTGTGCTGCAATGAAGACCCAGCACAGCCAAATTTTTACAATTAAAAATATTGAAAAGTTATAAAAAATAATGCATTGAGGATTGTGGGGTCTAGAGTCCTGCCCATTCTCTGTCTCTGTCAGCCTCAATGACACATGTGATAACTAAGCTAAGGATGGGAAGGGGTGGGGGTCATCCTGGGGGCGGGCTGTGAGCTCTAAGTCATGTTACAGAGGACCTGCAAACCCCCAGTGGGCTCAGGGCTGTAGCTCCTGGTCTTGTCTGAACACACAGAATCCAAAATATGTCCATGGCCTCAAGGGCTCAGGTTCTTGTCAATTACTACACATATGGCAACTTGTCCAAACTGCTGGGCCACATGGATAGACTGCTGCCTTCCTGGCCTGCTCTTGGCATTTGTTAGCAGGAAGGTAGGACTGGCTGGTGACGACCAGGCAGCTGTCCGAAGGGATCTACGGTAGGCAGCCCTATGGCTGAGGCCCACCCAGAGGTGTTACTGGGTCATGGGCTAGAGTCAGCAAACTCATGTTCTCCCATAGAAAGTACAGCTTTGGAGTCAATGGGTAAAGGAAAACCATCTCTCCACTCACAACACTTCTGACACTTGATGGCTGAGTTTTCTGTACCAGTTTCCTAGCTCTCTGTAGACACCAACTAGGGGTCCTACAATTTAGCTCAATTCTGACATTGGAGTTAGCACAGACCCTACAGATGGAGGACTCAGCCCCACAGGACTGCTCCCTAAGTCCAGAGGCCAAGCACAAGCAGTGGGTCCCCAGCTTACCAACACCTCTGTTCATCATGGCCTCAAATCAGGAGTTCCCAGAAACCCCTCTTCGGTTTTGATAATTGGCTAGAACCGCTCAGAAACCTAGGGAGGTGCTCTACCGAACTGTTAGCAGTTTGCTATAAAGGATATTATAAAGTATACAAATAAACAGTCAGATGGAGAGGTACATTGAGTGAGGTCCAGAAGGGTCCCTAACACAGGAGCTGTGGAGTTGGGGGTGCACAACCCTCAGGGCACATTGGTGCTTTCACCAAACAGAAGCCCTCTGATCCCTCCCATGTAGGGCATTTATGCAGGTTCATTAGAGATGCATATTTGATGAAATCACTGGCTACTGGCCACTGACTCAGCCCCCTGCCTCCCTCTCTTCCCAGAAGGTTGGGGGTGAAGCTGAGAGTTCCAACCCTCTAATTACTGTCTGCTTCCTCTGACAACCAGCCCCCACCCTGAAGCTTTTGTGGGACCCACCAGGAGCGACCTCACTAGAATAACTCAGATGGGGTTGAAAAGGGCTTATTAGGAATAATAAAAGATATCCCTCATACCCCCACCCCCATCATTTAGAAAATTCCTAGAGTTTTTAGAGCTCTTGGCCTAGGAACTGGAGAAAAGACCAACTATAAAAGTCTCTCTCTATCCCAACACCCCAGTGGGAGTGAGCGAGCCCAGATTTTCAGTTTTCAAGGAACAACCACCTGGAAGTAGCCTAAGTCAAAAGGGCAGATGTTTGTCTCACAACCCAAGGCCCACATCTAATAAAGGATCCAGTCCGGAGGCCAGGCTGGCAGGACCCTTCCCTCTGGGCATCTCACTCACTCTCTGTGATCTAGGGACCTTGGTGGGCCTGAGGCTGTGACCCTTGTTCCTCCACTCACGATCACCCAGATTGAGGAGGAGCCTGAGTCCAGCCCAGAACTCCCAGAAGAGGCCTTTGGTTGTTGGAGCTGAGAGAAAGTCCATGTGGAGTGCAGTAAACCGTGACTGGGGTTAGAGGTTATAATGAATAAAACACAAGGCTGTGGAGACTGGATGTTAGTAGAGGGTCAATGCACCAGTGATGAGCTTGGCAGATACCCCAAGAGAACCTACAGGATTGCCCACAGATTTGGTATGAAGAGTCTCTACTGAACCACTAATAGGATTCAGAGGAGTGGGAAACGCAGAGTGAGGAAACAAGCATTTTTGCTGCATCTCTGGTTCATTTTGCCCCATGTCATGGGCACATTAGCCATGGTACAAGCCTGAAAGCCCCTGTGGTAAGAAGTTGCATTGTCTGATATTCTGACAAATGCTAAATATTCTACTGGGACCCCCAAATAAGTAACAGTGACATCACCACTATGGCTTTTTCATTACCTATCCTAGCATGGAAGTTATTTGTCATGTCTCAAGTACTTCCAAAGTAATCAAAACAAGGTACAATTAGTTGGAAAACCCATGTGTTTCTCTGCTGAGAATGATGTAAGGGGAGGAAAGGGGGCAAAATGAGAGCTCCTTAGGTCAGGGCTTTTACGAGTAGAGAATGTCCGTCCTTACCATTTTTATTTCTATTTTATTTGCCTATAAATTAGGTGTCATATCCAAAAAAACTGTTGCCAAGACCAGTGTCAAGGAGGTTCCCCTTATGTTTCCCTCCAGGAGTTTTACAGTTTCACTTGAGGCTTAAGTCTGTAATCCATTTAAGTTAATTTGTATAAGTGGTGTAAGAATAGAAGTCTTGTTATTCCATTTTCCCAACACCATTTATTGAAAAAACTGTATTTTCCCGTTGAGTTTTCTTGACTCCCTTGTCAAATATTAATTGGCTGTATATGCAAAGGTCTGTTTCTGCTCTTTCAGTTCTGTTCCATTGGCCTATGCATGTATTTTATTAGTCTTTTCAGTAAATAATGTTAGAAAACAACAGTTTCTTGGATATGACACCCAAAGCACATGGAACAAAAGCAAACATAACTGGGACTAACTTAAACTAAAAAGCTTCTGCACAGCTAAAGAAATAATCAACAAAATGAAAAGACAACTTAAATAATGTGAGATAATATTTGCCAATCAAATATCCCATAAAGGATGAGTAGCCAAAATATATAAAGAGCTCCTATAATTCAATAGCAAACAAGCAATTCAGTTTTTTAAAAGGCAGGAGAAACAAATAGGTATTTCTCCAAAAAGGACACACAAATGGCCAATAGGAGCTTGGAGCAACTTTTCTTGCTGTGGTGTGGGAAATGAATCCCACTTCATACACACTGGAGGCAGATTGTTTATCATCTTTGGATCATAAAAAAAGATCAAACCTGACTTAACCCTTTCAACACACAAAAGACCCAGCAAGATCTGCCTATTTACAGGTCCAGACAGTTTCTTGCAAGAGCCACAGGAAGGGGCCATGGTGTGTGTGCCTGGCCGTGAAATTATGTCCTGAGCTCTTGCAAGGAGGAGCCCCATTTCCTGAAACAGCCCATCCCCATTATGACCCGAAGGAAGAGGATGTGATCAACATCCTCTTTGAAGAGGATGGAAACTGGCCCTGCCCCCTGTGTTCACACACCTTTTCCTACTCAACAAGGAAGAGTGGGAGTCCTCCCAGCCTTGCTTACCATTGGGTCAATGAAGGTGGACATTGATTGGATAAACTTCTACCTGCAAGGAGAATTCCAGGACTTACAAAATAAGTAAAAAATTATATTTTAAGACAGATACACTCTGGTTGTTCTGATGTTGTTAGTGGGTTGATTTTAGAAAATTTCCTGAATTTTCTCTTGCACCTGAGGCAAACCTACCATAGAAAAATCTCAGCAGAAACGTGGTCAAAGAACATGTTCAAATGGGCCTGGATGAGCAGTAAATGCTCAGTTGAAGGGATGTGGATTCACAGATAAGTTAGGATTGAAGTGGCTCTGATTTTTGTTTCATTTGTTCACCAATAACCTTTGATCATTAACTAACAAGGAACATGTTAACAATAATATTTGGTCAAACCAGTCAATCCTAAAAGGAAATCAACCCTGAATATTCATTGGAAGGACTGATGTTGAAGCTGAAGGTCCAAGACTTTGGCAACCTTATGCGAAGAGCCAACTCACTGGAAAAGACCCTGATGCTGGGAAAAATTGAAGACAGGGGGAGAAGGGGGCGACAGGGCATAAGATGGTTGGAAGGCGTCACTGACTCAATGGACATGAGTTTGAGCAAGCTCCAGGAGATGGTGAAGGACAGGGAAGCCAGGCGTGCTGTAGTCCATGGGGTCACAAACAGTTGGACACGACTTAGCGACGCAACAACAGCAAACCACTCATTTTTCCTAAAAAGTTTACACCCTGTCACCTCTGAGGATAACCTCTGTATCTAAAGCATACTTCAAAAGCAGGGATGAGTGTTGAGCACAGAACTTTCTTCACAAAGTCCTGGGTACCATTTCCCCACAATGCCAAGCTCTCTGATGCTATTTCTCTTCCTTCATGAGAGTCAAGCCCATCCGTTCCATCTCTAGTCGTGGGCAGTAGTGGGGCTCCAGGCAAGCTGTTGATCCTTGGGGACCTTCACCAGGGCACAGAACATCACACTGTGTCCTGCACCTAAGGCAGCAATTCAGGCCAGCCTCAACCACTTTTTTCAGTCAATTTTACTTCAGTTTTCATCTCTGCTGTGAGAACACATAACCTCCTACATGGAAACAGCCCCATCTGTGACCATGCATGTGTGTGTATGCTGTGTGCTTAGTTGCTCAGTCATGTCTGACTCTGTGTGACCCCATGGACTATAGCTCACCAGGCTCCTCTGTCCATGGGATTGCCCAGGCAAGAATACTGGAATGGGTAACCATTCCTTTCTCTAGGGGATCTTCCCAACCCAGGGATCCAACCCAGGTCTCCTGCATTGCAGGCAGATTCTTTACTGTCTGAGCCACCGAGGAAGCCCCCGGTGTGACTGTTAGTATTTAAACCCCAGGAAACACATGTCTAGTGCTGAAGGCCCTGCTTCTGTGATGAGCCTTCCAATGCTGTGATAATTAAAGGTTCCTGCCAGAGGTGCAGTCACCCAGGGCCCATGACGCCTTTTCCTGGATACCCATGACCAGGAGACACACACACCAGGCAGGAATCAGGCTCCATGGCCCCGGGCTCCTTCCACAATTCAGCTTCCTGGCGCCTGCATGAAGAGTTCCAATGAAAATCACTATTGTCCCTTCTATTTAGACAAAAATCCCGGACATGACTAGGCCTTGAAAAAAAAAGAGATACTGCAAGAACTTCTGCTTACCTGTTTCTGTCCAGTCTGGACATGAGGGTCTTTGTTATAATGCTCAGGAGAGGAAAAAACAAGTCATGTATTTTTTATTTTGGAATATTTTGAAATAGTAAAATTTTTAATAGAGCATTCCTGAGCCTGAACTATGCAAAGAAAACTCTCGTCTTTCTTTGATTCCGGCACATACCCTTTCCCCTGTATGCTTTACAGTCCTGAAATTGGGATGCAATCAAAGTTTACATTTCATGAAAGCAAACCAAAAAAGTCTTGCTGTTGAATTGATTCTTTATCTTCCATTCTGAGCTTCTGAATTATGGGGGTGTGGTGTGTGTTTTTCACTATAGGATAAATTAAAGTGTAACTTCAAACAAGAAACATGAAAGGTATTTTTTACTGACAGGTTCTGTCACCAGGTTGCAGTTCAGTTCTTCCTTGGCAGGGAATGTTTCCTGTCCTCCATCAGCCTACCTTCCCCTGATTCCCAGTTCTTCTCTTCTTCTTGTCTGTATGTCTTGGCCCAACTTGATCTTCTCTGGGCTGTTCCATTGCTGTTTTAAGGTCCTTACTATATTATTTGCACAAAAAGTTCTTTTTCTTTGATTATGACCATGCTCAACGTTCCCTATAAGAAAATACAGTTTTTTCAACCAACTCTTTCAGTGGTTTGCTACTGCCTAAAGCCCTTCAAAACTCCAGGTGCCGGCAGATATTTCTAGAATCGGCTCCTTTAGAAAGCTTGGACTGAAAGCCAGTTGTCAAACCTGGGGGCTCTTGAAGTTCTGCTACAATATTTGCCATGATCCTGGCGAGTTCTGATGTCTTCTAGAGGGAGGAGGCACAAGCAGGCTGGACTGCTGTGGGCAGGACCATGGGTGCGTCTAGTTCTATCCTGCGCCACCCCATCCCCTCTGTCCTCACTGCCTCCCCGCACCCCGTCCGACTCCACCCCTCAGACCCCAGCTGTCTAGCTCCTCAGGAAATACTATTCCTGAAACAGTTCTCTCAAAGTGGAATAGTCACTCAATAGCACAGTAAGTCCCCTATAAATGAACAAGTCCTGATTCTAGAGCACATTTGTAAGTCGAGTTTGTTTGTAAGCCAACAAAGTTAGCCTAAGTACCCAAGTAATGCAATTGATTATATAGTACTATACTGTAGCAATCCCAAAGAAAGGGAATGCCAAAAAATGCTCAAACTACTAAAAATGCACAATTGCACTCATCTCACACGCTAGTAAAGTCATGCTCAAAATTCTCCAAGCCAGGCTTTAGCAATATGTGAACTGTGAACTTCCAGATGTTCAAGCTGGTTTTGGAAAAGGCAGAGGAACCAGAGATCAAATTGCCAACATCCACTGGATCATGGAGAAAGCAAGAGTTCCAGAAAAACATCTATTTCTGCTTCATTGACTATGCCAAAGCCTTTGACTGTGTGGATCACAATAAACTGTGGAACATTCTGAAAGAGATGGGAATCCCAGACCACCTGACCTGCCTCTTGAGAAACCTGTATGCAGGTCAGGAAGCAACAGTTAGAACTGGACATGGAACAACAGACTGGTTCCAAATAGGAAAAGGTGTATGTCAAGGTTGTATATTGTCACCCTGCTTATTTAACTTCTATGCAGAGTACATCATGAGGAACGCTGGGCTGGATGAAGCACAAGCTGGAATCAAGATTGCCAGGAGAAATATCAATAACCTCAGATACGCAGATGACACCACCCTTATGGCAGAAAGTGAAGAGGAACTAAAAGCCTCTTGATGAAAGTGAAAGAGGAGAGTGAAAAGTTTGGCTTGAAGATCAACATTCAGAAAATGAAGATCATGGCATGTGGACCCATCACTTCATGGCAAATAGATGGAAAAACAGTGGAAACAGGGTCAGACTTTATTTTTTTTGGCTCCAAAATCACTGCAGATGCAGATTGCAGCCAGGAAATTAAAAGATGCTTACTCCTTGGAAGGAAAGTTATGACCAACCTAGACAGCATATTAAAAAGCAGAGACATTACTTTGCCAACAAAGGTCCGTCTAGTCAAGGCTATGGTTTTTCCCGTGGTCATGTACGGATGTGAGAGTTGGACTGTGAAGAAAGCTGATCGCCGAAGAATTGATGCTTTTGAACTGTGGTGCTGGAGAAGACTCTTGAGAGTCCCTTATACTGCAAGGAGATACAACCAGTCCATTCTAAAGGAGATCAGTCCTGGGTGTTCATTGGAAGGACTGATGCTAAAGCTCAAACTCCAATACTTTGGCCACCTCATGCGACGAGTTGACTCACTGGAAAAGACTCTGATGCTGGGAGGGATTGGGGGTGGGAGGAGATGGGGACGACAGAGAATGAGATGGCTGGATGGCATCACCGACTCTGTGGACATGAGTTTGAGTGTACTCCGGGAGTTGGTGATGGACAGGGAGGCCTGGCGTGCTGTGATTCATGGGGTCGCAAAGTGTCGGACATGACTGAGCAACTGAACTGAACTGACTGATACTGTAGCAGGTTTATAATACTTTTCACACAAATAATACATGAAACAGACACAAAAAATACAGAAAATGTGTTTAGTCTCAAGTACAGCACCTTGAAAAGCACAATAGTTCAGCCCAACAGCTGGCATATCAGGACTGGCATCGAGTGAACAGGCAAGAAGAGTTACTAACGGGAGGAGGAAGAGGACCTGAGAGCTGGCAGAGCTGAAGGATCGTCAGCAGCAGAAAGTGAAGGGCGAGCTGAATTGCGCTCTTGCCTGACTTTGATGGAATGCAAGCCAGCATTTTTGAAAGTTCGAAACTTGAAGTTTGTGTCTACCACTGTATAGGGCACCCCAGGGGTCAGCAGAGTAGGCCATGACATAGAAGGGTGTTTTTTTTCAGGTATAAAGGCTCTGATCTCATGCCCATTTACATCACAAGGACATGTTATATGCACAAGCGTTCCCAGGACATTTTGGAAAAATAAATGAAAATCTGTGGCTGTCCCAACTCTAACTGGTGCCCTGTCCATGGTCTGAACGCTGGTGTTCCTCCAAAGCTCACGCGTAGAAAGCCCCATGCCCTGCGTGACGGTATGAGGAGGTGGGGCCTTGGGAGGTGCTAAGGGTGGAGCTTTCATGAATGGAATCGGTGCTCTTGGGAGAGACCCCATAGAGCTCCCCCAGCCCTTCTGCCGTGTGAGGACACTCTGAGAACACAGCTGTCTATGAAGCACTAGAACATACCCATACGGACGCCTTGATCTTGGACTTCCAGGCTCCAGAGCTGTGAGAAATAAACCTCTGGTATTTACAACCCACCCAGGCAGTGGTATTTTGTCACAGCAGTCCCCAAGGACGATAGCGGCCTGATGGTTGAATTAGTCTGAGGAGAGGGTCCAAGGGGCTCAGGAAGAGAAGAAAGGCCTTCAGGATCCAGGAGGCAATGACTGGAGTGCATGAGAGCCTCAGTGCTCTAGGAGGGAAATGCCGGTGTGAGAAGGCTCCTCAAATCCAAGTTCAAAGACAGAGAGGGGAGGTCCCATTCCTGCACTTGATTGTGATGGAGATGAATTTGTACCACTCAGAGATGGGCACGGTGGACAAAGAGACTGACCACAGGGGGAGTGAACAGGGCGGCCACAGAGGCTCAAACTCACCTCCAAGGTATTAGAGGTTTGAGATGTGGAAGCAGGAGATGCTCCAGACTCCAGTGATGCAACAGGCTCCCAGGCAGGGGTCAGGCAGTGTTGGAAGACACTTTGAGCAGGAAGGAAAACAGTCCCACAGCTCAGGTACCTGAGCTGACTTGCTGCCAGGGGCAGGCTGAACTGCACCTGCTCTGACGTTTCACATTTCAAGGGATGATGTATGATCTCAAAAATAATACAAAGTCGGTACCCAGAAAACTGTGTCCACATTGGTTCCAGGGCTTAAAACAAATTAAATAAAGATAAAGCATACATATATTTTTTGGTCACACTGCACAGCATGCAGAACTTCCTTGAGCAGGGATTGAACATGTGTCCCCTGCAGTGGAAGCATGAAGTCTTAACCATTGGACCACCAGGGAAGTCCAATAAAGCATGTTTATTTAAAAATAGAACTGACCCTCCTCCAAAAACCTCATACAACTCAGTATCAAAAATAAAAAATAGCACACAAACAATCCAATGACTTGTCATTTAAATTTCCATATCTTAGCTAGAGTGAATAAATTCAAAGGAGCATATGTCTTCTAGAACTAGTGTTTTTATTTTCTTTCGTAAAATACCCATAAATGGTATGACTGGATCATATGATGGTTCTATATTTAATTTTCTGAGGACCCTCCATACTGTTACCCATAGTGGCCTCATGTACTTACCTTCCCACCACCAGGGCATGATGGTTCCTTTTAATCTACACCCTCATCAATACTTGTTAGTGATTGTCTTTTGATGACAGCCATTCGGACTGGTGGGAGGTGACATCTTGCCGTGGTTTTGATATGCATTTCCCGGATGATTAGTTATTTGAGCATCTTTTCATGTGCCTGTTGGCCATCTGCGTGCCTTCTTTGGAAAAGTGTCCGTTCAATGCACTTCCCATTTTTCCACCTGGTCGTTTGGATTTTTTTTTATATTGAATTGTTTGAGTTCTTTGGAATATATTAGATATTAACCCCTTATTAGATGCATTATTTGCAAATATCTTCTCCCATTCAGTAGGTGGCCTTTTCTTTCCATTGATAGCTTTTTGTTGTTGTTGTTGTGCAAAAGCTTTTTAGTGTGATACAGTCCCATTTGTATATTTTTGGTTTTGTTTCCATTGCCTGAAAAGACATATCACAAAAGTATTTCTAAGACGGATGTCCAAGAGCAAACTGCTTATTTTCTTCTAGGAGTTTAATGGTTTCAGATCTTATATTCAAACCTTTAATCAGTTTTGAGTTTATTTTTGTACACAGTGTGAGAAAGTAGTCCAGTTTGATTCTTTTGCATGTAGCCATCCAATTTTTCCAACAGTAAATACCAAACTAAAACTGTTTTTTAAGTGTATTAAGTATTTCGTATATCACTCATTGTTTTTTATCAGCTTCATTTGAGAATAGAGTCTTACCCTAAAGCTACTTATTTTTTGAAATCTGAAATAGAATCCCATTATTATACAATCCTTACTTTGTTATCATCACTTCCTGTTGTATAAACTGTAAGAACAAAACAACCACAAAACACAGGGTTGAATTGAAGTAAGATAGAAAAAAAAAGAAACCAACTCTTATTTTTTAGGCCAATTCCCATCAACAAATGTAATGGGTAATAAATGAACACCATTTATGTAAAGGCCTCTCTGCTTTTATAGCTCTGAGCCCACGCAAAATGTGACTTTTGTATGCACCGATATGCTCCTCTGTGTCTGAGTCTTGAATTTTAAGTCCTGCCCTACTTCTCACTGCTTTACACTGGGTTCAATGGGGACACTTTCTTGCTGGAATAACACTCCTTTCTTCTCCCCATCAGTCCACCCACTCCTGTGCCTACCCTGAGTGACTGCAGCAATGAGCAATGGGATGAGTAATGATGTCTAGTTACGGCCATAGAAAGTGGTGAGCACAGGGTTACTCTTCACCCAGCTGGAAGACCCAGAGCCAGTGTCAGTGCCATGATTTACGTTTCAAAGTTCAAAATGGTACAAAGGAAAGAATGGCCCCCCTGAAGTGAGGAAGGGGCAGTGTGAATGTCTAGAGAGTCCTTTCCCCCCTCGCAGTCCCCGTTCCTGGGTTAGTTGGAGGAATCAGTCAATGCAGTGTCTCCAGAGACTTCTCGGGTCGTGCAGCGCCCCTCTCCTGCATTCATTGATTGACAGATGGATTAATTCAGTCATTGTTCTTCACTTTAACCCTATGGCACTTCTATTCCCTCTCCTGCATAGGAAGACATGTTAATATGTGCAATGAATGTCCTTTTAAAGGTATATATACTTGAAGGAGAGTGGCTTTGCTTCTCTTTCCAATTTTTATTATTCAATCCAAGAGTTTTCATGAAACGAAATCATCCCCCACAAGGGTCTGGACTGAAGCCACTTGAAATTGGTGACCTTGCCAGATCTGTAAAAGAGCGGTATATGGGGACACACAGGGGATATCCCACATAGTAGGATAGAGTAGGGGGAGCCATCAGCTGTGGTCAGGACTCAGAGGCAATGGAAGACTTCATCAAGAACAGAGTAAAACCCTGGGCTCACCTTCAGTTTGGTGTGTGTGCAGGTTAAGTCGATTCAGTCATGTCCGACTCTTTGTGACCCAATGGACTGTAGCCTGCCAGGCTCCTCTGTCCATGGGATTCTCCAGGCAAGAATACTGCAGTAGGTTGCCATGCCCTCCTCCAGGGGATCTTCCAAACCCAGGGATTGAACCCACATTTCTTATGTCTCCTGCATTGGCAGGCAAGTTGTTTACCACGAGCACCACCTGGAAAGCCCATATTTATTATGGAACTGGATGGAATTTTATATAATGTAAACTCTGCTGTTGACTCCAAAGTGGAGCCCTTGAAGGGTGACAGAATACACCACTCCAAAATAGTCCATTTTGGCATAAGAGTTACTTTGAGATAAAGGCACATAAGAAATAGCAGGTGCAAGCAGGCCAGTCTAATCTTTACTTTTCTTCTTGAAAACCCAAGATTAAACCTCCAATTTAAATGAAAGATGTCTTCCCTTTGCCAGAAAGAAAGTAGCACTTTTATCATCAAGGATAAGAAGTTGAGACAGAGAGAATTTTATAAGACAGACTTCATTAAAATAATTCTTATCTCCCTTTGGCCTCCACCCAGAGTGTAGTTACTTTCACAATCTCCTCTTTTTGCTCAGCCTATTATAAAAGCATGCAGGGCCATTTCTTTGGGCCTTTATTTTTTATAAGGATTTCTGTGTAATGTAAAACATATACATTTTACTAACTGCTTCCATGTCAGTTTCATTTTCAGGCCCAGCCAAAAAAATCTCAAAGAAGGCAGAGGTAAAATTTTGCTTCCTCAACACACTGAAATGAAAAGTTAGGGGCTGAAATGTTATCTTTAGAAAGCGTGTGCTTGTCTCTAAGGGACTTTTTAAGGTACTGGTCCAGTATGGTGAGCAGCATACAAACATGAATACCTAGATACCCTCTATTGGGCACATGTGTGCTAAGTCACTTCAGTTGTGTCTAACTCTTTGCAACCCTATGGACCATAGGCCACCAGGCTCCTCTGTCTATGGGATTCTCCAGGAAAGAATACTAGAGTGGGTTGCCATTTCCTTTTCCAAGGTATCTTCCCAACCCAAAGATGGAACCGATATCTCTTATATCTCCTGCATTGGGAGGCAGGTTCTTTACCACTAGTGCCACCCTGGAAACCCATGTACAGATTCCATATAAAGATGGAGACTGAACAAGAGCACACTGTCATTTCTCTCCTGAGACAGTAGGTATAGAGTCCTTTCCTAAAACACAGTTAGAGAGTTCTTATTCTGATGACTCCTCAGTAATGAACTGTGGAAGGTAAAAGGAAAAACGGCATTCCAGGGATGGGATATAAGTTGCCTCCAGACTGAGTAACACAGGATAGAGGAGAAGGACACTGACCTTAGAGAAGTCTAAGAGGAATTCGTCATCTGGATTCAAGGATTTGCAGGGCATGTTGGAGAGCTGCTAACCAAAAGCATAATGTCTGAATCTTACAGAATTCAATAATATCCAACTTGGGTGGTCCAGAAGACAGCTGGCCAAGGCAGGCTTCCTACCCTGAGTAAATCCATTAAATGTTCTAAAACAGACACATGGATTTCAGCTTGAATTCAGGAGAGTCAGCACTGTTGCTAAGGAGCCAGTCTCTTGGATTGGTTGCTAAGGAGTCAGAAGTCAGGAAGCAGAGCCCTTGAAGAGTGCCCTTGGCTGATGGAAACAGAACACAAATTGCCTTCATTTCCCTGTTGGATTTTAGCAATTTTCAAAGAGGCCTTGAGGCAAAGGAAAAGGTTAATGAGGGTGTGAAATATATAGCAGTATTTGTTTATTTAGATAAGATCATTATACTTCAGTGGTACCAAAAGAATAGAAGCAAGATCCTTTGGATATATGGTCCCCTAGGGAGAAGAGTTTAAAACTGTCCTTGGACATGTGTCAGTTCTCCTGAACCCTTGTTGATAATAGTGGACACACACATTCTCAGCCCAGAGAGAGGGCTGGCCCTGAAATTATACCCACTATCCACAATGGCCCTGCTGCTGCTGCTGCTGCGTCACTTCAGTCGTGTCCAACTCTGTGTAACCCCATAGACAGAAGCCCACCAGGCTCCCCCTTCCCTGGGATTCTCCAGGCAAGAACACTGGAGTGGGTTGCCATTTCCTTCTCCAATGTGTGAAAGTGAAAAGTGAAAGTGAAGTCGCTCAGTCGTGTCCGACCCTTAGCGACCCCACGACTGCAGCCTACCAGGCTCCTCCATCCATGGGATTTTCTAGGCAAGAGTACTGGAGTGGCTTGCCATTGCCTTCTCCGACAATGGCCCTAGGCCACCGATTATAGGAAACTCAAAATGCTTTAGGGATTTTTATTGATTTTCAAAAGAAAAACTAACCTTTCAGCACCTGACAGCAGGGCTTCAATTGAGAGTTTGAGAATTTCTGATAAAACAGAGAAAGACCATAGGACCAGTGATGACTATTATCATCCACGGGCCCCAGTCTATCATTTATTAGGAATCTTAATTTTGGGAATTTTATATTGCAGAGTAATATACATAGGTTGGTAAATCAAACATTTAAAGCAGGTTTTTAAAAAAATTTTATTTTTAAATTTCTTTTTTTTTTAAGTTGTATTTATTTATTTGGCTGGGTTGTGTCTTGATTGCAGCACTCAGGATCTTTCCTTGAGGTGTATGGGTTTAGTTTCTCCATGACATTGTGTAGGATCTTAATTCCCTGACCAGGGATTGAACCTGCGACCCGTGCATTGGGGTCTTCCTAGGTGGTGCTAGTGGTAAAGAACCTGCCTGCCAATGCAAGAGGCATAAGAGACAGGTTTGATCCCTGGGTCAGGAAGATCCCCTGGAGGAGAGCATGGCAACCCACTCCAGTATTCTTACCTGGAGAACCCCATGGACAGAGGAGCCTGGCGGGCTACGGTCCATGGGGTCACACAGAGTCAGGCACAACTGAAGTGACTTAGCATGCATGCACACCCCTGCATGAGAAGACAGATTCCTAATCGCTGGACCACCAGGGAAGTCCCTAAAGCAGATTTTCTTATAAAGGTTTTTCATAAGGCAGAGAAAACCCACAGACTGCAGGTTCCCAGGACCTCAGGGAGTCTGGGGTGAGACCCATGAGCAGATGTCTGGAGCCTTGACAGATTGTCCAGGGTAGGCCTGTCTGAGTACATGATCACCCTGTCATGGTCGTCAGTACCTCTGTGGAAATCAGCTCCACGGGGTGAGAAAGAAAGAACAAGGTCAAAGCAAGTATCAGTCAGGACTCATCTGAGCATGCAAGGCTGGGTGTCACAGTCAAACCTTAGAAGTTGTGAGAATCACCAACCAGTCCTAAAAGTTTAGGTTTGAGGGACCTCTTGGGTTACAGATCAACTGCAGTCCCAGTGCTGAGCGTGCTGCAGTGAGTCCCCTGTGGTGGCCGTGCTGGCTGACCTGCAGTTGATAACCAGAGGTCACGTCTCAACCACAACAAGCCCCCCACCCTGCCTTTGGACAGATCCATAAGCAGGTTGCTGAAACTACACCCTAAGAAGGGGTCTAGTCAGTTCAGGACTCCAGTGGACATCCTCCTGAGGAAGGTATGACCAAGCAAAACATGGGTCCCTGCCCCTTCCTCTCCCTAAGTCTGTGCCCCAAGACACTCTCACTTTTGCCAGGAGAGCCTTTGACTTTCCCCCAAGTGTGGGCTGCTTCTGAGATGTGGGAGGTGATTAGAAAAAAAAAAACAAGGACCAAGGATTCTTGGCTGAAATCTCCAGCACTATCTCCTAGCCCTTAACTTTTACTGCACCATTAGAGCCAGCCAGAACTCATTATCAAGGTCCGGCACCCTGTGTCCCCAGACCCAGTCCAGGAGCAGCTGAGTCCGTTGTGCTGCTCCCAGAGGAAAGTTCTCCAAAGACATCTGTTAACTGCGGGTGGTGGGGACTTCAGGATCAATTACAGCTTCTGTCAATGGTGGACTAAAGCTATCCTCAATAAAATGTGCTGATGTGCTGGAAAAATATTCTAAAGCACTCTTTTAAATGCAAGGCAGCTCTTGTTAGTAAGGGAAATACTCTGCTGACAGAAATGAAGTGAGAACAGGAGTCCCAAGAGATGACGAAGTGCCAGCGCCATCAGCTATTTGGGAAACCTGTTCTTGCCAGGCATCCTAGACCCTCTGTTTCAGCAGCTGGAAGGGTGGGGTCCACTCAGTGAAGATGAAGAATAAAGTGGGGAGGCTCACCTATCCAGATAGCAAAGTATTACAAAACCATGGTCCTTAAAGTTTCAGTCGAGAGAGAGAGAGAAAAAGAGAGAGAGGTGGAGAGGGAGGGAGAGAGACAGATCATCCCATGGGCAGAATGGTGATCCCAGAGACAGCCCTGTGTGCACAGTCAATAGGCAGGCACAGCTGAGCATCTACATGGAGAGCAGCACTTACACCTGCCTCATGTCAGTAGCTCAGTGGGATAAAGATTTAACTGTAAGAGCAGAATGTCATACTTTTATAAGTTCATATAAGAGTAAATCCTTGGGATGTCAGAGCCAGAAAGAATTTCCTCAACTCAAGTTGAAAACACAAACCACAGGGGAAATAGTGAAACATCCAACTTCTTAAATCGAGAGCTTCTCTTTGTCTGAAGACCTCACAGAGGAAGTGGGGGTAAGTGCTGGGTGGACAGAGAGTAACGGATTGAGGAGAAGAAAGAACAAGAGAGAAACACAGACCGTTAATAAAATGAGAAGACAGTTCCAAAGGGGGAAATTGGTAACAACACAGATTGGCAGTTCGCAGATGAGGAAGCACAAATGGCCAAGAAACATTAAGGAAAGCTCAATCTCATTCGTTAGCAAGGAAATGCGAGAATGCATTTAACCACATTCAAGCCAGTTGGCACAGTTAAGATATCTGATCACACCCACTGTTTGGCAAGGCTGTGGAACAACACGGAAAGGAACAGTTACAAATAGCTGTTGGGATAGAAATTATGGCAATTTGACTTTATCCAGTAAAGTCAAGCCCTGCTCACCTATGCTGGTCAAATTCTTGTCCATGTGCCTCAGGACATGTGTTCAAGAATCTTCCTGGCAGCATCCCTCTGATAGCGAAACCCTGAAGACAACCCTAATGTCCATCCATAGGAGAAGGACCAGATGACCTCAGGGCAGGGGTTTCCTTGGTGGATGCAAGGAGAGGGCACCAGGGGGAACAATTGCAAGCTGGTTGACATGTGGATTTTATTTTATTTCTATGCTGGAAGCCTGGAGTACTGCAGTCCACAGGGTCGCAAGTGGTCGGACACGACTTAGCAAGTGGACCCAGCAACTGAACAACAACCACACTATGTGCAATATATATTGTAGTTGTATGTGTCAAGCATTCCATGGCTTAAAACCTCATTTACAGAGATCCAAAATAAGTGACAAATAGATTCAAGGGATTAGATCTGATAGAATGCCTGAAGAACTATGGATGGAGGTTTGTGACACTGTACAGGAGGCAGGGATCAAGACCACCCCCAAGAAAAAGAAATGAAAAAGGCAAAATGGTTGTCTGAGGAGACCTTACAAATGGCTGAGAAAAGAAGAGAAGCTAAAAGCAAAGGAGGTAAATACCCATTTGAATGCAGAGTTCCAAAGAATAGCAAGGAGAAATAAGAAAGCCTTCCTCAATGATCAATGCAAAGAAGTAGAGGAAAACAATAGAATGGGAAAGACTAGAGATCTCTTCAAGAAAATTAGAGATACCAAGGGAACATTTCAAGCAAAGATGGGCACAATAAAGGACAGAAATATTATGGACCTAACAGAAGCAGAAGGGAGAAGGAAATGGCAACCCACTCCAGTGTTCTTGCCTGGAGAATCCCAGGGACGGGGAAGCCTTGCAGGCTGCCGTCTATGGGGTTGCACAGAGTCAGACACGACTCAAGTGACTTAGCAGCAGCAGCAGCAACAGAAGCCGGAGACATAAAGAAGAGGTGGCAAGAATACATAGAACTGTACAAAAAAGATCTTCATGACCCAGGTAACCATGATGGTGTGATCACTCACCTAGAGCCAGACATCCTGGAATGGGAAGTCAAGTGGGCCTTAGGAAGCATCACTATGAACAAAGCTAGCGGAGGTGATGGAATTCCAGTTGAGCTATTTCAAATCCTGAAAGATGATGCTGTGAAAGTGCTGCACTCAATGTGCCAGCAAATCAGGAAAACTGAGCAGTGACCACAGGATTGGAAAAGGTCAGTTTTCATTCCAATCCCAAAGAAAGGCAATGCCAAAGAATGTTCAAACTAATGCACAATTGTACTCATCTCACAGGCTAGCAAAGTAATGCTCAAAATTCTCCAAGCCAGGCTTCAACCTGAACTTCCAGATGTTCAAGCTGGATTTAGAAAAGCCAGAGAACAGGAGATCAAATTGCCAACATCTGCTGGATCATCAAAAAAGCAAGAAGTTTCCAGAAAAACACCTACTTTTGCTTTATTGACTATGCCAAAGCCTTTTGACTGTGTGGATCACAACAAACTGGAATATTATGAAAGAGATGGGAATACCAAACCACCTGACCTGCTTCCTGAGAAATCTGTATGCAGGTCAAGAAACAACAATTAGAACTGGACATGGCACAACAGACTTGTTCCAAATTGGGAAAGGAGAATGTCAAGGCTGTATATTGTCACCTTGCTTATTTAAATTCTATGCAGAGTACATTATGCAAAATGCCAGGCTGAATGAAGCACAAGCTGGAATCAAGATTCCCAGGAGAAATGCCAGTTCAGTTCAGTTGCTCAGTGGTGTCCGACTCTTTGCAACCCCATGGACTGCAGCATGTCAGGCCTCCCTGTCCCTCACCAACTCCCAGAGTTTAATCAAACTCATGTCCATTGAGTAGGTGATGCCATCCAACCATCTCATCCTTTGTTTTCCCCTTCTCCTCAAGATCGCCAGGAGAAGTATCAATAACCTCAAATAAGCAGATGACACCACCCTGTGGCAGAAAGCGAAGAACTAAAGAGCCTCTTGATGAAAGTAAAAGAGGAGCATGAAAAAGTTGGCTTAATACTCAACATTCAGAAAACTAAGATCATGGCATCTGGTCCCATCACTTCATGGCAAATAGATAGGGAAGCAATGGAAACAGTGACAGGCTCTTTTTTGGGGGGGCGGGGTGTGGCTCCAAAATCACTGCAGATGGTGACTGCAGCCATGAAATTAAAAGACGCTTGCCCCTTGGAAGAAAACCTATGACCAACCTAGACAGCTTGCTAAAAGGCAGACATTACTTTACTACCAAAGGCCCATCTAGTCAAAGGTATGGTTTTTCCAGTAGTCATGTATGGGTGTGAGAGTTGGACTATAAAGAAAACAGAGCATTGAAGAATTGATGCTTTTGAACTGTGGTGCTGGAGAAGACTCTTGAGAGTCCCTTGGACTGCAAGGAGATCCAACCAGGAAATCAATCCAGAATGTTCATTTGAAAGACTGATGCTAAAGCTGAAACTCCAACACTTTGGCCACCTGACGTGAAAAACTGACTTATTTGAAATGATCCTGATGCTGGGAAAGATTGAAGGCAGGAGGAGAAGGGGATGACAGAGGATGAGATGGCTGGATGACATCACCGGCTCAGTGGACATGAGTTTGAGCAAGCTCTGGGAGTTGGTGAAGTACAGGGAAGCTGGGAGTGCTGCAGTCCATGGGGTCGCAAAAAGTCAGACAGACTGAGTGACTGAACTGAATCTAAGCTTATCACTGGGAAGTGCAAGATATCCTGGCCCAGGTGAAGTTATCCTTGCAGTGGAAGCCAGGTCCAAGCAGGGCTCAGTAAACTTTTCCCCCTGGAATTACCCTCCTTGGAACTAGACTGTTTTCCCTGGTGTGTTCTTGTGCTAATGGTTGACATCACACACCGTCTCCAAGCCCACTGCCCCTGGGGTCAGAGCACAGGTGACTCTTGCCCGGTCCCCTCTGAGAAGTGCGTGACTGTGGGGGCCTGAAGAGGATCCAGAAACCCAAGTTCCCTCCCACACCCATGCAGACCCACCACCAGTGGCTTTTCTTTGAAAAACTCCTGCTAGGAAGCCTGGGGACCCTTTCCTGGACAAGTGGGACAGTGGAGTCAGCCTCCAGTTCCTCCAGGACTGTCCTCTCTGCAGATGTTATGGAGCCCAGGTCTGGCAGCTTGATTTTCAGAAGTCAGTTCTCGAGAGAAAAGTGTTGGTAGGAAAGGAAAGTTTGCTTCATTTTGGAGGCTGATAACCAGGGGAGAAAGTGGACTCCTGTTGTAGAGAACCAGCTCTCACTTGCTGTTCAGAGGACAGAAACATTTAAGGGGGAGTTTCTGGGTTGTCCAGGCAGAGAGGGAGCAGGATGGCACAGTCAGCTCTGACAGTCATATTGAAATCCATGATGCAGTGGATTTTTGGTCATTTTGGTTAAGTACAACTAATCTCCAGTTTCAGAATTTGTTCCCACTTCTTTGAGAATTGTGCCAATTGAGAATTGTGCCTTTGAGAATTGTTCTTAGAATTTGTGCCAAGTAGAGCAGCTTATGTCATGGCTTCAGTTTGGTCATCATGTGGTCATCTGCTTCCATCTGACAAGAGCTTCAGTATCTGTAAAACAGCCCACAGGATACGGCTCAGAATGTGACTTCTGGTCCTTGAGGAAGAATTAAAGGTCCTTGTGTTTGATAAGTGACTAAATTATTGTATTTTGTCTCGTGTAAAGGCTTAAAATGCAAAGCATATTAAGTTTTAATGCCAAGATGTTGCTTACACAGGGGCAGCTCTGTGAGCTCCACTCCCCATCCCGCCCCAAGACTCAACCAGGAGGTGAGCAGCCTGCCCAGCCCAGGAGGATGGTGATCGCTCATAGGGCTGCTTCTCCATCTCCAGCAGTCCTCCGGAAAACCAGGGTGGGTGGGATGGGGCCTCATCCTCACGGAGGAGGCTCTTTGACGTGGCAGAGACTTTCTTCTCTGGAGACAAAAAGACTAACAGGGAGAAAAAGATGTGATGGGCTGACGTTGCTGTGCTCTCTGCTAACTCCCCAGTTTGTTTATTTTCCTTCTATTCCAAGTATCTCTTCAGTCCTCGCCTTCTATCAACAAACACACGCACACACACATGCACGCAGACACACATGCACGCACGCACGCATGCATGCACGCACAGCCTGCTGAGGCAGATATAAATCACTCACCTTAAAAAGAAAAAGCACAAAAAATTCTTGACTTTTCTGTTAAAATTCTCTCCCTGGTCCAAGAAAGGAGACGAAGGGAGCTCTTTAAGCCTGAGCATCTGAGAACTTCCTGTGCATCTGTATCCACACGTTCTCACCGCCCGACCCCTGAAGGGTCAATGGGACCCTTGGAGGCCTGGCTGTCCCCTTCTGCTGCTGTGTTTCTGGCTGTCCTGCCCCCCACTCGAGCTTCAGAGAAACCATTTTCTTCTCCTTTATGTCTCTCTCTTCTTCGAGTTCCTCACAAAGCAGACTTCCCCTGCCCCCTCCCAGGAGAGGCCTAGGACATTCCAGTCCCATCTCCAGTTCTTAGAACATGCCCCTCATCCCATCACCCAACACCATGGAGCTTTGGTTTCCCTTTAATTTTTCCCCTGTCTGTAGCCCACCTCTCCCTGAGAACTGAAACATCATTTGTGAAATCCGAGGTGCCGATCACGTAGCTTGTATAAACATGCCTTCTTGACGTCTGGGTCCCCCTGGGCTCGGAGCCTCATGGCATCATCAGCTGGTGTGATGCCCAGGGAGGGCTGCCAGATCCAAGGCTGCTAAGGAAGACAGTTGGCAGGGTTATCATTTGCCAGACAAGAAACTAAGAGGTGATTTCTCGGTTGCTTCCCCACAGGGCTCCGTGCCCAAGCTCCCTGGGATGAGGAGCAGAGAGAGGGGACCGCACTTCACAGGGGTTGCCATGCGGAGAATCAGGAAGGAGACCCGAAGGCTTGGAGTGACAAGAGTCCACCCCAATTCAGAGAGGCATCTGAGAGACAGTCATGCATCTCAAGGTCTGTTGTGTTCATGATGGACCACGTGACATGATGGACCAGCCTGCTTCTCTGAACGGCAATGATAAGCGTGCAACATTAACGCCCAGTGCAGGGAATGAATCATGGCAAACTGCAGTCTCTATCCCCCAAGATTGCCACTGGCCGCCCCACCTTCCTCCTCGAAACAAAACTACGACCAAAAAAACATGGCAAAGAATGGACTTGGCTGAGCTCCCATCTCTAAAGCTTGGTTTGCAGCAGGGGTCTTCAGAAACTCCAGGAACTCATTCATTCCTTGTCAGGCAGGCCTGGGGGTTCCTTTAATATTGAATGCACACCTGCCCTCCTGTTTGTTGCCTGTTGGTCCCCATTTTGCCTTCTGAAGCATCTCAGAACCCATCAACTACCTTCTGTACAGTACAGCCCTTCTGTAACTGAATCTTTCTTAAGGCCCATGGATATTTTCTTTCTTTTGGATTCTTTTTATTATCATTAGCATTATCATTACTATTTCAGTCTCCTAGCAAGTGAGATCTCAGTTCCCTGGCCTGGGGTTGAACCTGTGTTCAGTGCAATGGAAGCATGGAAGTCCTAATCACCGGACCTCCAGAGAATTCCCCTGCCTGTGAATATTTTCTGAGAAAAACGTTTTCTGCTTCTTTGGTCCTTCATTATGTGAACTGCTTCTTAGATGGTTCACTAGCTATTCTGTCCACATGTCTCCCTAAAGGTGGAGCTGCCCCTGGCTCTCAGCACCTCTTGAACCAGAGACATCCCCTTCCTGTTAGAATCACCTGCTGCCACCCCAGCAGCCACAGAGCATCCAGCCATGCTCTGAGTATCTCCTGATTTCAGACTTTTAGGGTGCAGTTCTCATCCCTGCTTCCCTGGTGGCTCAGATGGCAAAGAATCTACCTGCATTGCGGGAGACCTGAGTTGGATCCCTGGGTGGGGAAGATCTCTCGGAGAAGGGGAAGGCTACCCACTCCACTATTTTGGCTTGGAGAATCCCATGGACTTTATAGTCCATGGGGTCTCAAAGAGTCAGACACGACTGGGTGACTTGACTTTCGCTTTTTCATCCCTGCAGGATGCCACCTTTTAGGTTTGAACTTATGTTTCCTGCTGCAGGAAAATAATTACAAGCTTCGAATCAGGCTTGG
This sequence comes from Moschus berezovskii, assembly GCF_049115385.1. Taxonomy (NCBI): domain Eukaryota; kingdom Metazoa; phylum Chordata; class Mammalia; order Artiodactyla; family Moschidae; genus Moschus; species Moschus berezovskii. Next base: position 42,919,877 of record NC_142474.1, on the reverse strand, counting down.
ACTTTTTGTCTTCTGTCTTACCACCACCAAGGAAGCTTTTGGGAAAAAGGGCATCTGGAAACCTTGAGACCATGAGTGTAGTCCCAAAGCAGCCCCACAGTCCAGGAGTCACAACACAGCTGTGGAAACAGAAGCAGAGGTATCACAAAAGCCATTGTGTCCCCCTGGCTATCATGCCACAAAAGAAAATCCTGCATGGGAAATATATTTAGAAAGGAGGTGTAAATGGACATTTAGCCTGTAGTTTTGAGTCAATTCTATAGTATTTTACATATTATATAGTATTTGATTATTGGATTTTGCATATATAATTTATTCATTGTTAGATCAATTCCTATTAAGAATTTATACAACTTAGCTAAGGTCATTCCTCATTTTATTTTTCTGATACATTATCTCATAGTCTTTGCTTGACTTTTTAAAAAAAATTTACTTATTTTAATTGAAGGCTAATTACTTTACAATATTGTAGTGGTTTTTGCCATACACTGACAAATGAATCAGCCAGGAGTTTACATGCGTCCCCATCCTGAACACCCTCCCACCTCCCTTAACTTGTGTATTAACTCCAAGTTCTTGGCTCCTCCTCTACAACTTTTCTCCTCAGTTTCACTTTATTCCTTCTAACTTCACATAGCTGCTTCATTCACATTATGAATAATCAAATGTTTTGTTACTATTGGAATTCATTTACAAAATTCCTTAGTTACAACTTTTCAAAGTTTAGCAATAATTTTCTCATTGTATTTTGGCATCAGATATTGCAGAAAAAAATCTGAGGATGTTATGATATCTGTATTTTGTGATTAATTCCTTTTTAAAATTCAGACTTTTTGGTTTATTGGTACTTTTTAAGTTAAAAAAATTTTTTTTTCTTTTAACAAAAGTAGCTGAAATATGTTGTCAAAAAGAAAAAAAAGAAAATCCTGCATGGGATGGATAAAGAATACCCTGAGGCAGATGGCGAGGAGACAGTCCCAGGCCATGAGGCTGAACTGACAGGTGAGCACCCAGCCTCCTAGCCTCCGAGTGGAACCACCCACATCCCGCACCTTCCTCCCTCACAAGGTGGAGCCTGGGGCCCACAGCTGTGACTCCTCATGGCCTGCCTGTCTTTCTTCTTGGGATTGCCTTCCAAATAAACCACATGGACCCACCTTCCTGTCTCAGGTTCTGCTTCTAGAGGAACCCAAACTAAGGCATGCACCTTCTAAATGAAGGCCTAGGCAACTAGGTGGACATAAGGGTAAAAGGAACACGCCTCTGAATGCCAGGATGCTCCACAGAGACAGGTTCCTGAATTCCAATATCTACAACTACATTTTCAGTGTAGAGAAGCCTCTAAATTTTTTTAAAAATGGATTGATTTACTGATTGAGATATAAACTAATGTTTATAACATTAAGAAGAGTCATGTGCACATTGTGTTTCTATTTCTGTGGACACTACACTGTTCTGACACCCACAATGTAGTTTCCATACAAGAGCAGACAGTCGACCCCCTGTACCCATTTCCCCCTTCTAGCCCCCCGCCCCTCTGGGATCCACTACTCTGTTCTCTGTTACCCACCTATTTGTTTTTGTTTGGTTTGACTTGTTCACGTATTTGGGTTTTTGTTGGATTTTTATATTCCACATATGCCCTGAGGGACAGGACCTGTTAGAAACACAGTCTGTTCACAATTCATATAACAGGCAAAAGGGACAGGGACCCATATCAGAACTCACATCAGAGACAAGAGGCTGAGTTTCCATTCTCTGTTCCTTCATGAACTTACTCTATAGAAATGCTCCCCATGTAATGTGAAGTGAAAAAAGGCAACTTGTATGACCCTCATTTTGTGAGACTATTTACATTAAAGATAAGCTATCATATTTATGTGTCTATTTATACATTCATGGAGCAATGAGTTCCAGGCATTAAGTTTGATATTATATGAGCATTTTTTCTGTATAAATATTTAGAGAGCATTCATTGCTCTTAGCAGACATGTTATCAATTATATATACACATGGAAGGATGCCAGAAGAAAACACAAGAACATGGTAAAATGGGTCACGGGATTATTAATAATGTTTCCTTACTCATCCTTTGTATATTTTCAGGAATTTCCAAAAGTTAACAAGAATTGTTTTATGACTTAGCAAAAATCAGCATGGTAATTCAAATCTCCTTTGTAGCAAGAATCTTTATAGAAATTCCAGAGTCGGTGAGGAGCCAAACTCACACAACAGAGAGATTTGATCTTGAAAAATGAAACAGCCTCCAGTCATTCTAGGAAGGTCCCTTACAGCACTCAACATAGCATCCTCCCTAAGGTACACAGTCCCCAGCTTTCTGCTGATGAATCTCCATGATTTTGCTAAGGTCCTTCCACCAAGATGTACAGAAATTTACTCTGCACTTGGCTCAAACCTCTTTCTACATTTGAACAGGGCTGAAATTACTATAAAAATCAGTCAAGATGCATCAGCACCAGGCCATATGCCTACAGTCAACCCATCTCTCACCAGTTCACGTCTTCCAACACAGCTCAGCTGGGTGCCAACCACTTGTCCAAAGAAGGTACTAATAAGTAGGCTGGTCTCAGGGGCTCACAGATGGAAGGAGTGGCTTCAGGAACTCCCACACCTCTCCCCAAGTTCCTATTTATCTCTGATGGTTGCTGACTCATCACCCCTCAACTTGGTGGTTTCAATCAGCAGTGAACATTTTATTCTCTCATAGCGTCGGTGGGTGGTTCTGACTCAGGAAATCCTTCAGCCATAGTCAGTCATTGGCTGGAGCTGAATGGAACAGACTAGGGGAGCCTGGGCGCTGGAGCAGTGTGCTGGAGCAGTGTGGCTGAACATCTTCCCTTACCCCATCTCTGTTTATGTAGCTGCAGGGTGGCCACCCGTGATCTCTACACGGTGGGTGACTGGGTGCCTTCCAGTGTGTTGACATGGGGCTCCAGCAGCAAGGAGGAGACTGAATCCCCTTTCATGGCCTGGCCTCGGAAGTCCCATCACCTCTGTACACTCTAATGGCCGAAATAGTCACCAAAACATCCCAGTACTAGGGGGCGGGACATAGTTCCATGTCTAGACAGGGTGAGTGTCAAGGTCACCTTTAAGAAGAGCCTGAGCCATGGGAGAAGCTGCCGTGGGGAAATGGAGATCCCTTTTTGGTAACCCCCCCACCCCAATTTCCTCCTCTTCTTCTGAGATCCAGCTGCATAGAGATTCTCCTTGTAGGACAGCCTTCTTGATCATTCTTTCCAGTGATAGGGCTTGCTGCTTGGACCTCCTGTATGCCATCTTGCACAAGCTGATTGCTCATGAGCCTCTTTGTACTGGGGGAGTTCATGTCTCTCTCCCCAGCAATCTTATAAACTCCAGGTTCATTCATTTTCTCTTCCTTGTGTTACCTATTCAACAATGTTTAAAATGACATTATCAAAACACTTTACCAGCATGGGTAGTGTAAAAACCTTTTTTGAACACTTTCCCTGGTTTTTACTACAATGTGTTACTTGCTAAGATTGTTCCTGACTCCATAGGAAAAGGAGAAAGTCTTATATAGATGGAAGAAGATAAACTAGAAGAAATGTGAGGAAAAGAAAATCCAAGATTCTACACAAAAAATCTTTTTACTCTAAAGTAAAATTCCAAAATTTGAACAACTGTGGTCAGTACCAAAGATAGATCATAATGTTAGCAAGACAATATGAAATTACCTTACTTAAAGCCTTTGATTGTGTGGATCACAATAAACTGTGGAAAATTCTGAAAGAGATGGGAATACCAGACCTCCTGACCTGCCTCTTGAGAAACCTGTATGCAGGTCAGGAAGCAACAGTTAGAACTGGACATGGAACAACAGACTGGTTCCAAATTGGGAAAGGAGAACGTCAAGGCTGTATATTGTCACTCTGCTTATTTAACTTCTTTGCAGAGTACATCATGAGGAACGCTGGGCTGGAAGAAGCACAAGCTGGAATCAAGATTGCTGGCAGAAATATCAATAACCTCAGATATGCAGATGACACTACCCTTATGGCAGAAAGTGAAGAGGAACTCAAAAGCCTCTTGATGAAAGTGAAAGAGGACAGCGAAAAAGTTGGCTTAAAGCTCAACATTCAGAAAACAAAGATCATGGCATCTGATCCCATCACTTCATGGGAAATAGATGGAAAAACAGTGGAAACAGTGTCAGACTTTATTTTTTGGGACTCCAAAATCACTGCAGATGCTGATTGCAGCCAGGAAATTAAAAGACGCTTACTCCTTGGAAAGAAAGTTATGACCAACCTAGATAGCATATTAAAAAGCAGAGACATTACTTTGCCAACAAAGGTCCACCTGGTCAAGGCTATGGTTTTTCCAGTGGTCATGTATGGATGTGAGAGTTGGACTGTGAAGAAAGCTAATCGCCAAAGAATTGATGCTTTTGAACTGTGGTGTTGGAGAAGACTCTTGAGAGGCCCTTGGACTGCAAGGAGATTCAAACAGTCCATTCTAAAGGAGATCAGTCCTGGTGTTCATTGGAAGGACTGATGCTAAAGCTGAAACTGCAATACTTTGGCCACCTCATGTGAAGAGTTGACTCACTGGAAAAGACTGATTCTGGGAAGGATTGGGGGCAGGAGGAGAACGGGACGACAGAGAATGAGATGGCTGGATGGCATCACCGACTCGATGGACATGCGTTTGAGTGAACTCTGGGAGTTGGTGATGGACAGGGAGGCCTGGTGTGCTGTGATTCATGGGGTCGCAAAGAGTCGGACATGACTGAGCGACTGAACTGAACTGAACTGAACTGAAAGGGACACAAAATCCTCCTCTCTGTTCTTTTTAATACTGGGCCTACTTCATCTTTCACTTGTCTTTACACTGATTGAAAATAAATAGAATTCCCCTTAACAACCTGGTTTTTTCTTTTTGATGTTTTAAAAACATCAAAAATTTTAAAATAAACTACAAACATTTTTTTTTTTTAATGTGGACCGTTCTTTTAAAAGTCTTTATTGAATTTTTACATTTCTTCTGTTTTATGTTTTCTTTTTTGGCTGAGAGACATGTGGGAGCTTAGCTCCCTGACAGGAATTGAACCCACCACGTTGGAAGGTGAAGTCTTAACCACTGACCACCAGGGAGATCCTGAGAAAACATTATTGATTACATAACCACTGCAAAAATAAAAGAATACTTGCCTGCTTGTAACTGGAAATATTTATGTTTAGCTAAGAATCGTTTTCATGGGAATGACAAGACATTCTAATCCAAGGAAAGGTTATGAAATTGGCTTCCTTCTCCTTGCCTTTCATGATGTGTGTGTGTGTATATATATATATATATATATATTCATCTTTTTCTCATCATTAATAGTGGAGGAAGTAATTTCTAATCCGTGGGCTTTCTGATTAATTGCATACTGTAAATGAAACTATATTAAACATCCTTCATCATAAGAACTCATTTAAAGAAAATTTGATTTTTCGTTGGTAATCCGGAAAGGTTCATAATTAAGAATGACCATTATAGGTTTCAAATATGTTTGGTTATTTGAACAATGACTTGGGCTCTGGATAAGTTGTTTCTAGTTGATGGATCACTGAAAAATCATAAATGGTGTATTTTTCCAATTTTGGTCTGCTGAAAGATCATGCATTATTTATAGGTTGTCTTTAATTAGACATGTTTTGTAAGATTCACAGCATATTTCCCTTTAGGTTTTCATAGTGGTTTTCAGTGACAGGCCTGATTTATACTTTCCAGAAGCATTATATTATTATCATTTACACTAGGAAGAGAAAGGAATTAGGAGCAAAGGGAGTCTTTTGGGTAACCCACACATCGGAAGTCTAATTTCTTCCCACGTCTTTCACAGCTTGTGGTGTTCTCTCTGATCTTGATGTATCAGACCCACTGGATCCTTGAACGGTCCAAATCAGTAAGGTCAGGCAGTCCTGATTTCTCTTTCCATGACTGGAGTTCATCTGTAATGCTGTTTGTCTCCTCAGCCAAGTTCCAAAGTGAAAGTGTCCATTCTCATTCACAGTGGAGAAACCCACTTAGTTTTTAAGAATCATGGTGGACAATCCAGGTCTTCATCTTTCCCTGGAGCCACATGTAGAAGGAAAGATGACCCCAAGAGTGACGCCCTCCCATGGGCAGGCCCAGATTTGGGCTAAAATCTCTGAAATGTTCTGAATGGATGAAGCACTAAAATGGTTTGCCATCATGATTTTATTCCTGGTAAAAATGCAAGAACATGTCAAGAAGTGTCTCTGCAGGAAAGGAAATTCTGGCCATTACCCCCTTCCCACCCATGCACGCAAGCCCAGGGCATAAGCTGTCAGGCAGGCTCTGCAACATGTCAGCTTGACTCCCTGGAATGACGGACCAGAGGAGACCCTGCTGCCAGGCCCGTGGCACTGAGCCCAGGGATGTCCTGCACTCACACCATGCGTGCTTGGGCTGCCTGTGAAGACCTGAGTGCTGCACACTCCCTACCATGTGTGTCTCATCAAGCTCTGCTGTTGACAGGCAGCATCCCATCTGCCCACCCCCCACCCCCACCAGCCCATCACAGATCCAGGCAGGACACCTTCCTGGATGGCTTCAGCCTCAAGTAGGGGAACAGCTGAGTCTCAGAAACCTCCCTCATCCACAGCTGTGTGTCTGATGGTGAGGGTCTCTGGGGCTCGGGGAGGATGAGAAAGTTGTTCCTGGAGGCTTTTTCTGCTGGGCATCAGCACAGCCCTGCTCCTCTCTGCCCCAATGATGTCAAGTCCCAATCCCATCCCCAGAGCCTACCTTCGGCTCTTGTCAACCCAGTAGCAGAGAGCTGTGCTGTTATCACGATAACTGAAATTAGCTCTCATTTTCATGAAGGAAATAATCCTCAAGCTTTGGCACTTTTTGTATCGGTTGTAATCGCTTTTGACATGTTTCCCATCTGATTGGAAGCACAGGTGTGGGATGGGATCTGTGCCCCGCTTGGCTGGCTTGGGTCAGTGCCAGGAGCCAACTTTGGAAGAGAAGGGCCCAGCACTCTATTTAGTCATACAAATTGTCAATTGCTCTTAGAAACCCAGGACTGTGGCAAGGTAAAGGCTACAGAGATTAAATAGAATATATTCCAATCTTTTCATGAAAACAATAAGAAAGGTCCTCGGGTGCTGTGAAGTGTGAAAGTCTCTCAGTCGTGTCTGACTCTTTGTGATCCCATGGATTATATAGTCCATGGAATTCTCCAGGCCAGAATACTGTAGTAAGTAGCCTTTCCCTTCTTTAGGGGATATTCCCAAACCAGGATTGAACCCAGATCTCTCACATTGCAGGCGGATTCTTAACAAATGAGCCACAAGGGAGCCCAAGAATACTGGAGTGGGGTGGGTAGCCTATCCCTTCTCCAGCAGATCTTCCCGACCCAAGAATGAAATCGGGGTCTCCTGCATTGCAGGCGGATTCTTTACTAACTGAGCTATCAGGGAAGCCCTCCTTGCTTGTTGGGATCTCCCCAAAAGCACAAGGCAGAGGAGGACAGCTACGAAGTTGCACTGTTCCCTGCGTGCGTCCATCAGTCCAACCTCAGCATCTGAGAGTCATCTTTGGCTTTTCCCTCCCTTTCCTCATCTAAATGCAATCATCCGTGCCCTGCCATTGTGTCTTTTGTGAATTCTGTCTGGTCCAGTTCTCCAGTCCCTGTTCTCACTGCCTTTCAGACCCTCACTCACTCTCATACTTTTACTTTAAGGCATTTGTCACCTGCTCTTTGACCAGTACCTCCATCTGCTTCCACCCGCCCTGCATCCTGCCCTGCATCCAGCTTCCAGACTGGACTCCTCCACACATCTCTATGCGTGCTTCTTCTATAAAAGGAGGCTGTCCTGATCTAGAGGTGGATGGAGAAGAAGCAGTCAGAGTATGTGGTACGAAAGCTGTGACAGCAGAGCCTGTCTCGTCCCTGTAGGCCCCTGTGCGGGCAGTTTCCTACCGTGAACCTCAGCATCTTGGCCCAGGGCAGCCCCGGGTGAGGAGGAGCTTCACTCATGGGCAGGGGAGGCTGGGAGCACCAGGGACCCGTGAGCCGTGATGCAAGGAGATGCGGAGAGTGCCTCAGCTTCTCAGTGCCCAGAGAGGTGCTCTATGCTTCTTTCTGAGTCTCCATTGGAAACCGGCCCATCTATCCCCAGCAGTGACCTGTGTGAGGACACACCTGTCTAAAATACAGTAAGTTCCCTACATAGGAATAAATTCTGTTCCAAGAGTGCGTTCATGAGTCCAATTTGTTTGTTAAGTCCAACAAAGTTAGCCTAGGTACCCAACTAACACAATTGGCTATGTACCGCTGCTTTTACGCTTGCTTCGAGACATCCTGGGCTTGTAATAAAGATACTACTGTACTCTACACAGTGCTGTAAAGTACACAGAAGCACAACCACTTGTAGAGGGTGCACGCGTGTGACAATGTACACCAGACACGTGAACTAATTTACATGCTTGAACATACGAACACACGTTCTGATCTTGGAAAGTTCACAACTTGAAGGTTCATATGTAGGGAACTTACTGTATCAGAAACATTTAGCAGTAGTTACTGGTTCAAAGTTATCATTGGTGCTAGACACTGGGCTGAATTTGGGTGACTTAAGGATGAGGGAGAAGAGAAATCTCTGCAGAGACTAATAATGGGCAGTCAGGGCACTGGGGGAAGCCTGGGGGCAAGGACTGGGAGAGGGCCATGGGCATGAAGGAGAGGGGGTGAATCATGGACCCAAGGAGGCTCCTGTCTGTAGGTTTTTCTGGGTGGATAAAAATATTCATCACCTTTCTAGCCTCTTGGCCTCATCTTTACCATCCTCTGCTTTGCTTCCTGTTTCTGTTTGTTCCTCACGTGCTAGACTTCTGACTTCTGCCCAGAAAGACCATTTACTTAGGTGATGAAGTCTGTCCAGGGCTCACTAGCCACATGTCATTGTACCTGCCATGTTCTGGCTGACTTTCCCATGAGCAGCTCTACCCAGCCCTCGCCGTCTCACAAGCTCCCAGGGAACAATCCCCTAAATGTATGCTTTCCTCTCTTTCCTGCTTGATCTATTAAGATTAAAGTCAATGGTTCATTTCCCGTAACTGTCAGCACCACTGACAATTGCTGCGGTAACTTGTTAAAATGGTGACTACTATTTTAATTAAAATCACCATGGAAACAATGGGGCCCACACAGGTAATGCCAGGGTGGGGTGGGGAGGGCAGAACCAAAGTGGGATGTGTCTCGGGTTGACCAGTGTCTGGCCGTTGCTTTCCCGTTTATGAAGTCAGCTGGGACCGCTTGCCAAAACAACTCCCGTTACAGAGAACTATGAGTTAGTTGACCTTCACCCTTTTCTCCGTCTCCTCCTACAGACTTCCTGGTAGGTCATGATTCCTGACATTTGCCTGACCTGGTTTGTGACTTTACAGCACACAGTTTAAACAGTTAACTTCCAAAATGGTCCTTAATTCACTTGCGCAGCCGGCATTTGTCTGCCTTTAGGGTGAACTCAGTCCTGGGTGATGCAAATGTCTTTCCATTGTCTGAGCAACTGACCTTTTGAGGGCAAGAATAAAGAATAGTATGCTTGGCAGGATTTATTTATTCAAAATTACTGTTGGTTCCTGACATTGACTCCATTTAGGGTTAGTCGGGCTAGGGGATAAATATGAATACAATCTCTCTGTGTCCTCAAGGAACTCATTCACTGCCAGAAGACAGAGATTTATTTAAAATTGTTCAATACAGTACAATCTGTGCTACAATAGAGTTTTGCATACACTCTTTTAGGGGAAGATACCAAAGTGCTATCCAATTATTAATAACAAATGCTATAATTTTAAATAAGAAATCATTAGAAATTATAACAAATTTCAGTATGAAACCAATTAACTGTTTTTGGTAAGTTCTTCTAACTTTTCTATCATTATTTGTTGTTTTTGTTTAGTCACTCAGCCGTGTCCAACTCTGCGACCCCATGGACTGTATGTAGCCCATCAGCCTCCTCTCTCCACAGGATTTCCCAGGCAAGAATACTGGAGTGGGTTGCCATTTCCTCCTCCAGGGGATCTTCCTGACCCAGGGATCGAACCTGCTGCATCTCCTGCATTGGCAGGTGGACTTTTTACCGCTGAGGCACATTTGTGCAAAAAACAGTATGGTATTATTTGGAATAAAATTTTCAGTGATAAATTAATCCCTAAGAAACATAAAGTAAACAAAAGTTCAAAATAAAAATAAACTGCATTTTAGGTTGATTCAATAATTATTGCTTTAAAAATCAAATGCGTATGGAAAACATCACAAGCTATCTGATCCTGAGATGCCACCATGCTGCAGTTCATCCCCTCAAGCTCCCAGGCAAGAAATCTGAATGACGTTTTGTTTACTTCAGTTGTCCCTCGGAGTCCACAGGGGACTAATTCCACAGGTACTGATCCCTTACATAAAATGGCATAGAATTGGCATATATAATCTACGTACATCCTTCATATACTTTAAATCATCCATAAATTATTTATAACACCGAATACAATGTCATGCTACATAATCAGCTGCCAGTGCGTGGTGAATTCAAGTTTTGAATTTTGGAACCCAGGATTTTTTTTTTTTTCAAATTTTTTGATGTCCCATTGGTTGATTCTGCAGATGCAGAACCTGTAGATATGGAGGGCTAACTGTAGTCTATACTCACTCCCAATTTCTGTATCAATACTGTCGGTTCTATTTTCCAAACATTGTGCCAGTCCATATCTACTTCTCAATCACCACAGCTCTTGCCAAGGTAAATCCCTCACTGTCTTTCTTTAGTATTGCTATATTGGGTCATAGCTCAAAGATCTTGAGTTTTTCCACCAACTCAAGCTTCACTACCCAGACACGGGGTGGTTCACCTAAATCACAAGCCAATCAAGCCACTTTGTTCTTAAAAACATTTGGTGGCTCCATATTGCCTGTAAGAATAAGGTTAACAATGAAACCCCATGGCTAGGCCTTAAATGGCTCAATGTCCTCTTCATACACTTTCTCTTTTGCTGTTTTCTCAATACAACTTAAACTGCATCCTCACCCAGATGTTCAACAGTCTTCTAAAACTTCCTGTCTGTATCTCCATGCCTCTATGATCTTTGCTTTTTCTGGAATCCATATCATTTAGGGAAAACCTACTACCTTCTAAGACCTTGCTACTCAAAGAGTGGTCTGCTGACCAGATGCATCACGGCACCTGGAAGGTTGTTAGCAATACAGAGTCTTGAGCTCTCTTCCCAACCCTTGTCTCAGAAGCTGCATTTTCACAGCATCCCAAGGGTATTCTCAGACATACCCTTGAGGATGGAGCCGTCTCCATCATCAGCTTCCCTGACAGACCCTTCATCCGTGTCAGGGACCCAGCTCCCAGAGCTCTACCGACTTTGCATAGGAGTCATCTGAGCTCTTGAAGGACAAAGGAATGTTACCTGTTCATCTTTATATCCTCAGAGCCAAACACTGAGCTCACTGCCTTTCATCCCACAAACAGCTACCAAGCACCTGTGAAGGGCCAGTCACAGTGCAAGGTGGTGATGATGCTAATGGTGAAGAGATGGAACAGCCCCTGTTCACAGGCATGGGAACAATATTCATCAAAGACAAACAGAGACTTTTGGTAACAGTCTTGCCAAGAGAGCTGAGCCCAAAGTGTCGGAATTTAGAGGAACAGACAAACATGTGCTGACCCTGGGTGTGTCCCAGGGTTCACAGGGACATGATTGTGTATATTTAAGGTCATTGTTCACACATGTAAATACAGAACAGAGAAAACAAAGAGGTGGAATTGGTGATTACATTGTGCATCACAAAGCACACTGCACCTAGAAAATTTCACTCTTGGAAAACTTAGCGTTATAGCTATCAAGCTGCTGGGTCTTTTTTCAAGATCCCTGCCCTCTGACTTTTCATTCTTTAAATACTTCTGTAGTCAGAGAATTCTCTATACCCATGAGCAGTTCCTTGCATCTTCAATTTGCTGTAGCAACCAACTTCTTCCTCAGATTGAGTTGATAAGTCTCCCGTCATCTACTCTTAACCTCCTGAATGGTCTTGGATAAGTCATGTTCATCCTACTCACGGCTTCCAAGCTGGGATATCTTATAAATACGAGTAGCTATGAAGGATGCTTCATCAAGAAGCTAGTCTTGAGGGCAAGTGATGTTTCATCCTATTTGGAACCCCTGGAGAACATGCCACAGAGCCAGTCCCCCTGAGAGGCTAGGAAGTTGAGGTATACACCAAAATCCATCTATTATCCTTAAAGGCTGTTTTTAGGGTTTGTGTTGATTCTTGGGCACTTCTAGCCTTTCCTAAGGCAAAGTGAGCATGTGTCAGAGTCAGAACAAGTGCAGAGCAGAGTCTTACCTATAGAGATTGAATCCTGAGAGGGTAGGAGCAGGGCCCCAGCAGCACCAGCAGCAGGAGAGATGGGAGAGTGATACCCAGGTATGCTTGTTCAGATAAAGACTTTGGCTTCTGGAAAGCAGAAACAGAATAAAAAAGCTGATTTTATAGTATTTCTTTCAAGGAAAGATAGTAAGTATTCTATAATCTAAAAAAATTAGGGTGGAGAGTAGACTTTTTCAGCAGCTGTTGCCAACACAGCTCTAACTTTCTCTATGGATACTTTTTCAGAATAGACTCAGCCTAGGTCACTCGAGTGGCAGAGCCAGAGAATCTAGAGGGATTCTCTTAAAAGCCCCTCATCTTTTCTCTTCCTAAGAGGGTGCTCCATGCCACCACCAGCAGGTGCCCAGCCCCCAGGTGGCGCCAGGTGTCTGAAGTGAAGTTGCTCACAGAAACTGGGGCAGCTTGGAATGCCATGGGATCCATCAGTCAAGAGCCACCTGCACCAGCTCTTGGTCCCAGCACCTCGAGAGAGCTGCCTCCACCCTCCGAGCACCCCAAGTCTCCCTCAAAGTGTTGCCTTGAGGACAAATGCAACATAGACACAGAGCCCAGAACTCTTGAGAGAAGTTCCTACTCTTTTCCATTCAGAAATACAGAAACTTCCAGGAACGCAGAGGCCCTTATGAAGGTCGAAGCAGTGGGAGCCCTAAACTCCACAGAACAGGGAAGCTTTCCCTGTTACCTTTAGGTATGATCTATTAGGGGTAAGCCCACTGGTTTGCCTCCATTAGGTAGGTAACTGGTTGATCTCTCCAAACACCCAGGTCAGGACCTCAATTTTAGTCATGGAGGGCCAGGAGAAGTGGAGATAACAGCTGAAAAAGGCAGACATTCTGCTAATTAACTATGAGTTGGAGACAGGATGGAGTAGTAAGAAAATTAGAGGAAATGGTGATTTTGACTGAGAAGTTACACTGAATTAAATTTAAACTTTTAATAGGGTGTAAAAAAAATCTATAAATGTTGGATGACTATATAAGGAAGTATTCAGTTCTGGGTTGTTTTCAGATGCATTCTTTATTCAGGACCCTGTAATAAACTGTGAAAAAAGCAGAGTGGCACGTCTTCACTGAAACCAGTAAAATCAGTCTAGCCATGATAGCATTTTCCCAGTCGGTGCAACCATGAATCACTACTTTCTCTAAGGACTTAATTAACGTCAAGGCAAAAGCCTCTAATTCCCCCCCTATATATCATTTGGCAACAAAACCTGTTTACTTACCACAGATGCCAAAGAATAGATTAAGTTGATAAAGAAAAGTATAAGATTAACAAGTGCAATTTACTTGTCAGATGGAGGTATTTTATCGTTTCACCGAGTTGTTCTCTCTAGAGGGAAACTTGTGTGTTGATAACTTTGCAACAGAAACGAAGCCAGGGCCAGTTCAGAGGTCAGTGTCAGAGAGGTGAAGACCGATCATCTCTGTGGACCAGGGAATGCCCTTCCCACTCCCCTCCCATCACCGGAGAAGAAAGATAAGAAAGGATCTTTCTTACATGCTCTAAGTTAAACAAAGGTTTCAGTGTGCTCGCTTCAGCAGCACATGTACTAAAACTGGAACCAGAGGGAGATTAGCATGGCCCCTGAACAAGGATGATGTGCAAATTTGTTAAACACTCCATTATTAAAAAAAGAATTTTAAATATATTGCTGTAGTAAAGGGAACCACACACACATACAACAAAACAATATTACAGTGGCAAAAAGGGAAAAATGGGGAGGTAGGGGTAGTTAGGGAGTTTGGGATGGACATGTGCACCCTGCTGTATTTAAAATGGAAAACCAACAAAGACCTACTGTATAGCACGGGAACTCTGTTCAATGTTATGTGGCAGCCTGGATGGGAGAGGAGTTTGGGGGGATGGATACATGTATGTGTATGGCTGAGTCCCTTCGCTATTTACCTGAAAACTATCACAACGATCACAAGTTGTTAATCAGCTATACCTTAACACAAAATGCTAAGTTTAAGAAGCAAATAATTACAATATTATAGGTGGCAAAATAGGAAAGTGGAGTCTATAGATGCTACCTATACTTCTTAAATTAAGATATAAATGTACTTATTATTCATAATAAGTGATGACACTTGACAAACTAAAAATATACTACAAATCCTCCAAAGTACTGGAAGTCAAACACACATATCCCACAAATATCGAAAAGAAGAGAAAGGGGAAAACAAAGCAAAGAAAGGAAAAGAAATCCCTAGAGCAAATGAGTTAGGAAATACAGAGTATATTGAAAACAAATCTCCAAAGTGAAGCTAGTAACAAGTGACACATAAACCATCATGTTCGAGTCATACATTCGGATGAAATGACACTAACAAATGCGCATAGGTTCAGCATGCCTATTGGGGAAAGTCTTGCAGAATGAGGTATGTGTGAAAGAAACTAATTAAATCAGATTGGGCAAAGACTGACCAGGCAAACTCTACCAAAGAGAAAGCTGGGAGTCACAGTAACAATATCAGGCAAGGATAAAGTTAAAGCAAAGAGTGACAAAGCTAGCGTGAAAGGGGTAGTGAATATTAACACATGGCATCACCCACAGTGATAATGCAACTGTATTTTATGCACTAAATAACAATGGGGAAAACAAAGCATAACTCCAAAGATTTCCCTGGTGTCTTGGGCTTCCCTGGTGGCTCAGTCAGTAAAGAATCTGCCTGCAATTCAGGGGACCAGGGTTCAATCTCTGGCTCAGGGAAGATCCCCTGGAGAAGGGAATGGCAATCCACTGTAGTATTCTTGCCTGGAGAATCCATGGACAAAGCAGCCTGGCAGGCTATAGTCCACAGGGTCACGAGTCGAACACAACTTGGTGATTAAACCACCCAGAGACTTCTAGAAAAAATTAACAAAACCCAAAAGTAGTCTGAGATCAACTCATCCTTATGATATCATGATTGATCAAGTGGATAACATTTCTCAATTAATTAAGGCGGGAGAGGTTCTGAAGTCAGTTAGCCTCAGCCCAGATGGGTTTGCTCAAACACAAATCACTGGGTTCCACCCCAGGGTTCTGCTTCAGTTGGTCTGGGTGGGTGCTTGAAACCTGTGCAGATGGACATTCAGTAGAGAAAACTATCTGAGGAAAGATGGTGCCCTTTTGAAAGGTGAGGGATTACAAAGATAAGGATGATTCAACAAAGAACTGGTATCAGAAGTTTCCAGGAACTTGCAAGACTTAGGCGGTGGGTCCACCAGCCCAGGGGAATCACAGCAGAGCCTTGAGGTGTCTGCAGCCCCAGCAGGAAAGCCACCAGCCCTGGGGTTCAGAGGAAAGACATGAGGACAGAGGGGAATTTTGCCCCCAATCTCTGTTTCCAGGGCTTCCCTGGTGGCTCAGATGGTAAAGAATCTGCCTGCAATGCAACAGACCTGGATTCGATCCCTGGGTCGGGAAGATCCTCTGGAGGAGGACATATCAACCCACTCCAGTAGTCTGGCCTGGAGGATCCCATGAGCAGAGGAGCCTTGTGGGCTACAGTCCATGTAATCACAGAGTTGGACACTACTGAGTGACTAACAGTTTCATTTTCAATCTGTTTCCAAAATGCAAGCACCTTTTGCTACCCACGGGAGCGATGGAGGCAGAATTCCTCATTCTGTACGGGTCTGTCCATCTTAGTCTTACCTCTCCTCAGCTCTCTCAGGTGCTAAAATTTTCCTCACAGCCTGCCTTCTATTTCTGCTCCCATTAAAAAAAAAAAAAAAATCTCTGTTTGGCCACGTGTCGAGTCCTTTACACACATTCCTTGACTGTGTCCCTGTGAGGGCCATGACTCCCATGTTATGGGTGAGGGATCTGAGGTCAGTGAGATCACCTCTACCTGAGCAAAGCGCGTGCAGTAGAGGGGCTTGAATCCCCATCCATCTTGACCCAACGCAAGAGCCACACAACACTCCTCACTTTACTTTTTTTTTTTCTTTTTTATTGGAGGCTAATTATTTTACAATATTATATTGGTTGGTTTTGCCATACATTGACATGAATCCGCCCCGGGTGCACTTTACTTTTTGTCTGCTAATCCTCTCTTTCCTTTGCACTCGTCTCTTTCTCCCAGACAGGGAGGGTAGGTCTGTTTAGTGTTTTTTGTTTTGTTTTTTTTTCCTCTTTTTCTCCTGGTTCTTTCCCAGGAAGTAGTCAAGTTTATATGAGTCTCCTTCAAGCCACCTCCCATGGCCACATTCCTCCGTCTGCTGAAACCGCTCCTTCCTCTTGACATTTTGATCTAGATGGAAGGCTGAGGCTGTCATCAGAGAACAGCCAGCTGCTGGTAGCACCAGCCTCCCACACATCCGTCTGTCCTCACACAGCCTGCCAAGCCCCTGGGGCCTGAGTCAAGGCTTTGAAAGTCTCCAAATAATGGCAGCATCCTTGGCCAGAGACAAGGTTCATCAGTTCTTCCTAATTCTGTAGCTTAGAAATCATTTGCCTTTAAGGTGTCTTTGAACTTTCACGTTGGCTTGAAAACTTACAGAGTTTTGAAGATGGCTTGCTCTCATCTCTGTCCGCCTTTCCTGTTGATCAGAAGTCAACTGCAGGGGGGTGTTCATCAGACCAAGAAATCTGATCAGACCCTGATTTCAGCACCGTGGGAGCGGACCAGTGGGGGTGGGTGGTCTCCAGGAGTCCTCCCTTGCTAGACATTCTGATTGTTCACCAATGCCCTCAGGGAATGCAATGCTGGATTCCACCCTGAAGTCTGGAAAACTCTGAACTTTAAGGAGATGATCACGTTCCAAAAATTGAGATAGCAAAACAAACAGGATGGAAGAGTCTGAAGGCACTCCCTTGATTTACAGCTGTTTCCAAAATGTGTTCAGTTGAGTGAAACCCCAAACACATGATGGAAAGCTTATTTCCCCCTAAAAATGTTAAATCTACACATCAGGCTAAAAGAAACCATCTCTGTATGAATTGGATTCATTCACACTTAACTAATGCAAAGCTTGGCAAGGAGCAAATGTAATACAAAGAGACTCCTTTTGGTGGCCTGAAGATATCTTCCCTTGCTCCAGGTTGCCTACTAAGGAGGGGAAAGAGAAAGCTGGATTCCTTGGCTGACTCAGCACCTTCCATTGGCTCGTATCAGCACTAAAGCAGAAGACACTGTCTGTGAAGAGGATATGCACTAGATCTAGAAAAATGGTCCTGACAAACCTATTTACAGGGCAAGAATGGAGATGCAGATATCAAGAGTGGACTTATGGACACAGGGGAGAAAGGAGTGGAGGAGCAAATGGAGAGAGAAGCCTTGAAACATATACATTACACAGGGAGCTCAGCTCGGTGCTCTGAGATGACCTGGAGGGGAGGAATGGGCGGTGGGTGGGAGGGAGGCTCAGGAGGGAAGGGATACACGTATACATACAGCTGATTCACGATGTTCACAGCAGAAACTAAGACAATATTGTAAAGGAATTATATTCCAATATAAGTAAGTAAATAAGAAAAGCCTCTGGCACATCCATCACAGCCTTACAAAGAGGCTCTCAGTCCTTCCTTGCCTTGCCTCCAACCATGATTCTGGTTGAGGGGCACTCTGTTTTCTCCCCGGGTTATTTGAGCATGCAGCTCCCTGGTCTTCCCAAGTTCACTTTTGCCCTCTTTAATCTGCTCCATCCCCAGGATCCTTTCGTTTCTTAATGATGTTGTTAATCAAGTAACTGCTCTGTGACTGACTTTTGGCCTCACTCTCACCTGGAGAGTCTTACAAACTCAATTATTTTGCATTAAATACCTACCCCAGACCTGCCCTTGCACAGCAGGCAGCGATTCTGGGGTTTTTAGAAGCCTGCCCTTTCATTTCTCTTACTGGTCTCTTCTTCCCTGATGCTGCTGCTGCTGCTAAGTCACTTCAGTCGTGTCCAACTCTGTGTGACCCCATAGATGGAAGCCCACGAGGCTCCCCCATCCCTGGGATTCTCCAGGCAAGAACACTGGAGTGGGTTGCCATTTCCTTCTCCAATGTGTGAAAGTGAAAAGTGAAAGTGAAGTCACTCAGTCGTGTCCGACCCTTAGCGACCCCACGGACTGCAGCCTACCAGGCTCCTCCATCCATGGGTTTTCTAGGCAAGAGTACTGGAGTGGCTTGCCATTGCCTTCTCCGCTCTTCTTCCCTCACTCTGTTTAAAATACTATTCTTTTTCTTTAATTTATTTATTTTAATTGGTGGCTAATTACAATATTGTAGTGGATTTTAAAGAACTGCTTTAGGGACTTCTCTGAGGGTTTAGTTGTTAAGACTTCACCCTCTAATGCATGGGGTGTAGGTTTGATCCTTGGTGGGAGAACTAAGGTCCCACATTCCTTGGGGCCAAAAACCAAAACATGAAACAGAAGCAATATTGTAACAACTTCAATAAACACTTTAAAAATGGTCCAGATTAAAAAAAAATCTTTAAATAAATGTCCACTTATATAATACTTCATCTATCCATTTTTTAACTCATTTTTTAAAAATAAGTTTAGATTTTTACAGGAAAATATAAAAATAGGACAGTAAGTCCCTGAACTATGACCCCAGCCTCCACTATTGCCAACAATCTTACATAACCATCCTGCAAGTATCAAAATCAAGAAATTCACATTGGTTCAGTTCAGTTCAGTCACTCGGTTGTGTCCGACTCTTTGCAACCCCATGGACTTCAGCACACTAGGCCTCCCTGTCCATCCCAACTCCCGGAGCTTGCTCAAACTCATGTCTATTGAATCAGTAACCAGCTCATCCTCTGTCATCCCCTTCTCCTCCCATCTTCAATCTTTCCTAGCATCACAGTTTTTTTCCAGTGAGTCAGTTCTTTACATCAGGTGGCCAAAGTATTGGAGTTTTCAGCTTCAGCATCAGTCCTTCCAATGAATATTCAGGACTGATTTCCTTTAGGATGGACTGGTTGGATCTCCTTGCAGTCCAAGGGACTCTCAAGAGTCTTCCCCAACACCACTGTTCAGAAGCATCAATTCTTCAGTGTTCATCTTTCCTTATAGTCCAACTCTCACATCTATACATGACTAGTGGAAAAACCATAGCTTTGACTAGTTGGACCTTTATCTCTGCTTTTTAATATGCACACAGATTTCTCAGGAGGCAGGTCAGGTGGTCTGATATTCCCGTCTTTTTAAGAATTTTCCAGTTTGTTGTGATCCACACAGTCAAAGACTTTGGCATAGTCAATAAAGCAGAAGTAGGTGTTTTTCTGGAAACCTCTTGCCTTTCTGATGATCCAGCGGATGGTGGCAATTTGATCCCTGGTTCCTCTGCCTTTCCTAAATCCAGCGTAAACATCTGGAAGTTCATGGTTCATGTATTGTTGAGCCCTGGCTTGGAGAATTTTGAGCATTGCTTTACTAGCATGTGAGATGAGTGCAATTGTGCGGTAGTTTGAGCATTCTTCGGCTTTGCCTTTCTTTAGGATTGGATTGAAAACTGACCATTTCCAGTCCTGTGGCCACTGCTGAGTTTTCCAAATTTGCTTAAAAAAAAAAAAAAAAGACTAAGGCCTAATTTGACTTTCACTAGTCTTTCCACAAATGTCCCTTTTTTCTGTCCTGGGATCCAACCCAGGATCCCTTAGCGCCCCTAGTGTCACCCCTTGTGGTTCTAGACTTGCTTTCTCACAGAAAGGTGAGAAACGGTATTCTGTCAAACCAGTGTTTCTCAGGAGAAGAAACCTTTGAGCTGGCATCTCAGCTGAGTGCTGATCACGCACCTCACAAGCAACAGGCTGGCGATGCACAGATAGAAAATACAGGATGCTGGAGTGCTTTCCGTCAACTCCAAATATACAAGCGCCGCACACTATGGACCCCTACAGACGCTCTCTCAACGTTGCCACCATTACTGCTTCGTTGTTTTTCAGGCAAGAATTTATGTAAGAAGATGACGAAAAGGAACAGGTCACTCAATGATCTATTGGATGGAATGTGAGCTATTTATTCAATAAATATTTTCTGAGTGTCTACACGAGCAAGATGGTTGTGGAAAGGACAAAGAGGCACCCGGGAATTAGGGACAAGATGCATTTCTGTAATACTTGTTTATTTAGGAAAATGGGACTTGTAATTCCCAGAAAACTTTGATCCTTGGTGGTTACTGCTCAGTCCCAAACTTCCGCTGCTTCACACAGCTAGTCTCTCTCTCTCTGTCTCTTACACATACCCACACCCTCCTCCTGCTCCTGAGCCTTTGCCCTTTGTCTGAGTGATGTCAGCTCAGGAGACGTACCTAGGAGCCTCCAGGAGAAGAACCATAGCATCAGAAGATAGAAGAAATTCTCAGGGGCCCAAAGTGATGGCAGTTTTGCTTTACACTCACTAATATCAAAACCAAGCTGCGAAAGAGATGACAACAGAATATGCATGCTTATGAACCAAGAAATGTCCACTTTGTCTAAATTCTGATGAAACTGAAGACACTAAAAGGCTTTGGTTCCCGAAGTCACGAAACTTCCAAATGTCCTGTTCTTTCAAAACTTGTCTTCCACCTTGAGATTATCATACCAAATGAGGTAAGTCGGAGAAGGAGAAATATGTGACATCCCTTATTGTGGAATCTAAAAAGAAATGATGCTGTTGTTTAGTCATGCTGTTGTCTGACTCTTTGCAAGGCCAGGCCCCTCTGTCCATGGGATTTCCCAGGCAAGAATACTGGGGTTGCCATTTCCTTCTCCAGGGCATCTTCCTGACTCAGGGATCAAGTCCACTGTCTCCTGCATTAGCAGGCAGATTCTTTACTGCTGTGCTAGCTGGGAAGCCCATTTATTTATATAAAATACTCAAGGATTATAATATATTTATAAGAACTGCATTGCATAAGTATTGCAATGCATTTGTATAGCTCTGGTAAGACATCACGTTGAACAAGTGTGGGATTTCAGAGAATGTTTCCACAGCCCTGGCAGTGCCCGGAATGTCCCACCGCTTTGTCGGTGATTATGATATAGGTGTGGCTTCTGAGCAATATCTGTGATCAGACTGAGGGTGTTTTAGGTAAAACTTTTCTATAAAACCATCGGAGCGTGAAGCCTTTTGAAAAGACAGGTTTCTGTTATAGTGCTTGGTCTAGTCACTGTTTAACCTCTTCTTGACAAATGCTGTTAATTTATGGAAACATCAAATGCACCTAGAATTTTTTTAGTTTTGGATGAAATTTATGCAGAATGTGCTCTTAAGGAAAAGCTTTTTATCTGTCTGCTCATTTCTTTTCTCCTTCACAGTGCATCAGGTTGTGGCTCTTCGTGTTTTTCTTGAAAAGATGTGCCTGAGATTGATTTAACTTACTGGCCTTTTCCTGGAAGCACCATTGGCTTTATTTATTAATTCTGCATATTGCTTATCTGGGCATTTTTGTTTGATTTCAAATTCATTAGTGACTACTTTGGTGTTTATAACTGCTTTTTTCTAACTTCCTTTGGTTGTACATTCTTCACTTCTTGAGTAATTTCTAGTGAATATATTTCCAAATATTTTTTTTGTTAATTAAAACATTTATGACTACGGGTTTCCTTCTGATATAATTTTGGACCAATATACAGTACTCTCCTTGTCTTGAACTTCTAAAAAGTTTATAATTTTGGTTATTGGTTTTCCAGTTTGATCTAAGGACTTTTTGAATTACTATTTTTAATTTCAGATGGTTAGACTGGTAGCAGTGGAAAGGGACAGGGGAAATGTTATTTTTAATTTCCAGTTGTTTTAAGGTTTTGTTGTTCTGGTTTCTGTTTATTGGTTTTGTTTCTCTGTTATTTTGCTTCTCTGGTTATCCTCCAGTAAACAATAGGAGATATAATATGATTTATATGATATATTATAAGGAATTGGCTCACAGGAGACTGGGAAGTCTCATGACCTTCAGACAAGGAAGATGTGTGAAGGTGTGTTAGTCACTCAGTCGTGTCCAACTCTTTGAAATCCCATGGACTGTAGCCCACCAGGCTCCCCTGTCCATGGAATTTTCCAGGCAAGAATACTGGAGTGGGTAGCCATTCCCTTCTCCAGGAGATCGTCCCAATCCAGGGATCAAACCTGGGTTTCCTGCATTGCAGGCATTTTCTTTACCATCTGAGTTACCTGGGTGTCTGCACCAGGAAAGCGCGTATTAAAATTCTAGCCTGAGTCCCTCTGAAAGGAGTTTGTTAAACACCATGCCTTGAGTGTGTTTTTATGAGATTCTCCTTATATTTCTAACAGTCATTGCCGCAGATGTTCACTAATATTCTTACACACATATATACATAAACATTCATGAGCATTCCACTTTCTTGGTAGATTTTAACCTTTGACTTTAGGTGATGTTTCATGAAGTTTCAGTATTGATATTGCTGTCTTCTTTTTGTGGTGTATTCTTATTTCATCCCTTATTTTCTTTATTAAATGTCCAATCTTTTTCTTTTAAAAATAGTACAGCATTTACAAGTGTGGTTTCCAAAGTCCACTCTTTCTGTTCCCTGTCTCTACCCTGACCAGCTATTTATCTGACTATCTGTCTGTCTCCCTGTTGAGATGCAGCATATGTTAAAGGGTTTGAAAGTGCCTGGCGTGTAAGAACCCAACAAATGTTTACCTATGGATCTTTTTTATGACTATCATTTTATTTTATGTTAGAAACAGCAAAGTGTTTATCTTATAAATAAGGAAACATTAGAATTTAGTTCCTTAAATCCAGTATGACAGCTATATATTTTAATAGGGTGAGTTAGTGAAGTGAAGTGAAGTGAAAGTCACTCAGTTGTGTCTGACTCTTTGCGACCCCATGGACTATGCAGTCCACAGAATTCTCCAGGCCAGAATACTGGAGTGGGTAGTAGTTTCCTTCTCCAGGGGTTCTTTCCAACCCAGGGATCTAATCCAGGTCTCCCACATATATTTTTATAGGGTGAGTTAAAATCCATCCAAATTGATTTCCACCATCATTAGTGGGGGGTTTATTTTTATACCTATTCTTCCTTTTACATTTTTTATTCACTCGGATTTTATTATTTTAGCTGGATCCTGTCTCAGCTGGGGAAAATGGATGATTCTGGAAATTTATCCATTTCAACTGAGTTATCCTATTTTGTAACAGATTAGTCTTCATAGTGTTATACTTCTTTTTCTTTCTGTAAAGCCTTTCATTTCTGATTTTTGTCATTTGGTTCTTTTCTCTTTTTTTCTTAATCTACTAAACAGCTTGTCAGTTTTGCTGATCCTTTCAGAGAACCAATTCCTGCTTTCATTGATTTTTCCAGTCTCTATTTTGCTTTTTCTCTGTTACAATAGTTTTTATTGGTCTCCTTTTGCTATTTTGGGGTTGTTTGCTCCTCCTTTTATAGTTTCTTAGGGTATAAAGTTTTGCTGTTTGTTTGGATGTGTCTCCTTTTTTAACATAATTGAACACATATGTTCAATAATATATAATTGCAGTTATAAATTTCCCTCTTAGGTCTGCTTTGGCCATGTCCGATATGTTTTGGTATGTTGTGTTTTCATATTTGTTATCTTGTTATTTTTAAAAATTTCTCATTGATTTCTTTTTGAACTATTGGTCATTTAAGTTTGTGTTGTTTAATTTTCATGCTTGTGGGTTTTTCTGTTCTCTAGTTCCATTCTACTGTAATCAGAAAAGATGTGTTATATGATTTCAGCCTTTTGAAGTTTATTGAGTCGTTGTCCTCTGCTCAGTAAATGCTCTGTGGCCTGACATATGGTCTACCCTGTAGAATGCTCCATGTGCACTTGAGGAAAATGCACACTTTTTATATTGTTGAGGCACTGTTTTTATAAGTCTGTTAGGTCCAATTTACTTAGAGTGTTGTTCAAGTTCTCTATAGGCCGATTCAGAAAAATTGCAGGTTCAATTTCATACCACCGCAATTAAGTGAATATTACTATAAAGGGAGTCACAGGAACCTTTTGGCTTCCCAATGCCTATTAAAATTATATTTACACTACACTGAAACTTATTAAGTGTGCAATAGCATTGTGTCTAAAAACCAGTGTACATGGCTTAATTTAAAAATACTTTATTTCTACAAAAATTGATAACCATCCCTGATGATGGAGAGTTGCCACAAACCTGAAAGAACCTGAAGTAGTCTGATCCTGCTAGTATCAATCTGAGATCATCATTTCTTATGTAGCATCCACATTTCATAAGTTGCTCAAGTATTTTTATCAAGTATACTTGAGTCCTGATACATAATATTTTAAGCAGAAGAAACTCTTTCCAAACATTGCAACGCAAAGATTTCTAAGCTGGATAGAACCGTGCTTCGCTGCCACAGTTAAGATTCTGAGGCCCCCAAGGATAAATCAAGATCCTCAAGAACACTGATTTTTATCAAGGCAATGTGTAGGAGCTGTCTGTTTAAATACATAATTGATGGAGATATTTCTCTTAGATCTTAAATAAGTCTTTTGTTGAGCTGGGCAGGCTTCTCAGCAGACAGAGTGCTCTCAATTCTCCTGAGTGCTTTAAAATTTCCAGTGATTTTTGTTTCTCAGAAAACTTCTTGCTTTCAGCAGTTTCTCAAAGAATGTCAACAGAAATCTGTTTCAGTGTTACAATGAGTCCATTTTACATTCCTCTTACTTCTGGAAGACAGCTCTTTTAGAGGTTTTATCTCTCCCTTCGCTCTTGTATATTATAGAATTTTGTAGGAGGTCCAATTTATTAGATCACCCAGTAAAAGCCAGGCATATCCTAGTCGGACTGCCTGAGAGTGACCGGCTTTGTCCTCTGCTCAGAAAATGTCTCATAGCTCTCTCCCTTCTGCAGCTCCTCACGCATTTGCAATGAGAATTCAAAATGGAGTGTGTCTCTTTCCACCTGCTTATCTCTCTGTCTCATAAAACACTGATGGAGGCCTCAGCACTAACTGGAGGTTTGTCCACTGTCTTTAAGCGGTTCCCTCAGAAGTTGTCGCTGAGAGAAGGACTCAAGTGCAAGCAGTTAATTTAGGGAGTGACTCCAGAAAACACCAGTGGGGGAATGGAAAATTGAACCAGGGGAGGGACGTCAACAAAACGCACCTTATTGAGCAGATTGCTGCAGATAGCAGCTGGAGCTCAGTCCCTAACTACCTGGGAGAGCAGGGAGGACACATCCCAGAGCTGTCCTAACCAGGAAACAAGAGGGACTGTTGGTCCACTGGCTTCTGTCAGTCACTGCCTGAGGGCTTCTCCTGAGATATTAGCTCTCTAGCATTTCTGGCCCCTCCTGTTGGGGGAGAGCAGGCATAGGCAACTAGAAATGGCCCACTGGCCAAGATTCTCAAGTACCTGCAGTTAGTGTTCTCAGCATCCTGTCTGCACATTGTAGGAGATGAGGATGGGAGGACGTGGATGGGTACCAGCTGCATGTGCTACACACTCCTTCAGTACTTTCTTCTACTCATAGGAGAGAATGGTGAGATTCCAGCCTTCCCTGCAATCCTCCAGATACATGCCCTAAGAAGTCCTAAGAAAAAAAGGGAAATCATGATTTTGGCAATTAAATCTTCCAGTATGTGAAGTTTTCTGTAAGCCAAAAGCATTTCTAAGAGAATAGATTGCTATTCACAGAGAAGGTCCATTTTCTCCTGTCTTTAAAGTGTGGCTCTGTAAACAGATGGGCTTCCATGATAGCTCAGTTGGTAAAGAATTCTCCTGCAATGCAAGAGACCCTGGCTTGATTCCTGGGTCTGGAAGATCACTGGAGAAGGGACGGGCTAACCACCCCAGTATTCTTGGGCTTCCCTTGTGACTCAGCTGGTAAAGAATCCGCTTGCCATGCAAGAGACCTGGGTTTGATCCCTGGATTGGGAAGATCCCCTGGAGAAGGGAAAGGCTACCCACTCCAGTATTCTGGCCTGGAGAATTCCGTGGACTGTATAATCCATGGGTTCACAAAGAGTCAGACACGATTGAACGCCTTTCACACTTCACAGCACCCGAGGACCTGTCTCATTGTTTTCATGAAAAGATCAGAATATATTCTATTTAATCTCTGTAGCCTTTACCTTGCCACAATCCTGGGTTTCTAAGAGCAATTGGTGACTTTAACTTTCACTTTACTGTATGCAAATGCACTAATTCACTTTTAGTGTAAAGAAAAGTCTCAGAATATTAGCATTCTCTACGATGTGATTGGCATAAACTAAGCATGCTGATATTGCTGAAGCAGCAACAATCAGAGGAAGGATCTTTCTATAGTAAATATGTAATTTATTTTCTGCTGACTGTTTTTAAAATGTATATATATAATACATATATTTGAGATACCCCCTTGAGATGAACTCAGCTGTCTACCTTTAGTACATCCGCATGGAGAAAAATTTTTTACAGAGCATGACATCCAATCAGGGTACATTAATCAGGGACCTAAAGTGTGCCAGAAACTGTGCCTGGCACAATAAATAAGTGATGAATTCCTACCAGCCTAGTCCCAAGGATTCCACACCATAGGAGGGAAGAACAAGGCAGGAAGAAGAGCCAGATCAGCAGAGGAAAGTCACAGAGAGGAGTGGTCGTGAGTGTGGAACCCAGCGTCAGAATGGTGTTCCTGGCATCTCCGCGCGAACCCTGCTTCTGACACTCACTCATCACTTGTCCTGAGCCAACTGTGAAAGTGGCTCAGTCGTATCCAACTCTTTGCGACCCCATGGACTATTCAGTCCATGGAATTCTCCAGGCCAGAATACTGGAGTGGGAAACCGTTCCCTTCTCCAGGGTATCTTCCCAACCCAGGGATATAACCCAGGTCTCCCACAGTGTAGGCAGATTCTTTACCAGCTAAACCACGAGGGAAGCCCAGTTACAGAGCTGCTGCTCTTCAGCAGTGCTCACCTATGATGTGCTAATAACACTGCCTGCTGGTCACAGAGCAGAAAGACTAGAGGGAGGTAGACTAGAAAGACTAGCCATCAGGTCAACGGCTCAGTGAATAGTAAATGTCAGCTGTTATTAGTGCAAAGAACCAGATTAGTAATTGCTTATTGCAGAACAAATCACCACACATTTCGCACCTTAAAGCAAGACATATCCCTTACCTATCAGCATCCATGGGTCAGAAATCCAGGCACAGCTTAACTGAACCCTGTGCTTCAAGGTCTCTCACAGGCTCCAATCAAGATGTCAACCAGGTCTGGGTTTCCATCCAGAGACTCACTTGGGGAAGGGCTGGACTGAGTCCTCACCTCCTTTTTGGGCTGTGGCTGGAAGCACCCTCATCATTTGCCACGTGGTCTCCCCAGCATGGTGGCCGCTTCTTTAAAAGGGAAATAAGGAAGGTCTGCCAGCAAGAGACGAGCCACAGTCCCGTGAGATCTATTCACAGAAGGACTTCTGTCACTGTTGTCACATTTCATTGGTTGGAAGCAAGTCACAGGTTTCACTCAGAGTCAACAGGAGGAGATTCTTCAAGGATCTTAACACTGGGAGGTGGAGAAAATTAGGAGCCATGTTAGGGTCTCCTGCTACAAGCATGTTTTAAATATACAGTAAGTCCCCTACATATGAACTTATTCCATTCCAAGAGTGGTATTCATAAGTCCAGTTTGTTCATAAGTCCACACAGTTAGCTTAGATACCCAACTAACACAATTGGCTATATAGTACTACACTGTAATAGGTTTATAATACATTTCACACAAATAATACATAACAAACAAACACAAAAAACAAAGAAAACATTTTTAATCTTCAAAACAGTACCTCAAAAGGTTCAGTAGTACAGTTTAACAACTGGCAGACAGGGACATGTTTGATTCTTTGAAAGTTCACAACTTGAAGGTTCGTGTGTAGGGGACTTAACTGTAATATGGTGTAAGTGGTCTGCTGAAGGAGGTGAGATTAATTAGTAAAGGATATCAAGGAGCGTCTTCAGGGAGTAGCTGCTAAATTGAGATGGGAAATTTAGGGATTTTCCAGGAAGACCAAGAACAAAGGGCATCCCAGGAAGAGCAGCATCCTGTACAAGGGCAGGCAGTGATAAGCCACGTGTTCTCATCCCGGGGGCCACCTGGGGAATGGAGAAGTAGGCAAGGAAGAGCATTATACTTCATTAAAATACCCTTCACCTCCCCCTCTGCATCCACGCCATCCCCTGCTCTGTGCCCTGGGAGGCTGACCATCACAGCTGGCTCCAGCTGGGTTCAAATAATGCTGAATATTCCAGGAGGTGAGAGGGCAGAAAGAGGGAGAGACTGGGATGTCTCTGCTTTCTGGACCCCTCCTGGGGGTTTGCCTCAATCTGGTGAAGTCCTTGGGCCAAGAGTAAGACCCTCACAGCCAGCTGTGTTTCTAGATTCCATGACCACCCCTCCCTTCGCCTCTTCAGGCCTGGGCGTGATGATGGTGTCATTTGTTTCTAGATTGTGTGCACGCAAGCTAAGTCTATTCAGTCATGTCTGACTCTTTGTGACTCCATGGACTGTAGTCCACCAGGTTCCTTTGTCCATGGGAGTCTCCAGGCAAGAATACTGGGGAGGGTTACCATGTCCTCCTCCGGGGGATCTTCCTGACCCAGGGATCGAAACTACACCTCCCGTTTCTCTTGCATTGCAGTCAGATTCGTAACTACTGAGCCACCAGGAAAGCTGCTGTTTCTAGATTGGGAGAACTTTTGGAGGGCTTTCTTACCCATTGCCTGCAATTCTGCAAATGGCCCCTTTATTAAAATGTCTTCAGATTACCCAGTGTGGGTGTGGCCTCTCTTTTCTGTTGGGGTTAAGCTCACCCTAGACTTGTTGTGGTCCTGACAAAGGAAGCTGAAGTCCATCTGTGAGGCAAGGGGACAGTGAGGAGAGGGGGTCAGGTACAAGCATGTGTGAAGTTTTGTCCCAAGGACCTAGCATCTTATGGGAAGAGAAGAGAATTCAAATGGCTTCCTGGTCTGTGCTTGGCCTTCCAAGAATGGCTGCGTATATTACCCAGGGGAAAGTTCAGAGGAAGAGTGAGTTTAAAAAATGGATGATGAAGGTTTGACTCAGACACACAGAACCGCGGGATCATGTAGAACAGAGAGCAATGCCCATGAGACATGGGATGTAGACATTTGTAGCCCAGAGGGTGTTCTGAAGTAGAGACACAAGCTAGGAGGAATTAGTTTGAAATTTGTGTTTAAAAACATTGGGGAGAAAGAGGTGGTCTAAGGAAAGGATCTGGAGAGAGAGGAACAAGACATTTTAGAGATAATTAAAGAACAATGAAGACCTAATAGATATAAAGGAACATCTAAATATTTTGCCATTTTCATAATACAAGTGTTTCCCCCTTTTTTATTTATCCCACAAATATTTTTGATCAACTGTCACTGTTCTAGATGAGTTTGGTCCATCAGCGATCAAGAAAGGCATCAGCGACTTGCCTCATGGGACTGTGCTCTGGCAGGGGAGGTGGCAAGTAAAAACAAGATCTAGGGACCCAGTGTTACAGTAATTTAGAAGGTGATAAGGAGACAAAGGAAAAGTGTTGTAGGGGGTAGGGCTCAAAGAAGAAGTGTCAAGGAAGAAAATGAGGCTCCCAGGATGGAAGACGTTCCAAGCAGAGGGAACAGCAGGGGCCCTAAGAGAAGAGCAAGCCTGGCCAAGGGCCAGCAAGAAGGTCAAAGTGGAGAGTGAGCTGGACAGAGGAAGGATGATGCTATCAGAGACGAAACAGGAGACAGAAGTCATGAAGAGTCACTGAGGACAGTGAAGGGCCCTGAGGGGGGGCTTATGCAGAGGGGGAGCCACTGTGAACCGTGAAGACCAGGGACTGCCTGATGGTTTGGACAAGGATGCAATGTGAGCTGACTCTCACTTTACCAGGGCCACTTTGCCCCTGGTGGGGAGTCTGAAGGGGCAGGGGTAGAAGCAGGGGGATTCCAAAGAAGGCCTTGCACAAGGGATATGGTGGTGACTGCTACCACATGGTGACAGCAAGAGGGTGAGAATGGATGTGCTATGTGCACATTTTGAAGATGGAGTCAACAGGGGAAAAACCAGATATTTCTTAGGAGTCACTGATTCAGAGTAGGGTCATCAGTGGGTTCTAAAATCCGTGGTGAAACTTGCAGTCAAGCAGGATACTTACAAAGTCTTCAGGTATCTTCTCACAAGATATTTATTAATTACAAAAATTGGGGAAACCCAGCAGATGCCACATTCACCAAGGGATTTGTATTGACATCACCCATCATGAGACAGATGGATATCTTGTGCTGGATGATTCGAAGCACCAAGGAGGAGGCAAAGTATTTCAACTGGAAGCTTGCTCACAGTGTTCAGTTCAGTTCAGTCTCTCAGTCGTGTCTGACTCTGAGACCCCACAGACTGCCACACGCCAGGCCTCCCTGTCCATCACCAACTCCCAGAGTTCACTCAAACTCATGTCCATTGAGTCCGTGATGCCATCCAACCACCTCATCCTCTGTTGTCACCTTCTCCTCCTGCTCTCAATCTTTCCCAGCATCAGGGTCTTTTCAAATGAGTCAGATCTTCCCAACAGGTGGCCAAAGTATTGGAATTTCAGCTTCAACATCAGTCCTTCCAATGAACGCCCAGGACTGATCTCCTTTAGGATGGACTGGTTGGATCTCCTTGCAGTCCAAGGGACTCTCAAGAGTCTTCTCCAACACCACAGTTCAAAAGAATCAATTCTTCACCGATCAGCTTTCTTCACAGTCCAACTCTCACATCCATACATGACCACTGGAAAAACCATAGCCTTGACTAGACGGACCTTTGGTGGCAAAGTAATGTCTCTGCTTTTTAATATGCTGTCTAGATTGGTCATAAGTTTTCTTCCAAGGAGCAAGTGTCTTTTAATTTCATGGTTGCAGTCACCATCTTCAGTGATTTTGGAGCCCAGAAAAATAAAGTCAGCCACTGTTTCCACTGTTTCCCCATCTATTTGCCATGAAGTGATGAGACCAGATGCCATGTTCTTAGTTTTCTGAATGCTGAGTTTTAAGTCAGCATTTTCTACTCTCCCCTTTCGCTTTCATCAAGAGGCTCTTAGTTCTTCTTCACTTTCTGCCATAAGGGTGGTATCATCTGCATATCTGAGGTTATTGATATTTTTCCCAGCAATCTTGATTCCAGCTTGTGCTTCTTCCAGCCCAGCGTTCCTCATGATGTACTCTGCATATAAGTTAAACAAGCAGGGTGACAATATACAGCCTTGACGTACTCCTTTCCCTATTTGGAACCAGTCTGTTGTTCCATGTCCAGTTCTAACTGTTGTTTCCTGACCTGCGTACAGATTTCTCAAGAGGCAGGTCAGGTAGTCTGGTATTCCCATCTCTTTCAGAGTGTAACACCAGACAAACCCCAGATTCAAGGGTGCTCTGCAAAATATCTGGCCCGTACTCATGAAGGAAAAGTGTAAACACAACAATTAAGAAATTGTTTCTGATTTTAAAGACTAAAGTTTATTGATAAGATCGTGAATGACTCCCCCCTACTTTTTCTAATAAAGGCCATTGTTGGGTCAACTGACAAAATCTAAATTAGGTCTTTAGATTAGAAACAATATACTGTACATTCATGCTCAATTCGCTTCAGTCATGTCTGACTCTGTGACCCAATGGACTGTAGCCCATCAGGCTCCTCTTGTTAATTTTGTGATTTTAATACCAGTCCTGAGTTAAGTAAGAGAATGTACTTGTTTTTAGGAAATGTGCTCTGAAGTATTTAACAATAAAAAGAAAGAGTTAGATGTCATATCTGCAACTTACTCCCAAATGACTAGAAAAGGCACTAAAATACATACCATGATAATGCAAATGTGGGAAAATGTGAACTTCAGGGGAATCTGAGTGAAAGATACACAGAAAGTCCTCATATTATCCTTTCAACTTTT
This sequence comes from Moschus berezovskii, assembly GCF_049115385.1. Classification (NCBI taxonomy): domain Eukaryota; kingdom Metazoa; phylum Chordata; class Mammalia; order Artiodactyla; family Moschidae; genus Moschus; species Moschus berezovskii. The sequence goes on along the minus strand of NC_142474.1, from coordinate 42,887,604 downwards.
CCATAAGTCTAAAATTATTTTAAATTATAAAAGCTTATTTTATTTACAAAAACTCTTTCCAGGAATTTTGGGAATTTCCAGAGTTCCTCAATTCTGTAACCAATTCCAGCTTATGATTAAATACTAATAGACATTATATTAAAGACATATTTAAATCCCTTAAGTAAGATAACCAGAAGGGGAGATCCATTACTTAGTATATGTTTCCCTGAGAATTTATAAATCTTTCCGTTCATGTTAAGTTCATCAGGTGGTGGTTTCTTTTTATCCTTGTTCTGTCTTTGAGTAGAAGGACTACACAACTTGTTGTCATGTAAAATTAACCCCAGCCTGTGCCCCACAGCTATCAGATCCTCTTCCTCTTCTATTCAAGGAGGATTCTGACTTCTTGGTGTGTTCTCCATGTTCCTGGGAACCCAGCACGAAAAGTTTTCCACCAGAGAATCTGGGGTGAAAATGTTTCTGAGAAGGAAATGTTTCTGAGAAGGAAATGTTCCTGCCTCCATTACTCCCGAAGGCAACATGCATTTCGTACCTTGATTTGACTTAAATGAAACTCTTCACCACTATTTTTGACTATAGAACTCTTGGGATCCAGGATTCTCAGCTGTGGGATAACCTTTAGACCATCTTTAAATTTTGATACTCAACACATTAGGAGGAATTGTTCTAAAAAATGCACACACAAGACAAAACCCATATTTCAGACCATATGGAAACAATAAAAAGATGTGTCAGCAGCTCTAGGAAGATGTCAGCAAATTATGAAATTTCAAGGGAGCGAGGCAGCTTATCTGAGCCTGGAGACACAGCTGGTGCCTGGGGGTTCATCCATTTCCTCACCCACAGCCCACTAGGTCATTGCCTCTGACTTCAGGCAGTAAAGGTGGGAGGGATGGCAATCAGGATTCAGACATCCCTGGTGGAGAAAAGCACCCTGTGGGCCCCTGATCAGTCCCCATGCCTTTGGCACTGTTTCTCATCTGCATAGCGCATTGATCAGGCCAGATGCTTTTGCTTCACTTTGGGATTCTTGCAGTTCCAGGAACAGGTGACCAACTCCACTGTCTTGAACAAGGAGGGTTCTGGGCAAACATCATTGGTGGTGCCCTAGTCCTCAAATCTCTCCCCACTCCTTCATTAAAACAGGCAAGGAAGACCCCTGGTAGTCGCATGCATAAGCAGATGAAGACACACAGCCCAGAGGCACAAGTCCTGGATGTTATGAGTTTGGGATAGGGTGGGGTACAGAAAAGGAAGCAATAGGGTGTCTGATGGCAGAATCCCAGACTCCACAACAGGGTACCCGCAGTGGGAATATGTGTCACTGACAATGGGTAGGATTGTTGTGCACGGTGCTGATGAAGAATGGCTGATCTTTAGTCACTGATGTTGTCTTGTTCATATTCCCTGTGGACAATGTGCCCTCAGCCCCACCCTAACAGTGATGGTGGCTGACATCACAAGAAGAGACAACCAGACATCACAGCCTCCTGATGGACAGTAACCACGTGACCCAGAGTCCTGCCAGAGACACGGAGCCCGACTTCAATCCAGCTTATGGGAGATACTCAGGGGCAGGTTGAATGGTGCAGGAGAGTCTGCAATACAACCCATGCTGCAGACCAAACGGCAAGGCTCTGCTTGTTTTATGACAAATTATAAGGAAAAGAAAGGACTGAGGGCCAACCTACAGGCTGAAAGAGACTAAAATAGCAAAGCAAAGTTAAAACTATGGACAGTAAGAAGGAGAAACATCATATGACATCCCTTATATGTGGAATGTAAAAAGAAACGCTACAAATGAACTTACAAAACAAAGACACTCAAGAGACTTAGAAAACAAACTTATGGTTGCTGGGGGCAAGGGATAGTTAGGAACTTTGGGGAGGTCATGTACACAGCGTTCTATTTAAAATGGATAGCCAACGAAGCACATGGAACTCTGCTCAATGCTATGTGCCAGCCTGGATGGGAGGGGTTTTGGAGGAGAATGGATATGTATGGCTGAGTCCCTTCGCTGTTCATCTGAAACTATCACAGCATTGTTCATTGGCTGTACCCCAATACAAAGTGTTTCTGTGTTACAAAATAAAATCTAATAAGTAAATACAACTATGAGCAGTATTAAACTACATTATCCAAGGATTCACATTTTATTTTAAAATTACAGAGGGACTTCCTTGGTGGTCCAGTGGCTAAAACTCCATGTTCCCAATGCAGGGGACCTGGGTTCAGTCCTTGGTGAGGGAACTAGATCGGACCTGCCACAACTAAGACCAGTACAACCAAATAAAAAAATAAATGTATTTTTTTAATTACAGAGAAACACAGGAGATGATGACTATGAAATTTGGGAGAGTGGTTACATTTGGAGCTGAGAACGTGATTAGATTCCAGGGACTTCTGAGATAACTAACAATATCCCATTTCCTGGCCTGGGTGTTCACGTCAGCCTTGGCTTTGGAGTCCTGATTAAGCAGTGCATTGTGTCTCATTTCAGGATAAATTGTTTTACTCACGGTTTGAACAATAGAGGGAATAGGTGGATAGTTAGATGCCACTGATGGGAAGCCCAGTGTACAAGGCAGCTGGGAGATGTGGCATCCAGCCCCAAAACTGGGTCTGTCTGAGGATGAATCACATACTCCAAACTATTACACTTTTCGTGGAAACCCGCCAGATGGACACTACCTCACCTTTGGTAAACTGAGCCATGGAGTCTGGGGGTTCTTGATTGAGGAGGGAGGTTAAGGAGCACAGTGGACATGGGCCTGTCGTTCATCAGCAGATACCAAGTGAGGATCCACCCTGATCTCCTATCTTTCTCCACTGAGTGAATTCCACCAGCAGGAGGAACTTACCCAGCACCTGGGACATCCCGGAGCCCAGGCTGACCTCTGGCTCAGCCCTGGGTCTGCATTGCGCCAAGGACTATCTGGCAGTCTAGGTAAGCCATCAGACCCCTTCACGTGTGCTGTGCTTAGTTGCTCAGTCGTGTTCGACTCTGCGACCTGATGGACTGTAGCCTGCCAGGCTCCTCTGTCCATGGGGATTCTCCAGGTAAGAACACTGGGGTGGGTTACCATGCCCTCCTGCAGGGGATCTTCCCAACCCAGGGATCCAACCCAGATTTCTCACATTGCAGGTGGATTCTTTACCATTTGAGCCACCAGAGAAGTCCAAGAATATTGGAGTTGTAGCCTATTCCTTCTCTAGGGGATCTTCCCAACACAGGGATCAAACTCAGGTCTCCCACATTGCAGGTAGACTCTTCACCATCTGAGCCACCAGACCTCTTCACAGACTGAGGCTTTCCAGTATGCAAAACACACAAGATTACAAGGGAATGCACCAATCAAAACATACATATGTATCTATATTAAAATGTGTTTTATAATTAAAATGTTCTCGCTTAACAAACTGAAAAATTAAAGATCTAGCTGTGGCTCTCATACTGACCATGATTTCAAAGGATGTGAAGGATGAACATCTGTGACAAATGTAAAATGATATCAAAATGTGGTTTTTAGGGTGACAGAAAGCACAGGTTTCACTAACACTGCTGTGCTTTGCTGGTCTGCATTCATAACAGAAGGACCTGTGAAGCCGCTAAGAAAAGAGAAGTAAGACATAGGTTTGAGGCTTCCCTGGTGGCTCAGATGGTGAAGAATCTGCCTGCAATACAGGAGACTCCGGTGCAATCCTTGGGTTGGGAAGATCCGCTGGAAGGGAATGGCTACCCACTCCAGTATTCTTGTCTGGAGAAACCGATGGACAGAGGAGCCTGGTGGGCTACAGTGCATGGGGTCACAAAGAGTCAGACATGACCAAGTGACTAACAATTTGCTCTCCACCCAAGGTCACGGATTCCCCACTGTTAGGGATGCTGCCCGAGAGAGGGTCTCACAGTCAGAGTATTCTTTGCAGATCCATGTAGAATGATGTGGACTGGATTTATAAGGAAAACTTTCTATGTAAAATTTATTTAAAAAAAGAGATACAGCGCCTCAAGGAAGGGCTAATGTCCTTTACAACAAACAGTATATTTCTTCACTTTTCATCTTGAATGAAATGAAAGAGTGAAGGCAGGTCACAAGCCGCCTGTTTACGTGTCTGTCAGCTGGAATGCCCACATGGAATCCTTGAGAAGGGAGGGATACTTTTGTTGGTTTAAGCAGAGGATAGAAATCTAATAGTGTGTTTACATTCAGACCACACTAAAAAAAAGAAGCAGCCCAGAAAGATTATTTGAGGGCCTTGCATTCAAATGCATATGTGTGACCAAAGGAAGTGGTTTTTCAGAGAACACATTTTTCCAATTCAAGCCTGCATTTTTCTGATGCACTGAATTTGAAAATGAAATGAGCATTTCTGGTGTCTTGCACTTTTTCTTAGGTACAGGACAATAAACTTTGTTTTAAAACTGAAACAGCACAGAAGTAAGAATCGCACATGCGTGCATTAGTCATTTCAGTCGTGTCTGACTCTTTTGGACTTTATGGACTGTAGCCCTCCAGGCTCCTCTGTCTGTGGGATTCTCCAGGCAAGAATACTGGAGTGGATTGATGTGCCCTCCTCCAGTCGAAGTCCCCTACATAGGAACCTTAAAAAATGTGAACGTGTGTTCCATCAATGTCAGGCGTGAGTGACATTGCAGCTTGGACCCCCTTAGTCTCCTATTGCTGAGGATCCTTCAACTCTACCATCTCCCACCTCCTCCCCTTCTCTAGTCACTAACTCTTCTTGTCTATGGGATTTTAACTCCCTGACCAGGGATCGAACCTGCATCCCCTGCATAGCAAGGTGGATTCTTAACCACTGGCCCTCTAGGGAAGTCCCGATAAAGACACATTTGATGCCACAAAGCAACTATGCTGTCATCTGCCTATGAGTAAATATTTGCCTAAAAGGCAAGGTTCTAAGTGTATGCTGCTGCTACTGCTGCTGCTAAGTCACCTCAGTCGTGTCCGACTCTGTGCGACTCCATAGACAGCAGCCCAACAGGCTCCCCTGTCCCTGGGATTCTCCAGGCAGGAGTACTGGAGTGGGTTGCCACCTCCTTCTCCAATGCATGAAAGTGAAAAGTGAAAGTGAAGTCGTTCAGTCGTTTCCCACTTGTAGAGACCCCATGGACTGCAGCCCACCAGGCTCCTCCATCCATGGGACTCTTCAGGCAAGAGCACCAGAGTGGGGTGCCATTGCCTAAGTGTATGGAGCCTGTCAAAGCCCAGAAGATGAACCCCTTTCTCAAGAAGCTCACAACCCAGGGAGGAAGAAATATCATCCCATGGAAAAGCCACCCCCTCCTGGCAAGAGCATCCGTACTTCTGGGCTAGAGGGAACCCTCAGTTCAGTTCATTTCAGTTCAGTCACTCAGTCGTGTCCAACTCTTTGCGATCCCATGAATCACAGCACGCCAGGCCTCCCTGTCCATCACCAACTCCCAGAGTTCACTCAGACTCACGTCCTTCGAGTCGGTGATGCCATCCAGCCTTCTCATTCTCTGCCGTCCCCTTCTCCTCCTGCCCTCAATCCCTCCCAACATCAGAGTCTTTTCCAGTGAGTCAACTCTTCTCATAACCCTGCTGCTGCTGCTGCTGCTAAGTCACTTCAGTCATGTCCGACTCTGTGCGACCCCACAGACGGAAGCCCACCAGGCTCCCCCGTCCCTGGGATTCTCCAGGCAAGAATAGTAGAGTGGGTTGCCATTTCCTTCTCCACGCATAACCCTAGATACCCGGAAATCTCTCCTGGCCCTGATTCCAAGCTAACCTCTGCTGGGAATGTTCTGATAGCCCTTAGTTCATGGATTTTCACAACTGCCTTGTGAGTGAAGTTTATTACTGTCCCTCGTGGAGAGGAAATTAAGGTTCTGTGAAGAAAAGAAACTTGGAGTGCGATCTAAACTCTCATGAGAAAATGTTCTGCAGAGAATTTTCTGATCTTTCAGGCTTTCACTCAGTGATTCAGAAATCAGGCAGCATCCAAACCAACAGATAGAAAGGGGCTCCAAAGGGTTTTTCAAGGTGGCAGATTTTTATAGAACATGATGAGAGGTAACAAGGGGTTTACCCTGGGTCTTGGGTAAGAGAGTTTACCCCTTCATATCAGACAGCATGGGGCCACATGTGCTGGACCCTGGATGATGGTCTGGTGTCCTGGGGATACTTGCTTTCCCATCAGAAATCTGAGTGCTGAGTTTACCTGTCAGCACTGTCTTGCACCTGGGGAACAGGACATTTTTTAATTTCTTCAACCAAGAAGGCACTGAGTAATGGTAGCAGAGCTTCAGGGAGCATGCCCCCACCACATGCCACCAAAGGCTTTGAAGCAACAAATCTCAGGGTAGGGCTTAAGAGACCACATGGCTCAAGCCATATGTGACTACATGGACTACACTGGGATGCTCTGTGAGGAGTGGATGTCTGGGGGAAGCAGCATCTCCGTGTCCTATTTGTGCAGGAAGAGCTACATCATCTCAGCTGAAAAACAATGCTCAGCTGAAATGAGCTGAATGTTCAGCTGAAATGAGCTGAAATGGGCTGAAAAATGAGTTCAGCTCATTGCCCTTCTGTTCTTTTCAGTAGATGAAATTTAATGATTAGGCCATAAAGCTGAAAAAGACAAGACCCCAAGAATAATGCAGGATTGAATGACGTACGGGTGGGAGAAAGATGAGTTAAAAATAACAGATGCGTGAAAACACTCAACTTAATAAACTAGACAAATCTAGCCACGTCTGTGAGGACAAAGTGCTTTAAATACTGGGCTTTCAAAGTTGTTGAAGAGAGATTTCTGTGGTCATGGGAAATCTCCCGACTCACACTGTCCAATGCAGTGGCTATAGTATTGCAATCCTACAATGTTCTTCCTTTTCCCACCAGAAAAGCATACAGAATAGCTAATTAAGGAAGCAGGCTGGGGAAGTCAGACTGGAAAGCTAAGGCTTTAAGAAGTCTTGAGAGGATGGTGGGGAAAGTAACAGAGGCCATGAACAGGGGGGCTGCTGGGTGATGCTCTAAGGTCCCAGAAGAGGAAAACAGCCCAGAGAAAGCAGGGAGAATGGGCCCCAGCCTTCCTCTCATCAATTCCAATCATTGTAATCAATTCCAAAGTAGTCATTCTTTGGTCAAATTCACCACTGTTGCCAAAATCTTGGCTCCCTGTCCACCGATGCCTGATAGAAATATGGAGACCGAGTTTAGAGGAAATAGAAAAGACTAGCTTTATTAACTTCTCCAAGCAAAAGGTTAGCTCCTCAAGAGCTGTGCCCCCTTTCTTGGGAATAGGGAGATGTTTTAAATCCTCTGGAAGGTCTTGCTGTTTTTTCTCTTTTGCAAAGTTTCAAAACCTCCGCAGCTGGCATTAGGCAACTCGGCAGCTGGGTCCAGTATCCCTGAAGTTATCAGCCTAGGACCTTCTTTCTGAAATGCAGAATGCTACAAGAGAGTGTAGGGGCACAAGAATGCCAGGTACAGAGTATAATCTACAGAGTCAGAGAGTAATTAGCTTTGTGAAGGACAAGTCCAGCTACAAGTGTTGGTTTTTTTTTAAATTATTATTTTATTTACTTTCATCTGTGCTAGGTCTTTGCTGCTATACCAGCTTTTCTCTAGTTGCAGTGAGTGGGGACTACTCTCTAGCTGCAATGCACGAGGTTCTCATTGGGGTGGCTTCGCTTGTTACGGAGCACAGGATCTAGGGCATGGGGGCTTCAGTAGTTGTGGCTCACGGGCTTAGTTGCCCTGCAATAGGTGGGATCTTCACAGACCAGGGATCAAACCTGTGTCTCCTGCATTGGCAGGCAGATTCTTTACTGCTGAGCCAGCAGGGGACTGCCAGCTATAAGCGTCTCTTAGTAGTAATAGCTAAAGAATAACCAAGATAGTTTTAACTTTTGTAGGCTTGTTTGGCTGGTATGTGCCAAGGCTGTTCACTCATTTCTGTTTTTGCTGCAACACTATCAGATTTTGAGCTTAGCCCTCCGAGTTTGCCTCCTGATTTTGAATTCAAATGGTTCCCAGTTGTTCTTCATCACCTTGGGAGAGAAGGCAGGAAGGGAATTTAAATTGTTCATCCAAGAGGTGAGTTAGACAAAAGTTAGTCTCTAACTGCAGAAGGCCCAAGGCTGTGGCAACCTGACCCTGCAGACAACTGCCAAGGCTGCCCACTGCCGCCCTGGTGTTACAGAGGTGGTGGTGGGGAACAGGTGGCTCCAGGGGAGACAACTCTTCCTCATGGGCCCCTTTGTCTCTCAGCAAAACTGAAATGAGGCAAATCTACCACAAAACCCAGTCCAATCTAGACTGTCTAGAGCAGTGGGGGAGCCTGTCTCTCAACAGGGGACATTTGACAAAGCTTAGAGACTTTTCTGGATTTCACAAAGGCAGGGACTGGTGGCGGGGGGGATGTCGGGGTTGCCACTGGCATCTCAATAGTGGAGCCTAGGGATGCTGCTAAACATCCCATAAGGAGAGGACACCCCCTTCCTCCGAGAATCATCCAGCCCCAAATGTCAGTGGCATCCAGGCTGAGAACTCTGCTCTGCATCCTTTCGGGCGAATGCAAGTTAAATTTCTATGATGGGTTCTCTGCTCTGAGAATATGGACAGTAAGACTTCCTCCTCTACTGAGGACACCGGTGCCTTTGTTAAAAAGGTCCATTAGGGGCCCCTTCAGGGAGTGGGTCAGGGGAAGCAGGTTGGGGTTGGATTGTGGAGGAAGCGTCCCAGGGTGGGTTTCAGGCAAGGCTGAAACTGGGGGCTTCCGCTGACCCCACGAGAGCCCCTGGAGGATGGGTGATAGCTCAGAGGGTTCCAATCTGAGGTTTCACAGCCCTGCACCCACAGTCAGGGTCAAGGTCACCCTAGGAGAAAGAATCCCATGTCTGTGGGCATTGAGGGGCCCCAGGACCCCAAAGGCTGGCAGCTGGGAAGCCATACATGCAGGCAGTTCAAGACAAACTGATGTGAAGGAAGGGTGCATGGAAGAAGTTGGGGGTCAGGAGACACCGACTCCAACCCCTGGGGGTTGGGGCCAGGGGTGGGATGGAAGTCAGGGGGCAGTGTGGGTCACTGTGTCCCCCCTCCTGTAGGACCTCATGGATGGTGGTTTCAAGGGATAAAGGCTGTGGAGATGCAGCCAAGGCCCTGATGGGAATTCCAGGGTAAATGCCCCCAAAGGTAGGGAGACCAGGGCTGGTAGGCTCCTCATGATTGAACTCTTCCAGGTCCTCTCTGGGCTTCCACAGGAGCTTTGAAGAGAACTGGGGCACCTGTGATGGGAGGGGATGGGGGTGTCTTTTCGTTTCTCCTCTCCTGGCTTCTCCAGCTCCTCTTTCCTCTAAGCACTGACCACCCCAGCCTCCATCATTACTTGACACCTATCAGGGGCCCTGGTACAAATCATAGGGAGATAGGAGCCCGCAGGTGGATGGAGAAAGCCTCACCTGAGCGGACACCATGGTGCCCTGGGTACCCTAATCCATGGTCCAGGGGAGTCCCTACCCACGTCCAAGCTCCTCCCCCATAGGGTCTTCCCTGCCTCTCCTTCCAGTGTCTCAAACCACCAGAAACCTTTGAATCCAGGCTTCCAGAGGTAAAAAGAAAACAACTCAATCCATCTCACTGATCAGCACCTCTCCCTGGTGGTCCCTTTCATAAACCATGCCTGCGGGATCCTCAAGCAGTTCCTCCCCCTTGGGGAAGGAGTCTGCTGTTCCAAGCAGAGGTCTTTACCCCAGGGTCCCTGGAGAGATTCAACACAAGACTCTGGGTGGGAAGAAATGACAAGTTAATTTCCTCCACTCTGTAACTGAAATCTAGCAATTCGGAACAAGAGGTGCACAGTTAATTTGTACACATCCAGAATGCAGAGTTCTCCAGCCCTCACCTCATGTGTTTGAAAGCCTGGGGTGGCTTTTCTGGGATCCACCCTGTGTAAAGAAGCAAGGCGCACCAGGAAAGCACGTGCTGCCCCCAAGCCACTGACCCAGCACCTGGGAGGTGGCACACGCCCTTGGCTGGCCATCCCCTGTCCCAGAGTGACACATAGAGGGCACAGCTCCCCAGTCACCCACCGCCTCCTGACTTCAGGGCAGAGTGTGTCGGGCACTTTAATACCCTTTACCATGGTCACTGCCATTTCCTTGCCCAGCTCCTTTTCAGTCTCCGGTGGGTCCTGCCAGCCCCTTTTTACAGTTTGTTCCCATTGCCTTAAGGACATTTTAAATTGCAGAATTAAGAAACACAACGTAACAAACAAAGAAAAGTCTGGATTACCAAGGTTTGTTTGTGGATTGCTTTAAGAATTCAAAACACATTACCCCAGAAACAAAAAAGATAAGTGAAGAAGGCAGCGAGGCTCCCTCCCAGGCCTCCACCCAGAGAGAAGGTTTAGCCTGTGATGCTCAAAGAGCATAGTGTTGTTTTACCAGTAAATTGCTCTTAAAACAATGCATTCTGAGTTCAAACTCACATGCCTACTACCTTCCTAGGAAGACATGATGGTTTTAAAGCATGACCCCCAAATTCTTCATACTTCTTCCACTAGGGTGAGTCTATGGCCTCTTCCCCAGAATCTGGGCTCTGTGACTACTTGACCAAAAGAACATGGTGGGAAGGATGCTGTATCAGTTTCATTTTATAAAGATAGTATTATCCTGGTACCAAACAAAGACAGTACAAAAAATAAAAATCCAAGACCAGTAGCCCTCATAAATATAGATGCAATGATCCTTAGCAAAATGTTAGAAGATAGAATTCTGCAAAATGTATCAAAATAATCACACACCATATCCAAGTGGACGTTTCTCCAAGGATGCAAGGCTGATTATTTGAAAATTTCAAATATCTGAAAATGAATTAATGTAATCTACCATATGGGATTCCCTGGTGGCTCAGAAGTTAAAGTGTCTGCCTGGCATGCAGGAGACCTGGGTTCGATCCCTGAGTCGGGAAGATCCCCTGGAGAAGGAAATGGCAACCCACTCCAGTACTCTTGCTTGGAGAATCCCATGGAGGGAGGAGCCTGGTGGGCTACAGTCCATGGGGTCACAAAGAGTCAGAGACGACTGAGCGACTTCACTTTCACCATATGTACATGTGTTAGTCACTCACTCATGTCCGACTGTTTGCGGCCTTCAGACCATAGCCCACTGAGTTCCTCTGTCCATGGGATTCTTCAGGCAACAATACTGGAGTGGGTTGTCATTCCCTTCTCCAGAGGCTCTTCCAGACCCGGGGATCAAACCCGGGTCTCCTGCATTGCCCGGGTAAAGTGAATTCTCTACTGTCTGAGCCACTGGGGAAGCCCAATCAACCCTATTAACAGACTAAAGAAGGAAAACCATCTGATTGTATTAACCGATGAGAGGAAAAATGCATTTGACAAAATTCAGTACCCATTCACAATAAAAACCCTCAGGAATACAGGAGAACTTCCTCAACTTAATGAAAACCATTTACGAACAGACCGGTTTCTCTACGTGGTTACTCTAGACAGCACGTGCATTGATGTTGTTCAGTTCCTCAGTTGTGTCTGACCCTTTGAACCCCATGGACTACAGCACACAAGGATTCCCTGTCCTTCACTGTCTCCCGGAGTTTGCCTAAACCCATGTCCACTGAGTCAGTGATGTTATCAAACCAGCTCATCCTCTGTTGCCCCCTTCTCCTCCTGCCTTCAATCTTTCTCAGCATCAGAGTCTTTTCCAATGAGTCATTTCTTTGCATCAGGTGGCCAAAGCATTGGAGCTTTAGCTTCAGCATCAGTCCTTCCAATGAATATTTAGAACTGATTTCCTTTAGGATGGGCTGGCATGTGTATGGGGACTTTCTAGTGTCCAGCAAGATGAAAGTCTTGGCTCCCTGGTTGCCTGCTCCGACATCACCTGTTGTTGGAGGTGGGGCTGCCCAGTGAAGGCTGAAGCCCTCACGCCCTCTTGGCCATGGTTGGCATGGACAAGGGTGGGGACATATGCTTTTCTGTGATTTGGGGCTAGAGAACATCAGTTCTTGTCAAAAAGTATTTTGTCTTTTCAGGCTGCTCTGTTCCTGGTCCTCTGACTGGAGAAAGCAGGGTTTTTTCGTGCCGTTTGTGTCTGTGTCTTTGGCATTTCTGGGTTGTTGGTTTCTCCAGCTCCAAGTCTGGGGTATCTGAGTCAAGAAGAACCCCACGCCCACGTGATGTTTCCCCTGGGTCTGAGGTTGGTCGCCAACCAGTCTTTTTCTTTCCACCTTCCCCAGTCTTCCGTGGTCTTTACGTGTAATGGCCTGGATTTTAGTTGTCCTTAGCAGGAGGAATAGGGAAAATCACCTATTCCATCTTCCTAGAATATTAGGCAGAAGTCCTGACAGTTTTGAAATATCTTTGTTCTCCCTTACTGTTCATTACTTGGATATAATAGAATTTTAGGTGGCATCTTAGAATTTGAAGGTTTTGCTGCACTAATGTTTACTCTTCCAATGGTGCCTTCTGACTTTGTTCCCTTTATTTTTTTTTAGGATCTCTCTCTCTCTCTTTCTCTCTCTCAATATTGTTTTGTCTCTAAAACTCTGAAATCTCAGGAAGATGAGCCTTGGTGTGTCTGTTTTGATCTCTTTTACAGGGTAACCTTGAGTCTGGAGACGCGTGTCCTCAGAATGGGGAATTGTCCTTCTACCACTTATTTGATGGGTGCATTTCCTTTGCTGTTTACATTATTTCCAAGTTTCTGAAGAGTCAGATGTCAGGTCTTGAGTGATTTTCGAAGTTCTTTTCTCACCTGCATGCCCCCTTCTTCGTTTTCTTTGTGCTCATAGGTTTATCAGACCGTGTTTTCTTTCTTCACCATCACTGGGGTAATTCTGGGTGGGAGGAAGGAGGAAGGCTGAGAGCAGCCCGCGACACTGATGAGACTAACCGGATGCTCGCCCTGACCTTTGAGATCGGTCCCTCGGCTGCTAGCACCCAGCCTGTGTAACACATATAACCTGGTAAAGAGTCTTCCAGGATTAGGTATTTCTGTTTATTTTTTTTTAACCTAATGTGACTGCTTTTGCCCTAGAGAATTACACCATTTTATTACTAACTTCCGTCAAAACCCTCTCGTCTGTGACCTGGAAAGAACTCAAGAACTTTAAGATGAAATTCTAGAAAACCACTGTGCAGTCACTGGTCTTATACATGGCTTGTGTCAAGACTGCTCTCCTTTTATTCTTATCTGTATTTAAATAAACTTTCTTTTTTCTTTTCAAGTAGTTACAGATAGAAAAGTTGTAAGGATAAGTCCCATCTGTTTCTCTGGTGGTCATCATCTTATATTACTGGGTACATTTGTCACAACTAAGGAACTGACATCACTTCCTCTAAGTTCACACTTTATTTGGCTTCTACTGGTTTTTTCCTCATGTCCTTTTTCTGTTCCAGAATCACATCCAGGAGACAAGATTACATTTAGTCATCCTATCCCTCCAGCCTCCTTGGGTCTGTAACCATATCTCGGACTTTGCTTGCTGTTGATGGCCTTGAAGAACACAAGGTGGGCCGTGTGTAGAATGTCCCAGCAACTGGGTCTGTCTGGTATTCTTCTCTTAGTTAGGGGTCATGGGGTTTGGGGCCTGAAAGCAGCAGAGAGAGAGTGAGTGTCCTTCTCAACACGTCCCGTTGGGGGACACGTCTACAGGGCCAGCTGTGGGGACCGTCGTCAGCAGCAGCTCTAAAGCCGCCCTGTCTCTTTTCATGTCTGCTCTCCAGAAGCAATTCACTAAGCTCAGCCCACTCCTGAGGGCAGCGGGGAGGGCAGTACCTCCTAGAGACCTCCCCCCACCTGCTTTTTATGTTTACAAAGCCAGAAATGATTTGAGAGCTCCAATTGGCAGAAGCCTCTCTGATGAGGAGCAGACGTGGTCCTGTGTGTATGTGGGAGCATCCCCGATGCTGGACAAGGCCAAGTGTCCTCTGAGGCCCCCAACATCCTTCCTCCCAAGATAAAACAATTGTCTCTTCTCAGAAACAAAGTCTATGACGTCAGGGCAATGGGTTTTCTATAGAAACCAGGCCCAAGTTAGGAGGCCTCCTGGGGTTCAGAAGAGCCAAATTTATACTTAGGTGTGGGTTTCAAAAAGTGGTTAGATGTTTGTGTGGGTTAGATGTTTTTTGAAGGAAACTGTACATTTGGTGTTAAAAGCCTGAGGAACGCGAGCTGGGAACCTGGGGCCACGTGCAGGCGGCTGGGGTGTGTTTGGGGTGGGAGAGAGATTTGGGGGGTGCAAGCGGGTCTTCTCCCTCTCTGTGCCAGTTTCCTCTGTACCCAGCAGCCTGTGCCTTCCATGGCGGGGGACATGGACCATCTCTCTCAGCACGTCCCCATCTCTCCAGGCTCTTCTGGGGCTAAGGAAATAAGTGTCTGGAAAGTTCTCTGTGCTCTCTGGACAGAAGATGAATGCCAGGCTACATGGATGTTGCCCGTGTATTGCCGACAGCTTCGCCATGGGCAGCACTGGCCAAGCTCCAATCTCTCTGGATGGATAGGCAGGAAACGGTGAACATTTCCTGCAGCGCCAACCAGTGAGGGTGTAAAAGCCTGTAGAAAAAAACATGACTCTGTGCATCTCCCACTCAGCACCTGCATGGACACCTCCCCCAGGGCCGCACCCCCAGGTCATTGAACCATCTCCAGCTTCACAGTTTCAGGTCCTTTTTTCCAGTCCCTGCAAGTTGTGGAAGCAAGACATTGTGTGCAAATATCTTGAGGTGAGGTACCTCAGCTATGTGGCCTGCTGGCCACTGCTCCACATACCCAGAGTTCATCCCAGGGCAGGGCAAATCATTCTCAACTCGTTCTCAGAATTACAGGCCAAAAAAATGCAGAATTTAAAATGCCCTGGACTTGGAGGAGCCGGCTGTGGGGAGTAGAATGATCCCTGACTACAAGGCTGCTGCTCGTGGTGAGATTTATAGATAGAAAACACGCTGGAAGAAGCTGGGATCTTCGCTCATTGACTCACTCAATCCCGGGCTCACTCATCAAAGATGTAGCCGGCCTGCCCACCCTCCCTGCACCCCTGAGGCCCAGGGACCAAGGAATAGGGCAACTAGAGCCATGGAGCCGTGTTTGACAGGAGGCCAAGCTGGGGGTGCACACGGATGGTGAACCCGCCCGGCTCCTCACACTCTTTCCAGGAACACACCCAGGAAAAGGTGAGGCCCGCTCGCTGCATGGATGATCTGGCCCAGTTACAGAAAGACACGGGGTTATTTTTATAAAGAAAGGAAAGAGGCAATCCTTTCCAAACAAATCCCAGCTGGGCCGAGACCCCTTTCTGTAAAATAAACACGCCCAGAACTTAGGAAGTGCAAAGGGAAATGTTTACAGGGAGATCTGAGAGCCGCCTGCTGGGGCCGAGGGCCTGGAACCTGGGCTGTCTGAAGTCTGCCTGTTTTGTGAGAATGGCCATTGAGGCCTCTGGAACTTAGCCCGGATGCCAGGATTCTCCACACAGTGACACCAGTTTCTTACAGAGACAGTCACCTGTGAGGTATGAAATTCACTGGTGTTTAATTAAACCAATTATTTTTAAAATCTGTATTAAGCTGTGCTGTGCTGTGCTTAGTTGCTCAGTCATGTCCGACTCTTTGTGACCCCCTGGGCTGTAGCCTGCCAGGCTCCTCTGTCCATGGGGATTCTCCAGGCAAGAACACTGGAGTGGGTTGCCATGCTCTCTTCCAGGGGATCTTCCCAATCCAAGGATAGGACATAGGTCTCTTGTGTTAATCTACTGCCATGCAATATGCCTTTTATTGGTACCTATTTATAATAAGCAAGTAAACTGAACCTATGACGTGAAGAAAACAAGCAGGGTGTGTGTGAGTAGGTGTGAGCACAGAGGGGCACGGGTGAGTGGATGGATAAATGAGCGCATGAATGTTAGGGCAGCCAGATTGAGCAAATAAAAATGTGGAACATCTGGTAAAATCTGAATTGCTGATGAACAACAAATACTTTCTGAAGGTAAGTCCATTCCAAATACTGCATGGCTCTATTGCAAATATGCATTGAACTTGCTTACACTGAAAATTTTTCCTTGTTTATCTGAAATGCAGTGTAACCTGCACACCCTGTGTTGTATTCAGCAGTCCTAGTAAATGAGAGTGTATGGGGTTGGGCTATCATGTGTGTCATGAGTGTGAGTGTGGTGGAGAGAGTGTGTGTGTGTGTGTGAGTGTGTATTACAGAGTTGTATGTGTCTGAGTGCTTATACATGTGTGTGTTTAAGTGTGAGTCCTGTGAATGTGCACACAGACGAGCAGGCTGGAGTCGGGAGAGGGGAGGGAGGTCTGGTGGGGAAAGTGGTGAAAGTGCCACTGGCAGCTGAGGGCACCTCTCAGCCATTCTTCCCCCTCCAGCAAGAAGCAGTGCCAACCAGAAATGCTAAACTACCAGTCTCGATAATCTCCAAAAGATTTCATGCAAAGCAAAAATATAAATTTGAAGAACTTTAGTGATTTTGATCAAAAACTTTCACATCTGAAAACATCTGGTCCAGTGAATCTCTGGCTTAGGGACCGATTCCGAGGACTTTCTCCCAAGACTCAGGTTCCCTATGTCACTCCCTTGCTTATCGTGTACACGAATAGCTTTGAACTATGTCTTCACTTCTTCACTCCACACCTGGGGAAATCATCCCAAACAAAGAGTCTGCAATGCACTAACTGCAGCTGTAAGCTCGGTATTTATGAAATAGAAAACACCTGCATATACCTAAAGGTTATTGAAAAGGATGCCCACGTCAGTGCGGGTCCATTTACACAGCAAAGCAATGTGCAATCAGGAAAGCAACATTCATTAATGTTTTATTTCATGTACACTCAAGGCAAAGTGGAAAACAGGAGACAAAGCACACATGTGAAAGGGTGCTTCAGCACAAATACTATATGAAATCTACAGTGTATGAAGGGACTGGTAGCAAAAAGTACAAAAAAAATGGACAAATTTTAATTGAATTGGAAAGACACAAATGAAAGAAAAAGCACTAATTTATTGGTAGAACTTTTCTTTTTGTGATGGGTTTTTTAAAAATGGTGGGTTTTTTCTTTTTTTTTTTGTATTTTTCCTGCTTTTCGTAATGAAAACATGTTGCTTTCAAACTGGGAATAAAATTTACTTTGGAAGCAGAATGAACATACACGAAGTGTGTTGATGGGGCTATGTAGACGGGCGTGCTGGGTGTCCGAGATGGGGTGGAGCTGAGAGTGGCCTGGGAGCCTGGGATTCTTGTGAAGGATAGATGCCCAGCTGGCTCATGGCTGACCCTGATTCCGGGGTCCTGGGACCTGCAGCCAGGGGACTCTGCCTAGAGACGGGGGTAGGTATTCAAAGTCGAGGGGAGGTTTCAGTGAGGGGGATGGTCATGACTTTTTGCCAAGAATGGCTGCGGGGTGGCTGTCCTTGGAGCAACAATAAAAATGCAAGACTACTGCCTCAGGGAAGAACCTTGAGTCAGACCAGCTCCCACAACATGTGAGCAAAGTTTTCCTCTCCCTGGGCTCTCCCACCTGCTGTTCTCATGGCCCCATGCCCACCAGGTCCCCTCTGTTCTTCACAGCTTCCCACAATTCTAGTGTCTGTCTGTGAGTCCCACCTTCCTTTACTGTCCTTGTGTATTTTCTCAAGAGGACCCTTGAAATCTCTGACCCGGGGATGGCCAGGGCATGGAGCAGAGACCAGGGGATGGGATTGCAGGGGCCTAAGGGGAAGGTTGAGGCAGAGTTGATATATTGACTCTTCTGAGTGGGTGATTCGAAAAGACATTGTGAAAACAGAACTCAGAGCCTTGCACTGTGTTGAACTCTGCTCCAGAGCATGGCTCCAGCTGGGGCACAGAGCTGTATACAGCCCCTGGAAGAGCACTCTTGGCCCCCAGTCTGCACCCCACGGTGGCCTCCTCTGTCTGAAGGCAGCTGAGGGTTGGGGTCTGACTGTCTCAGTCAGTGGGCAGATGTCTACCTCCCCTGCCAGGGGATCCCTGTGAGTGTAGTCCAAGAATGGACACGTTACCCAGTCTGGGACATGTCCAATGGGACATGAGGGCAGGGCCCATCGGGGTGTGTGAACACAAACCTCAGAGTGTTGAAGCAACACTGTGAAGGAAGCCAGGGCCCTGGAGGAAGCTGGCAGGACCGAGCGTAAGGGGCAGGAAGGACCGCCTCGTTGAAACAGCCTCTTTCCAGGTATGGGGTCAATAGATGCCTTTTAATCTCCAGACTTGTTTGCCTGAGATGCTCTGTCATTTATACAGAAAACCTCTGAGCTGGTTCCTGTATATTTTCTTTCAACAATGAGGATAATGAATGTGTCAGAAAAATAAAGACTCAGGTTTCTTGGAAAATCCAGGATCTACAGTTTCACTTAAAACTAAAAATACACCATTTCCCTCAAACAACATGACTTGGAGACCCATTTAAAATCATAACTGACAAAAGGTGTGACATGAAACAATGGGGTGGTCAGGTCCAGAACAGCCCCAGGCCTCACCCCACCTCTGTCCACTTTTCTCCCAGACTGCATCTCTGTCTCCACTGTCAACAACCTGGGGCCCATTGCCAGCTAGGCTGTGGCCTGGACAGACTCGTTTCTTCACCTACTAGGGGGACAACTTGCCTCCGACAAATTTGCCTCATGTCAACTGGCTCCCAGTGGGGCCGTGTTAGCCCTTGAGCCATCCTCCTGGGAGAGGAGCTCCAGGGGATGGGTACTCACTGACTCAGGCAAAGAGCGTGGGTCCTTCACTCTCAATGGTTCAGACCAGCCTTGACCAGAGGCCCAGTGATGGAGCACTGGAGGGTTAGTCACTGCTACGTTGGCTTCCTGCTCTCCCAGGCAGTCCATTTCATTCTTACCCTGCCTGACGTCGACTCACTCATCATCATTCAACATCGCTGATAAATGTTAAAGTGAGTTAATACTGACATTCAGTATTACTGAATGTATACTCAGGGGAGGCTGTGGCCCTCCCCTCCTGACAAGTTTCTTTGGTGCTGAAGGCTGAAATCTTGGGGATTTCCCTGGTGGTCCAGTGGCTAGGACTTCACATTCCCACTGCAGGGGGCCAGGGTTCAATTTCTGGTCAAGGAACTAGACCCCACATGCTGCAGCTAAGACTCTGCCTGCCACAGTGAAGACCCTACGTGCCACAACTAAAAGGTTCCACACAAAGCAACTAAGATCTGGTCCAGCCAAATACATAAATAAATTTTTTAAAAAAAGACTGGAATCGTGGTGGTGGGAGGGTCTCACTCACCCTTTAGGAAAGAATGTCAATGGAGACAGAGGAACGAAAACAACCTGCCCATCCCAACCCACTGTTTTATGAATTGCAACCCCGAGCACCCATGGCCTCCTGACCCTAAGAGGCTATCTACACACCACGTGATATGAAACACCACTGACACGCTCAAGTTTAAATATGAGACAAAGTGAGCACTCTTCCCGACACTGCCATGGCCAGTCTCTAAGCAAAAGCAAAGCTAAACAAAATTTGGAGCTTGTGGTTTAACAATGAGACCAAAGACTTGAAAACTGGGTTGGTTACAGAAAGTTCAGACTCTGGGATTGCATTTCCTCATTCCCACGGCGCTGATGACCCTGCACTCCCGTGAATTAGAGTTGATGAGATGAGAGCAACAGGAAAACATTTGGAGGGCAAAGAAATCCATTCTTCACACAGACACAGTGGACACAGTGAGCAGAGGAATGCAATGAAGCGTATTTCTTTAATGACGGTTGACGTTTAGGAACAATCAAGTCCCTGAGTTAAATGCAGAGTGTTTTTGGCAGGGAGAGAGAATGACTGTGTCAAACATCTTAACAAAGCCTATAACACCACGGACCTCCACGACAACAAGTCATCCAGGCACCGGTAGGAGTTCATACCAAGACATATTTTGTATTGCTTTTTCTACTTCACACTTTAAAGAACAGAAAGAGAAAAGTAAGATGTAAGTTGTAATGAATAACGGTTCCTGTTGAAGAACCAATTAAACAAACTTGAATTTGAGCCTCTTCAGGAAAACCTGACATAACTGTCTTTCAATCTAGGAAAACGCACAGCTTGGATGGAACTGTGAATAACACAGTATACCTGCTTAAAAGTGGTTCAACACAGAGCTCATATCATGTATTAACACAAATATGTGGAATTTAGAAACATGGTATAGATGACCTTATCTGCAAAGCAGAAATAGAGACACAGATGTAGAAATGGACGTAGAAAACAAATTTATGGATACCAAGAGGGAAGGTGGGTGGTGGAGGAGGGAGGTGGTGGAAACTGAGAGATTGGGACTGATGTATATACTCTATCGATACTATGTGTAAATCAACTGATGGGAACATACCGTATAGCACTTGTATGTGCTAAGTTGCTGCAGTCGAGTGCGACTCTGTGCCCCATGGAATGTAGCCCACTACGTTTTTCTGTCCATGGGATTCTCCAGGCAAGAATACTGGAGTGGGTTGCTATATCCTCCTCAAGGGGTTCTTCCCAACCCAGGATTGAACCCAAGTCTCCTGCATTGGGATATGCGTTCTTCACCACTAGTACCACCTGGGAAATCCCACTGTATAGCACAGGGAACTCTAATTAATGCACTGTAATGACCTAAATGAATAGAAAGGAAGTCAAAGGGAGGGGATATGTGTAGCAAAGATGGGCACAATAAAGGACAGAAATGGTATGGACCTAACAGAAGCAGAGATATTAAGAAGAAGTGGCAAAAATACACAGAAAGTGAAGTCGCTCAGTTGTGTCTGACTCTCAGTGACCCCATGGACTGTAGCCCACCAGGCTTCTCCATCCATGGGATTTTCCAGGCAAGAATACTGGAGTGGGTTGCCATTTCCTTCTCCAGGGGAATCTTCCCAACCCAGGGATCGAACCCTGGTCTTCTGCACTGCAGGCAGACTCTTTACCATCTGAGCCACCAGAAGAACTATACAAAAAAAGATCTTAATGACCCAGATAATCACGATGCTGTGATCACTCACCTAGAGCCAGACATGTTGGAATGAGAAGTCAAATGGGCCTTAGGGAGCATCACTATGAACAAAGCTAGAGGAGGTGATGCAATTCCAGTTGAGCTATTTCAAATCCTAAAAGATGATGCTGTGAAAGTGCTGCATTCAATATGCCAGCAAATTGGGAAAACTCAGCAGTGGCCACAGGACTGGAAAAGGTCAGTTTTCATTCCAATCCCAAAGAAAGCAAATGCCAAAGAATGCTCAAACTACCGCACAATTGTACCCATCTCACAACCTAGGAAAGCAATGCTCAAAATTCTCCAAACCAGGCTTCAGCAATACAAGAACCATGAACTTTCAGATGTTCAAGCTGGATTTAGAAAAGGCAAAGGAACCAGAGATCAAATTGCCAACATCCATTGGATCATCAGAAAAGCAAGAGAGTTCCAGAAAAACATCTACTTCTGCTTTATTGACTAAGCCAAAGCCTTTGACTGTGTGGATCACAACAAAATGTGGAAAATTCTTCAAGGGATGGGAATCAGGACCACCTGATCTGTGTCCTGAGAAACCTGTGTGCAGGTCAGAAAGCAACAGTTAGAACTGGACATGGAACAGCAGACTGGTTCCAAATTGGGAAAGGAGTATGTCAAGGCTGTATATTGTCACCCTGCTTATTTAACTTATGTGCAGAGTACATCATGAGAAATGCTGAACTGGGTGAAGCACAAGCTGGAATCAAGATTGCTGGGAGAAATATCAATAACCTCAGATAAGCCGATGACACCACACTTTTGGCAGAAAGAAAAGAAGAACTAAAGAGCCTCTTGATGAAAGTGAAAGAGAAGAGTGAAAGTGTTGGCTTAAAACTCAACATTCAGAAAACTTAAGATCATGGCATCTGGTCCCATCACTTCATGGCAAATAGATGGGGAAACAGTGGAAACAGTGACAGACTTTATTTTGGGGGGCTCCAAAATGCAGATGGTGACTGTAGCCATGAAATTAAAAGATGCTTGCTCCTAAAAAAGTTATGACCAACCTAGACAGCATATTAAAAAGCAGAGACATTACTTTGCCAACAAAGTAGTCTAGTCAAGGCTATGGTTTTTCCAGTGGTCATGTATGGATGTGAGAGTTGGACTGTGAAGAAAGCTGATCGCTGAAGAATTGATGCTTTTGAACTGTGGTGTTGGAGAAGACTCTTGACGGTCCCTTGGACTGCAAGGAGATCCATCCAGTCCATCCTAAATGAAATCAGTCCTGAATATTCATTGCAAGGACTGATATTGAAGCTGAAACTCCGATACTTTGGCCACCTGATGTGAAGAACTGACTCATTTGAAAAGACCCTGATGCTGGGAAAGATGGAAGGCGGGAGGAGAAGGGGACGACAGAGGATGAGATGGTTGGGTGGCATCACCAACTCAATGGACATGAGTTTGAGTAAACTCTGGGATTTGGTGATGGACAGGGAAGCCTGGTGTGCTGCAGGCCATGGGGTCGCAAAGAGCTGGACATGACTGAGCAACTGAACTGATAGCTGATTCGTTTTACTCTACCATAGAAACTAACACAACATTGTAAGGTAACTATGCTAAGCTAAGTCACTTCAGTCGTGTCCGACTCTGTGTGACCCCATAGATGGAAGGGTAACTATACTCCAAAAAAATCATTAATGTAAAAAATATTGGAAATAAAATTAAATATATATCTTACTACATTAAAAAATAAAAACTATGCCATGAAAGTGAACAGAAACAAAATACTCTTTTCCTGAAATCTCCAAGTTTCAAAGATTTCTTACAGCAACTAAGGCAGAGTTCTAACTGGTTGACTTAACAGCTGTCCAGGCACCAAGGACCCATATGCTCTTTTCCCCTCTGTTAGACCATCTTCTGTGGGCCAAGTTGTGCCAGACTGGCTGCCCTGTGGTTGTAAGACGGCTAGAGGAGTTCTTACAGCTGGGGTCCAGGGACACAAATGGGTCAGCCCTTCATGTATCTCCCTCTTATGAATGAGGAAAACCTCTGGGAGTCTAGCAGTCACTTCCCTATATTTTCTGCTGGTCACCCCTGGGCCAGTGCTCAGCCATGACCCAGTCATGATGAGGGCACCAGGCTGCCATCAACAGCCTGTATCAGCCATGCATTCCACTGGGGAGGGTGGGGTCGTCACCTTGGAATCACATAGGAAAGGAGTAGATACCTGAACAGAATCAGAGCGTGATCGGAAAGTTATTCTAGTCACGTTGTCCAAGTTCAGCTGTTTCTAAAAGCACAAAAGTTCAATTTTGGCTTGAATTGACTGGCCAAGAATTTAAAACACTTCTTATTTCAGAAAATAATATTAGGGTCAGCAATTAGGGTGACTTTTTCCTCCAGATTTTTGCTTTAGTTCTAATCTTCTATTTCAAATGCCCGGTAATTTACCTTATAAACATTCTACACACACAATACTTGAGGGTATGTATATTGTATGGAATATGGCTCACTTATGTTTGCATTGGAAAGAAATCTGTTCGGGGAAAATACTGCAGAAGTGCTCCAATGGTAGTCCCAGGCTGTACTTTGGAAAGTTGAATTTCTGTTGCTTCTTACAAAACATTAAAATGTCATTTTAAATATTCTTTTCTTTGACCTATATACAATATTAAAATTTCCATAAAGAAATGCTAATTGAATTTTATATGTAACTGAAGAATACAATGCAAGTTAATACTATTCCAAAAATGTAGAAATTTAATTTGATTGTTATTGACTATGAAAGAAAGAAAAGTTGAGCTGTTGTGTCTGAATATATTTGGGGATAAATCTGCCAAAAAAAGGAATCTTTTACTTCTCCAAAAAGGCCTATTTTAATCTAATTTGAGGACTGTGGATTTATATGACAATGCCACGATGTTTATCCAGAAAAAATGTGGTCAGTTTTAGCCAACTCCCAAATGGCTGCTGCTGCTGCTAAGTCGCTTCAGTCGTGTCTGACTCTGTGCGACCCCATAGACGGAAGCCCACCAGGCTCCCCCATCGCTGGGATTCTCCAGGCAACAACACTGGAATGGGTTGCCATTTCCTTCTCCAATGCATGAAAGTGAAAAGTGAAAGTGAAGTCATTCAGTCATGTCTGACTCTTCTCGACCCCATGGACTGCAGCCTACCAGGCTCCTCCATCCATGGGATTTTCCAGGCAAGAGTACTGGAGTGGGTTGCCATTGCCTTCTCCGTCCCAAATGGCAATTAATCCAAATAGCATTTTCGGCCATCTCCAAAACTGTAAAGCCCAGATTCATCTTCCTGTGTCTTCACTTGATGACCATGATGGCAGAGACAGGCCACCCACTTTTTTTATGTTCCATTTTGGTTATGCAAGATGTTATTTGATCCAACGTTTCTAGAAACACAAAGCCAAGAGTTAAAGTCCCTAAAGGCCTACCATTCACCTTCATTGCTTCCCAAGGTCTGTCTTTCCTGCCTTCTGTTTGGGGGAAGGGGTCACATAAAGAGGTTGGTGCCTCACTCCTGGGCTGACCCTACAGTTTCAGGGAAGGAGATTCACTGCCACACCTGAGGAAACATAAAAATTGTGTTCAAGTTAACCCACTGTTGGCATTCCGGTTTTCCACATCTGGGAAGCTCTCAGGAAATAGCCCCTCTGCACCAACTCCTTGGCCTTGAGGGGCAGGCCTGGCTGAGGCTCTGGGGCTTCACGGGAGGTGGGGCTGCCCCTGTGGGCCTTGAGTGTGGAGCCAGAACTGTGGATCAGTGTCCCCTGGGAACACCAGTCCTCGGGAGGCCCAGACCTACCCCAGGGAGGGGGAGGTGCCTGGGGACTGTGTGTTGATAAGCCTCTGGGGGTTCTAATGATGCTCCAATTTGAGGACTCTGATCTGGATCATTCTTCTCCCACCAAGAGCTACATTTCAGTGCTTGCAAAAATGAGTCTGCGTTAATCAATTATGTCTGTGAGTTATTGAAGGTTTGGAGGGAAAACTGAATTCCCCCACTAAAGCCTACATTGTACTACAGCGTCCTGGGGGCAGCCAAGGCAGCACTGCAGGTTCCAGGTCTGGTAGACCCTTCTGGGGTCGGAAGCCTGGACCCGGGGACGGACGGCTTCTTCCGCTCATGAATAACTCACGGTGGGCACCCACAGACTGAGAGCCAGTCCCGAGTCCCCACAGACTGGCCTCTGCCTGGAACTGTGAGCCTGTGCATGCAATTTGGGATA
The DNA here is from genome assembly GCF_049115385.1 of Moschus berezovskii. NCBI lineage: Eukaryota > Metazoa > Chordata > Mammalia > Artiodactyla > Moschidae > Moschus > Moschus berezovskii. Next base: position 42,862,376 of record NC_142474.1, on the reverse strand, counting down.
ATGGAGCTTTGTTCATTAATGTTTACCATTAATCCATGCTTCCTGTCTGGGGATTCGCCCTATGGACATGGAGAGTAGCAACAACCCACACCCCCCAACCACATGGCCGGGGGACCCCCAATAGCGTGCTATCACTGAGCTGGAGCAGAGGGGTCCTCCCAGGACAGGAGTTCGCCAAGACCAAGTGCTCTGATCCCAGCTCATCCCACCATGAGAAGCTTCCAGAACGCAGAGTGGATGTGGGTGTAGAGGGAGATGAAGGTCAACAGGGATGACTTTCCACATCTCAGGCAGGCACCTGTGCACTGCATTCTGCATGGGCTGGGAGTCAAGGGTCAATGGTAGCCTCCACCAGGTGTCCGGGAAGCCAGAGTAGAGGACTTGACTCCCACACAAATGAAGGGAATTCACACACAAATGGGCTTTCCTGGTGGCTCTGATGGTAAAGCATTTGCCTGAAATGAGGGAGACCTGGGTTCGATCCCTGGGTCGGGAAGATCCCCTGGAGAAGGAAATGGCAACCCATTCCAGTACTCTTGCCTGGAAAATTCCATGGATGGAGGAGCCTGGTTGGCTACAGTCCATGGGGTTGCAAAGAGTCAGACACAACTGAGCGACTTCACTTCACACACAAATACTCTAGCTCAGGACAGAGGGATTTAGGCAAAGTTTTAAGTAGCTGTGGTGTGCTGTGCTTATTCTCTCAGTCGTGTCCAACTCTTTGAGACCGAGGACTGTAGCCCACCAGGCTTCTCTGTTCATGAGATTCTCCAGGCAAGAATACTGGAGTGGGTTGCCGTGCCCTCCTCCAGGGGATCTTCCCAATCCAGAGATCAAACTCAGGTCTCTTGCATTGCAGGCAGAGTCCTTACGATCTGAGCCATCAGGGAAGCCCATGAATATGGGAGTAGGTAGCCTATCCCTTCTCCAGGGGATCTTCCCTACCCAGAAACTGAACCAGGGTCTCTTGCATTGCGGCGGATTCTTTACCAGGTGAGTTACTAGAGAAGCCCTTTAAATAGCTAAATGGCCCTAGAGTGAGGTGCTAGGATCCGACCCTGATCTGTAGCTTGTGCCTGCCCTGCAGTCCCAGGTGAGTTACCAGTGTGTTTGTATAGGATTGGCCTACATGTTCCAGCTGCTTCTCTAGATAAGTGAGGTTGAGGGTGTGAAAGTGCTTGAAGGTGTGGAATAACTGGATCTACTTTTGCCTGGTTTTCACCCAGTTTTCCTAAGATATCCTCCAGAATTAATTTTTTTAAAATCCTAAATATCCAGCAGCAGAAACCAAGAGTGGAAGCAGTGCTTTGTGTGCATACTTGTCCAGGAAGAGCTGGAGTCATGGGGGTACTGAAACCACCAAAAGGCAGCCCAGAAGTCTTCTGGCTTATTCTCATTTCTTGCTCTGGTGACAGTACTAGTGCCTGGTAACTCTCCCTCCTTAGAGTTTTCATGATGCTTCTCCACTAACCCTTCCTCTTGCTGCTGCTCTGGAGGTGCTCCGGGTCTGGTGGGGGTGGAAGTGGGGGCTACCACTGGCTGAGTAAGGCCAGGGTCTGCAGTATACAATCAGTCAGGTCGGCTAGGAAGCCCACCTCCCGTCTGCAGAGTAGAAGCACCTCAAGCCCACCTGCTCTGGGCTGAGCATCCCAGCACCAGACACTCACTTGGGTAGACCTTGGAGATGCCCTCTCTGCCCTGATGTGTGCACACCTTGAGCTGCGTTTGGCAGGGGCTGGACAGAGACAAGGCCGTCAGGCTGGGGAGCCACTGGGAGGAACCATTTTTGCCACATGAACAAATTAATAAGGGGAAAACCCCACACAAACCCTAAAGTGCATCTGATCAGCTTTCCAGTGGACCCACTGCCTCCCATCAGCTTCTCTGCTGATGCCAACCCATGGTCTTCCTGTGCTGGAAAGACCCAGCGTGAGCCCCAGCCCTGCCCAGCCACTGTCCAGACACTTTCTGGGGACCAAGGACCATCACGAGATGGGTTGGGCCCTGTTTCTTTTTCTTGGCCAGTGGGTGGGTCCTGCCCTGACCTGCTTTTGCGTCTTCTCTGAAATATTGGAATAAAGGAAATTACACTCTCACCTGTAGAGAGGACCAAGCGGGGATGGCATGGGAAGGCCTGGGAACCACGTGGTTCATGTGGAAGGAGTTATGGGTCTTCTCTATGAGACCACAGAGTCCAGAGCTGGGTGGGCATTGGGGGTACTGTATGTTGCCTCCTCTACGTGAACCCTAGGTCACTCAGAGCTGTTCTGGTAATAGTACCCGGGACTGTTATCCCCTGGTACAGTACCATAACGGTACCAGGGATGAATGATCTACCCTCTGTCCCTCCCACAGATCCAGTCCAGGTGCTTCTGTTTTAAGTGTGGCCTGGTGGAATTTCCAAGTTCAAGCCCGATTGGCAGGTGTGCCCTGCTGACGGAGGGGACGCTCCTTTGAGATTCAGCTGTGAAATGGCAGCTGTCACTTTGTGTGTGGGTTCGGAATCTGCACTGCTCCCAGACTCTCTCCTCACACGTGTTTATTCAATAAACCGTTTATAGGAACCTGGACTGTCTTTGAAATGAGAGACCGCCTTTGAGTTAAAGTCGACAAGCTGTAATTGCGAGAAACCACACCGTTTCTGAATCCAGCGTCTACTCTGCAGTGTAGAACCTTGGCATTTAGAGTTTGTAGGAGAATGGAACGTGTACACCTGGGTTTGCTTTGAGCTGGCTCCGAGAGGGGTGAGAAGGAGGGAGCTGATGCTGTCGGGCCCCGTCCATACCCCTCGTTGAGGTCACAGGGACAGCGTTGCATACCTTCTTTTCCCCAGGGTCTCTTTTCTGCTGGGGGAACCAGTGTCCCTGAGAGCTGCCCCTGGGCCATGATGGATGGCACTCTGCTGCTGATCCCGGACACCCCAGGCCTGGCAGACACCCTGGTCACTTCAGTCCCGGGAAGGGGACAGGTCACTCTGCATTTGGTCCTCATCACCTCCTGGAGCTCGCTGTGGGTCTGAGGCCCGATGACCATGTGGAGATATGCTCCTGGAAAACCCTGCTCTTCCCTTCCCAGCTCACTTCTCCTCTGCCCTGAGGATACACCTGGGTTCACCTTCCAGGAAAACCATATAAAAGGCAGAAAGGAAGGAAACCCGCACGTGGCCTCCCTCAAGGTCCTTGGTGGGGACAGGCCCCCAACAGCCTCAGGGAAGATGCAGGGGTTGGATGATGCTCTGTGTTTTGCTTTCGTGAAAGGATCATAAACAGTGGAGTAGAGCCTAGGATCAGTTACAAATGGAGAGGAACTTACTCATAACTTCCCATTTTAAATTTTTAAACACTTACTCTAATGGAGGGTTAGGTTGTTGTTTTTTTTTTTTCACTTTTTTAAACTCAGCTGTTTCCTACTTCTGCTTTATAAAATCAGAATTGAGGAGATCTCAGTGTCTTACAGGATATAGTGCCTACTGGAATCCCACCCTCTGCCCCCGAGGGTCAGCAGCTCTGAGGCCCTGCTGGGAGCCCGGGGACTGAGAGCCGGATGGTCAGGTGAGAGCCGCCCTTGTCAGAACAAAACCACAAAGTGATGCCCCTGACCTCATGCTCTGTCTAGTCCAGAGATGATGGAGAACCACAGTCCTTCATTACAGTTCAATTCCCGGGCACTCTGAGGAAGTCGAGCCTGTGATAGGGTTTTTGCCTGGACTATTAGCACCATTACTGATACACACGGTTCATCAGAGATAAGGGACTGTCACCCTGCTGCTACAGGACCAGACATGCTAACTGTTACAGACATTCAGGAACAGTTGGATAATATCCACTAAAATCTAAAATGTCCATACCTTTTCACCCAGATATTTAGCCTTGAGACTTCTATAGATATCTAATCTCTACATCTCAGAAATTTAGTCTAGAACTACTTAAAGATATACAAGGGGGTTGTAACCATGACTTTGTAAATAATACCAAAAATTGAAAAAAAAAAAAAGAAGAAGAATCAACAGGGAAATAGTTAAATGCGCGTGTGTTCAGTCCTTCAGTCATGTCTGACTCTTTGTGAACCCATGAACTATAGCCCACCAGGATCCTCTGTTCATGAAATTTTCCCGGCAAGAATAAGGAATGGTGTGCCATTTCTTTCTCCAGGGGATCTTCCCAACCCAGGGATCTAACCCAGAACTTCTGCATTGGCAGGTAGATTATTTACCATTGAGCCATCTGGGACACCCTGAATAGTTAAATAGATGATGGAATATGGACTATTCTCTAGAATATGGTGCAGCCATTTAGAAGAATGACGTAAGCCAATGTTTACCACATGGAAGAAATTAAGATTAATTACATGAAAAAAGTAAGTGCAGAATGATAGGTTTTCCAGCCACTCAAGCCAAGTCAACTGATGGATCGACGCAGGAGCCCTTGCAGCCTTGGATGGCATGCGGTGTGTGTGTGTGAGGACACTTCACCCCGGGCATGTGGGGGAGGACGGCCAATCCACAGAGTCTCCTCCCTGGGGCGCTGGCCTGAGTATCCTTGTGCAGCAGGACACCACCCGTGTAAACATGGCTGTAGGTGGGAGAGTGGTCTTCCTCCTGCCGTGCGGTGAGCAGAGAAGTGAGTCTATGTAGCACCAGAAAGGAAATGGTGAGACCAAGACCCAGGGAGGGGGCTGGGGGGCTGCCACATGAGATCCCACCACTCTGTCCTGTTCCATTGTCAGCGGATATGCCCACCCTTGGGAGATACAGGCCAAGATCCACCACCGCCCCCCACTGCCCCCAGAACTGAGGGACAAGCTCCTTTCTATGTGGGAGATGCTTAATTCAACTTCAGTCATTTCTCTTACTTGCCACCCCCTGAGCACTTTGGAACATGTGTTAATTCTGGAGATCAGAAGCTATTTCTGTTCCTAAACCTCTTGCAGATTTCTTGACTGGCTGGTTGCTTAGCAGACTACTCCCTTCTCCCGACCTTGACCTTTGTTTCATGTTTTCTGTCTGTAGTGTGTAACATAGTCCTGGCTGCTTGGCTGGCATTTCGTAAATGCTTTTGGTGCATGAACCAGTAGACTTACCTTCAAATGACGCAGCCACAGACAAGGAGGGCCAGTGGGTTTGCTGTATGAAAACACTCCCTGTTCAACAGAACCGTCCTTCATTGCTGATGTTCAATGATTTTTACTGCAGAGTAATTTCATGTGTGATGACACTGCACCATTTTTAAGGCCTTTTCACATCTTTGATCACTTGTTTGTGGGGACAGGCCCTGGGGAAGGGGACTCTTCCTAACTCACGGTGCGTGTGTGTGTGTGCGCTCGCTAAGTCACTTCAGTCGTGTCCAACTCTGTGTGACCCTTTGGACTTCAGCCCGCCAGGTGCCATAGGATTCTTCAGGCAAGAATGTTGCAGTGGATTGCCATGCCCTCCTCCAGGGGATCTTCCTGACCCAAGGATCGAACTAGCGTCTTACATTTTCTGCATTGGCAGACGGGTTCTTTTACTGCTAGCGCCACCTGGAAGCCCATCCCAACCCGTGGAGTAGGGATCAATTCAGGATTTGAATCCACTACCACCGGTGCCCCTGGTACCTGTGTCTGAGAAGAAATACAGGGCAGCCTGTGCTCTACTACCGCTCAGCCCAATGTCCCTGGAAGCCACACCCGCCACACTCCCTGTGACTCAGGACACAGTTGAGTGCTGAAATTGGCTCAGTTTGCCAAAGCCCAGAAAATTCAGTTGCCCAAGTCCCTGGGGACTCATATTCAAACCTGAAGAGGAAGAAGGAGGTGCCCTCCACTTAGAGTGAGAGAGCACTTACTTCTCAGGGTCATAAGATTCAGTTTCAAGATCTTACCAGAAACTTGGTCCATATAAACCTAGTATCTTGTGATCAAAACCAAATTTTCATGTTAAACTTAATAAAAATGTCATGTCACAAGAGCAGGCAGCTTTCAGCTCTGAACAGGGATGATCTGAGAAATTATTTCAATAGTTCCACTTAATGTTTGAATTCCCCCAGCTGACCAGTAAACCCAAACTCTCTCCCATCTCTCCTTTCCACTCACCTGCATTTATGGCCTTCATTTTCTGGCCATTGATGGAGTATGTGTAGCCAAACTAGTGCCATGCCCAGCTTAGACACAATCACCATGCTCCTGGTATGTATGTCCTTTGACACAAGGTAGCAAGCTAACGGTTTAGCTAACGGTTGCCATGACAATACCCAAACTGAAAGAACAGTGTTTCTTGCACACCAAGGATGCTTACAGTGTAGGTTTCATATGAGTCATCATCTCTAAAACTTTTGTTAAGATTCAGAGTTGACTATCAGCCAATTGCCCCTTGACACCCATCCATTTTCCCAGTTTTATTTGGCTTGCTGTCCCCTATTCTATCCTGAAGAGTCAAGCTCCAGTATTCTGAAAAGCCTTGAACATTTGGCTGCTGTATACCAGACTCAGAGGTCACTCCAGGTGGACCCTTCCCAGTTGGTAACAGAAATAAAACCTGTCATACCCCCAGGAGGCTGTCACTTCCCTTCCTGGATCGTTCATGGTTTCACTGCCTTCGGCCAAGCTTCTGTTTCCATTTCTGTAATTATTCAGCCCTTGAAATTTCAAAATCCTTGGACATTTGCCTCTCTGTCTGGTCACATACCACTAACAAGAGAAGTGAAAAAACATAGATGAACCTGATACAGATCAGTAAGTATGTAAGTATACACACATACAACCATACACACATGTAGTAAGTCTTGTGGTCTGAGAATGGTGCATTGCAGGTACTCAATGCTGCTGCTGCTGCTAAGTCACTTCAGTCGTATCCAACTCTGTGTGACCCCATAGATGGAAGCCCACCAGGCTCCTCCGTCCCTGGGATTCTCCAGGCAAGAACACCGGAGTGGGCTGCCATTTCCTTCTCCAATGTGTGAAAGTGAAAAGTGAAAGTGAAGTCGCTCAGTCGTGTCCGATCCTTAGCAACCCTACAGACTGCAGCCTACCAGGTTCCTCCATCCATGGGATTTTCTAGGCAAGAGTACTGGAGTGGCTTGCCATTGCCTTCTTCGCAGGCACTCAATAAATGCATATTAAATTAATGATTACAAGCACAGAATTAAAATAGACTTGAACACCTGTACAACTCATCAGCCCATTTTGACTTGGCTGCCTTTAACATGAATTCTTTGTAGATCCTGGATATGTGTTTGAAGGAGGTTGCCTGGATAGACAATGAGAGAAATAAGAGAATTCAGAACCAGATCCACCTGATTCATGATGAAAGGATCCCCCAAAGGCAGCAATCTTTTCAACAAAGTGCTATGGCGACTGGTCCTCCAGGTGGAAACATTGAACTTTGACCTCTACTTCATTCACACCATTCCTAGAAACCAGTACCAGATAGATCATAGACTGAAACATGAAAGGCAAAATGATAAAATTTTAGAGGAAAACAGGACAACAATTTATGACCTTCAATGAAAGTCCACTCCTATGTGCTCCTTTGACATTTGGTGAAATTGGGAGGATCTCAAATGGCTTAACCACATCACTTTCCCACTCAGCTCCCACAAATAAGTTCCCTAACAGAACACCCCTCCTCATCAAGGGAACCAATGCAGCTCCTGCTTATTCCTGAGTACCAGGTTTCAGTTCCCTGCAACACACAGAACCATTTAAATAAGACATTTGCCTTCTCCTGTTGGAACCAAGGAACTCCTCCCCACCCTCTTCATACTGACCACACGGCCGGCTTCCCACAGGTTCTGCTGGTTCACTCTGATCCCAAGTGCAACCCCTGTGTGGCCCTGCATGGATTGTGAGGTCTTCCCCAGGCTGTGAGTATGTTATTAACAAACTGATGGCAATCTCATCTTTCATGATTGGGTGCCATGTGTTTTGCCATCCCCATAACCCTAGGGTGGGAATTTCTTTCTCATCAGCAGAGCAAACAGTAGGCCATTAAAACATCTGACCATCCATCCGCCCATCCATCCATCTATCCATCCTCTGTCCAGTTCAGTTTAGTTCAGTTTAGTCTCTCAGTCATGTCCAATTCTTTGCGACCCCATGGAATGCAACATGCCAGGCCTCCTTGTCCTTCACCAACTCCTGGAGTCTACTCAAACTCATGTCCATGAGACTGGGATGCCATCCAACCATCTCATCCCCCCCTGTTGTCCCCTTCTCCTCCTGCCTTCAATCATTCCAATCATCAGGGTCTTTTCAAATGAGTCAGCTCTTCACATCAGGTGGCCAAAGTATTGGAGTTTCAGCTTCAGCATCAGTTTTTCCAATGAATATTCAGGACTGAGTTCCTTTAGGATGGACTGATTGGATCTCCTTGCAGTCCAAGGGACTCTCAAGAGTCTTCTCCAACATCACAGTTCAAAGGGATCAATTCTTCAGCCCTCAGCTTTCTTTATGGTCCAAGTCTCACATCCATACATAACTACTGGAAAAACCATAGCTTTGACTAGACGGACCTTTGGTGGAAAAGTAATGTCTCTGCTTTTTAATATGTTGTCTAGGTTAGTCACAGCTTTTCTTCCAAGGAGCAAGCGTCTTTCAATTTCATGGCTGCAGTCACCATCTGCAATGATTTTGGAGCCCCCCCAAAAAAATCTCTCACTATTTCCATTGTTTCCCCATCTATTTGCCATGAAGTGATGGGACTGGATGCCGTGAACTTAGTTTTCTGAATGCTGAGTTTTAAGCCAACTTTTTCAATCTCCTCTTTCATTTTCATCAAGAGGCTCTGTAGTTCTTCTTTGCTTTCTGCCATAAGGGTGGTGTCATCTGCATATCTGAGGTTATTGATGTTTCTTCTGGCAATCTTGATTCTAGCTTGTGCTTCATCCAGCCCAGGATTTCTCCTGATATACTCTGCATATAAGTTTAACAAGCAGGGTGACAATATGCAGCCTTGATGTACTCCTTTCCCCATTTGGAACCAGTCTGTTGTTCTATGTCCAGTTCTAACTGTTGCTTCTTGACCTGCATACAGATTTCTCAAGAGGCAGGTCTGGTCCACCTGTGTATTTTACAATACCTGTAGTTTTGTTTGTATTTTTAAATGATGTTTTATAGATGTACGAAGAAAATATCACCCTTACACACATCCAAGTGTTCCAGTAAGAACACCTTCAGTGTTCTTGAAAGCTTAATTTCAAGAAATGTAAGGTTGATGACATACCCGATGATACAAAGATGACATGACTGTATAGCACCTAACATTCCAGCAAAGGAACAATGAAGCCTTGAGAAAGGTCAGCCGGATTCCTACCATCAAAAATAAGATGCTTCCAAAGTGCTAACTAAGTGTCCAGAAGAAAGGCCATCACAGAGCACTCACGCACAAGGAGCTGTGAATGCGGCTCAGGTTGAAGAAATGTTCTCATCCAGTCTCTCAGCATGCTCCACACTGAGGTCCCGAGACAAGGGAGCTCTAACTCTGGGATACCCAGGGAGGCTTTGAGATGCAGACGCACACCTGGTGCAGCTGAGTCTATGGGCGAGAAGACGGACCCGGAGGGACGAGCAACCAGCCTGGGGCTGGTGTCCAGTCGGACCTTCCTCCTCTGCTCCCGGTGCTGGAAAGTTACAGTCCCCGGGCTCCTCAGCTGCCTGCGTCTCCAGTTTGGGACCTGGAGAAAACTGTGCTCCAGCCTCTTATTCCCTTCAGCCCAAATTTCATCTTCTCTACTCCAAACTGGAGAGTTTAGAGGGGAAACTCTCAAGAGAAAATACTGCACACACTCAAAACAGCAAACATGAAAACTCTGGTGAAGGAGACAACCTTTCAAATTGTTCAAGGTTCGCAAGCCCTCTGGTTCTATGGTAACCTCTGACAGTTGTCATTTGGCCCCGGGATTTCGCAGGTGGGAAGAGTCTCAATGCTCACACAGTCCTGGCTTGTGCCCTGAGTGGACATCAGAGGAAAATGCCTGGAACCAGGCATCCTGCTGTTTTTGACAATCTCAGGTGATTCTAGCTTTGAGGCAGGATTGAGCACACAGAGGTAGGTGCTCCAAATTTCCTTGACTACAGGTGAAGCCGGGAGACTCAGAGACCCCAACAAAGTGGGACTATGTGGCCCGCTGTCATCAGGAGGACACTGCTGTTGTATTACCCAGATGAGCATCTTTTCCACTCCCCAGAATTTCATGTCTCTGCTACAGGGGAATATAAAGAGATCCAGTGGAATCCATCATCTTACTTTCCATTTTCTTAGGAGACTGGCCGACTAGCACATGGCCAAAAAAGTCCATAAATTTCCAGGGTGAATTTATACCAGAAATGAAGGGTTTGGCTAAAAAAATCACAGAAAAAGCATGAGTCATAGGAAAGAAATTTGATTCTACCCTACTTCACTGAGGATGACACAGGGAAAGAAAATATCGGTTTCTTTTTTACTAAATTATTTCTTCCAGTTTTATTGAGAAATAATTTGCATACTTTACTGTATAAATTTAAATCATACAGCATGATGGTTTGATTCACATGTCTTGTGAAATATTTACCATAATAGGTTCAGCTAATATCCGTCTTCTCAAACAGATGCAATGAAAAGAAAATAAAAAAGGATAAAATAATTTCTGTGATGAGAACTCTTAGGACTGACTCTCTTAACTCTCCCATATATCATAGTGCAGTGCTAACTATAGTCATCATATCATACATTGCATCTCTGGTGCTTACTTATTCATCTTATAATACCAAGTTTGTACCTTGTGACTTTCATTCAATTTCTCTTCCCCCTACCCTCTGGCCATAAGTCTAATCTCTTTTTCTATGAGTTTGGTTTGTTTATTTTTATATTCCACATATAAATGAGTATTTGTCTCTCCCTGTCTGACTTATTTTACTTAGCATAATGCCTCCGAAGTCGATCCATGTTGTCACAAGTAGTAGAATTTCTCCATTTTTACAGGTAAGTACTATTCCATTGTGTGTCTGTGTGTGTCTGTGTGTGTGTGTGTGTGTGTGTGTGTGTGTGGAGTGAGAGACCACGGGGGCTCATGTGATCACCCATAGGGAGAGGAAACCCGAAGTTTCCCAGTGATGAACAACCAAGGGTAAACAGACATCCCACTAATGACGAGAGAGCCTGATGGTCTCACAGAGTGATGCTGGGGACCAGAGGTCCCACCCACAACTCTGGGCTGTTCTCGATAGAAACCGTGTAGGTACTGAATGATCAGCTGCAAGGTGACATCTGCAGATTGTCCCCATCATCCCAGAAATGAGACATCAGAAAGTAGAGAAAAGCAGAGATTGATAGTAACTGGCTCCCTCACTCGAGAAAACACAAAGTTTACCATAAATGCCAAAAGTGACCTTACTGAAGTGGAGCCGTATGTAAGCTTCTGGTGGAGCCTGGCTGGGGGAAGGAGGTGGATTTTTGAGGCTGGGTTTGAGGCTGCTTAGGTTTTTGAGGCTGTGACCCCAGGGAGAATAAGCCAGAAGACCTTTCCAGACCTGGCTGGATGCCTCTTCTCACACACACTTAGCCACTCTGAACTCAGGCTACACATGTCCCAAGGAGTCATCCACTGGGACCTCACAGGGCAGCTGTGAGACTGACTGGGATGCTGCTTGGGATGGATTTTGGAGATTCTGAATAGAAGGTAGGTCAGGAAGAGAGAGCCAGCACCCTCCACATCCTAGATCTCTCTTCCATGAAGGCTGCCTGATTTCTCCACATCTACAGGTAGCTCAACCAGTAGAGAATCTACCTGCAATGCAGTAGTCCTAGGCTCGATTCTAGGGTTGGGAAGATTCCCTGGAGAAGAGAATGGCAACCCATTCCAGTATTCTTGCCTGGAAAATTCCATGGACAGAGGAGCCTGGTGGGCTACAGTTCATGGGGTCTTAGAGAGTCGGACACAACTGAGTGACTTTCACTTTCACTTATCTCTGGCCAATCATGCTGATGCAGAGTCCTTCCTGGTGGCACATGCATTGCTCAGCCAAGATAAATGCCAGTGAGGATTCTGGAAGGTGACTGGACACGTGCTGTCTCTTTTTGACCTTTTCCACATTCTTCTGATTGGTGGTGGCTTGTTAGTTCTATGTTCCTTATCAGGACCTCCTGTCACAAAATAACTCACATGAATTGTTCCTATGATGCCCAGCCCAGGGTGGGCAGTTTCAGCCATTGTGCTTCCCCTACCAGCCCCCTGACACCCAACCTTCCTTCTCTGATCTGTGGAAAATCCACGTCCTTCTCAAGACTTTCAGGAGTTTCTGTGGATGGGTGTCCTCCCCATCACTGTTCGAGTATTTCCCAATCCTTACTCTTCATGTTTGGACCCTATTTCATCGCTGCTTGGAGAGAACTCAAACCTGAACTCTAATTTCATCAACACATATGTACATACACACACACACACACTGAAGTCAGGGGGGCACTTTAGTCAGTGTTTGGTGGGGGGTGAAAGGATTTGCATGAAGAAAGGTCAATGATGTAAAATTAATTACACTGTCCCACGTTCCAAGCACTTCACCCCAATGCACTTGCTGGGCCACTCAGGGGCTGCCCCCATCCCACCCTCTCCTTTTACCTCTCAGGATCTCCAGAACCTTTGCATTTTGAATACAGAGCTGGTGGAGCCAACTTCAGACTCACAGCCCTGGCTAGCCTACCTTCCCCACCCTACCACATCCCCACCCCTTCTCCTGCCCTGCAGCCCACCCAGAACTCTCTTCTCAACAAGAGTAATCCTCTCCACCCCATGAGAGGAAGGATAGCTTGAGCCCTGAGAGTAACCACCCCCACCGCACCCACTGCCCCACACCCACCTCTTAATCCTACCCCCACTCCCCAGCCCCAGATGAAGAGGGAAACGAGATGAGGGCAGGGCTGGAACTGAGTCTGATCCGAAGGGGCTACTGTTTCACTCTTCGCTTTCAGATCCTGAGTGCGGTTGGGGGGAACTGGAATGACTGCTTCGCCCTGGAAAGTAAAATGCACTGTTTCTCTGCTCCCTGTGGGGACCACAGGGCTTTCTGCCTAAAACTGGAAACCAAGAAGAGGGTTGCATGAATCCTTTACAAACATGGAGTGACTGGTTGTATTTGAACGTGTTACATATGTAGCAAATTCTAAACTTGCCTGTCTTGATTTTGATCTCTGACAAAGCAGCCCTTAAGACAAGGATTTAGGATCAAGTAGTTTACACGGAAAGTGATTCCAAGAAGCACGCTGAGGGCCTGGGGATGTGAGAGAGGAAGTTGGTAAAAACAGGACCCCAGAGGGTCAGCCCTGGAAGCCCTGGTGACCTGGGTGACGGTGTGAGTGGACAGCCTCAGAGCTTCCCTAGGAGAGTGTAGACAGAGAGTGGCCCACCAGCCCCCATCTTCATGGTCCTCTGGGCATTTCAGACCCGCACTACTCAAGCAGGTCAGAATTGCCAAGTGAGTTCTGCCTGTCACTGAGGGAAAATGGGCTGGACTCCGACTCTGTGTGCTCTAAGGACCAAGGTAACATTTCCCCACTATAAAAAGCATGCATACTATATGCTTCCTGCCCAGTGAATATTCCTCCTATTTAAGAAATAATACCGAGGCTCAGAGAGGGTAAGCACCTGGCCCCATGCCTCACAGCCAACCATCACGAGGCCAGGCTGACTCTAACCTCTGATGCTGTGATTCAGGTCTTCAGCAGTGTCATCGCCCTTTGGCACGAGACGTGTTCTGTGGTCACCCCCAAATCTGGACTGGCCTGGGACTGCTTTGACTGACATGTGAGGCAGGTAACACCGTGCCAGTCCTGGAACCAGGCCACAAGGGACTGCAGTTCCCAATTTTCTTTTTGAAGTCAGACCCCAGGGGCCACCCGAGATCACCCGGCTCTCTTTAGTTGCCTGGAGAAGCCTTGGGGGCAGCACTTAGAACCAGTCACATGGTGGAGGCTTCCTGGCCACCAGTCCAGGAAGCCAAGGAGCACAGCAAAGTGAGGGAACTCAACTGACACCGGAGACCCAGAGGAAGTGCTCGGCAGAGACCAGGCAGCCAACAGCTCCGCAAATAGGAGCAGACGTGACTGTCTTCAGCCACAGACTCTGGCGTAGTCTACTGCATGCAGCAGCCTCCTGAAAGGAAACCCAACCATTTTTTTTGTTTGTTTCAAAGACACCCTCTACTTATATATAACTTGGATGAGTAGAACTTGTTTCAGAACTAAAAAACGTAGTTCAGGAAAGATCGGATAGGGAAATCTTTCATTTCTCTTTAGTTCAGTTCAGTTCAGTTGCTCAGTCATGTCTGATTCTTTGCGACCCCATGGACTGCTGCATGCCAGGCCTCCCTGTCCATCACCAGCTCCTGGAGTTTGCTCAAACTCATGTCTATTGAGTCGGTGATGCCATCCAGCCGTCTCATCCTCTGTCGTCCCCTTCTCCTCCCACCTTCAATCTTTCCCAGCATCAGGGTCTTTTCCAATGAGTCAGTTCTTCACATCAGCTGGCCAAAGTATTGGAGTTTCAGCTTCAGCATCAGTCCTTCCAGTGAATATTCAGGACTGATTTCCTTTAGGATGGACTGGTTGGATCTCCTTGCAGTCCAAGGGACTCTCAAGAGTCTTCTCCAACACCATAGTCCAAAATCATCAATTCTTCTGTGCTCAGCTTTCCTTATAGTCCAACTTCACATCCATAGCCTTAGAAAAACCATAGCCTTGACTAGACGGACCTTTGTTGGCAAAGTAATGTCTCTGCATTTCTCTTAGCCATCGTGCAATTGTGAAGCATCCCCAGGCAAGTCTGCTTTAGCGGCAGGCAATGATGCAGCCAGCCAGGACACGACAGAGTCTGCAGCCCCTATCTGTCCTTGTCCTGAGCCCAGGCTGCTCTGCCAACATGCATTTGGGGGTGGGTTTGTCCATCTCTGTCTCCATTTGGAGATGCTTAACCGGGGCCAGGAATAGAAGCTGCAGCTGAGAGTGTGGCTGACATAAAGAGGCCCAAGGTCAGTGGTGGCCCAAAGACAATGGTGTCATGCCCTCAAGACGGATGATCATGCTCAATGAGCTGTTCAGTCATTGGCTCTCTGGGTCCTCAGGGAGGGACCCAGAAAGGAGGCAAGGCCTTGTCCTCAAGCAGTGGCCAGTGTAGCTGGGAACATAAAATTCCCATGAGACAAGATTAGGGAGCTCCAGAAGAGGAGAGTTGACTTCAAGACTGACTACAAAGCTATAGCAATCAAAACAGTGCATTGTTGATGAAGAAATAGATCTGTGGATCCATGGAATGTAAGATGGCACAGCTGTGTTGGAAGAAAGTTTAACAATTTCTTACAAAATTGCACATACTCTTACTGTTCGATCCAGCAGTCGGGCTCCTTGGTATTTATCCAAAGGAGTTGAAAACTTAGATCCAGATAAAAATCTGCATATGAATGTTTATAGCAGCTTTATTCATAATTGCCAAAACTTGGAAGCAACCAGAATATATCTTTCATAATTTAGTGTATAAACAAACTGTGGCACATTCAGAGAAGGTAATATTATTCAGTGATAAAAATAAATGAGCTGTCAAGCCATGAAAAGAGATGGAGGAACCTTAAATGGAAAAGGGAAAGAAGCCAACCTGAAAAATGCTACACACTCTTACGATTCCAACTCTATGACATTCTGGAAAAGGCAGAACTGAGGAGAAAGTAAAAAGATCAGTGGTTGCCAAGGGTTTATGAGGGTAAAGGCTGGGGGAGAGATGGAAGGAGGGATGACGGCATGGAGCACAGGGGATTTTTAGGGCAATGAGAGGATTCTGTGTGATATTGTCATGGTAGATACATGTCATTAGATATCCGTCAAAGCCCACAGCATGTACAACACAAAGAGTGAGCCCCACTGTACACTATGAACTTTGGTTAATAACAATATATAAGCGTTGGCTCATCCTTTGTAACATATATATCAAAGTAATGAAGGATAATATCAAGAGAGGAAAACAGGGATGGGCAGCAAAGGAGGTCTCTCTGTACTTTCTGTTCCTTTTTCTTTTTTAATATTTATTTATTTATTTGCCTGGGCTGAGTCTTAGTTGTGGCATGTGGGATCTAGTTCCCTGACCAGGGATGGAACCCAGGCCCCCTGCATTGGGAGCATGGAGTCTTAGCCTCAGGACCACCAGAGAAGTCCCTCATTTTTCTATAAACTTGAAACTGTTCAAAAAATGGTGTTATCATTTTAAACAAATAAATAGATGTAACTATGTTTGCAGAAAGGTGAAGTCACTCAGTCGTGTCCAACTGTTTGCAACCCCATGGACCGTAGCCTTCCAGGCTCCTCCGTCCACAGGATTTTTCAAGCAAGGATACTGGAATGGGTTGTCATTTCCTTCTCTGGGTGATCTTCTCTACCCAGGAATCAAACCCATGTCTCTTGCACTGCAGGCAGACTCTTTACTGTCTGAGCCACCAGGGAAGGCCATTATGTATGCAGAAGTGAAGGATAGACACTAAACTCTCTCTCTGGGAGGTGGACTTATGGTGTCTATTTTCTTCTCTTTCCCTGTTTGTATGTTCCATTTTCCTGCAATAAACATACAAAAAAAAAATTAGAGAGCAGATGTGAAAATGTCCTTTCCTGATTTATGGCAAGGGGAGGAGGAGTTGAGGTTGGGTGCACTGAGATGGCTTATATGAAAAAACTGGGGATTTGGGTTAGTGAAAGAAAATAAATAAAGTTCATGCCTGGGGAAGAAAAACTGAGGTGACATAAAAAGAGCTAGAATGTAAATTGCTGCAGCCAATGTGGAGAACAGGACAGAAGTTCCTTAAAAAACTAAAAGTACAGCTACCATATGATCTAGCATTCCCGCTCCTGGGCACATTTCTGGAAGAGATGAAATTCAAAGAATTGTATACACCCTAATGTTGATCGTAGCACTAGTTACAGTAGCTAAGAAATGGAAGCAACCCAAAAATCCATCAACAGATGAATGGATAAAGAAGACATGATACACATACACACACACACACACACAATGATGTGATATATGTATAAATACAATAGCATTCTACTCAGCCATAAAAAGGATGAAATACTGCTATTTGCAGCAGCGTGAAAGAACCTAGAGATTATCATACTAAGTGAAGTAAATCAGACAAAGAAAGATAAATATCATATGATATCACTCATATGTGGAATCTTAAAAAATGATACAGATGAACTTACTTATGAAACAGAATTAGACTCACAGATACAGAAAACAAATATATGGTTACCAAAGGGGAGGAATAAATTAGAAGCTTGGGATTACCAGATATAAACTATTACAAATATAATAGACAAATAAGAAGTTCTTACTGTATAGCACAGGAAATTCTGCTCAACACTCTGTAATGATTTAGATGGGAAAAAAATCTAAAAGAGAGTGGATATATGTATATGTATAATTGATTCACTTTGCTGTACATCAGAAATTAATACAGCATTGTAAATCAACTACAATTTTTAAAAAAGGAGCAAAGGACATACAAACAAGCCATGCATAGCTAGCTTTGAATGTATAGAGGATGGAATACCAGCCACCTTGCCTGTCTTTTGCAAAACCTGTATGCAAGACAAGAAGCAACAGTTAGAACCGGACATGTAGCCAGGCTAGCTCAAAACTGGGAAAGGAGTACATCAAGGCTGTATATTGTCATCCTGATTATTTAAGTTATATGCAGAGTACATCTTGTGAAATGCAGGGTTGGATGAATCACAAGCTGGAATCAAGACTGCCAGGAGAAATATCAACAACCTCAGATATGCAGATGATACACTGTAATGGCAGAAAGCAAAGAGGAACTAAAGAGCCTCCTGATGAGGGTAAGAGAGGAGAGTGAAAAAACTGACTTAAAACTCAACATTCAAAAAACTAAGATCATGGAATCTGGTCCCATGACTTCATGGCAACTAGAAGGGGAAAAAGTGGAAATAGTAACAGACATTATATTCTTGGGCTCCAAAATCACTGCAGTTGATGACTGCAGCCATGAAATTAGAAGATGCTTGCTCCTTGGGCAGCATCTTATCTCCAAATTCAATGGACACGAATTTGAGCAAACTCTGGGAGATAGTGAGGGACAAGGAAGCCTGGCATGCTGCAATCCATGGGGTTGCAAAGAGTCAGATGCAACTTAGCAACTAGAAAACAACAACAAAAAGTTATTAAAAAATTCAGTATTTTAAATCTTGCACAAACTTCAGTCTATTTGTCTTGCACTTCTAAATTCACTCCATTTCTTCCATGAACCGATTTGGGTGTCCTAGGGGAAGCACTGTGGGCCCTTTTCTTCCAAAAGCTGAGTCAAAGCTGCACAGCAGGCTGACCCCTTGTCCAGCCTGCTTTGGATCTAACAATACTGCTCTTGAAGTGCAGTAGTGTGTAACTGAGAGTCCAGGTCAGATCACAGCATACCCATGGCCCCCATGTAAGAGAGCTGTGTGCAAACAAAAATCTGAATTTTACAAAGGTATACAATTTTGTTCAAGCTGCAAAATGATTTAATAGAGCAAGACTCATGCGGTCCTCAATGAATATATCAAGGGGAATCAACTTCTTCCTAGAAGCAATTTTGGATAAAGGGAGAAATTAAGACAAAGCCTGGACCATTGAAGGGCTGGCGGTTGTTGCCTGGCCTGGCACACATCTGACTGTCCTAGGAGCAGAGCAGTGGACAAGAAGGGAAGGTTTCTGCCATCACACAGCCAGAACAGGCCGGTAAGCACACAATTACAAGCTAATTATCCTGCCTCTGGATGAAAGTGAAAGAGGAGAGTAGAAAAAGTTGGCTTAAAACTCAATATTCAGAAAACTAAGATCATGGCATCTGGTCCCATCACTTCATGGCAAATAGATGGAGAAACAGTGGAAACAGTGACAGACATTATTTTGGGGGGCTCCAAAATTACTGTAGATGGTGACTGCAGCCATGAAATTAAAAGACGCTTACTCCTTGGAAGAAAAGTTACAATCAACTTAGACAGCATATTAAAAAGTAGAAACATTACTTTGCCAACAAATGTCTGTCTAGTCAAAGCTCTGGTTTTTCCAGTAGTCATGTGTGGATATGAGACTTGGACCATAAAGAAAGCTGAGTGCCGAAGAATTGGTGCTTTTCGAACTGTGGTGTTGAAGAAGACTCTTGAGAGTCCCTTGGACTGCAAGGAGATCCAATCAGTCAATCCTAAAGGAAATCAGTCCTGAATATTCATTAGAAGGACTGATGCCGAAGCTGAAACTCCAATAATTTGGCCACCTGATCTGAAGAACTGACTCATTTGAAAAGACCCTGATGCTGGGAAAGATTGAAGGCGGGAGGAGAAGGAGATGACAGAGGATGAGATGGTTGGATGGCATCACGGTCTCAATGGACATGAGTCTGAGTAAATTCCGGGAGTTGGTGAAGGACAGGGAGGCCCGGCATGCTGCAGTCCATGGGGTTGCAAAGAGTTGGGAATGACTGAGCAACTGAACTGAACTGAGTTATCCTGCACTGATTCATCCTAATAAAATAGGAGTCCAGCCTAGCCTGGGAGGTGGGGAAAAGCTTCTTATACAAAGAAATACACAGATGCTGGCCAAATGAGGCAGGAATTGGCAGGGGAAAGGTGGTCATTGGGAGGAACACTCAGATGTGAGGTCCAGGAAGTGTCAGGTGTAAGACGCAGCATGTCCAAAGGCCCTGTGGCAGGAAGGGCTGGCTGGGTCAGAAACAACAGAAGCTTTTTGTGATCCTGAGACAGAGCTAGCAAGGGATCAGAGGTGAAAGGTGAGGTCCGCAGGTACGTGGGGTCCTGCAGGTCTGGTTGAGGAAGCAGGATGACATTCTCAGGCCCACAGGGAGCCCCAGGGGTTCTGAGCCCAGGACTGGCATTTTCTGATCTGTTTTAAAAGAGGGTGGAGCTAATGTATAAATGTTTTCAGCTGGATATTTTGTTCTCAATCTTCAGTTGTAACTCCTCTGAAGTTATAGTAAAAGCTATTTTTAAAATGATACTTACTTTGCATCCCTCATGAACTCCTTTCCGGAGCTCTTGAAGAGGCCTGGGGGAGGGGAGGGAGGGGAGGAGGGATGGAGAAATGTTCTCCGCTGGTCCTGCCCCACCAGCCACGTGGGGGCAGCACTTCCCTGTGGCCATCACAGCGGAGTGTCAGGCAGCACAGCTGCAGGGCCTGATATACTCTGGGAGGCCTTCTGGGCTGCTCTCAAAATACAGATGTGCCCAGGCCATCCTGGGGCACTGCATTACCCAGCCCTCCAGACTAGGCTCCTGTCCCAATTCCTACATCCAACAGAGTTCATCCCCACCACAATATTCCCTTTGGCTCTCTTTCCCCAGAACTCAGGTGTATGGCCATCAAAATGAAACTGCCCACAAGGCTGTCTGCTCTAGGGCCTGGGCCGATCCTGGTCCCCAAGCAAAGAAGATTTTGTAAATGGAGACCTGAAGGTCACACCCCAACCCCCACAGTGGTTCTTCTGGGTTCCTGTGTACCCAGGTAAGGCCAGGGGGCTCAAGGCATGACTTCAGGGAAGGCCCAGGTATGTCTCCTGTTTCCAGTTCTGCAGACACAGGGATGTCATGTGCCAGGCTCATATGTGCTATGTGTGCTCATATTAACTCCTGTATAAGCACAATTTTTATAAGGTCTACTTCATAGATGAAAACAAAGAACAACTACAAATAGAGTCACAAAAATACAAAGCATTTTGGCCAGAGTCACAGAGCAACTAGAAAACAACCCTGGGCCTTGCACTAACATCTCCCTCTGAAGTGTGCATTTTTCCCTCCGTTCTGCTGTGGATATTCATGGACTTTTAGCTAAACCACAGACCCCACCTCCCGGCCACACCAAGACCCACTGTTTATCGAAGCAGCAGCTTGATGTGGTTCAATTGCTAAAAGATGGTTCTTTAAAAATTGACTGAGGAAGATTTCAGTTTCACAATAAAAGACAGTTGCCATAATAAATGTCTGAATAACTTTGATTTTTGTTTGCAAGTACACACTATTCTGCTATAGTTCAGTTCTGATAAAACTGTAGAGCTCTTTGATTCTATGTTGCTTTAATATCTACCTATTTTTAGGATGTCTGCCATTAAATGATAAGGAGTCTATTTCAGACATTGCATTTTATAGTTCTTCAATTTGCAATTTATATAGCTTCCATCTGTCTACAAAAATTTTCTCTATTATGAGTGTGATTTCCTTTACTTCATAGAGTATAGTTACAACAGTTATTTTAAAACTTTTATCAGCTGGTTCTAACATCTGGGTCATCTCCAGATTGGCTTCTGTCATTGTCATTTTCTTGGCTCTTAATATATTGGGTGATTTGGGATTATCTCCTGATATTATGGGACTTCCTCAGAAGTCCAGTGGTTGAGACTCCAACTTTCAATGCAGAGGGTGTGGGTTCAATCCCTGATCAGGGAACTAAGATGCCACATGCAGTGTGGTGTGGGTAAAAAACAAACAAACAAAAAAGATATATTCTGACATTGTGATCACAGGGCTATAGCGTCAATTTTTTTCTAAAGAAAGTGCTCACAGTTGTTTGTCTGCGTGTGTATATATGATTGTTTTAGCAGGAGAATAACTCAGACAGGCTCTGACTGAAACTCTCTTTCCCTGACAGGAGAAAATCTTGGGGCTTCCCAGGTGGCACTAGTGGTAAAGAATCTGCCTGCCATCTGAGGAAATGCAGAAGACTGGGGCTCGATCTCTGGGTAAAGAAGATTCCTTGGAGGAGGGCATGGCAACCCACTCCAGCATTCTTGCCTGGAGAATCCCATGGACAGAGGAGCCTGGCGGGCTACAATCCATGGGGTTGCAGAGTCAGACACGACTGAAGCGATTTAGCATGCATGCATTTGACAGGAGCAAACCTTAGTTCAGCTCTCTGATCCTTGCACGCTGCTTGGAGCCTGTAGTTCAGGGCTCAGTAGAGAGGCAGATAGACTAACAACCCGAATGTGGAACCCCACCCCCACCCCGGACTCTCACCTTCCAGCAGCTCAGTTTCCCTGAACTTTGACCTCCAGCTCTTCAAGCCACTGGAGAAGCAAACCCCGCACTAGAGTTTCGCCTCCCAGGATGGCACAGACCAGGCGGGCCTGCCCTCAGGTGAAAGCTGGACATGCAGTGGACAGCCCACACAGGGCCGTGCCCTTCTTCCCAGTGCTAACTCCCTTCCAAAACCTTCTGTAAGAGCCTGCTGAGCACATTATTTTTTTTATTTATGTATTTGTTTAATATTTATTTTATTTGGCAGTGTCTGCATGTGGGATCTTTCATTGTGGTGCATGGACGCTCCAGTTGTGGCGAGCAGGCTTAGTTACTCCGAGACCTGGGATCTTAGTTCCCTGACCAGGCATCGAACCCACATCCCCTGCACCGCAAAGTGGAATCTTAACCGCTGGACCACCAGGGAAGTCCTGTTGCTAAGTACTTTAAATCCGTCTGTCATTTTAGCCTTGCAGCTGTGCCAGGAGGAGGGTGATGGCTTAGTCACCACCCGCTTTTACTGAACAGGAAACACGAGCTCAAAGAGGGTAAATCATGGCTTCAAGGTCAGGCTCACACAGTCGGTAAATGCCACCGGCAGGAACCCACCCCAGATCAGCTGGGCCTGGAGCCCCCGTCCTTCCTCTCCAGGCTGTGTCCACACCTCGGGTCAGTGTGTGACCTCTCCTCAGTCGTGATGGCAGCCCTCAGGGGCTGGAGAGGATCACAGAGTTAGACAGGTGGCCCGGGGAAGGGGCTTCAGCAGGTCCCAGGGAAGCAGAAGTCGGGGACCTGGAGCTGTGGTTCCTCCCATTTAGTTCCCGCTGAAAGGAAAACAGAGTCATCATGGGCTGAAACAAGCTGAGCTAATGCGGAAAGGCAGCCCATGATGGCCTCAGGATTGCAAAGAACATTGATTTGAGGACTTGGAGGAAGAAAGTAAAACTTCTTTTGCTGGGGGGCTGTGGACCGACAGATGCTAGTGCCATGAGCTCTGCAGGTCCCAGGCAAAGCCAGGCCCTCCCAGCAGCACCCGAGCGGAAACTCAGCTCAGCTGTAAGACCACATGGACGGCACCATCAACCAACCAGCCGCTTTCCTGTTGCCTAACTTGCCGAAGTTGCTTCATGTTGCATCCTTAAGGTGGCACCCAGGAGGGAGGGGACTGTGTGTGAGTGAGGGATGGGACTCTGTATCTTACAGAGCTCGGCACACACCAGATCCAAAAACATGGGTACCCTCCCTTTCCCTGAGGCCAGCAGCGTTCCTGGGAGACGGAGCCCCAGAGGAACACAGGGCTTGCTCAATCTTCACTTCTACATTCTGCCCTAAATTGCTTATAAATAATTGCCCATTAGGCATGGAGGGGTCAGTTTACATCCACAAATATGAGCACCCAGGAGCAGAGACATTACAAAGGTAAATCAGACAGTAACTTGACTTCCCTGGTGGTCCAGTGGTTAAGCCTCCACACTTCCATTTCAGGAGCACACGTTCCATCTCTGGTCAGGAAAAAAAGACTGAGAAATGCCACACCCCAGAGTTGCTGAACCTGAAACCTCGGCTAAGCTTCCGTCATCCAGTGCTTCCTGAGGAGGGTGGCCTCCTCCCTTGCCCCCTGCCTGTGGAAATACAGTCTAGACTCTGGGGGCAGGGGGATCGGGGAGCATTGTGCCTGGAGGGCCGTCCCTGCCCCTTGGGGCTGTGGCCTGCGATGCCCTTACACTCCCAGGCCGGTGCCTTGGCCTCATTCTCCTCTCGATTCACCCTCTCTTGCTTTTCTTGGGAAAATTAAAAATCAGAAAATTCTAGGCTTCAGACAAGAAAAGACTCCACAAGCGGGCATCATTCTCTTTGAGGCCAGAAGCCCCTGCTGCTGCTGCTGCTGCTAAGTCGCTTCAGTCGTGTCCGACTCTGTGCGACCCCATAGACGGCAGCCCACCAGGCTCCCCCGTCCCTGGGATTCTCCAGGCAAGAACACTGGAGTGGGTTGCCATTTCCACTCCTTTCCTGTTTCTTCTTTTCCCCTCAACAGTTACAAACAGGATTTTCAATTGTTGAATAGCTGTATTTTAAAAAGTAAAAAGAAACAGGAGGACTTGATTTGTAAAAATATCTTTTACCCAGTATATCCAAAATATCGTTTCCATGTGTCATCAACATGAAAATTATTAATTACACTTGTATATTTTTTTGTACTAAATCTTTGAAATCCAGGTTGTATTTAACTAACAGCACATCTCAACTTCAACGGGCTGTGGGTTCAAGGCTCAGGGCCACAGGTGTTGCCTCTGTGTTGGACGGCACAGCCCTGGGCATTTATAATTCAAACAGGGCTTCCTTTCTACCCCATCTTGGTTAATTTCATCCTGGTCTAGACAGTCTCCTTACCAGCTGCCCATCCTGTGGCAGGACCAGGAGAAGAAACTGTTCCCTCCCTGTCTGTCTGTCCCTCCTCGTTGGGTAAAGTGTCTTAGGCCTTGGTCAGGAAATGATTTGACTTCTGGAAAACTCATGCTATCCTGTGGTTTTCTAAGAGTCCGCTAACCAGTCCAATCTGTGCTGTGGTTAGAAGCATGGACCCTGGATGGTCTAAGTTTGGCGCTCACCAGCCTTGGACAAGTCAATTCTCTTTTGAGCAGCCTCACTTTTCTCATCTGTGAAATCTGGTGGGATCTCACGGAGAGAAGAGGAATTTAATAACATATGTGACACCCTTAGAATGAAATGTTGCCTGGAGTACAGTACTCCCTGGGTGTGCCTTAGCTTCTGCCAGTGTTACTATTACTCTTGCTGCTGCTGCTGCTATTATTACAACTCCACTGCTGTTACCAGTACAGTTATTATCAGGGTGGGGGGTGTGTGGTTGTGACAAACATGTCCTCAAGTCATTCAGGGCTACAGCTAATCAATTTGATTTAGCAAATCAAATTACAGGATGCCTGGCTATGGTAAAATTTTAGATAAACTTTTTTTTTTAATCATTTTTTAGGGTTTTTCCCATGAAATACCCTCGAACTGTGGTGTCCGTATTTTGTCTGGCAGCCTAATCTGGGAGGTGGGTGGTGGCTTGGCCTCGGTGCTCTGGGCTCACACACACCTGGGAGGAGCACTCACCTGGAAGGGGCAGCGCTGGAGCCAGGTTTCTAGAAGCAGAGCCTGGGACGTGGATTCCTGCCCGTTTAGGACTAGAAGGGCAGAGGGGAAGAAAGCTAAGCCAGGACTTGGGATCAGCAGGAGAGCAGCCATCTAAGCCTTCAGCAAGCGCAGCACCCAGAGTGCCCCCCTGGAGCTGGAGGAGGCCAGCCTTCTGTACGTTGGCATCAGTCACTGGTCATGAGCTATACAAACGGGTGAGCCACCCCTGCTCTGCTGTGTCTTGGCCCCTGAATCACTGCCCCCGCCAACCAAGCCATGTCCAGACACAGAATGGCAGTGGGAGCAGCAGGGTCCCAGCCATGAGTGCAGCATCTCTCGGGGGAAGATGTTGAAACAGGCTGCCCCGGACCTCATCTTGCCCTCAGCCTCTGCTTCTTCACAGAGACAGAACAGCAGCCTGACCAGAGGAAGCAGTCCAGCCAACCCCAACTGGCCCACTGAGTCGGCTGCAAACCTTCCTTCCAAGCAAGAACTCGGTGGACATAATAGACTTAGGGTAAAAGTCTTGGATTTTGTTCAATAGCTCTTTAAAAACCACCTGCATCTTTTTTTTAATCCAGCAATTCTTCAGCCTGGGTTGTTTATTTCCACAAAATTGTACGGGTATCTTGGTTGTTGGATTCAAAAGAAAAATCACAAGGCAGGAGTTTATTTAAATATGTAAAAGGCCACACTACTCAAGACCTCAGCTCAACAACAACTGGAGACTTCTTTGTAGCAGATGAAAAGGCACATAGTGCTCCATGGTCACCGTTGGAAAGGGGTGTATTTCAGCTGAATATATCTTTCAAAAAATAATATTGTTATATTTAAAGTCTTAATTAAGAAAACACTGGGCTTCCCAGGAGCCTCAGGGGCAAAGAATCTGCCTGCCTTTGCAGGAGACACAGGAGACGTGGGGTCAGGGTCTTCCCTGGGTCAGGAAGATCCCCCAGAGGAGGAAATGGCAACCCACTCTACTATTCTTGCCTGGAGAAGTCCATGGACAGAGGTGCCTGGTGGGCTACAGTCCACGGGGTTGAAAAGGGTCAGACATGACTTAGCACAGGCACGCGCGCACACACACAAACACACACATACAAAGAAGATACTAGACTTTGACACTTCTCTCTATACCCTGCACCCCAGGAATAAGATGATATGGTGCCCAGAGGTTAGCTCCATGGACCAACAGTCAGGAATGACCAGCTCCAGTGCTCCGCCGTCCTGGGGAAAACAGCCCGCATGTGTCTGGTACCCTGAAGTGGTCCAGAGGGAGCTCCTGGACGCCGCAGGGGCCTGCTGCTCTGCCCTCATTCACAACCACGCAGCCCTCCCTGCATATCATCCATGCCTCCTCCTCGATCTCAGCATCCCCACATCAGCATCATCACTGCCACCCATGGTAATAGCACCCACTCACGGGCACTTGCTGTCCTGGGCACAGTATCAGAAGCAGAGTCTGTGCACATTGATATTCACCTCATCCAGCCTTGATGCTCTCAGATGGTAGGCAAAGGAGCCATGGCCGCTTCTGCTCACTTTACAAAAGAGGAAACT
Organism: Moschus berezovskii; assembly: GCF_049115385.1. Taxonomy (NCBI): domain Eukaryota; kingdom Metazoa; phylum Chordata; class Mammalia; order Artiodactyla; family Moschidae; genus Moschus; species Moschus berezovskii. The sequence goes on along the minus strand of NC_142474.1, from coordinate 42,835,672 downwards.
GAGGCAGAGAGGGTGCATGGTCACCTTGCAGAGACTGGGAAGACAGGGGAGAAAGGACCAATGCCCAGGCGCTGCTACTCCCCTGAATGGCCCTGCCGGGATCCCCTACCAGGAACCCACATTGCAGTGGGCGTGACTAGATTTTTCCAGTAAACATGAGACTTGCTAAGCCAGGTGACTTCCTTCTCAGCCATGGTAACTGGAACTCCCCACCTCCCACTCACTCCTCCCCCCATAGCATTGATGACCAGAACAGACCAGGAAGTGCTTGGGATCAGAGGACAATTGTTCACTTTCTGCAGAAAGGAGAGAGGGAGGCGTAGTCAGCAGGACATGGGTTGGATGGCAGCCAGACTGCCCAGCAGGTTCGGTACCTCGTTCTGTATGTACAAGTCACAGACCCTCCCTGGCCCAGTGTCACCTTCTTAATCTATAGGGTGGTTCTAGCAGCCAAGGGCCTGGGTGATGAGAAGAGAAAAGATACACACACACGTGTGTACCCACATAAGTAAAAGCATAGCTATGTGTTACATACACACGTACACAGAGGTGTATTAAGCCTAGCATAGTATTCCACACACATTCAGGCTGAAAGGAGATCAAACAAGTCAATACTAAAGGAAATCAACCCAGAATATGCATTGGAAGGACTGATGCTGAAGCTCCAATACACTGGCCTCCTGATGCAAAAAACTGACTCATTAGAAAAGACCCTGATGTTGGGAAACATTGAGGGCAGGAGGAGAAGGGGGTGACAGAGGATAAGATGGTCAGATGGCATCACCGACTCGATGGACATGAGTTTGAGCAAACTCTGGGAGATAGTGAAGGACCGGGAAGCCTGGCGTGCTGCAGTCCATGGAGTCGCATATACAGATGTGAGAGTTGGACCATAAAGAAGGCTGAGCACCAAAGAATTGATGCTTTTCAACTGTGGTGCTGGAGAAGACTCTTGAGAGTCCCTTGGACTGCAAGGAAATCAAAGCAGTCAATCCCAAAGGAAATCAACCCTGAATATTCATTGAAAGGACTGATGCTGAAGTTGAAGCTCCAATAATTTGGCCACCTAATGTGAAGAGCCCACTCATTGGAAAAGACTCTGAAGCTGGCAAAGATTGAGGGCAAGAGGAGAAGGAGGCAACGGGATGAGATGGTTGGATGGCATCTATCCAACAAACGTGAGTTTGAGCAAGTTCTGGGAGATAGTGAAGGACAGGGAAGTCCGGTGTGCTGCAGCCCATGGGGTCACAAACACTGAACAACAAGCAGAAATAAGTGTACCACCCTCCTCCTTCCTCCAGCAAAGAACACGCACCACAGGCTGCCTTCAAATAACATCCATCTCAAATCTGTGAAAATGAACATCGTTTTCGATGTTTTGGGGGGCAACGTTTGCCTTTCCCGTGAGCAGTCTGCTCTTCAGTCAGTCTTTCTGGGGCCCCAGCCTTCCTGCCTACCCCAGGAGGACGACATCTGCCAGCCCAAACGCACGCAGGCAGCACCCTCTCATGAGCCAAGTTCAACCCCACGGGGATGCTATGACTCAGAAGCTCCAGGTGGAACCTGAGGGTCTGTATCTCTGCTAAGCTCCCAGCCAAGGACAGGGCTGCTGCTCAGAGGACCAAGTATCTCTGCCCCAGAAAGCTGTGAGCACATGTCATCCACAAACCCCAGCTCTGCTAAAGAACATGAGCTCCTCACAGTGGGTTAGACACTCAATTATTCCTTTATGTCTTCAGCAGGTGTTTCTTGAACAAGAGTGCAGGGGGTGAAGCTTATCTACAACCATCCCTTTAATGATAAAATGATCTTGTTTTACGATCAACCTAGGTAGGGTGTGTTTTATATCGATCACTATATAAAGCCTTCTTTTGAATATGGCCTCAGAGCTCTGGAAAGTTACCATAAGTGAGTGTTTCTAAAAAACTGTGTTATTTCTAACTGACCAAGTAGCAATAAACCTAAGCCAAAACACAAAGAGGTATCCATAAGAGCTGGGAAGGTCTCGCTGTTGCCCTTTAAGACGGGCCAGGGCGTTCAAGTTCAGGGCTTTGCTGGAGGGATTTCCTTCCGGCTCACCACCCATTGTCTGGAAGGAAAATCTGAGAATATCCACCACGCCTGGCAGATCTGAAGTTCTGATTTCAACCCACAGACTTCAAGCGAATCCAGAGGCTCCTGTATCATACTGTTTACATGTTGAATATCCAAGCTCATTGTAGACAAGAGGTCTGCGATTTGTATGTGTTATCTTAGTAACCGTGTTTGAAGAGGAGGAAGATCTTAAAATAACAGCCATTATCTCGCGTGTTTGGGGTCTGCCAAGTATTGTCTAAATCTTTATGGTAACAATGCGAAAATGATTGGAAAAGATAATGATCTCGTAATACCGTTGAGATGCTTAGCAGGGCAGGAAAAGAGAAAGGATGGTAATCTGGTGCCTCCCCAAGGAGCCGGCGACCTCACCCACAGCCAGACTGAGGCGCGCACAGAGCAGAAGAAAGCTCATACTTTGGGAGTGAAACCCTACAGGAAACAAGCTAATTAGGCATGTGGAATAGACACCACCAACAGACTAGAGAAATTCGGGTTTCCAAGAAAAAGGAGCAAAAGGCTTTTGAAAAGAGTCCCATGAGTTAATTCTCCTCCTCACCTACTTGTGGATATGGTTTGAGTGTCACTGGGTTGGGATTTGCATGTGTTCCTGGCTCTGAGCCATCTCAGATCCTTTGGAGAAGTAGATATGGATTCCTTTTATCAGCAGAAAGGAAAGAAAACAACTGGAATATGTATGAAAAGAAAGAATCATCTTTATTATGTCATTCATTCTTTTCTGATTTTAAGTAGAAAAGTAGAGTTTCATACTACAAAATGTTGGAGGCTGAACAAATTTTAAGAAAGACAAGGAAATACACCCCTCCACTCCGTAACCCCATGATGCAAAACTACCATGATAGTCATTGAATACTCTCTCTAAATCTATATTCACTTTTTAAAAAATTGTTTCTGCAGGAAAGTCGTAAGAAGAGTTCAAAGAACTCCTTCCCACTCTCCCAGAGTTATCGATTGCTTACATTTTGCCCCATTACCCTTCTCTCATCCTCTCTTGCTTCCTCTCTGTCTAAACCATTTGAGAATAAATCATAGAATTCTGCAAATAGGATCCTCCCTACATATGCCTTTGGGTTTTCTTGAGGACAATGACATTCTCTTGTACTGCATCCATAGTATAATAATCAAAGTCAGAAATCTTACCACCAAGCAGTGCTGCTATCCAATCCACAGGCCACACTTAGCCATTTAGCTGCTGTCATTTGTCCCTTGCTGTCCTGGATGGCTCTGTCCCTCTGCTTCCCATCCAGGACCGTGGGGGCCTCCAGCTCTCAGCTCTCTGGAGCCTTGTGGACACTGAACAATGTATTCTTGACCCTGATGTGTTAGAAAGTTAGGCCAATGTAGGACATCCTTCAGTGCATTTGGCTGATGTTTCCCACTGAACTGATTCGGTTTGTGTGTTCTAGGCAGCAATGCTGTGGACGTGCCTGGTGCCCATGTCAGGACACTGGGTCAAGTGTTATGACGATGGTTGGTCCCAAAGTTGCTGATTTGACCTCTGTTCCCTGGTTTAAGGTGGTGTTCACCAGGTCTCCCCACTGTGAAGTTACTATTTCCCCCCTTAATACATCAGTCTTTAAAAGCAAAAATTTTAGACCTTTTAGATAATATCAATCAACAGTGCTATTAAAACTTTAGACAGCATCTTTCTTCCATGGAAGACAAGAACTTTGCTTGAATCCCCCCAGCTGTAAAAGACAGAGGTCCAGAAACTGTGGGTGTGGGGTCTGAGACGTTTGCTCTCTGTCTCTGCAGTGTGGGGACCGGAAAAGGAGGTCTAGGTGTTACATTTTCCACCCCATCAGGCAGCAGAGAGAAAGGGGACACACTTGAGGACAGAGGGAACCCTCACCAGACAGTCAAAAACTGTCCACTAATGTCCAGAATGCTGGTTCTCAAGAGACCATCACGTCCCCTGGAGGGTTCAGGAACACGGACTGCTAAACTCTTGAGTTTAGGATTCAGAGTGGGGTAGGGCTCAGAATGTGCGACTCTAGCAAAGCCCAGGAGATGCTGATGCTGCTGTTCTCTGAATCCCACCTGGTGAAACACTGCTCTGGAATCCTCAGCGTCCTTCCCAAATTGGGCTCCTCTGCTCCAGGAGCTGTCCTTTCCTCGGGCTCACCCGAGAGGTCCTTGGTCACTCACATCACTTCTGCTTGTTATTGGCTAGAAAACTCACCTCATTCAAATAATCAACCTCAAACTTAAAAAAAAAAAGAAAAAGAATTTATGATGTTAATAAAATTGAAAATCTATTCCAGGTTCTGATCTCTAAAGTCATCCCTTCCACACTTGTAAGTAAGTTCTACACAGTTGATGAAGTGTTTATCAGATGTCTACACATTCAGTAAGGTGTTTATCAAATGTGTAGGCTCTGGGGCTCCAACTCCAGAGACTCTGGCCCATGGAGATAGAGCCCTGAGAATCTACACTGGAATGAGAGCATCTTAGAGGAACGTGACCGGCTACTACATGGATTAGCTGCTGCCATTTCTGTTTCCTTTACAAGATCCTTTTACCCATTTTCCAGAGTAAGACTCTCAAATTGTGGTGTTCATTCCAATCATGTGGGAAGTGTGTTAAAACTGCAGATGCCAGAGCACAAAACCCCATCTCTCCCCAGAGTTCTCAAGTCAGCAGTGGGCCCCAGGGTTGGCCTTGGACCACACATCCCAGGTGAATCTGAGAAGCATTTTCTGGCATGCTCAGGGCTCTGCCAGGTGAGGGTCGAGCCATCAGTTCAGTTCAGTTTAGTCGCTCAGTTGGGTCCGACTCATTGCGACCCTATGGACTGCAGTACACCAGGCCTCCCAGTCCATCACCATCTCCCGGAGTTTACTCAAACTCATGGCTATTGAGTCAGTGATGCCATCCCACCATCTCATCCTCTGTCGTCCCCTTCTCCTCCTGCCTTCAATCTTTCCCAGCATCAGGGTCTTTTCAAATGAGTCAGCTCTTCACATCAAGTGGCCAAAGTATTGGAGTTTCAGCTTCAGCATCAGTCCTTCCAATGAATATTCAGGACTGATTTCCTTCAGGATGGATTGGTTGGATCTCCTTGCAGTCAAGCCATCACTTGGCAAATATTGCTCTTCAGCATGAATCATATTGGTAAAACACGGGACTTGGTGGTGTGATGTCTCCAGAAAACATCTCCCAGGACTGGTCCATATACTGCCTTTGTAGGTAACCCCACCCATCTTCTAGGGCTGGCAGATAAGCAAAAAGAACACACATGTGACTCTTAAATATACCTCCTTTCACTCTGGCCCCATGCATGCTTTTCTAACCACATTAAGCTGTACTAATGGCGTCGATATTCAAAGGCCCTCCAGGGCAGGCACCACCCAGTCTAATCTGAGCTGCTCAAGTAATGAGAGAAGTGCTGTCCTACGCGGTAAGCCCACCAGGGTGCAGTGGGGACCAGAAAAGCCCGGTGAGGGGACCTCTGCTCTAACCTCAATGTCCTCAGAAAGGGCCCCTCACGCCCTCTTCTCTGATGTTGGTTGGGGTCAAATTCTCCCCCGTTGTGTGGTCTGTCCAGAATCCCCAAGCTGAAGGAGGCCTCCTTAGTGCCTCCTGAAGCCCACCTCAGCCTCCAGCCAGGCTCTCCTGCATTGGAAGCGTCTGTTTACCCCTGTCTCCCTCCCACAGTGGACAGTATCTCTCAAAATGCTGAGTCCTATGGCTGGAGCTTCACCTCAGTGAAGGGACAGACAAATCCCCAAGGACGCCAGGCCTGGAAACAACAGCCAGGGCAGGGCCCAGGGCAACAAAGCAGGAAGGAGAGACGCCAGGGGTGGCGGTGGGGGAGTGGGGTCCAGGCAGGAGGCCGGAGGTCAGCTCTGTGTGTTGGGAGGAAAGCAGACTGGATGCTCACTGTCTAACACAGGATACTTGCAAATAACTAGCCTGGGCAGAGGTGACCTAGTGAGGGCTCTCCAGTTACAGGCTGCAGGGTCAAAGTATTTCCAGGGACAGGGGAAGCTAGTCCCACCCCTCACCCCAGGTGCCCTTTCATACTGATTTTTGACATTTTTCTAAACCGGAGACTAGTGTTAATCAAGTGCACACACTTGGCCAAACTTTAGTTGGGCTTCTCTGCTTGGATGGCTGTTTCATTTCATTGAGGGAGAACAGTTACATCGCAGATAAATCCACAGAGAGTCATTAATCACGAGCGCACATGCACAACAAGCTCTGAGCCTCTTGGCTTCTGAGAGGCTGGTGGTGGCAAATGGGGAGGGTTCCATTCTGTCGGTAAAGATGGGAAGGGACAGCCACGGAGGACCAGCCTGTCTGACCCCTCCCTCCACGTTCAGCCTCAAGGTTCAGCTCCCTCTCCATGGGCCCTGCTGCGCCCAACTCTGTTTTCACGAATTCCACTGTTTTCTCCCTTTCATTTCTTTCCATTGGACGACCTTTCCTCTGGCTGCTGGATTGGCTTTGCAATTGCTTTTCTGTTGTTCTGAGTAGGACTTCCATAAACAGCACAGTTCAATGGTAATACAAATGATTCTGGCACCTTCCAAGAAGCAGCAAGCTGTGAGCAATGAAAGGAGCTGTCAAGCTTCCCTCTGAATCCACTCAGCAGGAAGGTGAGACCTACTTATATTTAAACAGCTTTATTGTGGGGACTGTTTCCTGCTGTGGTTGAGTCAGATCAGATGACTCTTCGATATGAGTGGTTTAAACCCATCTGAATTGCTAAGAATGGTGACACTAGCTGAGCAATAGTATTTCTGAATGAGCAGTCAGGGACACACTGAGAGACTCTGCCCCACCCCGTCCATCCACAGAGGCAGTCGGAGGGTCTGTGTCAGCTGACCCGCCCCGGCCACGGCCAGTCCACCCAGAACTGGACCCATCCATCGCCCCTCTCTGGTCCTCCGAACATGCACTACAAAAGTGATGGGCCACCAAAAGCGAAAGGGGGAGCCTGGAGCCAAAACCAGTAGCAAGCGGCTTGGAGATACAAACAGGGTATTTGTGCAGAGAGCCACGTAGCCAGGAGATGGAGGGGTTTTCTCTGCCTTGTGATAAGAGCAGGGGCCTAGGGGACACACCTCGGCCTCTCCTATTTCTTCTCATCCATAAAGCTATGGTTTTTCCAGTAGTCATGTACAGATGTGGGAGCTAGACAATAAAGAAGGCTGAGCACCAAAAAACTGATGCTTTTGAACTGTGGTGTTGGAGAAGACTCTTGAGAGGCCCTTAGACACCAAGGAGATCCAACCAGTCAATCCTAAAGGAAATCAACCCTGAATATTCATTGAAAGGACTGATGCTAAAGCTCCAATACTTGGGCGACCTGATGTGAAGAGCCAACTCACTGGAAAAGACCCTGATGCTGGGGAAGATTGAAGGCAAAAGGAGAAGGTGATAGCAGAGGATGAGATGATTGGATGGCATCACCAACTCAATGGATGTGAGTTTGAGCAAGCTCCAGGGGATGGTGAAGGGCAGGGAAGCCTGGCGTGCTGCAGTCCATGGAGTCACAAAGAGTCGGACACAACCAAGCGACTGAACTTCAACATCATGCGAGGCAAGATGCTGACCACTTTGCTCTGAATAGTCTTTGCAGGGCTGTTTGTCCAGTGATGGCCTTAGAGACAGACACAACATGCCCTGGGGGTTATCAGGAGATGGATTCCTGATCAGAGGAATAAAGATAACAACTCTCTCTGCAGGAAAGTTGGGCAAGTTTGCTATCGCCCCCTTATAAGATGAAGAATGCTTAGATTCAGGGTTCCTTGATTCTGATGTAAACCCCTGGTGTGCATAGGATCCACCTGGGCCCTCCCCCATCACCCTCAGGAGCTTGGGTGGGGGGGTGGTGATGGGGAAGGAGGTGAGCAAGCGGGGACTCGTGCCAACAGAAAGCTCAGCCCCGCTGGGCCCTGAGCGATCAAGTCCCTGCGACCCCATGGACTGCAGCATGCCAGGCTTCCCTGTCCTTCACCATCCCCTGTCTGGGAGTCCCTGTCTCCTGCCAGCTGCCGTGAGACCATGGCGGGTTGGCTGGGGAGCTAGGAGGTAGTGTAAGCCCTCAGACCTTCACGGTTCTTGCCTGAAGGTTAAGCAATGGACCGAGCTGCTCACTGTGCAAGACGCGGGCAGGCTTGTGTGGTGTGTATGCCGGTGGGGGAAGTCTACTCCCGAGCTCCAGGGCTCTGGTTTACGTCCAGAATCAGTCTGTGCTCCTTTGGTCTCCAGATGGATCTGCAGGAACTTGCCCTGAGTCTATTTCTAAATGTCTGTATTGTAACCTGACCACCAGGAAGACAGTTTCCTATGTACCGAGTGCTATACTGTACAGCTGGAAGAGGGTTTGGATTTCTAAAACTGACATGAGGCAAAAATACCTTTCCAATGCTCCTGCTACTTTCCCCTCTTGGGGTCTGGAGGAACCACAGGAAGGATGTTTCTTCCTGCTGAAAATTGTGTCCAGGAACAGAATGTCCAGACTAACGGCCTGGTTCCTGTAAAAACAACAATTGTAAGGATGAGTGTTAAGAACATGCAAGGCTCAGGATCCTATGCTGAGTGCTTCACGTATGTTTTAAACAGAGGCTGCCATGCAGCAAGCATGACATGAATGTTTCCTGGTGTTATCATCATAGTAGTTCATTCAATGAGGTAAGAACTCCTGTGTTCATGTCTTAGAGATGAGAAAAGAAAGGTTTAGAAAGGCTAGTGACTTGCTCAAGGATAGTGGGGTAGAATGTGGGTGAAAATACTAAAAACACATCTGAATGCACTAAAACCAAGCAAGTGGACCACCTCAAATCAAAAGGAGTTCAGTGGGAGCGTTGTCAGAGTTGGTGGCCTCATGAACACTCAGGGTTACCAAACCTCCTAGTTCTTCCTGCTTCCTGTCCTACCATCTTCAACATATCAAATAAGCTTTTGCCTCACAGTCACAAAGTGGCTGCAGCTCCTCCAAACCATATATTCCCACAGGACAACAACAAAATCTTCCCCAGAATTTGCCCCTATAGGGAACCATCACCCAACCCTGGCAGCTCAATGGTTAGGACTTGGTGCTTTCCCTGCCACGACCCGAGTTTAATCTCTGGTTGGGAACTAAGATCCCTCAAGCCTTGTGGTGCAGCCAAAAATAAAAGCAAATGAAATAAAAATAAGTCAGCCCTGCAGTTTCAGTGATGTCCCCTCATGTCTCATTGGCCAAGCTCAGGCCACATGCCCACCTCTAAACCCAGACCAGATTCTGGGAGGGGAACCAATTTGAAACCTTGAGTACACTAAAAAAGAAGGCCTAAACAAAACCAGAGATCTGGCCACGGGGAAGAGGCGCATGGACTTGGGAGGTGCATGGTAATGGCTGGGATCCTGTCAAAGCCAGACTGGACCCAGAGCATGGACACCATACTGTCAACCTCATGCTGCACTCTCCACTGCAATGGAACATTCTAGATTTCCACCCTCCGGCATGGTGGCCACAGCCGTGTGTAACTTAAGTGCTTGAAAGATACGTCATGTGACTGGAGGGCTGAATTTATTATTTAAGTCAAATGGAATTCAAAGAGCCACCAGGTCTGGTGGCCACAGTACTGATGGTGCAGGGACAGCATGTCTGCAGTGTTGCTGGAGGCCTTGAGATGGACTGTAGGGCTCTGAAGGGCTAGAAATGTAACATGACGCACCACAGAACTCGACCTGTTTCAACAGCCACACAAATAAAGGGAAACAAAAGAACTAAAATTCATTTTCTACTACTCTTATTTTGAAGCATTGAGGCTTTTGAACTGGAGTGTTGGAGAAGACTCTTGAGAGTCGCTTGGACAGCAAGGAGATCAAACCAGTCCATCCTAAAGGAAATCATTCCTGAATATTCTTTGGAAGCTGCTGCTGCTGCTGCTAAGTCACTTCAGTCGTGTCCGACCCTGTGCGACCCCACAGACAGCAGCCCACCAGGCTCCCCCGTCCCTGGGATTCTCCAGGCAACAACACTGGATTGGGTTGCCATTTCCTTCTCCAATGCATGAAAGTGAAAAGTGAAAGTGAAGTCGCTCAGTCGTGTCCGACTCTTAGTGACCCCGTGGACTGCAGCCTACCAGGCTCCTCCGTCCATGGGATTTTCCAGGCAAGAGTACTGGAGTGGGGTGCCATTGCCTTCTCTGATTCATTGGAAGGACTGATGCTAAAGCTGAAACCCCAATACTTTAGCCATCTGATGCAAAGAACTGATTCATTTGAAAAGACCCTGATGCTGGGAAAGATTGAAGGCAGGAGGAGAAAGGGACGACAGAGGATGAGATGGCTGGATGGCATCACTGACTTGATGGACATGAGTTTGAGCAAGCACCGACTTTGGACAGGAGTTGGTGATGGACAGGGAAGCCTGGTGTGCTGCAGTCCATGGGGTCACAAAGAGTCGGACACAACTGAGTGACTGAACTGAACTCTTATCTACACTTTATCTCTTCATCCAAAATATTATCACTCCAACACATAATCGATACAAAAAATATCACTGATATACTTCACCTCCTTTTGTTCATCTTAAAGCTTTGAGATTGGAGTTGTGTTTGCCACCCACAACTCATCTCTGCATTTCGATTGCTTAGCACCCCGTGTGGTCTGCACTGCTTTAGAGATTTCAGAGCCTCTGCATCCAATTGTCTTTCCTGACTCTGGTTCCCAGCTCTGGAAGGTGGGCCAGATGCCCAAGGTATCCCTGGAGGGCTGGTCCCCACCCAGAGTCCCTGGAGGGCTGGTCCCCACCCTTCCTCTTCTGATTAAGCGAGCCAAGGATGAGCGGCCATACTTGAAGGAGCACTGCTCAGGGCAGCCACCCAAGCCCACTTCCTCTTAAGCAAAGGGTCTAGAATTAAGTCCACATTTTCTGTACTCCAGCCCATTCTCTTCTACACACACAGCTGTGGGACCAGGATGCTGAGACAGTCTGAAAACAACCCCCAAAGAGAACCCTCTCAATGTCCTTGATTTAGAGACTGACAGCAGCGTCTGACACCCGGACACCACAGACTCATCCCCACCCTCGACCTGTGCATTTCTCTCGCTGACCTTTTGTTCTTCTTACAGTTGTGGGTTCAGTTTCTTCTGAGGAATTTATTTAACAAGTAATAAATTCCTAGAGGGAGCCCTGTATTCAGTGCGAGGGCTGGGTCTTTGGGGCAGAAGGGCTTGTTGTCACCACACTGTCCGGATGTCACCGGATCTCAGTGGGGCATGTGAAGAAGGGTGAGGATGTAAATCACTCCTGACTGACAGAGCCGGGCACCTGGCTTGGTGAATTATGCCTTTAACACACTCACTGCAGAAGTGGTCAAAGCCACGCTGAGAGCACTTCAGATGATTTTCTAATCAGCGGTTGACAGAAGCTCCCAGGACTTTGCCTAGCCGAGCGCCAAGCCTCCCCTCAGGGACTCCTCTGAGCAGAAGCTTCTCCTGAGAACTGCTGGCCAGGGGCCTGAGGAAATAGACACGATGACCCCGTGTCCAGGAAAGGAGCCACTCCTGTCCCTTCCGACTCAAGGAGGGACGATGAGGCCTCAGCTCCACCCTCTTGCCCATCACTCAGTCTGGAACCCCCTCTAGTCCTTGGGCAGCTGGGACCGGCTGGACCCACTGTGTCCCTTCCACTGCCTGAAGGAGAAAGTCCCTTAGACACGCCCCAGGTCCAGCTCTGCACAGCTTATAACCGTATGCAGGGGAGCCCTGAGCCTGAGGTCAGACATCAACAGACCCCAAACCAGCCCCATATTTACTTCCTACACAGAAGAGACCGGTGAGCTGGAAACAAGACATAAATGGCCTTCATGCCGTCCCTTTTACTCTGCGTGATAGTCACACTGGTGTTCTCTCCTGCTTGAGAAATGGCATCTCTGTTCCCCTTCAGATGTTCATCTGCGGCCAGGGAGCACACAGCTGAGGCCCAGGCTCTTCCCGCCAGGAGGACACCAGGCTAACCCCCTTGAGCAGAAGGGCCTCTGATTGGTTGCTCCCAGGCTCTCCCTGCAGCCCCTCCTGGGGGCACAGTGATTCCCACCCAGGGTGGCCCCTGGCTGCCTGCCTTTCCATAATTCCATTCAATTAGAAGTTGCCTCAGGGGACTTCCATGGTGGTCCAGAGTCTGGGACTCTAAGCTCCAAATGCAGGGGGCCCAGGTTCTAGCTCTGGTCAAGGAACTAAGACCCGCATGCCACAACTAAGACCCAATGCAGCCAAATAAATAAATTGATTAATTTAAATTTTAAAAAAGTGTTGCATTGGTGCATTTTAGGATTTTCCAGAAAGCCGTCCAAACATTCAGAGGCCTGGGGCACCTCCAGACCAAGTAACTCAGAGTGTCTGGGACAGGCCTGGGCTCCCTGCTGGTGCCAACGTACAACCAGTGTCAAGTGCTCCCACTGCAGAGAGGGCCTGGCTCTCTGGGAAACAGTTCCTGAAAGCCAAGGCTACGTCAGACCCCCACCCTCCATCCCAGGCTCCAGTGGGGAAGGGACCGCCTGGTCCACGGTCAGCCTTAGCAGACTCTGAGCCTAGCCTCTCACATAGTAGCAGCCTCCATGTCCCAGGAGTGACATCTGCCCCTCCCAGCTCACCCGCACTGATGAAGCGGTCAACTGCCTGTCAGCACGCCTGCAGCGAACACACATGCACGCAGGAGATGTGAACTACCAAGCTCCCTGTTTTGGGGTGTTAATGATCACATCCAGTTGTTGTAACTGCTTCCCATACGTCAGCTTATTTAGCCCACAGGACAGCCCATGTGCCACTTTGTAGAGAGGTTGAGTAACCTGCCCAGAACCACACGGCTAGGGGGCAGTGGAGTGGAGACTCAGACCAAGACCTTATGCTGCGCTACCTCCGAAAACCACTCTGTCCCCAGCCCCCACCCCACACTGTCAACTCAGCCAAACACCTGGTAGGTCAGCCAAGTGACGTTGTCTTGACTTTGAGGCAGAACCTCCACATTGACCCGGGACTTCCCCGTCTCTTGTTCTTCACGTCCATGAAGCTTAGTCACATGATGACACTGGGTCAAGGACAGTGACACTTGGTATCAACTCAACTTTGTTTTCCTCACTTGAGTCATTTTTTCAAAGCTGAGATATCCCTGTATCCCACTCCCAACCTGGGCCTGGGGTTCGAGGCGTGATGGGACATGCACAGAAGACTGTCCATCTCAGGACCAGCCCATTGTGGGGGGCCCGTGTCCCCTCAAGTCCACCGCAGGAAGAAAACCTGTGCCTGCGTGTTCACCCTCTAGAGAAGTCATCGCTGTGGGGTGGCCCCTGTCTCAACTGCCTCTCTGATTCTACTCTATAAACACAGAATCTGGAGAGACTGTGACCCCACTACAAGTCCCCATTCTCCATCTGCTCTGATCCGCAGGATTCCGGGTTCATCTGGGAGCCAGTTCATCAGCACTGGGCTGGCGGGGCCAGGAGGCCACTGCTTCCAGAGGCTGGGTTCCCAAGGGTCAGCACCACCCGCTGCAGAACTTTCCGGGGCACACCCCCACTTCAGAAATTCTTCTGAACCCTGTACACACTAGCAGAGGGGGCTGGGGCTGGGGTTACTGGATGGACGTCCAGCCCAGGATAGTCCAGCCTGGGGGTATGAAGTCACACTGTCTGGAGTTTAGGAAAAGACTACCCGTGCCGGGTGCTCCCCTGAAAACCACCTGCTTCATGCAGTCTGTGTCCAGACCCAAGAGCATCGGAGCCCCTCTGGCCTCCCCTCTCCCCAGGATTCTGACTTTTAGAAGGAAGTTTGCAAGGGCACAGGACCCTCTGAGAACTGGTCTAGGATGTGAATTGTTCCTGAAACTCTAACTGCTTTTTGTGGGGAGGGAAAAACAGAGGGCGCCTGGAGGAGTGGCCACATGTATGTGACTTGTTACAGCAACTCTGCCTGAGACAGAACCATCTGGAGGGTGGAGGCAGCCAGCACCCCTGCTTGGCCCAGATTTTCTGCCTGTGGTGGAGATACAGCATGTTCAGAAAGAGGAGGTGGAAGGGAGATGCCTCCAAACTCTCCCCCTTGGCTGCTGTTCCGAGGCCCTTGTGCAGAGAGGTATTGGTGTGTGACAGCCTGGGACCCCGACTTTGTCAAACCCCCCAGGGCCCCAATGCCTGCTTGCAATCACAGGTGTCACCCTGGTCATTGTGGGCCAGGAGCCAGCTTCCTGTGAGTAGAAAAGATTTGGAGAGACCTGGCATGGGTTTGTTATGAGGCATGAAACCAGGTAATAAAAAAGAAGAAGCCAGGAGGATAAATGCCATCTAGTTCCGACAATGGGGTTTTTTGCACCCGTCCACCCACTGGTGTGAGAGCAAGAGACCTCTTTATGGCAGCGATGCACACGGTGATGGCCATGGCGGGAGTCTGGGGAGGCAGATGGAAACCAGCCCGGATTTTGGATGGAGGAGGCAGCTCTATCACCCGTAATAAAAAAGAGTCGACACTCAGTAAAACATCAGCCAGATGTAGATAATAAACAGATGGAGGCTGAAAACAGTAAAAGGCCATAACTTTTTGCCTGATATTAACCCAAGGATAAATTATCTTTCCCCAAAGGACAGAGTCGGCTTAAGAGGAGCTTCAGTCCTGTTTTCTGCCAAAAGTGGAGGCGGGGGCTGCAGAGATGCGTGCGGGGCTCCTGCAGGGGGCTGGACGGCAAACAGGCTGATCTGTGTGCAGGGAGAGTCTCAGGGCCCGGGCTCAGCTCAGCCAAGGACACTTCTGGGTCTGGCTGGTTGGTCTTGGCAGCAAGAGGCAGATACTAGAGCGGTAGGGGAGCTGGTCCCCGAGGAGAGGTCCCCTCCACTCCCCCGAGTGTTGGCCTCGTGGAGCTCAGAGCTTCCTGGCAGGAAAGCTTCAAGAGAAAACATCCTGGCCCTGCCTTAGCCCAGGACCTGCCGGACTTGGGTCTCCTCAGACACCCTGTAGGCACCAAAGTGGACACAGAGGGGGCTGGAAGGCTAACAAAAGCCTGAAGGATGGGGCAAGGCCAGAGGGGAACCCTCCACCACCACCCCCTACTTCCCCAGTGGGCAAGGGCGCCTCCCTCAAAGCCAGGGCAGGAGGAAAAGCAGAACAAGACCCTCCCCTGAAGCTCTCGGTCCCAAGCAAGGTTTCATGGATGTGAGCTGGCACCTGGTGTTCTGGAAAGAGGCAGGAGAGCTGAATTCTAGTCCTGGATTCAGTGTCCTGTGACTCAGCCAGTGACTGAACTTAGGTCCTCA
The DNA here is from genome assembly GCF_049115385.1 of Moschus berezovskii. Lineage (NCBI taxonomy): Eukaryota > Metazoa > Chordata > Mammalia > Artiodactyla > Moschidae > Moschus > Moschus berezovskii. The sequence continues at coordinate 42,820,313 of NC_142474.1, read as the reverse complement.
AGTTTGCCTGTAAAATCAAGAGAGCCATCCCCAGCCTAACCTTAGGGACTCTTCCATGTGGCTGCAGATGCCGTTTTCTCCTTTACTGGATGAAAAAAAGAAACAGCCTTAAAAGTGACCATCGGACACTTACTCCCTCACGTGGCCAGCCAGCCCAGTGACCTAGAAGCAGTGATCAGCGGGGGTCAGTGAGTCACGTGGGCTGGAGTTTAGGTGGATGCACAGATGCTTCGAGTCTGCCCTGGGGTGGTCTCCATCTGTCTCAGAGAGAAAACGTGTAGCCAAGTCTGCACTACAGACTGGAGACGTGGCTGTGGGCTGGAAGCTCTTAACGAAGGCATGAACCCCACCCACACACATACTCACACACACACACGTGCACGCAGACACACCCAGACCACCCCCAACCTGGCAGTATGCCCTGGAATCACCTTGGACACCTGGAGTCAGTCAGTTGTTGGGGCTGCGTGTGACCGTAACCTCCTGGCAGCCTTTGAAAGTCAACTGTGCCTTTGTTCCCTGGTGCCTGGCGATGCCTGGCAGGGCAGACACTTGGTACAAGTGGTTGAGCTGAGCTGCATCAACCACACAGGTTGATGGCAGCTAGGCACGTGGTTCCCCGGCGCGGGCAGTGATCTGAATGGGCCTGGGCTCCAGGTCTCTGCCCCAGCCCTGAGTGGGGCTTGGAGGCCTCTCTTCAGCATCCCACAGTGACTGTCACGGGGCACACTCTCTGACATGCAACACTGGGCACTGACCCAGAGCCCTGGCAGCGCTCATGCTCTGCTGAGTAATTTTTTTTTTTTTGGCTATGCTGAGTCTCCACTGAGCTCTCTAGTTGTGGTGCTCCGGCTTAATTGCCTGACTGCGTCTTAATTCCCATCTAGGATCTTAGTTCCCAGACCAGAGATTGAACCTGCGTCCCCTGCATTGCAAGGAACATTCTTAACCACTGCACCACCAGGGAAGTCCCTCTGCCTGAATATTTTGTGTTATTAACAGATTGAAATCTAAATGCAACTTTCTTTCATCCTGCAGGAGGGGGAGACCCAGTCCTGTACAAACATCTATTCTGATTCTTTGGACGTCCTGAAGTCTATATTTTAATTTCATCTGAATTATGAATAATTTTGAATACTGTAACTTATTATCACAGGGGAAAAAAGGGCCTTTTCCCCCTGAATAAATGCAACCTTTTCAACTTAGTTGGTGATGATTGAAAGCAAGGCGATGGAAAGGTCACTGGGAGGCAGAGGTCACTGACACAGTGGACAGTGGTGTAACCTCTCTGAGCCTCGGTTTCCCACCTGAAATGTGCATGAAGCCTCAGGTCCCACCTGAGACTGAGTTTTGAGTTCTTCCCAGCTGCAACGCGACTTCATCAAGGAAGCAGGAGCGGGGTGCTGATGCGGTGGGAGGGGATTATGGCATTCCTCTGTGAGTACACTCTCTTCACCACTTGTTAAAAATGAGCACTGACACTGCCTTTGACCTTGGAGTCACGAATCATGCGGTGGAGAGGGGGTGTCTCGCTGGGCTGTCTTCTTTGTCAGCTGCAGGGCCTTCTCAACTCTCGGGCTTAACAACTCCGCACCTACGAGTCATGCCAAGCGTTTGTCGGGAATGCGCTAGAGCCAGCTGTAGTAACAAGGGTCTTCACTGTATAAAACCCTCCCTTGAGCTCTGAGGATACCTGCATGTTTTACTGGCCTGGGGCGTCGGCCATGTAGACATCCTCTGACCCCAGTCCTGTTCCACTTATCAAGACCAGGAGGTCCCAGCTTGTGGCTGCATCAGGAATGAAAACATTTTCATCCCAGGTAGAAACAGCCTCCAGGCACCTTCCACCAGTGAACTAGCTTTACTTTTCAAAACTGCCTTTGATTTACTGTGCAGTGACCAGCCAAGCATTTAATTTTTTGCAGACGATCAGGAAGATGGTATTCGCACGTGACAGGTGATCACTCATCAGAACTCTTGCCCAGTTGGTCAGAACTATGTTTTCAGCAAACATGAATGCAGTTTGCACATTTATCTTTAAATTCTTGCCTTCACTTTCACCATAAAATCGCCCTACCTAGCACATGGTAGGTGCCAACGCTGATATCAAAGGGAAAAACAACCACACGAGGTCTGAGTTGGCTGTGCTACCTCAGAAATCGGGCTTGGCAGCTTGAAGAGTGGCTGGGAAAATTCCTGCAAACCTGCCCATCGAAGTTGTCTCTGCCAGGCTGTTGAAACCGTGAATCATTCCCACCTCTGCCCTCCCTCTCCCTAAGGAGATAACCGAATAACCTCCAACTCCGTCAGCACAAACGTCAGAACCCAGAGACCTGTCCTGTTGCACCTGGTCAGCAGGCACCATGCCCTGTGGCTCTGCTCCAGGAAGGCAAGTGCAGAGCTCAGGGGAGGCAGGCTGACCGCACGCCCCGTACCAAGTCTATCAGGGCAGTGTGGTGGAGGAGGCTCTGTAGATGGGGCCCTGCCCTCTTGGAGCCTGGGGGCTGCTTAGTGGTCACCCTTTGCATTAATCTTGAATTAATCTTGAATCTTGAGAAGACTCTTGAGAGTCCCTTGGACTGCAAGGAGATACAACCAGTCCATCCTAAAGGAAATCAACCCTCAATATTCATTGGAGGGACTGAGGCTAAAGTTGAAACTCCAATACTCTGGCCACTTGATGCGAAGAACTGACTCACTGGAAAAAACCCTGATGCTGGGAAAGATTGAAGGCGGGAGGAGAAGGGGATGACAGAGGACAAGAGGGTTGGATGGCATCACCGACTTGATGGACATGAGTTTGAGTAAGCTCCAGGAGCTGATGATGGACAGGGAGGCCTGGCATGCTGCAGTCCATGGGGTCGCAAAGAGTCAGACACCACTGAGCAACTGAACTGAATTGAACTGGCATTAATCAGATAAGCCCAGGAACGAGAGCACACTTCTGAGCCAAAATAAGAAGCCTGGGATCAGGCCTCTGCAAGGTGAGGCACACAAGGACCCTACATTGTGCAGGGCAGCCTCCCCAGGAGCGCTGTGGGGAGCCACATCCTCCGTGGGCTACATGGGAGTCACCAGGACCATAGGGCTTGGCAGAAGGGCCACAGCAGAGGGGACGACGGGTCCCAGCGGCCGGGAAAGGAGGCACTGAGAGTGTCCAGTGTGACAGGAACAGAGTTCAGTGATTGCTGATCAGCGGGACACGTTGGCAGATAAGGACCAGAGGCTCCCCACTGGGGACTTAGGCCGTGGGACAGTGGTGACAGTGAGACTCATGGGTCCACCTGGCCAAGAACCCATGGACAATTCCAAGTCCCTACAAAACCGAGGCACATGTGCCTCCATTTTTCAGGGGGAGGTTGGCCGAAGAAATCTGTCCTTATCATTTTAATGCTTTAAAATCATTTTATCACCAAGGAGGCAGGGTCCAAGTTCCTGTGACTAGACTGGCCTAGTGTCTATCAGAGTGGGCCTCTTTTGAAAACGAGGGAACCAAATTAAAAACAAAAATCCAAGATCATCAACCACATTGCCTAGAAAGGGAGCCCTGACCACCGAAATAAGACCCAAGGCTTCCTAGCCAGCGAGGTGTGGACGGTGCGCCAGGTGAGAGGACAGATTTGGGGACACGGAACAGGAATGGGTCACTGGTCATTGACCCAGCATAGCCACAAGGAAGCTGTGGGACCCCTGGAGACAGGGCAGAGCAAGAGTGTCTGGCCTGGGTGTGTGGGGCCAGCCTGGGAAGCTTGGTGCTCAGATGGAGACCCAGGGGCACAGGAGGAGGATGGGGGGACTGCTCCAGGGAGCTGGGGGGATTTGGGGGAATTGTGCTTGGTTGTTTTTGTAATTTTTAAAATTTTATTTTTAATTGAAGGGTAATTGCTTTACCCATTGTGTTGGTTTCCACCAACATCAACATAAATATATAAACACCATGAACATTATGAACGTCAACATGGTTGATGATCTTGGATTTTTGTTTTAAATTTGGTTCCCTCATTTTCAAAAGAGGCCCACCCTGATAGACACTAGGCCAGTCTAGTTTACCAATGTTGAACATCCCTCCCACCTCCCTCCCCAACCCACCCCTCTAGGTTGTTACTGAACCCTGGTTTGAGTTCCCTGCGTCAAACAGCAAGTTCCCATTGGTGTTTCTATATTTTTTTGCATCCAGCTTTCTTCAGCCATTCCGAGGAGGCTGTGATTTCTTTCGAAACCATTTTTAGGGGAGTATAATTTATATATGGTAAAATTGCATCACTGACTCAATGGACACAGATTTGAGCAAACTCTGGGAGACAGTGGAGGACAGAAGAGCCTGGTGGGCTAGAGTCCATGGGGTTGCAAAGAGTCGGACACAACTGAGGGATTAAACAACAACAACAAAATTCACTCCTTTTAGGTGTATGGATCTACGCATTTTGACACTGAGAAGGCTGGTCTCCAGGTGATGACAGAAGATTCCAGGAGGACAAGGAGACCTCCCCTGAAGTTGAGTGTGTAGTAGAGGGGCCTCCCAGGGAGGGACGGCTCATGGGAGTCTTGACTGGGGGAAGGTTATTTCAGGTGTAGGCAGGGGAGATGTCTGCCCTAGGGTGGAGGGCGTTAACATCATGGACCCCAGTTTGGAATCTTGGTTTTCTTCACTGGATTCCTGAAACCCTTCCTCTTCTGCCACCCCATTTGTTTCCACCGTTTCCAGCGGGTGTGACTGAACTAACCATTCCCAGGGCTCCTTCTATCTTTCGCAATCACACTTTCAAAACATGCTGAAGAGGATTTTGATTCCGTTAGAATCTGATGTTAAAACAATATTTCATTTCTCTGGTGAGAGGAAATCTGTTGTTTGCCTACATCTGAACCTGCTGACCAAAAAAAGGAAGAAGGGCGCTCTCAAAACAAAAGGAGACAGCGCTGAGCCCGGGCATACATTCTGAGTAAGACAGACAGGCAGAGGCGGGCGTAGCCTGTGTTGTTTTATGAAGAAATGCCAAGAAAGTCAGGGATATTTTCAGATGAGCTTGCTGTCCCCCACCGAGTCAGGACAACCATGGAGACGTGTTTTTTCCATCTTTTCTGTGACCTCAGTTTTCCTTGAAGGGATGACATAATGATTAACCCTGATTCAGCACACAATCAATGTGAACTTAGGGGTCTTCTGCCCTCTGCTCTGTCCACACGGGAAGGTTACGTCCAGGATCCTCAGGAAGGGCTGTGGCTGTGTGGGGGTGGAGGGGCATGTGGGGCACCTTGAACAGCACATCCTTACTTCCTGTTTCCTGAAATGTCTCATTTGAGTCTTTACACTCTCCAGTGGGCTGCAAGGATTCAGGCCCAAGCACGGGGTGATTGAGCAGGATCTGGGAAGACGTATGAGCTGGGTTTTGTTAACATCTGTTGGTGAGAGGGAGGAGAGGACATCCATCTGGTCGATCCTTGGAAAGTCTTGTCTTTGGATTCGAATGTGACAACACAGGACCCTCATTTTGGGGAGATTGTATGGAGGGGCGGGAGGAGGGCATATGAAGTGTCAGAGTGGAAACCAGCTTCGTGTGGCCTGTCGTGTAGACGAGTCTAACATCAGAAGAGGAAACTTTCTGGTGTCGTGAAAATATTCCGTGTACTGATGACGGCAGGGTCTCCACAAAGGTGTGTTCTTCAGGACTCGTAGACATATTCGCCAAATGAAAGGGAGGGAGCAAGTTTTGGTGTATGTCAGTCGTATGGCGGTTTGAAGAAGAAATCACGGGCATTAACCCCCACCCAGCGGGGCCTGCAGATATTAACACTCCTGGTCCCTCAGAAGCGGGCGAACGCCCCTCGGGCCTTAGGCTCTTCTTTCCCTACAGAGAGGAGGACGGCAACCAGGGGACCCAGGGCGGCTGGAAAGCCCCTCGTGGGACCAGGGCACTGCCTTCCCTGAGAGGCAGAAGTGGCAGCAGGAGCTGGTCTGAGTGGCCACTTCTGATGGGCCGCTGGAGATTCAGTCCCAGAGGCCTATGACTCCCTGGTTGGGGGCTGGGTGCCCAGGTCCACAGTCCCGTGCCGTGCCCCCTGTAGCAGACAGACGGCTGGAGGGGCTGGGTCCCTCCATGACCGTCATGGACACAGGGCCGCTCCCTTGCTTTGCACTGAAGATTCTTTCCTCGTCGGCAGGTTCCCCTTTGGTGAGACTAGATGTGGCTGTTGGGGTGGGAGTTGCTTCAGGCTGTGGTCACCCCTCCTCTGGGGCTTCCCTGGGAGCACGGAGGAAGGGGGAGGGGGGCCCTGCTCCCCCATTCTCTGAGGGGCCTGTGGGGCTCCGAGATGGAGCTTACACCTGAGGACGTGCTTCATCTCTGCTGTGTCACCCTCTCCACCTGCTGCTCTGCCCCATGCCTGAGATCCCAGCAGGATACGTGTCTGGGGGGCAGCAGCCCTTCCAAGTGACCACACGGCACCTGGAAAGAACTCTTGCCACATGCTGGAAAGCTTGCACTTGCCCTCAAGGCACTCCATATCGCAACACTTCTTTTTCTTTCCCCACTTACGCACCCACCAGTTCGATGGTGCATATGCTATGTTACGGGGCACCAACCCGGGCCAGCTCCCCTCATCCAGTCCTCTTGCAAAATCCAGGGGGCACTGACAACACCTTATTTACAGCTTGAGGGTTATTTTTGGCTGGGCTTTGTGGTTTGTGGGATTTCAGTTCTCCAGCCACGGGACTAAACCCAGGCCATGGCAGTGAAAACACCGAGTCCCAACCACTAGGCCACCAGGGAACTCCCAGCCTTGCAGGCTGCCTGATGCCTGTGGCCATGTGACCGCCGTGTCAGGCTGCAACTCGCATCCAGGGGTGCATGACACCCGCACTCCTTGTTGGCCCTGAAGGATGCTTAGAATGCAGACCGTGTGTGTGTTGCCCGTGGGGACATGTAACTAAGTCTAGAAGTAGCTGTGGTCTTCTCAAATGATTTCAGCGGGTAAATGGATCACCCGATGGCTCTTAATGAGACTGACTCCTTGAGTGGCACGTTTGCACAGAAATAGAATTTAACATCTCAAAGCTGACCTACGGCCGCCTTTCACTTTTCTGTCTGCGTCCCACCTCTGCAGGCTTGTCCTGGACCCCTCCTCCTCGCCCGCCTCGCGTCACACCCTCTGCCAGGACTCTTCCAGCACGAGGTCTGTGTGCCTGCTGTGCCCGGCACTGCGCTCTGCCTGGGACCAACCCTGCTCCTCCATCAGCCCAGCCTGTGTCTGCTGGCCCAGCAGCCTCTCCTGCCCTGTCTCTCTGGGCTCCTCTTCCCCGCTCCCACCGTGGTTTCAGAGGCAAATACGGTTTTGTGGTGGTCGGGAGGGGCTCATTGGTTGCATGATGTCTCCCCCACAAGAACTCGAGCTTCTCAAGGCAGGGGGTTGGTTACTGTGTCACCCCCCCACCCCTCGAGACACAAAGCACAGGCTCAATAAATATTTGCTGAACTGATCTGAAGGGTTTGGTCTGGGAACAAAAAAAAGAAGCCATGTGAGCCGTCAGATCAAATTCTGACTCCTCCAGCCTGGCCTCCTTCCCCAGGCCCCGTGAGCCCTGGAACACTACCCACAAACACACACCACACACCCTGCTGAGATCGGGAGGCCTGGATGTCAACCACGTGAACAGAAGGCAGTGCTTACGGCCCGTTTCACAGGGGCCACCCACTCTGGTCTGAAGTGCTGAGAACTTGTTTTTAGGGTTAACTGACTTGTTCTTAGGGGGTCTTTTTAGAGACAGGCTGAGGTTTGACAATCTCAAGTTCAGATGAAGCCTGTAGGTGGGGAGGGGCTTCTCCCACAGGACAGAAAGTGAAGGGCCTCAGCAAGGTCGACACCTGCCCCACCAGTACCCTTGGGTCCAAGATGCCCCGGTGACGGTTCTTGCCTCTGTCTTAGAGCACTTGCTTTGGTTTTCTTGCGTTCTTGAAAAAATATCCATCTTTGGAGGAAGACATCCTAAAGCAATGAGACTTTTTTTTAAAAGAAAGACACTTATATGATATTTATTTGGCTACACTGGGTGGCATTTAAAATCTTAGTTCCCTGACCAGTGATGGGACCCACGCTCCCTGCAGAGGAAGCACGGAATCTTCCTTGGACTGTCAAGGAATGCCAAACAATGAGCCTTTAAAAGTCAGTTTGACAGCTCCGTGGAAGCAGACCCTTTGGAAAAAATAAAAGGCCGGGTAATGAGGACAATAGATAAGGTGTCACTCTCCCCTCCCCACCCCTAGCACGATTCATTGGCACCTGCTTTGCCCCCACTCATGGAGTTCTTTCTTCATATGTACCTATTATTGACTCTGGTTTTTTGCTGGGCTTCCAACTACTGAGAGCAACTGCTGCTCTGGCCATCTCAGGAAGGTATGCGCCTAGGACCACTCAACCCTCACCACCATCCCCCCGGCTCCCACACACCCCAAAGCCATCTCCTTCATCCAGAACAGTGTGCTGAAATCTTGCATTTCCATGACACCAATTACTCAGATTAAAACTGAGAGATTCAGCAGGATCCAAATATGTAAAAATATTTGGATATTTGACTAAATCCAATTTTCTTCCAACTTCTGCTTTCTGAAAACTTTCAAACACTGCATATAAAATTCAGCCAGTTTCACCATCCCAGGAAGAGGGACCCAAGATATGCATGTATTGAAAAGACAGTGTTGTAATCTCCAAGAGAAATGAGGATGATTTCATACTACATGAGACCTTGGTTTCTGAGACACAGGGTGACTTTTGTGGTTGAATATCTCTAAGTCCAGATAATGTCGAACCATTCGTTGAGGGACACAGGGCCAAGATTCTGGAGATGCCCCAAGAAGGACTGCTTCTTTAACTCAGTCCAACAAATACTCCTATAATGTATTTTAAAACACATAGGCATAAGTCCTGTGTATGAAGTTGTCATGGTTACAGAAGAAAAATAAATATTTGTGCATACAGACATAACACGAAGTCCTTCTACAGTGAAAACAATCCCCTCTGGAAAGACCTTCGAAAGTCAGCGATGAGCCAGAAGTGGATGGAGCTAGTAATGGAGTAGGGGGCAGCCTTTAAAGCACCTCTCGGCATCTGCATTTTGCATAAGCCTGGTTTAATAGCATCAAATTAAGGGGCTGTGGGAGTGAGGTGAACCAGCACAGAAACCAAGAGCATTGTTATTTATTTTCTACAAGTGACATCATAAGCAGGAGTTTTGCCTGTGTTCTAGTTTATCTCCAATAAATAAATAACTATGTACAAATGTGCCGAGTTTACAAAACAACAGAGGAAAACCTTTGCATTACAAAAGATACATTTATATGATACATTTTTTTCCATACACTAAGCATTTCATTCCTAGCTTACTTGACCCAAAGACCCTGTGGAGCGATGTCTAAAGGTGTGTACCTAGGCTCTTCTACCAGAAAGCAAAGCTATAAAAGGAAAATTCCTCAGTTAATTCCTCAGTTTCTTGAATATAGGGCCTGACTTGGCCTGCTACTTATTACTCATATTTAATCTGTTCCAGAACGTTGGCAGCTGTCTGGAACAGCTCTCCTCAAATATACGGAGCAGACAGCCCCCTGCTGAACTTGTTAAAATGCAGATTCTTGTGCAGTAGGTGGGATGGCGCCTGAGGGCATTTCTAACCAGCTTGCTGGGGCAGCTCCCCGCCTCCCGGACTGCATTCCAAATGGCTGGGCTCAGAAAACTCTCCTCCAAAGTGGGAGAAATCCTGGAGGGCCTGATCAACAAGAGGCCCTAACCGGCCATGCTGCAGCCTCCATCCCCAAGCTCCCAAATTCAAAAAACCAGTAGAGCTGGTTTTATTTGGGCCCACAAATTTCAAGGACTATGAGAGTCCAAATGGCCACTGGTGTGAATTCTGCAGCTGAAACTTTCTTACACTGTCTCCTGGGATGGGCTTCCATCTCCTCTCAATTCAGAACAACCATTTTCAATATTTTCACAAATAACTAATAATAATCGTAAGAAAAGACACTGCATAAAAAGCTTAATGATGACTACTTTCCAAATCAAAACAGCAACAACAGTAAAACCCAGGTTCACTGTTTGAAAAGAAAAATGAAACTCTTGGGTTGAATTCCTAGGTCAGTCCAGCAACATGAGTCTAATAAATGCCCTTTATATTTTAACCTTTCTTAAGACGCTATTGCTCTGGAAGCCTGAAATCTCAGGATAAATGAGCAACTCTGGTGAAAGAAGAGATTCTCAACCGTTCCTATTTCTAGTGTTTTTCTTTCTGTTTCACAAAGCAGTTCTGCCCAGGCAGACACCTAAGAGCAGAAAAATAGGATCCAACAGAGACAGTGGAAGGGGAAAGTTGGGAGAAATGAAAAGGATGAAATGGGGCTCAGCTTCATAAACACAAGAGGGCTGGACACACTTCACCAAGATAGTGTAAGGATCCCATAACAAATGGGAGAAGGGAGGGGAGGAAGATGGGAGAGATACAAAGCAGGTGTTGGAGACACACAGGGTAGGGAAGAAAGCAGAAGAACAACAACAAAAAAAAAGTTTAAAAAATAAATATTGGGGTCATTATCCTTGACTCAGTGTCACTCATTAGTCCCCTGGAATGACGTCTGCACCCAGGCTGCCAACCAAGAATACGCACCCCCCCCCCCATCCCGTGCCCCTTGGTGAGGGCACAGGACACTTTGCAACCTGCCACAATGAAGCTGTCATCCCCGCTCGCTTGTCTGATGACATCATGGACGTGGCTGGGGCCGAACTTCCGACGCCCCCCTTCCTCTCCTCCATAGCCAAGTGCAGAAGCAGTGAAAGAGGGGCGAGGGCTCTTCTATTCTGACGCCAGCTAAGGTGCTTGGGTGGGGGGGGAGTGGGAGAGAAAGGCTGCGGAAGGCCGGGTACCAGGCTTCTCAGAGTTTCTGAGGTGTCCGCTCAGTCTTCACCTGCTGCAGCACCAGCTCCTTGGCGGGGACCCCGCACTTGTACTCCAGCTCCCCCCGCGAGGCGCCCTGCTTCTTGCGCAGGTGGCAAAGGAGGGCCAGAAGCGCCACCACCAGAGACAGGCTTGCGATGGAGATGCCCACGAGCACGCCCGAGTGCAGGGGACCAGCAGGTGCCGGCGAGGGGCGTGCGGTGGCACCCGGCGTCGGGCTGCCCGGGGGCTCCCCAGAGCCGCCGTCGTCGTCCAGGCTGTCCCGATCCTCGTTCACCTGGATGGGGTCGCAGTCCGTGCCGGTCTGGCCAGGGAGGGCCGAGTCAGGCCCACAGAGGCACTCGTAAGTGCCAGGGAGGTTGCGGCACCGGCCGGGGCAGATGCCGTTGTCACACTCGTTGATGTCGGCGCACACGGAGCCCTCGTCCAGGATATAGCCGTCGGGGCACCGGCAGACGGTGGGGTTGTGGGGGTCGCAGTCAGCGGGGCAGGAAGTCTGGTTGCAGAACATCCGGCACTTGTGCGGGGCGCCGGGGACCGGCGCGAAGCCGTCCGCGCAGATGCACTGGTGTTCGGACCGGCCCACCGGCTGGCACTGGTACTCGCAGTTATTGTCAAAGCACGGGTCCACGGGCTCCACGCACTCGCCGTCCACCAGGTCAAAGCCAGGAAAGCAGTGGCACTGGAAGCCGCCCTCAGTGTTGACGCAGCTGTGCGGGCACGGACTGGGCACCTGCGCGCAGTCGTCCACGTCCTCACATCGGTGCTGGTCGGCGGCCAGCTGATAGCCCGCCTCGCAGATGCACGTGTAGTTGCCGAGCCCGTGGAGGTGGCAGAAGTGCTCGCAGAGTTGGTGGCACGGGTGCTCGGCCGGCGGCCCGCAGGAGCGCCCGTCCGCCTGCAGGGCGGCGTCCGCCGGGCACAGGCAGTTCGAGGCCCCGGCACTCCCCTTGCACTCGTGCTGGCAGCCGCCGCGCTCGACGCCGCAGGCCCAGGCGCCCGGGGCTTCCCTGCTCCAGCGCCCTTCGGTCTCCCCCGGAGGCGCCGCGCACTCCAGCTCCACCCCGAGGGGCGCCACCGCGGCCGTGCTGCCCAGCGGCAGCGCCTGAAAGTCCGCGCCGCGCGCTCCGAAAGGGGTGCCATAGGTGATCGAGAGGCCCGCGGCCCCCGTAGCGCCAGGCTCCACAGCCAGCGGCCGGCAGGAGGCGGCGAAGTGGAACTCGCAGAGGAAGCCGTCGGCCTCCGCGTCGCATGGCCGCTCCTCCCAGGCGGGCTCTCCTGGTGCCAGCGTCCCGGCCGCCGCCGAGACGGCGACGCACAGCGGACCGCAGAGGCGCGCCCCGTCGTTGAGAGGCCGCGCCCACCTGCTGAAGCTGGTGCGGTTGTCGCCCGTCACCCACTGGAAGCCGCGCAAGGGCCCGGAGTGCTGTGGGTCGTCGCAGCCTGGCGGGCGCTGCAGACCGATCCAGAGGCGCGGGCCGTCGCCGCTCAGGAGCAGGGAGATGACATCTTCGGCCACCGAGGAGCGCACGGTCATCAGGTGGCCCTGCAGGCGCTCGCAGACTCGGCTGGCGGCGAGGAAAGTTGCGGGGCCCCGGAAGACGGCGAAGCAGTCGAGATCGACGCACTGGCCGCCGAGGGGTTGCGGCTCAGGGGGCGCCGGGAGCCCCAGGCCGGCGGGGGCCAGCATGCCGAGGAGCAGGACTCGCAGCATCGTGTCCGCACGCCGCGCACAGGGGCCCGGCCGGGGCAGAGAGACGCCGATAGCCCCCGGCGACAGCTGCTCGCGTCTGTCTCCGACCCGGCGCGTCCGGCTGTGGCGAGGCAGTCTCTGACAGGCCACCAGGCTCGGGCCCGAGTTTATAAGTGAGCGGCCCCCCTCCCTGGACGTTCGGGAAAAGGAAGGAAGTGCCTGGTGGGAAGGGCTGATGCTGCGTTCTCGGATTACTGGGTCCTCCGGACGCCCTGCGCCCGCCCTCGCGCCCGGGATCACCTCGCTCGGGGATGAGTAAATTCGGCCCTGCCTGCGAGGTCCTCGGGCGGGGCCGGCCGCGCAGGCTCCCGGGGGGCCCCTCACCTCAGTCAAGGGGGACCCGCCCCGCCACCCGGCCGCACGCGCGCCGCCCTACGAGGGGCTTAACACGCTACCCTCCTGAATCTCCTTGTCCTCTTTTCCTTCATCAGTGTTCTGTTACCAGCTAATTCAAGGAAAGCCTGGATTGCGGAGCTCTTGGAAGACGAGACTGGGCGAGGAGGGCTTAGAATGGGGGGCTGGGGGGAGGGCGGTTCCGTAATGCCTAGGACCTGCAGGGCTTCGGGAGAAGGTGACCGCCACCCAGAGGATTTGAAGAGGGGCTGCCTAGACCTTGGCCTTGCGCGCACACACACACACACACACACAAACGCGCTCTCAAGGGGAGCTAGCCGACAGGATCCGCCAGGGCGTCTAGTTGAGGAGACCGAGGCGCTTGGAGACAGAGGGCGTGGCTGGGGATACCCTGTGCCAAAGAGGAGGACTGGCCTAACACCCGGTCCCTGGGGGACCCACGAGTCCCTGAGCGCAAGCTGCCACGGCCAGACCTCATCTCCTTGCGTAAGAAAGTCGAGGAGACACTGTCAGGGCCCAAGATCTCGTCACCTTTCGGAAGTGGCGGCAGGAGAATTCCTGCGGACCCCTGTAGGGGAAAGTGTTAGCTTGAGTGGTCTGAGTTTGTCCAACATCTCAGAGGGGCAGTGCAATTCGCACCCCCAAAGGGACGCACGGGGTGCCCTCGCGGGGAGGGTCTGTCTGTTGGGGGCTTTTCCCCAACAGATCAGATGGATACAGGGGCGCACATAGATGCCACTTGGTTCGCAAAGGACACGGACGAGGGGCGATTAAGCGCGCGTGCGGGGTGGGGAGCGCTGGGAGGAGGAGACTGGAATCTGTCACTTTCGCGACCTTATCCGCTTACTCACTAGTCAGGAATGCGGAGGGGTCAGTCCAAAGCCCAACCGAGAGTGGCAAATTTGTTTTTTGGTTTTTTTAACACCCTGTGCCATCCTCCGCTGCGGTCACTCACAGCGACTCACCAGGTGGCGGCGCTGTTTAACTCTAAACGAAGCCAGAGAAACTTGGCGATCCCCGAAGTTGGGCTGAAAGGGTTCCTTATGCAGAGTCCTTTCTCCGGGCAGGACTAGCGGATCCCCTTCTGACCCGGGGGTCGGGTCCCCCACGTTCAGCAGAGCCCAGAACTTGCTAAAGAGCAGGACAGTGTGGCGTCGTCACTTGCGGAAGACAGACACCTGCTGGCGGATGGGCCATACTGTCTGCAGTGACCAAAGGGGCGGGGCGAGGACCTCCCCGAAAGTGCAAGGGGGCGGGGGGAGCACGCTTGACTATCCCGCTACCCCCGCGCCCCACGCAAAGGGACACGGACGTTTGAGGCTTCCCGGATTGAGCCAGACTGCACCTCTAGGAGGAGGAAGGAAAGACACACACCGCCCCACCACCACCATCGGAGAGTCGCGCGGCCTGGGGTGGGTCGAGGCAGGCACTGGCCAGACATCCCACTGGCTTCAAGACCAAGTCAGGGGCCACGACTCCGTGCACGGCCACCCTTGAGAGGTTGTCTCGGTGCAGCCGATCGGGGCGGGGCGGGGCTCCAGACACAGGCTGGAACTCGCCACTTTAGAGACCTCAAAGGTGGACGCCTGAGACAGGAAGGGAGGCAGAGCCAACCACACCCTTTGTGCCTCTTTTACAAAGGATTTCAGGACTGTGTTGGAGGAAGCCTTAAACAAAGGGTGGGGCCCTCTGAGTCCGCGCCAACCCTTAGAGGAGTTGAGGGACATTTCAGCGTCAGGTCTGGCCCCCACCAGGGTGGGTCACTTCTTGGATGGGTTCTAGGTGATTTGCCCATAAATAACCAAAGAGCTTTATCAAGTGTGGGAGGCAACTTTTTTTCTTAAGAGACATTAAAAAATAAAACAACTTTCTAATTCCAACATGAACACCTGTTCTTAGATGTATTAACCCCTAGGTCCCCTGATGCTTGGAACCCGTTCCAGTATTCTTGCCTGGGAAATCTCATGGACAGAGGAGCCTATGGACTATGGCTACAGCCCACTGGGTCGCAAGAGTCAGACATGACTGAGTGACTAAACCACCAACCCCACCCCCTGGTGCAGATCCCGCTTGGCACTGTTTCTCTCTCCAGAGCACATGGGCAGCTGTGACTTAGAATTTAAGCCTCTGAGGTGGGAAGATGGGTGGAAATACACAATTCCAGGTGCTCAGGGCTTCCAGGCTGTGAGATGCAGGGGTGACTCCCAATTGTTGGTGATAAAAGCACCCCACCCATGGAAACGACTGTCACTAGCACTTGAGGATGTGGGGGAAAGAGGGATGTATAGCTCATGCAATACAATAGCCATAATCCCCTATGGTTATTTTTTTTAATTTATTTATTTTAATTGGAAGCTAATTACTTTACAATATTGCATTGGTTTTGCCATACATTGACATGAATCAACCCCGGGTGTACATGTGTTCCCCATCTTGAACCCCCTTCCCACCTCCCTCCCCATATCATCCCTCTGGGTCATCCCTATGGCTATTCAAACTAAAACTTATTAAAGTTAGAAATTCAGTTTCTCGGTCTCCCTAGTTACAGCAAGTGCCCCACTATAGGGGTTAATGACTATAAATTAGATGTTATTGAGAAGACACTTGGTCATCACAGGAACTGCTTTTGGACCCTGCTGGTCCACACAAATGATCTCAAGGAAGATATTGGTGGGGGCACGTGAGTATCCCTTATAGGATTCCAAGTACACTGTCTTACAATCATTGTTGTTTTTCAAGATAACAGTTGTAAAAACTCATCAGAGTCTAGAAGGGAAATGTTAAGAAGAGTGTAGAAACTGTTTTTGTTTTCGTTTGGTTGCTAAGTCGTTTCTGACTCTTTGCAGCCTCACAGACTGTAGCACACCAAGCTCTTCTATCCTCCACTATCTCTCAGTTTGCTCAGATTCACGTCCACTGAGTTGGTGACGCTATCTAACCATCTCATCCTCTACCACACCCTTCTCCTTTTGCCTTCAATCTTTCCCAGCATCAGGGTCTTTTCCGATGAGTCAGATCGTCACATCAGGTAACCAAAGTTTTGAAGCTTCAACTTCACCAATGAATATTCAGGGTTGAGTTCCTTTGAGATTGACTGATTTGATCTCCTTGGTACTTGAATAATGAATACATTGGGCTTCCCTGGTGACTCAATGGTAAAAAATCCACTTGCCAGTGCTGGAGGTGCAGGTTCAATCCCTGGGTCAGGAAAATTCCCTGGAGAAGGAAATGGCAACCCACTCCAATATTTTTGCCTGGAAAATCCCATGGATGGAGGAGCCAGGCAGACATGGAGTTGCAAAAAGAGTCAGACACAACTTAGCGACTGAACAACAGTAATATCATGTTTAACTTGGATGTTAATTATAATAATTTAGATATTAAGAAGAAAGATATTTAAAAGGTAAGAACATATGTGTATCAGCCATAACTATATTAAAATGAAGACACAAAAATAAAGTCTCTGTGATGATGCAGCAACATCTGATTCTAGAAGTGGAAATTAAATACCTGGTGGGCAAATGTTATTCAATGAACCACAGCCTGTCACCTAGCAAGGTACAGATTTTACTAAATTTTTGCTGTCAGCCAGACTTTCTTCAAGAAGCAAGATGAAAATTGACAGTCCTTTATTGGCCTATTTTTATAAAAGAAAATATGTTGCATATACCCAAACCCAATATTTGATAACATATTTGATGGTGAAAGACCAAAAGCTGTACCCCTAAGGTCAGAAACCAGACAAAAATGCCTGTTCCTGCCATAGGGTGCTGGAGGTTCTAGCTAGATTCTGTCCAGGGCAGTTCTGTATGGAAATGAAATAAAAGGCATCCAGATTTAAAAGGAAGACATAAAATTCTCTCTTTATTGATCATATTGCCTTGCTTCTATGTAGAAAATCCTAAGAAAACTATCCAAAAACCATAAGATTTAATAAACAAGTTCAGCCTTACAGGAAATATAATCAATACCTGAAAACCATTTGTATTTCTATATAGTAACAATGCACAAATTTAAAATGAAATTAGAAAATAATTTCATTTACAATAGCTTTAAAAATAATTAATTACTTAGGAATAAATTTAACAGAAGTACAAAATACATACTCTGACAACTACAAACAATATTTAGACATTTTAAAAGAACTAAATAAAGGAGAAGACATTTTATGTTTATGGATTGGAAGATTTAATATGGTTAAGCTGACAAAACTCCCAAAATTAATGTACAGAGTCAATACAATCTCTATTAAAATATCTTCTGATTTTTCTACAGAAACTGCCATGCTGATCCTAAAATTCACAAGAAAATTCAAGGGGCTATGAAAAACCAAACTAATCTTTAAGAAGAGAAACAAGACAGGAGGACTCACACTTTTTATTTCAAATTTTACTGCAAAGCTACAATAATCAAAACAGTGTGGTTCTGGCATCAGAAAAGACCTAATCAGTGTCTTTGGCACAGAATTGAGTCCAAAAATAAACCCTTTGAATATATATAGTTGGCCAATAAGCACATGAAAAGATGCTCAATAAGAAAAATTTTTATATTTAATCAATTTAGTCAATTTTTACAAGGGTAGCAAGACAGTTAAATGGAGGAAAGAATAGTCTTTTTTACTGTAGCCATCCTAGTGGGAGTGAACTGGTATCTCACTGTGGTTTGATTTACATTTCCCGCCAATGACATTGAACATCTATCTTCATGTGCTTATTGGCCATTTATACGTCTCCTTTAGATGAATATCTATTCAGATTCTTTTTTAATTTTTATTTTTTAATTGAAGGATAATTGCTTTACAGAATTTTGTTATTTTCTATCAAACCTCAACATGAATCAGCCATATGTATACATGTATCCCCTCCCTTTTGAACCTCCCTCTTATCTCCATCCCCATCCCACCCCTCTAGGTTGATACAGAGCCCCTGTTTGAGTTTCTTGAGCCATAGAGCAAATTCGCATTGGCTATCTATTTTACATATGGTAATTATCATATCATTACATATGGTAATGTAAGTTTCCATGTTACTCTTTCCATACCTCTCACCCTCTCCTCCCCTCTCCCCACTTCCATAAGTCTATTCTCTGTCTGTTTCTCCATTGCTGCCCTGTAAATAGATTCTTCTGTACTATTTTTCTAGATTCCATACATATTTGTTAGAATACAGTATTTATCTTTTCCTTTCTGACTTACCTCACTCTGTATAATAGATTCTAGGTTCATCCACTTCATTAGAACTGACTCAACTGTGTTCTTTTCATGGCTGAGTACATCATGTATATGTACCACAATTTCCTTATCCATGCATCCAGATAAGGGGGATAAGGATAACTTCCTTATCCCCCTTATCCAGTCCTTGGGGGTCTGAGAACAGACTTGCAGGATGCTTTGGCAGCCACCCCCCAATCCCTGGGTGATGGAGTGAGACCATCTGGAAGTTGGGCAGACGGGGGCCCTGAGGAGTGAAGGAGTCACAGAGAACAGCTGTTAGGGAGGAAGGAGCTCTGCTCGGGGTCAGGGACTGCCAACACCGAATCCTTCCTTCCGAAGTCCCATTCCAAGTCACAGGCCCAGGGGGTGTCCAGGGTTCGGTTAAGCTCTGTGGGAAAGGGGATGGGAGCAGCTCCCCACTGGGAGCTCCCGACCTCCCTCACCTGTACCCAGAGCCAGCCCACCCACAGAGGGAGGGGGAAGCATTCACCCACACCCAAACCTCTGGGAATGCTCTTCAGACTGGGAATAATTCTGAAGCCAGATTTAAGAGAAGTGCTGGCAAAGGGTTCTCTTTAGAGTTTATTCTCCTTTGGAAGGGACTTGGGGTACATTCAGCAAGACCCAGCCTTCCGGGGTCCCTTACAATACCCCTGCCAGGAAAGAGGACCTTCCTACCTCATGTTCCAACAGGTGATGAGGACAGAAGCTTCCTCCTTGGAGCTGGATGCCACTATTATGCTTCTGGTGGCCAGCTGGCCACTGAAGAACTTGGAGTCAACAGATGCATGGGAAAATCCTGGCAGCATCATCCATGATGCTCAATTAAAACTCCAGCTGGTCCTACCTCAGCCGGGATAAATACACACAGCTGGTAACAAGAAAATCCAGAACTTGAAATATGCCACAGAGACACTTTATGGCTGTTTTCTTGCAGTACTTACTCTTCTGTTGTCTTCCTGTGGTCTTGAGCTTGGACAAGATTTTTGTATTTTATCTAAAAGTCATGTTTCATGGTGAATTAAGCAGTCTCTGAATCTGGGGAAAATCACGATTGAAAAAAATATCTATTTGGCTTTCTGTTTCCCAGAAAGTCTTTGCTGCTGTTTCCATTTCAGGCCCAGCATCTTTCCAAAGAGTTGAGAATGTCATTTAAATGAGTCAGTCCCCAGAGCTCAGTGGAAGTGACAAAAATGTGGACTGAACGTTCATGCATCGTCAGCTCTGGTTGAATGAAGGGCAGTTGGGGTTGGAAACAGGCAGAGGGAAAGGAAGGAATCTACTAGCCAAGTGGTTGCCTTGCTCCGCAACATGAGATCCCAGAGCAGCATCCTTGTCCGGGGACTGTTTCCAATGTGCCATCTCTGATGGGCCCACCCGGTGCTTCCTGAATCAGGATCTGCCTATGACAAGACCCCCACCTGGGGGCGTGGGGGGCACACACTTCCCCCACCAAGTGGTTGTGCTGGGGAACGACCTAGCCAGGCAGCAGAATGGCTTCACTGAGACCCTACAATAAACCAGCCCCTTCCCTGCTCGCCCCCAACAGAGGTTCACTGACCCTCTCTAGTTTGTGGAAAGGAGACCTGAGACCAGCAGCATCACCGTTACATCTTATCTCTGTAAACACCATTCATCACCTCAGATTTGTCAGAAAGGCAAATTCGTGAGCCCAGCACAGACCTCCTGAGTCAGAAACTCCAGGGCTGGAGACATCTGGGTCTATTTGGTTCCTTCACTGTAATCGGATTACTGTTTCGTGCAGCTGACTACCTGCCCAGTTGGTGCAAATGTGAATAAATTAAAGTGTAGTTTCCTAGATTGCCATCTCTCTGGTCTAATTTACTTAAATTTAAAAGTTGATTTCTATTTTTAGTCAAATATAATCATTAAATAGTACCTTCTATATGTTCATGAGGTCACATCCCTCAAACCAGAGGTCAACAAAAAGGACAGATAGTCTGCATTTTATCACAATGGTGGGTACATAAGATGAACTTGAACAAGTCCAACTGCTCTTAGCTCTGTTTCTATGATAGATAAGCTCCCTGAGACTCAATTTCTCTTCTCAAAATGAGGATAAGAGCTACATCCTAGGGTTAGATGACAAAATCTGGATCCTAGGATGAATCTCTGAGTCTGCTTCATGAATACTCAGGATGGGCAAGGGAATCAGGCAGATCCATGGGGCAAGTATTGAGTATTTGTTCCCTGAAACAGCTGCTGCTACATATGCTGCTGCCAGCAATCACACTTCTGTTTATAACGATATCCAAGTCTCACTGGCCAGAATATTTTATGAAGATCCATGGCCCTCAAAACTTCAAGCTCATGAGGACATATGATCACCTTCAAGAACCTACACACCAAGGTCATACACAACTAATGCACTCCTCTTTATTATTAATCTAAAACTAACAGTGTCAACAATAAATAGAGAAACTGAGGCATGGGGAAAATTAAAGTTACTTTGTCAAATCTCATTCATTTAGATGAGATAGAGGAGCATGTGTTTGTCTTGCTGGTTAAGGTAGGAAAGTGGGTCAGAAAATGTGAAAAGTCTGAATTAGAGAATGTTTAGGGCAACAAGGCAGACACCCTTGGTTGGCTGATTCCTCCCCCATCCACAACCCTTCACAACCTTGCTCTCTAATGACCCTTCCAGTGGTCAGCCTATAGCCAGTCATGTTGTTCAATTTTAGCCAACACAATATTTTTAAAAACTGCTTGGAGGGCTACCTGGAGGATTCTTCAAAAAAGACAAATATAGGATCTGTTTCTGGAAAAAATATGAAAAACAGCTATTTGAAGGCACTGGGTAGTGACCAGCCTCAGATAGAAACTGGAGGGATTTATCCCTTCAAAGAAAGAAACCGCTTTGGGTGAGATTCGTACTTATTCATACTTTATCCCAAGTACACTCTCAATTTACGAGGTGTGGGACAAGGAAGATCCCTTAAGAGAATGAAGAGACAAGCCACGGACTTGGAGAAAATTTTTGTAAAAAAAAAATCGATAAAGGACTGATACCTAAAATATACTAAGGAGCTCTTAAAATTCAACTGTAAGAAAATAACCCAATTTTATTTATTTATTTTTTATTTTAATTGGAGGCTAATTACTTTACAATAATGTAGTGGTTTTTGCCATACATTGACATGAATCAGTCATGGATGTACATGTGTTCCCCATCCTGAACCCCCCTCCTTCCTCCCTCCCCATCCCATCCCTCAGGGTCATCCCAGTGTAGCCCTGAGCTCCCTATCTCATCCATCGAACCTGGACTGGTGATCTGTTTCCCATATGATAATATACATGTTTCAGTGCTATTCTCTCAAATCATCCCACCCTTGCCTTCTCCCACAGAGTCCAAAAGACTGTTCTATACATCTGTGTCTCTTGCTATCTCGCATATAGGGTCATCGTTACCATCTTTCTAAATTCCATATATATGCGTTAGTATACTGTACTGATGTTTTTCTTTCTGACTTACTTCATTTGTATAATAGGCTCCAGTGTCATCCACTGCATTAGAATGGAATCAAATGTATTCTTTTTAACGGTTGAGTAATATTCCATTATGTATATGTACCACAGCTTTCTTATCCATTCATCTGCCAATGGACATCTAGGTTGCTTCCATGTCCTGGCTATTACAAACAGTGCTGCAATGAACTGTTTCTTTCAATTCTGATTTCTTCGGTGTGTATGCCCAGTTGCTACTGCTGCTAAGTCACTTCAGTCGTGTCCGACTCCCTCTGTCCCTGGGATTCTTCAGGCAAGAATACTGGAGTGGGTCGCCATTTCCTTCTCCAAGGCATGAAAGTGAAAAGTGAAAGTGAAGTCGCTCAGTTGTGTCCAACTCTTAGTGACCCCACGGACTGCAGCCCACCAGGCTCCTCCATCCATGGGATTTTCCAGGCAAGAGTACTGGAGTGGGTGCCATTGCCTTCTCCCGTATGCCAAGCAGTACAACCCAATTTTAAAATGGACAAAAGACCTTAATAGATACCTCACCAAAGAAGATACACAGATGCAAATAAGCATTTGAAAACATGCTCCACTTCACGTCATCAGGGAAATTCAAATTAAACTAACAATAAGATACTGCTACACACCTACTGAAATGGTCAAAATCCAAAACACTGGCAACACTAAATGTTGGGGAAGTTGTGGGGCAGCAGAAATGCTCACTCATTGCTGACAGAAATACAAAATGGTTTGGTCACATTGGAGGACAGTTTGGAAATATCTTACAACACCAAACACACTCATGCAGTATTCACAATCTTAGGTATTCACACTAATGAATAAAAACTTATGTCCACACAAACACATGGATGTTTATAGTAATTTTATTTATAATTGCCCAAACTTTGAAGCAACCAAAATATCCTCCAGTAAGTCAATGGGTAAATAAACTGTGGTCCATCCAGACAATGGAATATTATCAGAACTAAAAAGAAATGAGTTCTTGAGCCATGAAAAGACATGGAGGAAACTTAAATGTTTCCTATGCCAATCAGAAAATGCTACAGGCTATATGATGCCAAATGTATGACATTCTAGAAAAGGCAACACTACAGAGACTGTGAAATGTCAGTGGCTGCCAGGATTTGGGGAGAGGGAATGAGGTGAACAGGTGGAGCACAGGGAAACTATTCTGTGTGATACATGCAATAGTGGATTCAGTTTTCAAAACCCATCGAATGGGGACTTCCCTGGTGGTCCAGTGGTTAAGAGTCTATATCTCTACTACAAAGGGCCAGGGTTCAATCTCTGGTCAGGGAAACTAGATCCCACATGTTGCAACTAAAACCCAGTGCAGCCAAATATATATATATATATACACACACACACATCCATGTGCAGGGCTTCCCTGATGGCTCAGATGGTCAGGAATCCACCTGCAATGCAAGAGACCCGGGTTCAATCCGTAGGTCAGGAAGATCACCTGGAGAAGGAAATGGCAACCCACTCCAGAATTTTTGCCTGGGAAATTCCATGGACAGAGGAGCCTGACACGCTACAGTCCATGGGGTCGCAAAAGAGTCGGACAGGACTGAGCAACTGAACAATATACAAGGTACAGTACAAAAGTGAACCCGAATGTCACCTATGGACTTTAGTTAACAATAGTGTGTCAATTTGGCTCACATATTGCACCCCATGTGCCACACCTTAGAAATAGGAAATTGAGAAACCTGTATGCAGGTCAGGAAGCAACAGTTAGAACTGGACATGGAACAACAGACTGGTTCCAAATAGGAAAAGGAGTACGTCAAGGCTGTATATTGTCACCCTGCTTATTTAACTTATATGCAGAGTACATCATGAGGAACGCTGGGCTGGAGGAAGCACAAGCTGGAATCAAGATTGCCGGGAGAAATATCAATAACCTCAAATATGCAGATGACACCACCTTTAGGGCAGAAAGTGAAGAGGAACTAAAGAGCCTCTTGATGAAAATGAAAGAGGAGAGTGAAAAAGTTGGCTTAAAGCTCAACATTCAGAAAACTAAGATCATGGCATCCAGTTCCATCACTTCATAGCAAATAGATGGGGAAACAGTGGAAACAGTGGCTGATTTATTTTTCTGGGCTCCAAAATCACTGCAGATGCTGATTGCAGCCAGGAAATTAAAAGAAGCTTACTCCTTGGAAGAAAAGTTATGACCAACCTAGATAGCCTATTTAAAAGCAGAGACATTACTTTGCCAACAAAGGTCTATCTAGTCAAGGCTATGGTTTTTCCAGTGGTCATGTGTGGATGTGAGAGTTGGACTGTGAAGAAAGCTGATCACCAAAGAATTGATGCATTTGAACTGTGGTGTTGGAGAAGACTCTTGAGAGTCCCTTGGACTGCAAGAAGATCCAACCAGTCCATCCTAAAGGAGATCAGTCCTGGGTGTTCACTGGAAGGACTGATGTTGAAGCTGAAACTCCAATACTTTGGCCACCTAATGCGAAGAATTGACTCATTGGAGAAGACCCTGATGCTGAGAAAGATTGAGAGCAGGAGGAGAAGGGGACGACAGAGGATGAGATGGTTGGATGGCATCACCAACTCAATGGACATGGGTTTGGGTAGACTCCGGGAGTTGGTGATGGACAGGGAGGCCTGGCGTGCTGTGTGGTTCATGGGGTCACAAAGAGTCAGACACAGCTGAGTGACTGAACTGAACTGAAAATATTGAGAAGTTATAAGGAAACTCTCTGTACTTTCAATTCAATTCTTTTGCAAACCTAAAATTGCTAAAAAAAAAATCCAATAATGAAAAATACTTGATTAACCCAAAATAAAACAAGAAAAAGTCATCAGATGTTAAAAAAAAAAAGTGGGCAAGGCAGAAAGCAAGTAACCCAAGAGGCTTGAACCTGATAAACTCTGATTTTGTCTGTTTGAATTCCTGGAATAGGTGAAAGGACTGAATATGGGATAAGAAGTGAAGCAGTGTTGATCTTCAGGGTGGGAATAGACTGGGAGGAACATAGAAGACCTGCTGGGTAGTAGAAGGTCTTCCTGATTGAAGGAGTAGTGATGGGGTCTGTACTCTTATCACAACTCAGCAAATTGTCGAGTTGGGATTGGTGCCTTTCTCTGCCTATAAATTAGAAAAAAAGAATTTTTTTTTTTTTTTTGCATGTGGTAAGCATGAGGATGAAAGTAACAGGCCGGTGATGAAGGACCAAAAAGACAGAAGGCAGCCTGAGATTTCCCATCTCTGGACCCTTCATCATATAAGAAAATAAACATTATGTTAATCAGGCTTTATTATGGGCTGACAAATTCACCACTGACTACTACAAGTTGACTTAACATAAAAGCAGAAGGAGAATAAAATACCCAGAATAGATATTTAAAAATACTGATTCATTTGCATTCATGTGAGAATCGTTTCTAGTTCCTGTCTATTCTACACAAATGGATGTAAACACTGGGATAAGCCCCTGAAGATTAATTTGGTAGGCTACATAGCTCAGCAAAAAATCTCATATGAACCTCGTTTCCCCAACAAAACTTTATTCATTCATTCATTCTGGTTTGTTTTCTTGTTTGTTAAGCTAATGCGAGAGTTGATTCCAGACCATGTGATTTCAACTTTTGAAATAACAAGGCCCAAATGAATCATCTTTGCCTATGCTCAAAAAAAGAAAAAAATAAAAATAAAAAAATGCCTCATGTTGAAGATCACTTGGCACATAACTGAAATTAACAGAGAGCATTTCATTTCAGCCACAAATCAGTAAGCACCAAATCCAGTCTCCAAGCATCAAAGCCATTCTGGGCATCTGGTCCCTTCTGAAAAAGCCTCTTAAAGAAAGGCCATGACATTACTGCTGTCACCAGCATCTGCAATGCCCAGGAGCTTTTCCAAGGTTGTTTTTACTTATGAATTTAAATAACATGAAAGCTTGTTTCTATAGTAAAAGATGCTTCCCTTAAAGGGCAGGACCTGAAGACAAAGGATAGGGTTTGACTGTGGCCATTGCTCAGAGGGAAATGCAGTTAGATAACTCGAAGGCAAGGGGATAAAAGAAGAAACAGGACACTGTGAACTTGAAAAAAGAACACTCAGCAAGATGTTGGGTGGCGGTAGGGGGGTGGAGCAAGCGGGGAAGGTCAAAGACCACTTCTTAGTGAGGTATGTGCCTCTTGTGATGGAGGCCAGGAAAATGAATGGAATTCATGATTCCTGAGCTGCCGTGGAGGGAGGTAGAGAGAAGACTGGGAACAGAAGTTGTGTCCAGGTCCAGGCTCGTGAATAAACCTCCTGTGAATACCTGTGGCCAAGACTGTGAGCATCATGGTTTCATTGCCCTTGAGTGGATGTCTAAAAGCAGAATTGCCAGGTCATGTGTCTGTACGTTTAACTTTTTAAGAAACTGGCCCGCTGTCTTTGACAAAGCGGCACCTCTGGCATTCCCATCACTGTGCACAAGGGGTGCAGTGGAGCAGTGGTCTCTGCCAGCAGGATGCAGTCACACCTCCGCCTCCAGGACACACAGAGGCGCCACTGTGACCAGGACAGAGGCAGGAAGGCCCCTGTGGGCTCAGTGAGGCCGCAGGCACGCCCCACCCTCAGATCACGGTGGGCCTCAGGTGCACAAGCTCTCAGGGGATGGCAGAGAACTGAGCGGTACTTGTGTGTGTGTGTGTGTGTGTGTGTGTGTGGTGTACATGCATGCGTGTGTGCCTGGGGGATTACACAAATGCAAGAATACAGAGGTGCTGGATTGGACACAGTTTTTATTAGAAATACTCATCACTGCTCAGTGCTCCACCTTCTTGTCTCACATAGGCTGAAAGCCAGCTTGTCTCCTCAGGGGTCTGCTGGTTGACACCCTTGAAGTTAGCTGGAGGTGGTGAGACCTAGCAATCCAGGTGAGGCTGCAGGGTTTCACAGCCCTACTTCACCACTTGTCAGCTGGGACTGTGGGCAAATTTCCCATTTTGTCTGTGTTTCCACTTCCTTACCTATCAAGTGGGGAGAGTAATTCTGCCAGTTTCCCAATAAATCAGTTGCACTTTTTATCTGATAGTAGTAAAGGTTTGGTAAATTTTCCTGCCACGTTGCTTTAATAATGTGTCCCAAGAACTGAACTATTCAGGTGGTCTTCTGTTGGCCACATTTGAGATCAGTTCAGTTCAGTTCAGTTCAGTCGCTCAGTCGTGTCCGACTCTCTGCGACCCCATGAATCACAGCACGCCAGGCCTCCCTGTCCATCACCAACTCCCGGAGTTCACTCAAACTCATGTCCATAGAGTCGGTGATGCCATCCAGCCATCTCATTCTCTGTCGTCCCCGTCTTCTCCCACCCCCAATCCCTCCCAGCATCAGAGTCTTTTCCAGTGAGTCAACTCGTCGCATGAGGTGGCCAAAGTATTGGAGTTTCAGATTTAGCACCAGTCCTTCCAATGAACACCCAGGACTGATCTCCTTTAGAACAGACTAGTTGGATCTCCTTGCAGTCCAAGGGACTCTCAAGAGTCTTCTCCAACACCACAGTTCAAAAGCATCAATTCTTCAGCGATCAGCTTTCTTCACAGTCCAACTCTCACATCCATACATGACCACGGGAAAAACCATAGCCTTGACCAGACAGACCTTGGTTGGCAAAGTAATGTCTCTGCTTTTTAATATGCTATCTAGGTTGGTCATAACTTTCCTTCCAAGGAGTAAGTGTCTTTTAATTTCCTGGCTGCAATCAGCATCTGCAGTGATTTTGGAGCACAAAAAAATAAAGTCTGACACTGTCTCCACTGTTTTTCCATCTATTTCCCATGAAGTGATGGGCCCAGATGCCATGATCTTTGTTTTCTGAATGTTGAGCTTCAAGCCAACCTTTTCACTCTCCTCTTTCACTTTCATCAAGAGGCTCTTGAGTTCCTCTTCACTTTCTGCCAAGTTGTGTATAAAACTGTGTGTGAAGCTCACCTTTCCCTTGAGCGCCTCCCAGCCTCACAGGAAGACAGACGCGGAGCCACTGAGCTGTCACATCAAGAACAAAGGGATGGGGCCATTAAAGAAATCTGGAAGACGAGCTCTCTCCTCAAGGTCCCAGCTGCCTCCTGAGGAGATCAGCTGTGACTTGTGGAGGAAGGAAGGGCTGTTTCTGCTCGGTGTGGGGGACAATGAGGACAAGCGGGGATTCACCCAGACCGTTCACCAGAGACTCTGTCTGGGCTCGGGGCAACTTCCATCCTCCCGTGTCTGTATCTCTGTACCTGAAGGCTTCCCCCATCCCAGAGTGGAGCCCCTCTGGAAGTGCCAAGAATTATCCATCCCCCGGCAGCAGCCCCATCCACGATGGCGGGAAGTCAGTGTATCAATACCCTGGCTCCCTTGGCCCTCGGGTGGAATGACATTTCCTAGTGTTTCCAAGGTTGCATCACCTTTGCACGACCCTATTGCTAATGTCCATCCTTCCCATTAAACTACTTCACTGGAATCCTTGTCTCCAGGTCTGCTTCTGGAGCAAAAGGAGCCTGGAGACCAGATGGACAAGACAGCATTGGTCCAAGAGCAATAGTGACATCTTGAGTGTGGGCAGTGCCCTGTGTGTGGGGAGTGGCCTGGGGTAAGGAGCCAGTAAAAGACGAAGGCCACAGACATCAGAGATTCAAATAGGACCCCCATTGTCTCCCCCTGCCTGCCATTCTGCTCCAAGACCCCAGGGCAGACACACAGTTATTGAGAGCCACTGTGTGCCAGGCCCAGGGAGCATCACGGACCAGGGACCAGACAACAACAACAAAAATTGCCCAAGAGGTGCTTACATATATGTAAGTACAGGCAATAAGTCAATAAATGTTAACCACAGGAAGAAATGATACACCGTGTTAGAAGGTGACTAGTGCTTTGGGCAGGGTAGGGGTCTCTGCAGGGGTTGGAGAGGAAGTGCAGTTTCATAGCCACCTCAAGAGACAAGAAAGAAGAGGAACAGGGGAAAGTCAGGAGACTCGGGAAGGAGGCCCATCCAAAACCGCTTCTAGAATAACAGTCAAGAGAGTGGCCAGGAGGCCCGACTCCCAATAATGAGACAAGAGAATCACCCCCAAACAGATAAAGCAGGACTCCTCCAGGGGGGCCCCCAGACCAGCAGCAGCAGCAGTCTCCCCTGGAAACCTGCTAGAAATGCAGTCTCGCAGGCTCCAACCCAGACTTGCCCACTCTGCGCAGAGGGCCTGTGGGGGCTCCAGACTCCTGAGACAGAGAGAGTGGTCCCAGAGCAGGGCAGGACGGGAACACAGAGTGAGACGAACATAAAGAAGGCTGAAAACAAAAATATTTTAACCGAAATCGTTTGCATTCACAAAATGCCACAAATTAGTGAAGTGCATCAATTTGGAGATTTAGACAGAATGTAATTGGAGGTGAAGATGTCCAGAAGGTTGCCTTTCATTTTGGTAAAGAAAGGGATAATGCCAAATGCACATCAATCACCCAATTGTACAGCTTCGCTGGTGGCTCAGCTGGTAAAGAATCTGCCTGCAGTGCAGGAGACCTGGGTTCAATCTCCAGGTCGGGAAGATCCCCTGGAGGAGGGCATGGCAATTCGCTCCAGTATTCTTGCCTGGGAAATCCCATGGACAGTGGAGCCTGGCAGGCTATAGTCCGTGGGGCCATAAGAGTCAGACATGACTGATCAACTAAGCCATCAAGGAGAAGACAGAACTGATAGAAATACAAGGAGTGACAAAGCTGATCCCCCTGGGAGATGATGAGAAAGCGGATGGACTAGCTGGTGTGATGGGCGTACAGGACTGCACCCCCCACTCCCAGTGCACACACCAAAACCTTAACTGTGACCATGAGGTTGGGTACTGGGACATCCAGGGCACCATGCTCTAGTTCAGAGATGACGGGTTTGACAAGGAAGTGAAACATTTAGGTTTGGGACTTAATATTTTTGGGAAAGGAAGACTCTGGAGAGAGAAGGTAAAAGGTACAATTATTTCCTTCCACCTCATAAGTCTCATTATTTTCACTGGCTATTTGAACACAGAAGGAGCTCAAGAGAGCAGATGTCACGGACCCAGCTTAAGCCTTTATGATACCAGGACAAGCGTGAAACGCAGAGGGGATGAGGCAACAGTGCTTTGCAGGGAAAGGTGACAAGAGCCTGATGAGGAGGGTGTTGGTCCTCCCCGGGGGTCAGCAGGAAAGAGCCTGGCTGTTCCACCGTGTGACCCAGGAGGTTAGAGATGCGTGGAGAGAAAACAGCCTGCGTGGTCTCCAACTGAAAGCCGAGATGTGCTATGGGGGCCCAGTGACCTTCACTTTGACCTTCATCCAGGCATCCCCACCGCTTTCCCTCCCTCTCTCTCTCCTTCCCTTCTTCCCTCTCTGTTTATGCTCCACCCCTCCCATCCTTCCCTCCACGCAGCTGAAATCTATGGGTTTTAACCACAAGCAAGGACCAGCATCAATGGTGACAAAACTCAAATAAAAAGCCCCTCAAACAGGACCTGGGGCCGCAGCTCTTGGGGAGCTCTGGCTGCTGGCTCCTGGAGGCTCAGGCAGAGTGTGTTCCCTGCTGTGAAGAGAAGAGCCTCAGGTCAAGTTCACAGGAGAGACTGTTGACCTCAGGGCTTATCCTCCAACTTGACCTTTCACTCCTCCCCTCTTTCTTCACTTTTCACCACTCCTGGCCTTTATTTCCTCTGAAAACAATGATACAGGGTGTAAAAGAAATGAGACACTTTTCTCTTTTTAAGCTTCCCTAGTGGCTCAGATGGTAAAGTGTCTGCCTGCAATGCAGGAGACCCAGGTTCGATCCCTGGGTTGGGAAGATCTCCTGGAGAAGGAAACGGCAACCCACTCCAGTACTCTTGCCTGGAGAATCCCATGGACGGAGGAGCCTGGTAGGCTACAGTCCATGGGGTCACAGAGTCAGACACGACTGAGCGATTTCACTTTCAAAGTCACAATATACTTCAAAGAGAGACTGAGCTGAGGCTTTTTGGTTTGGGGTTTATTGTCTCTTCCTCATACTGAATAGATTGAGGAGTCAGCTCAGTCAGGATGGACTCTTTCAGTCCATGTTAAAGCCATGGAAGATACGTGATGTGTATGTGGCTCTTTCATGTTAATCTATGGATTTTCCGTCACAGGTATACTTATTTTGCACAATAGGTTTAATTCTGTATATAGTTTTTTGTGTGTGAATCAATCATATTTGAAAGATTTGCTAGCATTTACATCACTCTGAGTCTCTAAGAGGAATTGCTGCCAAAGTGTGGCATTTTTGTTCATGGGTTTTTCCTGTAAATCAGGAAACCCTGGCCTCAAGGTTTTTCAATATGAAACAGAGGATGTTAGGATTGTATGTATTTGTGTGTCTCTTTGTCTCTCTCTCTTTATGTGAAAGGTGCTTTTCTCTGTGTATGTACATGTGTTGCATGTCTCTCTGTGTGTGTATATGTTGGGGAGGAGGCAGCCACAGTTCTTCATATTAAGATATTATTTCCAAATGGGTTTTGTTAGTGACTAGACAGCTCAAGAATCAGTTTTATTGAGCCCTGGTAATGACTGTTTATCACAAGTGTCCAGGCCATTAGCATCACCGGAGAGCCCTTGATCCTCCATAAGCCCTGTTTTTACAAAGTCTACAGTCCGGAAAGCGAATCGACTGGGAATCAACCACCATCTGCTGCTCCAGCCTCCACTCACAGTGAGGTTTATGCAGCAGAACAGTGAGCGAGCAGTCAGCCTGTCCAATTAGTTAAATATACTGGAAAAGGTTTGGTGCCCAAGCGGTCATAAATGCTCCTGTGATCGTTATAGAATGGTGTTTGCAAATCGCACCCATTAGACGCTTTTAATCCTGCACCAGGCATTACCCACACAACTCAAACGATGCAGGGGGTAGGACAGTGGAGATGGAGGCATGCAGCAGGGCTCAGGGTCAGTGGGCAGAGTCTAGAAGCGAGGATCTGGGCCTGGGGGCCTTCCTACAATGTCCTCCCCCGACCTCGGTGCCCTGAGGCCAGTGCCACCTCCAGTGAGTAAATATGCAGGTCATCAAGGTATCTTTGACAACGGACATGGGTACCTTTGAACATAGTTCCTGCTGTGTATTTTGAGCTGTTTTGTGAAGCATATTAAAATATTAAAACAGATTGACAGGAATGTATTCTGGAGTTTATTAGGATAAGTTGGTAACAAAGCACAAAGGATGACAACCCACTTCCGAGGTTCCCCAGAGGTGCCACTCAGCTTTTCAGAGGCCTGAGGGCAGTTCAGTGTCCAGCCTGCCCTCCCCCACCCTGGGATGAAATGACCCTGTCTAGAAAGCCTGTGATTCCAGCATCACAAACTTCAAATACACACATTCAAAGAAACTTACGTGTTCTCTTCTAGCACTCAGGGAGGGATTGTTGATGTTTACAATCGCATCGAATATTGTCATGCAAGACCTCACCTATGATCTAATTCTAGCTTAAGCCAAATATGCAAAAAGAGCTTCAGGCCAGGGGAATGGAATGGTGGGCAAATTCTGCTGAAAGGAAACACTTGCCCCCTTGCAGATAAGAGGAACAATGAGCGAAAGGAATTCCAGAGTTTCTTCCTAAAACGAGTGGGTGTTATCTCCATGAACAGACCAAAACACACTTCATTTTGTTAAAAAAAAAAAGCATTTCAGTGAGTTTTACTCCCGGAATCTGGAACAAACTAAGGTACTTGATTATTGAACACATGGAGAGTTTGATCATCTTCTTTTTTTTGGTTGATAGGCTCCACAAACCATACAGATTTAAGCCTTGGGTTTTGCAGCCAGAGAGGGACAGATGTTTTCAGGGATTTTCTGTCTCTGATTTCCATGCTAACCCTATTGTTTTCAGCGGTGGAAACATGTAGGGGACATTACACCATTTTGCAGCTGCTGGAAAGCAGTGCTTTCCTGTTTTCCTGATTTAGACAATAGAGAAACTAAGAAGAAAAATAATAGGAAAAGGCTTTCCTCTGTTCGTTTTTTAAAAAACTGCATTATTTTGAATTTGGTACCTTTTCCCGAGTCAAATCTCATGTCTGTTCTCTTAGTTTTTATAGAAATCTATATGGGAAAGACAGTAGGAATAAAAGTAGCTAACGATCAAATCCACATCTTCCAGAGGTTGTTCAGGGGTAAAATCCAGGCCCTGCACAATGTGCTCAAACAAAGCTCACAGCCAGAACATAAAAGACGCAGCTACACACGCATGTGTGGGAGAGAGAGCTTCACTCCCAACTCTGCTCCTCTTGAAGGTTGTACGGAAGCACGCTCACACACGCGTTTAGTTTTTTATTTCACTTTTCACCTTATCATGGGGAAAGATGTGAGGACTAACTTTCTGGAGAGGCTGCTAGTCTATTGGCGACAGGCACTCAGGCCTGAGATGGCCTTGCCGAGCCTGTTGGTCACCACAGGCTGAGTCCCTCCCAGTTTCAGGCCAGAGCTGGTGGGTTCACCCTCAGTGCCTCTGGGGACAGGGGACAGGCACCAAAGTGACACCAGCAAAGTTACTTCTGCCTCAAGGCCACCCAGCCGAGCAGTCGTGGCTTCATCATACAAAGGACACTCCCCAGGTCCTCCACGCCCAAGGCAAATTTGGAGAATGGCCCATCCTGGCTGACAGTCCCAGGGGACTGTCCTCCTGCTTCAGCCCCTCCAAATGGCCAGCAAGAGAGAAGAGCAGTGATTGCAGAGACTGTCCCTGAAATTCAGGAGCAGGCCTGTTTGAGGAGACATTCTCCCTTTAAGTTATCTGCGTCACTCACGTGGTGAGTTTGTCCCAAACATAGAATTATTGAGCCATGGACAGAAGCCCAAGTTGTCTTTGAATGTGTTGCTAAGCAGAGCCTCTCCTTGACCCTGGCACCCGGCTTGCTCTGCCGCTCGGCAGGTCAGGGGGTCAGGGACAGAACAGCACCTGGTTGGTCCCATCCAGCCCGCTGCTGGAGGAGTCCTCGCATGGCAGAACCCACCTCTCCCCGTGCGCCATCTGTCCATTTACCTGGCTGTCATGATCAAGCCACCTGGCTTCTGGATAAATAGATACTTTGTCCATTGGCTTCGAGCTCCCAAAACAAGGATTCAAACCCCTGGACCAAAGCAGGTTCAATGGGAGAAGGATGCATCCATCTGACGCTTTTCATCAGAGTCACGGCCTGAGGTCCTTCAGCTGGATGGCAGCTGCGAGGAAGGGTTATCAGCAGAGGGGCCGACTCTGACGGAGCAGGTTTGGAGAAGCTGTTACTTACCCACCCATTTCTCCCTGTGGGGGTGCTCAGTGGTGGGGGGAATGGAGGTAGTGCTCAGCGGGCAGGGCTGTGTATTCCCTACTCGCCCCCAGAAGAATTCAAACACAGAAACCAGATGGGGCCGGGCCGTGGAAGAAATCAAATGGCCTCAGTCAGTTCAAGCCTGGGGGACCACGGGGGTCAGGGGCAGCCTGGATTGGGAATGTCCCCCTCGCCCCAGTGACCAGGGTGAGGTCTGTAAAGGCCTAGCGTGAAGCATTTCTGTAAGTGCAGATACTAGCCAGCAGCACACACAGCCACAAATGGCCCACAGTCAGCTCCACACAGCAGGGCGCCCAGGGACCCCAGGCTGAGGGCCACAGTGTTCCACAATGGAGCATTAAAGTCCAGTGTTCCAAGTGGAAACTGCAGAATATTAGGTGATTTTCAGAAGTAGACACTCCGAACCGTGTGCTGGGCCCCCTCAGACGTCCATCCTTCCTTCCTTCCTTCCTTCCCCCAACCCCTTCACGTTTTCCTTTTTTTTCCCCAATGTGAGCTATAGCACCTTCATTTCGAAATTGGCAAAAGGCATCTACTTGGCTCTGAAGGCCAAGCACGTGGGGTGCTGACCTCTGGGGCAGAGTTTGGATCCCAGAAATGGTTCCCTCGGTCTATCCTGTAGGGTAGGGGAGCATCAGGGAGGGGTGCAGCAAGGGTTTCACCTCCAGTCCCACCTTCTCCAGGTACCCAACCCTCCTGTGCTGCTCAGACAGCTTCTAAGGGCTCCGACCTGCAGTGAATTCTGGGCTGCTTTCCAGGGACCCAGGCTGAACTGATGGGGACTGAGCACCACCGACCGTAGCAGTCTTAGTTGTGGGAAATCTGGCAAGTGGGCACTTATAGACAAGGCTATAAATTAAAACAGCTCTGAGCAGTGTCTGCTGTTGCACAAGATCTTAGTTATACTCTCATTCCCTCTCCATCCCCTCTTGCCTTCTTTTTTAAGGAAAAGGGCCAGAGGATACCTGTGCTGTACGCAGCACTGGGCCAGCACCCAGGGGACGAGTCCTGACTTGGTTGTACTGTGTCCACAGGACAGGCTCAGCTCTCAAGAGGCCTCCGCCTCCATGAACTGTGCTAAATGCTGTTACAGTACCTTTTTAACTCAACCCCTCACATCATCCAGAAACCATCAGAGCATCCAAGCCCAGAAAGAGTACAGAGATGGCAGGTTGGCATCGGGGGCGTGGGGCCGCCTGGCCCTGGAAACCAGTGGTCTTTAACCTTTGACCTCAAAAGTGTCTGTCTCACCAGTCAAACACATGGTGGAACATGGGAACATTTATTGAGACAAATTGACTCACGTAGTTTTGAAACAAACCCTGCCTTCTAACCTTAGTTTCCAGAGTCACTTTTTACTCGCTTGGTACAATTTTCCCCACATTGTTCAGATTTCATTTGCAAATAAACTGAAGACAATTAGAACCTGAAGAGCTAGAGAGATGTGATTTCAAAACTCCCTGCCTCTGCCACCTAAGTAGATGGAAACGCAAGAATAGAAAAAAAATGTCTCCAGCCTGAACACGTTCCCTCTGTCAGAAACAGAGCTTCTTACATAATCAGACAACTGATAGACTCAGGCATCAGGCACACCAGAAGGCACAAATCATTTCAGTCCAAATTTGCCCTGGTTTGCATCCTCTTATTAGAAGTGTGTGCGGGCAGAGAAGCAGTTCAAAGGGAGCCTGTTAGCACCTGACATGTCAAGTCCAATCCAGAATCAGGGGTGACATGAACCCAGTCACATTTGAATTTCAACAGGAGAGGGAAGGAGAATTGTTAACACACATGAAATTCCTGAAATGACACGTGACCCTCCCCACTTCCATACTACACACGTGTGATACCTGCACGGTTCAAGCTGCCAGGCGTTTAAAGAGAAGGTTGACAACTACTTGCTAAGATTCCAGTCCAGTCCTCCAGGAGGATGGGGGTCCTGCTTTCAACAGGCTCCTGGTTCTGAGGATGGTGGTCGCTGCCAGTGTCCAAGGGCCTCGTCAGCATCAGCAGTCTGTCCCCGGCGTCGGACTATGGGAACAAACAGCAACACATTGAAAGCTGCTGCCCCGGGGCTGTGCCATCTGGACCCTGGGCATGGGGACACGGGGCAGGGTGGCACCCCTGGAGGGCACATGTGAGCCTCGAGGAGATCCCAGGGGGGCCCATGCCTGCCCCTCACCTCTGCTGCATGCCATGGTCACTGCCACCCCTACCCTGCCCCCGTGCCTGCCACACTCCCCCCTGGGCAACCCAGCCTCCTTCACCTGTAGGGGTTCTCCGCGGCTCTGCTCTCAGCCCGCTCGGGGACCCAGGCGTAGCTGTCCGCTGCACTCTGCGGCTGCTGCTTCTTCTCCTCCCTCTTGGCCCTGCGCTTGCGACAGACCAGCAGCCCTAGGGCCAGAGCTAGCAGGAGCAGGATGGCCACCACGGTGCCGAGAATGTAAAATAAGAGCAGCTGCTGCCCGTCCGTGCCCTGGTCGCTCTGCTTGGCTGTGAAATCCTTGCCTGCAGACTCCCTGTGGCTGGTGGTAGCTGTGGGGTGATAGGTGCTGGGCTCCATCCAGACTCCAGGTGTTGCACTGGGGGCCAGCATCTCCGGTGGGGGCTGGGAGATGGGGACCCTGGCTGGGAGGGAGGATCTCCTGTTGGAGGGTGCCACCGTGGAGGTACCCTCAGGGTTGTCCCCACTGGGACTGGACACGGTGGCAGAAAACTGGAGCCCCCGTTCTCCATCTCCCATATCTTCCCCAAGGGGAGACCTCGTTGGCGGTCCCAGTGACATGGGCCCCCCAGTGCAGGAGACGCCGTTGGGGTCCAGCTCCCAGCCTGGCAGGCAGCCACAGCGGAAGGACCCCTCCGTGTTGAAGCACAGGCTGTCGCAGAGGCCACCCTGCTGGACCTCACACTCGTCCACGTCCAGGCACTGGGTGCCATCCTCCCCGGCCAGCTCGTAGCCCTCCTCACAGGAGCAATAGAAGGAGCCCTCAGTGTTGGTGCAGCTCTGGGCGCAGGGTGAGTGGCCAGGGGCACACTCGTCCACATCCACGCAGGCCCCCTCTTCGGGGCCGCCAGGCTCAAAGCCCACCCAGCACTCACAGCGGAAGCTCCCAGGGGTGTTGACACAGTCCTGGGCGCAGGGGGTGTCCCGGCACTCGTCCACGTCCACGCAGTCCCGCTGAGTCGAGTCCAGCTGGTAGCCTGGGGGACAGTGGCACGTGAAGTCTGTTCCGAGGGACCCGGGGAAGCACGTGGCCTCCCCTCCGCACGGGCTGGAGCTGCAAGGGTTCCGAGAGGCGCAACTGACCAGGTCGTCCAGCAGCCGGAACCCCGGCCGGCAGCCGCATCTGAAGGAGCCATCTCCGCCCTCGAAGCAGTCCTGCTGGCAGCCTCCGTTGTTGAAGTCGCAGCTGAACTTGGGGCTCACACAGAGGGGCCCTGAGCTGTCCCAGTCAAACATGCTGGGGGCCTTCTCCTTGCACAGGAAGTAGTGTTGCCTGCCCTCGTCCCCATCCTCACAGGCCACGCTGGCCACCGAAGCAAAGGGCACAGCCTGCAGGGAGGAGCTGGTGGCCTGGAAAGGGGTCGTGTAGTTCACCTGACCCGGGCCCCCCAGGGTCAGCGGCCGGCACATGCCTTTGAAGCTGAACTTGCACACAAAGCCCTGGATGCTGCTCCCAGGAAACCCAGAGTTCCCACAAGGACCATCGGCCCACTTGGAGAGGCTGCTGGCCAGGCCCGGCACAGACGGGTCCAGAATCAGGGACGCGCAGCGCCTTTGGATACAGGTGTTCTTAACGTCTTTGTTCCAGTTGCTGTACTGCGAGTCCTCCCCATCGCCCAGCCAGCTGAAGCCCTTCAGGGGCAGACTGCTGTCCGAGCAAGTGCCCTTCTCTCTCTGGAGCCCAATCCAGAATTTGATCGGGCGTTCTTGCAGGGGCGCCCCCAGCAGCAGGAGCTGGGTCAGGGCACCCTGGATGTGCCAGGCTTCCTCCTCACTCTTCACCGTGGCCAGATTGCCCCCTTTCTTGCTGCAATGGAGCTGGGCATCCTCCGCACTCAGCTTGTGCCTATGAGCCGTGTAGCAGGCAGTCCCCGCGCAGACCACGGCCTCCTGGTCAGCGGTGCCCTCCACCCGGGACTGGATCGACAGCAGCAGCAGCAGCAGCAGGCCAGCGGAACTGGCCATCGTGGCCTCTGTGTCCCTCTGGGTGGGAGGCTGACGCCCCGGCGGTGACAGCAGCAGCCCCAGCTGAGCTCTGAGGGAAGCCGAGGGCTCGGTCGTGGACGCCTCGTCACAGAGAAGGACACAAAGGCTGAAGGCTTTCCGCGGCCCCCTGACCCAAGGCGCATCCTGCCGCTGCACTTCTTATTCCTCACCGGATACAGGGGCTTCCTGTGCTGAATAGCTTCTGACTCCTGCTGCCTTCATCACGGTTTTGTTGTTCATAAAAGGAGCCAGGCAACGTTGCTGGGTGCAGGCTAAGGAAATGCAGTGGCGATGGGGGTGGGGAGACGTTTGTGGCTTGCATACACCGGCGCCTTGATTTGGGGGTCCCTCCTCCTTCCCATCTGTGTGAGGGCACGCCGCGGAGTGAGTAGAGATTTGGAGGGGGCCAGGAACTTGAGAAACTCACTTCATAACCCATAATAAAATTCCACTCTGGTTTGCAAGCAACCAGAAGAGAGAAAGAGAAAAAAAAAATCCTCAGACTTGAGATACTATGGTTATAATTTTCAGCCTTTTTTAGAAGCAAACTGGACTCTCCTTTTGCTCGCTCATGTTCCCTTTGGCTTTGAGAGTCTTTTTTCTCTTATGTCTCCTCATCGTGAACTTTAAATAGATAGGCAATTTTAAAATAGGAACTGGGCCGTGGGAATGTCTGAGTTTCTAACACAATGCCAAGCTCCCTCCTCGAGAACGTTAAACCCAATTGGGTGTAATTTGGCAGTTTTCAGGGTTTCATAGTGCAAACGCTGTGCTGTGATGTGGTAGCATCGCAGAGCATCAAAAAGGAAAAAACGAACATTTCGCTTGTGCGCCTGTTTTTCCTCAGCTCGGGGTTACCGGAAGGGTGGGAGGTCTGAGCCCAGAATCCATCCAGGCCACGGCTGACCTCCTTCCACAGAGCGACTCACGGAGGCCCTTGGATCGAAGAGTTCTTTTCCTGTGATGACAGAGTGTTCTGCTCACTGAGACTGCCGCCGGTTGGTGTCCCTGAAAAGTAGAGCCCAGACAAGAATTTGGGATACACAGATTATCTGAGAGGGGAGGAATGAGACAAAGGCAAGGAAGGGGCCAGCACTGGGTGACACTAAATTGAGCAGGTGACCTGGGGCTCCAGAGCTCTGTCCCCTGGGACCCTCAGGAGACCTGCAGACCACACATCCGTCTCCCCAGAGAAGGGAGGGGACTGGACCCTCCCCCTTTTGCTCCCCTACCCATAGGCACCCATGACTCTTGGCACTCTGGGTGAACGGTGAGGACCCAGTCCCCAAAGCAAGCGCTCCATGGAGAGTGGCAAACCTCCGAGTGACTGAGATGGGACACCAGCTCTCCTCAGAGCTTCCAGTAGGGTGTCATGGGGGTTGGGAACTCAGGGGCTTTCAGCCTCCACAAGGGATAAAGCACTCATCTCAGACTCCAGTCAGAGAACCCTCAGGGTGTGCTCCTTACATTCATTTTATTTTAATCAGATGTTTGCAAGAGTCCAGAGATGCTTTCTTAGAATCCATGGAGTTCTCCCTGTGCTCTTTAGTGTCTGTGGAGATCCATCCACCCACTCACTGATCTATCCATCTGCTCATCCAAGCATCCACACATCCATCCATCCATTCATCTTTTTATCTATCTATCCATCCATGTACCTAACCATCCATCCACCCAACCAATGTTGATTAAGGCCTTATTATGTGCTGGGCTCGGCACTGATATTCTAGGAGAAAAATCCTGCCTTCATGACCTTTGACATCCCTTAGACTGGACAGGTTTGAACACGTTGAACAGTTTTAGCTGTGACAGGTACCTCGGGGTATCAGGAGAGGTCCTTGGGATGGACACTTGGGACAGGCTCTTCTGGGAAAGAATGGCAAAGAAGCTGGAATTTAAAGGAGGAAAAGATGAGAGGAAATGGCGTTCATGTGGGGGAATAGCATGTGCTAAGGCCCTGGGGTGGGAGGTCCATGACCTTGTTAAGGGAGTGAAGGAAGGGCAGCCCTATGAGAGCCTGAGAAAAGGGAGGGAGGACCTGGGGAGGGAGGAGCCCTGAGAGCCCCAACAGTGACAACTTGACTTTTACATGAAATCTGTGGGGAAGCACTGAAGGGCTAAGACCTTCATGTGGCAGCCCCCTTCCCTCTGTGCAGAGATCTGAATGGTGTGTGAGGACCACTCAGCAGGCAACCATGGTTTCAGGCTCAGATGGAGCTATATCATTCCCCTTTTCATAGAAATAGAGCAATTATAAACATCTCTAAAAAATGAAAAATGAACAATACTAAAGAACAAATGAAGAATGAAAGCAGCACTCTGTGCCACAGTGTGAGCTGCTGCACTGAGCCTCCTGGGTACACTATCCCACGTGTGCAAAACCACGTGAGGACACACCTCTCCAGGGGTGGCTTGCGAGTTTCCAGCTGTTTAAAGGGACAGCACACATCTGCCCCTGGTTCAAATCCCACTCTGCCCCTCATGAGCTGTGTGGCTTTGGACGAGCTATGGGACCTTTCTGTCCGTGCATGTGTGTCCATAGTGGTTCCTCACGTCTCCAGGCGTCTCTGTGA
Source organism: Moschus berezovskii (assembly GCF_049115385.1). NCBI lineage: Eukaryota > Metazoa > Chordata > Mammalia > Artiodactyla > Moschidae > Moschus > Moschus berezovskii. Next base: position 42,779,488 of record NC_142474.1, on the reverse strand, counting down.
GGGCTCCAGGGGCTCACATCTTGCAGGGGATTTGGGGGGAGGAGTCACTGTCCCACCAGTACGCTGACAAGCGTTGATCACCTGAACTTGCCTCTGGCATTGGTGCCTTGGTTTGGCTATTTGCTGGCTTTGGGGCGGGACCTAAGCTCTGCATCTCCAGAGGACTGGGTCTCCTGGTCCGTAAGAGAGGGGCGACGGGAGTCCTGATGCCATCACCCCAGCAAGGAGTCCATTAGGGCAACCAAGAAACAGAGGCGCTGGATGAAGGCCGACCCCACACACCCTCCCCCACCCCCCACTGAGCAAAACTGAGCAGGAGGAAACCTGTTTCACTGGCTGTGGACAGGGAGTTTTTTTGGGTTTTTTTAAATTTCTTTATTTTTTAAAAAAAGTTTATTTATTTTAATTGGAGGCTATTTTTTTTTTAAAGACTCTCCCCGGCCCCTACCCCTGCCCCTGCCCCTTGGCTGGTAAGCATGCTTGTACAGCCTTATCAATTTTCCCACATTTCATAAATAGTGTCCTTGTGTAACTTATCATGCACAGTATTTACAGAAAACTTGACTGGTCCAAGCATTGTTTCTAAGGCTAACTAGTACTCACTTGCCAGATCTGGCTTTGGCAAGCAAAGCGGCTCTTCAACATTTGGAAAGAGATAAACCAAGGAAAGGGCACAGGGCTTTGGGCAGATTCTGTCTTCAGGACAACTCAGTGTGAGACACGAGCCTGTAAATCCTGCTCACACAGCTGGCTTGGCAATTTTCAGGATCCCTTTGGCATTTACAACACTCTCAATAAATAAATGAGATAAATGGTTCCAATAAATAAATAAATGGTTCCAATAAATGGACATAGAGTTTTGCCCTATTTAGACAATACAGTTTTTTGAAAATAAAGATGTCTATATGTCCCACATTCAAGATTCAATTCTCCATGAAAAAAAGCAAGCATACAACAATCATTAGAAAACAGTGAAGTCAGACAGAGAAAAAGAAATTTGTATATTAACACATATATGTAGAATCTAGAAAAATGGTACAGATGAACATGTTTGCAAAGCAGAAATAGAGACACACACATAGAGGACAAATGTATGGGTACCAAGAGGGAAAGAGGTTGATGGGATGAATTGGGAGACTGGTATTGACACATACACACTACAGATACTATGCATAGAACAGGTAACTAATGAGAACCTACTGCATAGCACAGGGAACTCTACTCAATGCTCTGTGGTTACCTAAATGGGAAGGAAATCCAAAAAAGAGGGAAACCTGTATGCAGGACAAGAAGCAACAGTTAGAACCAGACATGGAACAATGGGCTGGTTCAAAACTGGGAAAGAGGTATGTCAAGTATTGTCACCCTGTTTATTTAATTTATATGCAGAGTCCATCACAGGAAACACTGGGCTGGATGACTCACAAGCTGGAATCAAGATTGCCAGGAGAAATACCAACAAGCTCAGATATGCAGATGATAGCACTCTAATGGCAGAAAGTGAAGAGGAAATAAACAGCTCTTGAAGGTGAAAGAGGAGAGTGAAAAAGCTGGCTTAAAACTCAAAAAACGAAGATCATGGCATCCAGTCCTATTACTTCATGGCAAATAGATGGGCAAAAAATGGAAACAGTGTCAGATTTCATTTTCTTGGGCTCCAAAATCAATGCAGACAGTAACTACAGCCACAAAATTAAAAGACACTTGCTCCTTGAAAGAATATCTATGACAAACATAGACAGTGTATTAAGAAACTGAGATGTCACTTTGCCAACAAAGGTCCATCTAGTCAAAGCTGTGGTTTTTCCAGTAGTCATGTATGGATGTGAGAGTTGGACTATAAAGAAAGTCTTCTGTTGGAGAAGACTCTTGAGAGTCCCTTGGACTTCAAGGAGATCCAAACAGTCCATCCTAAAGGAAATCAGTCCTGAATATTCATTGAAAGCACTGATGCTGAAGCTGAAGCTCCAATACTTTGACCATCTGATGCGAAGAGCCACCTCATTGGAAAAGACCCTAATGCTGGGAAAGATTGAAGGCAGGAAGAGAAGGGGATGACAGAGGATGAGATGGTTGGATGGCATCACCAACTCCATGGACATGAGTTTGAGCAAACTCAGGGACATAGGACAGGGAAACCTGGTGTGCTGCCATTCATGGAGTTGCAAAGAGTCAGACACAATTTAGCAACTGAACAACAACAGCATATAACACATATACACACAGTTAAAGAAAAGGAACAGAGAAAAAAATACCAAAAAGTTAATAAAAATTTTCTCCTAACAACCCAGTGAGGTGAGTACTGATGTGACCATCATGCTCATTTTCCAGCTGGGAAAGCTTCGAGTGGTTAGTAAGTTGCCTAGCTAGTAAGGAGTACAGTCAGAACTTGAATCTAGACCAACTGACTCCAGTCAAGGTACAGATGGCCCAGGGTGTGCAGAGAGCCCTCTCAATTTCTGGTGGATTCAGCTACTATGGCTACCCTGAGCCTAGATTCACATGCCCGAGTTGGGGCCCATTTGTCTAATTTTATCTGACTGGTGTCTGTTTTATCATCACCTTTCATTTCCCATAAGAGTTCTGAATTACATCTCATTTCCATCTGAAATGATGAATCACAGCATCCACGCCCTACCTCTTTCCAGCACAGCCTGGGACATTCATTGCAGGAAACATCCCTGGTAATTTCCTCTGAGTGTCCTGGTTTCTCTTATCTCGCTTCTCTAGTGCTCTTTGAAAGATCACGGCTGAAAAGTGGTCTGGTCCCTAGACCTGGGGACAGTAACGGTGCCCTCGGGCCTCTCCTGCAATGTTTGATGTCTCCCAAAGTAGGGGTCCCACTGCCAGTCGGTGCAAAGAGGCCACAGCAAAGCCTCATCCCAATTTCCAGATGTTGACCTGTTTATCCAAAGAAGGAGCACCATGGGCTCTTCAGTTCAGTTTAGTTCAGTCACTCAGTTGTGTCCAACCCTTTGTGACCCCATGGATTGTAGCACGCTAGGCTCCCCTGTCCATCACCAGCTCCCAGAGCTTGCTCAAACGCATGTCCATCAAGTCGGTGATGCCATCCAACCATCTCCTCTTCTGTTGCCATCCTTTCCTCCTGCCTTCAATCTTTTCCAGCATCAGGATCTTTTCAAATGAGTCAGTTCTTCGCATCCAAAGTATTGGAGTTTCAGCTTCACATCAGTCCTCCCAGAATATTCAGGACTGATCTCCTTTAGGTTGGACTGGTTGGATCTCCTTGCAGTCCAAGGGACTCTCAAGAGTCTTCTCCAACACCACAGTTCAAAAGTGTCAGGTCTTCGGCCCTCAGCTTTCTTTATAGTCCAACTCTCACATCCATACATGACTACTGGAAAAACCATAGCTTTGACTAGATGGACCTTTGTTGGCAAAGTAATATCTCTGCTTTTTAATATGCTGTCTAGGTTGGTCATAGCTTTTCTTCCAATGAGCAAGTGCCTTTTAATTTCATGGTTGCAGTCACCATCTGCAGTGATTTTGGAACCTACGAAAACAAAGTCTCTCACCCTTTCCATGGTTTCCCCATCTATTTGCCATGAAGTGATGGCACCGGATGCCATGATATTAGTTTTCTGAATGCTGAGTTTTAAGCCAACTTTTTCACTTTCCTCTTTCACTTTCATCAAAAGGCTCATTTCCTCTTCACTTTCTGCCATAAGGGTGGTGTCATCTGCATATCGTGTCTGAGGTTATTGATATTTCTCCTGCCAATCTTGATTCCAGCTGGTGCTTCATCCAGCCCAGCATTTCAGCAACGATATATTCTGCATAGAAGTTAAATAAGCAGGGTGACAATATACAGCCTTGACAAACACCTTTCCCAATTTGGAACCAGTCTGTTGTTCCATGTCAGGTTCTGTTACTTCTTGAACTGCATACAGATTTCTCAGGAGGCAGATCAGGTAGTCTAGTATTCTCATCTCTAGAAGCCCAGCTCTTAGACAGTTTTTATTAGCCCCATCGTGTCAGTAAAAATGTGAATTCATTATCGATATTTAGGAAGTGTAAGATTTTACATGAAGATTTGGATTTCTGGCTTCTTTTGAAAACTAGCCTCTGGTGATACTGACCCCGCCCTGACATGGAAATCAGTGGCCCTGAAAGTGCCCCTGGGGGTGCCCCACTGGCTCCTATATCACTGGGGAATTCAGTGTCACTGATTATCCACCCAGTGGCCCACCCGCCTTCATCTAAAAACATGATAGTAGTTCATCTGAAAATTACCTGGGGTCTATCAAGATTCTGTATGCATTTCTCTCTGTATGAAGTAGGCTGTGGGGCAGATGCTCTCTCTCCTTCTTCCTAAGGCAAGTTCACCTGTGTACCTGTCAGCAATAAGCTTCAAGAGATATCAGAAACTCGTCGATCCAGGTCTGAGCCAATGATGGCAAGTCCAACCCCTGGCCAGCACCTGGACCAGGGCAGACATGTGACACAGGCTGTCCACCTGGGTTGAGGCAGAATGCTGGATACTTCAGGAAACTTCTCCTCGCCCTCGAGCAGAGACACGAGAAATAGACACTCCACACTTGGTATGGTGTTCCGGAGGCTGGTTTGAAAAGCTGATGGAGTCTGGATGAGCGGACACACTCAGAGGAGCAGAGCATGAAGATGGAAGGAGGCAGACCCTAAAGTCACCCTGCCAAGACTTCTTATCTGACATTATTAGCATTTTTATCACAGGATGGATGGTTTACATTATTGTTCCAGTTTCAAGTGTCCAATACAGTGATTTAAGATTTTTATAGATTATACTTCAAGTTACTGTAAAATATCAGCTATATTGTACAGCACAGGGAATTATTAACATTTTTGTTTGAGCAATTTATTTGTCATCTATTACTTGCAGCCAGTGGCATTCTTTCCAGACTTTGGGCTCTAAAGATTTTACTCTGTGGGACAAGTCCTGACCCAGAGGCCTCAGAAGTCCTCCCAGGTCTGCAGGCTTTTGGTCTGTTTGCAGAACCACATTTCCTCACAACAGTTCTAGGGGCCTGGGACTCCCCTGGTGGTTAAGATCTCACCTTCCAATGCAGGGGATGTGGGTTCGATCCCTGGTTGGGAAACTAAGATCCCACGTGCATCATGACCAGAAATAGATATATAAATAAAACAGAAGCAATACTGGGATAAATTCAATAAAGATTTTTTTAATGGTCCATATCAAATAAATATTAAAAAAGAATTCTAGGGGCCAACCAGTTCCTCTCCCCCTCCGCCAACTCCATATTGGAAGAGAGAAAAGGCTTCTGGTTGGGCTCTTTATGGGGACAGAGTTGGCCTCCTTGCCTGGTGCTGACTGGGAGGGAGGCGGGGAGGGGGCCCCCTGCAGAGCCCAGGACAGCAACAACAAAACTCTGGGGAGACTGGCCTTTCCTCGTCCAAATCCCAGCAGCCTGCTGGTACCTCAGGCGCAGCAGGTGCCCTGAGGGGGCAGAGGGGAGACACACCCGAGCCAGCTCATCCCACAAGCCTGCCCTCACCCTTCCCTTCCCATGGGAAACTCGTGGGCAGCAGAAAGGAGGGGGAGACTGCCGGTGCTCTGGGCCCCAACACGCAGAGCTATCTAGACCCACATGGGGAGCAGCCGCTTCGTTGCCTGCTTGGGATCACACGTGACAAGCTCACAGCACCCAGAACGGAGGTGGTTCCGCTGGTTTCCTAGAACAGACTGCAGCCTGGAGCCCAGGGGCTGCTAGCATTTCACCTAAGTGATTCAGCAAGTGTGCATTTCTTTTACGCCAGGTGTTTTAAAGGCAGAGTGATTCTGTTGTGTTAATAATTCACCTCTGAGCCCCCCACCAAATTTTAAAAATGAAATGAAAGTCACTCAGTTGTGTCCGACTCTTTGTGACCCCACGGACTATACAGTCCATGGAATTCTCCAAGCCAGAATCCTGGAGTGGGTATCCTTTCCCTTCTCCAGGGGATCTTCCCAGCCCAAGGATCGAACCCAGGTCTCCCGCATTATAGGCAGATTCTTTACCAGCTGAGCCACCAGGGAATCTCAAGAATATTGGAGTGCATAGCCTATCCCTTCTCCAGGAGATCTTTCCAACCCAGGAATCAAACTGAAGTCTCCTTCACTGTAGATGGATTCTTTACCAACTGAGCTATCAGGGAAGCCACCAAATTTAAAATGGTGACCAATTTTTAGGAATTAGATCATCACACTGCCAAAGCAGCTGGTTCCACAGAATTCTGTAAAACAAATGTATTTTGATTTAACTCAGAGTTTCTAGTTATGGGCGTTGGGGTGCAGAAATATAGGTTTTTTCTTCACTAGGAAACTGAATACTCGAGGTATCAGTACATCTTCACAGAAGACATGCAGATTTTCCCTGATGGAGGTTTAGGTTCCCCTCCCTGATCCTCAGAGACACAGTGAGTAGCAGACTTTACCCAGCTCAATACATCCTCAGGTCTAGGAGTCTGAATCAGCCCAGTCACAGGCACCCAGGGCACTCCACACCCCCAAAGACCCTTCAGGGCAACCCCTGCCCCTACCCTAGACGATCATGCTGGCCTTCCTGTCACAGACAGGCTGAGATGAGTAAGAACAACCCTCTCGGAACCAGGCTGTCTTGCTCAAGTTCACACATGGAGTGGTGATAGAGCAGGCAGGGTGATGGAAGAGGCAGGAGTGATAGAGGAGACAGGAGTGATGGGGAGACGGGAGTGATAGAGGAGACAGAAGTGATGGGGAGACAGAAGTGAGGAGGAGACGGGGGTTTTGGGGAGACGGGAGTGATGGAGGAGACGGGAGTGATGGAGGAGACAGAAGTGAGGAGGAGACGGGGGTGATGGGGAGACGGGAGTGATGGGGAGACGGGGGTGATGGGGAGACAGGAGTGATGGAGGAGACAGAAGTGAAGAGGAGACGGGGGTTTTGGGGAGACGGGAGTGATGGAGGAGACGGGGGTGATGGGGAGACGGCAGTGATGGGGAGATGGGAGTGATGGAGGAGACGGGGGTGATGGGGAAATGGCAGTGATGGGGAGATGGGAGTGATATAGGAGATTGGGGTGATGGGGAGACAGGAGTGATGGAGGAGACGGGAGTGATGGGGAGATGGGAGTGATATAGGAGATTGGGGTGATGGGGAGACAGGAGTGATGGAGGAGATGGGGGTGATGGGAGATGGAAGTGATAGAGGAGATGGGGGTGATGGAGGAGATGGGGTGATGGGGAGACAGGAGTGATGGAGGAGACGGGGGTGATGGGGAGATGGGAGTGATGGAGAGACGGGAGTGATGGAGGAGACGGGAGTGATGGAGGAGGCGGGAGTAATGGGGAGGCGGGAGTGATGGGGAGATGGGGGTGATGGGGAGACAGGGGTGACGGAGGAGATGGGGGTGATGGAGGAGACAGGGTGATGAAGGAGATGAGAGTGATGGGGAGACAGGGGTGGTGGAGGAGGTAAGGGCGATAAAGGAGTAGGATTTTCACCTAGACTTAGGAATGGGGCGAGTAGGATCACGTGGGTGACACTTATCTATTTCAACCAGTTGAACCACAGATCAGTGGAGACCATCAGGAAAAGGCAGCCACACCAGAGTCCTTTGCTTTCTCTGGGCCACATTTCTCTGAGACAGCTGCACTAATTCCATGTTCACATGATACCTACACACACATGTGGCAGACTGATTGCTAGTGGCCCCACACTACTAACAACCCAAACATCCTTCAATAGATGAGTGGTTAAACAAACTGTGGTCTTACAATACCTTGAATAATACTTTGTAGTAACAGGATGGAGAAGGAAATGGCAACCCACTCCAGTGTTCTTGCCTGGAGAATCCCAGGGACGAGGGAGCCTGGTGGGCTGCCATCTATGGGGTCACACAGAGTCGGACACGATTGAAGTGACTTAGCAGCAGTAGCAGCAACAGGATAAAAACTACTAACACACACATCAGTCCCCAGAGGTTGAAAAAAAGCCAGTCCCAACGGCGGCATGCTGTGAGGTGCCACATGTAGATAACCTTGAAATGACAAAAAGGTGGGCAGTGAGGAACAGATTGCTGGCTCCAGAGGGGAGGGGCCGTGAAAAGACAGCAGGAGATGTCCTTGTGATGCTGGAAAGACTCAGGTGCTGACTGCACGAGGGTCAGAATCCTCCTGTGACTTGTTCTCTCGTTCAGAAGGATGCAATCACGGGGGAAATGACCCAGATGAGGACTCCAGTAGTCTTTCTGTATTGTTTCTTATAAACCGCATGTTAATCCATAAGGATCTCGAAATTAAAGGTGTAATTAAAAGAAAGGAGAGTGTCTTGGTCACGAGTTTTTCTACACCTCCAAAAGGACTGGACCAAAGGAACTCCATCTCCCACTAGCCTCAGGGAAGCCAAACCCACCCACGCAGATCCTCTGGCTTACGCCCTGCGTCTTAGGAGCCAAGGCTGCATTTGTCCCCTGGCTCCAAGGCTGCAACCTTCAGAAGGACCAGGGATAAGGCCATGAGAGAGTGTAGACCAGCCCTGTGCAGGGGCGGGCACGGAGACATCATATGGGGTTGTGTAACCACAGTAGGGACCAGAGAGCTGCAGGGCCTCCATCAAAGAAGATGCCCACTTGTCAGTACCAACACCGCTCCCCGGAGACTTTGTCTCCAGACGGTTCCATCCAAGTGGTAACACGCTACAGGGACAAAATAGCTCACTGTCTTCTAATCCAGGGGCCCCAGCATTTCCTATAAAGGGCTGGATAGTAGATGTGTTTTCAGCTTTCTGGGCCATACAGACCACGTTGCAGCTACTTTATCTCTAGCTTGAAGCAGTCACAGACATTAAGTAAACAATAAAGCATGGCCGTGTCCAATAGAACTTTATCTACAAAAGCAGGCCTCAGGCAGAATTTGGCCCACAGACTGTGGTTTGCACAACCCCACTTGTATTTACACGATGCCTTTGCAACTTATCCAGCACGTCGGCGCCAGCCATTACCACTGGGCAATGGGTCACTTTTAGCCCGCTCAGGAGTGGACCCTTTTAACAGGAGGGAAACCCGGGACAGCTGGGGCCCAAGAGAGGACCTGGGATCCGGTGAAGGGAAATTGAAGGCCCACTTAGATACCCCACATTGCCAGAAACTGAGAGCAAGTGGGACAAAGCCAGGAATGAAGTGGGGTGTTTCATCCATCAGCAAACAGTGGAAAAGGGCTTGTCCCTCTCCCCATCATGTCAGCTAAGGGTGAGGGTATTCTGCCTGGTTCTGACCTGTACTGATGCTTGGGATCGTGGGTGGGGGAAAAAAATTCTTCCCTGGGACAAGAGTACAGATTTTCTCCCAGTGTGGGACCCACTTCCTGGCTATAGGAGCTCAGAGCACTCATTCCCCAGGCAGCACAGCTGGAAACAGGGGGCTTCTCCCTGGAGTTGCTGTTCTTTCACACCTTGAAGAGCCTTCCCTCCCATTTCAGCAGGCTGCTGTCTCTACCCAAGCAGATTGGGTCAAGGTGGCCACATGTGGAGTCTCCCCTTAGGGAAAACTCTAAACATTATTTTCATGCCCTACTTCTCCCAGAACTTTTGTCCAGCCTGGGCCTCTGTCTGGACGGAGGTCCCTGGAGAAGAAACAGAAGGACTTCTAAACCGTCTTGGGCACTGCGGTCCTTAGCTAAGGCAGACAAAGACCTCGGGAAATGACTCAAACTCCAGGAAGGAAGTTTTTTTTTTTTAAAAAAAGAGGGAGCTCATTTAAAGCAAGAACAACAACCAAAAAAAAGGCAAGCTAACATAACAAGGAAGGCACATGACATCAGCACCATTTTCCTAGCAGTGATGCCAGCCCCCAACCTGAGTTGCTGGGTGAACTTGGCCATGGGAGGTGGGGGATGGAGTGGCTGAAGGTCCTTTCTGGGAAGGTAGGAGAGGTGACTCCCTTGGTGCACTGTTATCTTTGTCAACTGAAAAAAAAAAAAAAAAATGAACCACCTAAAAGCTGAGAATTGAATTCTATTTAGAGACAGAACTGAAGACTTAAGCTCATATGACAGCATCTCAGGTCACTCTGAGGGCCTGCTCTGAAGAGGTAAGGGAAGAGCCAGGTTATATAAGCATTTTTGCAACAAAAACTAGGTAGTCGGACTATCAAAAGATTACCTTTGAAATCCAGATACTTCACTTTAATGAATTGAATACTTTTCTGTGTATGGGACAAAGGAGCCTGGCAGGCTACAGTCCATGGGGTCACAAGAATGGGACACAACTTAGTGACTAAACCACCACCACCACGGTGTATGGGAAGATGCGAGAGTCTGGGCTCAATATGGACATCAGCTAGCTGAGCCAGTGTCCCATCACCTCAGCTACCTGGAGCCGGTGCCCCAGCACCTCAGCTCTGTGGAGACAGTGTCCCAGCACCTCAGCTACCTGGACCCGGTGTCCCAGGACCTCAGCTACCTGGACCCAGTGTCCCAGCACCTCAGCTGCCTGGAGCCGGTGTCCTAGCACCTCAGCTCTGTGGAGACAGTGTCCCAGCACCTCAGCTACCTGGACCCGGTGTCCCAGGACCTCAGCTACCTGGACCCAGTGTCCCAGCACCTCAGCTGCCTGGAGCCGGTGTCCCAGCACCTCAGCTACCTGGACTCAGTGTCCCAGCACCTCAGCTACCTGGACCCAGTGTCCCAGCACCTCAGCTACCTGGACCCGGTATCCCAGGACCTCAGCTCTCTAGAGCTGGTGTCCCAGCACCTCAGCTACCTGGACCCGGTATCCCAGGACCTCAGCTCTCTAGAGCCGGTGTCCCAGCACCTAGTTCTGTGGAGCCGGTGTCCCAGCACTTCAGCTACCTGGACCCGGTGTCCTGCACTTCTCCCTTCTTCATCCCCTTGTAGTACACAGTTGGGGCGGCTTCAGTGGCTGATGGCTCAAAGGCCACAATGTCCTTTATTTACTGACAGGGCAGGTGACCTGTTTGGTCCATGTCTTTTACTTGGGGTTGAAACATCACTTACCCAGAGGGAGGGGCACATAGTGTAACTGAAATTGTAATTTTCATCAGCTGAGCCCATGAAACTAGCTCTCAGCTTGAGAAACAGGACATCCCCAGGAGGCCGTGGCAAGGTGGTCCCCAACTCAGACAGTGTGGATGGTGACTGGGTGGCTGTAATTAGGTCTGTGGAGGCACCCAGGAGAGTGACCACCATGCCCCATGTCTGTGGGGCTCAAGTGTTGGACGTGGGTGACTCACCTACGTGTCGACACTGTGTCCCACTCCTTAAAGATACCACTGTTCTTAAATCCATTCATTCTATTGAGGAGATTTGGTTGTTTGGGGATTTTTTGTGTGCAATTAAGGAGGGATGCATGGCTCTAGAGGCACCTTAACCACTGTGCCTCCTTAACAAGGGTGAGTCCCCAAGGGGGCCATGGCATCACCAGCTCCCAGATGCCCTGTCCCTCCCTCTGCAGGAGGGGTGGGGGGAGAGGAGACTGGTGCAGCATGGGCTCCTTCCTCGTCTTGCACTGGGCCAGCCCCGCATCCACTGACCTCTTACACCCCGCAAACATCCTCCTTGTGCCCCTGCTCCATCCCAACCGCTGCAGTCTGACACCTCACTATACGTGGGGCCTTGAGATGAAATTGATAACATTGCCCTCCAGGAGCTCACAGACAGGTTAAGAAAATCAAAACAGAGTTTGAGAGATACAATTGGAGAAAATGTGGCTAGAGTCTGGGGGAGGATGGGAAGGAGGTACATCAGGGAAATCCCAGAGTCTCAGATCTAAGCCGGCTTTCAAGGGATCATGCGGATGCTGACCAGGACACACCTGCCTCACTCAGGACCAGAAACAGCACAGAATTCTGGATTCAGAATCAGGTCCAACCTTTGAAGTAAAAAGCGGGTCAAGACGGTAGACTCCACCATGTTCCTTCCACTCAAAGGCAAGCCCACCTTTAGGCGGCTGCTGCAGGGTGAGAGATGCAGGTGAGAAGCAGGGTTGAGCCACGGCACCTGGGATCTCAATCCCAACAGGTGTGCTGGCAGTCTGACATCCAGGGGCTGCACTCGGCCTCGGCCTCAAGATGCCACCAACAGACTCTCCTGTGTGTCCCACGAGCTCTCTCGCTGGCTAGGTGGCTTTTCCTGCCATCCCTTCTCCTTCCTGGAAGGTGTTCACCCACCTGTGACACAAGAAGACTAAATAATCTCACCCCCAATGACACCCATGCAAATGGTCCCCAGGCCCAGGTCCACGTTGATTTCCTGTGTGCTCACCTGGGGGAGCTCAGAGGACAGAGCTCTGCAGACACAAATCTGGAGGGCCTTTTCTGTGATGGTTTCTGTGTGATATGAGGGCCACTCCCCCCGGCCTTGTAGGGCCTCCTTCCCCCCAACAGCTCGGAGTCAACTTGTGGAGGACGCCAGTGCCCATGTGGTTCCCAAATAGGATCCCACAGCTCCCACAGAGGTGCTTCTGTTTGTGGATGGATACCAAATTCAGTTGTTCAAAATGGGAGACCAAAAGGAGGAATATTTTTATGTGACCATGATGCTGATGTCACTCTCTCTGTAATTCAATCTTTAGGAATTGTCTCTTCTCTAAAGCAGAGGGAGGCTTGCTGCTGCTGCTGCTGCTAAGTCGCTTCAGTTGTGTCCGACTCTCTGCAACCCCATAGATGGCAGCTCACCAGGCTCCGCCATCCCTGGGATTCTCCAGGCAAGAACACTGGAATAGGTTGCCATTTCCTTCTCCAATGCGTGAAAGTGAAGTCGCTCAGTCGTGTCCAACCCTTAGAGACCCCATGGACCACAGCCTACCAGGCTCCTCTGTCCATGGGATTTTCCAGGTTTAGAGCTGTAGAAAACTGATGTGGGTAGGGAGAGAAGCTGGAATGAGGCTCTAGCCACCTCAACTTTTGAGAAGATCAACAATAGCACATCTGGTGAGGGACAGGGAAGCCTGGAGTGCTGGAATCCATGGTATCGCAGAGTCAGACATGACTTGGCAACTAAACAATAACAACAACAACCTATTCTTTGGGCTTCCCAGTGGCAATAGTGGTAAAGAACCTGCCTGCCAGGGCAGGAGAAGTAAGAGATTTAAGTTTGATCCCTGGGTCTGAAAGATCCCCTGAAGGAGGAAATGGCAACCCACTCCAAGCAAGTATTCTTGCTTGGAGAATTCCCACAGACAGAGGAGCCTGGCAGGCTTCAGTCCATGGCATCGCAAAGAGTCGGACACAACCGAAGCAATCTAGCATGCATGCATTCTGAAAAACTACCAAGTTTTAAAAATTGGATATAAACAGATGTATGTGATATGAAATTCTAGAAAAAATTTAAAAGATACAAAGAAGTGAGCTCCTTCTCTCCTCCAGAGCTTGGTCTTGGTCTCTGAGGCCCTGGCAGGAGCGAATATTCCCAGAACAACGGTTCTCTCTTCAAAGATAAACATCTCCATATATGTGCAGTCCTGTCCTGCCCTAGCTTTGTCACTTAGAAACATGTCTTGGAGTTGTCCCTTATCAGCCCCACAGCCTTGACCCTTCTTCCCAAGCGTCATCCATGATATAGTCTAGCACATTCCTCCTCCAGACCCTGAGAACTGCCTGTTTATCTGGGTGGGGAGGAGGGTGTCTGTTTTCCTACAGAGAGTTTGATGTTTTTCTTACTGAAAAGTAATACAAATTTACAAAGTAACCACTGTGTGTGTGAGTGTGTGTGTGTGTGTGTGTGTGCACTTTTGTTTCTATTTGCCTTTGGATTGCATTTCTGGCATTACTTTATTTCCAGAAAATTCTAATTTTTATCTACTTAGAAATTTTTACCCATGTTTTTTTAATGACATAGAATTTGTGCCATGCTTCAAAGTGAAAGTCGCTCAGTTGTGTCCAGCTCTTTGCAAGCCCATGGACTATGCAGTCTATGAAATTCTCCAGGCCAGAACACTGGAGTGGGTAGCCTTTCCCTTCTCCAGGGGATCTTCCCAACCCAGGGATTAAACCGAGGTCTCCCGCATTGTGGGCGGATTCTTTACTGGCTGAGCCACAAAGAAAGCCCAAGAATATTAGAGCGGGTAGCCTATCCCTTCTCCAGGGGATTTTCTCTCCCCAGGAATCAAACCGGGGTCTCCTGCATTGGAGGCAGATTCTTTACCAACTGAGCTATGAGGGAAGCCCTGCTTAGATAGAGTTTTTCTTACCCCATGCCCATTAAAAAAAAAAGAATGCTTCAATGTTCCCATATTTTCAATAGTTTTACACTTTTACTTCTTACTTAAAATTTTATTTTACATCTGGAATCTATTTTAAAGAATGGAGTAAGTGAGAAATCCAGTTTAATATTTTTCCAGATGGTCATCTAGCTGTCTAATTTCATTTAAGGACCAAATCCTCCTGCTCTATTTATTTTAAATGCTATCTTTTCTATAAACTGAAGTCTAATGCTATTTGTGTCCGTCTGTGTATGGGATTCCCTTCCCTGGTCCATGTGTCTCTTCACCCCTACAAACACCACATTGTTTATGCCTTGTGGCTGCAGTATTTCAGGGCATCTGGACTTATGTATCTGAATCTCCTCATGATCTGACCTTTCCCATTTTAATTCACTCTTCCTCTTTTTGGTAAGAACTTCCCATAGATAAAAGTCAGCTTATCTTGTTGAAACCAAATGATCTTTCTATTTTTATTTAGACAACAGTCAACATATAGATTAACTGGAGAAGTTTCCAGTTGATGATAAGGAGTTATCAAATCCCAGAAGACGGGATATGTGGTCAGAGTATCCTTTTTTCTTTGGTATTTAAGTTTTTGTCAGAAGGAACATGCACTTTGTTTTTTCTATGGTGTTTTTAAATCTTTCTGTAGTGCTATCATAATTAGAATGTTCTCTCATTTTATTTTCTGGCTGGTTTTAGTTTTTATAAGGTTACTGATTTTTGCAAAGTAAACATGTAACCAGACACCTGACTGGATATTTTGTTACTTCTAATAACTATTCAGTTGATTCTCCTCATCTTTCATATGGTATCCAGCTCATCTGCAAAATGCAATAATTACACCTCCTGTCTTACAGGTTTGAATTCAGTGCGCTCCTCTGGTGAATCACCCTAAAGGGATCTTCAAGAGTATGGCACATGACATGGTGTCCCCATAGAGCTGTCCTGTTCCAGGCTTTAATGGAAAAGTTCCTAGCTTCTTACCACTGCTGCTGCTGCTGCTGCTGAGTCGCTTCAGTTGTGTCCGACTCTGTGCGACCCCATAGACGGCAGCCCACCAGGCTCCCCCGTCCCTGGGATTCTCCAGGCAAGAACACTGGGGTGGTTTGCCATTTCCTTCTCCAATGCATGAAAGTGAAAAGTGAAAGTGAAGTTGCTCAGTCGTGTCTGACTCTTCATGACCCCATGGACTGCAGCCTACCAGGCTCCTCCATCCATGGGATTTTCCAGGCAAGAGTACTGGAGTGGGGAGCATGTTTTTTTTTTTTATCACAGTTTTATCATATGGTGAAAGTAAATGTCTACTATTGAATTGATTTTAAAAATCAGAAACACATTGAACTTCAGCAAACATTTCCTTGACCTCAAAGGAAATGATGGTACATCTTTCTTTCCTTTGACTAAGCAGAAGATATGCTGGCAGAGCCCAATTCATATCTCCTTCTGGTGGGCAAGCCATCTGCCGTCTGCAGAGAATGTGGTTGGCCAAGGACTCGCAGCTGCCCTCCACCCTGAGAATGGCCCTCAGTAACGCTCCGGGGGCCCTTTCCCCCAGAGATCCCTGGGAGGCAGGAACCCACAGTCTTGCTGGTCTGTAAGGGTGACAAGAAGCCTGACTTCTGCCCTCCTGATGAGGCTGGCAAAGTGGTATAAATCACACTCCAGAGCCCCAGCTGGATGCTGAGGGACACCCCTTGGCCTCGTTGCTCCCTGCCTATACCCACAACCTCAGCCTTCTCCTGGGACCTCTCTGCTGGAAACACCTGCTAGGAATCCTTGCCTCAGGCTCTGCATCCAGGGAACCCACCATGGGCAGGCTCAGAGAAAGTTGTGGGAATGGTAACTGATGTTCTCAGTTCAGTTCAGTTGCTCAGTTGTGTCCGACTCTTTGCGACCCCATGAATCTCAGTGCACCAGGCCTCCCTGTCCATCACCAACTCCTGGAGTTCACTCAAACTCATGTCCATCGAGTCAGTGATGCCATCCAGCCATCTCATCTTCTGTCATCCCCTTCTCCTCCTGCCCCCAATCCCTCCCAGCATCAGAGTCTTTTCCAGTGAGTCAACTCTTCGCATGAGGTGGCCAAAGCATTGGAGTTTCAGCTTTAGCATCAGTCCTTCCAATGAAGACCCAGGACTGAACTCCTTTAGGATGGACTGGTTGTACCACCTTGCAGTCCAAGGGACTCTCAAGAGTCTTCCCAACACCGCAGTTCAAAAGCATCAATTCTTTGGCACCCAGCTTTCTTCACAGTCCAACTCTCACATCCATACATGACCACTGGAAAAACCATAGCCTTGACTAGACGGACCTTTGTTGGCAAAGTAATGTCTCTGCTTTTAAAAATGCTCTCTAAGTTGGTCATCGTTTTGCTAAGAAGCAAGTGTCTTTTAATTTCATGGTTGCAGTCACCACCTGCAGTGATTTTGGAGCCCAAAAAAATAAAGTCTGACACTGTTTCCCCATCTATTTCCCATGAAGTGATGGGCCCAGATGCCATGATCTTAGTTTTATGAACGTTGAGCTTCAATTTTTTCACTCTCCTCTTTCACTTTCATCAAGAGGTTTTTAGTTCCTCTTCACTTTTTGCCATAAGGATGGTGTCATCTGCATATCTCAGGTTATTGATATTTCTCCCAACAATCTTGATTCCAGCTTGTGCTTCTTCCAGCCCAGCGTTTCTCATGATGTACCCTGCATATAAGTTAAATAAGCAGGTGACAATATACAGCCTGGACGTACTCCTTTTCCTATTTGGAACCAGAATGTGGCCCACTGGAGAAGGGAATGGCAAACCACTTCAGTATTCTTGCCTTGAGAACCCCATGAACAGTATGAAAAGGGGAAATGATCGGATACTGAAAGAAGAACTCCCCGGGTTGGTAGGTGCCCCATATGCTACTGGAGATCAGTGGAGAAATAATGCCAGAAAGAATGAAGGGATGGAGCCAAAGCAAAAACAATACCCAGTTGTGGATGTGACTGGTGATAGAAGCAAGGTCTGTAAAGAGCAATATTGCATAGGAACCTGGAATATCAGGTCCACGAATCAAGGCAAATTGGAAGTGGTCAAACAGGAAGAGTGAACATCGACATTCTAGGAATCAATGAACTAAGATGGACTGGAATGGGTGAATTTAACTCAGATGACCATTATATCTACTACTGTGGGCAGGAATCCCTTAGAAGAAATGGAGTAGCCATCATGGTCAACAAGAGTCCGAAATGCAGTACTTGGATGCAATCTCAAAAATGACAGAATGATTTCTGTTCCTTTCCAAGGCAAACCATTCACTATCACGGTAATCCAAGCCTATGCCCAACCAGTAACACTGAAGAAGCTGAAGTTAAACGGTTCTATGAAGACCTACAAGACCTTTTAGAACTAACACCCAAAAAAGGTGTCCTTTTCATTATAGGGGTCTGGAATGCAAAAGTAGGAAGTCAAGAAACACCTGGAGTAACAGGCAAATTTGGCCTTAGAGCACAAAATGAAGCAGGGCAAAGGCTAATAGAGTTTTGCCAAGAGAACGCACTGGTCATAGCAAACACCTTCTTCCAACAACACAAGAGAAGACTCCACACACGGACATCACCAGATGGTCAACACCAAAATCAGATTGATTATATTCTTTGCAGCCAAAGATGGAGAAGCTGTATACAGTTAGCAAAAACAAGACCAGGAGCTGACTGTGGCTCAGATCATGAACTCCTTATTGCCAAATTCAGACTGAAATTGAAGAAAGTGGGGAAAACCACTAGACCATTCAGGTATGACCTAAATCAAATCCCTTATGATTATACAGTGGATGTAGAAATAGATTTAAGGGACTAGATCTGATAGATAGAGTGTCTGATGAACGATGGATGGCGGTTCATGACATCGTACAGGAGACAGGGACCAAGACCATCCCCATGGAAAAGAAATGCAAAAGAACAAAATGGCTGTCTGAGGAGGCCTTGCAAACAGCTGTGAAAAGAAGAGAAACGAAAAGCAAAGGAGAAAAGGAAAGATAGAAGCATCTAAATGCAGAGTTCCAAAGAATAGCAAGGAGAGATAAGAAAGCCTTCCTCAGCAATCAATGCAAAGAAATAAAAGAAAACGACAGAATAGGAAAGACTAGAGATCTCTTCAAGAATATTAGAGATTCCAAGGGAACATTTCATGCAAAGATGGGCTCAATAAAGGACAGAAAAGGTATGGACCTAACAGAAGCAGAAGATATTAAGAAGAGGTGGCAAGAATACACAGAAGTATACAAAAAAGATCTTCATGACCCAGATAATCATGATGGTGTGATCATTCACCTAGAGCCAGACATCTTGGAATGTGAAGTCAAGTGGGCCTTAGAAAGTATCACTATAAACAAAGCTGGTGGAGGTGATGGAATTCCAGTTGAGCTATTTCAAATCCTGAAAGATGATGCTGTGAAAGTGCTGCACTCAATATGCCAGCAAATTTGGAAAACTCAACAGTGGCCACAGGACTGGAAAAGGTCAGTTTTCATTCCAATCCCAAAGAAAGGCAATGCCAAAGAATGCTCAAACTACCACACAGTTGCACTCATCTCACATACTAGTAAAGTCATGCTCAAAATTCTCCAAGCCAGGCTTCAGTAATACGTGAACCGTGAACTTCCAGATGTTCAATCTGGATTTAGAAAAGGCAGAGGAACCAGAGATCAAATTTTCAACATCTGCTGGATCATGGAAAAAGCAAGTGAGTTCCAAAAAAAAAAAATATATTTCTGCTTTATTGACTATGTCAAAGCTTTTGACTGTGTGGATCACAATAAACTGTGGAAAATTCTGAAAGAGATGGGACTACCAGACCACCTGACCTGCATCTTGAGAAACCTATATGCAGATCAGAAGCAACAGTTAGAACTGGACATGGAATATGATGTTCTCAGTTCAGTTCAGTTCAGTTCAGTCGCTCAGTCGTGTCCGACTTTCCACGACCCCATGAATCACAGCACGCCAGGCCTCCCTGTCCATCACCACCTCCCAGAGTTCACTCAAACTCATGTCCATCGAGTCGGTGATGCCATCCAACCATCTCATCCTCTGTCGTCCCCTTCTCCTCCTGCCCCCAATCCCTCTTAGCATCAGACTCTTTTCCAGTGAGTCAACTCATCGCTTGAGGTGGCCAAAGTATTGGAGTCTAACTGGATCCAAATTGCATTTTGAGGGGGAACACTACTTGGTGGGATTTACTGTCTTTAATGCATTCCTGGGCTATATTGGCTAACATTTCACTTATGACATTTCCATCAATAATCATAAGGAGATCCATTTCTAATTTTCTTCTTGTGTTTTCTCAGTATCTGCTTTCATAGGTACTGGGTAAAAATGCACGTGAAGTTTTCTTTTTTTAATTGACTATGAACATTTTAAATGGCACTGAAATGGCATGTTACTTAAATTTGAAAGTTTCATGCAATTTCAAAGAATTTATTTGGACCTGGGTGGGGAGGCATAGGCCTTTAGTGACGGTCTCAGTTGCTCCTTGGTAGCCCATCTGGTTAGATGGTTCTATTCCTTTGAGGTCAGAAATATTTTTTTCTAGATAAGAAAAATACAAATTTTCTGTGTATTTCTAGAATAACACCCTTTCTATTTACTCATATGTAGTTAAAATATTCTCTCAAAATTATTTTTCTTTCCTCAGCTCCTATGATTAGTTTCTCATGTATACTTTTCCTTTTTTGCTTTCTTCTTTATCCTCCTGCTATGAGAGTAGCTTTGTTGTTGTGGCTTTGTTTTTTTTTTTAGTATGTGAAAATGCAAATAGTACAGAAAAAACAAAAAATCACCCTAAATCTCATCCCTCTGAGATGACACTATTAATAATTTGGTGGGAACGTCCCTGGTAGCCCAGTGGTTAGGAATCTACCTTGCAATGTAACGGATGCAGGTTCAATCCCTGGTCAGTGAGTTAAGCCCACACAGCAAAGCTACTGAGCCCAGGAGTTCTAGAGCCCATGTGCTGCAACTGGAGAACCCAAATGCCACAACTAGAGAAAGTCCAAGAACCACAATGAAGAGCCCAAGCGCTGCAACAAAAATCCAGTGCAGCCAAAATAAAGTAAAATCATCATGATGATTTGGTGACTTCTCTTCATTATCCGTTTAGGCTTCCATGCCTGCAGATATATGCACTCAACACAAGCTGGACTATACCGACGCTATTTTAATTGTAGCCTCCATTCATATGCAAAAGAGGAGTATTTTGTTTTGGTTATCTCTTTTTTCTCTCTCCCCTTCTCTCTCCCCTTCTCTCACACACACACATACATAGATTTTCACTAAATTCCAAAGTTAGTGAGTTAGTCTCCAACACTGTTGTTTGGGGTTCTTAGTGCTTTCATTTCTTCAAAGGTGGGGTTCCCTGACACTCGTTTTCCTTGTTGTTTTCGTTTGTTTGGAGGGAGCAGGACATAGCTGCTGTTATTCTGACATCTTTACAGGGAAGACTCTTGCATCCATCCTCATGGTGACTATAACAAGTTAGCACAAATTTAGTGTTGGAAAACGACACAGGTATGTTGATGTACTGTTCCAGGAGTTAAAAACCAAGATGTGGGCAGGGCTGTGTTTCTGCCGGAGTCTCCAGGAGAACGACCTCCTTGTCTACCCAGCTTCTAGAAGTGTGCATTCCTCAGCTCAGGGCTCTTCCATCCTTTCAGAGCCAGTCATGGGGGTTCAGTGTTTCTCCAACCATGTTGTCCTCACTCTGACCCCCACCCCAGCCACACACACACACACACACACACACACCTCCCTTTCTCACCTATAAGGACCCTTGTGATGCCACTTCACCCTCTGGTTTATCCACATTAATAAACTCCCCACCATGTGATCAGCAACCTTAGTTCACCTGCAGGGCTCAGCCCCTTGCCATGTAACAATATTCCCAGGTATGGGCGTCCCGATGAAGGTGTCCTTCTCTCGGAGCCTTATTTGCTGACAATAATTCCCAAACATTTTTCCCCAAATCTACTCGCTCACACCCTGGAATTTTCCCCCATGCCCTGACATACACTGAGCTGCATTTGGCAGCCGGTGTGAGCAGGGGACCCATCAGAGACATGATGGGGGAAGGACACAGTCTCAAGGGAGTGACCTTCCCAGGTCTGAGATTTGCCCAAAAGGGGAAGCCCCCCTCCCGCAACAGAAGGTTTGCTTGGGTGTCCCTCTTCTTGAACCCACTCAACACCCATATTAGGTCGCTATTTTCCTCACACCCACGGTGAAGGGACTGAGGTCCACAAAGGTTCAGGGTCATGGAGACGCTGCCAGGAATAGAGAGTCTGGGCTCACAACCCCCACATCCTGAGTTCCCCAGTGTGCTGGAAATACCCTGGGAACTTACCTCCGGAGAACATGGCCGGAAACCGCTCCTCTCCCCTTATCGAGCCTCTCAGCCAGTCTCCAAATATGGCAGGGGGCAGGGATGAACTCTCGGGTTCTGTTACAAAAGGAAGCGTCCTCTCAGATTGCCAGGTCTCTGTATATAACATGGATTAGGGGGTGAGGCCAGGGCCCCCCCGCACGCCACCACTGCTCACCATCCCAGCTCTGTGTTCATGGCAGGCAGGCGTGGAGGCACCCAGCTTGCTCACCCGTCCAGCAGGAAAGCACTGAGCTCCCAAGGTGGTTACCTGCTGATAATACAGTCCCGTCCGCTACAGAGGAAGGCAGCCAGTGCCTTTCTGAGGTAGAGAAACCAGGGAGATGCACCCACCCAGGGGTCCGCCCTGCAGCCAGCCATGCCTCAAAAGTGACGCCCCCAAGGACAGACCGCTCTCAGCCCTTCCCTTGGCCTCCTTGTCTGTCTCTGCCCACGGAGATGCCACCTTCCGCTTTTTTTAAGCTACTAACCTTTTGTAGCTTAAATGCCAGGCATCATGCTAAAAACATCAGTGACCCTATGGTTTTCTTTCATCTAAACAGTGAAGGTGGGATATTCTCACAAGGCAGAGCTGTGGGAAAGATACTCAAAGAAACTGAACACTGAAGTCATAGAAGTCTCCCCATCATTACGGAATGACACTCACTCATCAGGAGGTGCTTCCCAAATGGAAGATTCTGTACAGACACATGGTTAACAATCTCAGAAAAATTTAACGATGATCACCTGGCAAAAACCTGTTCCCAGCTGACCATGGAGGCACTGCCCCCTTATATGCCTGTGCCTGGGGCTCCATCATTTAGTGGGCTGCTTCTGCTATCTCCCCAAAGAGCAAGGGGTCAGAGAAAGGGGCCATTCCACTCAGAGCCTGTGTCCCCACCTCTAGGTCATGCTCTGGACCTGGGGCAGGGTGGGCTCTTGCCCGGCCGGGCCATTCTTATAGAGGAATATCCCTGGGTGTGTGCATTCTGACCCTCAAAGGGTAACCACAGCTGTTTGTAGGGTATTTGTGGGCAAGGTCTGCACATGTAGGCATGAGGTAGGAGATAGATGGGCCTCTGGACTGGACAGCTGGTGTTTGTCAAACGGTGTGAGATTGCAGTTTTATTCTCCCCCAGACACTCCAAGAACAAAGCTAGAGGCAGAAGCTGAGCTCTACTGAAGTAAAGCAATAAGATGATCACTCCTGAGGCCAAGGAAACTTCCCTGACTGCACAGGCACAAAAAGACTCTTTGGAAATCAAAAAGGAGGGGACACCACCCCACAATCAGTGATGCCAAGACTCCCATAGGCGTCTATGGTGGAATCCATCTTAGCAAAAAGATGCACACTGCTGTTGGGGCCCTAGAAAAGGTCAGATGCAGGAAAAGAAACCAGATAACTGGTCAAAGGGAAGCAAAGACCCAGAAGAACTGACCTGTATAAGTGATGTAACCCCCTCTTCACTACTTCCCCCTCATTAGGGAGGACACACACACTCTTTCTCACCAGGTGTGTATGTATTTCTGCCTTGATTCTGTCTTAAATAAACTATTTCTCTGTATGCTTTCCCACATGTTAGGCTGCACCTCTGATAATAAACTTTGAATTTGTTTCTACAGTGTTTGCCTCCTTGAGACATTCTTGCCTTCAAACAGGAGAAAAAGCCAGGAAACTTTACATCTAGCCTCTGGCCCCTGATGGCCTAGTGGCTAGGATTCCGGGTTTTCATTCAGGCTACCCAGGTTCAATTTCTGGGCAGGAAACTAAGATCTGCCTTCAGGACCACTCACTGCTGTCTCTCCTTGAGACCCAGCAGGCTGATTGTCACACAGGTGAATGTGAGAGCCCAGGAGGTGTAGGAAAGCTGGGGTTGGGAAGGGCAGGGAGGCCGTGGGCCAGGTCAAGGTCCACCTGGAAATGTGGCTGGAGGGGTCTAGCAGATCTATATTCAGTCCTGAGTTCCTAGAACATTAGGAAGGCAAACTTTTCAAGGTAGCAAGGTAATCCATGTTTTATTCAACAGTTTGCTAGCTCAAGTTAGGAATTTTAACTATGTAAGCCTTCAGTAAATTGCCTAACCATCTCTGCGGCCAGCTGAGAACAAGGTGGCTGGGGTGTCAGGAGTGGGTGATGGGAGCTCAGAGGGGTGTTGGGGTTCAGAAACCCCAGAGCATACCTGACAAGCTCACCCAGGCTGGTGGGCACCGGGCCCAGGTGGCAGCCCCTGCTCCCCAGGAGTTCACCTCCCCAGCTCTGGAAACCACCTTGGCTTATGACTCCGCTGTGACATAGTGGGTTTCAGAGACAGTTTTGCTCAGAAACATCACTGTGAGTGAGAAAGCCAGCATCTCTAGAGCTAAGGGGAGAGTTGCTCTGCGCAAACCAGCTGGAGTTGGCGATCTCCGCGCACAGGATCGAGACAGATCGCTGGGACTGACGCATGAGGCCTGGAGGCTGCGATCTCAGGAGTGACTGGCCAAGGCCATAGTACCTGCAGACCTCTGCCTCCGACAGAACTTCCAGGACGACTCAGGGTTCCTCTCGGCTTATCAACAGCGACCACGTGGTCCCTCCATTGTTGGCTGGCTCAACCTTGCTTTGTCTAGTCCTATTTGAAAACAACTCACTTCTGGACTTCCCTGGTGATACAGTGGATAACAATCTACCTAGCGATGCAGGGGACACGGATTCGATCCCTGGTCTGGGAAGATTCCACTTGCCACGTAGCAACTAAAGCCTGTGCACCACAACTACTGAAGCCCTTGTGCCTAGAGCCTGTGCTCTGCAACCAGAGAAGTCGCTGCAATGAGAAACCTGTGCACCCCAATGAAGGGCAGACGCTGCTCGCCAAAGAGCCTTCAAACAGCAATGAAAACCCAGTGCAACCATAAAAAAAAACTTAACTCATAAGCCTGACAAAGACAAATAGCATATGATATTGCATATAAAAAAAAAGATACAAGTGGATTTATTTCCAAAGCTGAAAGAGACTCACAGACTCAGAATAAAACAAACTTAGAAGGAAATGGTAAACCACTCCAGTATTCTTGCCTGGAGAATCCCATAGACGGAGAAGCCTGGTAGGCTACAGTTCACTGGGTCTCAAAGAGTCAGACACGACTGAGCGACTGAACGGAACGGACAGATGGTTACCAAAGGGGAAAGGAGTGTGGGGAGAGGAATAAGTTAGGAGCATAAGATTAACATATACACACTGCTGCTGCTGCTGCTGCTAAGTCGCTTCAGTCATGTCCGACTCTATGCGACCCCATAGACGGCAGCCGACCAGGCTCCACCGTCCCTGGGATTCTCCAGGCAAGAACACTGGAGTGGGTTGCCATTTCCTTCTCCAATGTGTGAAAGTGAAAAGTGAAAGTGAAGTCGCTCAGTCATGTCCAACTAGTAGCGACCCCATGGACTGCAGCCCACCAGGCTCCTCTGTCCATGCGATTTTCTAGGCAAGAGTACTGGAGTGGGTTGCCATTGCCTTCTCCGAACATATACACACTACTGTATATAAAATAGAA
Source organism: Moschus berezovskii (assembly GCF_049115385.1). Lineage (NCBI taxonomy): Eukaryota > Metazoa > Chordata > Mammalia > Artiodactyla > Moschidae > Moschus > Moschus berezovskii. The sequence goes on along the minus strand of NC_142474.1, from coordinate 42,754,367 downwards.
AACCAGCAAGGACCTACTGTATAGCACAGGGAACTATATATTTTGTAATAACTTATAAGGGAAGAGAATCTTAAGAATATATATGTTTATTTGTATTCATGTATAACTGAATCAGCTTGCTATATACCTGAATCTAACGTGATACTGTAAATCAACTATACTTCAAATAAAACATGCGCACACACACACACAGCTCACTTCATGGAAAATCTTCCCTGATGGTGGAACTCGGCCCAATGTCTTCATGGAAATACGTTCCCTTCTGTGAACCTTTCTTGTGTGATTGACACGTTTCCCCCAGATCCCTCTTAGTCCACTAATTCTATAGCTAAGGCCATGACTTCTTGGTTGAACTAAAGTTACTAAATCAACAAGACAGAATCACATTGATTTCATAGCCTCATGCCTCACATTTTAGGAATGTTCCCACTGGGAAATGTGTCAGAGGCTCTCAAACACTGGTGTGCTTGAGAATGACTAGAGTGGGTCCTTCAGAGGAGAAGCCTGGCCTCCACCCCAATCTGCATCTCCAGACAGATGCTTGGCACCTGCCCATCCAATCAGCACTGAAGGTGATTCTGACCGAAGCCACCTGGGGACAATGCAGGGAAATGCCAGTGACAGCAGTACCTCCAGAACATATAAGGTGTCCAGAGGGAGGGAGTGGAGGCAAGTTTGGGAGACAAAGATCTGTATTTTTGAAGAGAGGTGAAAAGAGGAAGTTTGCACTGGGTAACAAAGGATTATTTGGTTCTAAAGTAAGTGCTGAGATTAAAGATTTCAGAAGCATTTATGTCTCATCACCTAATTTGATAAAGATACTAAAAAGCAACTTGAAACAACTAACCTATTAGACATTTCTGGACAGACCCTCGGTTCCAACAGCAAGGAGGGAATTCTGCAACAGTCTGGGTCAGCTTGGACATTCATCCCTCCCCACTAGAGCCTCTGGATGGAACCACAGCCCTAGCCAACACCTTGATAGCAGCCTGGGGGCCCTGCTGTTGCTAAGTCACTTCAGTCGTGTCCGACTCTGTGTGACCCCATAGACGGAAGCCGACCAGGCTCCACCGTCCCTGGGATTCTCCAGGCAAGAACACTGGAGTGGGTTGCCATTTCCTTCTCCAATGTGTGAAAGTGAAAAGTGAAAGTGAAGTTACTCAGTCGTGTCCGACCTTTAGCGACCCCACAGACTGCAGCCTAGCAGGCTCCTCCATCCATGGGATTTTCTAGGCAATAGTACTGGAGTGGCTTGCCATTGCCTTCTCCGTGGGGGCCCTGAGCAGACTCCTTACCACAAACACAGAGAGGAAAGTGTGAACATATGTCGCTGGGAGTGGTTAAGCTTGTGGTCTCTTGCTACCCAGTTCAGTTCAGTTCAGTCACTCAATCATGTCCTACTCTTTGCAACCCCATGGACTGCAGCACGCCAGGCTTCCCTGTCCATCACCAACTCCTGGAGTTTACTCAAACTCATGTCCATTGAGTCGGTGATGCCATTCAACCATCTCATCCTCTGTCATTCCCTTCTCCTCCTGCCTTCAATCTTTCCCAGCATCAGGGTCTTTTCAAATGAGTCAGTTCTTCAAATCAGGTGGCCAGAGTATTGGAGTTTCAGCGTCAGCATCAGTCCTTCCAATGAATATTCAGGACTGATTTCCTTTAGGATGGACTGGTTGGATCTCCTTGCAGTCCAAGGGATTCTCAAGACTCTTCTCCAGCACCACAGTTCAAAAGCATCAATTCTTCGGTGCTCAGCTTCCTTTATAGTCCAGCTCTCACATCCATACATGACTACTGGAAAAACCACAGCTTTGACTAGACGGACCTTTGTTGGCAAAGTAATGTCTCTGCTGTTTAATATGCTTTCTAGGTTGGTCATAGCTTTTCTTCTAAGGAGCAAGTGTCTTTTAATTTCATGATTGCAGTCACCATCTGTAGTGATTTTGGAGCCCAAAAAAATAAAGTCAGCCACTGTTTCCACTGTTTCCCATCTAGTTGCCATGAAGTGATAAGACCGGATGCCGTGTTCTTAGTTTTCTGAATGTTGAGTTTTAAGCCAACTTTTCACTCTCCTCTTTCACTTTCATCAAGAGACTCTTTAGTTATCCTTCACTTTCTGCTATAAAGGTGGTGTCATCTGCATATCTGAGGTTATTGATATTTCTCCCGGCAATCTTGATTCCAGCTTGTGCTTCCTCCCGCCCAGCGTTTCTCATGGTGTTCTCTGCATATAAATAAGCAGGGTGACAATATACAGCCTTGACATATTCCTTTCCCTGTTTGGAACCAGTCTGCTGTTCCATGTCCAGTTCTAACTGTTGCTTCCTGACCCGCATACTGATTTCTCAGGAGACAGGTCAGGTGGTCTGGTATTCCCATCTCTTTCAGAATTTTCCACAGTTTGCTGTGGTCCACACAGTCAAGGCTTTGGCATAGTCAATAAAGCATAAGTAGATGTTTTTCTGGAACTCTCTTGCTTTTTTGATGATCCAACGGATGTTGGCAATTTGATGTCTGGTTCCTCTGCCTTTTCTAAATCCTGCTTGAACATCTGGAAGTTCACAGTTCACATACTGCTGAAGCCTGGCTTGGAGAATTTTGAGCATGACTTTACTAGCGTGTGAGATGAGTGCAATAGTGCAGTAGTTTGAGCATTCTTTGGCATTGCCTTTCTGACCTTTTCCAGTCCCATGGTCACTGTTGAGTTTTTCAAATATGCTGGCATATTGAGGGCAGCACTTTCAGGGCATCGTCTTTTAGGATTTGAAATAGCTCAACTGGAGTTGCATCACCTCCACTATTTTTGTTCATAGTGATGCTTCCTAAGGCCCCTTGACTTAGCATTCCAGGATGTCTGGCTCTAGGTTGGTGATCACACCATCATGATTATCTGGGTCATGAAGATATTTTTTGTATAGTTCTTCTGTGTATTCTTGCCACCTCTTCTTAATATCTTCTGCTTCTGTTAGATCCACACCATTTCTGTCCTTTCTTGTGTCCATCTTTGCACGAAATTTTCACTTTGTATCTCTAATTTTCTTGAAGAGATCTCTAGACTTTCCCATTCTATTGTTTTCCTCTATTTCTTTGCACTGATCACTGAGGAAGGCCTTTTTATCTCTCCTTGCTATTCTTTGGAACTCTGCATTCAAATGGGTATATCTTTCCTTTTCACTTCTCTTCTTTTCACAGCTATTTGTAAGGCCTCCTCAGACAGCCATTTTGCTTTTTTGCATTTCTTTTTCTTGGGGATGATCTTGATCCCTGCCTCCTGTACAATGTTATGAACCTCCATCCATAGTTAGTTACTTAGGCACTCTGTCTACCAGTTCTAATCCCTTGAATCTATTTGTCACTTCCACTTCCACTTTGTAAGGGATTTGATTTAGGTCATACCTGAATGGTCTAGTGGTTTTCCCTACTTTCTTCAATGTAAGTCTGAATTTGGCAATAAGGAGTTCATGATCTGAGCCAGTCAGCTCCCAGTCTTGTTTTTGCTGACTGTATAGAACGTCTCCATCTTTGGCTGCAAAGAAAAGAATCAATCTGATTTCAGTATTGACCATCTGATGATGTCCATGTGTAGAGTGTTCTCTTGTGTTGTTGGAAAAGGGTGTTTGCTATGACCAGTTCATTCTCTTGGCAAAACTCTATTAGCCTTTGCCCTGCTTCATTTCGTGCTCCAAGGCCAAATTTGCCTGTTACTCCAGGTGTTTCTTGACTTCCTACTTTTGCATTCCAGTTCCCTATAATGAAAAGGACATTTTTTGGGGTGCTAGTTCTAGAAGGTCTTATAGGTCTTCATCGAACCATTCAACTTTAGCTTCTTCAGCATTACTGGTTGGGGCATAGACTTGGATTACTGTGATTTTGAGTGGTTTGCCTTGGAAACGAACAGAGATCATTCTGTCATTTTTGAGATTGCATTCAAGTACTGCATTTAGGACTCTTTTGTTCACTGTGATGGCTACTCCATTTCTTCTAAGGAATTCTTGTCCACAGTAGTACATATAATGGTCATCTGAGTTAAATTCACCCATTCCAGTCTGTTTCCTAAATTGTCTGATTGCTAAAATGTTCACTTTTGCTGTTTGACCACTTCCAGTTTGCCTTGATTCATGGACCTAACATTCCAGGTTCCTATGCAATATTGCTCTTTACAGCATCAGACTTTACTTCCATCACCAGTCACATCCACATCTGGGTGTTGTTTTTGCTTTGGCTCCATCTCTTCATTCTTTCTGGAGTTATTTCTCCACTGATCTCCAGTAGCATATTGGACACCTACTAACCTGGGGAGTTCATCTTTCAGTATCCAACTTTTTGCCTTTCATACTGTTCATGGGCTTCTCAAGGCAAGAATACTGAAGTGGTTTCCCATTCCTTTCTCCAGTGGACCACGTTTTATCAGAACTCTACACCATGAGCCATCTGTCTTGGGTGGCCCTACATGGCCCTACCGGGCCACTTGTTACCCAGTAAGGGAGAACATCTGTTTCCTCTTTGGAGAACTCTAGAGGAACATCTCTTTTTTTATTTGGTTTTGGTTTTTTGAAAAAAATTTTTTGATAAATTAAAGGACAATAGCTGAAACATGGAAACCGCCTAAATGTCCATTGATAAATGAATGGATAAAGATGTGGTACGTATACACAATGGAGTCCTACTCAGCCATGAAAAGAATGAAATAATTCCATTTGCAGCAACTTGGATGCAACTAGAGATTATCATACTAAGTGAAATAAGTCAGAAATAGAAAGACAAATACCATATGATATCACTTACACATGGAATTTAAAATATGGCACAAATGAACATATCTACGGAACAGAAACATCCACAGACATAGACAATAGACCTGTGGTTGCCAAGGTGGAGCCAGGGGAAGGACTAGAATTTTGGGATTAGCAGATGTAAAGTATTACATATATAGGATGGGTAAACAACAAGGTCTTACAGTATGGCACAGGAAACTATGTTCAATATGCCATGATAAACCATAATGGAAAAGAATATAGAAAAGAATGTTTATATGTGTGTAACTGAGCTACTTTGCTATACAGTGGAGATTGGCACAACGTTGTAAATCAACTATACATCAATAGGGCTTCCTTGGTGGCTCAGATGGTAAAGAATCTGCCTGTAATGCAAGAGACCTGGTTCAATCCCTGGGTTGGGAAGATCCCCTGGAGGAGGGCATGGCAACCCACTACAGTATTCTTGCCTGGAGAATCCCATGGACAGTGGAGCCTGACAAGTTACAGTCCATGGGGCTGCAAAGTGTCAGATATGACTGAATGACTAATGCTTTCACTTTTTACTTCAATAAAAAAAATAAAGTTAAAAAAAATCAAACATGTATCCTGCCTTTTCTATATTACCTGTACATTCAGTTCAGTTCAGTTGCTCAGTCGTGTCCAACTCTTTGCGACCCCATGAATCACAGCACGCCAGGCCTCCCTGTCCATCACCAACTCCCGGAGTTCACTCAAACTCATGTCCATAGAGTCGGTGATGCCATCCAGCCATCTCATTCTCTGTTGTCCCCGTCTCCTCCCACCCCCAATCACTCCCAGCATCAGACTCTTTTCCAGTGAGTCAACTCGTCACATGAGGTGGCCAAAGTATTGCAGTTTCAGCTTTAGCATCAGTCCTTCCAATGAACACCCAGGGTTGATCTCCTTTAGAATGGACTGGTTGGATCTCCTTGCAGTCCAAGGGACTCTCAAGAGTCTTCTCCAGCACCACAGTTCAAAAGCATTAATTCTTCGGCGATCAGCTTTCTTCACAGTCCAACTCTCACATCCATACATGACCACGGGAAAAACTATAGCCTTGACCAGACGGACCTTGGTTGGCAAAGTAATGTCTCTGCTTTTTAATATACTATCTAGGTTGGTCATAACTTTCTTTCCAAGGAGTAAACGTCTTTTAATTTCATGGCTGCAATCAGCCTCTGCAGCGATTTTGGAGCCAAAAAAAATAAAGTCTGACACTGTTTCCACTGTTTCCCCATCTATTTCCCATGAAGTGATGGGACCAGATGCCATGATCTTAGTTTTATGAATGGTCAGCTTCAAGCCAACCTTTTCACTCTCCTCTTTCACTTTCATCAATAGGCCTTTGAGTTCCTCTTCACTTTCTGCCATAAGGGTGGTGTCATCTGCATATCTGAGGTTATTGATATTTCTCCCGGCAATCTTGATTCCAGCTTGTGCTTCTTCCAGCCCAGCGTTCCTCATGATGTACTCTGCATATAAGTTAAATAAGCAGGGTGACAATATACAACCTTGACGTACTCCTTTTCCTATTTGGAACCAGTCTGTTGTTCCGTGTCCAGTTCTAACTGTTGCTTCCTGACCTGCATACAGGTTTCTCAAGAGGCAGGTCAGGTAGTCTGGGATTCCCATCTCTTTCAGAATGTTCCACAGTTTATTGTGATCCACACAGTCAAAGGCTTTGGCATAGTCAATGAAGCAGAAATAGATGGTTTTCTGGAACTCTCTTGCTTTCTCCATGATCCAGCGGATGTTGGCAATTTGATCTCTGGTGCCTCTGCCTTTTCTAAAACCTGCTTGAACATCTGGAAGTTCACGATTCACATATTGCTGAAGCCTAGCTTAGAGAATTTTGAGCATGACTTTACTAGCGTGTGAGATGAGTGCAATTGTGCGGTAGTTTGAGCATTCTTTGGCATTGCCTTTCTTTGGGATTGGAATGAAGACGGACCTTTTCCAGTCCTGTAGCCACTGCTGAGTATTCCAAATTTGCTGGCATATTGAGTGCAGCACTTTCACAGCATCATCTTTCAGGATTTGAAATAGCTCAACTGTAATTCCATCACCACCACTAGCTTTGTTCGTAGTGATGCTCTCTAAGGCCTACTTGACTTCACATTCCAAGATGTCTGGTTCCAGGTGAGTGATCACGCCATTGTGATTATCTTCCTCGTGAAAATCTTTTTTGTACAGTTCTTCTGTGTATTCTTGCCACCTCTTCTGAATATCTTCTGCTTCTGTTAGGTCCATACCATTTCTGTCTTTTATCGAGCCCATCTTTGCATGAAATGTTCCCTTGATATCTCTAATTTTCTTGAAAAGATCTCTTGTTTTTCCTATTCTGTTGTTTTCCTTTATTTCTTTGGATTGATCGCTGAGGAAGGCTTTCTTATCTCTCCTTGCTATTCTTTGGAACTCTGCATTCAGATGCTTATATCTTTCCTTTTCTCCTTTGCTTTTCGCTTCTCTTCTTTTCACAGCTATTTGTAAGGCCTCCTCAGACAGCCTGTACATTAAGGTAACACAATAGTTGATTATGTGAAAATATTATAGCTATTAAATGAGATAGTAATAATAGAATTAAAATACCATTATTTTGTTGTCCCTAATCAAATAATAGCAATGACCATCAATGGCTGTTAACAAAGCAAAAAAAAAAACACAACAAAAACAGTTTGGCAGGGGGAGAGAGACAAGTGGGCATTTTATACCTCCTGAGAGAAGGACACCACACCTCCCACAAAGGGTCATTGCAAACAAATAACCAAGCAAATAAAGCCATTCCTGAGGTTGATCAAGCCAGAAGATCCAGCTACCACCTTGAAGACCATACAGGGGACGGAGAGACATGGGGAAATACACACACACACACACACACACACACACCCATGGAGATGGAGCCAACAAATCCAGACCACAGAAAACTCCGCAGGACAAGTAACTGGATTCTTTCACCAAGGAGAGGAACCTACAGATGAAAAGAGGCTCAAGAGACATGTCAGCCAACTGCAGTTTTGCCCAATATTTGAATCTTCATTCAAATAAGGTATAAAAATGGCCCATACTAAATTTGGGGTAATTCAGTTCAGTTCAGTCGCTCAGTCGTGTACGACTCTTTGCAACCCCATGAATCACAGTACGCCAGGCCTCCCTGTCCATCACCAACTCCCTGAGTTTGCTCAAACTCATGTCCATTGAGTCGGTGATGCCATCCAGCCATCTCATTCTCTGTCGTCCCCTTCTCCTGCCCCCAATCCCTCCCAGCATCAGAGTATTTTCCAGTGAGGAACCCTAAATGGATATTTGAAAATGATTATTTTTAGGTAGGTTCATGCTATTAGACTCTATACATTAAAAGATTCTTTACTTGTTGGAGATATTTTGTGAAATATTTGCAGATAAACTATTATCCTTTCTGGGATTTGATCCCAATGGGCTGGGGGGATGGGTGGGATACAGGAGAAGATGGGCTGACTGCAGTGAACATCTGAAGCTGGGAGATAGGCACCCGGAGGTCATTATATTATTAATGTGTATTACATCATTCCCTTGATACTAATAGGTGATTGAAAAGGTCCATTTTAAAAAGTCAAAACTGCTAAGAAAGACCTGGAAGGCACTGTCCTGTAGGACTAGAGTTTAAGGGACTGATGTATTTTCCCCATGAAAACTTTTCCCTGCATGTTGACATTGAAATGCAGGAAAATTTGTCCTGAAGGAACAAGTCTATGAGGTCAGCTGCCCTGAACACATTCATTACATGAAATGAGGAGTGACCGAATGATGGCTTCAGTGCAGAATTAGATAATGATTGTGGAAAAGGTCCTCTCCCTTTTCAGTGGCTGGTAACTTCTTTAATGTAATTGTTCTGACTTTTATAACGGCCTGTTGAGTAACAGCGCATCTCTGCAAAATCTCACTTTGGAATGAAGGGAGCTTTTGTTGAAATAAAGAGGTGTTTGGGAAATGCAATGTTTGTTTGGATTTGAAGCTGAGTGCTGGTTCAAGTGCTGGTCGCTGTCAGCTCCAGCACTGAACAGAAACTGCCTCTGGGGCAGACCAAGGCGGCCAGCATTGTGACTGAGGTCAGGGCCCCAGGCGAGTGGAGGGCAGAGGAAGAATACAGAATGGGGGTCTTGGTGTCAGCTTGGCTCCAGAGCCCATGGGGGTGGAGAATAACCGAGAAGTTCCGTGGCACAGTTTGATCCCCCCCGTCACCCTCCTGTTTCCTGAAACAGCAGTAAGTTTTACCTCTGATGTTATCTAGGCCTGCGTGGTTAGCACTCTGGATGCCAGGTTCAGGGGCCCATTCCCATCCCCTAGGGGACCCCATCCACTGCTCAACCACATGCCTTGCAGCAGGCCTACCTGGCTGGACGCTGGGCTCCCTCACCTGTGCATCCCCTCTCATAGCCTTGGTTGCCAGGTGAGGCCAAGTCAGGTTAAGAAGCCTTCTTGAGGGGGCTGGGGCTCAGCCCCATATCAGAAGGACAGTCCTGAACACTCTGGTCACTGCTTTGTGGTGTTTATTTATCTCCATGGCAACGCTGGGGTACCCAAGCCTTGTGCTGTTTACAGACCAGACTAAGTGCTTGGGAACTAGGTTCCTATGCCGAGGCCATAGACAAGGTGGACTTTGAATTCCAGGTCCTCCCACAACCCCTGGGGACCGCAACTCCTCAAGCAGGAGGCCTAGCATCAGGAGCAGACAGGGCTGGACAAGCTGAAGTGGTCACCATGCTAGTACATACGGCTCCACCAGTATCTCGGCCACCATTGCCTTCAGACATTCAGCAAGCTTTTCCACGGTGAGAAGGTCCAGAGCAAACATGGAGGACTGTGTGAACTCCTCCCTCCGTGTATCCAGCATTGTGCTGGCCACTGGGAGGACACTAGGGACCTCAAGCATCTGCAGGGAGGGACCTTGGGAAATTATTAGCTGCCTGCTCCCAGGGAGAAGCCCCTCCATGTAACGGTTGCGTCTCTCCTTGCTGTGAATACCTCCACTGCAGGCAATTTCCATCTGCCCAGTGATGTTGCCAAGCATGGAACAGGGAAGAGATGGGGCCAACAGCTCACCTCCGCCAGACAGGTGTGCAGGCAGGTGTCAAGCACACATGCAGGAAGTCCTAAAACAATCAGGAAGTCAAAAATATTCACTAGTTAATGTAATTTAACTCTGCTTATAGTTTATTTTTGAGACCAGCTGTGTCTGTGTGGCTTTGATTTACGGTCGTCTGTCACAGGCTAAGGGAGCCCAGACTCGCTTCCAGGGATGGAGACACAGGTGCCTGAAGTCTGGTCGGATCTGTTTGCGTGTCAAGTCACGGCAGGGAGCCATGCCAGAGGGTGGAATGGTTCATCTTAAAATACGGGCACTGGGGACACTGGGTGATCACTTAGCTGAACCCGCCCGGCAGACTGGAGTGGAGGCAATGTGGCCATGTCAGACTAGCGGGGACCCAGGGTTTTCCTCTGCTGGTCCAGGGACAGGAGATTGTCCTGTTGCTCATTCTGTTAGAGTCACGGGCCAGGAAGTGGAGGTGGCCTTGCTGTTCTCGGCACCCATGACCCCCTGCCCTCAGCTTGTCTGCCGGGCCGGCTCGACTTCCTGTGGAGGATCTCCTGCCTGGACCACCGCCAACCAGTAAGAGAAACAGAGGCAATGTGGGAGGAGGTGACAAGAGCGCAGGAGATAAACCAGGAACATGAGAGTTCTGTGGCCCAGGGACCCGGACACATTTTGAGAAGCAGGTGTGGCCTGTGTCTGCACTGCCCTCACCAAAGGCTGCATTCACTCTGCTCAATTGTCCTCTCATCAGACAGCACCAGTTAAAAATCCAGTCAGGGAATTCCTTGGCAGTCCAGTGGTTAGGACTCAGCACTTTTACTGCCGGGTTCAGTCCCTGGTTGGGAAACTAAGATCATGCAAGCCGCATATACAGCCAAAACTTAAATAAATTAGTTAAATTAAATCCACTCTCAGAGAAGGTGGGGGAGGGGAAACTGGAACCAGGTGGTCAAAAGGCAAAATCTTCCTTTATCCGATAAATAAGTCCTAGGGATGTCAATGCAACAGGATGACTGTATCTCACACCACGCATGGTACACAGGAAGCTTGTTGAGTCAATCCTATAAGTTATCACAGGAGAACTTTTTCCTTGTCTTTTTATTGCATCTGTAAGACAGTGGATGCTAGCTGGTCTTTCTGTGGTCATCATTTCACAATACATATAAATCAAACCATCACCCCATACATCTTAAACTTGCACAGGGATGTGTGTCAATTATTTCTCAGTAAAACTGGGTGAGGGGGCGGAATCTGCTTTCAGAAGGATGACTAGACTAGGAAGTAGAAATTTGTATTATACAAAGCTGGTGGCAATTGCAAGACTCTGGGGGATGCTGGCTTCTATTTGGTCTGTGTCCAATGACACACATTTCCAGTGTTAGTCAGACCTATCTCCACGATGCCCTGCGAGTCAAGCTGGCAAGTCGGGAACGGTTCCTAAACTCAGTTGCGTTAAGACTCCCCAGTTATTTTCAGCCTTACCACCGTCCACATCTGAGTCACCTGCTTCTGACCTGGAGCATGTTTACTGAATCTCCCAGGGCTTCAGTTTTGGCGCTTGACCTAGTGATAGCTCATTACTTGGGAAAGCTTTGGTGGGTTCCATCTGGTTCCATAATCCTCACCCCAGCTGGGTGGACTCAGCCTTGCTGACATGAGTAGCAGGTGACCCCAGAGGTCCGGGCTTCCAGTCCGGAGGAAGGAATAGTCAGGCCTCAGCGAGAAGGACTGCAGGTGAGCGGTGTGGAGACAGCCAGGTCATCCTGGGCATCAGGACCAGGGCCTGTCGTGAGGGGTTGTGGTGCAGTTTGCTGGAGAGGAGGATTCTGAATCCCTGGGAGATAGGAAGCCCCCCACCCACAATCCCTACCCTGATATTCCTGGAGCAAAGCGTGGGGTCCCAGCCCTGCAGCTGTTCACTGGGGCTCCTAAAATCCATGCTCACAAACCCACAACCCCATCCACCTATCTATACTTCGTAGCTTCTGGATTGTGAATCTCTTTTCAAGGTCTAAAGCAAGGTCCACGGGGGATTTTGGAGAACTCTTCCATTTCTGGGCCTTCATTCAGGGCCTTGTGAAAAAATTGGGTCAAAAGTGAATGAAGGGACTTCCCTGGTGGTCCATTGGCTAAGACTCTGGGCTCCCAATGTAAGAGTCCTGGGTTTGGTCTCTGGTCAGGGAACTAGATCCCACATGCCACAACTAAAAATATCTTGCATGCCACAGTGAAGACCCAGCACAGCCAAAATAAATAAATATAAAAAGTGAATGAAAAGAGTCCTTGACAAATGATCTTCAATATTTCATGCTGTGCCAGGCGGCCTGACACCAGCTTCTACCCCTCTTCACCACCGTGGGCCATACTCAGGTCTGAGGGAGGGGAGCTTCAGAAAAAACAGACCAGGCCCGCGTCCACATGGGTCTTGGACACTAGAGAGTGTGCAGCAGAGTCAAGCTTTTCTTCTGGATGCTGTCAGTGGAGGTTTTCAGACCACCGCCTTTCCAAGCCCGTGGCCCTTAGATCTGGGCATGAGGAACACACATCTCTACTTTGAGAAATCCTGGAGGCACCGGCCACGCCAGGGTCACAGGCCAGGGAGTAAGCCTGAGGCTGTGCTATCTTCTAATTAGAAAATAAGGCAAAACTTAAGTGCTACCAAGTTTTCTCATGTGGGTGGACAGTAGTACCTAGTTGTAATTTATAAACAAACATGCATAAACTGGGGGTGATATGAAAAATTGTTAAAAAGAGGAGCTTACTCACAAATCCTCTAAGGCCCACTCAGACACGTGTCCACCAAGGAAAGGGCCCCCACGCCATCACATCCAGGCTCGCTCCAGCTAGAGGGAACTTGAGGTCACTTGCTCTGACCCTTCATCTCCCAAATGAGAGGATCAGATCCAGAAAGATTAAGTGACCAAGGAGAAACATCTGGTTTGCTGTAGAAACCAAACTAAATCCAAGACACTTGTATGTGTATGTGTGTCTGAGTGGATGTGTATGTGTGTGTCTCTGGATGTGTCTGAATCTGTGTGCGTGTCTGCATGTGTGTCTGTATGTCTGCATGTGTGCGTGTGTGTCTGTGTGTAGAACAAACCCAGTGTTCTGCGTTAAGAACATGGAACCATTATTGAAAGAAATAAACAAACAAAATATTGTCTCTATCCAACAAAAACAGTCTGGTTAAGCAAACTCCTGTAACCACACGATGACCTGTTGTGTGTGTGTAAATCATGTTCACAAGGAGTTTATACTCAGAGACAGAAATGTCTATCTTTTAACATTCAAGGTTTAAAAGTCTCACTGATTGAACACAATTGTGTCTGAAGCTGTGCAGAAATTCCTGCTCTGCCCATAGGGAGCCTCTCTGGGTACTGGCACGTGGGCGACATTTTTGTCTTGAATACTTCTCTGTCTTTTCCAACTTTCTATAAGAAGTATTATACAGGACATTTTTAAAACTGAAAAGAAAATGGGAATTTGTAACTGGAGGTTTGCATGGGAGCTTCCTGACCTGGAGCTCTTTCGGGCGACACTGCCCGTGTCCCAGCTTCTGGTCAGCTCGGTGGGTGCTCCTGGGCGCCCCGAGGCCAAAGCAGGGCTGCCTGCCTAACCTGGCCTCTTCCTTGTAAAGTCCGATGTTCCGGTTCTGCATCAAGCCTGGGTCTGGAGTCCAAGGGTGGCTCAGAGGTTGAAAGTACCATTTCCCCTGCCTTCCACCTCCACCCTCTCCTTGCGTCACCTCTGTGACCACACACGGCATCACTGTAGGGTTTCAGGCTTGGGAGCAAACAGGCAGCCCAAGACCGCTGACCTTGAACTCTTCTTTGTTTATTTCCCTGAAGTCTACTATGTACAGATGTGAAGGCTGGACCGTAAAGAAGGCAGAGCACTGGAGAACTGATGCTTTTGAACTGTGGTGCTGCAGAAGATTCTTGGGAGTCCCTTGGACTGCAAGGAGAGCCAACCAGTCCATCCTAAAGGAAATCAACCCTGAATATTCTTTGGAAGGACTGATGCTAAAGCTGAAACTCCAATACTTTGGCCACGTGATGCAAAGAACTGACTCCTTGGAAAAGACCCTCATGCTGGGAAAGATTGAAGGCAGGAGGAGATGGGGATGACAGAGGGTGAGACGGTTGGATGGCATCACCGACTCAATGGACATGAGTTTGAGTGAGCTCTGGGAGTTGGTGATGGACAGGGAGGCCTGGCGTGCTGCAGGCCATGGGGTCGCGGAGAGCTGGACACGACTAGGAGACCGAACGACAAAAGCCTGGAGAAGCCACGCACCCCTGGCTCCGCTGCGACCCCCATGGGCTTGGGACACACAGCCCACCAGGGAGGGAGCAGCCCCCACTCCTGGCCCCAGGCCTGCAAGGGGAAACTGGGTTTTCCCTTTATAGAACAGCAGTCTGGCACAGTTAGAAAGTGGCCAGGGCAGATGCCAGCCACCTGCTGTCTCAAATCTGCATCCTTTTCTGAGGCCATTTGCTGTGGGAATGTGGAGTTCTATGAGCGAAACCACTGCCATCTCTGCTCTTCCTTTCACGATGTGGAGGTACTTACTCAGCGAGGACAACAGTCCTGTCCTTTGTCAGTCACCACCGCCTGTTCCACCAGGGCTCGGCTGGTCGAGGGAGGGTGAGATGAACTCCTTTCCTGCTACATCAGCAGGGCTAATCAGAGCTCGAAGACCCTGCGATAATAAACACCCTCACACCCCTGTTGGGGGAGCAGAAAAGGAGCTAATTTAAGTGCCAAGGAAGTTATTTGAAACAACTTGACCCAGACTGCTTTGAGAAAACATGTCCAGTGTGTTCGCTGCCCATCCCGGGCATCAGTATACAGCTGGACGCCTCTGGACACAGAGCCTCTTATTGGTCCTCCTTTCATGTCCAGAAACTCAGACACATTTGCACAGGGTTGATCGGGTGAATGGGCTCCAGTGGGGTTCCAGGTAGAGTGGAGACAAATGTGCAGAGTGTCGCTACAGGCAGTGCAAGCAGCGCCTGGCAGGCTCGGCAGCAGGGACTGCGACCTCCTCGGTGAGCGGGGCCCCCAGGTACTGCTTGCTCCCAGGGCGTGAGGGCAGGGTTGGATGTAAAAGCTAGGCTGGAGCGTCCTGGGTCCCGGGGTGCAGGCAGAGGAGGGTGTGCATTTGCACAGAAGGGTGGGGCACCAGGGAAGGCAAGGGAGGCAGGGTCTGGAGAAGCTGGGAGGTGGTACCTGCCGGGAAGGGTTGGAGGCCCACCTAGAAGATGGTTTCTCCACGTACATGTGTGCGGTGGGCAGGGCTAACCTGGCCCAGGGACGGTCAAGGCAAGATTCAGACCTGGAGCGTCAGCGTCACCCAGGCGCCTGTTAGTAACACTGATTCTTCACACCCCACCCCTTGCGTTATTTTCATGGGGCACCTGTATCTCAGCACACAAACTGGAAGACCTAAAATAACAGAAATTCTTTCTGTCACAGGTCCTCAGGCTGAAAATCCTGAATCAGGGAGTTGGCAGGACTGCGTTCCCTGAAGGCCTCCAAGGAAGGATCCTTCCTCACCTCCTCCAGCTTCTCACAACCTCGCGTGTCCCCTGGCTTCTGGCTGCATCACCTCCATCTTTGTGGTCACTCGCTGGATTCTCCCTGTTCCTCTGTCCACTTCTTATAAGGAGACCAGTCAGCTGGCCACGTCACCCCCTTCTCTGTGGTCACTCACTGGTGTCTCCCCACTCCTCCATCCTCTTCTTGCAAGACCAGTCATCCTGGATGATGGTTCACCCTGATAATCTCATCTTACCCTGATCACATCTGTAAAGTACATTCACGGGCTCTACAGGTTCGACCCAGAAGAGACGCAGCCATCTTCGGGGGAGGAACAACCATCGGCAGGAGCCCAGCAAGCCTCAGCAAGCCCTCCCATTTGAGATGTGCTGGTCTGCACAATCAAAAGCTGTCCCCGTACCTCCTGAGCCATGCCCCAAGCCCCAGGCTACAGACTGTGTCTGCTGTTTGAACCTACAAGGTCAACCAGAGTTAGGCTTGGGACCAGCAAGGGTCAGGTTCAGGGATCTGCTGAGTTTATCAATAATAGGACTTACAACCTTCTCTCCACATCTCCAGGTCACAAAGAGCCTCTGACTCCTCTACCTGCATGGCCAGGACCCCACACAGCTCACATGAGACAAAGACCTGGATGCACAAATTACATCTAGGTGCTTCTGTCCATCCACACATTAAAACTTCATATAGTTTAGTTTTCCTCTTACTTTTTAGCTAGAAAAAAGAGCCACCTGCTTGCTCTCCAGAGTGTGAACCCAGCGTGACTGGCACCTCCTGCATTTCCCAAAGCAGAGGCAGGCATTCCTGGAGCCCAGGGCTGGCAGCCACAAGCTCAGGAAAGGTGGCAGCTTGAACCCCACAACCGAGAGTATCGAGAAGAAAGCGCAATTCTACCACATGTTCTCGAATGTCCTAGATACTCCAGTGATTCAGGTGATGCTGAAATTGATGTGTGGACAGGAGGGCTTCATAAAGTTGGAGTGACCAGGAAGTCCTGACTAGAAGTGATGGAGATGAGTGTCCTCCGGGCCAGGAACAGACCCTGGGCCCTTGTTCCAACAACTCCAGCTCTTCAGAGCTAATGTCTGCATCCCCTGGGCTTCCCTTCTCCTGGAAGAGTCAGGAGCTGACATCCCTGGGGGCTGCCCAAGCCAGTGGGAAGTGAGTCAGAGTCACCCAACCTTGTCAGTCACCTAACCTTATCATGTGGTGGCATGGTGGCCCAGCAGGACCAAGAACCCAGCAGAGCTCTGCTCCCTAAAGCACATGGCCCAGCTTCCTCACCCCCAGTTCAGCCCCCACTTCCCACCTGATACTCCCCGAGTTTGTCTCCCAAACTTATCTCAGGGGCAGCATATGGGGTTCTAACATGAGGCACAGGTCCACTGTGATGTAGCCCACCCTGGACCTACGGATGGAGGTGGATGTAGAGGTCATATCTAGCCAGTCTCTGGAGGACGAATCTCCGGCTCACACATGGGGCTGAGATGAATGCGATTATCAGCCTAAGAGAAAAGAAGCAGGAAAGCAAACCTGCCCAAATGTTCACAAGGCTTGTAAAACTTAAAGCTCCTTCTGCTTGCCCAGAGATTTTGGCTTCCTGTGAAACCACAGAACAGCATGGAGCCGAGGGCAGTCTTCAAGTGGCCCCGAGCTCCAGGCTTCCCTGGTCACAGACTAGGGAAAGCGTAGACCTGCTTGAGCTTTCTGAACAGGTTGCGGAGATGGCTGAGAGGTCAAGAGACATAAATCCTAACAGATTTCCTGTCACTCCACTTCCCTGACGGGGATCCAAATGCCACAGCATAAATCACACCCACGTGTGCAACTAAGGACAACTCCGCCTAAAACAACCCTGTTCCAGCTTTTCCAACATTATCTGGCAATCCTTGGTCCCAGGCCATATATTTTTTACAAGTTTGTAGATTTTTTTCATTTATTTAACAGGACAGTCTCGGTGTTTTGTCAAATAAGTCTGGATCTAGCTGCATACTCAGCCCTGATCAAACATGTTAAAGGCACCAACAACTCCTAAATAATAAAACTTCTTTAGTTTTAAGTAGTGGGCTTCCCTGGTGGCTCAGTGGTAAAGTCTGCCTGCAATGTAGGAGACCTGGGTTGGATCCCTGGGTCAGGAAGATCTACTGGAGGAGGGCATGGCAACCCACTCCAGTATTTTTGCCTAGAGAATCCCATGGACAGAGGAGCCTGGTGTGCTGCAGTCCACAGCGTCGCCCAGAGTCAGACACTACTAAAGCAACTAAGCAACAGCAGCAACAGCTGTGTTTTTTAAAGTCAATGAACCACTCAACCTTTTTTTTTTAAGTTTCATTTATGAGTATCCTACAGGACAGGATGCTGGTTTGGGGAACCCTGGGCTTCACATGTCACACCTCGAGTGCCCTGCGTGACCTGTAAAGGGCTCAGGGTGGGTGATTGGAGCCATCTGCAAGGTCTGACCCCGGAGTCTTAACCCAGATGCCTGGCATCTTGAGACACGTGGAGAAGCCAGCATCCACAGTCGTGTCTGTGCTATTGAGCCGGGCAGGGATGGGAGAGACATCTCCCTCTATTAGGCATTCTGAAGGTGCACCGGAGAAGAGTCCAGTTTTCTATCTTTCCATGAACTGATGTTTATTTCTGCTGTTACCAAAAGATCCAGCCACACCAGCCCTGCTTCTGTGTGTTCGTGCAGTGGCCACTTCATTATTGGTCAGGCTGGCTTGGTATTGAGGAGGTCAAAGTGACCTTAAACCTCAAGAACCTCCTGATCATCTGACCACAAGCTGGAAACATGCCAACAGTCGGTCAGGCCTTCTAAGAATGCCAAAGAACTTCTAGTGACCTGCTGGCCCTGTGAGCCAACAGCAGGAACCGTCACCACTGTCCTTTCCCTTTATCCGGTAAGTCCCTCTTATCGTCATTGTACTGTCATCACAAATTGTTTGCTTTCTGGTTGTGTGGATCATGCAGTCTTTAATTTCCTGGTTCTTATCTTTCTTCCCACACCCAAGAGAAACAAGCCCCAGCCTCCAGCCAGCCTCAGCAAGGGTTTACTCTGCAGGGAAAGTGGGTCCCAAGGAACGCGCACTGAGCTCATGGATGATGTGTGTTCTGTACCTGGGACATGTAGCTGAGACGTTTTCCACTCCTGTGGTCCTCAGGGACTAAGGCCCCACTCACTTCCCAGGGGTGGGAAGGAGCCTGGGGTCCTCGGGGCAGCTCTCCCAGCAAGGTCAGAATAAGGGTTCAAACCTGTGACCCAGGGCTGGGGCCCCAGGCAGGCGTTCCTGCCCCATTTGCACCTTGCCCTGGGGACAGGGGCTTCCTGGTGGCTCAGAGGGTAAAGCCTCCCTGCAATGGGGGAGACCCGGGTTCGATCCCTGGGTCAGGAAGATTCCCTGGAGAAGGAAATAGCAACCCCCTCCAGTATTCTTGCCAGGAGAATCCCATGGATGGAGGAGCCTGGTAGGCTACAGTCCAGGCAAAGAGTCGGATACACCTGAGCGACTTCACTTTGGGGACAGCATTTACTAAGCACTTACTGCTGCTGCTGCTAAGTCACTTCAGTCGTATCCGACTCTGTGTGACCCCATAGACAGAAGCCCACCAGGCTCCCCCATCCCTGGGATTCTCCAGGCAAGAACACTGGAGTCGGTTGCCATTTCCTTCTCCAATGTGTGAAAGTGAAAAGTGAAAGTGAAGTCGCTCAGTTGTGTCTGACCCTTAGCGACCCCACGGACTGCAGCCTACCAGACTCCTCCATCCATGGGATTTTCCTACACACACACTAATTGTCAGCAAAAACTCCAATTTTCAAGAGAAGCAGGACCAAAAGAAAAAAATGCTTCTTTCAAAGCATGTGTAAGCAACAGCTCTGAGGCCCCAGGAAGCAGTAACTGTGCTCTACATCCAGACCCCTTTGGATCCCAGCCACAGGAGGAGAATGGGGGAGGGGAAAAGTAAAAAAGTGAAGTCGAAATGTTAGTCACTCAGTCATGACTGACTCTTTACAACTGTAGCTGGCCAGGCTCCTCTGTCCATTGGATGAATACTAGAGTGGGCAGCCATTCCCTTCTCCTGAGGATCTTCCCGACTCAGGGATCAAACCTGGGTCTCCTGCATTGCAGATGGACTCTTTACCATCTGAGTCATGAGGGTGGCCTGGGCTGGGGGTAGCAAAGCTGGGATGGTGACTCCAAGCAGGAGGGAGAAGCCACTCCTGGTCCTCTGCAAGGAGACTCATATCTAGCTGGCTGGACCCATGCAGCAGAGCCAAGTGGGCCCTCACGTACCAAGACCAACTCTGTGCTGTCCTCAGCCCAACTTCAGAAACACTTGTCAATCAAATTAAGGATGGCAGGATGCTACCTCCCAGGCACCAAGGCAGAACAGAAGGAAAGACGTTTCATTTGTCCTGAAACCTGGGCCCTAATAGGACAGTTCAGAGACTGGACTCCTCCACAGGCTGCCTTCTCCACTAACTGGGACAAGCCCAGATGGCACCCCAGTGTGTTACCTTTGGGCTACCTGTGCAGCCACTGGCAGGGTTCAGAAGGGCTTGTGCTTGCCTTACTGACCTGCTGTCGCTTTTTCAAATTTCTGTGATTTGTGAACAAGAAGCTTGGGGAGTCTGAGGCTAGTTCTGGACATGGGGCCGCATGGCTCTTCAGTCGTCACCTGTGAAGTGGGGTGATGACCTCGGTTGCCCCACACGTTGTTGTGATAACTAAATGAGGAGGATGGGGGTCAAGTTCTTTGCAGTGTCAGGTGTATAGTGAAAGGTGTTGGCTTTCAAGAGTCTCTTTTCCCCCTTCTCTGTTTTTTTCTTTTCTGGGTTTCATATCAAAGATCGGGAGCTTCCCAGTGAGGTGTATAGTTCTTCACTCTAAAGGTTTCCTTTTGGAGGGCTGGGGACCAAGAACATGAGAACCATCCATCCCTGTAGGGCCTGGGCTTGCTTCCACATCCCAGCAACCAAGGCCCGCAGAAATAGACAGAATATAAGCCCCCTCCCTGTGGGCCCCGAGACTGGTGGGGTTCCAGGTCACGGAGTCCCTCTCTCAGCACACAAGTACTAGTGCCAAGGCACCCGGCCACCCTCAGGTTTCCAATGGGATTTTCCCAACAATTCCTGGAAATGAGAAGTCAGTGGGGAAGGTCATGGGTAGAATAAGGTCACTGGCCTGGCTCCAGAAACATGGCCGCAAATAAGTCCCCTGGGTAGGAGCTCCCCAGGCCGCAACACCCACACAACCCTCCCTCAGGACTTCCACTCGGAGCTGCAGACTTTAGAGAAGCAGGGAGGTGACAGCCCAGACAACGGAGGGTGACTCTACTCCACCCCCAAAGCTGCTGCCTTTGCCCCGGAGATAAGGCTTCTGAGGACACAGTGTGAGGCCCCCAGACACTTTCAATGACAGGAGAGCATCGCCCTGCGGGAACCAGGATAAGTGTCGTCTGCAGCTTCCGGTTCATGATCTTAATCATCTTTGTGGATGGAAAAGGGTGCAGCCCTTTCCTAAGGGTCTGCATTGTGATTTCAGCTAAGGTTTGTTTTTTTTTTTAAATGTCTGTTTATCCATCAATCAGTTTCTTCCAACTGCGGACTAAGAAAGATGGGCCAGGATTTAGGGAATATTCGAATCAGTTTATTTTTATTTTATAGTATTTGTCTGATGCAGGTGCCATCAACAGTGAAGATTCACTTTGCCAGTGAGTGTGGCTGTGAAGTTCTCAGCACCCTCATTGGAAGATATGACACTGGGGCAGGTCATTGGGATGGCCATATGAGACATGGTCCTGCTCTTCTGGCATCCTTCATGAGATGGACCCTGTGAGGAGCTGACCTCTCTGGGTGAGGGTCGATTCTCTGGAAAAGCCCGAGCCCTGAACCAAGGCTGCAAGGCTCCTCCAGCTTCACAAACACAGGGTTCTAAGATCTCGAGGACACAGCTAGACCACTCTCTCCACGTCCATCTCCATGCCCATCCTCACAGAATATACTAACAACGAACAATCTTAAATTAAATCAAGAAAACAACTCAGTTGACAACAGCGTCAAAGAGAATAAAATATTTAAAAATACACTCACCCAAGGAGATGAAAGACATGTACACTGAAAACTACAAAACTTTGCTGAAAGAAATGAAAGAAGACACAAATAAACAGAAAGATGTCCTGTGCTCCTGGATCGGAAGACAACATTTTTAAAGATGTTCATACTATCCAGAGGTATCTACAGATTCAACACAATCCCTGTCAAAATCCTACTGGCATTTTCTTCAGAAATAAAAAAATTTATCTTAAATTTTACATGGAATGAGGGACACTGAACAGCCAAGACAATCTTGAATAAGGTGGGAGCTGTCACATTTTCTTTTTTTTTTCCATCTATTAGTGTCCTCTTTGATTACTTTCACTAGTGTTTTATAGTTTTCTATGTACAAGTCTTTTGTTTCCTTAGGTAAATATATTCCTAAGTATTTAATTCTTTTCGTTGCAACAGTGAATGGAATAGTTTCCTTAATTTCTCTTTCTATTTTCTCATTATCAGTGTATAGGAATGCAAGGGATTTCTGTGTGTTGATTTTATATCCTGCAACTTTACTGTAATCATTGATTAGCTCTAGTAGTTTTCTGGTAGAGTCTTTAGGGTTTTCTGTGTAGAGGATCATGTCATCAGCGAACAGTGAAAGCTTTACTTCTTTTTTTCCAATTTGTATTCCTTTTATGTCTTTTTCTGCTCTGATTGCTGTAGCCAAAACTTCCAGAACTATGTTGAATAGTAGTGGTGAGAGTGGGCACCCTTGTCTTGTTCCTGACTTTAGGGGAAATGCTTTCAGTTTTTCACCATTGAGGATAATGTTTGCTGTGGGTTTGTCATATATAGCTTTTATTAGGTTGAGGTATGTCCCTTCTATTCCCACTTTCTGGAGGGTTTTTATCATAAATGGATGTTGAATTTTGTCGAAGGCTTTCTCTGCATCTATTGAGATAATCATATGATTTTTATGTTTCAGTTTGTTAATGTGGTGTATTACGTTGATTGATTTGCAGATATTGAAGAATCCTTGCATTCCTGGGATAAAGCCCACTTGGTCATGATGTATGATCTTCTTAATGTGTTGTTGGATTCTGATTGCTAGAATTTTGTTAAGGATTTTTGCATCTATGTTCATCAGTGATATTGGCCTGTAGTTTTCTTTTTTTGTGGGGTCTTTACCAGGTTTTGGGATTAGGGTGATGGTGGCCTCATAGAATGAGCTGTCACATTTTCTGATTTCAAAACTTATAACAAATCTATAGCAATCAAAACAGTGTGATAATGACAATAAATAGAATGGAGAGCCTAGAAATGAACCCACACATGTAAGAACACAGGACTTTCCGCAAGGGTGCCAAAGCCATTCAATGGGAAAAGGAGAATCTTTTCAACAAATTGTTAGGAAAACTGAATATCCACATACATAAGAATGACTCCCTTGCCCTACATATACAATTATTTCAAAATGTATGGAATACCTAAAACTATGAAATTCTCTTAGAATAAAACATGCAGGAAAAGTTTCATGACATGATATTTGGTCATGATTTCTTAGATGTGACACCCAAAGCACAGGCAATAAAAGTAAGAATAAATAAATTGGATGATATCAAAATGAAAACCTTTTGTTGATCAGAGCACACAACTGACAGTGAAATGGCAGTCTGTGGAAAGGGAGAAAATAACTGCAAACATTATATCTGATAAGGGGCTCATATCCAAAATGTGAAAAGAGCCTCTGCAAGTCAACAGCAACGAAACCCAATTAAGAATCGGGCCAAGGACTTGAACAGACATTTCTCCAAAGAAGATATACACCTGACCAATGAGCATGTAGAAAGATGCTCAACATCACAAGTCATCAGGGAAAGGCAAATCAAAACCTCACATCCATGAGGACGGCTACTATTCCAAACAAAGAAAGAAAGAAAAACAGACAATGACAAGTCTTGGAGAAGATGTGGAAAAAATGGAAACTCGTAGATCATGATAGGAATGTAAATGGTGCAGCCATCATGCAAAATCGTATAGCAGTTCCTCAAAACATTAACTCTTCCCTCATAGCTCAGTTCGTAAAGAATCTGCCTGCAATGCCAGAGACCTGGGTTCGATCCCTGGGTTGGGAAGATCCCCTGGAGAAGGGAAAGGCTACCCACTCTAGTATTCTGGCCTGGAGAATTCCATGGACTGTACAGTCCATGGGGTCACAAAGAGTTGGACACAACTGAGCGACTTTCTTTGGGACTCTGTGGGAGAGGGTGAAGGTGGGATGATTGGGGAGAATGGAATTGTAGTATGTATATTATCATAAGTAACCAGTACAGGTTCGACGCATAAATTTTCCTCTGTTCATTTCTTTGCATTTGTGCTTTTTCAATAAAAATACTTTTAACTGAAAAAAAAAAGTTGAAAATAAAATGATAATGATAAAAAAAAAATAAAGTAAACAAAATCTTTAAAAAAAAAATGTTAAAAATTAAATCACACAGGAAGGATTTCTTAACAATGCGAATGGATTGTACTAAGCCCTAGAATTCGCCTGCCAATGCAGGAGACACAGGTGCAAAGCTTGGGTTGGGAAGATCCCCTGGAGAAGGGAATGGCAACCCACTCCAGTATTCTTGCATGGGAAATCCCACAGACAGAGGAAGCTGGTGGGCTATAGTCCATGGGGTCGCAAAGGGTCGGACATGACTGAGTGACTAAACCACCCAAGCCCTACTGAACTGTACACTTCAAAATGGAGAAGATGGTGAGATTTATGTTATGTGTGCTTTGCCACAATTTGAGAAAACAAAAGCTAGAAATACAAAAAAAAAAAAAAGAAAATTCACATAGAAGCCTCGTCATCTAAGGAAACTCACTGCGCTAGTGGTGAGTCGGACATGACCTCAGGCTCTGTAGCTCGTGGGCCAGGCCCTCTGTGTGCCCAGAACCTTCTGAGGACTCGGGGAGACAGGGGAGGATGTCTCTCGGCTGCAGGCCTGTGACCTCCCTGCAGACAAGAGACCCTCCCTTGTACCCAGGAGAAGGGAGGGAGACCACACCGGTGACACACGCACCTGGGGCTCCAGGTAAGACCTTCTAACAGGGGCGACTGACTTCCGGCTTCCAAAGTCAGCCTCTCAGACTTCTCAGGGAAAGCCAGTCTGCGGATGCGTGTCCTCTGCCCTTGTTATGCGGACATGAGCCACAGCCTTGCTCTTGATGTGCGGAGCTCTGCGCTGAGCAGTGTCACCTCTGAACTACAGGCTGGAGAGCTGAGGTTTCACAAGGTTAAGGCCTGGCCGAGGCCACACAGTCAGTGGCAGCAGAGGCGAGAGGACCCAGCCATTGGACTCCGTTGGCTGTTTCTTGCTCCTTAACAGACATCCCGTATCTTAGAGGCTTAGAAGAAGGCCCATTTTTGTCGTCTCCCTGGCTCAGCGGGGTGGCTGTGCTCGGGACGCCTGTCCTGGCCACTCTGGGTCTCCCATGTGGTTTCAGTTGTATGTGAGCAGAGCTGGAGCCACCCAGAGGCATGGCCAGGAGGGGGCCTCTTTCCCTCTCCAGATTTGGGGCCCACCTTCTCCACAAGGCCTCCTGCACAACCTCTCTTATGGCCTCCCCAGCAGGATGGCTAAGGGGTCCCAGGAGCAAGGGCTTCATGCAGCCCTTAAAAGGCAGGTCTGGAACAGCAGGGCCTCACTGCTGCCAAGCCCCACGGGTCAGAGTGAGTCAGAACCCAGCCCAGATTCCACCCAGCAGGGACCGCGCGAGGGCGTGAACTCTGGGAAGTGTGCTTCCCTGCGGCCCCTTTGGTAACTGGTCCCCACCCCTCCAACAGCTGCGGCCCTGGCCTGGAGGGCGGCGCCTGCCTTGGGGAACTGGGAGCCTCACCTCCCCCGCTGGGCCCGCAGGAGTTGGGGGAGAGAGGTGGTCCTTTCCCTCGGCCTGGAGGTCTTCCTGTTTTCTTTTCCATCTGTACTGATGACGAGACAAACAAGAACCAGTGCGGGATTTGTCCGCGGCCACAGGCAGCAGGCAAACTCCAGCCACCGAGACATCCCATCCCTCATCTTGCTGGGTGTGCTGTCAAGGGGTCCCCCAGGAAGCACAGTGATCATGGTGAATGAGGGAGCCCCCCAGCCCCGCGACATGGCCCTTCGGCAAGGGCCGGATCTCCCAGAGAACAGGGGAGCAGGAAAAACACAAGGGGAGGACGTGAAGGGTGTGCCCAGCCCCCAGCCCAGCAAGGGTTCCTAGACAGTGACACGTGGGAGGGGCGTGTCCAGAGCCAGGCTCTGTCTGTGGGAGAAAGAGAGGGGACCAGGAATGAAGGATGAATGAGAGGGAGGCCTGAATTTGTCAGGCAGGAAGGGCGTGTGGGGCCAAAGCCTTGAACGTGGGCACAAGCGCCCAGGTAGACACCTGCCCGCCATTCTCTGTTTCCTAGGAAGGCGAAGGAGAGGCCTGTCTGAACCTGCCCTCGCTCTGTCTTTGGGCAAGGTATTCCTTTCTCATGAGGCTGCAGGGTAGGTGTAAGCGGCTGAGCCCCTATGGGGAGGGGGACCCTCTGTCACGTGTCAAATTTAAAAAGGCTGAAGGATTTCCCTGATGGTCCAGTGGCTAAGACTGTGTGTTCCCTATGCAGGGGGCAGTCGGGAGGGACAGTCAATTGTGGAAAGGTTTGGGGTGGGAGGTGGGGGTTGAGGCTGGGAACTGGCTTTCTGTCTCAGTCTTTACAGGTCCCAGTCACCATTCTAGCGTCCAGGGCTCTGTCTGAGGTCGGATGTAGATTCTCAGGCTAGTATTTCTTAGCCAAAAGTCATCATCCAACACAGAGTCAGCCTGATTAGACCAGTTTGCATTTTTTATGATCTAACCCAATAATAACAATAATATTTTTTTAAAAAAACCTTTTAGGCATCCAGACAGGCAACTTTGCAAAATCAATGCAAAAAATGTCAGAGCAACTTTGCAAAACTCACACAAGGAATATTTCCCGCATTTCCACCCATCTGCTGAGGGCTTCCAGGTCCTGTGGCCACAGCGGCCTCACCTGGCTTACCTGAGTCTCCAAATAGACTGTCTAGTTTCTGAGCCTCTCAGGCTTTTCAGGACACCCAGCTGAGGCTGAAGCCCAGAGTCGCCCCCAGGTGAAAAGGGAGACCTGGGATGCTAGGAGGACATGTTTTTATGTTTCCTGGCAAGTCTGCTGGCTTGACAGCTACAATGCTGTCAGTTCCCAAAGCCATCTGAGGATCGCCAGTCACGTGGAGTCAGGTTGAGAAGAGACGACACTCAGAGACCCAGAGCAGCCATGGGCAGCCAAGCGGGCCCACAGGTGATGAAAATGCAGGCATAATGGTGTCTCAGATGGTGAAGACTCTGTCTGCAATACAAGAGACCCGGGTTTGATCCCTGGGCCAGGAAGATCCCCTGGAAAAGGAAATGACAACCCTCTCCAGTATTCTTGCCTGGAGAATTTCAAGGACAGAGAAGCCTGGTGGGCTACAGTCCACAGGGTCGCAAAGAGTTGGACACCACTGAGCATCTAACACATACACCATATTCTCTCTCTGCTTGACCTTATCGTATAAACCAGAAGTCAGGACACACATTTGAATTATGATCAGCACAACATCCAGGAGTGAGTTAGAAAATAAAACCATTGAGAGGTGCCAGTCATGCCCACCGAAAGTTTCTTGTAACAAGGGACCGGTTAGGTGGTGTTTCAGAACTTGGAAGCCACAGCAGCCTGGTCTCCTGTGCACACAGGTAGGAGCACCAGGAATATTCTCTGTGGTTTTTATGCAGAGGCTGGTGTAGGGTGCACACTCTCTCCCCCTGGCTTTTCTGTCTCCTGATTTTCATGCTTGGTGGGCTGTATCCTGGCTGATCCATGTGTCATCAAACTGGCTATTGTAGACACACAGACCCTTGTGGATGTGAGGAAAAAGAAAAAGAAAAGAAAGATAGTGATAAGTCACGTCCGACTCTTGCAACCCCATGCACTGTAGTCTGCCAAGCTCCTCTGTCCGTGAGATTCTCCAGGCAAGAATTGTGGAATGGGTAGCCTTTCCCTTCTCCAGGGGATCTTCCCAACCCAGTGATTGAAGCCAGGTCTCCTGCATTGCGCGCAGATGCTTTCCTGACTGAGATAGGCAGGAAGCTTGTGCACGTGGGGACAGGACAAGAAAGATCCCAACGGGTGCACCTGCCCTGCAAGTGCAGTGAGCACATCCTGACGGATGCTGCCAACTGCCCCACATAAAAGTTGTGATGCCCGCACTGCCAGCTCAGCTCTGTCCCCTGGGGATGAAGCCTTCTCGTAGGTCCTGACCTACGACACGAAGCACGACCTCTCATCTCATCACAGTTCCCGTCTTCTTCTGCGTGTAAGAGGCGATTAGTCCTCTGCCTCTATCTGCTCTGTCTGTCAGCTATGGAGGGTCTGTCTTTTCATCACCCATGTGTCATGGTGAAATATGAAGTGGAGAAACTATCCCCTTTAAATATGTTTTAAAATATTTACTTATTTGACTATTCCGGGTCTTAGCTGTAGCATGTGCAATCTTTCTCTTCAGTTGTGCTATGTGGGATCTAGTTCCCTCACCAGGGGATCAAATTTGGGCCCCCCGCATTGGGGTACAGAGTCCTAGCCACTGGACCATCAGGGAGGTCCCCTTTAAATTTGATATGTGATGCAAATGTCATTCACACTTGGTTATTCTTTTTAAATTGTAATCATCTTTTTTTAGAATATGATTACTGTACATAGTTTGCATAGAATTCTTTTCTTTTATGGCCCCCTGACCTTAGCCATGTTTCCCTCCTTCACTCCAAAATTACTTATTTTTATAACTCTCCCACATTTTCTTCTGGTAGTTTCATTGTTTAATTCTTAGGGGGTTGATGTTTTATGTTTTCAGTTCAGTTCAGTTCAGTCACTCAGTCGTGTCCGACTCTCCACGACCCCATGAATTACAGCAGGCCAGGCCTCCCTGTCCATCACCAACTCCCGGAGTTCACTCAAACTCATGTCCACAGAGTCGGTGATGCCATCCAGCCATCTCATTCTCTGCCGTCCCCTTCTCCTCCCGCCCCCAACCTTTCCCACCATCAGAGTCTTTTCCAGTGAGTCAACTCGTTGCATGAGGTGGCCAAAGTATTGCAGTTTCAGCTTTAGCATCAGTCCTTTCAATGAACACCCAGGATTGATCTCCCTTAGAATGGACTGGTTGGATCTCCTTGCGGTACAAGGGACTCTCAAGAGTCTTCTCCAACACCACAGTTCAAAAGCATCAATTCTTCGGTGCTCAGCTTTCTTCACAGTCCAACTCTCACATCCATACATGACCACTGGAAAAACCATAGCCTTGACTAGACGGACCTTTGTTGGTAAAGTAATGTCTCTGCTTTTTAATATACTAAAACTTTAATTCAGCCCAGTAGAATTTTAGAGCCACTTGTTCTTAGCTCTGCCCTCAGAGGTTCTTTGTGGGTTCTCCCTTTCTCTCTTTCTCTCTCCATGGTTTGTATTTTGTGCTTTCTTTGCTTTGGGTGCGTGCGTTGCTTCTGATTGTTTCAAAATTGTGGATTTTGTTTCTGGTTCATCTTGTTGGTTCTGGCTGTGTGGCTCTATGAGGGGACAGGATGCGATTTAACTGTCCACTTGCAGAATCACTTTCACATCCCTCCCTTACCCAATTTTTGTTGATTGTGTTATTATTTTTTAACTCTTCTGGGTTTTATTTCTAATTTAAATATGAACTGATGTTCTTGGCTTTTGAAGATTTCTTTCAAACCCCAGGACTCAGCACAGTGATTTCAGAGATGTTTGACTTGTAACCAGGAATCCACAGGTTGTTTATTTGAAAGGAAAATCCCAAAATGTACTTTTAAAAAATGTAAAACTGGGAGGCATGAGCCATTATGGCATAAACCGAATGACCTCATATTATTAGCTGGGAGGGGTCCTCGGTATCAGATATTCCAGGAAACAGCTCTGGCCCGGACTCCTCCCCAGTGAGGTGATCTCAGGGATTCTGGGTCCACCCGAGCTGAGCATCATCTTATGGGGACCAGACACCCTGGGTGCCCCGTCCACTGAATTCCCTGACCCGCCGGCCCCCAGTGTGGTGGGTTTGAGTCATCCTAAGAAAGCTTCATCACCATGCTGCCCTGTGGCCTGCAGAGGGGAGGAATTTGGGAACACTGCATTAAACGAGGGCCCTGCCCTTCTGTTACGGAGCCCCAGACTGCAAATGCTTACTGGAAGACGGTCCTGGTGACCCCTTTCCCTTCCCTCCATCGAACAGCAGCTCTGGTCTAGGGCCTGTGATATGCGCTGGGTATCTGCGTCCTGGGCACAGGGGTGACAAAGACAGTGGGGCGTGCCCTGTATCCCGGGCCCACAGTATTTTGAGAGCAGACACCTGAGTAAGAGACTAAAGGCCAAAGGGCAGCAGCAGGTGCGGGGCGGGGACACTCTGCTTCCAGGGGACACTGAGAATGAAGGGTTCCCAGGGCCCAGGAAGCAGATAACCAGATTGGGGATGGCAGCTCCGCTCCCCCTGCCATGCTCCAAGTGCAGGTACCCCCACCCCCACCCTGTCCCCTGCTCCCTATACCCCCTGTTGGGTCCTTGACACTGGACTCTAGTAGAAGCCCTCACACGGCCTCAGCTACCCCAAATCCTCCTTTCCCGAGAGTCCCTCGCCTCTGCCACACAGCCAGGGCGAATCCATGTGGAACATAGCATCCATGTCTGCACCGGCTGCCCTGGCGCATTGATCAGTACCCACTGTAACACACTAGGGACCCAGCGGTGAGTAAAATGGGCCACTGCCTGCCTTGGGCTCACCTTCCTGTGGGACAACCAACGTGTCGCTAGACGTGGATGTGAGATCGGGTAGGCAAGCACTGTGAACGAAAATGCAAAAAGGCAGAGGGCTCCAGAGGACTGGCCATTGATGTTTTGGGCAGGGTGGTTGGGGAAGGCCTGAGGAGGTGGCATGTGGGCTGTAGGTGTCCAGATGCGATAGAGCAGGCTTGACTTCTTAGAGTAAGGAGCAAAGCTTGCTGAAAGAACTAAGTTCCAGTCTCTTCAAATTGAGTCTTATGAGATACCTGGCTTCCTAAGCAGGAGATGGTCACAGAGCGTGGGCCAGGCACGAGAAGACACTTGGGAACGGGTCTTAGGTCAGCAGACGCCCATCCAGGGAATAGGCCAGAGCAGCACTATAGGCCAGACTCCAAACCAGCCAGCCCAGGGTCCAGCCCAGCCAGGGAAGCCCGCCAGCCTGGGCCGAGGAAGGTCCTCGGAAGGCCTCTGCAGGAACGTGACAACGAGACTCCCAAGGTCATCCTGACCCTTAGTAGACAGACCTGTAAATATTTGCTGGACAAGCAGATGCCAGGCTTTTCTCCTTTCTTCCAAAACACGTACTTCCTCCACTGCAGCCCATCAATAAGAGACAAAGTCCACACCAGCTCAACACCATGTGTGGTGCTGACT
Source organism: Moschus berezovskii (assembly GCF_049115385.1). NCBI lineage: Eukaryota > Metazoa > Chordata > Mammalia > Artiodactyla > Moschidae > Moschus > Moschus berezovskii. Next base: position 42,723,408 of record NC_142474.1, on the reverse strand, counting down.
TTCACCGGTTTCTGGTGGTAGAATGAGCCAAGAAAACCTGGCCCTTGTGAAGGAATGGGGTCTCTTGTGCCTCCACGGCAGGAAATATGAGCCCCGAATTTCTATCTCCTTATAGTGATGCCCTTCTGGATGGTCAATTGTCTAATATCTCCTCTTCTGGGTGTACTTACCCATTTTGCCTGAATTCTTTATTTCAGCATTGATTTATTATTTGATCAGGAAGCTCTTTTCCTAAACATAACAGTCCTGATTTTCATACTGCAAAATTCCAAAGCAGGAAAAGACATCATCTCCGCTAAGCGATCAGGAAAAACCTTAGAAGACTTGGCATCAATCAGGTGGGTTCCTCCAGCGTATGGGGACAGCAGCTGTCAGCCAGGGTTGAGAGCTTGCGCCTGCGTGCTTCCTAGGAAGGAGGGACACAGGAGTCCAGACGAAAGGGATCTTTCCAGGGACAGAACACCAGAAGCTCACGGCATTTTTGTGGGTGGGGAACTGGGCCAGCCCAGGGGGCACCAGCCTCATGCCCAGACTCCAAATGCTCCTGGAGCAAAGCAATGTGTCTGCCGTATCACTTCTCTTCTTTAAAACAGGGTTGTTCAAAGTCTGCTCCGTAGAGCAAAGTCCTTTGCAGTGCTCTGGGGGATACAAAAAGTTCCTTGGCTGGAGAAGTTTTAGCAACACGCATTCTCCGGGTAAGAGAGCCAGCTCCCAACCGAGCCTCATTCAGGCTCCAAGGAAATCCCCTCCCAGGCTGAAACCCCGTTCCCGCATCACTGCTGCCACCCCCATCACTCATACTCCGACCTAGATGAGGGGCTCCAAACACCCTCTCAGCAGAGCCAGAGAGCAGACCAGCACCCAGGGGGAGGCCTGACCTGACAGCAGGTGTGTGTCTGCCCTGCTGGTTGGTCAGAAATAGTGAGGGCTTAGGATGGAAAAATGTGACACAGAAAACCCACATCTCTCCCAACATCCAGGGGTGCCCCTGATCCTCGGAAGATACTGGGGGCCAGGAAGACCTTAAAGAGACTCCTGTAGTAGGACATGCAGGAGGTGACAGGGTTAGGGTCGAGGGTATGGCAGGTGGGAAAGAGCTGGCAGGGAGAGCTCATGTGCTACCTATGTGCCCAAGGGCCGGGGGCACCAGCAGATGGGCAGAGATAGTGTAGGATCCTCTCCTGCCAGCATCTTGGGGGTGCAGGGGGGAGCTCTGTGGCCCATTTGACCTGACACTGCACCACATAAGGGCTTCCCTGGTGGCTCAGCAGTAAAGAAGGTGCCTGCCAAGGCATGAGATGCAGGAGATGTGGGTTGGAAAGATCCCCTGGAGCAGAAAACGGCAGCCCACTCCAGGATTCTTGCCAGAAAAAAAATCTCAAAGGAGCCTGGTGGGCTACAGTCCATGGGGTTGCAAAGAGTCAGACACGACTGAGCGAGCATGCACGCATGAGAGCAAAAGCACAATAAAAAAAGAAAGTCAAATTAAATTAAAATCCGAGCAAGAACACCTTGTTTAAGAAAACAGAGACACACAATTTGTTTGCAAGAAAAAGTCTCTCATCAAAAATGCTTTTACAGAGATGGAAAAGTTTAATCTAAATGAAAACTGGACTTATGAACACCAGATTTTTAATGAGTAATGAATAACTATTGTTTTATCTAGTCTGTTATGTATTAATGGCAGATATAAGTTGGTTGCCTTTCATTTGGACCATTTTGAGTCATGTCTTTAATTCCCTGGAGAAGGATACAGGATGACCACGATGAGTCAGCCAGTCCCTGTCTCCAGTTCATGACCACTTACGGCCGTGTCCACATCCACCCAGGGTTCCACAGATGTGTGATAAACGTTACTGGACAAAGAAAAGCACTCTTCCAAGACCTCAAAGAAATAATAGATCCGTCTCAGATTGGCCCTTAATCCTGGACGATCAGGTTGTTTTTCAATGGCTCTTCTACTTCTCAGAAGCCAGAAGTCTGAGCTTGAGCTTGCCTTATTAGAGCCAAGTCGCCTACCAGCAGAGCCAAAATCAACCCAAAGTAATCGGCATGAACTTGTCCATTCAGACCACACAGATTCACAAAATCTTCCTCTCAAGACCCAGGGAACATCTGCTCCAGCTAATCAAGCCATCGGTTTAAGGGCACACACCACCCCCTACCCCAACCCCAGCGTTATCACTGTTCTTCCTGTCTCTTCTCCACTGTCTCCTTCCTGGCTTGGGGACACGGCAGATCTCAGGGGATGGACAGCCACTGAGGGTCAGGGCCTGGGCCAGGGCCTGGCCAGAGGCTGTGAGGACATGGGAGAAGAGGACATTTTGGAAAGAAAAGCAAGGAGACACATTTATCAGGTGGAATCGCAAAGGCCAGAGAGAAACACGAAGAAAGAATTTTGTGTGAAATATGGGGAGATTGCAACCCACTCCAGTATTCTCACTTGGAAAGTTGCATGGACAGAGGAACCTGGTGGGCTACAGTCCATGGGATCACAAAGAGTTGGACATGACTGTACACACACACACACACACACGCACACGAGCGCGCATGCACATCCGCAAACACGCAGGGAGACAAGCATCCATTCTCATTGATCTTCTCCCTCCCGTTTCCCCCATCACCCACAACCAGGGATCCAGCAAATAGCCAAGGATCAAAGTGTCTCCTGGTCCACGGTTCGGGAGAAGCAGCGTTGCTGGAGTGGAGCCGTGAGTTTTTACTCCTGTGAGCATTGGGTGCTTTACGAGCATATCAATGAGGCTCCCGCCTCAACTTGTTCCAAGCAGAGGAGTCAGGTTGGGCCCTGGAATCTGCATCCTGAGGGTCACTCCAGGGGACATGGATGCTGGCTCCATGTCAGGGGCGATTCTGAGATTTCATTCCTCCTGTCCCACTGATTCTCTCCTCTCCAAAGGACAATTGCTGATGTGGCCAGTCCTACAGAGTTTAAGTGACCCGGTAGGGAAGGACCAGATCCTGGAGTCACCATGCCTGTGATAAGCCCAAAGGCCCTGTACATAATAACCAGGTGGGGTCGGTCCCGGGGCCCATTCGACAACAGGAAACAGACATCCCTTTTGTGATCCATTCTTTTTTTTTATTAAACTTTTTTGTTTTATATTGGGATATAGCCGATTAACAATGCTGTGATAGTTTCAGGTGGACAGCAAAGGGATTCAGCCATACATATACATGTCTCCATTCTCCCCTACGCTCCCCTCCCATCCAGGCTGTCACATAACAATGAGCAGAGTTCCCCGTGGTACACAGGAGGCCCTTGTTGCTTATCCATTTTAGATATAGCAGTGTGTACATGTCCATCCCAAACTCTTTAACTATCCCTTCCCCCCATCCTTCCCCCTGGCATCCATAGGTTTGCTCTCTAAGTCTGTGAGTCTGTTTCTAGTTTGTAAGTTCATTGGTATGATTTCTTTTTAGATTCCACATATAAAGTCTGTCATGATCCATCTGGATAAAATCCTTCCCATCTGCAAGCTGAGGACTGGCCAGGACTGAGACGGCAAGGAAGGTCCCCGGCCCCCGTTACACTGACTCAGGGAGGAGAAAAGAAACCCTGGGCTATGTGGGGCAGGGATCCCTGTGGGGAAGCCTTCCCCAGGATAAAATCCAGAGTATTCTCTAGAACATGCCCCAGAGCTGTTCGATTGCTCATCTGGAGCTCTTCTCTCTACCTAACCCCTCCTTATGGAAACTTCACATGGGGTTCATTGAACAACAGTGAACCCCGGGTGCCCAGAGTTCAGTTTGTGTTATGTTCCCACTCTGATTGGGAAATCAGAAGCAGGAGGGCATGTGCTCTGACTCGTTTTAGACAGATTTCTTTTAAAGTAGTCACAGCTTAGAAAAACTCTACACCTGTGCTCGTAGGGTGTTGGGTGGCTTTAAGATGGATGAAGTAAACATATTAACATAGAAAGACCTTCACAAGGTATCATATATGAAAAAGCACATCGTGGTTGGGTTTTGCAGTGTGATTTAATTACTACAGCAACACACATGCTCACACTCACACCCACACCAATACCCAAAAAGCCCACAGTGGTGTTGCTTAAGGGAATTTGTGGATTGTGTATTGGTTTTGCTTGTCTGCATTGCTAATAAGCCTCTTGACAAATGTGTGCTCAGTTCAGTTCAGTTCAGTTCAGTCGCTCAGTCGTGTCCGACTCTCCGCGACCCCATGAATCACAGCACGCCAGGCCTCCCTGTCCATCACCAACTCCCGGAGTTCACTCAAACTCATGTCCACAGAGTCGGTGATGCCATCCAGCCATCTCATTCTCCGTCGTCCCCTTCTCCTCCCGCCCCCAACCTTTCCCAGCATCAGAGTCTTTGGGGGATAATTCATTTTTTAAATAAATAGGACCAAGTATAGTTCCTTTTTGTTACCTGTTAAAGAGGTTAAAATTGAGTCATCAAGAATATTCATTTGTCTGAGAGATTGACCCTGCCCCTCGGATAACCCCTCCCTGGAATAATCCCCCTGACCCCGAGCCCCACGATGTCCCTGTGATGAGATGTTTGGGCCCACGAAGCCCTGTGCTGCATCCAGAGCCCAGTGATTGATGACTCTGACAACCGTGACGGCGTAACACATGAACCGAAAGTTGCTGCATCCCCCTTGGGGTCTCGGGTGTGTCTGCACAGTCAGGGAGCTTTCAGAAGCCAAGGCTGGAGTCTGATGCGACGATGGTTGGTAGTCACCCAGGACTCTGGGCTTGGTCGTCAAAACACAAGCAGCAACCAGAAAAGCAGCACCAAGGAAAGGCTGCAGGACTGACTCCGCTGAGTCAGAGGAGTGAGTGACACCGTCGGGGATGGGGCGCTCGCCCCAGGAGTCACTGTCACGTGTCGCCATGAACACCGCCTGGCGTTCAACACCATGTTGCTCAATGAGGGAGTGACCTCAGTCCAACCCTTACCCGATGGGGTCATTTCCTCTGCAACCTGCCTGACTGGTGGTTATGCAACTTCCTCTTGCATGCTTCTGGAGACAGGGTACTCACTACCATGTGTGAAAGGCAGAGCAACTTGACGGCTGCATCTGTAGAAAGACTGTCCTTTAACAGCCGGCCTCAGTCTGCCAGGGGGTTTGCTTCAGTGGTGCTGCTGTCGCCCATTTCCCTCCCCCGGTGACACTCAGGTCTTTGCCACAGCGACACCTGCTGCCAGGCCTCCAGTGTCCCCACATGGATATCCCACATTCCCTGAAGGTTTGGGTCAGGTGGTGAGGGGCTGAGGGGCGATACCTTAGGGGGACCAGGACCACCCCCAGGGACCTGGGGAGAGGCTGCCCCAAGTGCAGCCCCTCAGCACGCACCGTACTGCATCTGTGCCCCTGACTCCCCTTCCCAAGCACGGCCCTGCTCAGCCAGCCAGAGGCCCCCCTGAGGGGCATGCTGGGGATCTGCCACACTCCAAGTCAGGAGACAGTGGACGTGGGTGTGTCCTGGGGAGGGGGCGGTCCCAGAAAGCAGTCTGCATGCTTCCGGTCGGCCGGGACCACTCACCCTTCTCCTCGGTCCTTGCCTGACCCCCAACCCTCGCTTCTGCTCCCCCAATCACCCCCAGGCTAAAGGGTCCCCCATTCTGGCTCAGCAACTGTTGGCTAAATGAGTAAATGGAGTGGAGACGCAGATGTAGAGAATGGACTTGTGGACCCGGTGGGGAAAGAAAAGAGTGGGACAGATGGAGAAAGTAGCATTAACATGTACACTACTGTGTGTGAAATACACAACCAGTGAGGAGCTGCTTCACAACACGGGGAGCCCTCTGTGATGGCCTTTAGGGTGGGAGGGGGAGGGGAGGGAGGCTCAGGAGGGAGGGGCTATATGTATAATTATGGCTGATTCACATTTTTGTCCGGCAGAAACCAACAGAGCACCATAAAGCAATTTTCCTCCAATTAAAAAATAAATAAATGAGTGAATGATCCAACCCGAGACCAACGTCGTTACCTAGGAAACAGGTCATCCTAGACAGGCTCCCGCCTGCACCAGCGCTCACCGGTCCAGGCGTGTGTCACCACCTCCAGGCAGAGAGGCCACTCTAGGGCTCACAGTCCCAGCTGCAAGTTGGCTCACTATCCTGGCCTGCTTCTGACCCCAAGGTCACCCTCTCAGAACCGTCTGGTCATTGAGACCCACACCTGGGGGAGACAGGCCTGGTTTTCATGCAAGACCCGCACCTGGGGGAGAAGAGTCTGGCAAGATTCACAGCACATCCTCTGTCATCTCAGCTCCTCTTCCAATTTCCTGTGCCCCAGAAAGAGGCACAGGTATAGTCAAAGGTGTGGTTTTTCCAGTAGTCATGAATGGGTGTGAGAGTTGGACTGTAAAAATAGCTGAGCACTGAAGAATTGATGCTTTCGAACTGTGGTGTTGGAGAAGACTCTTGAGAGTCCCTTGGACTGCAAGGAGATCCAACCAGTCCATCCGAAAGGAAATCAGTTCTGTATATTTATTTTTAAAGACTGATGCTAAAGCTGAAGCCCCAATCCTTTGGCCACCTGATGCAAAGAGATGACTCATTTGGAAAGACCCTGATGCTGGGAAAGATTGAAGGCAGGAGGAGAAGGGGATGACAGAGGATGAGATGGTTGGATGGCATCACCGATTCAATGAACATGAGTTTGAGCAAGCTACAGGAGAAAGTGAAGGACAGGGAAGCCTGGCGTGCTGCAGTCCCTGGGGTCGCAAAGAGTTGGACATGACAACGACTCAACATCCAGAGAGAGGAGGGCGCCTTTTGGGTTTCCAGCTCTGAGGCTTCCGTATCTGCAGCAGTATTGCTCACATAGTAGAGTGTCTGTGGGAAGCCGGCCTGGGGCAGGGACTTGTAGGGCCCACCCTGCTCCTGTGGGCCTCCCACCCGCCTCAGGCAGGGCCAGCTCTGGTCCTCGGAATCCTGCTCAACACCAGCTTCAACCTTCTCCTCCAGTCTCTGGATCTGCTCAGAGAGGAGCTGAACCTTCAAAACTGCAGCTGAGTCCACTACGGTGGGTTCAGCCAGGAGGAGTGTGGGTGTGGCCTCAGGTCCCCCAAACACGAGCAAGGGGCTTCACAGGCCCAGGGGTGACTGTCCCCGCCTCCATTTTCCGTCAGCCACAACGCCCAGGCTCACGCAGCAGGGACTGCACGGGGTGCCAGTGAAGTGGGGAGTCCTCCTTCCAGCTCAGATCTCAGAGCGAACCCTCATTTCCACCGAAGGAGACACTGGCCGTGTCGGGACTGAGGCCTGGGACGTTATCACAGGCCGTCTGTCCTGAGGGATGATAAGAAGATGGAGCAAAGGTAGTGCCTCCTCTCAGTCACCCGAGGGTCCTCCACTGCTTTGCTGTTCTTGAAGACCCTGACCAGGGTCTCGTGTGCCAATGCCCAGAATGAGCCGCTACCTCTGCAAGAAGCACTTGCTCAGGGCTCACTCAGGACTGTCTTCTCCTGGGGAGGTCACTGTGTATCACCCTCTGACACAGTCCCCCATCCCAGGGGTACGGAGGAAGCCTCGCAATCATCAGAGTGACTATCCGGCCTGAGTGGACTCTGAGGTCACCTATCTGAGGCTGGCTGAAAACAGCCACTCTTAGCCAAAAGCACAGACTCTTGTGTCACAAGACGTCAGTCCACACCTCCCTGGGGACAGAGCCTTCCTGCGGGGGGATACCCCCTCCCCCAGGAAGCGTCTTGTCAAGTGTGACTCAACGCTTCAGAATTTATTTTCTGGAGATGTGTCTTGGTTAATAAGCATTAATCATGTCCTATCTGTGTTTTTGGAGAAGGAAACGGCAACCCACTCTAGTATTCTTGCCTGGAAAATCCTATGGACAGAAGAACCTGGTAGGCTACAGTCCATGGGGTGGCAAAGAGTTGGACGAGACTGAGCGACTTCACTTTCGCTTTCTTATCTGTGTTTTAAACTAGGAATAAAATTCAACCACTGGACTATGGTTTGTTGCCACTTAGCTGAATATACTGGCTTCCCTGGTGGCTCAGACGGTAAAGAATCCCATGCAATGCACAAGACCTGGGTTTGATATCTAGGTCAGGAAGATCCCTGGAGAAGGGAATGGCAACCCACTCCTATACGCTTCCCTGGAGAATTCCACGGACAGAGGAGCCTGGTGGGCTATAGTACATGGGGTCAAAAAGAGTTGGACACGACTGAATGACTAACACATACACTAGCTGAATATATAAAGTCAGCTTATCCTAAGACTGTACACCCACTTAATTTACTAAAGTATTCATTTTAAGTAAAGTGCTCACTGTGTATAGGAATTTCTTTCTTGGAGGTTCTTGATCTATCTACAAAGAAAAATATAGGGATTACTTTATTACATACGTACTCCTGTGGCTGATACAACAAAATTCTGTAAAGCAAATATCTTTCAATTAAAAATAAATAATTTTTCTAAATGCTCCTAGAAGTCTCAATTGTGTTTTTTTTAATGTAATGTTAGACTAGTGTGAATGAAAGTAATTAAGATACATTAATATTGTAGTTTAAAAGTTGTACATGATGACATATCTTGCTTCCACTTTGTAGTTTTACTGAATAATCTATTCCTCATCCAAAGGCAAGCATGAATAAAATTAGGTTAAATGTAAAAAGAAAATACTCAAGCCTTGAGATATGTAAGCAGTATTCTGTGATGCTATATTTCTGTTTGGAAAAGGAGTGTATACTTAGGACTTCACGCAGGGACTGGGACAGTACCTGCGATGTCTCCAGGTGGCAACAAGGAAAGAGGGTTTTGGGGAGACCTCACCAGACCACCATTCTTGCCACCCGTGGCAAATATTTGCCCATAGATAGAAAATGCCGGGGTTTTTTTTAGTAAACTTAAAGTTTATATCAGATTTCAAATTGTGCTATAATTTTCATGGATGACCCAAAGAAACACAATGAAAAGCACAACTGCCTCCCAGAAATGGAGGTTTTTGTTTTTTGTTTTTCAAGAGATGGGATATAAATAAGTCACACAAGCAGAATGTCACCTGCTGCTGCCCAAGCACCATACACCTCCACCGGAGCCATCAAACCGTTCTCCATGCTAAGGGGATCAACAGCCCTTTTCCTCAAGAGACCTTAGGAGCTCAACAAGATGCCTTTCCTATTCAATCACGATGTTAAGAGAAGGAAAATGAGTCCCCAGCCCCCTCATGATGACTGGGCTCAGACTGACATCTGTGTTCATGAAGAATCACGGGGGACACCAGGCTTTAACCTCTTTCTCCCTCCTGGGGCCTGGGCACAGCTGCCCCAGGGCCCACTCCTGGGGCAGGGGAGGGACTGCAGAAGACGCAGGGTGAGGTTCACCCCCACTTCCCTGAAAGAAAGGGCCCTCATTCCTGAGAAGCCGCTTCCGTCCATGGGCAGCTGCAGCTCTGGGTTGGGCTGGGATGAGTTGAAGCCCCTGTGGCAGGCAGCCCATCCATAGGACCGCTCTCCTAGTGAGAGACAGTGCTATTCGAACCACTGGGTTTGAGAAGGGGGCATTCCTGTGCGAGGCAGCTGCAGGTATGGATGGGAGGCTGAAGCCAGTGCAGGCCCAGCACACCTTGGCTGAATTTAAAGGACCCAGCATCCCCTGGGGAACAGGCATGGACTAGCCCCTTCCAAACTACTGGATGAGTCTAAAAACTCATCCATTTATGGCCCGTAGGAAAGGTTTTGAATCAGAGACAGGTCCCCTGCTTGCCACCAACCAACAGAGAAGACTGAGAAGACTTGTCTTTCCACTTTCACCTCCATCTGGCTCCCAAAGTGTGGGAGAGAATGTGTTTCCTCTTAAGGGACTCTTCATAGGTTGGTCATCTCATCCTCCGTCACTGGAGTTTTCAGCTGGAGGGAGGTGGGGCCTGAGGCCTCCAGCCCTGGCAAAGAACCAGTCCCGAGCAAGCAGCACAGGACCGGGTGGGCTCACTGGGGGACACGCTGGTCTCCAAGAGCATGAACACCCTCTCTGCTGCTAATGGGTACCAGGAAGAGCTCATCAAACAGTATAGGGGGAGCTCATTGCCGGGAGGGGCTCCCTGGAATGCTTTGGAATCAAGCGCCCCGTCACCCTGACCCCAGCCTGTCGTCCGATTTCATGTCCCTACGGCCAGGCTGAGTCTGAGTCTGGCAGGAGCTGCAGCAAGTGCACCTCAAGGCAACTAACAGGCTGTGGTGACCCAAGTGCTGGATACGGCTGGACAACAAACATGGGTGACTGTTTGATTGAAATATGAATGCCTGGGCCCCATCCCTGGACAGAACCAAAACAGGAGGTGGGTCTAAGTCAAGAACCTTCAGGAAGTCTCTGTAGCATCAGCAGGAGGGACGTGCAGATGGAGGGGGCAGGAGGGAAAATGACACAACTGCCAAGGGCTCCATATTGTGTGTGAGTGTGTGTATGCGCGCGCGCGTGTGTGTGTGCGCGCGCGCGCGTATGTGTGCTAAATCCCTTCAGTCTCTGAATCGGACATGGCCATTCAGGGCTACACCCACCTGCCCTCATCACCCTCAGGAAGGATACCCCTCGTGAGTTTCCTCAATGGGGAAGACCAATCCCAGGGTCAGACCCTGTGCACCACCACCCCCAGCTATGTCTCTCTGGGTTTGAAATCAGCTGTTGTAATTCTCTGCCAGGCAGGGAAGCAATTCTGGAAGAGTTACTTGGCACCCGTGCCAACATTTGTGGATAGTACATAGCAGTGGTGTCCAAAAATCGAGGACAAGAACTTGCACGAGCGCCCAAAATTTGCCTTTGGCACTACATATATTTTAAAGAAGAAATGGAATCTGAAATAAATGAAAATGACATTTTATTTATTATTTTTTTGCAGTTTCATTTTAATATCTGAGGCTGGAAGCTATTAAGCTGTCGCCACATGAAAAATGACTAAAGCTTGTGTTTGGGGTGACCCCGGACTTTGCCCCAGGGGCAGGGTGTGTGGGGGGCCATGGGGGCACCCACCCCGGGGCATCTGGACTTTCCCTGGACAAGCTCTGGGATGAGTGGTGGGTTCAGGGTATCTCATTGTTGAAACACCTGAAGCAATTCTTTTGCTTGCGACTGTGAGTTAGTGGGTGAAGACAAAGAAAAGGCTTCACGTACCATTTCTCTTCCTCGGCTGGAATCCTTCATGACCAGGAAAACAGGAAGGTGGTGAGGCCTGGCTGGAGAAAGGAAATGCAGAGGAAGTGGGGGCCGGGGCAAGCAGGAGAGCCGACAAGGGGGTGCTGAGAAGCCGGCCCCAGCAGGCCCAGGAAAGGGGCGGCGGCCCTGGCCTAGGGACAAAGGGGGAGCCACTCCCTGGGTTGTTTTCCAAGGACGATTTACAGTCTCCATTGTTGGCCTTTCCTCTTGTTAATTAGGCGTGAAACAGCAGCCACGGATGCCCATCCATCTTGTCACTGGGCTTCACTTTCCCTGGCACGTCAGCTCTCAGCTGCCCGGCAGCTGCCCCGTCTGCTAATGCCAGGGAGTTGGACGATGCTGGTCTATATTCATCTCACCCAGAGCTCAGCTCAGATCTCATGGGGCTGGAGTGTTTGGGGGCTGTCTGCAGCAGATGAGGGAAGGGCATCTTTTTTTTATGATTTATTTCTGAAGCAGGCTGCACTGGGAAATTTAAACCAGAGACGAGACTTCCTTCCTTGGCTGGGGCATCCTGCCTTCTGAACGCAGCTGCAGTGCACACACCTTTGCCTGGGAAAGAAGGATAGATGAGTTAGTAAAGGGAATAAACAAGGACCTTCTTCCATCTGTGAGACAGAGATGGGAGCTTAATAGACAAGTGCGCCATCAATGAGTGTGTTCATGTCGTGCTGAGTGATCCCAGCTTCTTTCTTAAAAGTGAATTTCTGAGATGTGCTTCCAGATCGTGTGTGAATGTGTGTGTGTGTGTGTGTGTGTGCCCACGTGCTAAATCCCTGCAGTTGTCTCTGAGCCTGTGCAACCCCATGGATTGTAACCCACCAGGCTCCTCTGTCCATGGGAGTCTCCAGGCAGGAATACTGGAGTGGGCTGCCAAGCCTTTCTCTAGGGGATCTTTCAGACAACCCAGGGATTGAACTCGCGTCTCCTGTGGCTCCTGCACTGCAGGTGGATTCTTTACCACTGAGCCACCAGTGAAGCCCATGTGCATGTGTGCATGTGTGTGACCCAAATATAAACTGGAGCTCCTTGTGGCCCAGTCCATAAGTGAAGTCATGTCTACAGAAGCGCTGCACTAAAACCCAAAGTATGAAAAGTCAGCTGCAGTTTTCGTTTGAGGGTCTGGAGAAACGCCAAAGGGGACCCAACATACGGCCCCAAGCAACACTTCTTAAAATCCTCCCTGTTGGATTCTCTGATTCCTCCAGAATTCTGTAGCCTCTGTTTTAATGGCAAAAGCTCTCTCCGCTTCCAGCCTTTCCTAATTCAATCCCATGGGTGCCTTAGGTCAGCATTTCACACTGGCTGAAAAGTTGTGCCTCCTCTGTCCACGACCCGAATTCTTCAGGGCTTCCCAGGTGTCTCTAGTGGTAAAGAACTCGCCTGCCAGTGCAGGAGATGTAAGAGACATGGGTTTGATCTCTGGGTCAGTTGCCTGGAGGAGGGCACGGCAACCCACTCCAGTATTCTTGCCTGGAGAATCCCACAGACAGCGGAGCCTGGCAGGCTACAGTCCATGGGGTCACAAACAGTGAGACATGACTGAGAGACAGTGCATGAATTCTTCAATACAAAAGGAGTCTTGGAAGCTGACTCTCCTCTCTCCCCGTCCCCCCACCCCAGGCCTGTCTTCCTCTCTCTTCTCTCACCAGTTTCTGTCCCCTGAACCTGACTGGCCAGCACCTAGCCCTCCTCCAGAACAAGAGCTGAAGCTGAGCTGAAACACCCAGGAGTCTCTTTCTTGAGTCTGTGGGGCGGCCAGGAGAGCAGGGGCATACAGTTTGGAACCTCATTCCTCATGGGAATTAATTTTGTGGCCATCACACCTTCCTGGCCCAGCTCTCCCCACTACTGCAAAGAAAAGTGCTGACCAGGGGCCGCCTCCACTCACAGTCAAGCCCTTCATGCCCAGGAACCCTTTCCCAGGAACAGGGTCCCCTCTGGGGACTATCTGAGACCCTCCGGAACCCCACCTTCCCGGGGCTTCCCACACTGTGTCATAGGCCTCAGGGCTGTGCAGGGAGACTCTCCAGGGTCTCTCTGCCTGTGAACTCCCAGAAGAGGCCGTGCCATCAAGGAAACCCTGGCTGTTTTGTGTCACCCCTGCCTTCCTCCTCCTCCGCTGGCTGGTGGGTGGGGAGTGGGGGGGCGGGAGGAGAGGAAGCGGAACCAGTGATGCAGACACACGCACAAGGCTCCACAAACACCCTGGGCTGAGGCCGGGGCGCCGGCACCCCCCGCCCCTCGGCCGGCTTTCACAATCAAGGAATCACGTTCTGTTCAGAAGACAGGGATTCCGACAGAGGGTGAATTCTCTGTGACTGTGCGTTTGGAGGCTCTTGAGCAACCCTAGGGCACAGGAAGTGTCTCTGCACACAGGAGCAAACCCTGGGCCCAGAGGATGGGCTGCCCCCACCCAGGCTGGGAGGACACTGCCCAAGTGCCCCAGCTCTCTCCATGCTTGCTCCCACACAGGCGTTTCCCTAACGAAATCGGGGCACCTTGAATTCCCTGTGGCATCTGTTTGGTTTACCGGGGATCCCCTGGGGATCCCCACTGTGCTGGTTGGAACAGGAGCCTGATAAACGGATCCCGAGAAATACTTACAGCACGGCTCATAGCCAATGCAGAAAGCAGAGACACATAGGAGACTTAATGATAAGAACAGGGATGGAGGCTTCTGGAACCAGCATGGCTGAGGGGATAGGGGTGGGGACGAGGGTGGATGTGGGCACCCTCGGGGCAGCTTCACAGCAGAAACGACCTAACTCAGGCGGTGAGGGGCAGGAGAGGTGAGGCCAGACCATCCTTGCCGAAGGGACCGTGGCACCAAGGTGTTACCACAGGTGGAGTGGGGTCAGGCCCTGTCATTAAACCTTTTGGGGGGAGGAGGGTCTCGTCGAGGAGGCCCCAGCCCCTGGAGCTGGGAGGACCCCACCTCTCCTCTCTCTAGCACCCCTTCTTGTTTTCCTGTGCTCACATCTGTAATTTGGAGTAGCTGACGCAGCTGTGTGCTGAGTGTCTGTCTCCCCCATCAGACAGCATAGCATATGGGTCAGTGCAGCCAGTGTCTGGCCCTGTGGCTGGCAAGCACGTCAGAAGGCTTAGCATCTGTCAACATAGACAAGAAATACCAAGGCTGCTGCCTCTCTGCCCGCCCCGCCCCTGCAGACTCAGAGGAGGTCAGGTCTCTCCCTGAACTGTCCCAGCCGCCGTCCCCATACAGACAGAATTCCAGCTGGGTCCTGGATTGTTTCAGGGACGGAGGGGCCTGGGCCAGGACCGACAGCGGAGGCAACAGCACAGGGAAATCTGGGCCCCTACTGCCTTGGGGAGTTCTGCTTTGGGGACTCACCACCCTGCCCCGGCCCCCGCCACGGGGAGTGAATTCCCTCAGGGATCCCTGCACCCCTAGCCAGCTCCCACCAGCCAAACCTTCTCTGCAGCTCCCAACAGCCTGAAAGGGTAAACCTGGAGCATCAAGGGCCTGGGATGCTGCTGTGGGCCTGACCCCCAGATGGAAGGAACAGTGCCCTCTGCTGGCCAGGTCTCGCAGAGTCCGGGAAATCAGCAGCCAGAATCTGGAGCCTTCTGTAGGAGCATCTGTAAAGGGGAGGAGGAGGCAGCCCGGCTGCCCAACTGGCTTAAAATGATGGGCTTGGAACCCTTACCTCCAGGGCAGGTATCCCCCTGTGGGGGGCCAGGGAGGTGTAGAAGGACAGCCAGCCACATATGGACTCACAGCACCCGCCCTTCCTCAGGTTGAGGCTGGAATCGCCTCAGTCACAAGCCTCAAAGGAGACGGGACATCAATCTTTTATGACCAAACTGCCCGTCTTTCCCAAAACAGCATTACCCAGCCAGCCTGACACTCCATTCCGTATGGTGGTTTCCAATGATATATCCAGCCTTCAAGGATAAAGGCTGAGACCACTGGGGTAAGCATTCAAAAGAATGCACAAGTCTGCCAGCCAGAGCCAAGGGGCTCTGCAAGCACAGTGACCGCTCCTGGCCACCCCCTTAATCCCCCACCCACATGGATGGCGGTGCAGGGAAGGCAGTGATGCTGCCCACAGACCAGAGTCCTGAGCTGGGTGGCAGCTGGAAGCCACATCTGGCAGACGGAGCCCCTCGGTAGAGGATGGGTCCGCCCCAGGATGCCTGGGGGTGGGAGAGACAGACAACTGGGGAAGGTTCAGGCTGCGGAGACTCATTAGGAAGCCTCTTCTCTCTGGACTGGGTATAAGAGTCCATTCTTCAGTCCACAAAGATGTACTGAACATCTCGTGTGAACAGACGCCCTGCAATGTCAGGGGTCCAGCAGCAGAGTGTCCGCTGTCACTCAGAGGAGCTGCACTGAGACGGAATCAGGGACAGCAGGCGGTGGACGGAATGCTGGAAAGGGGGAGTTGCACCCTCAAACCCCTGCACAGTGCAGCTCAAGAGTGGAAAGGAAGGCTCCGTGGCTGCAGGAGGGAGAGCAGGCAGGGACCAGGGGGCGGCTGCCAACGACCAGAGCCCCAGAGGCTGTCTCAGCACTGGGGCCTTGTCCTGAAAGCCAGGAGGGGTGGCGACATGTGTTAAGATGGGGGCTGCATGGAGTGGGGATGGACATCCACAGTGGTGATGTCACCAGATGCTGAGGGCAGCAGGGCAGACTAGAGGGGACATGAACAGATCCACGGACAGCTGGTGGCCTGGAGACTGAGCCCCAGGGGCAGGCTCAATTCTTCTTCCCTTGTAGACTCAGTCCCAGCAGGTCTGCTTGTCAGGATCACCTGACAAGCTGTGCCAAATGCTGATGCCCAGGTCCCACCCCCAGAGACTCCAGTTTATTGGGACTAGGGAGCAGCCTGGGCTTCTGCATTTAACCCAAATGATCCCAGTGAGGGCTCTGCCCAGGGTTCTCTGCTTCCTCTCCCCTCCAGTTCATGACTCAGTCATGTCCGACTCTTTGTAACCACATAGACTACAGCACACCAGGCCCCCCTGTCCATCACCAACTCGCGGAGCTTACTCAAACTCATGTCCATCGAGTAGGTGATGCCATCCAACCATCTCATCCTCTGTTGTCCGCTTCTCCTCCAGCCTTCAATCTTTCCCAGCATCAGAGTCTTTTCCAATGACCGTTCTTCATATCAGGTGGCCAAAGTATTAGAGCTTCAGCATCAGTCCTTCGAATGAATATTCAGGACTGACCTCCTTTAGGATGGACTGGTTGGATCTCCCTGCAGTCCAAGGGACTCTCAAGAGTCTTCTCCAACACCACAGTTCAGAAGCATCAATCCTTTGGCGTTCAGCTTTCTTTATAGCCAACTTTCACATCCATACATGACTACTGGGGCAACTGGGCAGTGCAGCTGGGGGTGGGGGGCAGGCAGGTTGCCCCGGTGGCCCCCAGGGCCACGGGGACTGTGGGCCCCACTGTTGACTGTGCACTCGACATGGCTTAGCATCCGCCTGCCATTCCCTCCCTCCGGCTCCCTGGAGCCTGTTTTGGGGCAGAACAGCAACAAGAGGCGGGAAACGAAGTTCAAACCCATCAGTTCCCAAGTCATCCTGGGAGGTGGTCTTTCTGATGAGCGGGGTTCACATGCGGCCCCCACATCCTCACAGCAAGGGGCTGGCCACAAGCTTGCGCTGCCGTCCAGGATGCCTGGCCTTCCAGAAATGTCTCCTTCCCGCCTGTTGTCTTCGGGAGGGTGGGGGGAGGGGGCTCCTTCCCTCCCAGGGGACAGTAGGTCTGCCCTTGGGCCATGCCCCAGGGTCAGACAGTGCCAACCCTGAGCCTTTTCTTCCCAGTTCTGTCCATTCAAGACCTAGTCCAGGGAAAGGCCATCAGCTATGAGAAAAAGGGCACATGCAGGAAAAATCAGTAAATGAGTTTATTCCTTTAACACTGGACCAAAATGCACAGGAGCTATGGTTGGTCATTTCTCCCTGGCCTGTCCCACTTACGGCCCCTTCCTCTGTCCCCCACAACCTATGTATCCCCTAGCCCACCCCTACCCCCACCGCAGGCCTTCCATCTCTCCCCACACTGAGCTCAGCCTGACAGAGGGCTTCTTAAGTTTATGTCTCAGCAGGACTTCCCTGGCGGCCTAGTGGCTAAGATTTGCACTCGTAAAGCAGGGGGCCCGGGTTTGATCCCTGGTCAGGGAAATAGATTCCATATGCTGCAACTCAGAGTTCACGTGCCACAGGGAAGATGGAAAATCCTATGTTTTACAACTAAGACCCAGCAGAGCCAAATAAAGTATTGTATTTTAAATCCTTTTTTAAAAAAATTGTCTTAGCTCCTTTGGACTTGGGGGCTTTCAGACCTGAGTAGCCCAAAACTTCTGATCAGAACCAGCTTGCCTGGCCCTCCCCGTGGGAGGCCAGGGACTAGGTCACCTGGCAGGCTTCTCCAGGAGTCCCTGTCACTCAGCACCCCAGGCTGCCAGCTCCATCACACTTCCAGCACTACTGCCCCTGAGGGTCAGGCTGCCGCCAGCCTTTCTGACCACAACAGGCAGCAGAGCAGCCTCAAGGGCAGGTGAGCTGTGTGCTTGAACCCGACAGCTCAGGAAGAGGCCTATGTCGGTGCCGCCTGCTTGTTTCCTGAAGACCTGCAAGTCTGTGTTTAATATACTTTAGAACAATATCTGGAAACTGCACTTTACTTTTTCAAATGTACTTACGTGTCTCGACTTCAATCATGTGGATGATTTTACTCATGACCTAAGAATGCCAGACAGGGCACCTTACGTGCCATGGACGTGCAGCCATGGCCGTTTCATCTCTGGGCGCACGGAGAGCTTTGAGAAGCCGGGGCCGGGTACATGCAGGAGCTCGTGGCTGGCACTGCGCTGGGTGCCAGCATGGAGACACAGAAACAGATTAAGTCCCTGCGCTCCAGTGGCTTGTGTTTGGGTGGCATAGGGGTGGGGGAGGGAGGCAGACCTCAAACCAACAACTAAACAGGAAGAATTCCAGCTCCAGGGCTGCTGGGTGGGTGCCTCTCTGACAGGATGGCCAGAGACAGAATGAGCCGGCCTCTGACTTGGCCTTCGGGTGGAGCTGGCTGCAAGGACCGTGGGCAGGGCTTTGCATGGGGACAGAGAGGCCAATGGCCCTGGAGCCCGATGAGGCCTGAATGAGTGAGGAAGAGAAAGAGGTCAGTGTGGCCGAGGGGAGCAGGGCCAGGGGGCAACGGGAAGGCCTGGGGACAGTGGGCATAGCTTCCATGGTAGGTGCTGGGGACGTGTCCGTGGGCTGACAAGCCACATTGGAGCAGGCATAGCAGGACTGGAGTTGTAAAAAGTTTGCTCTGGGAGCTCTGTGGAAAATAGGACACTAATGCATCCTTTTGCTCTTTCTTCCTTTAGGTGGTAGGAGTCAGGGGGAGGCCACCTGCGGGGTGGGGGGCAGGGTGTCACCAGACAGGCTCCCACGACCGAGCCAGCACAGGGATGAGAGCCCATGGTCAAGGTCATGTGGACTGGAGAGGGTGCTGACGGCTGCCACTCAGGACTTCTGCCTCCCCATCCGGCCCCTTCACCTGCGTCTCTCTCCAGGCCTGGACCACATGCAGCGTGCAGAGGCTTCATCACTGCCTTGGGGATTAGAGGATAGTTTTGCCAATAGCCACCCTGAAGGCCGGCCACCCAGGAGACCCAGACCAAGCCCTGCCCGGGACCCGGAGAGCTCCAGGGAGCCCATCAGAGAGCCCCCCGCCACCTGGGGGCTGGGGCAGCCCTTCCCCTTTCCTGGACGAGAGAGGCTATTGTTGGCAGAGCCCATCCCGAGGGTGACCAAGGACAAGTCCTCGCTTCCAGAGGAGGACCACGCAGCAGCTGCAAACAGCTGATGGGATGGAGAGCTTTCCCAGGCCAAGCAGGCCTGGTAAGCTGTCCCCCACATTCATGTCAAAGGAAAAAGGAAAGAGAAAGAAAATGGGATTCCACTTGCGGTTGGTCACCAGGGCCCAGCTCTGGAGGGAGGGTTCAACCCCCTAGTGTCTCGGAGGCCAGGTTTGTAGGACCACTCCCCTCCCCTCCTGCTTGAAATGACCCTCAAGCTGCCTCCTTGTGGTCATGCCCGAGTCTCGGGTTGCTCATGGTGACTGCGTGTGGCCCCCTCTGCACCCTGGAATGTTTAATGAACTCACCTGCTGTGCTTGGTAGCAAGATTCGCTTCATGACTAAATTGCCGTTGTTGGAAGTATTGTCATCACATGTGGGATCAGCATCCTTCACAGCAGTCCCAACTCACTATGCTGAGCTCACACCCCAAGCCTACACAATATGGCCCTTGTCAGTCAAGCTCTGTCACTGTCCTGAAGCTGGGAGGGCATCTTACAGGGGCTCTTGACAGAGAGGCCCATACGCTTGCCGCTTGTTGAGATCTGCCTTTCTGTGTCACCAGAAGGGACACTCTCTACGCCTGGGTGGGTTTCTTTGTTACTGGATTCCTGAAAAGGGCCCAGACCGGCCAAAGGAGGACATAAGCAAGGGTGCTCGATGGGCCTCCACCAGCCCTCACATGCCCACCTGGCCCCATGTCCCCTCTGCAGACCCTTCCTCTTCCTTAAAGCCTCCCAGACCAGAAACACCAGAAACATGATTTATCGTGGGGCTCAACCTTGTGTGTGTTGCATGCTCAGTCACTTCAGTCATGTCCAACTCTTTGCAACCCTATGGACTGTAGCCCACCAGGCTCCTCTGTCCATGGGATTCTCCAGGCAAGAATACTGGAGTGGGTTGCCATGCCCTCCCTCTAGGGGATCTTCCCAACCCAGGTATCGAACCCGAGTCTCCTGAGTCTCCTGCATTGCAAGTGGATTCTTTACTGCTGAGCCACCAGGGAAGCCCATGGTTCAGCATCAGTTGTGGTGAAATTATATCACTCAGAGCAGTTTAATGGACAGAGATTCTGAACGAGGGCACAGCACAAACAGGGTTGTGTTAGCTGCTCAGGCAGGGTCAGAAGGGTCACAGCAGGCTTTGAAGGCTGAACAGGAGTTCAGGCAAAGCAGGCAAGGAGGAAAAGGTGATGGCAGCAGAGAAGGAGGGAAGGTCCAGGGGATAGAGACGGTGTGGAGCTGGGGTACTCTTGCTGCCCAAGGAGGAGGTGAGGGAGGAGACAGGGGAGGAGGTGGTGGGGAGGTGGGGGAGAGGTGAGGAGCTCCCAACCCCCATCCACACCAGGGAGAGCCACACCAGGGGTACTGGCTTCAGAAGACCCAGCACCATCTTGAGATTATAAATCATGATTTTTGCTTTTTAACAAAAATGACTTTGATGCATAGACGTGATCAGTTCCAGCCCCAAGTCCCACAAGCTCCCCAGGATTTCTGTCCATCCCCCAAATCTAGGAATATGATTTTAAAATTCAACATTCAATTACTAAAATCATGGCATCCAGTCCCATTACTCCATGGCAAATAGAGAAACAATGGAAACAGTGACAGACTTTATTTTGGGGGGTGCTCCAAAATCACTGAAGATGGTGACTGCAGTCATGAAATTAAAAGATGCTTGCTCCTTGGAAGAAAAGCTATGACCAACCTAGACAGCATATTAAAAAGCAGAAACATTACTTTACCAACAAAGGTCTGTCTAGTCAAAGCTATGGTTTTTCTCATAGTCGTGTATGGATGTGAGAGTTGGATAATAAAGAAAGCTGAGTGTGGAAGAATTGATGCTTTTGAACTGTGGTGTTGGAGAAGGCTCTTGAGAGTCCCTTGGACTGCAAGGAGATCCAACCAGTCCATCCTAAAGGAAATCAGTCCTGAATATTCATTGAAAAGACTGATGTTGAAGCTGAGACTCTAATACTTTGGCCATCTGATGTGAAGAACTGACTCATTTGAAAAGACCCTGATGCTGTGAAAGATTGAAGGCAGGAGGAGAAGGGGACAACAGAGAATTAGATGGGTGGATGGTGTCACCGACTTGATGAACATGAGTTTGAGCAGTCTCCGGAAGTTGATGATGGACAGGGAAGCCTAGCATGCTGCAGTCCATGGGGTCACAGAGTCAGACACAACTGAGCGACTGAACTGAGCTGGCTCTGAGATCCTGCTCCGGAAACCCAGGCTTCTTTCATCCTTTCTCTTTATGTGGCAAATGTATGGAGTGCCTGCTGCATATTGGGTGCAGTACGTGGCTCACATACCAACAATGAAGGAAGAAAGAAGGCCGCCCTCATGGGGCTTCCATTCCACTTGAGGCAGAGGCAGTAAGGAGAGACAGATGACAAAAAAAGCACAATTATTGAATGTCGCATGAAGATGATTGGCAGGAAGAAAAGCCAGCATGAGGGTGAGGATGAGTGAGAGTTGAAACTCAAAGACATCCCTCATCCCCTCCCCTCCCCCTCCTTCCTCTCTGTTGATTTTGATGCAAAGCTCAGTTTCCCCTGGTGACAGTGAGCCTGCAAGTACATCTCTCCATGGCTGGCAAAGTGTTGAGCTCAGCTTCTCTGGGGACTACTGTTGTCTCTCATTAATTTTCCCCAAACTGCCTTCTCTATAAATAACTCAGGCAATTAAATTGTTTAGAAAAACCTTAAGGGTTTGCCGAGAACGAACATCATATTGTTCGCATTTTAACTGGAAAGATTACCAAGTGATTCCTGTTTTCCCATCTGATTGTTAAATCCTGATAAGTCAGCTTATTTTTGTTAACAAAATCGCTGGATTCCTCCTGCTACGTGGTGTTCAAGTGAATTAACAGAGATTGGAGACAAAAATTGGATAGGAGGAGTAGCTGCGCTCACAATGAGTTTCTATTCACAGGCTCATTAAAGCCAGCCGTGATGGTTTTAGGAAACGTGGGCTCATCTAGGTGTGCAAACAAGGCCTTCTGGCTCATGGAACAACTAAGAATAGCTGAGCTTGGCCACCCTTCTCAACACATTGTTCAGCTTCAGGAAAATATTTTTGTTTTGAAGATTTCTAATCTGCTTTTGCTCTGGGCAGGGGTGAAGTTATAGAAATAGGCTCTTTTCCCCCTTAACACTTCAAAGCTTCCCCAAATGGTCCTTGTGGAAAATACAGGGGCATCAAAGAAGAAAATAACATGACCATGTCCCTGCCATCCGTGGATTTAAAGAGATGAGTCCCCAAAACTTTGTTCTCTGGGTTGGAAAGCTTACCTGGAATAAGGTCACAGTTTGGATATGCTTTGGGTGGGTTAACTCCTGAGCAGGTTTCTATAAATCTTTGAGACATTAAGAAAAGTATTTAAAGAGTGGGAAAAGGGCCAGAAAATGGGTGGCAGGAACTTTCATTACCACACTGGGTGATGTTTAACAAGACCACCCAGGATTCTTCAACTATCTGGGGAGGGGAAAGGGCTGTGTTTGACCTGCCATGTCCTTTGATTTGAAGTTAGACACTGTGAAATTATATGGTTCATTAGAGACCAAATCTGGGACAGATGCGTATAATTTCTGCTCTGGAGGAACGTAATCCCAAATATTACAGTTTTTATTGCCCCTAAAGGCATTAACCAGTCAGGGTTGACCCTGAGGCAGTAAACTTATCTCAGGATGATGTTTGGGGGTGGGGGGATGGAACCCTGATCCCCTTCTCCTTTCTGAATGAACTTTCCCACTTGGTTGACTCCCTCAGTGGTGAGCTAAGTGTGGTACTGGGCTTATGTTCCTTCTGCATCTGTGTGAGTCTCATCATTTTAACTCTTGGAAGACTGGACCTTGACTGGGAGGACAGATCGCCAAGGTGATGCTGTGCTGACTGTGCTGAGCCACCCTGAGCCTGGTGCTTCTGTTAAGAGCTCTCCCGCTCTCTGTTCCAGGTAGGGGCCCACTGCAAAGCCTCATCCCCACAGGGATTAGACAAGATGCCCAATATCCTCACTGCTCACCTGGGGTAGGGCCACACACCACCCCAGTGCCCAGTCGTGTCCTCGTTAATAGTTAGTTGAGTTGCTCATTACTGCTGGACCAATCTAGACAAACACCTGCTCACCTGAATTTCAAGACTTTAATGAAGCTTCTCTTCCTTCCCTCCCAGGCCCCTGGACTTTGGACCAACCCAGCCTGAGCTCATCGGAATGTGGGCACCCCTCGCCAGCACCCCACTTCAAGACCCCTGGCCAAGAACTAGGCTGTCAGGATACCTCCCTGCCTTGCCACCGGCTCACCCCCTGCCCCTCCCCACACACAGGTCCTTGCTGGCCTTGCTGACCCTCCCTTTCAAAGAAGATGGCCCCCCACCTGGCCCCGGAGTCCCTTGCAGACCTCATGGTCTGACCATCTCCCTGTTGTATCAGCCCCTCCCTTACTGAGCAGAAGGCTCTCTTGGCCCACATCGGATCTGCCTTGATTTGGCCCCAATCTGATCCCACGAGGAGGAGGGGCCCAGCCTGAGGCTCCCTCACAACCTATTCATCCTGCCCTACCTGCCTCTCCTGCCCCACCACGAACAAGCTGGGAAGCCGTCTCCGGGGCCAAGAGGCAGAGAATGCGGGACAATGGGGCAGAGGCCGGGTTTGCAGCGTAGACAGCCCTCGAATGCCAGCCCCAGAAACTGTATTCACCAATTAACCACTGGAAAAAATAAATGCAGCTTTTCCAGATCTTCTTCCTCTCAGGAGAAATCTGGGATGTGTTATTTTTCTAGGTCCCTTTTCATTGAAACGTGTGTGTTTTCAAGGAAACATAGCCCATATGTTGCTTATTCATGTTTCATGCAAAATGCTCTTGGGGAATATTTACCCAAGGTCCAAAACAACTTCCATTTGTTTGTGTTTTTAAAGAAATTTCCTGAACTTAAAAGCAGGAAGTCCTTGCTGGCCAAGTATATGAATGTAAGCTCTACAGGTTTGGTGGGCTTAGGATCAGGTGTCCACAATGGGTCAGGAGGTCTCTCAAGCCAGAGTGTTAGCATCGGCCTCCTGGGACCTGATAGACAAACCCAGAGCTGGTGAGCAGAGTCCAGCTCCACCATGAACATGGCGGCTGAGCTCGCGGATGGCAGTTCCCAGGGGAGGACAGGGAAGGACCAGGCCTTGTGAAAACCAGTTCTGACTCACGGCCCCAGAAGTTTTGACCCTGAATGCCTGTCATTCTCTGCTCAACCTCCCTCCCCCTCACCCCGCCTGGAGAGGGAAGGGACAGGGCATCTTGGAACCCATTCTGACTAGAAGGGCAATGTTTTGTTGCAGAAAGAGGGAGAAAACCCTGCCTCGGTGGGGGTGCCCATCCCACTGCCAAAGAGAGGAGGAGCAGGCAGCCAGGGGGAGTAGGAGAGATGGGGGCCAGGGACTAGTGGACAGGCTGTGGGGGCAGGGCCACCCTGCCTTTCTCTGCCCTGCAGTCTCAGGCCCACCATCTGTGAGATGAGAACAAATGCACCCACCTCACCAACACACGCACATCAGAAACACACATCTACGACTCCCAGCACACCCCCAGTGACCCATCAGCAGACCACATGGCAGAGTCTGGGGGGACCTGCCCTGTCGGTGTAACAGTGCTAGCCACACCTGCCCTGACCAGCGTGCCCGGGAGGTTCTCGGCCAGTTTCCAAAGGACACCTGTGCAGGCACAGCTCGGGCCATAGAACCTGGAGCTCCTTCCCACTAGCACTTAGCCTGGATCGGGGGTTCCCAAAGTAGACCACATGACCCCAGAAGCGTGTGAGATGGTCCAGCAAGGCCTGGGAAGGACACCAAGGCTTTCTTTACATTAATGTCACCAGAACATGAGAAAGAGCATCTCCCAGTTCTTAGAGTAAGAGCTGACACTCATGGATGAGCACTGCCCTCACAAAAGTCCATGAGCCGTCAGAAAGTGCAGGCACTCAGCAGGGCTCCGCCCAATGTTTCCATGGGCCTGCTGTATGGATACAGATCCGGGAGGATCTTGAAAGGACCTTGACATGAGAGGGGGGTGACTATGCAAAGTCTTACACCCCTCGACTGGCGTGGATCCATGCACTCAGGAGATTCCAGAGACTAAGTGGGCAATTCTCTTTCACAAAAAGGTGAACACTTCTTTGGATGCACTGTCCTCTGGGGACAAAGGCTACTCATCAAGGGCAGCCTAGCAGACTTTCTGAAAAAAAATCAAGAAACCCACTGAAGTTGTCTTTTCAGGGGAAAAGTAAGGTTTTCACAGAGGGAGAGAAAGAGATTGCTTTCTACAGAAACTCGTCCCAAAGAGATTGAAAGATGTGGAGTGTTTTCCATCCTTACACGATTTTGTTACCGGAAATGTATAACCATATTGTTTATAAAAATATTATATCTGTGTACTGAGAAAACTTGCAAACAGAATCGTGTGCTTGTGTCTCCAGGCTGGGGCAGGGTCTGTAGAAACAGATTCCAAAATGCCTCGCGCTCAGAAGCTTGAATCGCTGCTTCCAAAAGCGTGGTCAGGATTTATAAAATCCATAGCACATGTTCAACCATATTAATGCTTCCAGTACCATTTTAATGAAAAAAA
This sequence comes from Moschus berezovskii, assembly GCF_049115385.1. Classification (NCBI taxonomy): domain Eukaryota; kingdom Metazoa; phylum Chordata; class Mammalia; order Artiodactyla; family Moschidae; genus Moschus; species Moschus berezovskii. Next base: position 42,697,787 of record NC_142474.1, on the reverse strand, counting down.
AAGAAATTGTGTCCACAATAAAAATAACACAGATTATTTTAAATATTGTGTATTTCATCTTTGCTCTGTTATCTTTTTATTTTGATGGATATCCTATTATTCAGATAACATTCCACTTCAGTGTCACAAGTACAGAATATGTGTGTGGACACATATACGCACGTCCTGTGTTAGCATATCTGGGATGACTTTTTAGATTTGGGGTGATCGTTCTATCCCATTGAGCCAGGTGGTGTCCCACTGAGCCAGGTGGTATCCCATTGAGCCCCAAGGAGCCAGGTGATACCAGCCACAGCCCACAACCTGACGAAGCCGACCTCTGCCCACTAGCCTTCACCTCACCTGAGAGCTGGACTTTCTGTTCCTTACCTGCTTCTGCCTGGCCCCTGACCCCTGGGGTCTCTCGGCAAAAAGGCCAATGTAGAAATGGCACCATAGCGAGAGCCTCAGATATGAGCCAAAGCAAACTAGTGCAGGTCCCTAAAACGAGGCCCGGGAACACGACCGCTCTGAGTGTCTGCAGAGGAAGCCCCCGCCCCGCCTCCTCCCCTCTGTCGCACCCACATGCACTCCTGGCTGGGAGAAACATTCCATATATGTGCACATAGGCTCACAAAACACACATATACACACACACACATGCACGAACGTAACACTTAACAAGTCTGTTGGGATCTGACGAGCAGATATTCTTCATTATAATTTTAATTGCCCAGAGAATTGGCGATGGGATGGCACAATAACTGAAGAAAAGCAAGAAAAATGCTTGAAACTTGACCATTCACTGTCTAAATGGAGGGAAGTATACTTTTAGACATCAGGGCAGCTAGAAGAGGATTAATACTTCTTGGGTGAATAAAATAAAATAAAACTGAAATTCAGGCATACCCCCAGGGCCAGGCTCCAGCAGGCATGTGGTTCAGGCTGATGAATAATAAGCCAGTGCTCGGGTGATGGGGAACAGATGCCTGGTTCCCTGCCCCCCTCCCCCCCACCCCATTCACAGCCCTGCCAGTCCCACCAGCCCAGCAGGCCCTGCTCATAAACACCCCTGCCCCTCTCACTTCTCCTCTGCTTCAGGGGACTCCCAGCTGTCCCCACGGCCTCCATGTCCTGCCATGACTCTGCTTTCAGGGACCAGACTAGACACAGACCATCTGTCCAGGGAGCACAGCCTCACACCCAGTGGCACCTGCACTGTGATCTGAATGACACAGGCATTTCTCATTCATCCAAAAATGGAAACTAATGTTACCTATGGCTTCCCATGACTCGCTCTGCATCCCCTGGGAGTGTGAGCGCCAGATCTGGGGACCTGAGGTTGTATCCACGCCACCAGCTCCAGAACATGCTGGGCAGAAGGAGTCTGGTCTGGCCCCAGCAGGAAATGGTCCACCTTGTTTGAGAGACAAGCTTCCTGCCGCTGGCCCCATGGACCCTGGACACCTTCTGTGTTTTCCATCCAGGCCTGTGGTCTCAGTATGAGGGTTCGTTGCCAGCTTCTGGCTCGGGGCTGCTTCCAACACTGTGAACTACCTCTGACCCATCCAGCTTGGAGGGACGAGGCCAGGTGGGCATGCGTTAAGATTCCTGAGTCCTGGGCATCAACACATTCAGAGCCTGAATCCCCTGGGCTTCTTTGCTCCACGGACCAGACACACTCCAAGTCTCCCCTCCCCATCTGTCACCTCTGTCCTTATGCAGAAACAAAAGGAGGCCTCAAGGGCAGCGAGAATTACCACGGTCCCCCAGGCTGCGTCCTCATCCCCCGTCTGCTGTCCTTCCCCACCTCGCTCTTTGTGACTTGCCATGAAGCCATGAGTTGGTGCCTGGGTCTGCAGATTCTAACTCCAGCATCTCCTCTAGAGCTGCCCCAGGGCCCCCTCCTCTACAGCCCTCCCTCATACTTCATGGCAAATAGATGGGAAAAATGGAAACAGTGACAGACTATTTTCTTGGGCTCCAAAATGACCGCAGATGGTGACCTTTGCAAAGTAAAGTTGCAAAGATGTGGCTAGAGGATGGCGGTAGGGCTACAGCCCTTTCTGCAGCAGTAATGGTCCAAAGCCACTGCAGACTCTGTAATTCCCTGCAAGGTCATTGAGAACACACCATGGGCTCTGCTGACACACAGGTAGGCAGCCCCCAACTCCCGGGTCCCAAACAATCAAAGATCCCGTGAGAGCTCTCTGCTCCTGACCGTCGTGTGTTCCGAGACCATTGCACACCCACACCCTGCCCACCTACCCTCCCTGGTCCCTCCTCCCAACCAAACCCAGCCCCCATCAAGGCCAGAGCCATGCCAACATCATGGAGGCCTGTCGCATCCCCAAGGAGTCAGCCTCCCCCACGGCACTTCACTGTCACAAGTCAGCCTTCCCTCCAAGTTCAAGGAGCCCAGCAGGTGCCGGCCAGCTTGGGGCCCGCTCAGTACAGCCACAGGGAGACGCGCAGTCTGCCACAGTGCCACCGTGTGGCAGGACAGGGGAGGGCAGCGAGGTCTGAGCAGGTGCCGACCGTGGCCCTGGGGGAGGAAGGAAGTCCGTCCCTCCCCAGCTTGTCTGTAAGGACTTCCTGTGTTTAAGGCGTTTAGGCAAACAGGACAGAAAGAAAACAGTGACTGCAAGATGAGTGGAAAGACTTCTTGCTCCCCGCGTGTGGAAGTTGGGCATCTGGTCACAGTCTGTATCCACAGCACACTCCTTCTTGTGACTTTTTACTTTGATATAATTTCAAATTTAAAAATCTTCAAGAATTGTACAAGGAACTCCTCTTCACCTTTTACCCAGATTCACCAGTTAATTATATGTTGCCTCTTTTCCTTAATCATTCTATCACTCTGACATATATATATACACATATGAATTTATATGAAGTTTTTTCTAAGTTGTTTGAGAGCAATTAGGAGAAAGTGTCCTCTGTTTTACTACTAACTTCATTATGTAGTTCATAAAAACAAGAATAATTTCTTACATACTTCTACAATAAGTAGATCAGAAGATTTTACATTGATATAATTCTATCATTTAGCACAGAGTCCATATCTAAATTCCATCAATTGTCCCTATAATGTCCTTTAGAGCAACATTTTTTCCAATAAACTTTTTAAAATTCTTAATGCCTAAATTCATAAATTCACTTAAGAGTAGTTGACTAACAAGTCAAACTCATCCACACGTTTCACCTAGCAGCTCAGGTAGCAGAGACTTTGCCCTGTGATGTGGTTGGCTGAAGAGGCCTGGGGTCAGGAATAAGAGCAGATGATTGGCTTGGACTTAAGTCACACGGAAGACAATGTTGTTGCTTTTTTTTTCAGTGTTAAACCTTTCTGCAACCCTGAACTACCTCCCCTACCCCTGCTCCCAAGGGTCTCCTAGAAGGAGAAGGATTCCAGGTAAACGTAATAAGAGACATTGCTCCAGATAAACTCTCCCTGGCTGTGGGGACTACAGGGCGTGGACAAACAGAGCTGAGGATGTACAGGGAGAGAAAGCAGAGACGGGGATGAGGGTCGCTGGGCTGGGCTGCCTGGACGCCGCAGTGGTGGGAGAGCTGGCTTACGAGTGGAGAGCTGGCTTCCCACTTGGTCCAGATCTTACTTTCTGCCTTATGAATATGGAGTCGCTGTTCAAAACAAAAAAGGCCGGGGGCGGAGGGACATTCTTGGTGGTTCAGTGGTTAAGAATCCACCTGCCACTGCAGGGGACACAGGTTCAATCCCTAGTCCGGGAAGATTCCACATGCCTCAGGGCAACTAAGCCCGTGCATCACAACTACTGAGCCCTCACCCTAGAGCCTGCAAGCTACAGTTACTAAAGCCCACGCCCCCCAGAGCCCATGACCCACACCAAGAGAAGCCATTGCAGTGAGAAGCCCACGCACCCTAACCAGAGAAAACCCAGGTGCAGCAACGAAGACCCACCACAGCCAAAAGTAAACAAACAAATAAATATCCATTTAAAAAGTAGTTTTTTAAAAAGGCGGGGGGATGAATGGGGAGGGTCATTTTTGGCCAGGATGGTGCTGATACACAGTGATGACATTTCCATCAAGAACCGCTGATCTTGAGAACAATGCAAAAGGCATTTTAGGTGAATTCTTCCAGAAGCTGGCTCTAGATTAAGAATCCAAGTGTAAATTTATTTGGAAGGTGAGCCCAGGAGCCCAGGTAGGGGACTTAGAAATTGATTCAAAGAAAGGCAGCAAATAAAGGTGTCCCGTCAATCAAAATATCATGTGGGCAACTGCAGTGCAGCCCTTTGGGAAGACATGGAGAGCATGCCTTGCAATGGCCCTGAGACCAGAGAGCTGGGGTATTAATATATCTATTCTGCACTCCAGCCCTGGGAAGAGGGCTGCTCCTGGGCTTTTAATGCCCTGGCGCTTCCATCCCACAGTGGCAGCAAAGCTGTGTCCAGTGACCAGAGAAAGTCCTCAGGCTAAAAAATGTCCAGACAGGCAGCTGAAAACAGGTGTGCCCTGAAGAGTTAATGACAGTCTGCCACAGTGACATCACCACATGTGACCCGATCCATCCTTAAATCAGGAAGTGCAATTAAATCTGAGCACAGACGGTTACGTTGCTGTTTGTCCAGTAGAAAAGTACATAAAAAGGGGAATGAAAAGGCACCACCACCAGCAGTTTTCAGAGAGAGTCCCCTGCAGGAGGTGGGTTCAAAACTGGTGTTTGGAGGGAGCTGGAACGGCCTGCGCTGCACACCAGTGGGTGTCCGGTGTTCTCTGTGAGCTGGGTGGGGCCCAGGGTCCCTGCATCAGAGAGCTCCATGGGCTGGACACCAGGTGAGCCAGGCTTGGCTGACAGGGTCAGTGAAGACACAGAGCAGGAACATATGTGCTGAGCTTGTGGGGCAGGACTGCCTCCCCAGCGTACTCTTCATGTCCCCATAAGGCTGACCTCAGAAGGTTTCTTCAGGATGTAGGCAAAAAACAACTGAATTGTCAAGCTGCTAAAAACCCTGCCAGACAAATCGTAGGGAAGCAGTCCACAAAATGTCCAAGGGGTGGCTGCCAGCCTGTGTCCCACCCAGAGAAACCCTGCCCTCCCCAAGGAGGGCAAGACCTAAGATTCCTATCCACACACTGGGAAGGAAAACAATGAGCTCTCTACCATCTTCACTATTATCATTCTTACCATTAATTTAATGATCATGATGATATATTAGGTGATCATTATAATAATACTCAGAGAGCATCAGAAGATGAGACGGCTGGATGGCATCACTGATGCAATGGACATGAACTTGGGCAAAATTCGGGAGATGGTGAGGGACAGGGAAGCCTGGCGTGCTGCAGGGCATGGGGTCACAAAGAGTTGACATGACTGAGCGACTGAACAACAGCAGTATATATTGGGCATGTCTCCACGCTGCCCATTTTCTCCTTTTCTTCTCAAAATGTCATCTCATTTATTCCTTAAAGCAAATCCTTGGGGTGAGTTCTATTGAAACCCCTCACCACCAATGCAGAAACTATAGCTTTGAGAAGGTGGGTTCCCTGCTCAGACACCCAGCTGTGACAATTCCAGAATTCCAGCCCTTCATCCTTCACTTTCAGTTCTCAAAACCACCTCCTGGTTATGCCATCCTGCCTCACCCACGTCCTATGCACTCCCCACCAGGAGCATATACGCTCCCCACCTGAAGCACTGCCTGGAACAGAGGGAGAAAATTCACCCCTTTCCTATTTCCAAACGACTCTGGGTCAGCTAAGTGATCCTTGGATGACTTCTACCAGGAGCCAGTACTTACTCCGCTGATAGTAGTTCCTTTAGATCCCTGCTCCCCTCTGGGGAAGCCATTGTCCAAGGTGACTCAGAGGACATCGGCACATCTTGGGAGGAACCAAGTTCTTGCCTCAGGTCACTTTCGGCAGAAGTTCTGTATCAGTTCATTTTCTTCTGACAACAAGCCTTATTTATCCCCTAAAGCAGGGGTGTTCACTGTGAAGAAACAGGCCATGTGGGTGAAAACAGGAACTGCTGTGTGGGCACATCAAGCCTTAACACACCTGCCTCTGCGGTCCGCCTTGGCCAGGGAGCCAGTGACCGAGGCCAGGACAGCCCACGCTCAGAGCTGCTGCAAGGCTGTCTTGTATTTAGACCCATTGTAACTGACCTACTTTCCTACTTCCTCTTGGGTTTTTTTGTTGTTGTTGTTGTTTTTGTCGGTTTTTTTTCCTATTTTAATGCCTTTCCTACGATCTCCGAGCATCTGGACAGATGATAATGTGATCATTCCTGTATTTTTTAAAGACACTGTTTGCGGCAAGGAGCAACCAAAATAATGTCAATATCCACCAACTTCAAAATAGATGAAGTGTGGTACGTTCATTCAGTAGTACACTCAACCGTGGTTAAAGCTGACATGTTAACTGTGTGTTTTCAACAAGGCTAAATCTTTAAAAACAAATGGTGCTGGGGAGAGAGTGTGGAGTTAGTGTCCGATGGGGACAGAGTTTTGGGCAAGATTAAAAAGGTCACGAGATAGATGGTGGAGATGGTTGCCCAGCAATGTGAATGTGATAATGCCATTTAACTGTACCCTAAAAAAATGGCTAAAAAGGCTAAATTGTATGTTCTGTGTGTTTTATCACAATAAAATAAAAAAGAACAGGACTTCCCTTTTGGTACAGTGGATAAGAATCTGCCTGCCAGTGCAGGGGACACAGGTTCAATTCCCGGTCTGGGAAGATCCCACATGTCTCAGAGCAATGAAAGTCCATGAGCCAAAACTACTGAGCCCAAGTGCCTAGAGCCTGTACCCCACAACAAGATAAACCACTGCAATGAGAAGCTCACACACTGCGACGGCGAGTGGCCCCCATCACCGCAACTAGAGAAAGCCCGTGCTCTGCAACGAAGACACAGCACAACCAAAAATAAATAAAAACACTTTAAAAACACCATATGTGCTCTACTTACTCACTTAGTCATACCCGACTCTTTGAGGCCCCATGGACTGTAGCCAGCGAGGCTCCTCTGTCCCTGGGATTCTCCAGGCAGAAACATAGGAGTGAGTTGCCATGCCCTCCTGTAGGGGATCTTCCCAACCCAGGGATCAAACCCAGGTCTCCCACATTGCAGGCAGATTCTTTACAGTTTGAGCCACCAGGGAACACTGTAAAACACTGTAATATATATTAAAAAAAAAACACAAGGATTATTTGTAAATAATCTGAGGTAATTATGTTTCTGATGTTTGAAGTACCTCATAATATAAATAAGTGCGTAAATAACCAGAGATGAACATATTTACCTCACCCCCTACCGTAAGAAATCCTTTAGGTAAACAAGCATCTTCTGAAGCACAGATTACTGGGAGTTTTGGAGTTCACACTCATGAGTGTTAGTGCCCACCCCTGACTCTTTTCCACCAGGCTGGTGGGAAGTGGATCACACAAGTCAAGTCTGAGGGTCACAGCCCAGAGGCAGAATATCGGGTTGACCTGGTGTTCAAAGGGAGCATGCGAGTAAATGATGGGAGGGACAGGAGCCCCACCCCTGACACCCTTGTGCCGGCCGGTCCCGGGGGTTGTCCTCTTCAGAACCAGGGAACACCTGACACCCATGCACAGCCCAAGCTCATGAAACCAGGGACCACCACAGGACCACATGAGTTTTTCCGACTCTGAGGCTTTTGTGAAAGTAGTGAGGAAATCACCTAAAAATGGACCCAAGATGCATTCTAGATGCACAGTCATCCTGCTTGTCAGAAAGCCCTCCCTGAGTTAGGTTTTTCCCAAACAGTCCTGGGAGCCGAGGGTGAAGGTTTCCAGTGACCGGCAGGGTGAGGAGGGGTCATCAAGGCCCCCAGGTCTCCAGACCTGTGTTTGTCCTGCCATGAGCTGCCCGCTTCACTCCAGGTGCCTGGCCCCCTGCATCGCGAGCCCCCCACATTGTCAACCGTCTGGCCTCTGTCACGCTGGTCACCCGCAGCTGAGGTAAGAATGCAGACACAGGCAAACGCAGGCAGGTGGGCATCTCTGTGTGCCAAGAAAGTGGGGTTTATGGGCACTAGACCTTGAATTTTCCATGTCATGCAATATTAATATTATTTTGAATTTTTTTTCCCAAATCATCTAAAAATGTAAAAATTACAACAACGCAGGACCCTATGCGGCCTTCCCGGGAACAGCCCTGCCCCCACTCCTGGGCTTGCCTCTTTTTTGTAGAAAAGCTGGTTTCCCAGGCTGTCCTGAGTCACCAAGGAGCTGGCTCAAGCACTTAACGATCAGGACGTTAGATTCACAGGAGGCCTAGCTCCTCCCCGAAGGACACAGAGAACAGTATCCCAGACACATTCCTGAACTGTCTGAGAGAATCGATAACCACCACCAGAGGATAAAGAGCTCGCTGCATGATGGCTAGACTGCAGCCATGACACTGGCTGAACATCCCAGCAGCCCTGCGTCTGTGACCTGCGTGATTCCCAGAACTGACCTCAAGGAAACGGGAACAAACCCACCCTGGAGTCGAAGATTAACTGCGCTTAGAACAATCAAGATGATTGCTGAGCTGCCTGTGCTGTTTTGCACGTAACCCCCACCACACCCCCTGAAACTTCCCGAGTTTTCCTTGTAAAACCTCTTTCCCTGTAACTGACAAAGGGGAGACAGTTTGGGGAATGCTATTCCACCATCGCCCCAGGTTGCCAGCTTCCTAAATAAAATATCTTGTTTTCCCAACAGTCTTTGTCTCTAGAATATTGACTTTAAAAAAAAAAACAAAACAACTTTTTATTTTATATTGGAGTATAGCCGATGAACAATGCTGTGAACGTTTCAGGAGCACAGCAGAGTGACTCTGCCATACATATACGCGGATCCATTCTCCCACAAAGGCCCCTCCCATCCAGGCTGCCATGTAACACTGAGCATTGACTTCTTTTTTTTTTGCTACTTCAATTTATTTTTTTTAATTTATTTGTAATTGGAGGACAATTGCTTTCCAATATTGTGTTGGCTTCTGTCATACAACAACATGAACCAGCCATAAGCATTGACTTTGGAGTGATGAGCATCCTGAGTTCACTTGGAGGTCCAGCCAGCAACCTCAGCCATGCACAACTAGGTGAAGCCTGGTTTGTTCCAAGCATCATAGGCTGCTGACCCCAGCCTAGACATCCAGAAAGATTCTTGAGCCAACCCTATGAGATGCCTCCACGAGGACATGGGAGGAACAGCGGGAGGAAGAGAAAGGAGGAGGAAGAAGAATGTAGAGGGGCAGGCTCTCCCTGTGGACACTGCCCAGCCCCCTGTGGTCAGGCTGGTCATTTCACTGCCCACTCAGTTACAGCAGCTGAAACAGAAGCAGTAGCTCCAATAGCGACACTTCTCACAGCTCCTGTAGGGGGCACCTCATTGGTCCTCACAATCACTGAAGCCACTGCTCTTTACCCTGTCCCTGGGAGGAGAAAACCAGGACAGCAGGTGGGCTCGGCAGCCGGCACGGGCATCTGGTCTCAGCCTCGGTACCCCCAGCCCCGTGAACCTGAGTGCCGGCCCCAGGGGTACACATGGCACCTCCCTCTCACCCTCTCATCCCAGCCCTTCTTCATACATCACCTCTGCCCTTGGCCTTCCGAGCCCAAACACAGGAGTGCAGGGTTTCCCGCCCTGAAACACCAAGGAAGCCCTCCAGGGAACAGCCTGACCTCATTTCCCCCTGCAGCGCTGCCATGCTTCTGTGAAAGTCAAGCACTGGTGTTCTGTCTCAGAATTACAGGTGGAAGACAAGCCCCTTGACCAAGAGACCAGGAAGTTAAGTTTATGTAGAACCAGGCCAATCTGGGCCAACAGTGATGATAACCAATGGGACACAGGGTCTCATTTGAGGATCGAAGAGGATGGCCAGAGCGCATCTTTCTCTGGAAGGCACCGCCATGGACGTGGGAATTGTGCTGGTCTGAATTGTGATGTTGGAGACGATTCTTGAGAGTCCTTTGGACTGCAAAAACCAGTCAATCCTAAAGGAAATCGACTCTGAATAGTCATTGGAAGGACTGATCCTGAAGCTGAAGCTCCAACGCTTTGACTAACTGAAGTGAAGAGCCGGTTCATTGGCAAAGACCCTGATGCTGGGAAAGATGGAAGGCGGGAGGAGAAGGGGACAACAGAGGATGAGATGGTTGGATGGCATCACCAACTCAATGGACACGAATTTGAGTAAACTCCTGGGGTTGGCGATGGACAGGGAGGCCTGGCGTGCTGCAGTCCATGGGGTCGCAAAGAGTCGGACATGACTGAGCGACTGAACTGAACTGAACTATTTTATTTTGTTGAACTAGGCCCTGACCATTTAGAATATGTGTCATTGTTTACAGCTCTCAAAAAATAAGATCTGTATGTTTCGTGGAATTGTTCAGGGTGAAGCAAGAGCTGAGTGACCCAGATGCATAAACTGCCATGTCTTGGGGGCAGGAAGGGAAGGGGGCTGAACTAACATCACAAAGAAAGTCACCCGCCCTCCCCTTCACTGACCCCTCCCACCTCAATCAGCTCCAAAACCATCCACCTCTGACCCACCCAATTCCCTGTCCCTCAGTCCCAGACCAAACCACCATCCAGCGAGACTTCTGTAGAATCTTCCCCTGGGGCTTCATGTCCCTGCTGCTCCCCTACAGGCTCTAACCCAAGACCAGAACCCACATCTGCCCATGGGGTCCAGCTGAGATGACCCTGAGAGAGGGAGGGTGGAGACTGAGTTCTCGGAAGGCCTATGGTCACTGCTGACATGAGCTGGTAGACCGTCCCCCTTGGTGGCAGCCCCCTCAGTGGTCAGTCTTAGGTCCTGGAGAGTCCCACAGCCCCTGTTCTCCATGCTTCCCTTGATCTGTGCCCACAGTCCCCTGTGCCACCCCTGCCCAGGTCACAGGGGCAGAGCCAGACTGTAGCGGACCACCGTCAGACACAACATCTTGTCTGTATGGGGTCGCAGCACCCTGCCCAAATCATAATCAAATGAAAAGCAGTGGAATTTGTAACAGAGAACTTCTAAAATAAGTGATACTGGACCTCTCTGGTGATCCAGTAGTTGAGACAATGTTTCCAGGACAGGGGACACCATAGGTTTGATCTGTAGATGGGGAACTAGGATCCCATATGCCGTGCAGCACAGTCAAAAAATAAATAGTAGACAGCAACAGAGGACTGGCTGCTGAGGCTCCTGCATCACAGAATCACCAGTTATCTGTCACCCTGGGGAGGGGCTGGGGCTCGGCCTGTGGCCCAGCACCCACGGCCTGTGCAGCAGCTGGGCTCTATCATGGCTTGAAGGGCCGGTTGATTTTTCATGAAGGACTCGAGACAGGGCGGGTCCTTCGAACCATCACTCGCCACTGGAGCTTGGCCAGGACCCTTCAACCCCACGCCCCTGCCTGCTCTTCTCCTTCACCCAGAGGCAGCTTTGACTGCTGTTGGCAGAATCAGTCCCAGGGTCAGGACCTTGAACTTAGTCTGGAATTTGGGGCTCCACCTCTTGGCAGAGGACCATGGGAGTGGCCTTTGGCCCACCCTCAGGGCCTTCTGCCTCTGTGTTTTTAGAAGGAACTGCTGACTCTACAGCAGCCCTTCTCCCACTGACAGCGGCCCGTGTGCCAGTGACATTGGCACAGCCAGTCACGTTCACCACAAGCGATAAACAGCGTCTTCCCCAGTTAGCGCAAACGCTTTGAGAAGTGTTCTCTCTCCACAGTTTGCATTCCAAAGAGTTTTATTTTCTCAGCTGCTGGAACCAGTGGATTCTCAGTGATGGTCAGCCCTTCTTATGATAGAGAAGGAGACACAGCCAGCCTCAGGTCCCAACCACACTGCTAGAACATGGTTCTGGTTTTCAGTAAATCTCCTTGAGCCTGGAAACAAAGAAGTTTTGCCCCATCACCTATATTTCCAACGCCACCTGTGTGTGTGTGCCTGTGTGTGTATGTAACCACCCCCCCATAGGACTCAGGGGTCTCAAGTTGTAAAACCTATTGCTTAGCCAAGACCCCAGATTGACATGTCCTTTCATCAGTGCTTGAGTGGTCGACCTGAGCCCTGGGAAATCTGGAGTCCAGAGACCAATGCTCCCTCCAGTCCCAGCTGGTTAAGCAAGAGCCGATTCCTGGGCCCAGTTCCTCCTTGGAGGACATGAATGTGCCCAGCTTGGTGGGTTGTGAGTACCCAGAGAAGGTTCAGATTCCAAGGAATTGAATGCACCTGGAACCCCAGCTAATGCAGGGCCAGCACTCTGGACTCAGGGCCCTGGATGGCTGAAGAGCCTCATACAGCTTTGTCCAGACTCCCAGCAAGTGACAGAATGGTCTTGGGAAAGTGTCCCTTTTCGCTGAAGCCGGTGGGCCATTGCATGCTAAGTCACTTCAGTGGCGTCAATTCCTTGTGACCCTACAGACTGTAGCCCGCCAGGCTCTTCTGTCCATGGGATTCTCCAGGCAAGAATCCTGGAATGGGTTGCCATGCCCTCCTCCAGGGGGTCTTCCCAACCCGGAGATCCATCCAGCTCTGCTTTATCCCATCCCTGTCTGAGTGGCTTCCACACAGAACGTTCAGGCCCCCTCCAATGACCCAAGGAGGCAGTGAGGGGGTGACGACGTCCTGACTCAAACCATCCACAGTGGGCAACAGGGGTGGTTGTGGTGCCCTGTGCCTTGCTGCCTCCATCTGGGTCCTGTCAACCTCAGGATGGTCCACCCTGCAGCAACACGTCTGGCTTGCTATACTTAAGACCTGCCCAAACCATGTGGAGAGTTCCAGCAAACAGCAGAACCTGCAGAAGAACTGACCCCAGGCACATGGTCCCCACATAGCCTCCATGCTTATGGCGAGGGAGTGAGGGGTATGCCCTGTCTCCAGTGCACCTCCGGGCAGTGAAGTGGAGTCTGGACACCTTACAGAGGCCCCCAGTCCATGACGCTTCCCTTTGTGACTGGTCTCTGCCCCTCGCAATGAACGCATGTGAGATCTGCCCAGAATGCGGCCATACCCAAAGTCCACGGCACTCAGCTATCAGCACACGGTGCTGGCAGTCCCTGGGTAGCAGTCTCCTTTAAAAAATCCATTTACAGAGAACTTCTACGCTTTTGTAGAAAAATTAGGAACTCAAAAGAAGTGAAACCAAAAGGTCTCAAATGATCCGATTCCACCTTACACAGTGTTTTGTGTAGGTTTTGATGCTTTCTCTCTGGTATGTATTATAAATGCATATCATCCCATACGTAGCACACACCTCTCTCTGCTCTGTGCTCAGTTGTGCTCTACTGTTTGTGACCCCGTGGACTGTAGCCCACAAGGCTCCTCTGTCCATGGGATTTCCCAGGCAAGAACACTGGAGTGGGTTGCCACTTCCTCCTCCAGGGGGTCTTCCCCAACCAGGGATCAAACCCACGTTTTCTGCATTGGCAGGTAGATTCTCTACCACCGAGCCACCTGGGATGCCTGTGTTATTTATACATGTGTGTGTTCGTTACTCAGTCACGCCCGACTCTTTGCAATCCCACGGCCTGTAGCCTACCAGGCTCCTCTGTCCACAGAACTTTCCTGGCAAGAATACTAGAGTGAGCTGCTGTTCCATTCTCCAGGGGATCTTCCTGACCCAGGATTTGAACCCTGGTCTCCTGCATTAGCAGGCAGATTCTTTACAATCTGAGCTACCAGGGAAGCCAGCATTATACATATGTCCACATATAATTTTTGTTCAAAAACAAGTTTACTTCATAATCTTTCTCACCTGTTTATTTATCATTTTAAATCAGTATCTGAATACATTTCAAAAAAATGACCCTCATAATAATGCTTTGAAAAATCAAGTAAGACAACACCAATGTCCCACTGTATAAGTTGTGCCAAAAAAAGTCACAATCTCCTTCAATTAATCTCTCAAACACACATGATTCACCTTATGTTCTTTCCAAGAGTCAACAGACCTTAAAACTAACTGTGTATTAGGTCACCCTGAACAAGGCTAGGCTAAGCAGCCACTCCAGAACTGTAAGCTCTAGCCATGATGCTCTGCTGCCCTTCAGCGAAAGGAATAAAATATAAATTTTATAAATATTTTCAGAATTTTAATTTCATTTTCAAAAACTAGAACCCCAGGCAAATCTTTTCTCCACCACTGTTACCTCTGAATTGTGGTCCCCATTTTAAGGAGCTTCACTTTAAAGGGCCTTCCTGATACCTGCCCTCTTCAGCTAGGAGGGCCTCCAGCACCCCTGTCTCCACTTCACAAGGGCAAAGAAAAGCTCAGCAAAGTTGTGCCACTTGGTTGAGAATGAAGCCAAGTGGTTAGCTGTGGCCGAGGCATGTGGATCCAGCCTGTCTGACTCCAGGCTCTCCTTGGCCTCAGCACAGTCCTTTTGTAACATTACTACAATCTGAAAGACAGAAATTCATTTGACTAAAAAGCTGTAAGAATGTCACAGCGAGGGGTACAGGCTCAGAAACAGACTGTGTTTGAACACCAGTTCTACCCTATTCTGTGCGACTCTGGGCCTGTTATTTACCTCCCTGGGCCATGTGTTAAGTAGAAACAGTAATAGTACCTGCCTCTTAAGATTGTTGGGATGATTAAGAGATTTGAGAGAGTAAAAAGAGAAAACACTTAACGGGCACACAATAAATTCTAGCTGTAACTATCATTTGTTATCATCACATATTACAATGCATGCGTGCTCAGTCGTGTCCAGCTCTTTCGAACCCATGCACTGTAGCCCGCCAGGTTTCTCTGTCCATGGGATTCCCCAGGCAAGAATAGTGGAGTGGGTTGCCATTTCCTTCTCCAGGGGATCTTCCCAACCCAGGGATCAAACTGGTGTTTCTCCCATCTCCTGCATAGGCAGGGGGATTCTTTACCACTAGTGCCACCTGGGAAGCCCAATCATTGCATATGAAGCACACACAAAGGATTTTTTAAGCATTTGAATCTTTATTTCAAATAAAATGATTCAGAACCTCTAAAAAAAAAAAAAAAGAATAAAACAATGTGAAAACAGAGTCCGTCCACCACAATCACCCTCCCGACCTCCGCCACAACCCCCTGACCCCCCCAAACCCCTACTTCAACCCTGTAGCCCAAGCTCCTCTCTGGCGACAACACTGCCATGAACATCTCCCTCCATCTCCAATGTGCTTCTGTTTCTCTAGAGTGACATGAAGCAGTGGAATTGCTGAGCCAAAATCTGTGCTTACTCTTTATCTTAATAAATACATCAAATTGTTCTCAAAATAGCTGTACAGACTTGTTCCCCCCAAATCAGAACAGCTGTTTTCCCACGTCTGCTAACATTTGAAATCATCGCACATCTTACTGTTTGCCAGCCCAATAGGTGAAAACTATTATCTCACAGTTGTTTTAGTTTGGATTTCCCTGAATAGGGGTGGTGTTTACATTGGCTGGTGAGCTTCCTCTGAACAACCCAGTCATATCCTGGCCCCTGTGTTAGCCTTTTGAAATGATTTTAGAATTTCTTAAATGACATTTTTCTCCCAGTTTTTTCGTATGTTTTAAAACTTTGCTTATGATGCCTTTTATCATAGAAATTATTTTTACGTCACCCACACTTTCAATTTTCTATAATAACTGCAGATTCTGCTGTATTGCATGAATATTATACATGGATATTACACATGAGTATTATCTATGAATATGACATGAGTGTTATATTCATACCAACAACAGGTTGGTTATGTTTGCTTCTTTCTCAAAAATACATTTCACAGATATTAAAGATATTAAAAAAGAGTCTAATTTTAATCAAATATCCAAGTATTATAACTGAATCCAAGTGTCATTACTGAATACATCAACATTCCCACATACTGGAAAGCTGCTTCCCCATACATATCACTAGTACCACTTCGTGCATGTGCTGAAACCACATTCTATTAGCTGTGTTTTCTTGAGTGATATCTTCATTCTTCATTTGTTGAGTTCACTGCCTATCTTCAGCTCTGACTCATCATCCATGTATTTGAAAATCCTTCCTGGCTGTTCTGAGAAGGGGTAAAGCTACTCAGGGTCACAGGCAAGCACTAAATTCAGATAGCTCCTTCTGTCTTCGTGGGCCGAGAGGGTTTCTTTTGGTCACCTGGGACATCCTTCTAGACCACCAAAGATGTTCAAAATTGCATAGGACGCCATGTCTTGCTTTTCCTGGCCACGCCTCAGTCCTCTGGTCAGTGAATGACCTTGGGGGCATCATGGGCGTCCAGGTGCCCTGGGTGTCTCCACTGTATGTGCAGGGTATTAGGCAGAGCCATTAGTTTCATGTCACTGATGTTGTATTTGAATTTCTAACAGTTTCTGTATTTGCTAGTAAAGTGTGCCCAAGGGAATCCATTCCATTCCGTCGCTCAGTCGTGTCCGACTCTTTGCAACCCCGTGGACTGTAGCCTACCAGGCTCCTCTGTCCATGGGATTCTCCAGGCAAGAATACTGGAGTGGGTTACCATTTCCTTCTCCAGAGGATCTTCCCGACCCAGGGATCGAACCCGGGTCTCCCGCATTGGAGGCAGACGCTTTAACCTCTGAGACACCAGGGAAGCCCAAGGGAATAGCTACTGATCAAATGGAAGGGACACACATTGACTGCAGAAGAGCTACGAGATCTAGGTGGTACTTTGTGAGGACGTACAGAGAATGGATCCAGTAATGGGACATGTTTTGAGGACTCAAAGTGATAGAAACATAATCTGAGAACATAAAAATCATCACTGAGGAATTGCTGTTTATGATTCCATCCTGAATGGATAGTCAGTGGCAGCAGTCTTATAGCTGGTCTATTTGTTTCTTGCTAAATTTCATTCTCTGCAACAGCAGACACTATGTTGGCAAAGGAGTCTTGTTTTTCACCGTAAACAGGTTTTCTACCATTTTGCTCTGCTTGCAGGCAGGCTAAGTCGATTCAGTCATTTCTGACTCTTCGCGACGCTATGGACTGTAGCCCACCAGGATCCTCTGCCGTGGGATTCTCTAGGCAGTAGTACTGGAGTGGGTTGTCATGCCCTCCTCCAGGGGATCTTCCTGACCCAGGGATCAAACCCTCGGCTCCTGCGGCTCCTGTATTGTAGGCAGATTCTTTACTGCTGAGCCACCAGGGAAGCCCAACAATTTGCTAAATAGTCTATTCTGAATGTTCCAAGGAAGGTTGCTCTTCGGAGGTCTTATCCCAGAAAATCACATATATGGTGTTTGGATGAAGTGATTGACCTGTAACTGGGAATAAAAGGTAATAGGTCAGTTAACAGAATCAACACCACTTAAGTCTCAAGACTAAAGACTAAAAAGATGAGCCAAACCAAACTGACAATGTTATATGGGAACTCTGCGGTGGATGGGGGAGATCCTCAAGAAGCAGGAAGTGTACTTGGTGAAGAAAAAATGCATCGTTGGGGAGGGGTGGGGCAGAAGTTCCTCTGCACCGTCTCTGGGAGCTTCAGCATCTGTCTTTAGGGACAACAAGGCCTCATGAAGGGAAGGTCTGAAAATAACCTTACACCACGAAGGCAACCTTAATTTCATGTGGGTGACAAGAGAAAGCTACAAGGAAAGCTGGGATCTAAAAGCAGATGGCAGGACGAAGGTTCTTTTTCTTTAGGGCAAAGCTAATTTAGTCGATTAGCTGATTTCCTGAAAAGGAGGTATATACCCTTCCCTCCCTTGTTCCCCGATGTCTCTCTCTCTTCCATCTAAGGGCTTCCTTGTCGGCCCACCAGCCTGGGTTCCTCAGAGAACAGGCTCATGGACCTCCCCTGTCACCTGTCTGAGGGGGTGGTACCTGCAGGAGAAGCCACTGGGAGGCCCCTCCAAGGCCGCGTGCGGGTCTCCTGGGTGATGCTCGGAGCCTCTGACATCGGGTCCAGGAAGCTCCCTCCCTTCCAAGGAAGCAATGGAAGGATTCACCCTCCCAGTACCACAGGAAAGGCAGCCCAGGGCGGTGACCAGGCCCAAAGGCAGATGTCGCAGGAAGGAAGTCTTCATCCAATGTGACCCCACAGGTCTGCGGTCTAACAGGTCATCTGCAGAAAGTGCTGAGTGTGTGGATTCGTGTCTCGGGGTGGCTGTGAGAAATCACCACACATGGAGAAAGGGCAAGAATAACAGGAACCATTCTCTCAGTCCTTAGGCCACACTCGCTCCCATACCTCCTCTGAGGCTCCAGGGAGGGTCCTTCCTGCCTCTTTCAGCTTCTGCCCCAGTGGTCCTGGGCTGGTGGCATTGCCACTCCAGCCTCTGCCTCTCATCCCACCGCCTCATTCTCTCTGCACATCTGCTTCTGGGTCTCTTCTTAGCAGGACACCAGCCACGCTGGATTCAGGGCCTGCCCTCCTCAGGACGCCCACTCCTGATGAATTACACAGCAGTTAGTGGTGACTCTGAGATGTTACCCTCTCCTTTGGACACAGTCAGAGGGGACGTGACTAGAGAGGGGTGCTGTCAGCCCCGGACAGCCCAGAGCTCAGCAGCACACAAGGTCACACAGGTCACACAAGGAACCATCGCTCTCAGCAGAAGGTGAACAAGATTGTGGTTGCTCTGTCTCTCGGTCGTGTCCGACTCTCTGTGACCCCGTGGACTACAGCATGCCAGATTTGCCCGGTCCAAGATGTTCGCCCTCAAAGTGAAACAGTGCGGACCGAGGGTCTGACCCCCCCCTTCTAACTCCAGACCCACTACTTGGCAACTGCCTGACCTTGTCAACTCTCTTCCTTTCCTCTAAACCTGCTTCCTCACCTTGAAATGGAAACGCCATGCAGAGGGAGCGGTGGGCACAGGGGAGTGCTCAGTCTATGCTGACCGACCATCCTCTCCAGGCCCAGCGCGGGGAAGGGTTGTATATGAAACGCCTGGGAGCCTGTGTCCTCACGGAGGTCACTCTGCGTTTGCCATTGGTAACCACTTGGGAAAGCGAATTTGAGAATTCAGGCCTGAAAGGCTTATTCCGGGTACTTCCCACCTGGTCCTTCAAAGAGCTCTCTGACCACCCCCCCCACCTTCAGCTGGTCCGTTGTGGTACTCATCGCTGATGGGACCCGGAAGGCACAGCTGACCCGGGGGCACTAACTTTGCGGACACGGTGACAGATGTCTGTCCCAGTGAAATGGGGCGGCGGTGTGTAAGAGGACACAGGCCCGGCCCCTCCCGTTTCCTCCAGACCCACCCTCCCTGCTGGCCAGAGCACAGCGGACACCCCACCCGCCCCAGGGAAGAGGCTCATTTCCACGCTGGACTCTGAGACACGCCCTTCTCCATTCTCCACAAGGCAGGGGTCCTAGCATCAGTCCAGGGAAATGCTAGTCGCTCCTTCCCATCAGCAAAAATGAAAGTCCTAGCACTTAGGAGGGCAAGAAACCCACACAGCTACCTAAGTGAACAGCAGTCCCATGGGGACAGCCCTTCTCATGTCCAGGCAGCCACCACCAGCGGCTGCAATCATGTGGAGATCCATGGTTTCTAAAATGTTTAGCAAGGACTTCCCAGGTGGTCCAGTGGTTAAGACAGGCTTGATCCCTGGTCAAGGAACTAAGATCCTCCATGCTGCAGGGAGCAGCCAAAATTAAAAAAAAAAAAAAAAAAAAGATACTTTGCAGACAGCATGCTCCCCTCCCCCGGTTCTCACAGAGCCCTGTGACCCTAAATAGGCCACATTTTCACCTCTGACCTACAGATGGAAAATCTGAGGTTCGGAGCAACTGCCCAGGAAGGCTCCACTGAGTGTCAGAGCCCGGACTCAGATCCAGCCTGTAATCCAGGCTCGGCACCCCCAACTGGCCCAGGCCACCTAAGGAGCAGGGGGTTTGATCTGAAGCGGACCTAGCCCTTCTTCCCTGCAGAAGCGACCCTCCAGCACGCTCCGTTCACAGGCTCCTACAGCTTTTCTTGTATGTCAGCACATATATTTGCACCTGAGGACCAGGGGGCAGTGTGGTCCAGTGGAGAGAGCTGGGGGCTTGGATAAAAAAAGACCCGGATGTGAGTCTGATCTCTGCTGGGCTATGGGCCTGTGGGTCCGATCATCGTCATGGGGTGGGAGTAGTGACAGCTGCCCAGCACTGTGGTGCAGGGCTAAGGCTATGGCCCAACACCGTCCCTCTTGGCAGGCAGCCACCCTGTCATCCCATCAGAGACTGTCTTCAGATGAGAAAGAACTACATCCTCGGTGAGACAGAGGTTGGCCGGAATTAAGCCAACTCTCCATTTGTAAGCCTCAGGGCCTGATCGCTGATAAATCCAAGGTGCCAGTTGATGGGATACTACCCAGCCTGACTCCTCTTCTTGGTCCAGAGGTCCTGCTTAGGTTGAGAGAGCGGAGCTGGGAGAGCCCAGATGGATCTCCGCCAGCCAGTCCGTCTTTCAGCAGCTGCTCTGTAGGCACACTTGAGTGTCACCAGAGCCCGGGCTTGCCTTGGCTCCCGTGAGGCCATTATTGCTTTCGATACATGGAAAGTTCATTTGCAAGCACAGCATTTTTGACAGCTTGTGATTTGCACTGGGAAATGACTCAACTTCCTCCAAGACTGAGGCAGTCATAGCACTAGGTGACAACTCAATCTGCCAGGAGTTGGGCAGCAGTCAGCTGTACAATAACCACACATTTGTGAAATAAGCCCTCTCATCTAGCTCAGACATGGCCACAGGACAGGGATTTGCAGACCTAGAGAGTGCTCATGCCATCCAAGAGGCCGACACGTGGGCTAGACACAGACCCACGCCAAAAGCCCCTGCGCATCCAGGGGAAACCTATAAAGGTTTACATGAAAACCAGGGTTTGCGGCATCAGCTACTCCATCACCACTCTGAAAGCTAGAACAGAAATCAACACCTTCTCAATTCTTAAAGTAAACAGTTCCCAACTGGGAATTCTATACCTAGCCAATCAATTAAGGACTTCTTCAGGAAAAAGAAATTAAAGGGCATTTAAAATGGATAAGTAGTCTGGAATGCATTTAGACAGTGGAACATTATTCAGCCATAAAAAGAAATGAGCTATCAAGCCATGACATTCACAGAGGAACCTTAAATGCATTATTTCTAAGTTAACGCAGGCAGTTAAAAACGCTACCGTGATTGCAACCCTGTGACACTCTGGACAAGGCAGAAACAAGGGGACAGAAGAAAAGATAGGTGGTTGCCAGGGGTTAAGAAGGAGGGAGAGATGAACTGTAGAGCACAGAGGATATTTTTAGGGCAGGTAGTGGGTATAACAAGCGGTTAAGACAAGTATCAGGTAGGGCAGGTAGTAAACAGAGGGTAATAGATACAGCAGATGGTAAGTAGGACAAGTAGCAGATACAGCAGGTGACAGGACAGGTAGCTGATAGAGCAGGTAGAGGGTAAGAGAGACAGATTACAGGAAGGACAGTTTACAGGAAGGACAAGTAGGTAGCAGACAAAGCAGGGAGCTGGTAGGGCGAGAAGCCCGACCTATCTTTTTTTTTTAGTAGTTAACATTTATTTTATTTATCCGTGGCTGCGCGGGGTCTTTGCTGTCGCACACAGTCTCTTCGTTGCTGTGTGCGACCTTTCTCTAACTGCGGTGAACAGGGACTAGCCTTCACTGTGGTGCATGGGCTTCGCATTTCGGTAACTTCTCTTGTTGCAGAGCATGGGCTCTAGGGCGTGTGGACTTCAGTAGTTGTGGCGCACGGGCTTAGTTGCCCTGAGACATATAGAAGCTTAGTTCCTAGACCAGGGATCCAACCCACATCCCCCAAATTGGCAGGCAATCCCTAGCCACTGGACCACCAGGGACATCCCCCACCTACTTTTTAAGATGGTAAGTGACTAACCCGTCACCCCTAACCTGGCAGTGATGAGGCCAGGAGGTAAAGTCTGCCCTCTGCCCTGGGATCCTGTAGCACCGCCCTCTACTTGGCCTAGGTTTCATTGCCTACCCCACCTTCACCCCCCGCCACCTGTCTGTTCACTGACACCCTACTTTCTACAGCCCGACATTTTCCTTTGGACTCTGTTTACAGGAAGGAAATTTCACTTCTCATTTCCTGTGAGTTTCCTGGGTTGCGGCAGTCTTGGATTGGGCTTTGTTTTATTCCCGTCTGTATGTCCAGGGTTTATCTCTTAACACGCGTGCCTGCTCGATGGATTAGCTGCTTCCCAGCATCAGGCTGCTGTCGTGGCTCTAGCTTGGAAAGCTCCCCCCACTCCCGGCAGCCCCCAAAGCTCGGAGGTGAGTGTGTGCAAGTGAGACAGGCATGCACTCCCACGCTCAGTGCCCTCGCTGAACGGCAGGACGGGGGCCAGGAACACCCATGGGGCCTAGGTGAGCCAAAGTACTGCACCTTCCCTGAAAGTGTGTGAACTCGCCCATGGCCACTGCTGGATGGGGGACTCTGACCATGCCTGCTTCCTCTCCCCCAACTGCCTTCCCATCTCAAGTAGCCAGTTGCCCATGTTTGGGGAAGTGTTCCTACCCAGAGTCTCCAGCCACCCGAGCCCCTTCAAGGCCACCGACTCCATGACACAGGAATCTGTCTGGACACGCAGGGGTCCCAGAGCCAGGCTGGCCTTGCCCCAGTGGGGAGCCTCTCTCTCTGGGCTTACCTTCTGCCTCCCTGGCAGAACCATGCCCAGGGTACCGCTACCCTTGGCCCTGGGAGAGGCAGGGTGGTCCTTGGAGATTGGCAGTCACTTTGGAGCCGGGACCCAGACAGACACAAGTGGCGTGTGGAGGGCAGGAGGAGCTGTCTGCATGTAGAGACCCAGCTGGTTCCACCCCAGCGTCTGTGAGTGTCCAGCCTCACATCATCGACAGTCACTGCTCTGGCCTCGCTGACCTTTGGCAGAGGGGACGAATCATACTGTGAGCACCAGCAGCCTCTCACAGATCAGCACTGAGCCTTCCCTGAGAAGCACGTCCCGAAATGCTGCTATGCCTGAGCTGAGGTCGTGTTGTCCAGGGTGCAGGACGGTCCAGCACAGTGTGGACACCAGAAGGCAACAGGGAGAAGCACAAGCTCCCTTCCTGGCTAGAACTGATGTTCCTGTTGCGGGGGAGGGGGGGGCGTCTATAAGCAGACAGACGGGTGAACAAACCAGGAAAGCATCAGGGAGAAATGAGAAGACAGTGAACATGTCTGTACAGTTGGCAATGAGCCAGTACCATTGCGAGTGACGATGGGGAAGTCTTGTCCCCACAGGAAAGCTCTTCTGAGTCACAACAACAACTGCACAGTCCCCAAGACAGCCTCGTCTCGGTGAGAGACCAGAGCTGCCCCAAGGACCTGTCTGGCCTCACTCACACCCGTCACAGAGCCTGCCTGCTTCCCCCAGGCCCCGTTATAAAGACGTGATACACAAAGGCTCCAGACATGACCGTCTGGAGGGCAGGGTGCTTGCTCAGCAGGACAGGAGAGGTGACCTGGTCTCTGGCCTGGGTTGGTCTGGATGAACTGACCCTTCGGTGCTCACTGTCTAAGCACTGCTAATCCCCAGGGTGCTCTGGAGGCCAAAACCCCAGGGCCTACTGGGCCTGCAGCCCCTGTGCAGATACTGGGTGAGGGAGACTCCTGATGTGTTTCCCACGGGGTCCCCAAGCACCCACCATCGTCCCACATGCCTGACACCAGGAACAAGGGGCAGAACACCCGTGAAGGGACCACAGTGAGGCTACGTTCAAAATCCATTTGGGGGACTTCCCTGGCTGTCCAGCAGCTAAGACTCTGAACTCCCAATGCAGGGGGCCTGGGTTCCATCCCTGGTCAGAGAACTAGACCCCTCAGTCCCCAGCAAAGAGCCCAACGCCGCAACTAAAGATTCCACATGCCTCAAGTAAGACCTGGAGCAGCTAAATAAATTAATTTTTTAAATTTGTTTAAATTCTTTTTGCTGAAAATTTGTTCTTAAATGTTTGCAAGTGAACAAGGTAGAGGCCTCCTAAGAACATGATGTGTGTGAAAACAAAATTGGGAGAATTTGATTAGGAAGAGAAATCCTTGAGGGGAGTGGGCCTGGCATGGAGCCCAGGGTGGGGGCAGAGGGGCCTGAAGCTCTGGGGATAGGGGGCGGGGTGCTGAGGGATGAGAGGGGAGGAGGCCAGGCCTGGGAAGGGCGGCGGGGTGCAGGCCTTGTCTGTCTCTAACCCGCCTGTGTCAGGGCCCCTCGGAGGCCACGTCTAGAGTCAGAAAGCCTCGAGTGTTTTCCACCCCTGCTTTGCTCTCCCCCCTGAGGGGGACTGAGAAAGCGTCTCCCCACTCACATTCCAGCTGAGGGGTCAGGTGGGGTTGAGAGTGGGTGGGAACAAGGGACACTGTGTCTTCTATGCTGTTCCTGGGCTGCAATGCTTCTGCCAATAGCGTCAAGAGATTTAGGAAAACAAAACACACCCACCTGGAAGTCTGTAATTTGCAGCCTGAGGCCCCCAGTCTCCATCCCCAAAGTCAGACCCTGTTCCCGGATATAGCCCACTCTGTGGGGCACCGCTTCAAGGGGGGCCCCTACAGAGAGCGGACACCCAGTGGTTCATTCTCGGGCTTGCTTGTCAGCATCACGCATTTCCCTGGTGTCAGGACTGAGCACCTTGATCTGCAGGAAAACTTCTGCAGCAACAGCTGGGCTGGGTGAGGTCATGTCTTCTTTCCAGAGATGTGAGGTGCTGGACCCGAGCCCCACTCCCATGCCCTGACCTTCCTCCGGGCCCAGTGGCCACTCAGAGTCCCTGCTGGTGGCGCCCAGATGCCATCAGGCCGTCAGCTCTTCCCGATACGGCCTCTTCACCACGGGAACATCAGCAAGCATGAGGAGCAGGCTATCGAGATGGGACACAGCTGTCTCACTGGAGCAGCCTGTCCCAGGACTGAGAGGTGAATTCACGATGCAAATTCGGACTTTCTGCTTGTTCTCACCTGGTTCCTGCCTTCACAGATCGCTCCCCTCTCAATTCCTAACCCGAATCTCTCTCCCTAGCTACCAACTTGGTTTTTAACAAGTGGTTTTAACTTGGTTCATAACAATTTTTTATGAAATTTCATCAGTAAAACCTAATGGGCCAGAGCTTTTCCTAGTAGATGTTTACTTGTATATTCAATCATCTTACTATGAATATGTCTATTCAAATACTCTATGTCTTGGAGCCATGCCTGATAGGTTTGTGTTTCCAGGAATTTGTCCATCTCATCTAGATTAGCCAATTGGTTGGTGTACAAATGTTCATAAAACTCTCTTATAATCTCATATCTGTGGAATGGTATAATGTCCCCACATTAACTCCTGGTTTTAGTAATTCGAGTCTTTGCTTTTTCTTCTTAATCAATTTGGGTAAAGTTTTGTCGATTTTGTTGATCTTTTCAAAGACCCAGATCTTGGGTTTATTGATTTCCTTTGTTGTTTTTGTTTTCTTTGCTTCATTTATCTCGACTATAAATTTTATCAAAACTGAGAGATGATTCCTATTATCTGAGTCCCAGTCTGCGGTCCTTTGTTATAGCAGCCCCAACAGACACACACTGATACATTTATTTCCAAGAAGAGTTACCCAGGCAGGGTAAAGAGATGACGGGATGTTGGACTGTTGGCAAGGGCAGGGAGCAGCCGGTCTCACTAACCTAACAACTGGGTGTGGACAGTGAGCATTCCGGGCCCCCTGCCAGGGACCCAAGGTTTAGAGGGGTTAGAACGTCCCTGGGATAGAGGTGGCCCAAGGTCACAGGGTGGTGAGCAGAATAAGGTCTCAAATCTGCACTCATGCTGAGCTGTGACGGGAACTTTTAAGCAGCCTCCTCCCATTCAAATGTGTTTGCATGTTTCCATCTGAAATGAAGAAAAAACACAGAAGATGAGAGGTTTCATAGGAGCTGGAGGAGGATCTGTAAATCTCCATCCCCCATCCTCCTCACCCTTAGCAGAGATGGAGCTTCTACACATGTAGTCCCCTTGAGGGCCTGATGGGATTTTCCACAGAATGTTCTGGCATGACCAATCCAGGGCTTTTATTTGCAAGCTCACCGTTGCAGAAACCAAGGTCTTAAGGAGTCTGAGTAAGATGCCCAAGCTCCTGTGGCTGTGAGACCTCGGAGGAGAAGCAGCATGAGCGCATTAGAGAGGGGGGAACCAGACAGCAAGGGGAGGGCCCCCGCACACCAGGGGCGACCCCCACTGAGCTGCTCTAGAGGCACCAGGCTCAATTCCTGGGGACCCGGCACGAGAGGCCTCTCAGACTGACCAACAGCACTTCTTAAAGGAGAGCAGAGTAGATGAAGTCATCCATCATGGACTTCAAACAAATCCTACCCAATGTGATTGCACCACCCTATTAACAGGGATGCAGACGAGGGAAGAGAATGCAGACACGCGCCCACATCTGAGGAAGCCTTTGAACTACCCAAGAAGGTTCCGAGATTCATCTGATCTTAGCAAATGTCAAAGGAAGGTGTGCTGATAACGAAGGCCAAGAAGTTAAGTAAACGGACAGGAATTAATCTCCACTCATTAAAAGGAATCTGACGTGACCTTTAAATCAAATCGAAGTCACATCATCGAGGAGCAGGCGTTTGGGCAAAGTTCCCTCCCACCCACGGCTCCTGCCCTCCTCTTTGCCAATGGAACCTCCATCCCTCCTCCGGCTGAGGACACAGTGTGGGTGTCTGGAGGAAGTCACGCATCTATGCAGACTGGGTCAACCCCTTCGGGGCCAAACCCAGACCCATCCCTGGTCCTTGCAACTGCCCTGCCTCCGGCAAAAGCACCGCATCCCACACACACCTGTCTCTCCAATCATGCCCTGTTCTCTCCCAGCCATCTGCTCTGCACCCACCACACACTCGACCATCACTGTCCTGCCTGCTCCTCCCCGTGGTCTCAAGTCCCAGACTGGCCAGGCTGCCCAGGAGCCTCCCCACATGGTCTCCTGGCTCCAGCCTCAGCTTCTCCCCACAACTGCTGCCCGATCCGGGTGTTCCCCCTCACTCCTGTGACCCTGCAGCCCTGCCCACACCTCTCTGCAGGCACTATGCATGGTGTCATGTGTTGTGGGCGTTTACTCCACCGCACTTTCTTTTTTTTTTTCTTCCAAATTTATTTATTTGGCAGTGCCAGCTCTTTAGTTGCAGCACTGGAACTCTTAGTGGAATCTAGTCCCCTGACCATGGATCACCTTGGCCCCCTGCACTGGGAGCTCAGAGTCCTAACCACTGGACCACCGGGAACATCCTCCCACCCCACTTTCTATTGTGGTAATTCCCTACGCTCAGGGATTTGTCCTCATAATCTTGCCTCCTACTGCGAGGGTTGCTAAACACACACTCACACAAGCACATATATATATTAATATCTGTATACACACACACACATACAAGGGGCTTCCCAGGTGGGGCAGTGATAAAGAATTTGCCTGCCAATGCATCAGTGGTACAATCTGCTATTTGCCTAAAATATACCTTTCAGAGATATTCCAGTTTTATTAAAATTCACTTATGAGTTACTGTGAAACTATTATTGATGGCTGTCATAGACTGATTGTAGGTAGACATTTTCCCATTTCAAAACAAATTAATTAATTGTAAAAGAAGTAGTACTCTCCCCTTTTCTGAATTATGATATATTATTTCATTGTTTAAAAATATTTTTGCTTAATTATTTTTCACTGATTCAGTTCAGTTCAGTTCAGTAGCTCAGTTGTGTCCGACTCTTTGAGACCCCATGGACTGCAGCACGCCAGGCTTCTCTGTCCATCATCAACTCCTGAATCTTGCTCAAACTCGTGTCCATTGAGTCGGTGATGCCACCCAACTACCTCATCCTCTGTTGTCCCCTTCTCCTCCTGCCTTCAATCTTTCCCAGTATCAGGGTCTTTTCAAATGAGTCGGTTCTTCTCATCAAGTGGCCAAAGTATTGGAACTTCAGCTTTAGCATCAGTCCTTCCAATAATATTCAGGACTGATTTCCTTTAGGATAGACTGGTTTGATCTCCTTGCAGTCTAAGGGCCTCTCAAGAGTCTTTTCCAACACCACAACTCAAAAGCATCAATTCTTCAGTTCTCAGTTTTCTTTGTGGTCCAACTCTCACATCCATACACGAATACTGGAAAAATCATAGCCTTGACTAGACAGACCTTTGTCGGCAAAGTAATGTTTCTGCTTTTCTACTGGTACGAATAATTATTTTTCTACTGGTACAAATATAAAAATAAAATATAACAACAACAACAACAAAAAAAAAAAGAAAGAATCTACCTGCCACTGCAGGAGACGTAAGAGACAAAGTTTTGATCCCTGGGTTGGGAAGATCCCCTGGAGGAGGACAGGGCAATCCACTTCACTATTCTTGCCTGGAGAATCCCATGGATAGAGGAGCCTAGTGGACTACAGTATACAGGGCTGCAAAGAGTTGGACATGACTGAGCACACTCACACACACATGTTCATACACAGGTACACGCACGGATGCATATATACACATGCATGTACTCACAATACCCACGCACATTCACATATAGACAGGGCCCCACCCCACCGCACCCCCATGTGGAGGAACCTCCAACAATGTTTCCAACCAGGAAAGAAGCAGAAAGCTGATGAGAGACTCAGTAGCAAAGATGAGTTTCATGCCACTGTGAAGTGTCCAGGGCTGGGCTGTGCTGTCCAGTGTGGTCCCGTGTGTGAACACGTGTGGACACACCTTCCACCTGTAGACACTCTTCCAAGATGTGCCTTCGTGTAAAGTACATGCCGGGTTCAGAGGTCTGTGTGGGAAAGGGTGTAAAATATCCCATTTTCTTTGACTACGTGTTGAAATGATAATACTTGAGATGTATGGGATTTAGTAAATTATATCATTAGAATTGGCCACCTGAGACGAAGCGCCAACTCTTTGTGTTTTCACTTTAATGGCATTGGTCTTTTCATAGGTGATGTATTTACAGGGCAGAACGCTCAAAAAACCACACAGGGCAAACTCCCTCTCCAACTCCCTAGCACCTAGCTCCCTTCCTTGGAGGCCACCTGTTCATGTCTGTACTCAAGATAGTTCTACTCATCTGCAAACCAATTCGGGGCTTCCCCGGTGGCTCAATGGTAAAGAATCCACTGGCAGTGCAGGAGACGTAGGTTCGATCCCTGGGTCGGGAAGATCTCTGGAGCAGAGCACAGCAACCCATTCCAGTATTCCTGCCTGGAGAATCCCATGGACAGAGGAACCTGGCGGGCTACAGTCCATGGGGTCACAGAGAGTTGGACACAACTGAAGCAATAGAGCACACACGCACAAACCACACTTGATCTTAGCCAAAAGGCCAAGAAGCGATCACACGCACAAACCAATACAGAGTCTTTATTTTCTCGAATGTTTATAAGTCTGATTACAACCCCCATCTCACTCAGCCAGACACAAAGTCCACTTCACTGGTACTAGGCTCACCAGATACTCTGGAGTCCCAGGAGAACCAGGTGGCTCACGATGGGTCCGGAACATGGACCCAGGGGACCCTGGTCAGCACCACAGCCTCACCTCCTGGTTCTGGGACACTGTGGCCACCATGCTTCTGTGAGGAGCTCCTCCCAGCTGGGAGTGTGTTGAAGGTGGGTGCTACTGATCAGTGCTATCGGAGTCAGGCCTGGGCTGAGGCTGGGAGGAAGCTCCTTTGCTGGGGGTGGGGGTGGGCTGAAGCCAGGCCTGCAGCAGAAGGTGGGCAACTTCTTTGTGATTTAACTGCATTTCCCCGATGTTTGGGGAAACTGAGCACCTCACGTATGTACGGACCACTGCTGTGGTCTTTGGACAATGTTTTCAAGGACTCTGGAAAGGTTTGGGGCCTAACTGCTGGAACTCAGAAATTGTCTCCCTGGCCCCTCCCACCCAGACCTGCCTTTACCCTTCACCACACCCTTCCTGACTCCTTTCCCTGGGTGAGAAGCCTTAGAATCAGCAGACCTCAGCCCTTGGGGTGGGGGAGTAACGCTCTGCACCCAATTCCAACGTGAGGGCTTCTTTCCCACACATCTGGTTGATTTTCTGACCCCAGCTGGGCGTCCCACATTCAACTTGATTCTCACAGATATGGGCTCAGTGCCCCTGGACTCCACCCGCCACTTCTCACCCCCCACCTAACTTCAGATGCCAATCTCAAGACCAGGTCATCCACTGTGCTTTTCACCAACTAGCTCTAGATCAGAGATTCCCATGACCCCCTCTTTGTGTCTGATGACTTTGTTACAGTGGCTTACAGAAGTCGAGGAAGAATTTGACCCACTAGATGATCACTGTATTATGAAAAGATGTAACTCAGGAACAGCCAGATGGACGAAATGCCCAGGGCAGGGTGTGGTGAAGGGGTACCAAGCCCTCTCCAGGCTCAGCACTCTCCCCAAATCTCCATGTGTTCAGCAGCCCAGAAGCTCTCTGAGCCCTGGTTTTTATGGTGCTGTGTGCTTAGTTGCTCAGTCGTGTCCGACTCTTTGCAACCCCATGGACTGTAGCCCACCAGGCTCCTCTATCCAAAGGATTCTCCAGGCAAGAATACTGGAGTGGGATGTGATGTCCTCCTCCAGAGGATCTTTCCAAATCAAGGGTCAAACTCTCATCTCCTGCATTGGCAGGTAGGTTCTTTACCACTGAGCCACCAGGGAAGCTGGGGTTTCTATGGAGGATTCATTTTACAGTCATGATCTGTTAAGTCATTGGGCATCTGTTGATAGATTCAACCTCTAACCCCTCCCCTCCCTGAAGTCAGAGACAGGAGTTCAGGACTGAAAGTTCAACCCTCTGATGAGAGGCTGGGACCCAATCACGTGGTTGGGTCCCCATCCTTAGGCATTTCCAAAAGTCACCTCATTAACATGACACCTTTATCGCTCTTGTCTCTTCGGAAATTCCAGGGGTTAGGAGCCCTGGGCCAGGAGGGGGATGAAGACCAAGCGTGTATTTCTTATAAATCACAGCAGCACTGAAAAAGAGGTGATTTCAGCCTTGATCCAAGCATTTCCTCAACAAAGAACATTCTCCCCTGTAGGGACTCTGATGCCAAGCATGAGGACCCATCTTGACCACATGTCACGTGTGTCACACATGTACTGCCCGAGGCATGCAGTAGGTTCCCATAAACCACAGCTCTTTCACCCCCACAAACCTGGTGAAATGGGATCTCAGAGTCCAGAGGCCCACTCTCAGGGGACCCCCAAGGACAAGACAAGGTTCCCTGTTTCTGGGACAGGTTAGGGCTGAGCCTGTTCTCAACCAGTCTTTCTTCTTGATTTGTGCATCCAGCTAGCCCCTGAATCCCAGCCCCCATCTGGTCCCTTTCTGGGTGCTGCCTTTGGCCTCGGGTTCTAGCTTGGCCCAATCCCAGCAGCAAGGGAGGTAGAACAGCTTCCTTGCTAAGGCTCTGCTCCTGGAGAGCACCCAGAAGATGCTCTAGAAAATGAGAACCCCCCCTCCCCCCATGGCTTTCAATCCTTCTCCCCCAACCTCCCTCCCAGCACACCAGCAGACTCAGGGTGTTACTCCATTGTTGGTTCTGGAGTTTCTGGTGATGATTCACCCACACAGTGAAAGGAGCCTGGACCAGGTGAGGAGATGCCACCAGGGCTGGTCTTCACGGGCAGCCCAGGTGCCATTCTGGGCAGGAGGGGCCCTGCTAGGACCAGGACATCCCTTGATTAGGGCCCTACTAGAGGAGCCAGGGAAGCCATGTGGGATTGTCAGAGGAGAGGCCGTGAGGAACAGCTGGGAGGGACTTGGCTTCCAGCCCCTGCACATCTTTTCAGGTGGAACACACAGTCTGGAGAACAACCCTAGCCTGGGTGCCCATCCCCCACAAGGCTGCCCTGGGACACTTGGCTTTACTCCTCCAGCAGCTCTGCCCCAAGTCTCATTTGCTGTTTTGTTGAGACTGGCCTCCGTGCAGGGTCACCTCCGTCCCCTCCCTTCCTGTCATCCCTCAGAGAAACTCCCCAGCCAAAGATCAGAGGGGACAGCGGTGGGGCAGGTGGACGATGACCCTGGGCCGTGACGGCTGCCAGAGGAAAGGCGCTTTGTGCTGGGAGGCGGCCGCACCCAGGCCCCAGCCCAGCCCTTCCGCCCTGGCTGCAGTGCAGTGGGGGCAGGGAGGAAGGGGTGATCCCTGAGCCTGCAGAGGGATCCCGGTGTCAGGGCGCCGGTGCGGAGAGAGCGCTCTTTGTGAAGGGACACGGTGATGATGGAGTTTAGAGACCAGCCAGTCTCTGGGGAAATAATGATTTCTTCCCTCAGAAGCAGGTAGCTTTTGGCAGGGGGTGGGGTGGGGGTGGGTTCTGTGATGAAACCCAACTTATAAGCTCCTGAGATGAGGTGTGTTTCAGTTAATGCAGACCTGCAATGAGCCCTCAGCCAGACACAGAGGGCATTACCTCTGGACCACTCATGCCAGTTAGTCCCAGTTTGCGGGAGACGTGAGTTTCTTCCCAGGAGAGGTCACATCTGAGCAGGAATCTTCCAGAGTCCGCACTCTCTTCCCTGGAAAAGGATCCCAGTGTCTGTCCCCCCAAATGACATCTGAGTCCCTGGGGACCCCTGGGAGGGTGGGGGAGAGGCCCTCCATTGTGCTTCACTTTGAGGGAGGCTGTGTAAACCCTATTTCTCTGAATTCAAGCAGCTTCTATCACTTTCTCTGACATATTTCCAAGATGCCTGCCCTGGATGTTAGCTGCCTCTCATTTGAAAAACACGAAATGTGTAGAACGCACCTAACACACGCTTAAAGCGTGCTTCAGTACTCGCTGCCATCTGTGGGCCCAGCAGCCCGGAGCGGAGGG
Organism: Moschus berezovskii; assembly: GCF_049115385.1. Lineage (NCBI taxonomy): Eukaryota > Metazoa > Chordata > Mammalia > Artiodactyla > Moschidae > Moschus > Moschus berezovskii. Next base: position 42,665,035 of record NC_142474.1, on the reverse strand, counting down.
CGGGGAACCAGACCCCACCTGTCACTGGAAAGAGCAGCAGGGCGTCCAGCTGTCTCCAATCGGCCACACGAGCTTTGCATGGTCTGTGCATCTGTGCTGGGTCGTCAGTGCGGTTGTTGGCAGAAGGACAGCAAGGCCAGAGGAGACTGAAGGAATCTACTCCCATGCCGAGGACAGGCTCTCCACACTCAGGATCTAAAAGGGGTCAGCTCCTGGGGCACCGAGGGACAGCTATTTTAAGGGAAAGGTCCAAGGACGTGAACTGGAAAGGAAGAAACTTAATGGGCTAAAATGCAGCCTCACGGAAATACCACCAAACAAGAACGGACCACAGAAATGGCCAGAGCCAGAAACCCCAACAACATGGCCACAACCAGGGGCCCCCCCTAACAAGAACCTCCTTCAGGTGTATCCAGGGATTCTGGGGTCTCGCTCAATCCATGCAACTCGCACACTCTCAGGTTCATGACAGGCCATGGGAGGTGGGTGCTCACCCACCAGCCTTGCCTGAACCGGCCCATCCTCAGGTGGGTGGGGCTATGGCTCTGGAACCTGCTTGTCGAGGAGCCGAGGTGCCAGTATGACGACACACTGGCCAGAGCCTTTGCAGTGTGCTGAGACCGACATGACGCTGGGGCTTGTCTTCCAGTGGATGCTAAGGTTCTTCCTCCTGAAATGAGGGCTGGGGAGTCTGCACTCCAGGGAGCTGATAATGCCTGGAGGACCTCTGCTTCGTCACCCTACAGATTTTACCTTAAAAGAACGAAATAGCACAAAGCACATTGCTGGTGATGGCAACCTTGAAGGGAGAAGGGTAGTTTTCCCAATAGGAAGTTGCAGCTAAGACCTCAGGGTCTTTGCAGAGACCATCTCCCAGGGGCCACATCTCCAGTCTAACAGGGTGAAGGAGCCGTGTTTACTACTGTGCTAAGAAGCAGGTTTGCAGAATGCGAGGGCTACAAGGTGAGGCAGGGGAAGGGGTGTCTGTCCCCAATCCTCCCTTCTTTCACAGGTGTCAGAGCCATGTTGCACAGGCCCTTCAACCCCATCTCCTCCACAGACAAGTGGCTCTCCTCTAAATCTCCCATCTTGGCATGGGCTTCCTGGGCTGACACACTGCCCATGTCAGCCTGGAGCATCTCTAGCTGGAAGAGCACATCAGGAAGCCCGTTCCACTTTGGTGTGATGCAAAGTGCTTTCTCACCCTTTGATCATGGTGCTGGCAGAAAATAGATTTCCACTCATACGTTTAGGGCAGAAACTTTCATGGAGGGAGATGCAAATGGGTGTAAGAAAACACACCTGAGGCAGTTGACACCCTAAGGCTGAAAAGGGGCTGTGTTTCTGCAGCCCCATGGGACCGGAGCCTCAAGCACAGACCCACATGAGATGCGGTACCAGTCAGGGGTTAAGGATGCAATCTGCAGGGCACCAGCCAGGACTGGGATGGATGGGAGTGGAGAGCAGAGAGCAGCATCCATGCAGAAAACTGCTACGTCTCTTCCTCGGTGCCCACCACGGGTTCCTGGGCATCTCCCTTGCTGCAGTCCTCATTTTGCAGTCCCCCAATAGTTACTCTTAGATTTCAGCCTAAGACTCACTTTCTCACTTTCCCCACCAGCTCTGGGTTCACGCTCCAGGCCTTATGATGAAGCACAGGGGTCCCCACCCAACACACCCCACTCTCCACCGGGGCCCCTCGTGCCGTCAGCTGAAATCAGACGGAGGGTGTGACACTGATCGGGACTCTGCACTCGTCTCCCTGCGAACACACTGAGCCTGGGGTGGAAACCTTGGCTGCCTGAACATGTCTACTAACCACAGCACCCTGTGGACGCCTCTTGACAGTTGCTGATTCCACAAGTCCGGGACCGCCCGAGCCTGCCTCATTCCATCGACTGCTTGTGGTTAAAACTTGTTTTCCAGTTGACCACAGCCCAGCCCTGCCCATGCCAAGTTTGCGTATCCACTCAACGTCTTGAGACCAGAACCAGAGGCCAAGGCGATTTCACCATCACTGCAAAATATATGCAAAATATGCAACATATCTGAAGCATACAAAAATCCAAATTTGCTCCACATATCTCAAGGGAGTCGGTTGCTTAACTATTGTAGTTGATGTGGGGTGGCCATGAGACCCATCACGCCTGAATCTACTGGGCAGTGGCAGATCCACTGATGCACTGATCCAAACACAATGTCCTCGCTCTGTCACACAAAAGCTGAGGAGCCGTGAATACAGGATTGGAAAAAAAGGACCCTCTTAATCAGCACAACATCCCAGGCTGTGTGACTATCCAACTGCAGAATCAGGGCTTAAAGGTAAAGCTTTAAGCTTTTTATTCTGAAAACTGTATGACAACATTACAGACAGTATTGAAAATAAGAGAAGGCTTTGATTTTTAGTGGAAGTCTCTGACAGTTCTTTTCCAGACACACATTTGCTGCATATAGAAAGAACACCCCAAATCAACCGTCTAACTCCACTCTGGGGGTCCAGGAGCCAAGGATCAGTGAGTGAAAGCAGAAGTGGCCCCACCAACCGGGCTACTCATACCACAGCTGGCCCTGGACCCTGGAGATGTGTGTGTCTAGCTCTGTCCCTCGGTCTCTCCCTCCCAACCTCTTCCCCATCCCTAGGCTCGCTGGTCCACATGGAGGTCTAGTGGGATCTCTCCCCCCAACTGAGAGCCAGCAGCCCCTGGGGGTTTGTGGGTAGGTGACTTCAGGAGAATCTCTTTCCCTGGGAGTTGTACTCCCAGCCAAGGCCTCATCCTGGAGCAAACACAAGCCATCCTGATGTGTCGCATCTGAGTTCCTGACCTGGGTCACAGCACCAGACAGTAAATGGTCATTGGTGTTTCAAGGGCAGGGTTTGGGGGATGTGTTGTGTGGTGACAGACAACTGCCTGGGCAGAGGGGAGATGGTCAACAAGCATCTCCGAGCTTTAGTTGGCCCCTCTGTCCCTCTAACCTCCTTCCAGTGGCCCTCACCAACATGTCGCTCTCCCTGTACTCCATCCGCTCTGCCTGAAGGCCCAACGTCCCAGGTCCAAAACTGTCTCCCTCAGTCCGCCGGTCTGTCTGCGGCCAGTTATGCCATTTCCTGCCTCAGCATCCCTGTGGCCATGGTCCCACCGCCGGGTGTGGTCCAGGGTCCCAATCAGAGGTGGCACCTCTGATGGAAGGCCTGAGGGGGCTCTGTCTCTGCGCCCATGAATTATGATCACAAAGAAGCGACTTGTAGAAAAAGTCACCCCAGGAGGCTCTCCATACCACAGCATACAATTCAGCTGCTCCAGCCTGAAGCCCACCCCTCTTGTCCTCCAGCTTATTCCCTCCATCAGCACCCCACTGCCCTGTGGAGCTTCAGCCTCCCACCGTTCCTCGCCCAAAACACTCTTTCTTAACCCCTGAAATTCCCACTGCAGACAAGCTCGTCTACTCCTGTGAGTGGGAATGACCCAGTGAACCACGAGAACTCAGGGCCAATTTCTTCCCAAACCTCCAGTTTTCACTGTCCAGCTGCCTTGTGATCACCCACTCAGGTGCCCTGCGGACCTCACACCTCAAACGGGTGCAGATGGGGCTCCCACTCACCCCAAGACAGAGACTCCAAGCCCTCCCTCTCCTAGCCCATCAGGCACTGCTGTCCACATGGCCCCCATGAGCACCTCTCCCATGGCCCCTTGTCCCCATTTCTCTGCCAGGATCTCCCCCAGCCACCATGACCTCTTTCCTCAACTACTTCAAATGCCTTTAAGTTGAGCACCTGCCTTGGGTCAAGCACTAAGCTCCAGCCTGAGAAACAGGAGTGACCAACACACCCACTGCCCTCCAAGAACTTGTCTGTACCGAGAACTGGCATTACCCTCGGGGTTGGTGAGGACTGCAGGGGCGGAAGAGGAGGTGGAAAGGAAGGCTCCAGAAAACTCCATCTGGGAGGAGGAGGAGGTTCATGACTTCGGATTAGGCAGGAATGGAGTTAAGCAGACGACCTAGCCTCTTGGCCCTAGGACTGGCACCTGTAGGCACCCTTGCCTGTCAGGGTCTCTCACCTTCTCTCTGCAGAGCACTCAGCGGAGACTTGGTCTCATTTCTTGTTATATCCCCAGAGGACATGGGAAGCTGCTTCCTTTGCACAGTCTCCCAAACATTTGTAAGGAGAATTCCAGCTGGGATCCAGGGCAGGTGTGAGGTGTGAAGGTGAGGAAGCTGTCAGCAACCAGTGCAACAACTGAGCAGCTCTGGAGGCCAAGCCCACCTTCAGGCCGAGTGTAGCAGGAGCACCAGAGTGGTTATTGGGCGAGTTTCTTCTCCACCTTTGTCTTTCCTCCTAAACTCCAGCCTATGGCACCTTCAGGGGGAACACACCTGGAGATGGAGAGGGCTTCCGGGAAGTATGACCCCAAATCACAATAACTTCTCAGCATCATCATATTTAGTAGCTGTCCATAAGCTCTTGAAAAAAATATTTTAATGATTGTGATAACTTTATTTATTTACTTATTTTAAGCTTTCTGAATTGGGGTATAGCTGGTTAACAATGCTGTGATAGTTTCAGGTGGACATCAAAGGGACTCAGCCATACTTACCGTGTATCCATTCCCCCCCAAACTCCCGTCCCACCCAGGCTGCCATATAACACTGAGCAGAGTTCCCTGTGCTATACACTGGGTCCTGGTTGATTATCCATTTTAAATATAGTAGTGTGTACATGTCCATCCCAAACTCCCTAACTATCCCTTCCCCCATTCTTCCCTCCGCAATCATAATGTAATAACTCTAGAATACGCAGCGAAGTCTTTTTTTTTAAATAATTGCTAAATAAGCAAAGCAACCCCCAAGAACTTCCCCGGTAGTCCAGTGATTAAGAACTTGCCTTCCAAGTCAGGGGACTTGGGTTCTATTCCTGCTCAGGAACTAAGCCCACGCGCAACTAAACCCACCCACCACAGCTGGAGAAAACCTGAGCAGCACAAGGAAGAGCCTGAGCACAGCAACAGAGACCCAGCACAATAACAATGAAAAAAGCATTCCATGATTTACAGCAAAAATCGGTAGTTTGTTAATCCTCACTTCAACTTAAAAGAAAGCAACCCCCAGATGTCATGATATGTCACCCCTAAATGTTTGTCATGAAGGAGTGTGGATGCAAGATGGCGACTCGCTGAGATTCACTGGGGTCCCATGGCAACCACCTCTTGCATGTCGAGCAGAGCACATGTGGAACTCTGCTGAAGGTTTGTAGGAAGGCAGATGACCCCAGAGAGGACCCCGAGTGCCCAGGGGATGGGCTGCTACAACTGGGAGGGGAGCCACAAGGCCACAACTTTGCCCCGTGTCTCAGGGGCCTATTAGCGGCTCCTTCAAACTCTGAAATAAAGGGCCCAGAGGCACCTCCTGTGGCATTGTCTGAGGCTCCATCACTCAGAAGTGTGCTTGCGGCTGCCCCCGCCCCGGTGCTGGCTGCCCTCCCCTCCCCAGAGAGGCTTCCCGTGCCAAGCTGCAGGCAGGCTTCCTTGCTGGCCAGGACTTCTTGGGTTCGGGCCGGTCGATATTTGCCTGAGAAAGTGCGCTGGTTGTACTCCCAGAAAACCGAGCAGCAGGGACTGGGAAGGTGATAAGTCTCAGCGACTGCGCTCACCAAACACCTGGTCACCTGAGCTGCTCGGAAACGGGGAAGGCACAAAACGCAGGCCCAGCCAAGTCTGCGCCTTTGTGGAGTACCCGAGGACCTGAACCTGAGCCGCTCAGACCTGGGAAGTGCATGCAACCCAGCGTCAGCCGCGGACAGCTCCCAGCAGAGCAACCTAGAGCCTGAGCAGCATAAACAGGGAAAGCACACACGCCTGGAGCAGGAGCATTCCCAGTGTAGCCGAGACAACCCGAGCACTCCCCACAGATGCCAGGGATATTTGTTAGCTGCGTTCCTCCCTCCCCACAGCGGGACTGAACAGGTGAGCCGGGAAAAAAAAAGTGTCCACCACCGCATCCTGGTGTCAGGATGGGAATTAGACACTGAGGAGACCAGAAAACAGAAGAGCTTTTCCAACAGAAGGAACTGCCTTGGAAGTAACAGAGGGAGAAGCCTTGAGCCTACTGCAAGAATAAGACTGAAAACCAGAGGCAGAGGCTTAAGTCCAAATCCTGAGAACACCAGAGATCTCCTGTCCCAGAGAACATTAATTGATAGGTACTCATCAAATGCCTCCATACATACACTGAAACCAGGCACCACCCAAGGGTCAACAAGTTTCAGTGAAAGACATAATACGCAAACTATCCAGCAACACAGGAGAATAGCACTGAGCTTCAATATACAGGCTGCCCAAAGCCACACCAAACCCACTGACATCTCAAACTCATTACTGGACACTTCATTGCACTCCAGAGAGAAGAAATCCAGCTCCATCCACCAGAACATCGACACAAGCTTCCCTAACCAGAGAACCTTGACAAGTCACCCATCCAACCCCACACACAACGAGGTAACTACATAATAAAGAGAACTCCACAAACTGCCAGAAGACGGAAAGGCCACCCCGAACACAGCAATATAAGCAAGATGAAGAGGCAGAGAAATACCGAGCAAGTAAAGGAACAGGATAAATGCCCACCAACACAAACAAAAGAGGAAGACATAGGGAACCTACCCGATAAAGAATTTCGAATTTTAATTGTGAAAATGATTCAAAATCTGGAAATAAATAAACAGATAAATAAACTGGATAAAAGGATTGAGAAGATGCAAGAAATGTTTAATAAGGAATTAGAGGAAATAAAAAAAAATTCAGTATACAATGAATAATGCAATAGATGAGATCAGAAACACTCTGGAGGGCACAAACAGTAGAATAACGGAGGCAGAAGACAGGATAAGTGAGCTAGAAGATAGAATTGTAGAAATAAGTGAAACAGAGATGGAAAAATAAAAAAGAATTAAAAGAAATGAGGACAATATTAGAGACATATGGGACAATATGAAACGTCCCAACATTCGAATCATAGGAGTCCCAGAAGAAGAAGACAAAAAGAAAGACCATGAGAGAATACTTGAGGAGATAATAGTTGAAAATTTCCCTAAAATGGGAAAGGAAATAATCACCCAAGTCCAAGAGTCCCTAACAGGATAAACCCAAGGCGAAATGCTCCAAGACACATAGTAATCAAATTAACAAAGATCAAACACAAAGAACAAATATTAAAAGCAGCAAGGGAAAAACAACAAATAACACACAAGGGGATCCCCATAAGGATAACAGCTGATCTTTCAGCAGAAACTCTTCAGGCCAGGAGGGAATGGCAAGACATACTTAAAGTGATGAAAAAAAGTAACCTACAGCCCAGATTACTATACCCAGCAAGGATCTCATTCAAATATGAAGGAGAAATCAAAAGCTTTACAGACAAGCAAAAGCTGAGAGAATTCAGCATCACCAAACCAACTCTCCAATAAATACTAAAGGATCTTCTCTAGACAGGAAACACAGAAAGGGTATATAAACTCGAACCCAAAACAATAAAGAAAATGGCAACAGGATCATACTTATCAATAATCACCTTAAACTTAAATGGGTTGAATGCCCCAACCAAAAGACAAAGGCTGGCTGAATGGATACAAAAACAAGACCCCCATATATGTTGTCTACAAGAGACCCACCTCAAATCGAGGGACACATACAGACTGAAAGTGAAGGGCTGGAAAAAGATATTCCATGCAAATAGAGACCAAAAGAAAGCAGGAGTAGCAATACTCATATCAGATAAAATAGATTTTAAAACAAAGGCTGTGAAAAGAGACAAAGAAGGAAACTACATAATGATCAAAGGATCAATCCAAGATGAAGATATAACAATTATAAATATTTATGCACCCAACATAGGAACACTGCAATACGTAAGACAATTACTAACAAGTATGAAAGGGGAAATTAACAATAACACAATAATAGTGGGAGACTTTAATAACCCACTTACATCTATGGATAGATCAACTAAACAGAAAATTAACGAGGAAACACAAACTTTAAATGATACAATAGACCAGTTAGACTGAATAGATCTCTATAGGACATTTCACCCCAAAACAATGAATTTCACCTTTTTCTCAAGTGCACACGGAACCTTTTCCAGGATAGATCACATCCTGGGCCATAAATCTAGCCTTGGTAAATTCAAAAAAATTGAAATCATTCCAAGCATCTTTTCTAACCACAATGCAGTAAGATTAGATCTCAATTACAGGAGAAAAACTATTAAAAATGCCAACATATGGAGGCTGAACAACACACTGCTGAATAATGAACAAATCATAGAAGAAATCAAAAGAGAAATCAAAATATGCATTGAAATGAATGAAAATGAAAACACAACAACCCAAAACCTCTGGGACACTGTAAAAGCAGTGCTAAGGGGGAAGTTCATAGCAATACAGGCACACCTCAAGAAACAAGAAAAAAGTCAACTAAATAACCTAACTCTACATCTAAAGAAACTAGAAAAGGAACAAATGAAGAACCCCAGGGTTAGTAGAAGGAAAGAAATCATAAAAATTTGGGCAGAGATAAATTCAAAAGAAACAAAAGAGACCATAGCAAAAATCAACAAAGCCAAAAGCTGGTTCTTTGAGAAGGTAAATAAAATTGACAAACCACTCGCCAGACTCATCAAGAAACAAAGGGAGAAGAACCAAATCAATAAAATTAGAAATGAAAATGGAGAGATCACAACCGACAACACAGAAATACAAAGGATTATTAGAGAATACTATCAGCAATTACATGGCAATAAAATGAATAACTTGGAAGAAATGGACAAATTCCTAGAAAAGTACACCTTGCCAAAACTGAACCAGGAAGAAATAGAAAATCTGAACAGACCCTTCACAAGCACGGAACTAGAGGAAGTAATCAGAAATCTTCCAGCAAACAAAAGCCCAGGTCCAGACGGCTTCACAGCAGAATTCTACCAAAAATTTAGAGAAGAGCTAACACCTATCCTACTCAAACTCTTCCAGAAAATTGCTGAGGAAGGGAAACTTCCAAACTCATTCTATGAGGCCACCATCACCCTAATCCCAAAACCTGGTAAAGATCCCACAAAAAAAGAAAACTACAGGCCAATATCACTGATGAACATAGATGCAAAAATCCTTAACAAAATTCTAGCAATCAGAATCCAACGACACATTAAGAAGATCATACATCATGACCAAGTGGGCTTTATCCCAGGAATGCAAGGATTCTTCAATATCCACAAATCTATCAACATAATACACCACATTAACAAACTGAAAAATAAAAATCATATGATCATCTCAATAGATGCAGAGAAAGCCTTCGACAAAATACAACATCCATTTATGATAAAAACCCTCCAGAAAGTGGGACTAGAAGGGACATATCTCAACCTAATAAAAGCTATATATGACAAACCCACAGCAAATATTATCCTCAATGGTGAAAACCTGAAAGCATTTCCCCTAAAGTCAGGAACAAGGCAAGGGTCCCCACTCTCACCACTACTATTCAACATAGTTCTGGAAGTTTTGGCTACAGCAATCAGAGCAGAAAAAGACATAAAAGGGATACAAATTGGAAAAGAAGTAAAATTTTCACTATTTGCTGATGACATGATCCTCTACACAGAAAACACTAAAGACTCTACCAGAAAACTACTAGAGCTAATCAATGAATACAGTAAAATTGCAGGATATAAAATCAACACACAGAAATCCCTTGCATTCCTATACACTAATAATGAGAAAATAGAAAGAGAAATTAAGGAAACTATTCCATTCACTGTTGCAACAAAAAGAATTAAATACTTAGGAATATATCTACCTAAGGAAACAAAAGACTTGTACATAGAAAACTATAAAACACTAGTGAAAGTAATCAAAGAGGACACTAATAGATGGAGAAATATACCATGTTCATGGATTGGAAGAATAAATATTGTGAAAATGAGTATGCTACCCAAAGTAATTTATACACTCAATGCAATCCCTATCAAACTACCAACGATATTTTTCACAGAACTAGAACAAATAGTCTCACAACTTGTATGGAAATACAAAAAACCTCGAATAGCCAAAGCAATCTTGAAGAAGAAGAATGGAACTGGAGGAACTAACCTGCGGGACTTCAAGCTCTACTACAAAGCCACAGTCATCAAGACAGTATGGTACTGGCATAAAGACAGAAATATAGATCAATGGAACAAAATAGAAAGCCCAGAGATAAATCCATGCGCCTATGGACACCTTATCTTCGACAAAGGAGGCAAGAATATAAAATGGAGAAAAGACAGTCTCTTTAACAAGCGGTGCTGGGAAAACTGGTCAGCCACTTGTAAAAGAATGAAACTAGAACACTTCCTAACACCATACACCAAAATAAACTCAAAATGGATTAGAGAGCTAAATGTAAGACCAGATTCTATAAAACTCCTAGAGGAGAACGTAGGCAAAACACTCTCCGACATAAATCACAGCAGGATCCTCCAAGACCCACCTCCAAGAATATTGGAAATAAAAGCAAAAATAAACAAATGGGACCTAATTAAAAGGAAACTATAAGCAAAGTGAAAAGACAGCCTTCAGAATGGGAGAAAATAATAGCAAATGAAGCAACTGATAAAGGATTAATCTCCAAAATATACAAGCAGCTCCTGCAGCTCAATTCCAGAAAAGTAAGTGACCCAATCAAAAAATGGGCCAAAGAACTAAACAGACATTTCTCCAAAGAAGACATAAAGACGGCTAACAAACACATGAAAAAATGCTCAACATCCCTCATAATCAGAGAAATGCAAATCAAAGCCACAATGAGATACCATTTCACGCCAGTCAGAATGGCTGCTATCCAAAAGTCTACATGCAATAAATGCTGGAGAGGGTGTGGAGAAAAGGGAACCCTCTTACACTGTTGGTGGGAATGCAAACTAGTACAGCCACTATGGAGAACAGTGTGGAGATTCCTCAAAAAACTGGAAATAGAACTGCCATATGATCCAGCAATCGCACTCCTGGGCATATACACCAAGGAAACCAGAATTGAAAGAGACACATGTACTCCAATGTTCATTGCAGCACTGTTTATAATAGCCAGGACATGGAAGCAACCTAGATGTCCATCTACAGATGAATAGATAAGAAAGTTTTGGTACATATACACAATGGAGTATTACTCAGCCATTAAAAAGAATGCATTTGAATCTGTTCTAATGAGGTGGATGAAATTGGAGCCTATTATACAGAGTGAAGTAAGCCGGAAAGAAAAACATCAATACAGTATCAGTTCAGTTCAGTTCAGTTCAGTCACTCAGTCGTGTCTGACTCTCCGCGACCCCATGAATCACAGCACGCCAGGCCTCCCTGTCCAACACCAACTCCCGGAGTACACTCAAACTCATGTCCACAGAGTCGGTGATGCCATCCAGCCATCTCATTCTCCGTCATCCCCTTCTCCTCCCGCCCCCAACCTTTCCCAGCATCAGAGTCTTTTCCAGTGAGTCAACTCGTCTCATGAGGTGGCCAAAGGATTGCAGTTTCAGCTTTAGCATCAGTCCCTCCAATGAACATCCAGGATTGATCTCCTTTAGAATGGACTGGTTGGATCTCCTTGCAGTATAAGGGACTCTCAAGAGTCTTCTCCATCAATACAGTATACTAATGCATATATATGGAATTTAGAAAGATGGTAACCTTAACCCTGTATACGAGACTGCAAAAGAGACATAGGTATATAGAACAGTCTTTGGGACTCTGTGGGAGATGGTGAAGGTGGGATGATTGGGGAGAACGGCATTGTAGCATGTATATTATCATATGTGAAATGAATCACCAGTCCAGGTTCGACGCATGATACAGGATGCTTGGGGCTGGTGCACGGGGATGACCTGGAGGGAGGATATGGGGAAGAGGGAGGTGGGAGGGGGGTTCAAGAAAGGGAACACATGTACACCCGGGGCAGATTCATGTCAATGTATGGCAAAACCAACCAATATATTAATGTAAGGTAAAAAAAAAAAAAGTAAGAATAATTGTACATACTTTGCCTGGTTGTTGATGGTATTAAAGGAATTATATGTAAATGAAAAAAAAATACATAGCAAGGACATTATAAAGAAAGACCAATATGAGGGATACAGACCAAAATCCCTCACAAAAATAATACGAAAATCCTTAACAAAGTATTATCAAATAGAACCAAGCAATATATGAAAAGGTAATAAATTATAACTAAAGAGTGAAAAAAAAAAAGAAGAAGTGTGCTTGCAAACCTGTTGGCCCAGAAGGCACAGCCCAGCCAGACTGTCGGCTCAGCAAACAGGTCTCGGAGAAAGCACCCTTTCCTGGCCTGGCTTTGGGGTGGCGGTCCAATGTGCCCTGCTATTTATGGGGAGAACAGGACGGCCTGAGGCTCCCGTGGACCCTGGCTGACCCACACAAACACGCTGTTCTTGGCGAATCGAAAACTCCTGCCTTTGCAGACTGCTCTCTGGAGCGAGGCTCTTCACGCTCCTGTTCCAGGCTCAGTCCACGGGGGAAATTGCTCAAGACTCTTGAGCAAACTTGCAGAACAGCCAGAGGTCTGACAGGGACAGACCGCCCCCACACCCACCCACCAACAACTTCAACTTGAGCCACCTGGCGACAAAGGTGAGAAACAGCACCAGTTGCCACCTCCTAACCATCCTATGGGATCAGGGACCTTGCCCTGCTTCCTCAGCAGGCTCCCCAAAGCACACAGCATTCTGCGAGTCGCCAGCCCTGGGTCCCACACCGGCCAAGCCCACTACTGCACGTCCCCCATCCTGCCCTGTGCATCCCCTCTCCTCCCAGGCCACCCCTTCCACCACAAACAGTCAGGGGTCTGGTGTGCAAGCAACAGAACATGAAGTCGAACAATTTAGGCCAAAAGGGAAATTTCCTGGAAGGCTACCAGAGTTCAAGAGCCAGACGGGAAGCTGAGAACTGCTATTTCACGTGCTTGCTACTCTCAGGACCCCTGGTGGCTGAGAGGCTCCGGGAAGACTTCCCAGTTAATGACGCCTGAACCAAGACCTAAGGATGAACCAGAGTGGCCTGCCCACTTGGCCTGCCCACTATTGCCCCCGAGCTGGACTTTGTAACAAAAGAAAACCAGCCATGCAGGCCTGAAGGTGACTTGGGTGGCCTTGTCTGGCCTGATCTTGGAGGGGGATGGAGAGGGGAAGCGCACCCTTTGGGGCCAGGAGGTGGGGATTGTTTGGTCTGAGACCCTGGGAATGACACCTCGCAGCTCTGAGCCCCTGGTTCCCTCACAGTCAGGGAGCAGCTGTTCCCAACGACTCTGAGGCCTGCCTCATTTCACACCCTATTTGGCCGCAGAGGATCCAGGCTCTCTGGCCTCTGATGTCAGCTTTGTAGGATCGCGGCCAGGTTTGCAGAGCCTTCGTCACAGCAGCGCCTATTTCCTGAGCACCTGTGGAGCTTGGCTCCTGCCTCATGATCTCAACACTGAGGCTCTGAATCTGCCAACGACCACGAGCCTGCGGCCCTGGACTCCCATCAACCTGGCTTCAGAAAGCTCTCAGGGGACCAGCATAGCCATGTGCCAGTAGAAGGGCTCAGATACCTCCAAACACACACACACACACATACACACGGGCCCACAGGCCTTGGTGCACAGCGTCTGTCCACTACTCCCCTCGTCCCCTCTGTAGCTATTCCTTGTCTTCTGCTGTTCACAAACCACTGCCACTCGGGAAGAGCCCTGCAGGCACCCCACAATATACTCCCAGCCTCCCACACTATTTGGATGCTGGAGCAGGCCTGAGCTCTCGTGCAGTGAGGGTCCCCTCTTTCCAACCCTATCTCATACTCAGTCGCTTGGTCCCCAAAGTAGCTGGGCCTTCACCCCTGATCCACATGAGTCCTTGTCTTAGGAGCATCTTGGCCCCTGGCCTTGCTCAAGCCTGTCCACTGTGCTGAGTTCAGAGGTCATGTCCACTTCTCTCAGGGTCCCTGTGCCCAATCCAATCCCTCCTTCCTCCTCTGGTAGAAAATCAAAGTCCCAGGAAGAAGGGTTACAGGATCTGCTGGGTCCACGGCAGGCTAAAAACCCAGGGTCCCCTGCTCAGAAGTTGTTAGGATTCCAAGACACAAAGTGCAGAAGCAAACTCAAGGCCTTCCAAATGCAGGGCCCAGTGTGACAGCCAGGTCACATGCTGGGAAGCTGACTGTGGACGGGCATCCACTGGCAGAAGAAAGGCCCCAGGAATAGCATTGGGTGCCATGCAGAGGGGGAACCAAGGCCACATCTGTGTGACCTGTGCATCTGCCCACTTTCTTCCACTCACCCCTCAAGAGTGCTCAGCAAGTGGACCCAACAGCTGAAGGAGGGAGGGAGGAGTTGAGAGACAGAGAATCAGAAGTGGGGCTGGGTATTGCTGGCTCCTTCACTTTTCCACTCTTCTCAACACAGAGCCATCTTGTGGAAAAGGCTCTGTGTTTATCATATATGGAGACTGGAGGCACCCTTCTCTCCTAACCTTGCCAGGGGCTTGGGCCCCACCCTCTCAATTGACCTTCCGAAAGTATTCTGTGAATGGCCTCAGGTTCCAAGACCTCAAAAAGTCAAAAGCCTTTGACTGTGTGGATCATAACACACTGTGGAAAATTCTTCAAGATATGGGAATACCAGACCACCTTACCTGTCTCCTGAGAAATCTGTATGCAGGTCAAGAAGCAACAGTTAGAACTGGACATGGGTTCCAAATCAGGAAAGGAGTACATCAAGGCTGCATATTGTCACCCTGCTTATTTAACTTACATGCAGAGTACATCATGCAAAGTGCTGGGCTGGATGAAGCACAAGCTGGGATTAATATTGCCAGGAGAAATATCAATAATCTCGGTTACACAGATGACACTCAGGCGCAGCAAGTTCTGGGAGTTCAGTTCAGTGGCTCAGTCGTGTCCTACTCTTTGAAACCCTATGGACTGCAGCACGCCAGCCTTCCCTGTCCATCAGCAACTCCTGAAGCTTGCACAAACTCATGTCTATTGAGTCAGTGATGCCATCCTACCATTTCATTCTCTGTCATCCCCTTCTCCTCCTGCCTTCAACCTTTCCCAGCATCAGGGTCTTTTCAAATGAGTCAGTTCTTTGCATCCAAAGTACTTGAGTTTCAGTTTCAGTATCAGTCCTTCCAATGAATATTCAGGACTGATCTCCTTTAGGACTGATTGGTTGGATCTCCTTGCTGTCCAAGGGACTTTCAAGAGTCTTCTCAAAAAAAAAAAAAAAAAGTCTTCTCCAACACCACAATTCAAAAGCATCAATTCTTCGGTGCTCAGCTTTCTTTACAGTCCAACTCTCACATCCATACATAACTACTGGAAAAACCATACCCTTGACTAGATGGACTTTTGTTGGCAAAGTAATGTCTCTGCTTTTTAATATGCTGTCTAGGTTGGTCATAGCTTTTCTTCCAAGGAGCAAGCGTCTTCAAGGAGCAAGCGTCTTTTAATTTCATGGCTGCAGTCACCATCTGCAGTGATTTTGGAGCCCAAGAAAATAAAGTTTGTCACTGTTTTCATTGTTTCCCCATCTATTTGCCATGAAGTGATAGGACCAGTTGCCAATATCTTGAATGTTGAGTTTTAAGCCAACTTTTTCACTCTTCTCTTTCACTTTCATCAAGAGGCTCTTCAGTTCTTTGCTTTCTGCCATTAAGGAGGGTGTCATCTGCATGTCTGAGGTTATTGATATTTCTCCTGGCAATCTTGATTCCAGCTTGTGCTTCATCCAGGCTGGCATCACAAGATGTACTCTGCATATAAGTGATAAAATAAGCAGGGTGACCCACTCCACTATTCTGGGTTGGTCAAAGGTTTCATTCAGGTTTTTCTGCACAATGTTATGAAAAACCCCAATTAACTTTTGGCCAACCCAATACTTTGTTATAGCAATCGAGCTGACTAATACTTCACCCTCCCAGCCTGAGTCTCCTCCTCTATAAAATGGCAATACTCACAAAACCTCTCTCACAGAAGTGTTGTGGGGGGTTTTGGATAAATCTATACACAGATGGAAGCAGTTATTCTCTGAGACAGTAAAAACAGTTTTTCACCCAGAATTCTGAAAAACAGTTTTTGGTTTGGAGCATCCATTTGCCTTCCCTCCCTCCAAAAAATATCTCTGCTATTTGGGAGCTGCCACCAGACATGATCCTGACGGTGAGCGATGATAGTCTGCAATCCTTCTACACAGTTCTTTGAAATAAAGCATCATCTGACCTGACTTCTAAATCACAAAGTTCGTTCCTAAGCAATGAGCACGGGCTGGAAGAACAACTGAGAGAATCCAGAGCTTTGGGAAGATCTTGGGCTGTTGGCGGGGGTTGTGCCAGCAAGGATCATCTGTGGTCCAGTGTACCCACTGCCATCACCATCAAGCCCTCTTCTCTGGGGACACCTTTTTCTCTTTTTCTGGGAGGCAACAGACCTGATGCTGGTGAACTATTTCCTTGATCTCACCTTCCAGGATGGCTCTGCTGCTGCAGGAGGGCACAGGGCATCGGCTTTCCCAAAGGCTTCCAGCACTTCCTTCCAGTAAAGAAAAACCCAAAGCCCCTCAGTGACCCACTGCCGAGGCACAAGAAATATTCTTGGACTTCTCCACATTTTCCCCGGTTTGCTCTAGAGACGCTTTGTCATCACAGGCCTGAAGCCATAGAGCTGAGCAACATGCGGGCAGAGGCTCTTTCCAAAGTCTGGACCACACTCGTGTGGCCGTTGCTTGAATAGCAGCTCAGAATTTAAGGGCTGGAAAGTCCATCTGTGAGGTATGGAAATCAGGAGTGCAGTCAGGTCTGAACTAACTGCTGGGGGGCAGAGAGGTGGGGTGGAAAGTAACGCCCAATTCAAGGTGCTAAGATCACAAGAGACACAAGAATCCTGGGTATGGGCTGGGAGGTCATTGCCATCAGCAGAATCTAGTAAGCCTCCACTTCTGGGGACTTCTCCCCCAGCCTTCACCCTGCAGCCCCTCGGAGACCCATCCCCCAGCACGTCCTCTGGTCAGGAAGATGGTTGTCTGCGTGGTCCCAGACCAGCATTCGCTGCTCCAGCAAGCCCTGGGACTTAGTTACTAACGCAAACCCAGGCCTCACCCATCCTCTGAAGCAGAAAACGAGGCCAAAGCTCCAGCATCTGTGAGTTACGAAGCCCTCCAGAGGGTCCCGATGCCTGTGCTCGGTTAGGTGTGTTTGGATTTTTCGCTGTCTATTGCTACTGCCACAACACACCTGGATGCCAAGGTACTGACCCTGCAAGGGTCAGGAGGACCCCCTGCAGACTCCCCAGGATGTTTCATGTTGAGGCAGTCCTGTCTTCTCACTCACTGCTGGGGCTGGGTTCCCCCAGCAGCAACCCCAGCAATCGTTCCAGTGCAGCGGAGCCCTGGGGAGATGACCCAAGGACACATGTGCTGGGCATGGGGAGGAGTCAGCACATGGGATGTGGTGAGCAGGCCAGCACTGGGGCTGCTGGAGATGGTGCAGGCAGCCTCAGAGATGTCCCTCCCAGGGCTCAGGAGCTGGGCCATCGATCCTCCTGCCCCCGTCTGTCATAGTTGAGGGCGGCTCTGGGGTGTTGACCCCCTGGTGTCCTGCCACACCCTGGATGAGGCTGGAGTCTGTGGCCGGAGGACCCATATCCAGAAAGGACGGCATGGATGCCCCCATCGTCAGCTCCACCAAGCTTCTCCAGGCTGCCAGGGAGAAGGAAGGTTCAGAGACTATGGTTCCTTATTCACTTTCCCCACGTTGGCCAAGGCGTCTCGAGTCCCCTCTTCCCTGGACACCTTATCATCTTCCGGTGGGGCACTGCCGCTTCAGACAAGCATCTCCGCTGATTCTGGGCCCTGCTGATTCTTGGACCAGAAGGGTCCCTCCCCAGGTGACCAGATGCTGGATGAAAACACCTCAGAGGGAGTGAATTGGGGCCCCAGGGACAGGCAGTTTTACCAGGCCACCACTCCCTGAGGACCTCACGCGGATGGTCAGCTCACAGAGGGCGGGGACCAGGAAGCACTCCACTCTTCCCGGGGTAGTCAGCTAGGAGCAGCTGTGGCTTAAGGAAGGCCATGGCCAGACTACCCAGCTGGGCATCTAGGAGGGACAACACTGGCACCAGTCACCTCACAGGCCTACCACCAAGGGGTGGCCTGTGAAGGACATTGAGTATGAGGGCCACCACCCTCTTACAATGCCTGCCTCCTCAACTCCACTGTCCCCACCACAGCCGGGGTCCCCCACGTCAGAGGCTCCAACTAACTTCCAAGTGCCCAAGGGCTTTTCCAGAACTTGGTGCCAGGAAAGGACACCCTCCCGCAGCCCAA
Source organism: Moschus berezovskii (assembly GCF_049115385.1). Lineage (NCBI taxonomy): Eukaryota > Metazoa > Chordata > Mammalia > Artiodactyla > Moschidae > Moschus > Moschus berezovskii. Next base: position 42,646,640 of record NC_142474.1, on the reverse strand, counting down.
GATCCTCAGAAGTTGGATGCAGATACCCCAGCTCTGTCCCCTCTCTGGCCTCCAAGGTGGGACTGTTACCTGAAAAACTGGGTCCTCCTCTTGGTGGATGTCGGGCCAAAACACACAGTCAAGCCAAAGAGCGGGAGAAGGAGGGATGTATTACTTGCAGGAAATAAAGAGAACACTGGGGATCGTCCCCAAAAGAGTGTTTGTAGAGCAGTAAGACTGGGTACATGTGTGTTCATGGAGGGGCTCAGGCAGGAGAATTCAGCACAGCATTAGGGCAAAAGTCGACAGAACCCAAGCTTTAGTCAACTGCAGTCACAAGAGTCAGAAAAATCATTATCACCATCCTTGAGGTTCACTGCAGTGGGAGCCTTCATAACTGGTGTCCAACAACTCCACACAATTCTTTCTACCAAGAGATGGTGTCAGGCCTCCCAGGCTAAGGGCTCAGTCAGGCAAAATTCCCCAGATGCCAGACACAAGTTCGGGTGGTCACCTGTGCTTCTGACCAACTGGTTGTAGATCAGAGGTTCCTATGACCCCCCTCCCGTATGCCCTCAGGCTGACTTGCTGGAGTGACTCACAGAAATCAGTCCTTACTAGACCACTGCTTTATGAAAGAATGAACTGTCCCCACTTCCTGAGTTACATTCTTTCATAATACATTGCAGGGGCCAGAAAGGGGACAATACATTATACAAGAATGTAACTCCAGGAAGTCAGCTGGAAGAGATGCTCAGGACAGGGTGAGGAGAAAGGGTGGAGCTTCCCTGCCCTCTCCAAGCTCACCAGCCTCCTTCTTCTGGGTGTTCATCAACCCAGAAGCTCTCAGGACCCCATCCTTGTGGGTTCTTCAGTTCAGTTCAGTTCAGTTGCTCAGTCGTATCCAACTCTTTGCGACCCCATGGACTGCAGCACGCCAAGCCTCTGTGTCCACCACCAAGTCCAGAAGTTTACTCAAACGCATGTCCATTGAGTCGGTGACACCATCCAATCATCTCATCCTCTGTTGTCCCCTTCTCCTTCTGCCTTCAATCTTTCCCAGAATCAGGGTCTTTTCTAATGAGTCAGTTCTTCACATCAGGTGGCCAAAGGATTGAAGCTTCAGCTTCATCATCAGTCAAAGTTTTCTGAATGTTGAGCTTGAAACCAGCTTTTCCACTTTCACTTTCATCAAGAGGCTCTTTAGTGCTTCTTCGCTTTCTGCCACAAGGGTGGTGTCATCTGCATATCTGAGGTTATTGATATTTCTCCTGGCAATCTTGATTCCAGCTTGTGCTTCATCCAGTCCAGCATTCCAAATGATATACTCTGCATATAAGTTAAATAAGCAGGTGACAATATACAACTTTGACGTACTCCTTTTCCTATCTGGAACCAGTCTGATATTATGTACATAGGCATGATTGGTTCAATCTTTGGTAATTGGTGATTGAACTCAATCTCCAAGCTTCTCCCCTCCTCAGAGGTCCAGACCTGGGGCTGAAAATTCTACCATCTAATCCTCTCATCACCAGGTTGGTTCTTTTGGAAATCAGCTCTACCCTTAGGTATGGTCCCCAAAGTCAGCTTATCAACATAACAAAAGACAACTTTATGGTTCCACTTAGGAAATTCCAAGGGATTTAGGAGCTCTGTGCCAGGAACAGGATGAAGAGGAAATCTGTACCTTTTATTTAAATCTTGGCATCATACCTGCCCTCCGCTCCCACACCTCCCACACCTACCACCTGCACTGAGTCCCTGCTCTGTGTCCACTTCCTGGATGATCCAGATCAGGACACTGGCCACGGACCAGCTGCTAAGATGCAGAGGAATCAGACAGTCCTGAGAGTTCTGACTGGAGCGGATACATGCTACGGCCCCATCAGTTCAGTTCAGTTCAATCCCTCAGTCATTACCAACTCTTCATGACCCCATGGACTGAAGTATTCCAGGCCTCCCTGTCCATCACCAAGTCCCAGAGTTTACTCAAACTCATGTCCACTGAGTCGGTGATGCCATCCAACCATCTCTGTCGTCCCCTTCTCCTCTAGCCTCCAATCTTTCCCAGCATCAGAGTCTTTTCTAATGAGTCGGTTTTTCACATCAGGTGGCCAAAGGATTGGAGCTTCAGCTTCAGCATCAGCCCTTCCAATGAATATTTAGTACTGATTTCCTTTAGGATGGACTGGTTGGATCTCCTTGCAGTCCAAGGGACTCTCAAGAGTCTTCTCCAGCACCACAGTTCAAAAGCATTAATTCTTTGGTGCTCAGCTTTCTTTGTAGTCCAGCTCTCGCATCCATACATGACTACTGGAAATACCATACCTTTGACTAGACAGGGGCTTCCCTCATAGCTCAGTTGGTAAAGAATCTGCCTGCAATGCACGAGACTCCAGTTCGATTTCTAGGTCAGGAAGATCTGCTGGAGAAGGGATAGGCTATCCATGCCAGTATACCTGGAGCTTCCCATGTGGCTCAGCTGGTAAAGAATCCGCCTGCAATGCAGAAGAACTGGGTTCGATCCCTGGGTTGGGAAGATCCCCTGGAGAAGGGAAAGGCTACCCATTCCAGTATTCTGGCCTAGAGAATTCCATGGACTGTATAGTCCATGGGGTCGAAAAGAGTTGGACACAACTGAGCGACTTTCACTTTCACTTGACTAGATGGACTTTTGTTGGCAAAGTAATGTCTCTGCTTTTTAATATGCTGTCTAGGTTGGTCATAGCTTTTCTTCCAAGGAGTAAGCGTCTTTTAATTTCATGGCTGCAGTCACCATCTGCAGTGATTTTGGAGCCCCAAAATATAGTCTGTCACTATTTCCACTGTTTCCCCATCTATTTGCCATGAAGTGATGGGACCAGATGCCATGATCTTAGTTTTCTGAATGTTGAGTTTTAAGCCAACTTTTTCACTCTCCTCTTTCACTTTCATCAAGAGATTCTTTAGTTCTTCTTCACTTTCTGCCATTAGGGTGGTGTCATCTGCATATTTGAGGTTACTGTTGGTTCTCCCAGCAATCTTGATTCCAGCTTGTGCTTCATCCAGCCCAGCATTCCTCATGATGTACTCTGCATATAAGTTAAATAAACAGGGTGCCAATATACAGCCTTGACATACTCCTTTCCCTCTTTGGAACCAGTCTGTTGTTCCATGTCTAGTTCTAACTGTTGCTTCCTGACCTGCATACAGGTTTCTCAAGAGGCAGGTCAGGTGGTCTGGTAGTCCCATCTCTTTCAGAATTTTCCAGAGCTTGTTGCAGTCCACACAGTCAAAGGCTTTAGCATAGTCAATAAAGCAGAAGTAGATGTTTTTCTGGAACTCACTTGCTTTTTCAATGATCCAACAGATGTTGGCAATTTGATCTCTGGTTCCTTTGCCTTTTCTAAATCCAGCTTGAACATCTGGAAGTTCACAGTTCACGTACAGTTGAAGCCTGGCTTGGAGAATTTTGAGCATTACTTTACTAGCATGTGAGATGAGTGCAATTGTGCAGTAGTTTAAGCATTCTTTGGCATTGCCTTTCTTTGGGACTGGAAAGAAAACTGACCTTTTCCAGTCCTGTGACCACTGCTGAGTTTTCCAAATTTGCTGGCATATTCAGTGCAGCACTTTCAGAGCATCGTCTTTTAGGATTTGAAATAGGTCAACTGGAATTCCATCACCTCCACTAGCTTTGTTCATAGTGATGCTTCCTAAGCCCACTTGACTTCATATTCCAGGATGTCTGGCTCTAGGTTGGTGATCACACCATCATGATTATCTGAGTCGTGAAGATCTTTTTTGTATCGTTCCGTATATTCTTGCCACCTCTTCTTAATATCTTCTGCTTCTGTTAGGTCCATACCATTTCTGTCCTTTATTGAGCCCATCTTTGCATGAAATGTTCCCTTGGTATCTCTAATTTTCTTGAAGAGATCTCTAGACTTTCCCATTCTATTGTTTTCCTCTATTTCTTTGCATTGATCACTGAGGAAGGCTTTCTTATCTCTCCTTGATATTCTTTGGAACTCTGCATTCAAATGGGTATATGTTTCCTTTTTTCTTTGCCTTTCACTTCTCTTCTATTCACAGCTATTGGTAAGGCCTCCTCCATTTTGCCTTTTTGCATTCCTTTTCCTCAGGGATGGTCTTGATCCCTGCCTCCTGTACAATGTCATCAGTAAGAAAAAGGAAGCTCCAGGCCAGCCTGGCTATGATCCAGCAGCCCAGTGGAAGACACCGAAGCAGGTGGAAAGCTTATGGGACAAACATGGGCAGTGCTGCTGGAGGGAGCTGTGCTCAACGGGCCATGTCTGGTCCACTCTCGTGACACTTTCTCTCCTGGGAATGCAGACCCTTCAGATCACATCATCCACCATCACCCCTGGTCCTGGTCACGGCTGCAGACCCCCGGCCCCATCCATGCTGCCATGGCTCCCACTTCCCCTGCTCTCTCAGAGTCCGTGCTAGTCTCACGGGGTGCTCTAGTTCCCAGGACACAGGTTCGGGCTGCAGATGAACAAACTTCCATCTGGGTGCAATTTCAGAGATGAGGAGGGAGCCAATTCAGACTGTGGGCAGCTCCTTAAGGCGGTGTCACTGTGGAAGTCCTGGAGGGGATCTGTCTTCAGGGTCCCTTTAGCAGCAAGTGGCCCACCCAGGTCATACAGTTGTGAGGTGCTATTCCAGGCTTTCCTCGGGCCTCAGGATGGGGCTTCAGTGGGCCTCTGAGAGTGCTGCACAACAGACCACAGCATCCTTGGTGCATCACAGGGCACCAGCCGTTTATTTGTTCAGGAGTCCTCCCCATACCAGGGCAGGGCTTGGCAGGGAGGCACATGTCTGCCCTGACCCACACCAGCCCCAGCAGCCCGACCAGCACTGGAGGGTCCATTTCTCAGGCAGCGCACTCTCAGGACTGCTTCCTCTGTAGTTCTGCTGCTTCCTCTCTGGGGTGTGTGTGTGTGTGTGTGTGTGTAGATGTGTGCACACACACTTCACACCCACTCCTCTTCTCTGTCCCTACCTCTCTGCTGCTCACACCTCCCCTCTGGGCTCCTGGCCACAGCTCAGCTCCTAAACTGATGATTTCTGTTATCCCTGCCTTCCTAGGACCCCCAGAAAAGACAGGTCCCAAGTGACCTTCCAGAAATACAGTCCCAGCTCACTCTGGTCCAGCAGCAGTTCGGATGATTCCTCCAGTGGTGGGAGTGGGGGATGGGGGTTGGATGGGAGAAGGGAATAGCTACCCACTCCAGTATTCTTGCCTGAAGAATTCCATGGACAGAGGAGCCTGGTGGGCTACAGTCCATGGGGTTGCGAAGAGTAAGAGACATGAGTGAACAATTAACATTATGTTTGTGTATGCTCAATTTTTAATAGTTCCTCTAGTGGGGGGTGGGGGGTGGTAGGGGGAAGAGAACAGCACATGATGGTGCTGGTCATCCTGTTCTGCAGGCACAACAGCCCAGCTATCGCCGTGGACCACCAGGAGATCAGCTCCAAGTCACGCAGCCTTACCAAGCAAACAAACGCCATCAGATACAGCAGCAGAGAAATACGCCGATAAGGGGAGAAGCTCGGTACTGGGTTTACAGACCCAAGGATACCAGCCTGTCTTCAGAGCTGCCAGCGGCTCAGCACAATTGACCAGCTGCGTCCTTCCTTCCTGGACAGACTCCATGAGGCAAACTGGCCACTGGTTCCATGGCTGCTCAAGCCAGACTCATCTTCCAGAAGGCGCCCATGTGGTTTGGTGACAAATCCCACCAATTTGCCAGTACATTTGTTCCAAGTTTAAAAGACAGTTGTTGGAAGGATCATTGGCAAATAAGGAAGCTGTTGTCAATGCAAAATGTCAAAGCACACCAGTGATTCCTGGATGCTTGCTTTGTGCCTGGCCCTGGGCTAAGCACTGACCACACCCTCTTCCAGTCGCTCCTGACCCAAGGAAATGAGGGCATTACTGTCACTCTTCTACAAGTGAGGCACTGAACCTCAAGAAGGTTAACTCACTTGCACAATCACTCTGCTGGTGCAGGAAATCACACTAACTTACAAGTAGGTTTGTTTATAGGCTTCCCTGATAGCTTAGTTGCTAAAGAATTCACCTTCAATGCAGGAGACTCAGATTCGACCCCTGGGTTGGGAAAATCTCCTGGAGAAGGGAGTGGCTACCCACTCCAGTATTCTTGCCTGAAGAATTCCATGGACAGAGGAACCTAGTGGGCTACAGTCCATGGGGTTGCAAAGAGTAAGACACCACTGAACACCTAACACTGTGTTTATGCCCAATTTTTAGCAGTACTAATAATAAAGGGAATTTACTGACTCTTGAAACTAGAAAGTCTAAACTCCAGGGTTGATTTGGTTCCCAACAGTCATCAAAGTCTGCTTTCTCCCCCTCCTTCCTGTCTGCCTCATGGTACAAGGGTGCCCCCCTCAGCACAGCAAGGTGGTTGGAGCAGCACCACCACGCATCACATGTCCAGAAGGAAAAAGAGAAACAGCATCTTTTCCAAAATCCCCTGGCAAACTCCTTCTCTAGGTTCAGCGGCCCTAATCAGGCAGCCCACCACCTCAGAATTGCTGCCTTAGAGCCAGGAGTGTGTCTAACTTTCTTATATCAAGGATCACCAGAGAGGATAAAACAGGCTTGCTCGCAAGCCTGCTAGAATGTTGTAGATCAATGATTTGAACCCTGTCTGCTCATTCAAACATATTTACCGAGCCCTTGCTGTGGATCAGGCACAGTTTAGATGGTAGAGACTAATCTGAAAGTTCCCGACCTCCCATCTTCCTGTTGCTGGCTGGGCTGCCTCTCAGGGTTAAACTCTCGTTTTGATCAGAACCTAGTGCTGGTTAAATATCCTCCCGACCAGTGTTTCTAGGACTGAAGAGGCTCTGTGACTCCAGGCTGTCACTTAATTTCTGTCTCTCGACCTCCTAGTCTATAAAATTGGGAATAATGATGCCTCCCTGAAGTTATGAGAATGAAATGAAACGAGTTTACATGGGAAACATAGGGAAACTTAAAAGCGACATCCAACCCAGTGGGCAAGCAGGAGGTCAACTCTCGTTTTCATGCTAGTGATGCTGGGATTCCAATTTCACTGGATCGGGCTTTTACAAAGCCATTGTCTTGTGCATACGGTTCCAAAGAAGCTAGTTCAATTCAAACGTTCTCCTCAGCCTGCAACTTATTTGTTTATAAACCACATTTTTCATGGGAGGGGGCGGTAGCCTATACTGAAGAGCCCATCCACTTTCTAAACTGGTCCTGAACTCTGATAGCAAGCGTTCCCTTAGGAAGGCTGGCGAAGAACCGCCCTGGCATGGCCAAGGTGAACACACCCACAACAGGCTGCAGCGTCAGTTAACCGCTGCCTGGAGGCTTCCGCGCAGCCGCGAGACTGCCCCCGAGCCACCCCCTCCCCGACCCAGAGTCGGGGACCTGCGAGGCTTCGTCCAATCAGAGGCCGCACCTAACCTCGGGCCGGCGTCTATAGACCAATGAAGACTCGAGCGCGCGGTCTTCTGGGAACGTGCCTCTCCCGAAGCGACCTACCCGTGCCACACTTAGGCGGGGCTGCCACACTTAGGCGGGGCTAGCCTTACGGTCGACCGCCCCACTGGCTGAAACGGTTGTCCGTCACGGGGCGGGGCCGGGGCCGGGCGATCGAGTCTGCGCGTTGCTGGCTGGCCGCGCGCGGGAACCCGCAGAGGCGCTGGCTGGCTGGACCCGGCAGGTCCCCGGAGGGAGTGGTGCGGTGGAGGCGACTCTTCCCAGGCCCCCTTGGGCAGGTGGCAGAGAACCACTGAGCCTCGGCTGGCGCGGCCTACGGTCACCGGGGGCTCCGCGTAGCCGCGTGAACGGCGTCGCCCACGCCGACCCGTGCGGTGACTTCCCCCGCACCTGCCCGCCCACCTGAGCCCCACGCTGACCCGGTCATCTCCCGCACTGAGCAGGGTGGTCACTCCCGCGCAGGTAGGTGCCCCTGCGCAGGTCGGCGCTCCCCGGTCTGGTCGATGACCTCCGCGTACGTAGGCGGTGCCCCGTCAGTTGCCCCCCGCGTGGCGAGGATGCCGCCTGGTCTCGCCGCGAGTCTGGGGCGGTCGCAGCCCCGCAGAAACGACCGCTCCCTGAGGACCCCCGGGCGGGCAGCTGGTTGAGCTGCGGAGGCCCGAGATGCCGGTGATCGGCGTGGACGCCGGCTGATGGGGGCTTGGCTGGGGGCGGGGGGTGGTGTCCAGCGAGGGAGACAGGCCCGGAGGGGTAGGTTACAAACTGGCCATCCTGGAACCCTGCGCCCCCAGACTGGACCCAGAGAGGCAGGAGCGGGGGAGACGACCGTGCCGTCCCGGCAGGCAGCGCATTCTAGTAGAGGACAGATCAGGGGCGTGTCCACCCTCGGCCTCGTCCACACCTGGGTTTTCTTTCCTCGTTGCGAAGTTGTTACCGTAACGCCTCATCAGTTCGCGGTGACTAGTGTACGACAGGGTGTTTATAAAGCGCTGGGAAGTAGAGTTTGGAGCGAACGTTTGCGCGACTGGACTTGAGGCCCCACCCCCGCTCCGAGGGGGTGGCAGGACCCGCGTCGGCGCCTGGCCCTCAGCGCTCTTTTCAAGGTCGGAGCTCTCCCCGCCTACCCCCTCCTCCCCCTGGCCAGTTCTCTCCTGGAGGCTCTGCCCTTCTCCACGTTCCTCTCCCTGACTCCCTCCTAACCTTGCCTGGGATCTTTTATCTCTTTCAAAAGCTGATTTTTTTTTTTTTAAGTTAGGCTCTCTCCATGGCTCATCCCGGTAAAGAATCCGCCTGCAGTGCAGGAAATAAGAGAGGCGGGTTCGATCCCTGGGTCAGGACGATCCCCTGGAGAAGGAAATGGCAACCCACTCCAGTATTTTTGCCTGGAGAATCCCATGGACAGAGGAGCCTGAGGGGCTACAGTCCATGGGGTGCAAAGAGTTGAAGGAACACTGCTGAGCATGCATGCACAACGTTGAAATGAAAAAAAAATACTCAGTATTTAAGTTTGTAAATCTAAATGCATCCAATATTTTAGTAATGTTGTCCTCTGTTGGATTTCTGTGTAGTGAAATATTTTAATCAGGCAAAAAAGAATACAACTACAATAGTTATTGTATACCCTGAAAAAAAAAGCAAATAATTTTTCCTATGCTTTTCCACTTTTTTTTTTTTCAGGAAATGTTTCATTTTGGCTACAGCTAAAATTCTTCCTTTTGTCACCACCCCTTCACCCCACAGAATTTCTTCCGTCTGGCCTGTCCGTTCTTGGTTCACGGGACTCCCCTGTGCTTCCTGGAGTTCTTGAGTCCTCAGTCATTCCAGTCAGCTCCAGCTTTGCTCCTTAGATAGAGCCCATAGTGAGAACTGTGGCCACCAGTATTGGTCCTGTCCTGTCCTCACGACATTTGTTCTCTTGCCCTCTTAGGAAACTTGCCTTCTCTTCACCCTCCCAGGCCCAGTAGGTGAGCTCACGATACGGATTGGCCTTCGTTGGGCCACTGTTCCCTTCTCCAGAGTGTGGTATCTGCATCAGACACACGAGGGCAGTCACAGCTGTTCCACGCTTCCAGGAAAAAGCAGCCTTCCACCGTCAGTTGTACTACAGCTTATAAACTAAGATTGTTAAAATTCATAGTAATAGCTGTCATCGCTAACCATGTGGGTCTCAGGCTTTTTAACTGAGTGCGTGGTGTCCCCTGCTTCCTTTCATCCTGCACTGCAGTCGCGCACAGGTAGGGATGTTCCTGTCTCAGATGAGCAAACTGGGGCCCAGCCAGACCAGGCGTCAGCAGCAGGGTACACCCAGAATTTCGCCTCCAGTGGGAGGACTGGTCCTTTGTGGGGCATGACGGTCATCAGCATTCACACAGGGTCTCTTCCACCTTCCGGCCCCATCAGGTACAGGAGGCACCTGGGCCAAGGCCTCCCTTGACGGGGCCAGTGATGGCGTCCGTGGACTTCAAGACCTATGTGGACCAGGCATGCCGCGCAGCTGAGGAGTTTGTGAACGTGTACTACAGCACCATGGACAAGCGGCGGCGGCTGCTCTCCCGCCTGTACATGGGCACAGCCACCCTGGTGTGGAATGGCAACGCCGTCTCCGGGCAAGAATCCCTGAGTGAGTTTTTTGAGATGCTGCCCTCCAGCGAGTTCCAGATCAACATGGTAGACTGCCAGCCGGTCCACGACGAAGCCACCCCGAGCCAGACCACGGTCCTCGTGGTGATCTGTGGGACAGTGAAGTTTGAGGGCAACAAACAGCGGGACTTCAACCAGAACTTCATCCTGACGGCCCAGGCCTCGCCCAGCAACACAGTGTGGAAGATCGCCAGTGACTGCTTCCGGTTCCAGGACTGGGCCTGCTAGTGGGGTGGCGGGACACCCCCAGCCTGAACCCTGGGCTTGCTCAAGTCTGAGGGGCCTCTGTCTGGGCATACACTTGTTTGTCACAGCTGCCTTTTTGAAATAGTAAAAGTCTCTATTTTTCTATTTGCCCAGAAGAGACTCTGGTTCTGGAAATTCTGATGAATAAAATGTTGCTTCTTTTCCCCTTGCCGGATGTGTTTGGGCGATATTGGGGAGAGGGGCCCAGGAGGAGGAGGGTTAAAGCTGCAAGGCCAGCAGAAGGCACTGCAGAGAATGAGATCCAGGGCTGAGCACCTGCCCCAGGCACAGGTGTGTACACAGATGTACCAGAGCCGGACTCAGCCTGTACACACACAGGACACCCTTGGGACTCTTCGAAAATCACCAGGCGCACATGCTGGTCGAACTACTGAATCTCAGAGGGTGGGCCTGAGCGTCTTTGGCATGTTACAAAAGCCCCCTCGCTGTCTATTAAAACACTTTAGAGAACCCCCTGACCTAGGTGGCTGGACCTGCACTGGGACTTCGCACCTGTACCGGGAGTTACATGGATGAAAACAGGTAAGATACCTGGAGTTAGCTGCTAATTGCTTGTAAACAAGGAAGCTCCATTGACTACTCCCTTACAAAGAGGAGGAGAACTGCTTTTAAGAGGAAGAAGTACCGAAGTGGGGCCCCGGGGGCATCAGAATTAGATGCTGGTTTTACTGACCCTGAGGACCAACTCACCCCATTTCTCCAGAGTAAAGAAAAAATGAGCCGTTTCCATCATCCTTTAATTAATAGATGAGCTCTTGCAGACACGCGGCTTCCCCAGGTAAATCTGTAATCAAAGGTCGGGCTGGGGGATATGGGTTAGGATTAGGAATGGGGGACTTGTGTAGGCTGCACAGATGGTAGGAACCTCTAGCCCTGGGCTATGGCATCCACTGGGGATGGCTGGGCGAGGTGGGCATTGGCGCCGTGTCAGGAAGGATCTCATGCCCCTCTAATAGAGGGAAAGGGGCCTGACCTTGGGGACTGGACTGGGAGCTGGCGGGACAGAGGGACAGGACAGGAGGGTGGATGGTGGCTGCTGCACAGAGGGTGGGGGACAGTGGCAACCTGTACTTCAGGGCAAGCCCTGGTCAGTGTCCCAGGCTGGGATGCAGGCCTGAACACAGAGCCCGGTGTGTGTGTGTGTGTGTGGCAGTTCGGGTGGGGGGTGGTGAGGGGGTGTCTCAGGTGCCGGATCATTGAGCCTCTGGGAGAAGCCAAGCAGAGAGTGGACAGGGTCCTCAGGGTTCAGAGTTGCTAGGGGAGCAAGAACCCCCCCACTGCAGGAGGTCTGTTTTCTAAGGCCAGATCTAAGCAGTCTTGGGCTCCCTAGGTGGCACTAGTGGTAAAGAACCCACCTGCCAATGCAGGAGATGTAAGAAAAGCGGTTTGATCCCTGGGTTGGGAAGATTCCCTGGAGGAGGGCATAACAACCCACTCCAGTATTCTTGCCTGGAGAATCCCATGGAAGAGGAGCCTGGAGGGCTACAACCCGTAGGGTCGCAGAGACACAACTGAAGCAACTTAGCACACATGAACTAAGCAGCGCTGAGGCCTCAGAAAACCCACTCCAGTGCCCCAAGAGAAAAAAGATACAGGTTCAGAGATAGCCAACTCCTCTTACAGAATGCTCCCCTCCAAAGGCTCATGACTGAGAAACTCAGCGATGACGGAGGTTGGTGCAGGGGGCTTGAGGTGCACCAACTTGGCCGAGGGAGGGTCCAGACACAGAGCCTTCTAATCCTTGAGGCTTTAAGGGGCTTTAGGTGAATGCAGGACTGTCTCATCTACAAATGAGTGCCACATGTCATCAGGGTGCCCTGCTGAAGGGCATCAGCTGCCCTCTGACCCGAGTCCACTGAGAGCTAGGCCAGACATCACTTGTTCTGTGGGTCTTCGCTAGTGCAGCTAGCATGCAGGCTTGTACTTCAGCGTAGCAGGGGCTCACAGCCCCTCTGGGTGGGGCCTTGAAGAGGCAGACCTGTCTGTGATACAAATATGAAAAATCTTTGAGAGTCTCTGAAGTTCAAATACTTGGTAGAATATTAACAACAGTTGTTACTGGCAGCAAGAACAACATCCCAAGAACAGCTCAAGATACTTTGCACCATTTTCAGCCCCGTTTTACAAATGAGGAAACTTGCTTTGTGTTTAAAAAAACAAAAAGATTCCATATAGGCTTGCCCTAAATGCATGGACCGCTCGAAGGATAGGCAAAAAGGTTAAGTACGGCGGTCCTTATGGACTGGGTTCTAGAATTTTAACGTGAAGACAAGGCACTTGATGCCGAATGTCTTCGTAGATTTTCATACAGTGTGCGCATCATGTTTTTTTAAATTAAAATCTCATTTAATAATCAAGGCTGTTTTCACAGCCAGAAATAGGGGCATTCAAGTTGCGGACACCTCGAGGAGTGGCTTCCCGCCCCAGAGCGTCCCAACCTGAACCTGACCCTACCAGTTAAGTATCCAAGTAGATACTGCTTTGAAACATCCTGGGTTCTCAGGGAAAAGAAAAAAAAAAAAGCGGGGGGGGGGCATGTTTTATTAAAGATCACCACCTGGCCCTGTGAGAAGTTAAAGTCTGGAAACGCTGCCCAAATTTAAGGCAGGTGAAGACGTGCCTGATCTCATTGATGATACTGCCCCAGCTGACCCAATACGGCTTGGCCTGGCCCACTTGAACCGGATCTCGCAGTGGACCGTACAGCCAGACCACGCTAGAAACCCCCTGCCCGGCCCCGCCGCCCCGAGGGTGAGACAGAGCGCCGGGTCCCCACACTGAACCCGAACCGCGAGGCCACCAGCCCCAGGCACGGACGTCCGATCCGCCTCCGTCCACCTGCCGGCCACTAAGCCGCGCATCCCGTCACAAGCGGGGAGGCCAGCGTCACCAGCAATGTCCAAGGACCCATCGGAACCCGAGTCTCCAGCCCCGCCCTCGTCAGCGCCCGGTGGGCGGAGCGGGCGGAGTGCGGTGGGCGGGGTGGGCAGCTCCCGCGACCCTCCCTGGGCAGTTTAGAATTTGATGTGGGGAGTTGCTTACGGTCTGGTTCCAAAGATTCGCTTTTAAATCAGATCATTTCCTGGGTAAAGCAGCATACCTTCTTTATTCATTACAGTATAGTGAGGGTTTCCTCAAACATTTTTCCAGCTTTAAGTATAATTGACAAATTGTCTTTAAAGTGTACATGATGATTTGATAAACATATACATTGTGGAATGATTACCACGAGTTCCATTAAACACTTTTTAAAACGTTGTTTTACTGACTGCATAATAAACCAGTGCATGGGTATATTCAGTTGTCTCCTTTTGGGCAAGTAGGTTGTTTCCAAATTTTCACTAACATAATTACCTGAAAGTTGTTCATTCCACTTCCTCAGGATGACCACAGGGCGTTACATGGAGATAAATATCTAAATATAAATAGATAAATATCTATTCCCCTGAGACTCATTTTCCCATGCAAACTTTTGCTGCATCACAGGTTGTGTTTAACTTCGGGTCAGTTTGCCCTATTCATTATCATTGCTTTTTATAGTGATGTCTCTGCCATGAGTACATGTATGTGAGTTGTCCATTTGTATTCTTTGTTTTGTATTAGGCTGTTGGTGTTTCTTCATTTTCTAAAGTTTCTTTGAATAACCTGCTGTAATTTCTACCTTGGAACATGATCGGGTAGCATTTCTAAAGGGAACTGAAGATAAAACTTATAATAATCACATCCAGTTTCTTTACTTTAATCATTAAAGCTATTATGACCCTGAATAAAGAAGTCCTTTCAGCACTGAACACTAACCAACTTGGGTAGAACACAGAATTTTGGCTGCTTTTTTCACATATCCTGGTTCTATGTCTACTTGGACTTTCAACAATTCTAAATACTTAATGTGCTCTTTTAAACACTTAGGCTCTTTGTTAGTGACAAAGTAAGATTGCAGTGGTGTTACATTTTATATGAAATTGTCCTATAAAAAGTGGTGCATCACCTATTTTGACATCTTGTGTTGAAGCAAAGTTGATTTCAAAACGTGTGTGGCCAGATTAAATTTATCCAAATGTGGTGCTCATGATAAGAGGATATATGTATTTTAAAAACATACATGGCTTAATGGAATCTGAACTCTTCACAAATAAGGTGCTATTGTTCGTATGTTTCCTATCTCCTATCATTAGCATATACACTTTTCTTGGAAACATTTTATTTGGGCACATATCTTGAAGACTGAGGACTATTTTGTAAAACTATTGAGAGTTTTGATAAACAGAACCATCATGCTGAAGACACTGTATGTGTAAAAATTCCTTGCTTAAAGTTGTTTCCATCCATCAGTGAGCATGTGAACTTGGAATCCCTGTACACTGCTGGTGGGAATGGAAAATGGTGTGGTTGTCATGGAAAACAGGTTGGGGGTTCCTCAAAAAGTTAAACACAGAATTACCATATGGTCTAGCAATTCTCCTTCTACATACATACCCCAAAGAAATGAAAGCACGGACTCAGATTCTTGTACACCAGTATTCACAGCAGTCACTGGCAGTCCGATACCAGGAGAGCACAGAGGTGAGAGATGGTAGCGATGTGGCCAGGCAGTAGGGGTGGATTGCTGGACTTTAATGGGAAGCCCCCCATGTCCCCCCAGCACCTTAGAAATCACACTTCTCAGTATTCACTTTTGGATTCACGCAAAACAGACATGGAACTTCTAGGATGCTATTGATATTTAATCATACCCTCTCTGGTTCCCATTTGATGTTTACCTGATCTGACAAGAGACGGCTTTGTTCTGTAACGCCAGAGGCGTGTGGCCAGCACAGAGCTGAGTTATGGAGGTTCAGTCCTGGCTGTCTTGCTGTCCCTGAGTGATCTTGGGTAAGTTGGCCAACCTCCCTCTGCCTCAGTCTCCTCATTCATATAACGGGGGTAATAGTACTACCCCCTCAGAGTTTTGTGAGCAGTGACTAACATCAGTAATGGGGGAGTGGTGTAGTAGTGGCCCACCTTCTGTAACCATGAAGCACCCTCTGTTGTTACTATCCTGAGACTTGAGACCAGTTTGGGTGAAGTTGCTGGGAGGAGATATGTTTGTAGGAGGAATTCAGGGCCCCTGGTGAGGGAAGGGAGGAGACTCCCAGTCTGGAGAGAGACTAAACTCTCAGGGCATGCACCTGGACATGAGGCCAACCTCAGAAACTAGGATGACTTCTGGAAATCCTCCTGAGAAGGAGACCAACTGTGGGATCCACTTCCTCATGCACCTGGAGGGAGGAAGAGCCCACCAGTGTGGGAGGAGGGCAGGGAACCGGCAGAGTCATCATGTTTTTTTAGCAGCAGCAGAAAGTAGAGACTGTGCGGTAGCTACAAATCAGAAGCTAGAAACTAGGGCGGAACAGATGGTGGAACTGCTTATCTTGTTTGGGCTTCACTGTGAACAACAGCTGACCCATTTCCCCAAGGTCACGGGCTTCTGCGCTGACTGCACCCAGGGAGGGCAGTGGGCACAGTGCCAGGTGGCAGGGAGGGCGTGTGACATGTACCCTGTGTGGAGGAAGCATCGGGCCATGGCAAGCTGAGCTCAGTCTTCTGCCACACAGCCTCCAGGCTCCCTGGTCCTGGGCTCCTTCCATTAGTGACATTGCGATCATCAGGGCGAGGCCTCCCACTCTGTGACGAATTTGAGAAGGAAATGGCAACCCACTCCAATGTTCTTGCCTGGAGAATCCCAAGGACGGCGGAGCCTGGTGGGCTGCCGTCTATGGGGTCGCACAGAGTCGGACACGACTGAAGTGACTTAGCAGCAGCAGCAGCAGTCCTAAACATGGAAGCTGAAGGATGCTAAATAGTTATTTTCAAGGGCTCCCATTCCTCCTACCCTGACAACATGGAAAAGAGGCTGCTGCCTAAGGCGCCCTTGCCTGGACCCTGGCATCCAGGCCCTGCTACCCGGGTCCACACTACATCCCAGCCGCTTCAGGCAGATGTTTTCCAGACTGGTACAGAGACATTAAGAGAGGGCTTGTTCTAGAAGAGGACCGTGCAGAGGATCTGCCTCGTTTCTGGACGTTGTCTACACTGTGCAAATTGAACCAGAAGACACAGGTTGAGAGGCCAGGATCAGCACAGGTCGGCCCAGGATATGCTGGGCCTCTGGGACAAATGAAGACAAAGGGAGGTTCGGAGCGGCGACGCGAAGCCTCCGGAATGGGGCGGGGGGCGGCCCAGGCCCCGGGATCGCCTGCGGATAGCCTAAGGTGCGCACATCCCCGGGAGCGGTGGCCCGAGCGCGAGGCTCGCGGGCTCTCGGAGCACAGGCGGCTCCTGCTCACCTCATGGCCGCCCGCGCGCCTGCCGCCCGCGCGCCTGCCGCCCGCGCGCCTGCCGCCCGCGCGCCTGCCGCCCGCGCGCCCACAGACACCCCAGCCTTGACTGCGCCGGGCGTTGCCCTGCTAGATCTACAGATTCCTGCGGCACGTGGCGGCGCCCCGCCCCCTCCAGGTGCCACGCCCCTCATGGCTCCTCCCCACCGCCCCTCTGACCCCACCCACCCGACGCTCCGCCCCATCCGGTGCCTCGCCCTCCTGCCGTCCCGCCCACCCGGCTGGGGCCCGGGAGGAGGGACCTGCGCGTGAGGCGCGGGTCCCCCACACGGGTCACGTGACTTTCCCGGCCCTGCTCCCTCTCCCCCACCGCGTCGCGAGAAGCTCAGAGCCGCCGGCACAGTGTTCTGCGCAGGCGCACACCCTACTTCGCGGCGGGTGACGCAATCCTGCTCAGCCAGCCGGGCGCGCGGCGGCAGCGTGCGTAGGATCACGTAACTTCTCCGAACGGCTTCCGCCGCCTCCCGTGCGTGCGCAGGCCCGCCCTTCTTCCAGCTGGGGGCGGGGCCGGGCCCGACGCGGCCAATCGGCGTCGCCCTCGCCAACACCCCCCCCCCCGCGCGCCCCGACCCCCAGTCCGTCGGGCCGCCTGTCTGTCCGTCTGTCTGTTCCCGGGCCTAGTCTTCGGAAGCGCGGCGGCGGGGCGGCGGGTACGCGGCCAGCGGGGCGGCGGGCGGCAGGCCTGGCCCCGCCTCGCGCTCTGTGGCCATCCGCGGGCCGGGAAGCCGCCGAGGAGTCGGGGTCGGTTCAGCGGGCGGGGTTGAGGAGAGGCGGCCAGGGTTGAGGAGAGGCGGCCACTGCCCCTGCGTCCGGCGGGCGCTGAGGAGCTGGACCGGGACTGGTGAGGCCGGCCCAGGGACCCGACCGCACCGGGGGGACGGAGGCCGGGTCTGGGAGGACGGGCCCTACTGGAAGGCGGTGTGCGGGGGCGGGGGGGAGGCCTAAGTCCGGCCCGGCCGCTCCGTGACCGTGTCAGGGGCTTCCCCGCGAAGCCTGCCCCGGGGTCGCCGGGCGGCCGGCGTGGCTGCCATCCCCACGGCGGCCTGTCCAGCCTCCAGCCCAGGAGCCGCTGTGGCCGGAGGGGCTGAGGACCCTGCTCCAGGTATCGCAGCTGGACCCCAGCGCTGTGCCCTCGCTCCAGTGCAGTCGGACGGGCGTCCGGGGGTGGAGATGCCGTGGATCGTCCGCTACTTTCCAGGAAGTTTTCTTCGTAGAAAGTAGATATTTTCTTCAGTTGGTTGTTTTCAAAGTCAGACGGGGTTTGCTCTCCTAACGGTGGCGGCCATGTATTTTATCTGGTTTCCGGATCAAAGTGTGTGTGTTTTGGGCGCTAAGTCGTGTGTCCGACTCTTTTGCAACCCCGGGGACTCTAGCCGGCCAGGCTTCCCAGTCCATGGGATTTCCCAGGCGAGAATACTGGAGTGAGTTGCCGTTTCCTCCTCCTGATCAAAGCAGCACACCTTATTGTTGCTTTAAATTCTGTTTAGGGGGTCTGGGTCTGCAGGCAAATAACAGAATCATCTCGAGAAGCAAATTGTTGCTTTAACATATTTTATTAATAATAACTTTAGGTCAGCCTTAGTCTTTTTTCATACGAATGTCTCTGGAGGTACCTTGGGACTTCAGAAAAAAGGCTAAGACGTGATGTGTGTCTTGAAAGTGTATGGGAGAAAAGTTAGGTTTTTTAGGTCGTTAATCAGCTCATATCCTCTAAAGAACTGATGTATAATCCTCACAATTCTTATTCCTTCTGCTTCGGAGGTTGCTCACGCGTGAATAATTCTTGGTTTGTGTTCAAAGGTGGTTCTGGGAAGAAGCAACATGGAGAGTGGTGCGGTCCTGCTGGAGTCCAAGTCCTCCCCAATCAACCTCCTGCATGAGATGCACCAGCTCCGCCTGCTGGGTCACCTGTGTGACGTGACCGTCAGCGTGGAATACCAGGGCGTCCGGGAGGAATTCATGGCCCACAAGGCAGTGCTGGCAGCCACCAGCAAGTTTTTTAAGGAAGTGTTCCTTAACGAGAAGACTGTGGATGGTGCCAGGACTAACGTCTACTTAGACGAAGTGCAGGTAGCCGACTTCGCTTCCTTTCTTGAGTTTGTCTACACGGCCAAGGTACAGGTCGAGGAAGACCGGGTACAGCGCATGCTGGAAATGGCGGAAAAGCTGAAGTGTTTGGACTTATCCGAAACTTGTTTTCAGCTGAAGAAGCAGATGTTAGAGTCGGTACTTCTGGAGTTGCAGAATTTCTCAGAGTCTCAGGAGGCAGAAGGGAACAGCGGCTCCCAGGTTACAGCTGCTCTTGCCCCTGAAGCCTGGGCAGGGGTGGCCCCTGATGGCCCTCTGGCCAATGGGGTTGCTGGTTCTTTGGATCCCCCAGCAGAGAGAATCAGCAATGGCCTGTTGCCAGATCTGCCCCCGAGGAAGTCCAGGGAGAAGCCAGACAAGAGGAAAGAGGTGGCTAAGCCCCCCTACCCCAAGCTCAGAAGGGCTAGTGGGCGGTTAGCCGGAAGGAAGGTGTTCGTGGAAATCCCTAAAAAAAAGTACACGCGCCGACTCCGGGAGCAGCAGAAGAGTGCTGAGCAGGACATGGGGGGCTGCGGGGGCCCCGTGGAGCCCAGCCCAGAAACCCTGGAAACCGAGAAAGAAGCAGTCACGAAGGACGAGGACAGTGGGGCTGGGGCTGGGGCTGGGGCAGGGGCCGAGGCCGTGCCGCCCAAAGTGGGGCGAGGTGAGGAGGGGGACGAGGAGGAGGAGGAGGGAGAGGAGGGCCCGGGTCGGCGGAGGAGCAACTTCCAGTGCACGCGCTGCGAGAAGGCTTTCCTGTACGAGAAGAGCTTCCTGAAGCATGTGCGGCTCCACCACGGCGTAGCCACCGAGGTGGTGCACCGCTGTGACACCTGTGGCCAGACCTTTGCCAACCGCTGCAACCTGAAGGGCCACCAGAGGCACGTGCACAGCAGCGAGCGCCACTTCCCGTGCGAGCTGTGCGGCAAGAAGTTCAAGAGGAAGAAGGACGTGAAGCGGCACGTGGTGCAGGTGCACGAGGGGGGCGGTGAGCGGCACCAGTGCCAGCAGTGCGGCAAGGGGCTGAGCTCCAAGACGGCGCTGCGGCTGCACGAGCGCACGCACACCGGCCACAAGCCCTACGGCTGCTCCGAGTGCCCAGCCACCTTCTCGCAGCCCTCTGCCCTCAAGACCCACCTGAGGTAGGCCCGGGCCGCGCCTTCCCCCGGTGGGCATGGAGGCGTGGGCGGCCGGCGTGGTCCCCTCTCCCCTCACTGTTCCGTTGCTCCTTCTCGAAGTCGGGGGCTGCTTCGATTGTCTGGGTTCTCCTGGAGACAGGTGCGGGGATGGCGCTCCCTGGGTGGGGCCTGGGCTGATGGGGACCCCAGCCTCCCGTTCAGGCTCATAGGCCCCTCCCTACCCCTTACAGCCCCCAATCACCCCTGCTGAGTCAGGCCAGAGACCCCAGACCCCCTTACTTTGGGACCCCAGCCTGAGACTAGCCGGGTGGCGCGGTCCCCCTGGAGACCTCAGCGGAGGGACACTTCTCTGGGCTCGGAGAGTGCCTGCCACCTGTCAGTCTGATAAGCTCCAGGGTTAGGACAGATAGGGATTCCATGTATTGATTGTAAAGTACAGGTAGGTGACATTCAGTTTTTAAATAAATTCCCTTCTAGTGCCCAGTACTTATACTTGAAATTCAGACAAAGCACTTTTCCACTCTCCCCGAGATCTGCCCTCACCCTGGGCCAGTCTGGGGGTGTCAGGTGGGCGTTCATTGTCCTTTTCCTGCCCCAGCCTGGCTCAGGAAGGGCTCAGGAAACGTGATGGTCACTCCGTCCTCGCCTGAGATGCAGGGCTGACGTGTGCCCTGGGGACCCGCTGGCTTCATGTGTTAACAGTTCTTTCTAGACTGTTACGTTGAATTGGAAAAGGGCAGTAAAGGTTTTGACCACGTGGTTCTTTGTCAGTCTAGGTGACTCTTCTCAATGAGGCAGTTTTATAAATACCATGCGGTGCTATTGAGTGTCTGTGGGGCAGCACTAACCACACAGCGTGTTTGGGGGACTCTGTGTCTGGCGGGACTTGGCGGTCTTGCCTCAGGCAGAGACTGATTTGGGGGTGAGAGTCCTGGGCCTCACTACCTTTCAGTCCTTCACATTCGGGCTCGTGGAGCAAAGGGTTTCTGCAGGTGAGGGAGGAGCTGGTGATGCAGAGTGAGCTTTGCAACACAATCTGAATTATCTGTTATGCTTTCAGAATTCACACGGGGGAAAAACCTTTTGTCTGTGATGAATGTGGTGCAAGATTCACTCAGAACCACATGCTGATTTATCATAAAAGGTGTCACACAGGTAAATATGCTGTTGTGATTGAATGTCTTTCCTGGCTGTAGGAGGGAAACTGCAGTTTATTAGTTTAGATGTTGCTGTCTGCCTGGGGTTCAGGTTAAAGCCCGGATTTGCTTTCTCATCTAGTAAGTGAGCACAAGCAAATGAATAAAATATGCCCACTGCCTCCAGTGCTGTGTGCCCATGGCCATGACCTTTGTGTACTGCTGGTCCTGTGTCTTAGGCATCTAGAGGTACCCTGGTGTTTCAGCCCGAAGTTCCCTTTCCAGGAATCTTTCTGAAAGAAACTGCTCAGAATGTGGGGAAAGCCATATGCTGTTATCTCCACTCTTGCTGTTTCTAATAACATAGCATCAGGAACAAATTGACTGTCCAGCCCCAAGAAGGTGGTTCAATAATCGGGTAAATCCATCCCGTCCCACCCAGGACCAAGTCTTGAGGCCTAAGGTCTCTGAATATTATGAAAAATGCCTGTGCTTGGTTGTCAACTTGAGAGATGCACAATGAAGCATACAGTGAATCCCAGCTTTACTGAAAACCTGCAGACTTAAGAAGAGTTATATGATGTGTTGAAGTGGTGGAATTATGGGGTTCTCAGAAGTTTTCTGGTATGATTTCATCAGGCAAGGGAGAACGTTTAAGCTCTCCATTCTGATTCTGCGCAGTGCTCCTGGGGTCAGAGCCCCGGGGAGTCCAGCTGTTGGGTACTGTGCTTATCACACAAGCCCAGTTCCTGCCTGCCTGCATTTAAAAGTGTTTACTTCTCTGCACTGTCCTGTGAGCCTCAAGTTCAGATGGATAGACAGGTGAGCCACTTAATGATGTGAACTACTAGACTGAAAAAGCAGAAGTGGTGTCTGATGAGAGTGGGGGAGGGGAGGTCAGGTCACACTGAGGCATTCAGTTAGAATTGGTCATTTGATGGACATGCTAATATGTTCAGATTTTATTGAGGCCAGTTTTGGCATTTGAGAATCAGGGCAGACCTGACAGCGGAGTCTGGGGCGCAGACTGCACAGCATGGAGGGTAGACACCCTCCTGGTCCTCACCTTCCCAGATAGGCAGGCGCTGCTCCAGGACAGTCATGTGTGTTCCCCACAGGCTTCGCTCCCTTCCGGAAGGGCTTCTGCTGGAGACCCACCGCAACCCTGTGGAAAAGTCCAACTTCTCCAGCAGGCTGTTCTTGTTTGGGAATGACTGCATTTCCAAAATGGGAGCTGGCTGGATGTGCTCTTTCATCCTAATCTACTGGAATCTTTCTGGGGATTTCCAGGGGGCAGTTGCACCAATCTGAGTGGGTAGCCAGCACTGTATATGAGTAGATGCTTCTGGGTAGTTTTCACAAGAGGTGACCCACAGCCTGTTGGCACTTGGGAGGGTGGACCCGGTCCTCCCGCCTGTGTCACGTCTAACTCCGTGTCTCCTCTCTCTGTGCAGGTGAGAGGCCTTTCATGTGTGAAACGTGTGGCAAGAGTTTTGCTTCCAAGGAGTATTTAAAACATCACAATAGGATCCATACTGGGTCCAAACCCTTTAAATGTGAAGTTTGTTTCAGGACTTTTGCTCAGCGGAATTCACTTTACCAGCATATCAAAGTCCACACAGGTATGGCTGGATGTCGCCAGAGATGGGAGGTCAGTGTGCAAGAAAACATCCTGAAGGTTTTATTGAAAAATTTTTTGGAATTTAACTTTACATTGTGTGTCTTAATAGCATTTAAAAACTTCCTGAGTTTCTAGTTTCTCTGACAAACTGGAAAGGTTGAACATGTGTACACAAATGTGGACATGTGAACGTTTTCAAACCTTCAGATTAGAATTAGGGGTGATGACGTGCACGTCCTTTTGGGACACCACACGTGTGCATGGTCAGGTGTGACTAGAAAGTAGGTGAGCTGCCCGCAGCCATCGCACCGGCTGTGGGTGAGGCCACAGCCCTGGGGCCCCTTGTGGTGGGGGGCTTGTGCTCCTGCGGCCCTGCTATGGTGGGGGGTGCCACTGAGCGGCCACAGAGCAATAGGCAGCCTCTTCCCCTCCCTTCCCCCTCCCTCCGTCCCTTCCCCTCAGGGGAGCGGCCCTACTGCTGTGACCAGTGCGGCAAGCAGTTCACGCAGCTCAACGCCCTCCAGCGCCACCACCGGATCCACACAGGGGAGAAGCCGTTCATGTGCAACGCGTGCGGGCGGGCGTTCACTGACAAGTCCACATTGCGGCGGCACACCTCGGTGAGCCAGGCTGGCCCCGGGGGTGCTGCTACCAGCTGTGAGGCCCTGCATGGCAGAGTGCCTGTCCTTCTGCCCTGGGGCCCTCCATCCGGGAGGGGGGCCTGGTGCTGGCCGAGTCCATTCTGACGGGGACCACGGTGAAGACAGGAGTCTGATGGGTGGAGAAGGCTGTCGGGCCCAGTGACAAGTGGCTGTGAACCAGGGGTCTGCAGACCCTGGGCGGGGACATGTGGGTGACCACTGTTGTGTGCTTGCTTCTCAGATCCATGACAAGACGACTCCGTGGAAGTCCTTCCTGGTCATA
This sequence comes from Moschus berezovskii, assembly GCF_049115385.1. Classification (NCBI taxonomy): domain Eukaryota; kingdom Metazoa; phylum Chordata; class Mammalia; order Artiodactyla; family Moschidae; genus Moschus; species Moschus berezovskii. Next base: position 42,622,983 of record NC_142474.1, on the reverse strand, counting down.
GTGGACGGCTCTCCCAAAAACGGCGACGGCCACAAGACTGAGCAGCCTGACGACGAGTACGCGCCATCCAAACTCTCCGATAAATTGCTATCTTTTGCAGAAAATGGCCATTTTCACAACCTGGCCACTGTCCAGGGCAGCATGGCTGCCATGCATGAGGACAGCCCTGAAGACCCAGCCTGCAAGTCCGACGGCCCCGTGGGGTCCCAGGACACGCTGCTGGCCACCGCCATCAGTGAGCTTAGCGAGCTGACACCACAGACAGAGCCGGGCCCACATAGCTCCGCTCTCTGACCCATGTGGACGGGAGTGGGGTCACCTGCCTGGAGGGTTCCAGCCTGCACTTGCACGGGAGGGCTGGATGTGAGCTTTCGTCAGGGGCCAAGAAGAACTGCAGGCAAAGAAGTGGGCAGGGATGGCTTCCGCAGTTTCCTGAACTGCTACTTGCACGTCACTATCAAGTCATTTCTCAAGCTTTCCTTTAGAAATCCTGACCTGCATGACCTCAGCCATACTTCCTCAGCAAACAAGGCAGTTAGCGTCGCCTCACTGACCTCTGGTGGCAGCGCCCTGATGCCCAGCAACCCTGACGCTCGCAAGGCCGCAGTTACTGCTCAGCTTGGTCACGGAGCAGAGCACCAACCCTGCTCCTGGAGCTGTGCACCGGCTCACTGCCTTAGGCTTTGTGTAGGTTTGTTTCTGATACCTTAAAGCTATTTTTCTACCAAGGTGAAAGAAAACTGGGACCACATATTTATTTTCAGCTGTTTCTTTCCTGTCAAACTGAAGCCCATCAGAGATGCTCTGGGCTGAAGAAAGGAATGATAGCACTTGGCCCTGCCCCTGCTTGTAGGCACTAAACCAAACATGTGTCAGGTAGCTGCTTGTAGCACACATGCAGCTAGGAAGCTGGTCATTAAAATGACTTGAAGCGAAGTGTGGCCATCAGGTTTCCTTCCTAAAAGCCCAGCTAGGGAAAAGCTGTCCTACCAAAGACTAGCAGAAGTAGAGTAGTTTTTGCAAAGAGGTGTGAAAAAAGCCAGGGGCTGAGAACACTTGAAACATAGTGTAGTTATTTTATCCATAAACAACAATGCAGTGGTTGTGGCAAATCTAAGAACACAAGAGTATTGGTAGTTTTGCTAGACTTTTTTGACTTCATTTCTGTGATTTTCAGAAACCCAGTGTTTTTCATTAATGTGAGGAGCCTGACAAAGGCAAGTCACTGACACACATTCCCCTCAGAGCATGAGCAGATTGGGCAGCAGGGACCAAGCGCCTCGGCACGCTCCTTCCTCTCTGATTAGCCTTAACAGTGGACCACGGAATGGCCAGCCTTGTCTTAAATGTGCCTGTCTCACGCTGGCCACTCTTGCTCAAGTGGCATTTGCATCCTGCCCCAGCCTGGTTCTTGACCCACTGGCAAGGGCGGTTCACCGTGCGCACAGTGCTTTGACTCACAGGTGACCCAGATCAAAAACAAAGAATTCCTCTGTCACTAGTCACTCTTTTCCTTACATTTTAATTTATTAAACTTACTGTGAAAACACTCATTTTCTAAGAGAAAGGTACTTTATGTGTAAGTCCAAGATGGAGACACAGGTGCACAAAACGCCAGAGGAAGACCCAAGATGCTTTCTTCCCTGTGAGACGCTGACGGTGTCCTGGGGGCTGACACAGGCCACACACCTGGACCTGGGGTACTCAGTCCCATGTCTTTCTCCTGCTGTGACAGCATCACCTTCTTGTATTTACAGAAGTTATTTTCACACACATTTTACTCAACAGAACAAACCTGCCCGCTGATGAACTGTTTCATGGGATAAAGTCATCTTAACGAGAAGGAATTTAAATAATAGATTATTTTGTTACCTACTGGAATTAATTTTTGTCCTGAATTTGTTTTAGAGATTCTACAAAAGTTTTATGTGTTAATAAATGTTTGTTTTGTAAAAATAGTTTTGCAAGGCTAAGTTTATTTCTATGATTAGAGTTCATGTTCTGTAGAAATCAGATTCCTGATTGAAACAGGTATTTGCATTTTCTGGCCCTGGAGAGTCTTGCCAACTCTGTCTGCTGCACTCGTTCTGAGATGTGACCGACCCAGCCCAGTGCATGGGCCCGGCCTCGTCACAGCCACGGTGAGTCTGCTCCACAGAGTCTCCTCTGTCCGCTTCTGGGGAGCAGAGGGGAGGAGAGGGCTGCTCCCTAAACTTTGCTGAAGGTGAGTCTCAGGGATCTGGGGGCATCTCCGTTCCTCCATATTTGGGTGCTGTGTTGCCAAGTCAGCGTCAGCCCCAGACCCTATGGACACGCTACCCAAGGGGGCCATTTTGCACCTTCTGGCAACCCACTCCAGTGTTCTTGCCTGGAGAATCCCAGGGAAGGGGGAGCCTGGTGGACTTCCGTCTATGGGGTCACACAGAGTCGGACACGACTTAGCAGCAGCCTTCATGTGGAAGACGCAGTCAGCCCAAACTCCTGAGCTCCCCTGCCTCTGCTTTTAGCCAAAATTTGTTGTACAGACTTTGAAAAAAATTTGGCCAGGTGGTAAGGGAAGACCTTTCTTAAAAATGACCGTTATGGAAATGTTCTGCCGAAGGCGGTCATCTAAACTGACCAATCTGAGTGTAAGTTACAATTTAAACTCTAACCTGCATGTCGTGTGCCTTCCACAGCAGGGACATCTTTTGGGACCAGATGAGTGCCTGACCCCTTAACTTGATGGTGTTCTGTCACAACGTGAAAGGCGATTTGTCCACCAAGGCAGGCAGGTGGACACAGGCACAGGGCCAACTGGCACATCAGTCAGACCCAGCTGATGCCTAGGAACTGCCCACTTCCCTCCACCAGCAAGGGACTATGGGACCCTCCCTGAGGCTGGCAAAACCCACTACGAGGGCTTCTGTTAGGACAAAGATTCTGAGAGAGGCATCTGAATGAGAAACTAACCTTGAGGATCAACAATGGGGCAGAGCTCCTAAATGGGACCACCTTTAGACATTCATTGTGAGTTTGCCTCGAATGATCTTTGAGGGACCTGAACAAGGCCCTGACAGCACTAAGTCAACGTGGCTCTGCCAAGACAGACCAACCACTGGCCTCCGCCACCAAGGGGTCACTCCTCCCTGAACCTTGTCATGAGCTCCCTGACCTGGCAGCAGCAAGGATGGGAAATGCAGAGCCTGCAGAGCCCTCGGCAGACCAGCAGTGGCACCAATAGACAGGATGGGTCTTCACAGAGCCCGGATGGCTGTGCCCACTGCCCGGGGACACCTTCCAGGATGAGAAGCCAGCCCTGACCTGTGCAAACCAGCCAGGAAAGACATACCACGCTGCTCGTAACTAGGACTTTATTTACTGTACAGGTTCACACAAAACACACTGACTGCGAAGGTGGATTTATCATTCACGGTGAGTTTTCATAATATACCCTCCCGGACAGCCCCAGGGAAGAGAGGCCCAGCTCCCCCGCAGAAGCCATGGGGGTTGACTCTGGGCATCTGAAATACATGGTGTCAGAGGAAACAATAAACACACACGCTGTGGTTACAGGGGCACTGTCACACATGGTCACGACTGTGCAAGGACACTGCTTCCAAATCATTCAATAAAAAAGAAGTTCACACAAGCTATAAAAACGTTGCCACAAAAAGCAAAGCTTTCCTATAAGAAATTTTAACTCTTGACAATGAACTAAACATTACTCGCTAAAATACAAACACTGTAACATAGTCATTGTATTTTGTTCATAAATAACAATTTATAAATGCTGGAAGTCACAGCGCTGCCCACTCTGATGTTCAGAACGTCTCTAGGGAGGAAGCCTGGAGCTGTTCCTGGGACTTTTTACTTCTCACTTTTATGTTCCAGTGGTCTGTTCTAGCCATTACAATTATTTTTTACTTTTTCATGTGAAATATTAAGAACAAAAGCATCTTAACTCAGGCACTGGTCCTAGTGTTCATTTCAACACAAACAACTCTGATGTGACAAAAGTGAAAGTGGCGCAGTCGTGTCCAACTCTTTTCAACCCCATGGACAATACAGTCCATAGAATTCTCCAGGCCAGAATACTGGAGTAGGTAGCTGTCCTTTCTCCAGGGGATCTTCCCATCCCAGGGACTGAAAATGCTGCCAACAGTATTTCTCAAAACCACAGGTCTTCAGACAGGGGTCTGTCAGGGGATCAGGATAAAAAGCTAATAAACAAACGTCATTCGGTTTTTCCTTTACATGGTCAGACCACAAGTTTCCTTAACAAGTGGCAGCAGACTTTCCAAACCAGCGACAAAGTGCATGGCTGGCAGGGAGGGTTACTGTCCCCCAGGTAGGCAGGCCTGCAGCCGGAGGACACACGCTCGTCTCACCCACGTGCTTCTGACAGGCTGGGCACTGAATCACGTAAAGCAACAAAACCCCACTTCTCTTAAGTGTTTTTTTCTTAACAGGTTCCTATAGGAAGTGAAGAAGTACCAAGCGGGCTCTGTTCCAAAATGGACCATAGCCAACAGCCAGCTTTCTTTTAAGGATCCCAGACCTTTGAAGAAAAGAAGGAATCCTCACTGGATACCAGGGTCCAAGGTCAGAGTACCCCGTGTCTCCTGGTCCACTGTGACTGCCCTGTGGGCTGGGACAGAGCCACCACTGCCCCACCTCTCCACCAGCCCAGGCCGCACAGATGACCCCGCAACTACGGTCACCAAATGCTCACAGCTGCCACAGGGCTGCTCCACGATCAGGCCTCCGCTGGTCTTTCTCAGCCTCCTTTCTGCCACTTTCTCCTCCCTCCTAGTCGGACTTGTTCTCCATCCCCAAACCTTCCTCCTGGCTCAGCCCTCAACCTGGACCCATTCTCTGTTTCTGCCCAACAGCACCTTTGAATCCCAGTTGGTGGCCATCCAAAAATGCAACACCTTTCAAATACCAGTGACACATTTCAAATACATCTGACGGGACATAGGAAATCCCATTTATCTGCCAACACTGCCATTACCTAGCAATAAACGCACATCAAACAAATCACTTAGAAGAGATTCAGGAAACAAGAGCACGTCTAAAGCACAAGGTTACTAGCACGTAACAAAGGGCAGGGATTAAGTTCATAGGTCAATAGTGCACATATATAAGTCAAAACAACAGGACAGAATTCAAATACACCAGATAAAACAATCCATCAGGTAAGGGCAGGTCCCCTCAGAAGCTCACTGGGGCTCTTTCCTGACGGTGCAGTAAACTGTACTGTACTCAGCCCACCAAGCCCATCATGTCCAAATAACAGATAAAATGAATGACAGACAACTGAAAATGAATGACATACAAGCCTCGACTGAGATAACCTCCGGCTCTGGTGAGGATGTACATAAGGGGGCACACGGGGTGCCCTCTCAACGTGGGAAAGTGTGTGAACATGAAAGGGATATGCCAGTTCAAACACCTTTCTGTGAAGGTGAAGCAAGGGTCCTGCCCCAACTAGAAGTGGACACTCCCTCCAGGAAAGGAAGATGCCTGTCTCTGCTAGGTCTCACGCACAGCGCACTTGTGAGCTCAAGTTCACCTCCACACGGCCACACATGTCAGTGGGCCGTGTCAGGAAGCTCCCTCACCCCCACTGCAAGCAGCCTGCAGGCCAGGCTGACCTGAATTCTCACGTGCACATCAGCTACAGAACAATACACAAGAGCAGGGAAACGGGTCACTGGCACCGTCAAAAGAATCATGAAATAACAAAAAGGATAAATAATTCTAATGAGGAAAGCCATAAATGCATTCCGAACAACCATCCTACACTAAACACACATGTTTAGAGAATCCACCAAGGTGCAAGTTCACAGAGAACATGCAAAGCATCTATTAGAACAACTGGGTTGGGTACACAAGTCCAGGAAAAGGGACATAAAAACATGTGGCAAAATGAAACATGAGCTCTGCACATACTGAAATAATAAGGAGGAAGATTCTGAAGTAGTTCTTAGAAAACTCTGGGGACTCTGACAAGCAGGAGACAGCCCGTCACACACTCAACACACATAGGAGTGGCCCACCCGCCCACAGCACGGTGACATACGCGGCGGCTTAAACACACACACACACATCGTCAGGCTCATGTGCAACGAAATGAAGCCACTGAATGGGCATCCCACAATGATCACTGGCCCTAACACAAAATGAACAAGGATTCGGCGGCATGCCGCAGGGACACTGTGCCTCACTTGAGGTCTCCGTCCCCCTCCCCGTCCCCCTGGATGGATTTCTTGATGCGCAGCAGCATGGTGGTGAGCCACTGGTCCAGGCGGGAGATGGAGTCAAACTCCTTCACCTGGTGAAGGGAAGAGAAGCAGAAAGTGGTCCACGGAAACACAGTCAAACACAGAATTACACCGCACAAAACTGTAAAATCATTCATTCTTATTTACAACTTTCTTCATTAAGAGCTTTTTACATTGCTCTTATGCCAACATGCTATGGGAAAAATCCACAGCAGCCTTTGTAACTGGACAAAGAGCATGTTTAACGTGACAAAGGACATAAGACTCTGTATAAGGACAAAGGGACGTGGAAAACTAATGTGGCTCCAGTCTTCAATGAACACAAAATACAGTTGCAGAGAGAGACCAAAAGGAAAAATCCCTTCAACTCATTTCCATGAGTCATTAAAGAATGGGCTTTCACAGAAAACGGTTTTGTAGCAAAAGTTAAAGGGGGAAACCTGCCTTCTCACCATGGCTTCAAAGCCAGCTTGAATGAATTACTGAAGTACACTAGGAAATTCACTGTGATTCTAAACATAAGATGGAAAAATATAGGAAAACAGGAAATTGGTGAATGTAAAATTTTTTTCCATTTTATGCCAAGAATATAACAAACTCTCACTGCTTTATTTGTATGTTTTAAATTTAACTGATTTAACTGATATTACTTCACACTTATGATCAGATTATCTTCCACAGAAAATATCCAAATAAATCATTAACTGTATGTGATATATATTTGCCTTGCAGCTAAAGTCAGCAGAGTTCATAGACTGTCTTAATTTTGACGGTTGGTGGAATCTAAAAACATTTCTTTTGGAAAATAACACAGGTATAGCACAATAATGTCCAAATAGATGTTTAGCATTTACACGATGAAAAAGAGAAGTTGTACCTACAATGTAAACTTTCAGAGAACACACTAAATCCCAAAGGGGAACTTACTGCTTCTGTGTAAGCTTCACTGTTCTGTTCTTCATGAGCTTCTAGAAGTTTCTGGGAATATAATACAGAAAAATTATCTTGGTTGGCTAAAAAGTGAATAAACAGAGAAATAGCCTTCTTAATACACTAACTGTTATAGCCAAATAACTTACAAAAATGGGGAAGTTTTCAAATACAAGAGGCACCCAGGTCAGGGATCCAGCCTTGTGCTAACATTTCTGATCCACCCAATCCACAGCATGGTGTGCACCCGACCCTAACGGCATCTGAGGCCTAGCGTGCGAGAGCAGGACTCATGGCTTCACAGGGTTAAAACGTTGCTAGATTCCAATCCCACTTACTCACTTTCAGTAATTTGCATTCTCTAGAGTCAGTGAATGCTGGAAACATTTCCTCGTATTTCTCAAGAGCAAGCTGGGGAAGAAAACCACTTGGTTAACATCTGAGTCACTGAACCAGAAAATGAAGCTGTGACGTTCTATTAACATCAACACAATTTATTTACATCCTGTTTAACTGTTACACTCAACATCAAAAGCAACCTGTACTGATCAAATCTACTTATTTTGAATTTCAATTTCAGTTAAGAATAAACTTCTAAACCAGTTTTTCTGAAAGAGGCTGCTGTGGAGAAGACCACTCAAGACAGATGTCATCGTCAGACCTCCCAGGGCAGGCATCTGCTCTCGTGCACTGGACGGACGCTGTGCCCAGACGCCAGGGCCCGAACCCCAACCCTGTCCCCACCTCTGCATCCAGCCTTCACTCTGCTTTTCACTTCTCCCAATCCTCACTCCAACTCCACTTCTGAGTTTAAAAAAGACATGATTCTACTTTTCCTGTCTCCCCTCAGCCCCCTGATTTCTTTAAGCCAAATTACTGAACAAGGTGTGGCCCCTGGGTTGCTTTAACTTAAGAGCCTTGACAGCTGGGATTCCAGCAGCCGTGGGACAGCCAGGGTGGGGTCAGGGACTCATCCCTGTCTTGTTTCTCATGGATACAGCGCAGTTTTGCTCTGGACAACAGCTGAGCACCCACATTCAGGGTGAATGAAGCACATCAGAAGCTGTGCCTCAGGGCACCTCACCTTGGCGTTCAGCTCATCCACTATGAAGTGGCAGAGGGCGGCTTTAAAGAAGTAATCCTTTGCACTGTACTTCAACAGAGGGTTATCCATGGTGTTGGCCCCAATCTAGGCAAGAAAGTGGGATCAGAGTGAAAAAGTTGGCTTTCCTACAAAAAGCACGCTGACCCTCACCTGCTCTTTAGCAAGTGCTCTCTCTGCGTCTTATGTTAGAGTAGCTATGAAATCCTTTCTTTTAACCCAAAGTCATGTACCAGAAATGTTACTAGACAGGAACAGTATTTGAGACATTAAGTGCTGAACCTGTTAAAAGCAACTGAGAATTCCATGTCCAGGATGATAGAACGACACGCTGTCTTCTGTCCCTCCTGCTAAGTACAACTAAAAGCCTTGATCCTGTTATAGAAAACTAATGTCAGAGACGAAAAGGTAAGAGAAGAGCAGACCAGCATGGGGCACAGGGCAAATGGCAGGGAGTTGCCTGCTTTTTCTTGCATAAACCCCTGACTTGAAACAGAAAAAGCCAACAACCCATAAATGCCAGCGGGTGCGGCAAAGAAAAAAATAAAAGAGTGAGGGAATAGACGGAAGTCTGCTTTCTCCAGCCAGAGGACCAGGAGAGGAGCAGTGCACAAGACGGAAGGTTCAGATGATACCTGAGCTGATCCACCCCACCCACAGCAGTAAAAGCCAAAGAGAGAGACGGGATGCTTGTCCTCCTGGGACTGGGCGGAGCGCTCAACTCTCCTGCCAAGGGAGCCAACTAGGAGCCAGCCTGTGCCCCCACCACAGAGGGAATGAGGCATCCTCACCTCCCAGCGTGCCTGGCTTTACCATCACCTGCTAGGAACCAGGAGGCCGGGTGGGGAGCCTGGCCCTACACCTCCACCTGGCAGGAACAAGCCATACCTCTTCAGTGTCAAAGAACCAGCTGAGAGAGGAAGTTTAAACAAGACCCTGTCCTATAACACAATGTGAAAATACCCAGTTTTCAAGTAAGACTCACTTGCAATACCAAGAAAAGGGAACAACTCAGGTTGAATGAAAAAAAGGGCAACTAATAAACAATAGTTCTCATATAGAAGAGATGTTAGAATTGTCTAACAGATGTTAAAGGAATCCTCCTAAAATGTTTCCACCGGCCACTACAACAGTGCTTGAGACCAGAGTGAAAACCTAAGCATCAATAAAGAAAGAAAAAAAAAATCTCAGCAAAAAGCCCTAGGAGATACAAAGAAGAAATGAGCAGAAACTTCAGAACTAAAATACATAATACCTGACATAAAAAATGGATGGGTTCAACAGCAGAACCCATGGAAGAGAGGGAAGACTCAGAGAACTGATGGTAGAACATTAGAAATTACTCGGTCTGAACAGTAGCGAGAAGACAGACTGAGAAGAAGAGGAACAGAGCACTGGGGTGTATGTGACGATAAAACAAGGCCTGACATCTGGGCCGTCTGAGTCCCAGAAGGCGAGAGAAAGGAGTGGCTAAAAATCACTTGAAAATATAGTAGCTGAAAATTGTCTAAATTTGGCAAGAAATGTAAACCGACAGATTCCAGAAGTTTAGTGATTCCAAACAAAATCAAAGCAAAAACACCCTTGTTAAGCCATACAAACTTCTGAAAACTGAAGACAAAGGAAAACATTTTGAAAGTGACAGAAACACCACCACACCTACAGGGAAAACAGCCTGAATGACAGTAAACCTCTCATCAGAAACTGAGCCAGTCATAAGGGTACATTTCTCAAGTGCTGAAAAAGAGCTGTCAACCCAGAATTGTATACCCAGGGAAAACTGTATACCCAGCTTCAGGAATGAAGGGGAAATCAAAACATTCACAGGTGAAGAGATCCCAGGAGAATGTGTCACCAGCAGACCTACCCTAAAAGAATGGCAAACACTGCCCTCCAAGTAGAACAAAATACAGGAAGAGATACTGAAACATCAAGAAGAAAGAACACAGTAAGCAAGATATGGGAAAATACGATGGGCCTTTCTTCTCCTCTTCAGTTTTGTAAATTAAATTGGGTGACTAAAGTAAAAATTGTAATAGTGACTGATGCATTTCTAAAAGTATGTAGAGGAAATACTAAAGACAATTATATATTGAATGGGGGAGGATAAAGGAATAGAAAGTAAGGTAAGGTTTCTATATTTCATTGGAACTGAAAAAAATGACATCATTACCCTGTGATA